>NC_046299.1:50323205-51627372 GCF_004115265.2 Rhinolophus ferrumequinum | reverse complement strand
TACAAAACAATATAATAGTTAGACATTTACATCCCTCACAAAGTGATAAACCCCCCTCCCCCAATCTACCACCCCTCTGACATCGTATACAGCTCTTCAATTCCACTGACTCTATTCCCTATGCTGTACTCCACACATCCTGTGACTGTGTGTGTGTGTGTGTGTGTGTGTATTAAATTATAGTTGACATTCAGTGTTATTCAGCTTCAGGTGTACACTGCAGTGGAATACATTTTTTAACGTGCAAAATTTATATTCTGAAATCTACAAAACACAGTTGAAAGAATTTAAAGATCTAAATAACTGGAAAAATATCCCATGTTTACGGGTCATTAGACTTAACTTTATTAACATAGTCAATACTACCTATATTGATCTCTATCAGAATCCAAGGTGTATTCTTTGTAGAAATTGACAAGCTGATTTAAAACTCATAAAGAATTACAAGAAATCCAAATAGGCATGAGGAAGGACTAGAGGGGGGCGTGGTAATTAAACAATACAGGGTTTCTTTTTGAGGTGATAAAAATGTACTAAAAATGACACTCATCATGGTTACACATATCTATAAATATACTAAACACCATGGAATTGTATCCTTTAAATAGTAAACTATATGGTGTGTGAATTATATCTTAATAAAGCTATTTTTTTAAGTAGCATGAGAAGACAGTTAAAGAGTAGTTTAAAGATACCAAGGAGTGGTGACATTTGTGCTAAGTGTATGTTTGGTCGTTCTCTAACTCTTTAAAATATTGAAAATACACATACAGCAACAATTAACCACAACAGCACAAACCTGAGCACGCTGGGCTTGTATTGCATATTTCAGTACTAAGGAAGTTCATAAATGAACAATTGTCAAAACAATTTTCAATACAACGACAGTCAAATAAACAATTATACGAAACTCCAACAATCATGATTTGCAGTATGTAAGCTACTACATGATATGGGGAATTAGCATGAGAGCCAACACATGGTGGGTTTTGGATTAAGGAAGTCCAAACATATAAATCTTTGAAGAAGCCAAAAATAGACAACAAAAGAAAACACATGAACAAACAACAAAAAGAGAGAAGAAGAAGAAAGGGTAATGATTGCAAAAATCCTTTCAATATGGTATATATGAGATACTATAGCATATACAAGAAATCTTGGCAACAGCATAAATAAAAATAAAATTTTAATGTGAAAGAAACAAATCCAGGATAGCACTTTGAAATCCAGGACATCACTTTGAACATACTTGTGTTAGTATACAATCAAGGAGATGAAAAATAACTAGAAGTAAAAAACGATAGCTTTGGATGTCACAAGGCTATATATATAGCACCAGCCAATGAGGACAAGTGCTCATCAATCAGTCTAGTCATAAAATTTCTCTTACTCTGACATAAAGGATAATGGTAGATGTCTAATGAATGGAGTTAATCTTAATCATTAAGAAGTATTTCTTAGGGAAGAAGTTCATGGTGTTTTTTTAAAGTATTTGAAAGAGAATGTGTCCAATGTTCTACATGTCATACTATGCCTGGTATAATCATATTTTGCAAAGGAGCAATAATTAAATATTGATGAAATAAATTGCTCCTGTATAAAGTTGCCAGCCATTTTAGTCTTTCAAAATTATTTATTTAGAATTGGTAATACAGAGCATATTATTTTAAAATAGGATTAAAACAGTAAGGAAGCACATGGAAAACAATTCTCCCACAAATAGCAATTATTCCTCAGTTTTCCTCTCCTGGATGTCATTTTATATATGTTTTTATTGAATTTCCACTTCTATTTGTTTATTTCTTGACTCTACTCAGATCCCTGAACCTGTCAGTCTGTGTACCTAGATAATATATATACATTGAAACTATATCCTAGATTTTACAGAACAGTCCAGACTTCTATTCTCTTTATCAAAGCCAATGGTACATATGCCCTTATTTTCATAAAGATCTATTTGCTTACAGTTTTGAGTAGTAACAGTCAGAGTTCCCAAACTAGGTAGCAGAATACATTATCTGACACCTGGTTTAGAAAATATTTTAAAAATCAAAAGTCTCTAGGTGCAGAAATGCAAACTGTCATACTTACTCAAACTGTCAAAAAGTACATGGGAATTTAAGGAAACTACTGAAATTCTCTCATATAATATAAACAATACAAAATGCAGAGGGATGATGAAACATTGAAAATATTTCCTTAGATTTTTAATCAGTATTCTATACCTTTTCTTTACCCAATACTCACCATAAAACACTATTTTACTGGTCATAGAGAGAATCCTAAAATTACACTAAATGAATATAAATCAACATGTATTTTTTTAATCAAACTAAAGACAATTTATTGTAATAGAATCCACTAATATCAGCTCAAAGAGTTTAAATTCTCTCACATATGAGAAGAACGATCCTTCAAAATGGAAGGGAATTTCATCAACCGGTTTCAAAATAACAATGAAATAAAGAGCAGAACAGACAAGACTACTCTTGGCCTCTGGCTTCCTTCAATATAGAAGACGTATTATAAAGGAAAAGAGTAAGCTAGCATTGATATAGTAAAGAAACCTCCACTTTAATAAATCATTTTTTCAGGAAAAGGAGAAGTCTGCAAAATCTGTGAAAGTGATTTATCTTCAGGTGAATAAAATGAACAGCAATTGATCTTGTACCTAGGGAGTGATTCTTCTTCTACCAGTTACAAATATATCTCTGTTAAATATCACTAGAATAGATTGGGTGGTCTCATGTTTTGAATAATTTATTTGTACATTTAAGATTTAGGATGTATTCTGAAGTTTTATACCAAATGCCACCATTTCAGTTGGATTATTAACGTGCCCATTACATGGTCTCTTTGTGTATCTGCAAAAATGGTCCAGCCTGGTATATACCGCAGATAGGAGTAGCACCAAACACAGATCTGGGAAAAAGGGGAGTCAGAGGTAAGACAGCCACAAGAAAGTGATTTTTAAGCTGAGACATATGAAATGGGTACATGTTGGTCAAATGAAGGAAATGAACATTATAGGCAGAAGAGATTGTATGAAACGGGTGGCCACCAAAAGTTTCAATTTATAGGATAAGTTCTGAAGAAATTATGAGTCTCCTCTAATTTAATCTATAAAGTGGATCATTTTGAAAAGAAAACTATTTTATTTATATTTGTAATCCTGGAATTCTGTGAAGAGGTTAAAAAAGTAATAGACATAGAAAACATAGTTCATAAAGTTTATTTTCATGCAATTAGTTTCATAGGCTTTTAAGTCCATATATATGTATATATATATAGTGATTATTCTGTCATTAAGAATTAGCTTAGATACAAATATACAAAGGATGTGAACAAATAGGACTTACTAAATGACCAATTACTAATTTTAGATTCATAAGAAGTTGCAAAAATAGTACAGAAGGTTCCCTTGTTCCTTTTCCCAGCTTCCCCTAACCATAATACATTACATAACCAGAGTCTATTTTCAAGCCCAGGAACTTGACTTTGGTACAATACTCAACTACAGACCCTATTCAGATTTCATTAGTTTTTATCCACATTCTTTCTTGTTTGCGTGTGTGTATGCCTTCTATGAAATCTTATCAGCTGTACAGATGTGTGCAACCACTACCACAATCAAGATATGTTAACTGTTACATCACCACCAAGAAGCCCCTGGTACAGCTCCTTTGTAAGCTGCACTATCCCCGTTATCCTCTCATCCCTAAACCTGGCAACCACTGTTCTCTTTTCCAAAACTACATTTTTTTTTTTTTTAATTTCAAGAACATTACATAATCGGATTCACACAATTTGTAACCTTTAGAGATTGGCTTCTTTCATTCATTACGAGTCCCTTGATATCCATGCAAATTGTTGTCTGTATCAATACCTTATTCCTTTTTAAACCTGAGTAGTATTCCATGATATAAATTTATCACAATTTGTTTATCAACTCACCTAGTGAAGGTTATTTGGATTGTTTCCAGTTTGGGGCAATCATAAACACTGCTGCTATAAGTATGTATGTAAGGTTTTTGCAGGAACATAAATATTCATTCCACTATAATAAACAGGAATGTGAATGCTCAGTCATATGAAAATGTATATTTAAATTTATAAAAAATGCTCAACTCTTCTCCAGTGTGGCTCTGTCATCTTACATTCCCACCAGCAACGCATGAGAGATCCAGTCATTCTGTATTCTCACCAGCACTTGGTATTGTCAGCATTTTTAATTTTAGCTATTTGAATATATAAGCTATGGTTTCTTGTGACTTTAATTTGCACTTCTCTGATGTCTAAAGATACTGAAAATGTTTTATATGCTTACATGCCAGCTTATACATCCTCTCCTATCATTAATATTTTAAAATACATGATCTGAAGAAGGAATAGCCAATAATATCTCCAAGTGTACAGTTAGTAAGTTCGTCTAGGTAATTAAATAGTATGATAACAGGGATAATATACAAAAAGTTAGTGAAGCTGTGTGAACAAAACATGGAGATAAACATAAGTACAGAATATGTAATCTAACTTATTTTGAAAATATCATTATAGGGATGACTTGATTAAAGCTATTTATTATGATAACCCAAGAAAGACATTTAAAAGTCATAGGACATCAGAGGCTGTCAGTGGCCCTGCCATAGCCTGTGGACCTACCCATTTCTCCCCTTGCTCCAGATTATTTTCAACAGCTAGAATCTTCCTCTCTGTGCCCGAGGACTTTTTCCCTGAACTGGAGAAACCTGCTATGCCAACCTGAGCACTAGGCAAGTACAGAGTCCTCTGGATGGCACTCCATAACCAAAAACAGAAAATAAATTCACACTTCTGGTGAGTTAATTCTGAAACCAATGTTAACACTAATTTTTCTCAAAGATTCCCCACAAGATAAAGCTCCAGCAATTTATCATGGTACTAACTTAATAACTTTTATTAGCTGAATTGTATTTCCTGAATCACCTCCTGCACTTTGGCCAGTGTTACCTTCATCTCCTAAATAGACTATTTGTTCTAAAATCCTTGTGCTGGGTTCTGCTGGGAAAACCTACATATTTTAAACCATCCACCATAAGAAAATAAGTCTCATTAAAATAAAAATATATAAAAGAAAAATGTACTGACAATTAATAAGATGTATAAGCTTTCCTCTTGCCATTTATTTACTTTTTCTATATATCAGTTACTATTTCAAAACTCTTCTACTGTACATTAACAGCACTTTCCTCTACATATCGAAAATGTAATTTCTAACATGTACATTACATCAAAATTCAACAATAATGAAAATTTATAGCTATGACTATAAATGTAAAAGATTTTCAACCTGTAAAATGTAATAATTTCACTTTCAGATTCAATTTAACATGATGACAAAGACCACAAAAAACAAACATATCAATAGTTATTATAAAGTTGCAATAATCGGGACATTATAATACTGGAGAAACAATAAACATATGGATCAATGAAACAGATAAGAGTACAGAAATATAATTGATTTTTGAGAAAACTACAAAGGCTATTAAAGCAATTTAAAAAGACTTCAGGGGGTTGGCCCGGTGGCTCAGGTGGTTAGAACTCCATGCTCCTAACTCCGAAGGCTGCCGGTTCGATTCCCACAAGGGCCAGTCCACAAGGGCCAGTGCGCTCTCAACCACAAGGTTGTCAGTTCAATTCCTCGAGCCCCGCAAGGGATGGTGGGCAGCGACCCCTGCAACTAAGATTGAACACGGCACCTTGAACTGAGCTGCCGATGAGCTCCCGGATGGCTCAGTTGGTTTGGAGAGCGTCCTCTCAACCACAAGGTTGCCAGTTCGACTCCTGCAAGGGATGGTGGGCTGTGCCCCCTGCAACTAGAAAAACGGCAACTGGACCTGGAGCTGAGCTGCGCCCTCCACAACTAAGACTGAAAGGACAACAACTTGAAGCTGAACAGCACCCTCCACAACTAAGATTGAAAGGACAACAACTTGACTTGGAAAAAAAGGCCTGGAAGTACACACTGTTCCCCAATAAAGTCCTGTTCCCCTTCCCCAATAAAAATAAATTAAAAAAATAAAAAAAAATCTTTAAAAAGACTTCAGGAAAAGGTACTGGGTGGAATATTGGATAGCTAATGCCAAAGTGGGAGGGGATATTTCATATTTCATCCTGCATATACAAAAATTCACTCAAAATATAAAAAGCAAAACAATAAAATTTGTAGAAGAAAATATAGGATAAAATCTTTCTGACCCTGGATTAGGCAAAGAGTTCTTAAGTATCAGATAAAAATGTAATTGATAAAAAACAAACATAAACTGGTAAGAATTTCTGCTCATTGAAAGATGCTGTTAAGAAAATGAAAAAAAGAACAGATTGGGAGAAAACATTTGCAAATCACATATCTGATAAAATAACTGTATCCAGACTGTGTAAAGAACTCTCAAAACTCAATAATAATGAAAGTAAACAACTCAGCCTTTTAAAGCGGCAAAGATCTGAACATGCATGTCTCCAAAGAAGGTGTACAGATAGCAAAAAAACACACTCAACATCATTAGGAAAGTGCAAATTAAAACAATGAGATATAACTCTACCTCTACGATAATGAATAAATAACAAAACCTGACAATACCAAGTGTGGGCAAGAATGTGGAACCACTAAAACTCTCACATATTGCTGGTGGGAATGTAAAATGGTACAACCGCTTTGGCAAACAGTTTGGCAGTTTCTTATGAAGTTAAACACATATCATGTGACCCACCAATCCCTCTTCTAGTGAAATAAAAACGTATTTTAATACAAAAACTTCTACACAAATATTCACAGCAGCTTTATTCACAATTCCCCAAACTGGAAACACCCCAAATACTCCTCTTCTGGAGACGGATATACACACCGCAGGACATCAATATGATGGACTACTACTCAGCCATGAAATAAACAAACTACTGATACACAACAAAATGGATGAATCTCAGATGCACTTATGACAACTGAAAAAAGCCAGATTCAAAAGCAGCTATACACTGTACAATTTCATTTCTGTGCATCAGGAATGAAGGTGAGCTGGAGAGAACCCATCTGCCAGGTTTCAGAGGAGCCAATTATGACAAGACAGAATGAAAGTAAGAATCAAGTCTTTCATCACTTACTGTGATGTTATAAGAAAGAGGCTAGACCAGAAAAAGTCCCAGCTTCCCACAGTTCCATTTTCTCCCAAGGACCAACATACTATTCAAAGATCAGGTGGATCAGCAAAGATGTAGGGGTTGTTTCACTGTCAAGGGAGCCCCCAACAAAAGGCTCCTGCAGTTTTCTGATCTTGGGCCCCGGGCAAGGCAGAGGGGGAAGAACTAGGAGTGGAAAAGTACTGAGTACTAAGTCATAGTAGAGAAAGGTGTTTTCAAAATCCCCCCTCAGTTCCTCAATCATTATGTCTTGACAGAAGCATCTGAGGAGGCCTCAATGAAAGCCCCAGATAAAAAGGCCTCCAGATAAAGGTGCCTGGACTAGGAATACAGACGTATGTAAGAGCGTGGCTGGCCAGCGGGGCTGAGTCCTTGACTTCAGCTCCCTTAAGAGACTGAAACGCACTAGCTTTGCACCAAGCCTGGTGTAGGGAAGGCAGCTTTCCCACACAAAGCCCGCCAGGTATAACCTTTGTCAATACCTATAATTGAACCTGAAAAAAAAAAAAAATCACAGATAGGTTTCTGGCCAGGAGCTAGATTCCTCAATATGAAACACTGGAAAAGGTAAAACTATAGGGACATAAAACTATGACATATGGGATTTGATTTTACCCTGTTTAAAAGCTAACAAAAAAGTCTGCTGCTAATTCATGGATAAGGACAGAAGCCATAAGACACCTGGGTCAAAGACTTTATTGCTCAGGGCAAGGCACAATAACAGAAACATTTGTACCAATTCCTTCTCCTAAGTCTTACGGAGGTGAGACGATATGGTTTGGATGGATATTATGCATGCAGTGAGTTTCCAACGGCAGGTGAGGAACATCAAGCTTGGGGAATCCACCAATTTTATAGCAAACAGTAACCAAGTCTGCTCTTTGTCTTGGGAGAGGCAGTTACCTCATATCTTAGGTCCACCAGCTGTATAAATAACACTCAGAAATGTCCCAGGAAAAAGAGCAGCCAGGAGCCTTATAGTCTTGGCACACCCACCGAGGAGGACTGTCTGCCAACAAAAACAGAGCAATGATTGCTAGGAGCAAGGATGGGGGAAAAACTGACTCTGAAGACACATGGGGAAGTTTTGGGGTGATGGGAAGATTCTATAGCTTTTTTCTGGTATTGGTTCCATGACTGCATGACAGTCATTACAGAACTGTACATTTAAAAGATCAATTTCATTGTATGTAAATTATACCTAAATTTTTAATGGAACAAAGGTAAATCTTAAAAAGAAAAAAAAAAAAGATACTTAGGCCCTTGTGTTCACATCCCCAGTGGCCCTTTGGATATGTCTACTTTCAGTTGCCAACTACTTAATGATGTTTCCAGCATTTATTTAAGGTTAATTAATTACACTGTTCGATATAATTAAACCTCCTATTCAAACTTATTAAATCAGGACTCACAGTTTCTAAATCTCTTGGTTTTTACAATTTTTGAAAAAGAAAATAGATCAAATATGAAAAACATAAATAAAAAATTAATAGTTTGCTGTCGCCTTTCCACTTTCTAAATTAAGATACCCAATTGGCAAGCTTCCCTTCACCCTCCCTAGCAATATTAACTGACAAACAAAATAAATTTTCAAAATCATTAAATTGCCATTGTTCATGTTTCTCCTTATTGACCAGTGATGTAAACATTCATTTTAGTTAAGAAGGTTTTTAATAGAATGCAACATCTGTTTTATATTACATGGGAGACAGCAAAATTCTTCCTCTCTGACTGTATTATTAATGCTCATGCCTTCTATGGAATTATTCTCTTCATTCGCATCCCCACACTAGTCCTCTAAAGTGCAACATATACCCTGATGTAATACATTTTCCTGCTAACTTTACTATACTGTATAAACCATAACTTTAATGTGACATGCTGGTATTTCTTTTTAAACCACAAATGCATTTCTTATTCTCAATCACAAATTTAAATTTCCTGTACACTCCCAGCCCACCAGGCATTCTTCTTTTAAAATAGCTGAATAAAAATAGATGATTTCAATTTTTAAATTTGTCATCTCATTTTTTAATAGATCTCTCTCCAACTCTTAGAACGGAAAAGTAAAAAGATATTTGTTTTTATGGTTTTGCTATTAAATCTATGTAAGCTGAAGAAATACAGTAAACAACTTATGCTTCTTAAGAGTGACATAAATAAGTCCATGACACACGTAAAATTATTTTAAATGTTTGCATTAAATTCAAGACAAATACCTTTAACAAAAGCATTCGTCCAGGTTCAACTCTGGACTTATCATAGTGATCACTTCTTTGGGTATATAAATGTTGAATAACTACTGGGTACACATGAAACTAATGTAATATGTTAGCTATATTTTAATAAAAATCTTAAAGAAAAGAATATGTTTTTGTTTCTAAAAGCCCTCAAAATTTGACATATATTCCACATTGTTTCTGAGATTTACACCAAGATTTATCTAAGAGTATCTTACACTTCATTTATTAAAATGGAAATAAAATACTATGCCAAATGGAGTTGTACTTCTATTACCTTCAGTTTTTCTTGCACAATATTTTGTTCATTATGAACAGATTCTGACAAAATTGAGACCAACCACATCACTACTGTTAATTCTCAATTA
The DNA here is from genome assembly GCF_004115265.2 of Rhinolophus ferrumequinum. NCBI lineage: Eukaryota > Metazoa > Chordata > Mammalia > Chiroptera > Rhinolophidae > Rhinolophus > Rhinolophus ferrumequinum. The sequence continues at coordinate 51,617,585 of NC_046299.1, read as the reverse complement.
GTTCTTCAGTTCATTTCCCTTGCCTAACTCTAAGAAAACTACATATGGTTTAAACCACTGGTATTTTTTACTTTCTGCCAATACACAAACCATGCTTTTTTGTGTGTTGAAAACATTCCCATGAATAATTATAATAGTCTCCAAAGAGACCAGATGGCAATAAACTCTAGAACAGATCTGGAAGCTAACCATAAATTTACCTTTTCATAGTCTCACCATCATAATACAGTTCTTTGTGCTATGCCATTAAAAAAAATTCTAGCAATAGAAACAATATGAGTATACATTGTATTTAAATAAAAAGATATACAATCATGTTGGGGGGGGTCTTTCACAACTACACACACCCCTCTTCTACTATTACCATAAACAATTTTTAACAGAGCATCAGCTTGATAGAGTATGACATTACTAATCACATTATATAGTGATCTTTACATTAGCAAAATTACTATTAAAGTAAAACTCAAGAAATATAATCCAGCTAATGGTAGTAAATGATTTGAAATTAAAGAAATAAAAATATAGGTTAATATTATATAGAATTACCCGATTATTTTGTTATTCTCCTGGGAAACATAATTAAACTATTCTGGGCCAAAGCAAACTTTAGCCAAAGGGTAGCTTATTTTGATATTTTTCAGTTTAAGCTACAATACTAATGTGCAATATTAGCTGTATTTTCTGGATTCACTGTAACATTGTAATCTGTAATATTTCTCATATTATTCTTATAGCTCAAAACAATATATAAAATTACATGGGAAAGGGAGGCTAGAGGGTGAAAACAAAGAGAAATAAAAACAAGAGGAGAGAAAAAGGAAATTTAAATAGAAACAGAAAATATAAATGGGGGGATGAAAGGCCAAGATTGTAGAAAACAGGAATAAAAACAATGTCTGTCCAACAAGTACTTTATCTTTTTATTTGATATTGTAAATCAGGTTTATGGTTTGTATATATAGTCTATTCACTTAAGTATCTCAATATTTTAATTTTAAATTCAGTTAATTTATGGATTCTTCGTTTCTAACAGTTGGGATTTTCCACAATAGAATCAACAAACGTAGTGTTATTTCCCTCTATTATTAATAAAATATGATGCTGACATTGGAGTTGAGAGTCACTGTAAGAAAGCATCTATTAGCAGGAATGGATGGTGTTTTAGCATCTCCAGAGAAGATCCTATTTCTTTTTTGTTTTATCGATATGTGACCAAAATAATCGATTTTGTAATATTGAATCACCCTGGGATTCCCAGAATTAACCCTACTTCCCAACTGGATGACTGACTATTACTAATGTGGTGTTAGATTCCATTTCCAAATACTTTATCTGGGATTTTTTCAAAAGTCATAAATAATATTGATCTATATTTTTCCTTTATGTTTTATGTTTGCTTATTTCTTTGTCTTTCTGCTATCCTTGTCGGGATATGGTATCAATGTGAGACCACCTTGGAAAAAAAGAATCTGAAGATTTTATTTTCCTATGCCGCCAAATGGTTTAGAATTATCTTAGAATTATCTGCTACTCAGACATTTGGCATATTTTCCTGGTGTAGTCACCTAGGACTATTATTCTTGTGGAGACAAAGCTCTTTGATAATCGGCTCTGTTTCTTCTATGAGCATTAGTCCATTCAGATATTCTATCTCCTTTTAGAATTAATTTTGGCAACTTATTTATCCTGGAAAATAGTTCACTCCATTCCAGTAATTCTATTTCAACCAGAGGAATATAAAGGTAAACTTTCAATGGGATGTTATTTTTTACATATCATATTGATAAAGAACACTTATGAGAATGTATTAAAGCAAACACATTCATTTAGCTGGTGGAAATAAAAATTGGTAAAATGTTTATGTGAACACATTTGGCAACTTCTATAAAAATTTCCCACGCCTATACTCTTTGAGCCAGCAATTCCATTTCTAGTAATAAATTATAAAGACATACTTACACAGATGGAAAATGACATGTCTATTAAGGTACTCACTGAAGCATCTTTGTAAGCCATCTAAATGTCCAAAAATAGGAGACTAGGTAAATAAATTACAATACTGTCATAGAATGGACCATTATAGCCATTAAAAATAATTGGCGAAATCTATTTTGCAATGATATGGAACAATCTCCAAAATATAATATTAACAAAAAGAAATCCAAGATATAAAACTGTATATAGTATAACATAGACATAAAAGATACATTAGTAAATATGCACATAATTGTAAAGGAATAGAGTATTTCTGGAAGTATGCACGAGAAATTCATTAAAAGGATCACATCTAATGAAATAAACTGGGCAAGTGGAGTATAGACACAGGAAATAATCCTACTTTTCATTATACACTCTTTGTACATTAAAAATTTTGGACTTTGTGCATATTAGCTATCTGTTGCTGCTACACATAGTGGCTTAAAACAAGAAACATAATCTTATAGAGATTTTATGAATCGGGCACTTGAGAGTGGCTTAGCAGAGCAGTTTTGGATCAGGATATCTCATTAGGTTGCAGTGAATAAGTTGGCCTGGGCACCAATCACCTGAAGATTTGATTGGGGCTGGCTCCTTCACATGGCTACCACATTGATGCTGATTGGTGGCAGAATGGTTTAGTTCCTCCCCATGCAGGACTCTCCATAGGCTGACTGAGTGTTCTCATGACACAGAGGTCGACTTTCCCACTATGGATATTCCAAAAGAAAATGATGTGGAAACAATGATCTAACCTCAAAAATAGCACACCATCACTGACACACATTCTTTTTGTTAGAAGCAAGTCACTAAGTGTGGCCCATATTCAAAAGCAGGGAAATTAGGCTCCACTTTTAATGAAGGAATGTCAAAGAACTTGTGGAATACTTTTAAATAACCAAAATGTACATATTACATTTTGGAAAAAAATTTTAAAGGATATTTTTACAATGTTAAATTGAAAGATTCACTTAATTCTGTGGTAGACAAACTTTCGTCATTAATCAAATGGATGATAGAAAGTATAGGAAGGTTTAATTTTTATGAAATGACTATACATTTCAATCCAAGATGAACATATGTTGACACTGAAAAAAGTCAACTGGCATCTTAAAACGCTTAACCATAGAGCGAGGAGGACTATGGGTAGAGCTGGGCCTCTTTTTAACTCTCTCGTCCTGACTTCTTGTTAAACTTTGTGGTGACTTCCGGAAGAGGGATGCTAATAAATAGAATAGCCATCTTGGAACCAGTATTATTATTCTTCACGTGGGCAGCCGGTTGGAGCCCCAGGTTGGAGGTGTACATTCCGGCACTACAGTGGTGGTTTTTGTTTCTTTTTTCTTTTCTAGAATAAACCACTCTTTTGGTGGATTTTCTGGAGAGTTATTTTGCCAGTTTACAACATCTAAAATCCAACCCATAATATAATACTGCAGAATAGTCACAGTAGGTTGAGCAGCAATTTATTAAACATATAACTAAAAATAACTTCAGAAGTATCTGGGAATACAAATACAGGACTATTTTCAATCTGGAATTTTCCAGTGCTACTGATCAATGCACATCACCTACTTCATATAAATATTTTGTGAAAATACCGAGAAATTAAATCACATAATCTTTTTTTTATTAGTTTCAGGTATGCAAAACAATGTATTAGTTAGACATTGCACCTCTCACAAAGTGATAACCCTCCTCCTCCAATCTATTGCCCCCTGACATCAATATATCTATATTATAATTCCATTGATTCTATTCCCTATGCTGTACTTCAAAATCACATAATCTTTAACAGTGATGATACTGAAATCTAAAAACATCATCATATTTTTATGTGCCAGCACTTTGCAACTACTAGCATATACTATTCAAATCTTTATTTTATACTTTACCCTCACATCCTGAAATGTACAATGTACATTTTGCAGTACAGATGAGCAAACTGAAGCACAGGAAGGCTAAGTGTCCAAGGGCATATGCAGCAAGTAAGACGTTTGTCATATATTCCAAATACATGGTTCCCAGAACTGAGCACCACAGTCAAGAAATGTACTCTCCTTAGCCCATTTTCCTCTATTTGGAATACTATTTTTACATTATTTTCCCTAAGATTATGTTTTGGTGGCTCTGTAAAACTACATGACACAAACTGCATTTACTTTAAAAAACAAAGCAAAATGTTTTCTTCCCAAAACAAATATAAACTGTAAAACTATGTAAACACACACACTGACTCACACAGAACTGGAAAAAAACAAGAGATTATTGTCATTTTTTTTCCTTTCTCTATTTTTCGATTTCATAACATGTGTTACAAGTTTAACAATTAAAATCATTTAAAAAAATGTTAAGGACTCCTACAGATACAGTAAATCTGAGGGTAAAATGTGAATCTGCCACAACTTCTTAGATGCCAGTTTTAATTACCTGTAGAAGTGTCCAACAGCAGAGTTTTCTTCTCACCTACGACACAACCTCTCCAAAAGTATAAGCCCTGTCAAATCAGAAACTTTGTACATGTGCCAAACCCCATATATTACTTGTACCCATTGCTGCTATAAAATTAAAATTCATCCCTTAGGGGTGTAAAGGAGATGGTTAAGAATTGGTAGTTCCTGCTTTTGTTCGTATAGTCAATAATATGATAATAACTATGTCTAGTGGTCTAGTGCCAGGAAGGTACTAGACTAGTCAGGGGGATCATTTCTTAAATTATATAAACGTCTAACCACGATGTGTACACCTGAAATACAAAATAATATTGAATGTCCATTGTATTTGAAAAATTTTTTAAAGGTGGGAGGGGAGGTGAAGGGGAATAAGAGGTTTAAATTTCCAGATATAAAACAAGTAAGTCTTGGGGATGTAATGTAGCATAGGGAATATAGTCAACAATATTGTGATAGCCTGGTACGGTGTCAGATGGCTGCTGGACTTATCATGGTGATCACTTCTTTAGGTATGTAAATGTTTTTTTACACATGAAACTAAAATAATATTGTATGTTAGTTTATTTGAATAAAAATCTTTTTAAAAATTAAAAAAATAAGTTATAGAAATAACAACAGAAATAAATGACAGCACACACACACATACTTAGAATATACGTGAGATTGTGAGGACTTTTAAAAAATTATGAAACTCTGTTGGGTAATTTTTAAAAAATACTTCACAGTGTAGAGAGATGTTACTCTTCTAGATCAAAATACAACATAATGATATAATATTTCTAGATTATTTTCACGAACCATACGTCTCCTGTCTTTGAATTCTCCTTTAAATCAGCTGTAATGCTTACCTGTTCACGCATTAATTATGAATTAAATAAAATTGTTGATGTGTTCATTTTATATTTATGAGAATCATGATTTTACCCTTTTAAGAAGATTAGCCTGCAAAAATACTGTGAATATTCCCATTTTACAGAAGAGAAAACTGAAACTTGAAGAGGTTAGGTGCCTTGCCCAAGCTTATATTTGCACTGCTTTGCTTAGCTCCACACCTATCCCCTTTGCCCCTAATCACTATGCTTTGCTAAAATTTAGACTACTTGTTTTTTTTTACTCTGTTATCGCATGTATCTTACTACAAAAAGTACTAAAGAAAACAAATCCTCTACAAAAGCTTTTCTGTATAAAATATGGCAGCTGACAGTACTATATTTCAATTGACAAAGAACATCCTCATAGTCCAAACTAAACAAATGAGACTTTTTTCCCCCAGAAAAGGTCTGACTTTATTTTTCACTTCAATAAATGAATACATTACCCACAAGAGATTTTTTCTTAAGTTTCTGAATTTTAATTCCAAAACAGAATGAAAAAGAATGGAACCAAGGCAAGAGTTTTATCCCCTGGTTGAAATCACGTCCTGTCACATGCAGTACTCTCACTGAAGCTCTCTTTGCTTTGCTCTTAAGCAGGAGAGACACAATCTCAAATTGTATCCAGGTTTAATGGCATATCCTAGGATAATGGAACACATTAAGGTATATAAGGGGAAAAGTACGCCTTTCTTTTATAAAGTGGATAATTACAATATGTATGTGTAGACTTCTAGTAGATAACCTCACAACGTAACTGTCACTACTGAGACAAAACCAAAAGCAAGTTTTACTAATAGTGGCAAAAGAATCTTTTAATGTAAGGTATAAAACAAGGTTTTAAAGACAAAAAAAAAACTGAAAGAAAAAAATGAAGAAAGAAGAAAAGGAAAGAAGGAAGGAAGGAAAAGATAAAATATAGAAGCTTACTTTACATTAAAGAATCTGACATAACTTAGAAGAATGTCAAAAACACATTAAAAATATCATTTAGGAAAACAAAACACTGCTTTTTTTTCACCTTATTTTAACTACTAATGTCTCTTACAATCTAATTCAACACAGAAAAAGATTACCAAAGAAGGGAGGTACTAATTTATATTTAAAGTTTTTTCAACTGCAAGTAGAAATCACAATTTGAATAGTCAACTTTATTTTGCAAGAGCCAAGTCACTTAAAATTATTCATTAATCTTAAAATTGGTACTAACAGGAACCTCCTTTCTAATGACATAAAGGTTTCACAAGACCCTGTGTTGTATCACCATCTGCCACATCCTGCTCTGATATTTATAAATACAGTTGTGTTATTGACATTTCTACAATTGCTTCAGGCACAAGGCATTAGAACAGAGAACTCTCTTTGATCATTCCAATGTCATAGCTTCTTTTTAGATCTAAGCAGTTTGGGCTGTTCCCAGATTCCCAGAGGTATGTCTAGTAAAAAGGCTTTTTAATAACTAGCTTTTTCAGGTGAAATAGGTCACAAAAGAGATAATCAGAAATATGCATTCATACAGAAAAACCAATAGATTAGCTTTAAGAAAAAAAAAGGTCTACAGAGAAAAGAAAGTGAGGCTCTTGATTTTCAATAATTTTAGTTTCTAAATACCATGATTCAATTGGAAATCCTACATGATTCTTGAAATATCACTTTTACAATATTTTCAACATGTTTTTATTGATTCAAACACAATTCTTTATAAGATTTTAAAACATCTTTTAGGACCTCAACGGATATAGAGTTTGGGAAAGGTTTAAAACACAATTCTGAAAAGTGGTTCATTACAGGACATGAGCATCAAAAAAAAAAATTAAATAAGCACTTCCTCCACCTTTCACCCCCATACAATCCTGTATAAAAACATAAACATACTGGTACTTAAACAGTTCTCTCAAAATTTAATTAAAAACCAAACAAAAACTTGGTTAAAATCTCACTAGAAGTTAAATACAAACATGGAAGCTTATCTAACTAGAATAAATATGAGAAATTGGAAGATTAAAAAGTCAATTATCAGAGAACAAGGTTAGCACTTAGAAGATAGAAATAAGGATCTAAGAATCCAAGAAGAGACCAAGCTAAATGTTAAATGCTTATGTCGAGAAAAAAAACAAATCCATTACTGATGATTTTAGTATGTATAGGATTAAAAAGAAAATCTGTAATTAGGAGCACAGTATCATCTCTACTAACTAAAGAAAAATGGAGAGAGACGACTATTTGGCAACATATAGAAATTTAGTGGTTTCCATGAAATGATTTGGAGTACACCAAAGAAAGAGGAATTATTTTATCCCACAGACCTTTGCTTTAAATAAGAGAAAAATGTACTTTATTTAGAAAGATGGCACTTATTAAGGTAATAGGAAAATCGTTACTCTGTACTACTGAATAGAAAAGTCCTAAAACTCCATATAGCCTCAACCTTTTGGGGGATGACATGAAGAAATGATTTATTTCAATGATGATTTGCTTATATACCAGTTAACGAAAATTAGGGAGGCACTTAAAATATTGATCTGATGCCCAGAACATACACAGAAATGACAAAATTTTAACAAATACAGAATATTAGAAAAATCAGTAAATCAATTTGCAGAAAGCATACAAACAAGTGAACTTATACAACTTAAAACAATAGCGGAATACCACATGTATTAATAGCTAGTCATCGGCTTCTGAAAAATTCAATATGTAACAAAAAAATCACAACTCTCCAAAGAGAAAAAACCTATCTAAACATCAAGGAAAACTGTTGTCCCTAAGGACATGCAAGAAAGTGTTGGTTTACTCAGAACTGTATTCTAAATGATAAATACTTTATTCTCCCTGACAACCTTCAATTCTTCCCAAAGTGAAGCACACTATAAGTAGAGAGGGTATGTGAAACACTACTCAAACTTTCTAACATATAGACAAGTCAAAACTGAAGTCCTCTGAGGAAGACAGGAAAATCTCCAGTAAGGAGATCAATCAGAAGTTTCCCATCAGAACAGTTGGTTTCTAATTCTGCCTTGTTTCCTTATCCACCAGGGCATTTTTGTTTCTCTTATTTAATCAGAATCCTCATCATTAAATAGAAACCAGATCACCCTGTCTGCCTCATAGGCTATTGTGAGAATCTAATCATTGAGAGAACAGTAGCATAAAATAAGGATTCCAAAGAGGTAATATAAATAGGTAGGCCACAATTAAGAAAACCAATGGCTCCGGTATAGGCACAGAAATCAATTGGCCAGTGGCCTTAATGTAGAGTGACCAACTGTTTAGAAAGCCACCAAAATAATACTCATACGGGGGCAGGAGGGGAATATATATATATATATATATATATATATATATATATATATATATATATATATAATTACGGAACAAATTGATGGAAGTAGGCAGCTCCAAACTCTCCCCACAGAAACATAAAAAAGAAAAAAACGCCGTCAATCATACAAATATATGTATTATAGGAAACCCAGAAGGAGAAGAGAAAAAAGAGCACAAAAAATATTTGAAGATATAATGGCCAATAACATTCCAAATTTCATGAAATACATGATCCAAAAAGCTCAATGAACTCCAAGGAGGATAAACTCAGGAGACGCACACCAACACTTAACTAAATTATTGAAAGACAAAGAAAAAAATCTGAAAAGCAGAAAGAGAGAAGTGACTTGTCCTTAATAAGGGGTCCTCAATAAGAAAATATACAATTTCTCAGCAGAAACCATAGAGGCCAGAAGGCAGTGAGATGACATATTTAAAGTGTTAGAAGAAAAGAACTATCAGCCATGATCTATATCTGGCAAAACTTTATGAATTAAACAATAATTATAAGTCTGTGTTAATGGGCACAATGTAAGAGATGTAATCAGTAACAATAATAATATAAAGGGGAGGATGGAGTTGTAAAAGAACAGAAAATTTGTATTCTATTGAAACTAAGTTGGTACTATTCAAACAAGGTTATTATAAATTTAGAATGGTAATGACAATCCCCAAAGTAACCACTAAAAAAATAACTAAATCACATACAGTAAATCCTCACTTAATGTCGTCAATAGGTTCTGCAACTTTAAACAAAACGACATATAACAAAATCAATTTACCATAGGATAATTGATATAAACAAGAGTTAACTTTCTATAGCATCTCATCAACATTATAACAAAACGGTATTCTCTCAGGGAATCAAAATGGAACATACACTACCAAAAAATATATACAAACAAGTACTTGTCACGGACTGAATTGTGCCCTCTCAAAAGTCATATGTTGAAGCCCTAGTCCCCAGAATTTCAGAGTCCAACTGTATTGAGAGGGCCTTTAAAGAAATGAAATGATTAATTTAAAATGATATCCTTTGGGCGGCTCTAATCCAATCAGACTGGTATTCTTATAAAAATAGATAAGACCACACAGAGAAACACCAGGGGTAAGCATGGAAGGACAACTATGTGAAAAGGTAGCAAGAGGAAGAAGACTCAGAAGAAACCAAAGCTGCTGACACATTGATCTTGGATTTCTGGCCTCCAAAACTGTGAGAAAATTAATTTCTCTGAGAAAATTAATCAATACCAGCAGTCTCTGGTATTGCTATGGCAGCCCAAGCCAAATATTATTCTGTATTATTTACTTTTCTGTTACATAAGTGCTATTATTTAAACAAAACTATAGGAATAGTTAATGGCAATTAAAAGTAGAACTAATTCAACAAATATTAATAGTATCTGTGAGAAAATATAACAATTATAATGTTTCTTTCATTAAAATACATACAGCAACTTATTTTAATTTTTCTTACCTCTTTATTGGATATTTAAATTTTACACATTACACTGTATATTCTTTTTTTTTTCTTTTTTTGTATAGTCTTAACATATATACGTGTAAGGTTTTTTAAAGAAGAGTAAGTACAGTTGGATTAAATAGATATTACCAATGTTTAGGGAAAAATAACATTTTTCTTTTTGTCCCATGAAATAATAGAATATTTTTACATTACAGTTCAGTAATACTTTTCTGAACTGACTGGAACCATTAGGACATCCTTCTTATATATGTGGTAAAACTGAATATAGTTCAATGTAAACTTCACTTTGACTTACAGCTCTGCTCTTATCAAGGCCACATTCTTGATGTCAGTCCAGTGTGACGACATCCAACAAAATGTCCTCTCAACCAAACAATTTGAACATGGAATACAATACACAGGATTTTACTTACTAGCAACAGCTGGTATATAGATATAGTATAAGAATCCATTTCTAGCTCTACAAAACATCTACCTACCTTGAATCTAAATGCTTGTTTTGGTATTCCAACTGTTTATCAATCAGGTCCTTTCCATTTATAGGTTCATTATATATGCTATTCATGCCTAAAATGAACATCATTTCAAACACTCCAAAGCACATGGGTAATTTCAATTTGTGCTGTCAAAATTGGATTGCAAATAAGTTACGGTTTTAGTAAGAAAAGTGAGAAAGCCTTACTTAACTTACCTGCCCTTTTATGGCAACCTCCCCCCCATTTAAGTTATAAAGCAGTCATATTACACAAAAATGAGTTGTTTGTTGTATGAGTTTCTTTCTATCCTCTTTACGGCCTGTTCAAATATCAACAAACACTGCAGAAGAAATGGTATATAAATTTCTGTTTTACTGTAATCTTTTTCTCCGTTTTCATCTTCAGGGTATTACCAAATTAGACAAAGACATTCTTCTTGCCTCCCAGTTTAGAAATATTTTACTATAGGATATCTTATCTAAATCCAGCAAGAATTATAGCCATCTTTGAGGCACATGTTCAAGGAGGCTATCTCCTTCCGTATCTTTACAATAAAAAAGCACAGTAAGTAAGTCTATACATTTTGAGAACACTGAAGTGACCAAAATATTCACTAGGAAAGTATGAATGTCACAGGTAGGAAAATCATACCTCCTTTCCACAGTATTGTTGTATATAAAGTACACAGGATATTCAGCAGATAGGATCATTTTATTTTCATTAATAAGAGGTGTATACTGAATGAAATTTGCCAAAATTTAAAATTTTACTCTGTCAAATATGCAGGTGAGAAAAGTCTAGAATTGTATTTGGACATGGTATCAACAATATTTTGTTTTATGTTGCTGTGGTTTCCTTAAAATCTTCAAGAACAAGATTTAACAAATCAAAGTATCAATGAGTAATGAGAACATTTTCGTGTTGACATGATTTGTCACATCATTTATCTATCAAAGTACAACTGTTGGTAAGATCTGACAGAATGAGCTCTGCATTGTAAAGTGTTGACCTTTACTCTCCAGAGGACTTTCAGTTCGTATTTCACAGAGGTGATGACTTTTGCAAATAATGCTCCCTTTCAATATTTCCGCCTATTTTTCCATAGCATGTAGCAGTCATTTTGTTTATTCATTCATCCACTGAAGGACACTTGCATTGCTTCCACCTTTTGGCTATTGTGAATAGTGCTGCTATGAAAGTAAGTGTACAAATATTTCTTCAAGACCCTGCTTTCAGTTCTTTATAGAGTATGTAATCTGTCTTAGTCTGCTCATGCTGCCGTAACAAAAAACCATAAACTGAATGGCTTAAATAACAGAAACTTACATCTCACAGTTCTGGAGGCTAAGAAAGCCAAGACCAAGGTGCAAGTGATTCAGACCCTAGTGAGGACTCTCTTTCTGACTTGTAGATGGCACCTTCTCACTGTGTCCTCAAACGGTGGGGAAAGGGGTGTGAGTGAGCAAGCTTCCTGTGTCTCTTCTCATAAGGGCACTAATCCCTCCTGAGGGAATCCCTCATGATCTCACCCAACCATAATAACCTCCCAAAGGCCCCATCTCCAAGTACCATCACACTGGGGGTTAGGACTTCAACATATGAATTTGGGGTCACACAAACATTCCGTCGATAGCATACTCAAAAGTGGAATTGCTGGACCAGGTGGTAATTCTGTTCGTAATTTTTTGAGAAAGCACCACAATATTTTCCATAGTATAGTGGCTACACAGTTTTACGTTCATACCAATAGTGTACAGGATTCCAATTTCTCTACTTTCTTGCCAACACTTGTTATTTTATGTTTATGCGATAGTACTATCCTAATGGGTGTAACATGGGCAGTATAACTTTTAAAAGAATTAAATCTCACATTAAAGCTAATGTACAAAATAGGAAGGAAAAAAAAGCAGAATACCTCTCTTTCTAAAGCAAAAAATCTAGAACAAATCTAGCATTACCCTTGCTTTTTTGTGACAGTCTCTGAACGGCTCCATAAACAGTCTGAAAAAAAAAATCTTAGGAAATAGACTGATGGCTTATGCTGGGGGCGGGTGGTGGGGTTCAAGTTGGGTAGAAGAAAATTGCTATTCAGGGTATCTCTTTCAGTTTTCCTAGTTCAAATTTAAAACCTAAAATCTAGGACATGAGACAAAAATCCTACTGAGAAGACTGGAGTTACTGTGATTCAACTAGAAATTGAACATCACGTTGGAGGTGTACTTGGGAAAATGTACAGAGTTTTGCCTTTAAGTTTCCAGAAATTGGAGAAATCATGTATGTGAGTACTGATATGTTTTTATCCTGGTTCTTATAGATTTGTTTGTCTTTTAGGGGTAGAGAGAATGGCTCCTACAACATTATACTGTAGTTAATAGTTTATGATTTTCTCTCTCCACTCACCATCTCCATCCCCAAACACATTTTCACTGTAACAAAAGCTTCAAGAGTATGGACCAAATCAATTGATTATCAGCTTTCTCTTCACCAACAGCTGACAGACTACCTGGCACACAGCAGGTATTTAATAATGGACAAGGAAGAAAGCGAGGAAGAAGAGAAAAAGTTAGAATGGTGGTTAAAGAGAAGAGAAATGGTAAGTTTCAAAATGTAGGCAAGAATTTTGTAAACAAGGAACATTTCTTATTTATCAATATGTCTATCATATAACACAGCGCTTCATATATACCAATACATGTTGGCTGAACTGAACTGAATTGCTCTGCATATGGGCGGAAAGAAAGATTGCTAGTCTGACAATCACAATAGGATTTCAACCACAAATATACCACTAACAATAAAATAAAACTATCGGATGAGCCACCTAAAACTTTAAATTCCATTTACTTCCTTGCTAAAAATAGGAACAAATAAACCATTACTGGAATACATTGTTACGATGCACATGAAGTACTGTAAAAATTACAAAATAATAACAGGCAATGATTGTTTTATTAAAGAGACTAATTATGAGGCAGAAATCCAACAGAGGTCTTGATATTTATTATGTAAGTAATACATTTTGGGAAAGTAGAAATTAAGGAAGATGCTCAAGAAAGGAGAGACTTTATTAGTGGACAGCTAATAGTCTCCCAGATCTATTAGGTTGGTGCAAAATGAACTGCAGTTCAAAAAGTAAAAAAAAAAACCTGCAAAAGCCGCAATTCCTTTTGCACCAACCTAACAGAAGGAGAAACGACTGAAGAGGTTGTAGAATGTGCTTTGGTAGACTGAGGCTTTAAAAACAGTATCTGTTATGGACAAAATTGTGTCCCCGTCCTGAAAATGCGTATGTAAAAGCCCTAAACCAGTGACTATATTTGGAGATAGGGCCTTTAAGGAAATAATTAAGTTAAATGAGGTCCTAAGAGTGGGACCCTCATCCAGTAGGACTGGTATCCTCATAAGAGGAAGAAACAAAAGAGCAAGATGTCTCTCTTCAGGTGGGTACAGAAGAAAGGTCGTGTGAGGGTACAGTGAGAAGGCAGCTCTCTAAAAGCCAGGAAGAGGAGCTCTCCAAAAATCAATCCTGATGGACCTTGATCTTGGACTTCTAACCTCCAGAATTGTGAGAAAACAAAATTCTCTTGTTTAAACCACCAGTCAAGAGTATTTTGTTAATGGCAGCCTGAGTGAAAAAATACATTATCTAAGGACAAAAAGTAAAGTGTCCTTTTTCTAATAACATGAACTCACAAAGTGACCAGCAGGATGTTCTACAAAACAATACAAATCAACTGACAAACACAACAACCTCCTCAGGCCACTGCACGTAAATGACTACCTTAAAGATTAATTTTCGCAACGTAAAATATGTTCATACTATGATTAAAAGTGAGCTTTGTCAGTATGGAAGAAAATTACACTGGGTGTCTAAACCGATTAAAAGTTAGTTCAAAAAACAAAAACTGTTTAACCATTATTTGTCAGTTTTCCACTTCTCCAGTTCTTATAGTTAATAAAATTCAAAGGGGAAGCATTAATCAATGAAAACCCAAAATGACCCAAATCCATCAGAGTGGACCTATGACTCCACTGAGTGGGGTTTTGAGTTAATTTTCAAATCACAGAGGTAAGAACCAGAGTATGTAAAGCTTTTTCATGTCCCTCATAATTGGAAGTTTAAACAGAATACTGAGCCTCTCATTTGAGATTAGGTTAGGCTGGTGACTTAAAGAGTCTACGTCAAATGAGTTTATCCAATTATCCACTAGAAGATATATATATGGGATAGATATACAAATTTATAAATACATACATATATACAAATTTATAGACGTAAATTTGTATATATGTATGTATGTGAAAGATATACCCAGATAGACATACTGATATATAAATACAAATATACCTTTATGTAATGTATACAGATATACAGAGGGTATCAAAAAATATATACACATTTAAAGAAAGGAAAAGAACTGTATTAAAATTGTAATAATATATACCGATAACAAAAGAATGAATACAAGTCACGTGTATACATTTTTTTTGCACCCCCGGCATATGTATCTACATATAACACAAGGAAACTTGCAGTATCTTATTATAGGAATGTCCTTTCTAAACACTGTATGACCTGCAGAAGCCATAAGGTTTAAGTATATTTAAAAAACTAAAAACTTTGGCACAGTAAAAGCCACTATGAGCAGAGTTAAAGTACAAATAACAAATAATAAATTCTCTCAATTTATAGAATAAAAAGGAAAACTACCCATAAGATGTGAGAAATTTCTACAGACCAATAACATGAAAAATTAAAAAATAGTCATAGGATTTGACAAATAAGAAAGAAGAAATTTAAATGAACAATAAACACATTAAGAGATGTTCAAGCTTACCAATAACCAAAGAAATACCAATTAAAATAAAATAATTTTTGTTGATTAGATGGGCACTGACGGCTAAAATCCTAATTCAAAACCACCAAAACTCTTCTATAGCAACAAAATATAGATTGGAACAGTTATGCACAACGACCAAAAATCTAGAATCATTTTGAATCCATTTCTTTACAATTTTAAAAATAATTAACTAACCTGGGCCACTTTAATTGAATTCTGGGTAGAACCACCAGCATAATATTCGACTTTGAATTTTTTTACAAGTTCATCAAACCTATAAGGAAATCACAGTAGAAAAAATAAGTTAGCATTTGTCGGTGTCACAATGCAAAAATTTTTCTGATTAGGTCATTAAATCAAAAAAAAAAAAAGAATACTGCCTGGCATATATAATAAACCCTCAATAAATGTTAACTTTTATTACCTAATACCTGAAAAAAAAAAGTCATTAAATCAGTGGCAGTTTGGAATTACATAATTATGTTGATGAATTAAAATATTATATTAAAAACAACTTAGCTAAATTTCCATACTTAAATCTTTCCATAAATGTACAATTATAAGAATTTAAAATATATAGGCTTTCCATAATTAATCAGTAAACTAAACAAAAGGTAGAAATAAAAATTCATAAATAATTATTATAAGCAATGAATATTTTCCTATATTAAGTGTTGATCTCTAGAATCCCTACATATGTATGTTTAATAAATTTTAAAAGTTTTAGATCACAAAGACTGATGGCTTAAAATTTAAAGAATAGAGAAACTACACTGGGTTGCACGATCCTGGGCAAGTTGCTTGGTGACATAATTTCTGTATCTGACAAATAAAGGCACAGAGAGAGATGAACTAAGCTTTGATAACTCATTATTTGAGCATCTGATAAAAGATACAGAACTTTCCTCCAGGAAAATACATATACTCACATACATGCAACTTTTCGTAGAAGATGATCCATGTACACCCCTCCTACACACCCCCAGCCAAAGGACTACGGACAGATTCGAGTAAGTCTCAAATTAGATGTTATTTACTACTACATATATCTAACATGTTAGATGCTATGGGAGATATCTAAGGGGCATAGGCATGTACTTTAATTTCAAAGGATTTATAAGCTTTGGAGGGACAAAACAATGATTACCCATTAGAAAAATACCAATTCCTCAAATAACAAAATGTATGCAGGGTAGACAGTAAGTGCTACAAGAGATTGGTCAAAGAAGAGAGACTGGGATGTAAGCAGAATATTCAAGGAAGATTTCAGTCTTGGAAAATATTTTCAAGTATAGTAGATTCTGTTATTCAAGTGAAACATTGCACAGGTTTCCAAATACAAAAAAGAGATAAATGCAGAAATGGTTAGATTAGGAGTAAGGAAAATTGAGTTATAGCCAGTCCCATACTCCCAGTTGCCTTGCGATTGGATCGGTAAAACCCTGAGATGCCAATGAACACAATTAGCATACCTGCCCAGAGCTCTGACAGCAATATTTGTATACCACTAATATTACTGATGTAAGAATCACAGTAGAGAAAGCCGAGAACATAGGACTCAGATGCAGAGAGGTGGGTGGTTTTGGTAGTTCAGGGGACGTTCTCTTCTAATTACTTTATTAACTAGGTATCAGCTAAGAGTGATGTTAGAGATTGGAGGAGAAAGGCAGGGTGAAAGTAAACAGAGTACTCAATCAATTGCTAGGCTCATTTGAGGTCCTTTCACTTTCAAAAGCCAATTCCTCCAAAGGTTTTGAATCACATATGTAGTGGGTTCTATGGTGGCCTCCAAAAAGATATGTCCCCCCAGAACCTGTGAGTATAACCTTATTTAGAAAAAGGATCTTTGCAGATATAATTAAGATCTTGAGATAAGACTCTCCCTCCTGCATCACCATGGGTGGGCCCTAAATCCAACAACAAGTCTGTCTTGAAGACAGAAGAGAAGACACAGAGGAAAAGGGCATGTGAAGATGGAGGCAGAGATTAGAGTGATGCGGCCACGAGCCAAAGAAGCCAGGGAAGGCCAACACCCACGAAAAACTAGAAGAGGCAAAACCAGATTCTACCCTAGGCTCTTCGGAAGGAGCCCACCACACCAACACCTTGATTTCAGACTTCTGCCCTCCAGAACCACAAGAAAAAAATGTGTTGTTGCAACCCATCAGCGTTTGTGGTTGTTATGGCAACACCATCCTTCCTCACTTTCTTAAGGATCTCTTTCCTGAAGTTATAGCCTTCTCTATTTCATCATCAATTTCTCCCTTCCGACTAAGAATCAAATAGCTATAATATTTTGGAAAAAACTAGATGAGCCTAAATTTGCTATAGATACTAAAAATCACATAAATCAACTATATTTTTTTTAAATTCTAGAAAGTGTAAAAAAATGTAAAATGAAATGTCTATTTTGGAAGGTGTATCGCATACTGCTCAATAGCAATCTGACTACAGATTGGAATGATCGTTGTACTACTTCCTGTGTGACCTGGGCCACATCAGTGAATCCTCTGTGTTTCACTTTCCTCATTGGTAAAAAGGGGCTAATAGTACTCAACTCACAAACTGGTAGTGAGCCTTTAAAAGTTGATTTGGACAAAATGTTTAAAACAGTAACTTTAGGCATATAGTAAATACTCTATAAGTGCTATCTATGGAATCTAATCCCAAAGGCTCAGAAGGTTCTGAGATCCCATAAGTTTTAGAAAATCTGAGTAATAATTAAACAGGTTTCTTTGCTTCAGAATATCTCAAGGCCTTTAATATGCTGATGAAAATTCAAGATGGAGATGGAGTACGCACATTTCCTAAGCTTACTTGGTCATGTAGTCCTTTTTCTCCAGAGCATCTAGCAAAGCTAATGTTCTTTTTCAGTGATAATAGTCTAGACTCCTATTGGTCAGTAAGGTACCTATTAGTTTCACATGGGTATAGACATTCAAATTTAAGCTAATTAAAGTGACCTAAATTTAAAATTCAGTTTATCTGTCCCACTAGCTACATTCCAAGTGTTCCACAGCCACGTGTGGCTACTGCCTATCATACTGAACACACACAAATACAGAACATTCCCACTATTACAAAAAGAATGTTCTATTGGATGGTGCTGGGAGAGTTCAGTAACGAAAACCAAGTAAACAGAGTAAACATGATCGATTTTATTCGCTTGGTGCAAAAGTAATTGTGGTTTGTGTGATTCTTTTTAACCTTTTAAGCCGCAATGACTTTTGCACCAACCTAATAGAATGGAAGGAGACCTAATAATGCTTTCGTTTAACGAATGGGAAAAGTAAGGCATAATGTCCTTGAATAGATTGCCAAACAAAGGTCATATATAGTACGCTAGTGAGTTAAAATGAGAACTACAGTCTCAGAATTACTTGTCCGTTACAAACACAGAAATCTGTATGTTTTTCCTCATTCCAGTCAACTAAGAGTTTTCTGTAGAAACCAAAATTTTGCTTACTAATGTTATCTTTAGAATCATTTCAAGATGTATAAAAATTATAGGCCCTCACATTTCAAGATGGATGATGAAGCATATGTCTACTTCCTCTTCCAAGTCCCACTAGATATCAAAAACCATGTTTTATATGTGTATGTAAAAATAAAAGTATTTAACAACACTGAAAAGCAAGGAAAGATGTCACATGCAGACCACAAATTTGAGAAACAACAAATTTTAGTTTAACAGAAAGCAGATACAACAGAATTGACACTGCAATGATAGGACTCATAATAGTAACTGATTTCTTTCAACACTACCGGGGGTGCCAAAAAAATGTATACACATGACTTGTATTCATCTTTTGTTATTAGTATAGATTATTATAATTTTAATAGTTTTTTATTTTCTTAAAATGTGTATACATTTTTTGTCACCCTTTGATATTTGGAACAACAGTGTAGCTGCCTAACCACTCCCACCACACCACAAGAGTAAAATCTGTTCCAATGCTTGAATCTGTCCTGGCCAAGTCCTCCCTATTCTGGCAGTTGTGTAGATTGCTAGCCTACCGGACAATTTTTTTCTTTTACTTTCTTCTTACCTTTTTGGTAATAGCTTTATTGAGATATAATTCACCTACCATACAATTCACCCGGTTAAAGTCTACCATCCAATCGATGAAATGCATGCATAGTTGTGTAACCATCACCACAATCAATTCTAGAGTATTTTCATTAAAAAAAAATCCCATACCCTTTAGCTATCAAAATCAAATCTCGCCATCATTCTCCTCCACCCCAAGCAATCACTAACCCACTTTCCATCTCTGTAATTTTGCCTAGACATCTCATACAAATGGAATCATATAATACATGTATACTGTGTTTCCCCAAAAATAAGACCTAGCCGGACTATCAGCTCTAATGCATCTTTTGGAGCAAAAATTAATACTAAAATAAGGCTGGGTATAATATAATATAATAAATATAATATAATATAATATACTGGGTCTTATGTTAATTTTTGCTCCAAAAGACGCATTAGAGCTGATGGTCCGGCTAGGTCTTATTTTCGGGGAAACACGGTAGTTTCATTAACTGGATTCTTTCACTTAGAATGTTATCAAGATCCATAGGTGTAATAGCATATATCAGTACTTTATTCCTTTTTATGGCTGAATAACATTCTATTATATGGATATACCACATTTTCTTTATCCATCCATCCATTGATGAACACCTGAGTTGCTTTCATCTTATGGCTATTGTGAATAATGCTGTTATGGACAGTCACATACGAGGTTTTGTGTGGACATAATATTTTCATTTCTCGTCACTACATACCTAGGAATGGAGCTGCTGAGTCAAATGTTACTCTATGTTTAACTTTTTGAGGAACTGCCACACTATATTTTCCACTATGTGCCCAATTTTTTCTCAGAAACAATACAGGGAAATCTGCCTAATTACTATATGAAAAAGACACAACTAGAGAATAATAGTTTCTATAAATTAACTTTACCACTGGTAATTTTTTTAAAAAATCAATAGGTAAATGTATGACATGAGCCGAAAAAAATGAGCACAGATAAAAAATAAGATGAAAAGAACAAAGTTGAAGTTAAGAAAAATACTCAGAAATTGGACAGAAAATGTAATAGAAAAAAGTATGAAAGACAAATTAAAAGGCACGGAGAATGGATCAGGTGGCCCAAGATTCACTTTAAAAGGATGACAGAAGAATAGAGATAATGATGGGTAAGAAAGAAATAGTAGGGAAAAGTTTTGAAAAAAGAAAATAATATATAATCTTCAGATTTCTCCAAACATGAAGCAAGTCTACCAAGGAGTGGGGTCTAGGATCCATACTTGGACATACTTGTTAAATTTCAGAACTCTCATATTAAGAGAAAACCTTAAAAGCTTCTAAGTGAAAAATAACAGATCACCTAAAAAGGAATAAGAATCAGAATAATACCAGACTTAATAAAGAATATAGGATGCTAAAAGGCAATAGTATATTGTATTCTATGCTAGAAGAAAAAAAAAATTTTTAATAGAATTCAATATCCACTCAGATTATTAACTCAAAGATAAGGAAAAATATTCCTCATCCTTTTCCCAAATGAAAAAATATATTACTAGGGAGGAGGTGTACCAATCAAAAGGAAATATAAGAAAGATGGCATGGGTTTTTAAAAAATGAAAAAGTTAGAACCGTTTATGACTTTGGAAAAGTAAAAGAATCCAGAAAGAAATTTAAAGAGGATCCTTATTACATGTAAAATTCTACCCTAAGTAGCAAAACTTTTAATAACAAAGGATTGTATTTTCTATAAATCCACCCAATCACACTACTTGGTTCTACAGAGAATAATATTTACCTAGTTCTTTGGTAATTATGTTTCATTTTTATTTTAGAATCTATGCAGATGTGAGACAGATAACATTTAATTTAATTATAGTTATGAAACAATGTAAAACCGTTATATATCTAACATTGACATTTTGAAGGTGGGAGACTGCGAGATGAAAGGAAAAGCATTCTAATTCTCTCTCCTGTAATTGAAAACAGTCAGTAAGTAATCAACTTTTCAAAAAGAGATTTTAAGAATATTGCTTAAAGTCAATCAGTAGAAAAATTAAAATATATAAAATAAGTAAATAAGACAATGAGGAAGGGGAAGAAAAGGTAAAATAGTATGACTGCACTATATTCTTTATCTTCCAGACAAGCATAAATAGAAGTGTAAATTTGTTCATTCAAGAATGGGGCATAACCCCATTATTTAGATTTATAATGATAAACTAAAAAATTAACTGTTAGTATTTGCAGATTTATGAAGTTTTTTCTTTTTTTTTTTTTTAGTTCAGTTTTGTTTCATTATAAATTTCTTAAGGGTATCTAAAACAAATGTTAGTTTTAAAAATTCAGGGTGGCCGGTTGGCTCAGTTGGTTAGAGCGCAGTGCTCATAACACCAGGGTTGCTGGTTCAATTCCCACATGGGCCAGTGAACTGCGCTCTCCACAACTACATTGAAAACAACTTGACTTGGAGCTGATGGGTCCTGGAAAAACACTCGATTCCCTAATATTCCCCAATAAAGAGAGAGAGAGAGAGAGAGAGAGAGAGAGAGAGAGAGAGAGAGAGAGAGAGAGAGAGAGAGAGAGAGGTAAAAGCAAGGAGAATAAAATCACATATTAAAAAAAAAATTCAGTCATGTGTCACTTAAAGATGGGGATATTTTCTGAGAAATGCGTTGTTAGGCAATTTCATGTTGGAGCAGTGGTCAGGTTAAAGAACTTTGTGGTATTCATAAAAAGCAAAGGGTATTTAACATGGAGCTGGTGTAAAACTATGGACTCAATGTTCTGACTTTGGAAATTTGTTTTTGGTTCCACTGACACTATCTGGCACAAAGGGTTCTCTCTGACATGGAAATGATAGAAAAAAATAAAACTTATCTATGCTTTACATCATTACAACCTGGAAATATTTCCAAAGTACAGGTACACACTACCACAGAAAGGTTTTACCTAAAGTGGCAGAGACATTTAGTACTTGTTAAGCTAGCTCCTGTGAACCTGTGTCCTTGTACAGGATCTGGGATGTTCGACAAAGAATTCACAGCAATGGACTCTGAAAGACCATCAAGCTAGATCAGGGAGGGCCATAGCACCCTCTGAATATGTACCACCGAGGGGCCCAGCTCCTCTGTGCTGAAACAGGTCAGTGGCTCCCTGACTGGGATGGAACCTGCATTCAAAATTGAGGTCCCAAACAAAATATCTTGCCAAGCTCCACAGATACTGCTCCTGTCAGCGAAAAACAAAAAATCTTCCTGAATCATATATCCTTCCATTTCTTTTTTGTTGTTGTTGTTGTTGTTGTTTAGCTTTTATTTCATAATCATAAACTTAACTCTGCAACCCAGCTAGACTTGGAGGGGGGCAAGGAAAATACGAAACCCAAAGAACTGCAGCAAGAGCACAAAGATTATGGGGTGTTCCGAGCAGATGGGGCAGGGGTGCTCTCCTGACTACAGAAGGAATGGTCTGGTTAAGAGAAAACCAGTCAAATGCATCAGAGTTGTCCACAGTCAGCAATGGTGATCTTCTTGCTCGTCTTGCCATTCCTGGACCCAAAACGCTCCATGGCTTCCACAATCTTCATGCCATCTTTCACCTTGCCAAAGACCACATGCTTGCCATCCAACCACTCAGTCTTGGCAGTGCAGATGAAAAACTGGGAACCGTTTGTGTTGGGTCCCGCATTTGCCATGGACAGGATGCCAGGACCTGTGTGCTTCAGGATGAAATTCTCATCATCAAACTTCTCCCCATAAATGGACTTGCCACCTGTGCCGTTATGGCGTGTGAAGTCACCACCTTGGCACATAAATCCTGGAATAATTCTGTGAAAGCAGGAACCTTTATAACCAAATCCTCTCTCCCCAGTGCTCAGGGCACGAAAGTTTTCTGCTGTCTTTGGGACTTTGTCTGCAAACAGCTCAAAGGAGACGCGGCCCAAGGGCTCGCCGTCGCCGTCGACAGCGATGTCGAAGAACACGGTGGGGTTGACCATGGCTGAGCGCGGGTAAGTCCGGGCGGCGGCGTCTGGAAGGCCTATCCTTCCATTTCTTACAGGAAATTCAGCTCCATTATAATCTAATGGGACCACCATCGTATATGTAGTCACCATGGACCAAAACGTCATTATGCAGTACATGACTGTAGTTATAAAGTGAACACCTGTGTAACAACCACCACCAAGCATAGACAGACAGACAGACAGACAGGCAGACAGGAAATGACATATATGTGCTTAACCATTACTGGCTCTTTATTCTGTCTCTGTATCTCTATCTGTATGTCCACCCCTGCACAAATCCATTTTGTCTTAATTACTATTGTTTTATAAGTCTTAATGAAAGGACAAGTGCCTTCACCTTGTGCTTCTTCATGAGTGCTTTGACTATTTTTGGGTCCTTTTGCACCTCCATAAAAATGTACAAACTAGATGTCAATTTCTAAAAAAAAAAACACGTGTCAGGATTTTGACTAGGACTGCATTAAATAAATATATATATATATACATATTTATATATATATTTATATAAATATACATATTTATATTTATATAAATATACATATTTATATATAAATGTATATTTATATAAATATACATATTTATATATATATTTATATGTGTGTATGTGTGCACACATACACACACACATATATATATACACACACATATAGTGATTATCTTTCCAGTGTTCATAAATGGTCCAATTCATAATCACAGTATATTTATTTAGTTCTTTAATATCTCTCAATTAAGTTTCATAATTTTGCCATAAAGCCTGCAAATCTTTTATTAGAGTCACTATTTCATAATTCCTGTTTTAATATTATTGTAAGTAATATTTGTTTAAATGTAATTTTTATTTGTTGCTGGTATTTAGAAATATAACTATAATGTTTTATCTAGTCAAGTGCTAACATCTCTAATTAATTCTAATGATTTATCCATTTTGCCATATATACATAATTATCATCTGTGAATAATTTTTTCTCCCCTTTTCCTGCCTTAGTGCAGAGAGTAGGATCTGCTGTATAACACACATAGAGAAAAAAATAGTAGTGGGTGGTAATGGGTAAACTAAGTCTTATTCCAAGTTTTGGTCTAATAAATCCTGATGAATACTGATAAATAGCAGGGAAGATCCATTTCCCAAAACTGGAAGTCTTTGAGAGAAGTATTTAATTTTTCATTCCGATTTATTTTTACTGTGTGTTTATATTGCTTCTACTAAAGAGTTAAATTTTTTAAATGTTATAGACCTATATCTACTAATGGATATTTTCCATGTATTTTAATTTAGAAATATTGAGTTATCAAAATATATGCATAATATAATCCAACAAAATTACAATATACATATGTATATTGCAAACAAAATTACCCAATATTCATGTGTACTGAAAAGGCCTTGGAAGAGTCCAACCACGGTGTTAACAGCGGTTAGCTCAGAGTAGAAGCAATTATAGATCTAGTATACATTTGTTTTGATTGTGTAATGAGCACATAAACCGTTTTGTAATAAAAACATTTTTAAGTCTACTTTATTTTATAATGGAAGAACACAGCAATTTTCCATATAATTATTTAAAAAGATCTACATATAGAACAAAGCCAAATAAAAAGCACAGAGCAGAAAAGTGATTCTGAATGAAAGAGGCAGGGAAAGTTTAACATTTAGAACTGGAATTTGACAGATAAGGGAGAAAAAATATTCAGAGCTGAGGGTAAAACAAAACAAAACAAAATGGAATTCAGAGAAACAAGTTAAATACAGAGTAAAATACAGGTCAAAACCAAAGTAGTAAAAACAGACAAAGAAAAAGGTATATTATTCTCTCTGCCAGGCTAATAAATTTAGATATCATTCAGTAGGCAACTAGTAATTATTAGAATCTATTTACTACAGGCATGAAAGGCAGATTTTTTTTTTTAAATAATGACAACACAGTTTTGAGGGCATGGTAGAGTAAAAAGGCAGACTGCCTGCCTTTAGAATAATTCAAACCAAAGAAAATCAGATGCTGAGCTAGAGAGGGCTAGAGAGAAGTGATCAAGCTAAGGAATCATTTCTGATGTTGAAGACAGCATGTGATAAATAACTAGAATTGGAACACATGGCAGAGGGATGACAATTCTGAGAGTTCTAGTTTGGATGACCAGTTGGATGGTGTCAGGAAAGGGACTACAAAAGAGAAGAAAAATCATACAGAGCAAAGGGAAATCTTAAGTAGCTGACTAACAAACCAAGAAACATTTCTGTTCAGGGAACTGACTGCAGTGAGACAACATTTCTTCCTTTTAAACGTTTGCATGGATTGGGCACGTAAATCATACCTTGGTTTTCTCTGTACACTTTCTAGCTAAGACAAAAATGTCCTGTTTGTCTATGAATGGTCTACCTTGTCTGTGTCAAAATTATCAATGCACCCTGTGGAATACGCCAGGAAAAGATGAAGGACTGGGTATCTTTAATGAAAGAAACAAAAAGTTAGGCTAAAACATTATTAATAAACTATAATCAAAACTATGATTATAAATTTATAGGGAAATAGTTATGTAAAAGTCTTAAATATTTTCTAAGTTCTTTAGGAATAAAAGAGTTGATGATATGTTTACATTTTATGGAAAACTTCTAAATATTTCCATTATGAGATTATTTTCTATAGGGAGTGAAGTGTGGCAATTTTGAACTTTATAGATCCATTCTTACTTTCTCCTTTTGGTTCAGCTTTTTTGTCATCTGAATGGAGTGGGCATATGAAACACCTCAATCAAAAATCTGACAGAATTGCAAGAACAGTAGCTAATCCATTTTCCTACTATCAATCTACTGTGAAGCCTAAATTAATAAAGTGTACAGCTTTTATGATGTGAAAAAATTCCAGAGGGTATGTTACTTAAATAAAATGCTAGAGAAAAACTGGATTCAGTGCTTATCAAACTTCTGGATGAGAGTTTCCAGTTGACAGAAGCAAGCAAAGAATAAGATCAACATATTTGATAATATTAAAATATTTAAAGCTTGTCTACATAAAAACAAAATCAAACATAAAATGTTTAAAATATAAAGAAATGTTTAACAAATAGGAAAATGGCTATTATATTTATTTAAAATATATTTCAAATATTTAATGTATTTTAATTTTAAATGATTTTAATTCAATTATTTTAAAATATTTTAATATTCTCATATAAAAGAGAAAAACTGTGACTTAGATAAATGAACAGAAGAAAAATGATAAATGTTGAAAAACAATCAGCTTCGTTCACCAGTAATCAAATACATATAAACAGAGATTTATGCACATTAAATTAGTCAAGAGTGTAAATTATAATATTCAGCATTAGCAAAGATGTGAAAAAGCTGACATAACCATACAATGTTAGTGACAGAACACTTTTGGAAAGTAATTTAGCAATACATATTAAGAATCACAAAAATGTTTATACCCTATTATCATAAAATTCCATTTCTAAGACTCTACCTTAGAGAAGTAATCCAAATCATACATAATGCTATATGCAAGAGCTGTTCATCCTACCATAATATATAATAAAATAAAAACAACATATATTTCTAAAAATTAGGGGAATGATTAAGTAAATTATGGTAATTATCTTGGAAGGAATATAATAAAGCTCGTATAATAATTATTTATACGCTGTATTATTCTAGGAAAAAATTATCACTGCTTATAAAGACATCTATAATATAGAGTGAATAAATACATTAAACAACTGTGTGAAAATGACATTAGAAATAGAGGTAGCAAATTAAGATGAAGTTGTAAGAACACAAAATATAAGACATGAGTAATCATAGTTTATGAAGAACAAAATATAATATGGAATGTCCTTATATTTGCTGTTCAAAGACATTATCGGAACATAAAAATGTATTTGACATGTTCATTAGTTTTCTTTAGAAATTTTTAAAAAATGACCAAAGGAAATATATTAACATGCCAACTGTATTTTTGATATAAGTCTTTTCCTTTTTATATTTTCTACAATTTGATCATGTGCTTATATTCATTTTATGATGAAAGCATTTTTATTAAGGAAAACTTTTAAATAAAAATTAATGTCACTGGAATGTAATTCAGAATTTCTTGATGACTAACCTTATAAAAAAGCAAACCAAAAAGCAATATACCATATACTTGTAAAGAAGCATCAATACTTGTCTTGATAGTGTATAGGAGAATTTAAATTCTAAATAATGCCTTCCACTCTGACATCACATATTCTTAAATACTTTATAAACAATTGAGAATTCCTGACAATTAATATGATGGATATCTATATAACTGCTTTCCTTTGGGGAAGAAAAGTGAAACGCAGGGAAGTGGAGAGGATTTCAGACACTCATGTGGTAGGCAAAGCTGGGAGTAAACACGAGTCCGTTGATCCTGGTTTAGTATTAAATGTCTTGAGACACAGTACCACCTCAGAGGGGTACTGTGCACGTGAAAAGGTATGAAATGAGATGATCAAATACAGAAATTTAAAGTCTACTAAAAGACAACACTGACTTCCAGTAAAAATAAAAATAGTACTGATAGTTGTAAGTATGCTACTAGCAGCAGCAGATAGCTTCTAATTGTGGAACAGCCTGGCAGTGACTAAATGACCAAAGTAAACACAGGCAAGCTAACATAATCCATCCCTTAAAATAAAAGTCTTTTTGGCATCGAAATCAAGGTACAAGTATTAATGGAAATAAATACAGGATGGTATATTACAAAGAAATCACCTTTTCAAAGGCAATAATAATTATACTCAATACAACATGGGCAGATTGGTTACAGGAAGGAAATTTTAATAGAAGGGGATTATGATCTATACTAAAGAGAGAGTAGTAGAATTTGCTGCTTGCCATTGAAGTGAACTGCTTGTTTCATATGATTTTCAACTAGTTTCCACTTCATCAAGTTAGAATGAGAAACAAACAGTAAATAAATTTTCAATGAGTTTTAAGAGGTAGATTAATAATAGCAGAAAAAAGCAGAGTTGAACACAATATGCCCAATGTGGTAAGCCTGTTCTGCTTTGAAAATTTAGCACTCAAGAATTAAGACTACCCAGCACATAAAAGTAAAGAAAATCAGGAGTGTGAAAAGTAAGAAAAATATTTGCTGGAAGATGATAATATAACAATGTATATTCACTATACCTTAGAAAAACAATCACAGAACAATCACAGAACTCTAATTCCAATGACTGAGATCTACACATCAGGAACTGAATGAAAAAGTAAGTCTTATTCCCATAATCTGAGGATCAACTATGGTGTAGTTCAATTTGTAAGATTTAAAGAAAGTTTTAAAATCTAGAGCATTTTGAATTCCTACCTTCATTTAGTAAAATGTATGGCAAATAAGCATACATTTTAACATCATTACTCATTAGGGAAATCCAAATTAAAACCATAAGGAGATACATCTATTAGAATGGCTTTAACAAACTGACAATACTAGTGGAACGAGAGTGTGGACCAACTGAAACTCTCATACATTAGTGATGGAAATGGAAAATGGTAAAATCTCTTAAGGAAGTAACTTGTCAATTTCTTTAAAATATTAAACATTCACTCACCAGATAACTCAGGTACAGGGCCATTTATAACAGCCTTATTTATAATCACCAAACACTTCAAACAACGCAAATTGTCCATCAATTAGTGAACGGATAAACAAATTGTGGTAGTATTAAGCAATAAAAAAAGAACATGGATGACTCTCAGAAGTATTATACTATGTGAAAGAAACCAGACCTAAAAAGGGCTACGTACAATATGATCCCATTTATTTGACATTCTGGGTACGGCAAAGCTATAGGGGCAGAAATCAGAGTAATGGTAGCCAGGAGCTGAAGGTAGAAAGGAGAAACTGACGGTAAAGAAGTTGAGTTTGGTGGGCAATGGAAATGTTCTATTTTGGTGATACTTACAAGTTGTACACACTTGTCCAAACTCATAAAATTTTATACATAAAAGGATGTATTTTACTCTATGCAAATTATACCCCAATATATCTCAATAAATACCTTATTAAATACACACCCACCCACACGCATACACACACAAAAAATCTAGGGAGCCACTCAAGGAAATTCCAAAAGACTACCTCTCTCTCTTCATGGATGTATATACATATGTACGTATCTACCTACCTACACAGAAAGACATACACATGGACACACAGAGACATACACAAAGCACATGTGAAACTCAAAACAATCCTATAATAAAATTAAGATCAATACAATTATTTCAATTTTCTAAGTAGAGAAACAAATTTAGAGTTTTAGTGACTCATTTTATTTAAATTTTCAATTTTGAAATAGTTTCAAACAACAAAGACTGCAAGAGTAATACAGAGAATACCTGTACACCTTTTGCCAAGATTCACCATTTTTTACACGTTTTTTTCCTTTTCTCTATATATACATAAATATCTAGTGATTCCAAATAATATTGGAGTAGTTGTATATATAAAACACTTTTATTATTTGTAATATCACAGTGAAAATTCCCTCAGAAGATGAAGTCTGTATCTATGAAATCATTTAATTTTATGGGTTTGTATGGCTATGTCCAATTCTAATGCAGCACAATCCAAAGCCATTGTCTCCTCTCATTTCTTGTCATCTCCCTTTCTATTATGGATCTCTCTTCTTCCACAGTGAGGCCCTTGCTCTTAAGTCCAGGGCAGGGCTCAGTGCCCCCACTGGACAAGCCCCTCACGGGGCAAAAAACAGGAATCTAACTGGAATGGACTGCGGATGATACACCGGGAAGAGGGTTTGCCTGATCCTGCTGTATGTCCAAATCCCAAGTCTGGGACCTGTGTGGGACTTTCATTTTTCAGGACTTTTACTTTTCAGGGGTGATTGTGTCTGTTGCTGAACTACATTCTCCACTTCTCCCTTCTTTTTCAGTCTCTTAAGCTTCCCCACCCACCTCTACTCTCCAAAGGTACAGACATAACAGTAGCAACAAGAGCTCTATTAGAATATGATGTTTCTTCCTCTACTTGTAAAAAATTTGAATTCTTAGTATGTTCTGTCTCCTAGCAATTCTGAAGGTGCCGGTTATATGTGATTCTACTTGTGTCCCTTGTTTTAAGAAGGATGAGGAAATTCAGATTGATTATCCTCCAAGCCCAGTGTAAGTGACTTTTGATGGATTTCTCACAATTAGTAAGTGGCAGACTCAGGACTGGGAAATCCAGCCAATAATTAAGAAAACATTAAAATCATATAAAATAAATATAAGAATATTTAGAATACCTTATGGCCTACAACTAAATGAATTACTTTTTAATAAAAGACAGTTGTTGCTTAATTATTTTTCAGATGCATCCAGAAGATGCATTCTGAAAAGTGAGAAAGATAAGAAGAAGCAAATGATAAAGGTAAAGAGGAGAGAAGAAATTAAAGAACAAAAATGGCTCTTTACATTTAATGTGCATTTTTTTCTAGTACCTGATAAGGAACAAATACTACTTGAAATGAGAAAGATTTCATGATTATATTCTATATCTTAGCACCAGTAATCCTTATATTAAAAAGTCTTTATAAATAAGATATAAGAAGAATTATGAACAGGAAAATGTACACAAAACTACCCTTTACAATTTATAGTTTTAAATTAGTACATTTGCTTCCATTTGCACAGTAACTAAAGCCTTTTTTATCCCCATCTTGGGGGAAAAATGAGAGTTTAGCAAACATCATAAGATAAAAAACATCTCATTGTGCTAACATCATAACAGCACAGAAACAAACATCAACAATTTTGAACATTTCATAAAGGAAGACATATGAGGGATAAGACAGAAGTAAAATCTTTACGGTAAAACTCAAAAAAATTAACTTCCTTAAGAACGCATTCATAACTGCCAAGTAGTGTTTTTGATGAAGTTCTTTCCTGAACTTCTCATCTAAACAAATAATAAATGAAAAAACATCAGTTAATTCTAAACAGGTTATACTTATTAAGACCAAATGTTAATAGAATAACACGGGGGGGAATCTATAGGCAAATTGTAAGATTCAAAGCTTTGAAATCTTTTACCACAAATGTTTAGTGAGGTTGAAAAAATTCACTTAAATGTCAGTTTGATAAAAGCCAAAAGAACATTTCCCACATGTGTTTATATTTAAGCATATTTTAAAAGGATGGAAAAAGTAACAGTCATTCAAAACTAAGGTTAAGCTATTAGTTCATAAGGATTGTAATTTAAAGGTATTTCTCCAACCTCTAACTTTATTTTCTTTGATAAGAAAGCAGTTTTAAGCATGTGCTACTTAGATAAGTCCTCATTCAATTCTAAAATGCTTAAAGTTTAATTATTCCCATTTATAACTCTGAAAATGAATGAAGTTTTGCACATGAGGTAATCAAAAATACTGTTGAAAAGCACTTTGCATGTAAGTATACATGATTAAAATAAAATGAATTATTCCTAAATTCAGATGCATGATATGTACATTAGGTTTCTACACAGTACAAAAACACACAACAAAATTTCACTAAACCAATTCACACTTGTCATTAAATAGTAAAATGGTTTCACATTTACTTTTAAACCATATAAGAAAAAGCCATATACAAGGAAAAGAGAAATACTGAAGGACAGTGGTTCTGAAAATGAGCTGTGTAGTTTCCTGGTAAACCTAAAGTATCGTCCATATATCCACAATCAGTCCTACAACATAAATCACACCTTTTTTCTCCTATATTGGTTTGGTTCCAGCTATTGTTTCTGTCACAGAATCCATGGTTTGTAATGGGGCCTTAGCTTCTCTGATCATAGAAAAATTCTAGAAACATATGTAACAGATATGGATAAAAAGTATTCATGCAATAATTAGTCATTTTTTCCTCTACCAAACTTTAAAAAAATATCAGTTATCAGAAACACTCAAACATTGAAAATCTCTTATCAAAGCGTAACATGGAATTTCTGATTCTGAGTAGCATATAGCAGGACACGACCAGCATTCCCACTGAATACAACTAGAAAACATCGTACAAATTACAAATCATTAAAGGTTCCAAAAAGCTATGGAAGCAACAAGGACCAAATGAATGAATTTCCACGGAGGTGAGAATTGTTCAGAGAGCAGGCCAGAATCGGCAGCTGCTTGTCTGACTTGTCCAAATCTGTAGACAGCAGCATGGGGTTTGAGAGATAAAACTGGACATATCAAGGACCTCTAACACACAGCTGGTTTGCCCTGTAACACATTTGCTAAATTCTGAAACTGAATGGTAAGATAAGAAGGCTAACCAAAATCACCTAAAAAGCAGCAAGTTCTGCCCGTCTGGCAGTGCTTACAAAACAAAGGCAGACTGGGAGAAAAGAAACTAAAAACAAAGTAAGCAAGAAATGAAAGCCCTAGGAAGAGTGGAGAGTAAAACTGAAGATATACAGACAATTTTCCCTTGGGAATCAAGAGAGAACATATATCTATACTGACTACATCTAGAAGCTGAAAATTCAGATTTGGGGCTTAGCAGAACACTGATACAGGGGTGGAGGCCAAGGAGGTGAAAAAAAAAAAAAGAAAAAGAACAGTAGGGATTTCAGCTATTACATAGTACTAAAGTGATAAAATCGGAAACTGAGGGACTAAACTGACAAAAGATCACTTTCCCACTTGAGGTATTTGCCGAAATTTGAAGGTGGGTCGGGCAGAAAGATAAAGAATTAAGCTGGAAACCTCTTAGAGCAATTCTGGTGCCCTTGTTCTATCGACTGTTTCAGAGCGGATGAGACAAAGACTTGATGGTCTCAATTAAAAGTCCTAAAAGGTCAAGTTCTAGAAACAGACAAATAGGGTAGACTGAATCTATCAAAATGGAAAAATCAACTTTGATTTGGCTTAATCCTTGATTTTATTAAAGTGATAAGACCTTACTCCATATCAGCCTTGTAAAGAAAAGGGTGAACACTCAGGCAGAAGATAAAATCTGAAGATCTACATTCTTAAATAAATAATGACTGGCAAACAATTAACAACTGATAGTTATGCAAATGGACAAAATAAGTTGACAAAAAACAAAAAAGAAGAAAGTTTCAGAAATGATTCTGACAATGGAAATAAAGAAATGAACCTCAAAATAACTATTATATGATTAATATTTTTAAGGAAGCAAAGGAAAAGATGCATAAACTAGATGCAAGAATGGAGAATTTCAACAGAGTTAAATGATAACAAAAAGAATAAAATAAACATCTAGAACTAAATAATTTGATACATGAGTTTAAGAATTCATTGACTAAGTTTAAATTTAGATTATTCTCTCTGTATGTTCCTACTACTTGGCCAGACATGGGCTCAGTCATTGAAATGTGTGGCAGAACTGGGAAAATAAAGTCCCAGTTCTCTGGCTAGAGGACCAAAAAGGAGAACTCTGGGAAATCATAAAATACTAGAACTCTTGAAACATCTGGAAAAACAATAAACGACGCAGCAAAAAAAATAAAAGATACAAAGAAACCAAATACAAATTCAATAACTGAAAATTTGAAACTCACTAGATAGGCTCAACAGCAAAATGAAGATAGAATTAAGACTCAATGTGCTTGAAGAGAAATCAATGAAAATGTTCCAGTCTGAACAACAGAGGGAAAAATTATTTTTAAAAAATGAACAAAGACTCAGACACCTATGAAATAATATTAAAAGCCCTACCATTTATGTCATCAGATTACCAGAAGAGGAGGGAAAAAAAGCAGTGCAGAAAAAAATTTTGAAGAACTAATTGCTTGAAACTTCCCAAATTTGACTAAAGACACACTCCTCCAGTAGGCTCAGACACACCAAATAGGATAAACCCCAAAGAAATCTACGCCTAGACATATGAGAAGAACCCACAGAGTGGAAGTAGGTAGAATATCAATATGTAAGAGTAAAAGGTACCAGCAGAGAGGCAGGGATACAAAGATCCACATGCCAAAAAAAAAGAACTAGCAGAAAGTGAGATTTCAGAAAGGAAGGAAGGAATATCCAAAATTCCTTACTAAGGACATATAAGACAAATTTGGTATTAGTATGACCAAAATATGATTTCACATGGCAAGTAATCAGGGTAGACAGCATTCCTTAACGGTTAAAAGCAAAGGCTCCGGTGTCAGACAGACCTGGCTGTAATTCCATGTTCATCTAATTGTTTCATCTGACATGGGGTAAATACCTTAAATTCTCTGGGATTAGGTTTCCTCATTTGTAAAACGTGGTATTAAAGACCATAAATGTTTTTGCATTTCACAATATTTAAGCACAGTGCATGACAGATACGGGTGTACACGTACACACACACACAATAATGAATGAATGAATGAATGAATGAATGAATGAATAAACATGGAAAGATTAAATGAGAGTCTTGCTGCTGCTGCTGAATTTTTAAGAAAGTACAGACTACCAATCTGTATACATTTTAACAAAATTAAGTTTTTCTCTCAAATATTTTTTAAAAGAATTTGACATTGATTTGGGTCTTGCCCATGTACCAGATATATACTGGACACCTGGTAGAAAATTATGGCAAAAGCACTTAAAACAAAAGAATATAGAACATTGTTATTAGAGACAAATTTAACTACAAGATATAAATTTTAGGTTAACACTTAGATATGCTGTTACCTGGTGAGAAAAATCAGAATCAAATTGTTAAAAACAATTGAGATCAGATAAGGTGTTCTTACTTGCTTCCCGTATAACAGGCTCAAGATGAGAAAAACGTTGTGTGTGTGTGTGTGTGTGTGTGTGTGTAGTGCACTATTTTACTTTCACTTAACTCCTTATCTTCCAATCAATACAAAACATGACCTGTCTGTTGAGGATTATACCAGTGCTTTGAACATAATAAGCACTCAATAAATGTTACCAACTATTTTTATAATCGTCAAGGAAAAACTTAGTTGTTGATTTTGCAAGAATATTCAGTTCAACTTTCCTCTAAAACAACTAAATGGTTGACATTTAAAAATTTTCATATTCAAACTTCCCAACGTTTTGGAAAACACTTGATGCAGAACATTCTCAATCCCTAGTTCACTAAGTTATGAAGAATAAAATCTACTGCGTAACCCTTTAAACAATTAACCAAATGTTACAGCTATAAAAACAAATACTAACCACATAAGAATGTTGATTCGAAGCACGCAAAATTATTTTTTACATGACTGAAAATGCAATTTTCATTTTGATTTTCTTTTAAAAGCAAGGATTTTGAAAATGTATCAGTATAGAAGTTTTATCTTAGGTATGTCTTTGCAGCAAAATACATTAAAACCAATATGAAAAGTATTTAGATACTGAGGAGATGTTCTCTTTCATCTTCCGAATAGTACCAACCGAGATTACAATAAAGAAAACCACAAGTTCGCTGAAGTTTAAAACATCTGGGGAATATCTTCAGATATTCATTCTTAAGAGTTCCATGTTAAAGAACAGCCTGAAGGGTAGATGATAAATCTGCTCTAAAAGTGGAAGTGTGTTTTTAATCCTATTGAATATAAACAGACTGAAAAAAGAGAGAGAAAAAAGAAACTATAATTCAGGAGGAAAGTGCCAAGAGACAAAAATGCTCCATAAAAGGAAACTTTAAAAATAAACACTAGGGCTCAATTATAAAATATATAGGACTTAATTCCAAAATAATCATGAGAATAAAATGATTTTAGAGGTATTAGCAACCAGATGGTAACTGTCAATAATCCTTTACAACTGCTAACTAATGAATATTGGGTGATGGGTTCAGATTACAAATATTCTTTTATGAAAGATGTTTCCCCACTATAAATTCTCAGGAAATAATAAACTCTCAGAAAGCTATTGTAAGGAATAAATGACTTAATTTATGTTTAAAAAACTGAAGATGTATCTTTATTTTGCATCAAGTTAATATTAATGCAAAGGTTTGTTTCATAAAAAAAGATTATTTGCCAAAATATACAATAATGTACCAAGGCACGACACATGAGATCCTAAAACTCCTATTTAACACAGAATTTAAAATAAAACTGCCCATAAAGTTTATTAATTTGAAGAAAGTATTCACATTGTCTTTTAAAATAGCCACCAATACTGGACTCAGTACAATGTAGAATATAAATTCTTTTCAGTACATATTGAATTTCATTCGTAAAAACCTTTGAGCAAACAAACCATCACCAGTCAATTTGGAAGCAAAAGGAAACAAAAAAAGGTAAAAAAGGCAAAACCCTAAATTCCAAAGTTATCCAGCAGGAAAAGAGTGTTTGTCATAGGATGTCCTACAAGACATACTCTACTGACATATAATTTACAGGTCAATCTCTTCCAATCACTTCAAAGATTTAAATTACATTATATAGACAATGAACTTTTCCAAATTTTGGAATTTTTAGTATTCTCTAAATGCAAGAATGCTAAATGAGAATAAAAGACAATCAAACCAATGTATAACTGGTTTCTAATTAGACATGCCATTATTCTTTCAGGAGGCAAGGGGGAAGGGTCAGAAAGCTTTCTCTGAAAAGGCCAGGTAGTAAATATTTTAGGTTTTGAGGGTAAAAAGAAAAACTCAAGGACATTATTTAGGTGGTTGCCAAATGAGAGAAGATAAATTTCCAAAAAAATTTTGCTGATGAAATTAAAAATATAATTGAGTGATTTTTGTTTGTTTGTAATTCAGGTCTATTATTATAATAAAAATGTAATTCTTTGGGGCAGGGTAATAACATTTCATTTAACTAGTGTTCAAAGTTACTATTCCCTAGAATCAAAAATGATTGCAAGTGTTCGTATGTTATCATGGATCTATAATGAGATTTTATATATTTCAACTTTGAAAAAGTCTTTTCACACGTACTGCCAAATATTGATATCAATTCACAAGCACATGATTTTAAATGAGCATATTCATCACTTAGAAAGCATTTATAGAATTCTATTACAGTGGTCTCTTGATATTTGCCTTTTAGTATGTCACTACATTATATATAGACTAATCACTTCCAACTCAAGGTTAGATGGAGGCTCCTCAAATACATTGTTAGAGGATTTTTAAAGTTTCCTTTGCACTTTCATCAAGGTCTGAAGAAAACTGGTGGAACTGTAGTTTCAGCCTGGAAAATATATCTGCTACAAATATATGTGGGAATGGAAATAACACCTCTTGCTTTAACTTCTGATAGAATGAAACGTACACGAAGTAGTTTGATATTACTTGTGATTTAAACTACATTTAGTCGCTGTCAAATAACTACCATAGTATAAGTTTCACATATAAGTGCTGTTTTTCCTTGGAATTAAGATACTATCAATTATATCATTAAGAAACAATATAAAGACTGAAACAAAAGGTAACTTTTAATGCCATTCAATGTTCCATAAAATTACTTAAAAGAGCTTCTTCTTATCTACAAAAATTTGAATCTTGACCACAAGCTCAAAAAATTTCAGTAATCAAACCAATGGGTTGGTAGGGCAAGCCAAATAGCTCAAATTTCTGACAAAAACTTACAGAACTATCTCTTCATGAAATCACATGAAGTTCACTGTTTATTACCAGTTCAATAATAAAATAAATGACAGATTCAAATATTTTCTACAATTTTTAATTGTAATAATACAATGAATAACCATAGGTTTAAAAAAAACTTACATTTTCACAAACGTTGTATATGTGTCCAATTAACTCTTTTTCTGTTCCACACATATTTTTCCCACCATCAGTTCTAACACATCTTAACAGATTCCACTTCAGACTACATACATTGAAATAGTGTTGCCTTAACTTCTTTGAAAATAATCTTGCCTGCAGTTGTTCTACACAGACTTTTCATGGAGACTAATTCTTCAGTCATTTGAAACTTGGCACTACCTCTTTGAATAAATAAACACTCAGCAATGTCGGTAAACATCTGTTGACTCATCAAGAGCCAAAGAAAATCACTCAAAATCATTATCTTCTTCTTTAATTGACTACTGATGTTGCTACCAATATCCTCAATTTTTAAAGGCTAATAGACTTACATTTATTTTCTCTGAACACATTTCTTTGGCTACTACAATAAAACATAGTTCAATTAACTCACCACGGGTAAATGGCTCTCTTTGCTTGGCTAACAAATGAGTCACTCCAAACCTTACTGTGGGTGCAGCCTCATTTTCTGCTGGGACAAGATATTATACTTTAAATTTTCTAATTTTTATAAGAGTTGCTCTCCTGTGAGTTTGAATACTGTAAGTGCTTAGCCTGGTAATGGCAATGAATATTATATTCTTTAAATAGAGCATAATAAACCCAATGTTTTAAAATCTAACTTAATAAAATAATCCACAGTCCACTCTCCCTTAAAACTGTGAGAGTCAAAGTCCCCTTTTTCTCCTGTTTTTGTTTTGGCATGATCAGTATGCACTAGTAATAAAATATGAAGTGTTATAGCACAGCAGTACATATGACACTTGAAACACTACTGAATTACAACTTCATCACTGAGTTGTATAGCATGCCAAACAACAATGTGAATGAGCAATGAGCATGCCCCATCAAATCTCTGCTGCAACTACTCAACTCTGCCACAGTGGTGGGAAACCAGCCATAGACAATATATAGATAAATAGACAATAGCGTCTTCTGATAACTTTAATTATGAACACTAAAATTTGAATTTAGTATCATTTTCATGTCATAGAATAATATTCCTTCCCCCCCATCATTAAAAAATATAAAAACCATTCTTAGCTCATGTACTATACAAAAACAGGTGGTGGGACAGATGTGGGCCACAGGCTATGGTCTGCCAACCCCTGCTTTAAAGGAGATACTTATTCACTTGGGCTCAGTTCAGTCTTCTGTACATGTAAATAAAATTATGATTGTTGTACCTATCTACCACAGAGGGCTATGAAAATGATCATCAAAGATAATATGTGGACAGGTTCTGAAACTGTAAAATAAATGAGTGTCAACTAATTTCTATTTTGCATTTATAAAATTTGATTGCACAACATTCAATGTACTATGCCAGGCAGCGTAGAGCATATAATAGGTATATAACATGGTCTATACCGTCTATTTTCTATCAGTTTACAATATAAGTAAGAAAATACAATATAACCAAAAGAAATAATGAATAGCCTCTGTTAAACACTAGTAGTCAATTCAATTCCATAAACATGATGAAACAAACACTAAGCATTTACCTGTGGCAAGATACATAGTAAGGGACTTCAGAAATCCACTATGCGCATGCAAAACACAAATACTTCAACCACAAACTCCTTCAATAAAATATATATTTTAGCAACCAATCTTTCCTAAAGTTTATTCTGTAACAATCAACACCTATAGTCTACCTCTTTTTAGTGGCTTCTTAGTTTTCCATTGTATAACTACAACCTAATCTCGAGAATATTTAGGTTTTGTTTAATTTTTTTGCTTTTATAGGTAATATGGGAACAAATATTCTTACCCATACATACAGTTCATAGATCAAAGGGCATTTAAATTTTGATAAATGATTCAAATTGTTCATTCAAAGAGGTTGTGGCAATTTATATCCCACCATGTTATGAAAGTGCCTATTCTCTATATCCTTGTCAATATAATAATATAATATAATATAATATAATATAATATAATATAATATAATATGTAATATAGGAATTATCATAACATGCTTATTTTGAATTCCTCTTATGAGAGAGGATGAACATCCTTTCATATGTTTAAGTGCCATTAATATTAACTCTTCTATCCATCATCTTACTCCTTATTAATATGTAATCATCGCTCTTTTCTTACTGATTTCTAGAAGGTCTTTACATATAAGAAAGGAGGAGTTGGACTGGGATGTAATTAGCAATTATTTTTATCAATTTGTAAATTGTCTCTGACTTTATGCAAACCTTTTTGCCATGTATAAAAAACATATTTTTATATGGTAAAGCATCCATTACAAGTGAAAACAAAGCTGTAAATTAAACTCAAAGAAAGTAGAAGGAAGAAAATAACAAAGAGAAGAGCTGAATATGTAGAAATAGAAAATAAGCATGTTCTACAGGGAAACAACAAAGCCAAACTTGGTGCTTTGAAAAGGCTAATAAAATTGATGAACCTTTACAAAGAAGGAATAAATAACCATTAGCAGAAATGTAAAAGGGAATACCTCCATAGATCATATACATAATAAAAGATCACAGAAAAATATTATAAACAAGCGTATGCCAAAACATTTTAACATTTAGACAAAATTTGATAGCACAACATTCAATGTACTATGCCAGGCAGTTCACATACTTATAAATACAAATCTTACCAAAGATGATATAAGTAGAAAAAAATCTTTAAAATCCTTTAATTATTTTTTAATGATATATTCCCACAAAGAAACCTCCAGGTCTAGATAGCATTATCAGTGAATTTTATCAAACATTTAAGGAAAAAATAACACCAATCATAGTCAAAATCATCCAAAGAGTTAAAAAAGGCACAAACACTAAAAAGAGTATCCACGTTAAAATAAAGAACATCTACTCTGAAGAGATATCATTAAGAGAGTGAAAAAGCAAGTCTTGGGGTCAGAGAAGGCACTTTCCAATCAAAATGGGTTATATAACCTGAATACACACAGAATTCTATGAAGTGATCAAAAATTGTTAAACATCCAATAGAAAACTGGGGAAAAGAACTTAAACATGCAATTCAAAAAGAAGTATATCCAAATGTTCAATAAACACATAAGAAAATGCTTACCTTCATTAGCGGTCAAGGTCAAGAAAATACATTTAAAAGTGTAAAAGTATAATGACATACCGTTATTCACCCGCCCGTATGGCTAAACAAAAAATTTCAACGACTGAAAATATCAGTGGAATAACTGGCACTCTCAGTCCTGCTGCTAATGGGAATACAAAACTTTGGGAATCTTTTTAGCAATATCTAGTAAAATTTAAGACAAGCATACCCAGTGACCCAGCATTAACACCCTACAGAAAACTCCAACAGAACTGTGTGCACATGAACACCAAAAGACACAAATAAGAATATTCATTACTAGAATAGAGCCAAATGAGAAAAAACCCAAATATCCATCAACAGCAGAATGTAAAAATAAATTGAAATAGATTTATACAGTGGAACAGGACACAGGGAAAGAAAATGAACAAAGCACTACTACATGCAATGATGTATAAGTCACACAAACAAGGATGAGCCAGAGAAGCCAGAGACAAAAAACACACACTACATGATTCCATTTATTTCAAGTTCAAAAACTGCAAAGCAAATCTCTGGTGGTATAAGTAAGATAGTGGATACCTTTCAGGAAGGGGGTGCTGGGGGCAGGTACTTCTGGGCTGCTGGCCAAGTTCTGTTTCTAGAACTGGATGGTGGTTAAACATGTACTGTGTTTACTTTGAGGTAATTCTTTCAGCTGTATGCTTATGATTTGTATACTTTCCTATGTTTGTTATACTTCAATCCATTAAAAGTTAATCAAAGAATGAATGTTGGATTTTGCAAATGCATTTCTAGCATCTACGAAAATAATCATAAACAGGAGAAGCTTAACATAGAAGAATTATTAACTATGATAAAAGAGTATCTGTAAAATATAAGGAAGTTCCATATGGTACTCTAGGGCTGACTGAAGAGTACCCCAGGAAAGAAAAATTTGTAAAGGATCAGACCTCATTTGAGAAGGTGTGATCCAGCCACTACACAGCAGAATTCATTTGTTTAGCTGGTCTGGAGTTGCTAAGCAAACAGTAGAAACTCTCTGGGAAGCAGTTGTGGGGAACATGGTAAATCATATTAATAGATTCCCTAATTCTAAACTATACTTCATTTTGAAATAAACCCCACTTGTACTAGTCTCTTGATGTGTGGCTGTATTCTGTTTAGTTTATATTACTGATGATTTATCATCTGTGGCTCTCTACACACAGAAAAGTGTAAAACTATATTTGTGCGTATTAATTCTATAATCATCCACCAAGTAAATGTTTTTGTTTCTAATTATTTTTCTCTTGATACGTTTTGAGTTTTACAAAAATGCAATAATTTCACCTGCAAATATTTCATTTCTTTACCATTTCTATACCTTACTTATTTTTATCAGTGTTGTAATCTGACTTGTTTTTAAAAAGTCAACCTGGCTTTCCAGAGGTGATGACCTCCTCAGGAGAACATGCCTCTGGCTAAGGATCTCCTTCATCTCTCTCCAGAAGAGAAGAGGAAAGACAAGACTCCCTGGTGCAGAGCCCAACCCCTACTTCATGGATGTGGAAGGTCCCGGAGGCTATAAAATCACCACTGTCGCTAGCCATGCACAAATGGTAGTTTTGCATGTTGACTGCTCC
Organism: Rhinolophus ferrumequinum; assembly: GCF_004115265.2. NCBI lineage: Eukaryota > Metazoa > Chordata > Mammalia > Chiroptera > Rhinolophidae > Rhinolophus > Rhinolophus ferrumequinum. The sequence goes on along the minus strand of NC_046299.1, from coordinate 51,574,746 downwards.
ACTGGAGGAAAAGCAAAGCTTACAAGGATGCTCCTTCAGAAGGAAGCAGCATGAAAAGTACCCTCAATCAGCATGAGTGAGGAACCATCCCAATAAACACATTTTGGATACCAAAAAAAAAGGCAACCTGCCTGCTGTGCTACGACTATAAGCAGCAAAGGTGGAAGGAGAGAGACTAGTTAAGAGGCTATTGTACTAATTCAGGCAAAGGATGATGATGGTGCCACAAAGCAGGGGGGAAGGTGACTGTAGGGGTGTCGGTCAGAAGTTACTGGATTCAGGATACATTTCAAGGTGGATCAGTAGTACATGTGAAAGACTGGATATGTGCTAGGAGAAAAAGCGAAGAATCAAGAGTAACTCTAAGGTTTTTAGCCTGAACAACCAGAAGGATAAAGTTGCCATCAAGTAAAACAGAACAGGTTACAGGTGGAACAAGTTTTGGGGGGAAAGATTAGGAGCTCAGTTTTGGAAATAATTGAGTTTAGGATATCAAAAATACAAGTACATTCATTAAATAAATGCTGAAAGGACAAATCAATTAATCAATCTCTCAAACATGACTGATTCTCCAACATTTCAAAATAGCTACGATTAAAGACACAGAGAGCTAGGCCATACATAGGACACACCACTTCACTGCAAAGAAACGATTCCTCGAGACTGCACAATAGGTGCTTCCTTCCCGTGGCAGAAACTGGCTTATATCCTGACTATCATGTGCAGGGACAACCAAAAGGCAGGCTTTAAAGGCAAAACCAGAAGGCCCAAATTCCCCTCCAGTATATTCCCTATGGCCTTTGTAAATGAAGAAAATGAAGAAAGGACTGGGATTCTTGGTATAGCAGATACCGTGTTTCCCCGAAAATAAGACCTAGCCAGACCATCAGCTCTAATGCGTCTTTGGGAGCAAAAATTAATATAAGACCAGTCTTATTTTACTATAAAACCGAGTCTATCATATAATATAATATAATATAATATAATATAATATAATATAATATAATATAATATAATATAATATAATATAACATATAATACCAGGTCTTATATTAATTTTTTTTTAATTTATTGGGGTGACAATTGTTAGTAAAATTACATAGATTTCAGGTGTACAATTCTGTATTACATCATCTATAAATCTCATTGTATGTTCACCACCCAGAGTCAGTTCTCCTACCATCACCATATATTTGATCCCCCCTTACCCTCATCTCCCACCCCCTACCCCCTTACCCTCTGGTAACCACTAAACTATTGTCTGTGTCTATGAGTTTTTGTTTCTCATTTGTTTCTCGTTCTTTTGTTGTTTTTGGTTTATTTACTACATATCAGTGAAATCATATGGTTCTCTGCTTTTTCTGTCTGACTTATTTCGCTTAGCATTATATTCTCAAGATCCATCCATGTTGTCACAAATGTTCCTATATCATCTTTTCTTACCGCCGAATAGTATTCCATTGTGTATATATACCACAACTTCTTTATCCATTCATCTGTCGAAGGACATTGTGGTTGTTTCCATGTCTTGGCCACCGTAAACAAAGCTGCAATGAACATTGGAGCACACGTGTCTTTATGTATAAATGTTTTCAGATTTTTTGGGTAGATACCCAGGAGAGGGATTGCTGGGTCATATGGTAATTCTATTCGTAACTTTTTTGAGGAACCTCTACACTGCCTTCCGTAACGGCTGCATTATATTAATTTTTGCTCTAAAAAAAGCATTAGAGCTGATGGTCCGGCTAGGTTTTATTTTCGGACAATCACGGTAAAACTAAACTCACAACAGTTCTAGATTAGACAGACAGATCCACAGTAAATAAATACATTTGAGAATAAGAAAATAGTTCCACAGTTCTTGGTCTTCTGTGCCCAAGGAAGACCTGGTAAGTTTCCTTCAAAACGGACATCTTGCACCAAAAATTTGAATTCTAAGACCTTAAAATTTCCCATTTTTCAGTATGATATACTTTTCTTCATTCCGTGCCGCCTTTCATTTCTACAAGAAAAATCAGGAAGAACAAAATGTTGTGTGGATGAGAAAACTGAAGTATGTAATCACTGTGACATATGTAATACAAAGGCAGCCAAAATTAGAACTGGTCTGTCCCACATCCTTTGCCAGCTATCCACTCTCAAAGAATTTCTTCTTTTTTTGAAATAAGGACATGAAGGTAACAACAAAACTGACTGAGAATTACAGGTATGAGGCTCCTGGGAATGTAACCATCACTCTGAAACTAACCCCAGGTGGCTTCCTCTTCATGTTCATTGGTGCAAGGTCAGGATGCTTCTGGACTCGAACTACAGGTCCTTCACCCCGAATGCAAACCCTGCCTTCTCTAATGGACACTGCAGTCATTCCCTGGGAAATTTTCTACACTGCATGTGAAACAGGGAACATCCCAATACATCCTCCATGCTCTTTCTCCTACCCTACCCACCCTCTCCTCCATCCACACTCCCTGCTACAGCGACCAACTAGTTCCCCACACTCTTCCGCAAGCATTAGCTCCTAGGTTAGGCATCCTGGACCCAACCACTTACCATCAGTATTACTTGGGGTGATGTTATTTCTTTGTGCTATACTTTCCTAATTGTAAAAGGAGTAAATTAATAGTACTTATACTGTAGAATTCTTAAGAGGATTTAACGAGTTAGAATATATAAAGAACTTAAACAGGCATATATAAAGAAGTCCTATATAAAGAACTTAAGCATCTGAAACAAACGTTTAATCTTTCAGGGTATCTTGCTCAATAAACAACCAAACTATTGGCAGACCATTTGGAAGAATAACTCAGGAGTTTCAAAGCACGTAGTGATTAGTTTGAACAAGCTTTTAACAGAAACCATCAAGAGAACCTTGTATGGCCATCCACATCCACCTCCTTACATAGGGTGGTCATGTATTGTTTCATTTTGTCATTTATAGATGTCGGTCCAAGTTAGAAGAACGGTTAAGATTTTCAGGGTGATAAAGGGGGATGCTAGAAAAATCAGAATTCCATTTTTCCTACTACAAATAATTCCCACTGCCATTTTCATACCTTACTGGTTAGGAGTGCATGTAGAGATGGAAGACAATAATACATGGGTCTCAATTTCACTGATGAGGATATTACACTGTACAAGTTCTTAGAAGTTAAAGGGAAGAGTTATTGGGTAGCGGTTCAGTAAATGTTATTGTTATTATTATTTACAGTAGTGATGACATGAATGAATGTCCAAGCTCAATGGAAACTAAACAGTCGGTAAAGATTTTCTCCCCTCAAAATTATACAGGTTAACCCATGAGAGCTTTCAGTAAATCTGAGCGGAATGGAACAGAGTTGTTTCGGTTGTGTGGCTTCTCATAGTCCCCATTTAAAAACTGTTCTTATATGAGGTCTGCAGATCCTTCACTGTGGATCAAAGAATTTCTAATACTGTAAAGCTGTCATACAAAGTAAATATGAGGCAACAAAGAAAACTATAAAAATTCCGCACATTATCAAAATCCCAATGACTTTTTTTGCAGAAATAGAAAAACACATCCTAAAATTCATACGGAATCCCAAATACAATCTTGAAAACAATCTTAAAAAAAAAAGAACAAAACTGAAGATTCACACTCCTGATTTCAAATCTTACTACAAAGCTACAGTGGCCAAAACAGTGTATACTGGCATAAAGACAAAGATACAGACCAATGAAATAGTACAGAGAAGCCAGAAATAAACCCTCACATGTATGGTCAAAAGAGTTTTGACAACGGTGCAAGACCATTCAAAGGGGAAAGGACAGTCTTTTGACATGTGGTGCTGGGAAAACTAGACAGCTACACGCAAAGGAATGAAGTCGGATCCTTATCAAACACTATACACAAAAATTAACTCAAAATGAACAATGACCTAAATTTAAGAGCCAAAACTATGAAACTCTTAGAAGAAACCATAAGGCAACATTGGATTTGACAACGATTTCTTGTACATGACACCAAAAACACAGGTAACAACAACAAAATAGACAAATTGGAGTTCATGAAAATTAAAAACCTTTATGCATCAAAAGACAGTATCAACATACTAAATAGGCAAACCACAGAATGGGAGAAAATACATACATAAAAATCATGTATCTGATTAGGCATTAATACCCAGTATATAGAGAGAACTCCTAAAACTCAACAATAAAAATAAACATCCTGATTCAAAAATGGGCAAAGGATGTGAATAAATAGTTCTCCAAAGAACATACATAAATGGCCCATAAGCATAAGAAAAGATGTTCAACATCACTAATCTTTAGGAAAATGCGAATCAAAATTACGAGATACTATCTCACATCCATACCCATTAGGGGTGGCTACCATCAAAAAGCCTGAAAATACTTACATGGCACGGGATATAACACAAGTAACAACAACAACAACAAAAGTATTGGCAATGATATGGAAAAAATGGAACCCTTGTGCATTGTTGGTGGGAATGTAAAATGGTACAGCCACTGTGGAAAACAGTACAGTGGTTCCTCCAAAAATTAAAAATAAAATTATCATATGATCTAGCAATTCCACTTCTCCGTATATACCCTAAAAAACCGAAAGCAGGGTCTCAAAGAGATATTCATATATCCATGTTCATAGCAGCATTATTGACAATAGCCAAAATGTGGAAGCAACTCAAGTATCCATCAACGGATGAATAGATAAGCAAAATGTGTATACTTGTATGTGTATATACATATATACATACACATATACACACACATATATACATACATATACACAATGGAATATTAGTCAGCCTTAAAAAGAAAGGAAATTTTGACATATGCTACGACATGGATGAACCATAAGGATATTATGCTAAGTGAAATAAGCCAGTCAAAAAAACACAACTGTGTAATTTCATTTCTATGAGGTACTTAGAGTACTCAAAATCAGAGACAAAAAGTGGAATGGTAATTGCCAGGGGTTGGAGGAATGGGGGAAAGAGAAGTTATCGTTTAATGGGTATAGAGATTCAGTTTTACAAGATGAAAAGAGTTATAAGGTGGATGGTGGTAATGGCTGCACAACATTATGGGTGTATTTAATACCACTTGAACTGTGCAGTTAAAAATATTAAGATGGGGGAGCACTCTTCTAGTAGTTACCAGATGGCATGCTATGCAATTCATAAAATAAAACCAATTAGGTCTTCAATTTTTTTAAAATGGTTACAATGGTAAATTTTATATTATGTGTATTTTACCACATTAAAAAGTATTGGAGAATAAGTTAGGAGATGTAATATAAAAATACTTTAAAATAAAACCCAAGTTCAATAATCACAATACTTTCCTGTTACTGACAATTATCAAGATTTGATCACTGTTGTATATCCTGCATATAAAAGAATTTCATAAAGTTTATGCTGGCTTCCCACTTGTCTGTAACTCATAATCTACAGAATGCTTTAATAGAAAATGCTTTCTTTTTGCTGTATGTGACATCGGGATTATTATTTTTTTGGTTTTTATCAGTTGAAGATAATAATGAACAAAATGCTTCTATATCCTTTAGCATATATTTCACGTATGCATAATAAAATGTACTACAAAACATTTTCCATTTTAAGTTTGTTTCTTGGCAGAAAATCTCCCACAGTGTTTAACTTATTATTATTTGCTACAGGCTCTTCCCTAAAAGCAAGAAGCAGCCCATTTTCTCCAGATGACTCATTAACTAAAGACACAGTAGAATGAAGTGTTCCAACTTGAAATACCAACAGCTAAATATAACTTCTACAACATTAGAAAACTCAGTGCCTCTCTTTAATCTATAAGAGCAATCTTAAAGGGTGACCTTAACAAAACACATTTAGCACATTCACTGATCAGCAAGAAGTAAACCCTGGAAAAATGTAAAGTTTAAAAAGAAAAAAGCATTTATCAAAAATGGAGAAAACTTTGTAAGTCACAAAAAAAAATTAATTTTTTTCTCATTCTTTAGGTAAAACACTTACGGCTTTCATAAAAGCACTTAACACCTTAGAACATGAATATTGGTCACAAACACTAAAATTTATCTCCTGGTCTCTGGTGTAAAATGATAGTTTTTTTTAGCCAGTAAGCAAATGAGAATCCAGTCACGGTTATTTCATTTGAGATTATTCTTTTGAGGAAGAATAGTGAAATACATAGTAAATCTTATAAAAATATTAAACCAAACTATCTTTTCTGGATATTCATCTTGCATAAAAATAAAAACAACATCTGAAATTACTAGTGAATCAACAGTACTGATAGTTTTTCAAACAAGCGAGAAAAGGTAGCATAAGACGATTACAGGCACAGGAAGTCAAAGGAAAGAAAGAGAGGAAGAAGTATCAAGAATCAGTCTGATAAATGAAGCTAACTCTCAAAGACAGACAAAGGAAAGAACTGAATAAAGAAAAATCTGACAGCTTTTGAGTCTTTAGATTTAATCATCCCTAAGGCCCAACTGTACCCATACTTTTGTGTGAGTGAAGTTTAGTGGCTTGAGTTACTAAATTCCTTTTTTAGCCTAAGCTAGTCCTAGTTACATTTCTTGTCACATATAGCCAAGAATCCTAAGAGTGTAAAAATATTTTAAGAATGAGTATACTACTCATTGTCCATATAACTACAGAAATGAGCCGATTTTCAGGTGTATTATGACATCATATATTCCATCTAGAGTCTCTCCTTTTTCCACAAAGGAGAATTTTCTTTATTTTGGGGGGAGTGGTGGCTTTTTAAAATCATCAAAATAAGATTCACTATAGGAGATCACTTCAGAGCCAACTTTTTTTAAAGGCACCCATTTAAGAAACTGATAGCAACTTTCCTGAAGTACTCATCTCTTTTCAAAAATGTAGTACCATTTTTAACAGAAATATCTGTTAGAAGGGAACACAAAATGGTAACAGGAATATTCCATTTGTGGTGGAATTACTGATGATCTTGATTTTTTTTCATTTTAATGTATTTTCAAAATTGTCAACAATTGGTAAGAAACATAATACTTTTTAAATAAGGGTACATTTTAAGTACCTTTAACCTTCATCACGGTTCAAAGGACATGTTTGCTTAGTCTTAATCTTCATATAGTTTTGAGAGGTGAAATGTTTATTTAGTTCAATTCAACAAATGTTTATTAAACACCTGCAATGTGTAAAGCACAGTGTCATAACAAAAATGATATGTAGTTCATGGAAGTAGTCATGAGACTTCAGTGCATGTATGTTAGTTTATACAGTTTGTGTGTGTGTGCAATGTTTGAGTTGCAATAACTTTACTGGCTTAATCCAGGCTTTATACTACAACATCATGGTTTAATTCAACAATCAAGCGTGAGCTGCTTCACTCTGGTATTTTCCTTTCCTACCTACCGGAATATTTCAAAGTACCCTCCCTCCTTCAATCAGCTGCAAAACAGGCCTATAAAACATTACTTACTTTTCATATAAATAATCTCTTAAATAACTTAAGGCAAAATGACTTCCATGGATATGAAGAATGAAAAGTAACAATGTGACCCATTTTAGATCCTATTTTCCACTATATTAAATAGTTACCAAAGGTTTCACTCCAAACGTATGCAAAAGGATCCCTCTAATACACTCAACTTCACTGCAATATTTTAATAATTTATCAGTTTGATCAAAAACAATGAGACTTTCAGGCAAATGAGTCTACAGTGAGGTTTTAAAAGATCACTTCTATATATTATGGTCACTTTTTTTTTTTTAGCCACAATACTGACTTATGTGATCTCTAATAAAAGTTAGTTTTCAGTGCTGACGAATGTGAAAACTGGAAGTTCAGTAGCTGTTTAAACCAAAAGGTTCAACTAACGGGGTAAGTCCTAGAACTCCCACTGTACCCCCTCCCAGGACCTAGATGTACACAGCCCTTGGGCATTCAGTTAAGGCTTGATAAGTAAAAAGGTCTCAATGCCCATATTTGGCCAGGGTGTCTAAAGAACACACTTCAGTAAAAACCTGGGAGACAATTTAGGAAGCAGCTTGCACAAATATTTATTCAGAGCCTATGAAGACCTGAAGGATGTCCTGTAATAATAATATGCATTATTATTCATATGCTTTACCTCAGGTTGACACAACGCTCTCCCACGCTGAGTATAACCTGAGAAACCGTTTCTCTCACTCACTTTTCACACCACTAAGACTGCTGATTCCACCTTCCAAGAGCCTTCAGTTCCACCTCTTCCCCCTTCAATGTCATTGCCACATTTCAAGGGCCTCATTTCTTACCTGGGCTGTTCCCACAGCCTAATAGGTCTTTTGCAGAAAGGCTTCCATCTAATCCATTCTCCATACCGTCTAATCAATTAACTCTCCTCTTTAAAATCATTCCCATCACCTACTAAAATAAATCGAAACTCCTTAGCAGGGTGGAGTGTGTGTGTGTGTGTGTGTGTGTGTGTGTGTGCGCGCGCGCGCGCGCACTACAACCTGGTTTAATGCCTTTCTATCTACTAAAATCCCTCTCAATGCCCCAACTCAAGCACTATCCTTCAGTCATTTTGAGGTGTTCCCATAGAAAAGCTTTTTCACGTCTCTACATGTCTGTTGCACAGACTGTTACAAGCATAACCAGGCCACACACATAGCTCCCTGTCTATCACTGTCTTTGTCTACCTTCATAGTGGACTGAAAGACTCAGTTTAAGGCATAAACTTCTCTGTGAAGCTCCCCTTAACTGTTAATCTTCCAATCCTAAACTAGATATCTCTCCTCTGTGCTCTCAGAGGTGACTTTTCAAGTATTTTTCATAACGCTTATCACATTAAAGTACTACCCATGTGACTACTCAGAATTCTCTGAGACTCAGTTTGCTCATCTGTACAGTGACTAAAAGTCCCTACCTGAGGACTCCTAGAAGGCTAAGTGCAGGAAGTGAGAAGCACTTCACACAAGTTCCAGTGAATGACAGATGTACCTTGTCATTAATGTTTTGAGGCAAACACCTTAGAATTCCTCTTCCTTACTCCAGCAGCTAATCCAGTATTCGGCAAAAAAATAAGTCACCATACATTTGTAAAGTAAGTAAATCCACTTTTCAGAAAGATGACTCGGAGAGCACTACAGAAGATAGAATTGAGGAAGTCCTGCAAGAGACCCTTTAGGACCGCAGAAAGAAGGAAGCGAACCACTTTTAGGGTGTCTTCAAAACCAAATACAGAGTACACAGAGATCCAGAAGATTTGGCGCTTCAATCAACGATTACTACTGAAGTGAGCTTCTCCTCAGAGAGGGAGAGGGTGGTTGGATGGGGATCCAACCCCTCACATGTTGTTGGGATAGAAAAAGGTGGAAAGAAAGAACCACGGGAGAAATGGAGCCAGAGAGGAGAGGGCTACAGTATTTAGTGCGAGAGGTGATGATTCAGGGAAGAAACACGAAAGTAGCAAAGAGGGGTGAGATTTGAGAGCCATTTCAAATGGTAATAAGAGCTGGAGAATAATATGCTTGTGGAGGTTTAAGGAGTAGGAACAAAGATGGCCGAAAACATCTAGTATGACAAAATAAGTTAATTGTGATAAAAAGTCAAGAAGCAAGGTACACAATTAAACTGACCCAGGTTTAGAAACTGGCAGGGTCAAAAGGGAGAGAGACTTGAAGGTAATGACAAAACGTAGTTGAAATAACTGACCATGTCACTCAGGCTAGATAAAGAGAGTAATATGAAAATGGGAAGGAGCTAAATAGGAAAGTGATACAGATTTTTTTTAAAGCAGTTACGGGCTGGAACTAAGTTCAAAATATGAAAAGAGGGTTGCTCAAGAAAAATAGAGATAAAGGTAGTTCTAACAGAGGAGTTGAAGGAAGTGTGATAACTAGTGCTGGAAATGCCATCCCCATGAGAACTAAGAAGATAGTTGAAAATAGAATATTTGTAAAACAGGTACCAAAGTTTTCAAAGAATCTGAAGGAGTTTAAAAGGGTGACACTCCAAACACTTCTCGACCACCTTTCCTTAGCATGATTTAGTGTTTGCCTTATTGACTAAAGAAGTGAATTAAAGCTTGCTTTTGCTTCCTCTTACTGCTGCCTTCCAGAGCAAGACTTCCTTGACTATTTTCTGGTCTTTTGTTTCAATAGATACAGCTTATCATGGCCAGAAGAGTGCATTCTACATCAAGTGACTTTCATATATTGTAAAACAAAAATAACAGTAAAAAAAAAAAAAAAATCTGATTTTACACTAAACAACCTACATTTAACAATCTTAGACTAGAAGATATCAATGAACAATTATTTATACTAGGTTCTGGTAAGAGAATGACAAATGAAAACAAGGGAAAAAGCTCATGTACATATTTGATACAACTGTGAACACTTCTGCATGTTCTCTGGGAAACTTTAGCTGTTCTCATAACCATACTGTATCCATGGTTATTCTTATTACTATGTACAGCTTTAAAAGAAACAAAACAATTCCTTATTAAGGTGGTTAAATCCAACAAAGGAATAAAACTAAATCTTACAACTCTTAAAAGTTTAAGGGAATTATTACAATTGATGGCTATTCATAATATTTTAGTACATTTTAAATGATCCAACTACAATGTCTTTTCCTAAGTACCCTGGTATCACCATGCAATTTTAATCCATATGCTTAAACCTCTTTCACAGTTTACAGGAACAAAGCAGTTTTGATTCACAAACAATGCCCTGCAGTCAAATACGCTCATGAGGTATTAATTTACAACTTCATCTGTGATCAGTTAAACTGCATGTGAAATCTTAAACATCCTTAAAAAGCTCACCACAAATAGTTCAATAAGAGATTTTTTGGTTAACATTACTTTAACAAAAAACATGTAAGATTAAATTCTATTGTAAAATAAAACCAAATGCCACTTGCTTTTAAGGATAAGCCACTAACAAAACAATCTTTTAAACTGTCACCTTTTGCATCTAAAATATTAATTAAAAATGTAATGACATATCAAAAACATATGTTTCAAAAGCTTTGGCAAGACAAATGACAGATAAAAAAGAAAACTAATCTCATGAAGAAAATGTACGTATTTCAACAAATAAGATGTATCTTTAATCAGTCCTAGGAGCCAGATTTATTAAAATGTCAGGTCAACCTGTATCATATTAAAACAAAAGGTTAAAATTACCAGTTTTACTAAACAAGTAAAATGTCAGATCCACACAAGTTATTAGCCAAGACAACATTAATGAAAAATCATGATATAAATGTCCAATTCAGCTGATTTTAGTGAAAAACAATAATCACTAACCTCTCAGAAACCTGTAGCTTTGAGCTTTAATATTTATGTCATTTGAGCCTTAGAATGTTTATTTACTTAGGATTTTTTTTTAGCCAGTTACAAGTAATGGTTATGGTGACTGATTTTTTTTTTTATGACAATCATAGGAATTGTGATATCATATAACCAAACCTCCAGAGTTAGAACAGCACCAGGATGAGTTCGTTAATCCACGATTCAACCACATCATCAAAGGCCTCGGTTCTTTCCAGGTTTTCCCTGTGCCATCCTTACTGTAATAGCTTTTGTCCCTTAACAGTTCAAAATAACTGCAATAGTTGCAAGTCTCACTTTATCTATGTCCAAAAATTAGAAGAGAGACTGCCCAAACTTCTCAGTGTTATTGGTCACTCATTACTAAATCAATCATTGGCAAAGGGAATGAATAACCCTGATTGGCTTAGATTAATTCAGATTCAGGCCCTGAAAGTAAAGAAGAACTCAGCTTCCCATAAAGGACATGGGCATCTGCTGAGTGATAAAAGCTAAAGTATCATTCTTTTGCATGTGGCTTTCCAATTCTCCCAGTACCATTTATTGAAGAGGCTATCTTTTCTCCATTGTGTTTTTGGCTTCTTGGTTGAAAATTATCTGTCCATATCTATGTAACTTTGCTAACAATTGTCACCCCAATAAACTTTAATTAGAAAAAAAAACAAAACTAAAGTATTAAATCAATTGGAGCATTAGATCACTATTTTCATACATTGCACATAATAATATAAAATAGTCATTAATATCTTTATATGCTTCAAATGAATATTATATATATATCAATGTGGCAAATATCTTAATTCTGATCAATTGAATACCTCACTAGAAAAGTTAATTATATAATGTAATAATTTTCCATCTAAATTAAGAAAGATAAAAACAATTAATTCAAAATATGTGTCGGATTTTCAGTCAAAGGGAACTGCATACATGCATGAACTTCTGATTCCTCCTGCATCCCCACTAAAAGTACTGTCAAAGACAAAAATATCAGAAAAGGAAAGAATGGTGACAAAAATTTGGATACTGGAAAGCAGAGTGAAGAGTAATGATTAACTCAACAGACCCAAGAAAGTTGAATCCTAAACAGCAGTGGAGAAAGACAGAAGAAAGTTGGGAAGCAATTCAATTTACACTGCCTTGCCCTCCTAAGGCACCACACTGGCTGGCATTAGGAATCTCTAGGAATGGGAGGAAAGGTAGGGCATAAAAGTTTGTCGAAGAAGCAGATGGACATCCAGATCCCGTCCTATACTCTGCACATCAAGGCAAATACCCCTCTTTCGCATCCATGCAGAAGACTGAGGTCTATTTTCTAGACAGGATAAAAAGAGAGCTGGAAAAATGTATTGAAAACATAAAGATTAACTGAAAGTTGACGCACTAAACTTTGAGACCTCTAAGTTTCTTCTCCTTCTTGGAGCCAGAAGCCATGAAGTTGCAAAAGGAACCTTACAATGATCGATCTAGTCTAAGAAACAATCTAATGATATCAACTTGGAATTCTGCTACAAAACAGCCCAGCCAGATCATTTAACAGTGACACAAATACCTGACAACTCCTACCCATGCACAGTTTTTGTCTTTCAATTTCCCACTTTTAAAAATAAGCAGGGGTTATCACTTTGTGATGGGTATAAATGTCTAACTGTTACATTGTTTTGCACACCTGAAACTAATAAAAAAATAAAATAAGCAGAGGCAAATATCGCCAGACATTTTAAAGAAAATCTCTATTGTGAAAAAGAGAGGCCAAAATAAACAAAAATTTTAAATGACAATTTGGAGGAAAGGATGACATGCATTAAGAAATAGCTTGGGTGGGGAACATATTTTATTTTTATCCTCAGAGAGATGAGAGTAGATACTGCATCCATGAGACAAGAATGGATGCTACTAAAAAGAGTATCAGAATAAATTTTAAAAACCTTTAAAATTCAAACTATGGCAGCAAAAATCAAAATTTTTCAAAAAGTAGAATAAAATTAGAAAAGACAATTTAGAGGACCAATCCAAGATGCCCAATATCCAAATAACTGGAGTTCCAAAAAGAGAGAGAGAGAGAGACAGAGAGACAGAGAGAACAAAGAAAATAAGAAGGAACAAATACATGATTCAAGAAAAGTTCTCAGAACTGAAGGGGATGATCCTTATCAAAAGAATCCCCCACCAATGTGTCCAGCATAACGGGTGAAAGAGACCCATACAAAGACATTAGTAGGACAAAGAGCTTAAAGGTTTTTGTAGGAAAAAAACAAATGTGTCAAACAAAAGATCAAGAATCAGAATGTAGTGGTTACCAGAGGGTAAGGGGGTTGGGGGGTGGGAGATAAGGGTAAGAGGGATCAAATATATGGTGATGGAAGGAGAACTGACTCTGGGTGGTGAACACACAATGTAATTTATAGATGATGTGATACAGAATTGTACACCTGAAATCTATGTAATTTTACTAACAATTGTCACCCCAATAAATTTAAAAAAAAAAAAGAATCAGAATGCACCAGATTTCACCACAGCAACACAGAAAGCTAAAAGATAATGGAGCATTGCCTTGAAAATACAAGGACAATTTTGACAAAAACCAAAAATAAAACACACTACTGAGACTTAGCATAGCTGTGTGCCAAAACTGTCTGCTTTAAGTAAGCTGGTTTTATGATAGCCAGTACCCCGAGGGAGGAGTAAGATCGTTCAAATCTAAGCAACTCTAAATATTTCAATTCTATACAGAGAACAAGAAAAATGAAGGCGTGGTTTAATTCAGAATGCTCCCAACTCTCAGTATGAAACTTCATACTAGAACTTTTAATGTTCATGGAACACTTTCTTCCTCCTATTGGAAATCATGCAAAAATTAAGGATAATGAATAGAGGACTTTATTTTCAGTAAAATTAGGAGACAAACATAATCAGTAAGTATTGCAAATAAATAAGGAAAAGATGGAGTAATCGATGATGTTATGGAACTATAAATGGAGACTGTTTAAGCTCTATAAAAAAAGCAGCTGCCATGCAATAGGAAGAAAAGTACAAAGTGTACAAGAGGGCTCAGTGGGGGAAATTCACTAACAAGAGCCTGTAAAAATATACTTTTTGAACTTGAGAGAAGTACGATGAAATACGTAACTATACCACTAATTTGCCAAGTTAGAAATAAGACAAGAAAGTCCACTATCACCACTACTAGTTAACATGGTATTAGCATATGAGTACTAGCCAACATTATTAAACAAAGTGAAGGAAATTAGAGGTGTAAGTATTCTGAATCAAGTAGTAAATTATGACTACTTGAAGCTGTAATTATTGCATAGCTAAAATTTTTTCAAAACAATATATAACAGAAAACTTACAAAAAAATAAGAGAAAGTGGTTAGGTAAATGGGTAAAAAAAATAATATATAAAGTCAATAATTGTCATTTATATAAACCAAAACTCGTTTAAAAAGCTCTTGACTCACAAAATCAATAAAAAAGATAAACTTCAAAAACATAATAACTATAAGAAAATAAATGTAAAATACTTCTAAAGGCATTAACAGAAGACTTGAAGCAATGAAAGGACAAACCGTGCTCTTAGGAGACTCAGTATTAAGATGTCAATTTACCTTAGGTTAATTTCTATTTCAATATAATAGCCATATAAGAACAACACATTTCAGGTGTTTCTGTGGGATTAGTGGTGCAGACGAGATAACATGATAAAATGTTGAAAAATAAACAAATAAAGACAAACTGGGACGCCCCAAGAAACTAAAGATCTGAGGAAGAATAGCCCAATTAAGAATAAAACTATTATAATGCTTCGATAATTAAATTGGCACGTGAATAAAAAGCCATACCAATGCAACATGAAAGTCCAAATGCAAATCAGAATGAACGGAAATTTAGATACGGCAGTAACCTGTGGTTAAAGTGGTATCTCTCAATAATAAGGAGGAGATGGGATAGTCAATAAGTAGTATGGAACAAGTGAATAACCAGCTATAAAAAATAAAGTAGGATCTACATCCTATACTGTGTATGAGGATAAATTATAAAAGGATCGAATATTTAAGAGTAAATAAACTGAATTTTGAAGTCTTAAAAGAAATAATAACTTCCATTATATAAAAATAAAAATGAAATTAGCAAAAACAATCCAAGTTATAATCTTGTAAAAATGTTTGCAACTCATATCACAAAGAGCATATGTTCCTAACATGTATAAAGCTCCCAGAAATCACTAAAAATACCATCTATTCCTCCAAAAAGGATGTATGGTGCAGAAGATTAAGATGGGAACAGACATTTCACAGAAAGAGAAAAGGAAATGTTTTTTGAAAGACATCCTTAACTTCACTCATTAAAAAAAAAAAAATGCAAATTAGAGGTAGGCTGAAACACCATTATTTAGTGATCAAGCTGTCAAAAAAAAAAAATCACAAGTTTAACAACTGTTGGTGAGGCTATGGGTAAAAGGCACTCAATTTTTTTTTTTAAGTTAAGAAAGGAGACCAAAAGAGAAAAATGGGACAAACAAAATATTTAAATCATAATTATGCTAAAAGAGATTTTAAGATTAGATAAACGGAAAAAATCCAACTAATGGATTTTATAAAAAAAAATCAAAAGTATAAAGACACCTATGTGAAAGTGGTCACATCCATCTTTTTTAAATAAATGGTTAAGTTTATTATTATAGTGAAGTGTTGACAAACACGGCAGAGATTAAAAATATAGTTCCTTTTTGAAATAAATTATTCAGCATTTTTTTAAAAAGTATAAAGACACCTAATGTTTTAAAGTAAAAGGAGGAAAAGGATACAGGTAACCCCCGTATAACACGGTTGTTAGGTTCCTAAAAAAACATGGTTGTTAGGTCCCTAAAAAATGCTGTGTTATGCGAATCCGTGTTATACAAAACAAAGAACTCGTACAAAAAGGGGTTAGTTCCAAAAATTAAAAAAACATACTATTATATTTTTCTAATTAAGAGAAATATCTTTATTAAAGCAATTTTCACCAAAAGTTAACATATTAATATGTATTAAATAATGCTTTCTTCATCATCACTACTAAGCACCATTAACCGAGGGCATTTTCTTTTTGACAAGGTATCTTCATCCTCTGAACTTAATATTCCACGAACAAAAGGGATGTAAAATTCTAATAAATTTTAAAATTCTGCAGTCAAATCTGATACGACATCCACACTCAAATGAAAAATAAGATATCTTTTGCTCTTAAAAGTTCTTATTACTCTCCATGTTGTTCAGGGATTTCTCTAATTCTCGAACCGTGTTAGAGCGAAACTGTGTTATAGAAGTGCCGTGTTATACGGGGGTTACCTATACGTTGTCAAATAACGAAAAGAAAGAAGTTTAATGGCAATTATTGTCACATAAATGTTAAAATATCAATTAGGACAGAAAAAGTAACTACATAATTATTTTTTTAAGTTCAGTACACCAGGAAGACATAGTAATTCTAAAAGTTTGTGTACTTAACAAAATAGTCTCAAAATATATTAAGCAAAAATAAATAAATATGAAAAAAATTGACAAATCTAGCATCACAATAGACTTCTACACGCCTCTTTTCATTATTGGCCAGTCAAGCATATAAGTACACAAAAAAATTACATGCAAGAAATAATAATTAATAAGCCAGACCATGAATGGATCATATAACACATAGAATATATGGAATTTTTCACCCAACAATTAGAGAATGTATATTCTTATCAAGTACACATAAAACATTACAAAAATAGTTATGTACCAGTACATAAGACAAATTTCAAAAATTTCTAAGAGCAGATATGTCATGGACCTTGTCCTCTAACCACAATGTACAATTAAATTTAAAAAATAAACAGATAACTCTTTTAAAGTCCGTATTTCAAATTTTAAAACAATTCTCAAACAATGGGTCAAAAAAAAAATCTAAAGGGAAATTTAAAATACTTAGAAATGAATGGCAATTAAAACACTATCTCGAAAGCCATATTATAGAACACAAAAGGTGTTTTAAGAAAAATGCAGCATTAATTACAAATATTATAAAAGAAAAATAAGCTGTAAATGAGTGAGTCAAGAGTTACTATTAAGATACTTAAAACAAAACAAAACAAATAAACACAAAGAAAGTAAAAGGAAGGAAATAAGAGCAAAAAAATCAATGAAATAGAAAGCAAAGGTAAACAGAGATCTATTTAAAAACACACACATATATAACTACAACAGCTATAGCAGAGAGAAAACAGATAAAAGACCCATGACCAACAAAACAGCAAGCAAGCAAACAGGGACCTCAATCCC
The DNA here is from genome assembly GCF_004115265.2 of Rhinolophus ferrumequinum. Lineage (NCBI taxonomy): Eukaryota > Metazoa > Chordata > Mammalia > Chiroptera > Rhinolophidae > Rhinolophus > Rhinolophus ferrumequinum. The sequence goes on along the minus strand of NC_046299.1, from coordinate 51,557,148 downwards.
ACAACTCCAACTAGCTGAATTCAGCCAACAACTTGAACGAGCATGGAAGCACTCATCCTTAGAACCCCCAGAGAGGAATGCAGTGCTGCCAACGTTTTGATTTCAGTTTTCTGAAACCTAAAGCAGGGAACCAGCTGAGTGAGACACACGGTACCAACTTCTGACCCGCAGAACAATAAGAGATAATAAATGGGTGTTGTTTAAGCTGCCCAATTTGTGGCTATTTGTACGGCAGCAACAGAAAACTAATATACCCCCCTTGCTTGACAGTTAGTGCTGTTCCCTAGCCTTTACTATTCCCGTATCCCCCTGCTAGCAGAGTCCAGTTTTATAAATGCATCTTCCACCCTCAGCCCCCATCTACTGTAAGCAGCCCCTCTCGAGGATTCTCCATGATGCTGGCGCTCCCCTGACTATCTCATTTCCTTACTGCACTACTGATACACAGGGTCTTACACAGTAGAGCCATTCCAGCATGCTTGCTTCTCTGAGCCCTTCTGATCCCTTGCTCCACTATCTGCTGGGCAGCTCTGACATCTCTACTTCAATTAATATGGGCCATCTCTTGTTCCAAGCTTCCAAGAGCCATCAAAGCGGCATGTGCGTACCAGCTCCAGTGGCCTTTACCAAGGTATTTAATTGCTCTGTTGTTGGAGAGGGAATGCTTCCCTATCAATAGAGCTTTGACTTGAATACAGATTGACATCACTATCACTGAGACATTGTGGGGTACAAGATGTTCAGTCGGAATCAACCCCGTGACAGGTAGCGGGGGAAAGCAGGACTGCAAAGTGGAAAGTCAAATTCTGATACTGGCCTCACCAAGCCTCAGGCAATCTGGAAGGGAACTCAGACTTTGTCTCAGGTATGAACAAAACGGCTGGGCCTTTATACATCCACTTTGGTCCGCTGCAGGATAAGATCTGCCCTGGGAAGGGTGGGACCTGAGGAAAGAAGATTCTGTGTAGCAGAGGCCAACCTTGAAGCAGCTGACGAACGACTGGAAGCTTTCTGATCACCTCCCTCCCCAGAGCAGGGCTGCAATTCTCCCTTGAAGGAGTAGGAGCTGCCTAACTCTAGGACTACCATACTTTCACTGAGAGGCCTGTTTCATCCATTCTAAAAATTCTCTTCTCTCTTGTACTTTCTACTTCTCCTCTTTTCTGCTTCTAGTGTGCTTGCTGAAGGTAAAAGCCCAAGCATTTGTACAGAGAGGATCTGCAGTGTGAAGACCTCACAAGAGGTACACCATAGCCCGTGGGCAGACTGAAGTTAGACACGGGCAGAAAGAGGCCCCCTCAGAGCAACAGGAAGCACTACTGACCTGTTTATTTGTAAATCGCTGGCAAAGGCTGCGTGAAATAAGCACTTACATAGGAATAATTGGCAAAATGACCTAAGAGCAAACCTCTGTAAGTAGCAGACTTTTCCACGAAATCCTACTGGAATGAGACACAGAATAGCTTATAATTTATCCACCACCACAAGGAGCGATAAAATATCACTACTTGAGGGCTATAAAATGAAGCATTTTTAATACTATCTTTTTTAGTATAATCAGAATTAGAAAATAAGCATATTTTTAATGTTTCCAATAATACACTACTTAAATATAACCTTTCATAAAATATTTAAAGTCCTACTGTGTGCCAGTCACTTCCTAGGAGCTGGATATAGAAGTCAACAGGGCAAAGCTCCTGCCATCAAAGCGCTTACATTCTAGTTACAGGAGACAGATAATAAACAGGGAAACAAAGTCACTTCAGATATCAGAAAGTGCTATGAGAAGTGTCACGTGAACTGAAAACTGAAAGAAGTCCAAAAGAACCCTAAAGAAGAGCATTCCAGAAAGAGAAAACAACATATGCCAAGACCCGGAGGTAGGAATGAGCACTTGCTCAAGAAACAAAACAAAGATCAGTGTGTCACTGAAGCATGGTGAGCAACAGTGCTCTTACACGAGGTCAGAGTGACACTCACAGTGTGGTACCAGGATCAAGCATCCTTCCTCCGACTTAATCTGTTGTTTACTGACAGAGAATTGTGTAAATGCTGATAAGCAAACACTTGGCCAGTAACTCATGCTGCTTCCCATCATTTGTTCCACTCCTCCTGTATCATAAAAAGGTTAAATCTACAATTTCATTGAAATTGAAGAGAAAAGAACAGAAATGAGGACTGAAACAATTTCTCTCACCCAAGGAAAATTAATTTTATATGTAACATTCAATAATGAAAAGATATTAGTAACACTTCTCCTTTATGCAAATATCTACATATATTTTGACTGAGTCCCATTAAAGACAGTAAACAAATTACCTATACATCATAACATAAGTATATTCTGAATAATTAAGGCTTCCCTACATGTTAAATCTCAGCAAATAATTTAGTATCAATGGATGTGCAGTGTAGTTGCTTTCTACTCAGAAAAACAGGTATCTGTTTGCTGGGCTTATCAAAGAGAAGTTTAGGCTAATATGACAATTCCAAGTGTCTTTGTCATACCAAATAATTATAATTTTGATAAACACTATTGGAAAGAAAAACAAATGACATATTTAAAACAAAACTGCCTTAAATATACATGAAGAAAAGTAAAAAACAGAAATACTTTTCATCTCTAAGTATGAAAACATATGGCTAAAGTGCTTTATCAACAGCATTAGAGCTAAAATTTCCAAGATTAATAATGAAAATTACCGCAAGATACTAATCAAGAGCTGTCCTGACTCCATGCCTCACCTGAACAACTGCTAATTTGAAGGTATCAAAAACCTCCACAACTTGATTTTGGGGTGAATATGTGTTATGCTAAAAAAAATTCTCAATACAACATCTCCTATTTATTATAAGCAGGTTAAATTCCATTTGTCCCTTAATCTAATGTGACCAGTCCCTATATACAATCCTGTCAAATAGAAAATTACATTGTTAACTATTCCTAACTTGCTGGTACATGTATCCATCGGTCTTTCTCCAAAATATTCTAGCTTTGTCTACATGAAAAATTGGCAATGAGAGATAATTTTCTCTTCTTAATGATCTCTGCACGAGTTGTAAGAAACTTGAGCAGCTACGGTATCCATCCTGTCATTTACTTGGGTATCATATAGATTTAAAAGGCCTGACTCCTACGGAACTATTTCTGGCTATGACAAGTTTGATCAACACGCCTACTACACATTGCTTTAGACTTTAAATTCTCAAACTCTTGGTCTTTAACATAAGGTGAATAGATATCTGATACTGATGCTCAGACTCTCCTGTAAATTCAAAATTTTTTTCTACCAATTTTTTCTCTTACTGATTACTTTCAGTTGTATAGGCTAGCAGTTCTCAAACTGGTCCATGCATCACAGGAGTCCCTAAAAATTCTTCAGGGAATCCACAGGTTAAAACTATGTGCCATTTACATTGTTGGTGTTGCACAACTGTACAGCAAAGTTTTCCAGAGGCAATATAATATGTGATGGCATTGCTCTGGTGGCTAATCGAATGGATGCTTGTATATTTTTGTTTTGTTTTGAGACTTTTTTAAGGTAATAGATCTAAGGTATTAATATATGTGTTTTCAGAGATTAACTACGTTTGTTCTTGGTACTTCTAGTATACTCTTACTACATATACCTGCTATAATCTACGCATCTGTGTGAGGCCATATTTCATTTGTACTTCAATCAAAACAATATATTGCAACAGATTGAATGCAGAAGCAGATGAGACTCCACCTGCCTTCTATTAAGTCAGACATTAAAGAGATTTGCAAAAAGGTAAAACAATGCCCCTCTTTTTACAGTATTTTTTGTTTTGGAAAATATAGTTATTTTTCACAATAATATGTTACTTATGGCAACATATAATGGGTTTATTACAATTATCTTTAAATGTATTAATTTTTTCAAATGTCTCCACTTTAATTTCTGATATGGTAAATATCAATAGATATATAACCCACTAAGCAATAGTTCTCTGAGGCATATGCACACTACTTTTCATTTGATTAATCACTGGCTTTGTCTTCAAAATAATTCCTATTGCTGCATAACAATTTTTCACCATTTCCAATATTTTTTTTAAATTGCTCTATTTTAATTACCAACAGACTGACACCTTTCTTCTTACTAGCATTTATTATTCTTACTGCTTTTATACCTACATAACACAATATTCTTTAAAATAAATTGCAATAAATACACAGATTGCAGTTAAAACACAAACAAAGCAAACACAGTACAGAATAATGAACACAATAACCAACAATAAAATGATCAGTTTACAGCATCCTTTGGTCTGATGTGTATTTATATTTGTTTACAAATGTTTATGTAATGAAAATGGTAAAAAGAATTATTTTATATTTCACATTGATATTTATCAATTCTGAATAAAAGATAACAATATAATACTGCTTGCAGCTAGCAATTTAAATACGCCTTAAGTCAAATAATGATGTAACACTATGTTATTTTATAAAGAAAATAATTAGTTCTATTCCATCACTATCAAGATTTTCATGTGTATTGTTAGTTATTGGAAATGTGGGTTACCAGATATCTAATGTTCAAATAGTTTGAAAACGATTATGGAGGTTCTTTTCTTGAGATTATACACAATTTATCATAAATGGATTATAAAAGCCTTATAGTTGGTGAAAAAATTATGATAAATATAAGCAATATTTTCTAATAAAGATGAATGGTAATTGAAAAATTAACGTTACATTTAAAATACATTTCTGAATATTATACACAGCAATGAAACATTTTAATTAAAAAACAAGTTTAAACCATATTTAATCATTCATCTTTCTCTCTTGCTGCCAACTTCCTTCTATTCTTCAAACACATGAAGCAGTTTACATATTATGTCCCCAAACAATAAACCATTTATCATAATTTCACTATATTTATTGCTGTCTTTAAAGATAATTTATATTTCCCAACATAGATTAATTACACAGACTTGCATAAGCTAAATGCACATATTCAGTACAAGTATAAAAATCCAGGTAAGTCATGAATAGGACAGTATCTGTCAACTGTCCTAGCACTAAAAGTGGTAATCAATAAATTAAAATAATTTAAAAATATATCATTATAAAGCTACTACATTTGTAATATTCAGAGATTACAGACTAATCTAAGACATACAGCAAGTGTTGATAAAATCCAAAAGTGTCTGGATAATAATGATGCTTAGAGGTAAACTAATATTTCTGGAATATATAATATAGGCCAGGCATTAGGTTAGGTATTTCATATATCTTATTTCATCATCATAATACTATATCAATAGGTATCACAGCCTCACTTTTGCCAATGAGGAAATGGATTCTGAGAAGTCACACAACTAATAAGTAGCAGAGATGGAATTAAAATAAAAACAAATTCCAGCGAAATAAAATCAAAGGATTAAAAGCAGTTTTAAGATAACTTTCTAAAAAAAAAGAATGACTGCTATTTTACAACCATTCTTTATTCCCATAACGAGAGTCCAAATTTGCTCTGGGAAACCATTCCTCCAACACTCTTAATCCATAAGTTTCCAGCAGTATTAATTCTATCTCCAGTTACAGGGGTATGTATGTAGCCCAAGCCAAGCCAAACAGATCTAATATGATCTAATAATACAACTTTTCTTGGAGCCACTAGAACAGATGCAAAAAAGTGAGAAGGATATAAGCCTATAGCAGCTAACAAATATCCTACCTCCAGGAGATGAGAGCCTATTTGCAAAAGGAGCCAATACCAAGAGAAACTGAGCTAACAGTTGAAGAGTATCCAAATAGCCACTGGATCAAGCTTCACTTGAAATCGACCATAATCTTTTCAATTATGCAACCCAATAAATTTCCAGTTTGACTTGGGGGTTTCTGTCACTTGTTCAATGCACCCATAAATAAAACTTTAATGGGATAAATCACCTCCAGAAGTCAAATCAGGTGTTTAATTATTCTTAATCTGGAATCTAAAAAAAAAAATTAACATGAATCAAGGAACAATTTTCAGTATTTCAAGAAGTTGAACGGAGCTGTACACTGACCTGGGATAGGGCCACTGTAGCTTATTAAAACAAGTTCCTTCTGACTGCATCGTTTTGTTTCAATATGAAAACTTCATTATCTTGTTTTAATATTGATTCTAAACAGAAATACGTTTTTATACATAATCTTTCATTTTAAATTAGAAACACATTGTTAACTTTTAAAATATAGTTTGTTTGGTGGACAAACTGCTTTAAAACAGGTAAATTTTTCAAAATGATCACAGGAAGAGAAAATACCAAGAACTATCATATTATTTTGAAATATACTCAATAAAACAATTCATACCTTCAATACACAAGCAATTCCTGACTAAGCCCTTTCTGTCCTTCTACCCTGAGGCTGGCTATTCAGCCTCCTGAGACATAAAATAAGCAGTCTAGGCTAATAGCACCACCTAGTGTCTTATACTGGTCACTATCAGACTCAGGGTCTTCCACTTCCTTTTGCTGCTCTCCTTAATTATTCTTCTAAAAGCCATTTCTTTCTTATTCATATGAATATACGCATTGTCCTAAACCACCCCCCATCCCTCTCTCAACAACTGTCCAGTCTCTTCAGGAATCCCTATTTAGTATGCCCTTGATCTCTGCCAGGTACTTGGTGCTTAATGCATCACCCTGTCAAGTACTGTGAGCGTCCCATTCACATTCTCAAGATCACAGATGACTGGACAGGCAGTGCAACTCCAAAACCCACTGGCTTAATTGCTATTCGTAAGGCTCATGCTGCCTTTTCTTAATTCTTCTTTTCATACTATGGCCAAACCACCAATTTATAAAATTGGTGGTAAGTGATTCAGCTGTATCTCCGAAGAAAACAAATGGCATTAAAGTGAAAATTCAAGTTTTTAAAAAAATTGAGTCTTAACCCACCTCTTAAAAGTGTCGAGAAGTTCTGACTTTCAAAAAATTACCATCCTTTTTTTTTCATTCTATGAAAATTAAGCCAAGATTTTCCCAAATACCGTCACAGAAAAAAAATGTTCTTGTTCACTTCTGCTGCTTATCTTAACATTATTCTCTAATATTCTGCATTATGAATTAAATCCTCTAGCTTATCAGTTAAATCAATTTTGGGGAAGGACTTAGACCTAACCACCATTGTTCTTTTTATTTTAAGAAAATTCAAATGAAATACTGGTGTAAGGATAAATAGACCAATGGAACAGAATTAGAGCCCAGAAATAGACTCACACATACACAGAAAACTCAGTACATGACAGTGAACTGTTCAAAAATTTATGCCAGGATAACTGGTTAACCATATGCAAAGAAATTCAGTCTCACACTCTGCATCACACCATACACAAAAATTATAGTCAATTGGATGAAAGATCAAACTCTATACAGCATATATAGGAAACGCTTTGACCATGGAGTAGGAAGAAATTTCTTAGACAAGTATAAGGCATAAAAGAAAAAGATTGATGAATTCATTACATCAAATTTTAAAATTTGTATGAAACAAAAAGACACCACAAAATTAAAGATAAGTCACACAAAGGGCACAGATATATGCAACAAATGCAATCAAAGAATTAGTATCCATAAAATATGAAGAACTGCTATAAATTAGTCATTTTAAATATTCCAACTGAAAAACAAAACGAGCAAAGGACACTAAGACACAATCACAAAACAGGATGCTTTAGGCAAAGAAACATACTTGTATAGGAAAATAGATTCAACCTCACCAGACATTTTTAAAGTGCAAATTAAAAGCACAATGAGATGTGTTGCACACCTATCAAAATAGAAATTAAAAGTTCTATTGATACCAATTCTTAGCAAGACAGTTGAGAAAGGGAACTCTCTAATACTGCTGACAAAAACAATTAAGCAGTATCTGGAAAAGTGCGAGATGTGTATGATCAACAATTTCACACACAGGTAAAATTCCCATGCAGCAGTGTCCTATAGAGTTTTCTAGAATAATGAAAATATTCTGCATCTACAATACTCAAAACATTAGCCACTACTTACATGTGGCTACTAGTGCAACCAAGGAAATGAATTTCATTCCATTTTGATTCATTTAACTTTAAATACCCACATGTGGCCAGTGGCTCCTACAGTGAACTAAGTACAGCCCTAGAGAATCTTGCACATAAGCACATACAGGTAAATACAACAACCTTAAATGCAGTAGTGTTTCTAAGGCCTCAACAAGAGACAAAATTGAGACATATTAATACAGTACTATACAGGAGAAAATAAATTCATATATATATATATGTGTATGTATATGTTAAATCTAAAAGAATATAACACAGCACAAAAAAAGCAACGTGAAGGACGGACACAATAAAATAGCATTCACATAATGTTTTAGAACCTGCAAATCAACCCCTTATATTTTTTATGGATACACACACACACACACACACACACACACACACACACACTGAGCACTATGAAAGGTATTATAGCTAAAAACACCAGAAACAGCTAAAAGTACCAGTGATCTTTGGGATAAGAGGGAGAATGGGATTGCTGAGAGGTGTACAAAGGCTTGACTGTATCTATAATGTTTTATTCCCTCCTCCCACCACACTCAAACCTTCAATAAATACAGCACAGTATTAAGATATTACACGTGTTTGTTTCAGTATTGTTAAATTATTCTATAATCCTTAAACATTTTATTTTAAAAAATCTAAAAATAAAATCAATGCTACAAACTAGAACACAACCACTTAAAAGTTTGAGAGTTCCTTTCATTCTTTAATTTCTCCCCATCTTGTCCAGCTTACTAATTAGTAGCCATCACTAAACAGAATGAAATCAAATTTGTGAAGGCCAAAAACACCCAATTGTATTTTAATGACAAAGCACAGCCTGTCACTAAAAATGAATTCTACTTCCTAGTAAAAGCAGTAAAGAGGCGAGGTTTCTCTTTTTCTTATGACTTTTTGACTTCTTATTCAAATCCCCTGTGCAGTATTTGTGCAAATCAAGTATTTCAGCAAGAAGAAGAAAACAAAACAAAAGGCTTTGCTATATAAGAATTACCCTTGGAATAATTCATGGATTCCTGAACCAGGCCATTTAGCCATGAGGTCAACTATAACATATGTTTTAAATAACATTTAATCTACTTTGCTGAACCCCTTATTAAATGTTTATGTTTTGCAACAATTGAAGAACTCATAAGAATGGCATATTAGGTTTTTCTGCCAAGACATTCTGCTCTATCCTACTTTTTCAAATCAAAAGCAAATATACGTGTTTATAAAAATAGAAACAAGAAAACATCACATTCCATTTAAAGAGAGCCTGTCTCTGATTCAAAAGTTTTCTTGAATCAGTCAATCCTTCTCTTGTTGCAAAGCATAAAATATGTGTTTTTATCAATTAGACTCCTACCAATCCCTAGGACTGTAAGTTCCATGGGAGCAAGTACAGTGTCACTAATGTATCCCCAAAGACAATACAACTGAATGAATAAATGAATAATCAGTGAATATAACTACCTATTTATCATTAGTATCAAATGTGTTCCATGATTGTTTCTTATGCTTCATGACTTGGTTAAGAGAAAAAAATATGAAAAACTGTAACTAACCATGCTTAAAAAAACAATTCAAACTCAATGTTGGAGCTTCACACCAGAAAGAAACTCAAAGCTTCTCCCAGCCCTTGCTTTATGCACCCAACCCTCCAGCTCTTTGATAAATCACTGCTCAACAGGGTGAAAACCAAATCCAGATTTTAAGGTTAAAATCTTGTGTCTTCTGGCAAGGTCTTCTTCCCTCAATACTCCATTTGGCTCATGTCCCCTGACACATGGGAATACCCCCTCTGTCTGAAACATGACAAAGCCAGGAGCCACTCTCAGCCTAAAGGAACAGGGAACTTTTCTTTGACCCATTAACCCTGAACTGATTCTCTCATGCCAATGAGCACAAAAGGAGCCTTAGCAAAAATATGTGATTACAAATGGCGTGCCTCAGAGATACTGCGGTTCGATTCCAGACCACCACAATAAAGTGAGCAACACGAATTTTTGGATTTCCCACTGCATACAATAGTTATGTTTACACTATCCTGTAGTCTATTAAGTATACAATAACATTATGTCTAAAAAAATGTACATACCTTAACTTAAAAATACTTTTTTGCAAAAATATGCTATCACCTGAGCCTTCAGAAAGTCATAATCTTTTTGCTGGTGGAGGGTCTTGCTCAGTTGATGGCTGCAGAATGATCAGCGTGGTGGTTGCTGAAAGGTGGGGTGGCGGTGGCAATTTCTTAAACTAATACAACAATGAAGTTTGTCACAATAACTGACTCCTTTCATAAACGATTTCTATGTAGCAAATGATGCTGTTTGATAGTGATTTCTCTGTAGCATGTGATGTTTTTTGATAAGATTCTACCCACAGTAGAACTTTAAAAATCAGTCCTCTCAAACCCTGCCACTGCTTTCTCAACTAAGTTTATGTAATATTTTAAATCCTTTGTTGTCCTTTCAACAACCTTCACAGCATTTTCACCAGTAGATTCCATCTCATGAAACCACTTTCTTTGCTCACCCATATGAAGCAACAGCTCATCCATTCAAGTTTTATTAGGTGGTTGCAGCAATTCAGTCACACCATCAGGATCCACTTCTAATTCTAGTTCTCTTACTATATCCACCACATCTGCAGTCACTTCCACCACTGAAATCTTGAACCAGTCAAAGTCCATGGGGGTTCGGATCAAGTTCTTCCAAACTGCTCTTAATGTTGATATTTTGACCTCTTCCCGTGAATCACAAATGTTCTTAATGGCATCTAGAATAGTGAATCTTTTCCAGAAAGTTTTCAATCCTTAGGTAAATCACTGTCTATGGCAGTTATAGCTTTACAAAATGTATTTCTCAAATAATAAGACTTGAAAATCAAACTTACTCCTTGATCCATGGGTTTCGGAATGGGTGTTGTGTTAGCAGGCATGAAAATAACATTAATCTCAAATGTACATCTCTGTCAGAGCTCTTGGGTGACAGAGCTCTTGGGTGAATGAGCGGTGATATTCTGAAAGGAATCTTTTTTTCTGAATAGTAGGTCTCAAGAGTGGGCTTAAAATATTCAGTAAACTATGTTGTAAACAGATGTGCTGTCATCCAGGCTTTGTTTTTCCATTTACAGAGCACAGGCAGAGCAGACTTAGCATAATTCTTAAGAGCCCTAGGATTTTCAGATGGTAAATGAGCATTGGCTTCAACTTAAAAATCAACTGCGTTAGCCCCTAACAAGAAATTCAGCCTGTCTTTTGAAGCTCTGAAGCCAGGCACTGACTTCTCCTCTCTAGCTATGAAAGTTCTTTCTAGACAGCATCTTCTTCTAATATAAGGCTGTTCGAGTACAGTAAAAATCTGTTGTTTAGTGTGGCCACCTTCATTAATTACCATAGGCAGATCTTCTGGATAACTTGGTGCCGCTTCTACATCAGAGCCTGCTGCTTCATCTTGCCCTTTTAGGTTATGGAGATGGCTTCTTTCCTTAAACCTCATGAACCAAACTCCAAACACCAAAGTCTCCAGATTGTAAGTGACAATAACATACTCAGCACAATGAAAATAGGAGCCAAACTAAGAAAAACCGCATAAAGATAATTCAGAATACCAGGAGGAAAGAGAAGATTTTTTCTAAGAGTTTCCAAAGAGAAAAGAAAAATAGGTCACATATAAAAGCTCAGAAAACAGCTCAACATCAGTCTTTTCATGGGCAACACGGGCTACTAATGGAGCAAACAATTCAAATTTTTGAGGAACAATTATTTTCAACTTACAATTACCTTCCTAGTTGAAATACCAACCTACTATGTTTCCCCGAAAATAAGACATAGCCAGATAATCAGTTCTAATGAGTCTTTTGGAGCAAAAATTAATATAAGACCCGGTCTTATAAGACCAGGAATAATATAATATAATTAATACAATTAATATAATTAATACCAGGTCTTATTTTACTATAAGACCAGATATAATACAATACAATATAATAATATAATATAATGTAATATAATATAATACCGGGTCTTATATTAATTTTTGCTCCAAAAGAGGCATTAAAGCTGACTGTCCGGCTAGGTCTTATTTTCGGGGAAACACAATAATGTGAAGGTAGAATAAAGATACTTTAGACTTGCAAGTACTGAAAAGTTTTACTTTCCACCCATTCTTTTTTCAGGAATGTGTGGAGGGTGTGTTTCAATAAACCGAAGGAATAAACTAATAAGAGGGAAAATAATCAAAAGCCTATTATCCAACAAAAGAGCAACAAAGAGAAGCCATGGGATCAGAGCTGTGGAGAGTTTAAAAAAATATATACCTGATAGAAGCAGAATAGAGGGTTGAGGGAGATAAGTCTTAAAGTATTAATTGAGCTTTGGACCTATATTTAAGCACTTGAAAAAAAAATTAATGAACAGTACCTGAGGGATCTGTTCAAACGGAGGGGGAAATAAGCAATTTAGCCCACAGGGAATTAAGCAAATGAATAAGCAAGGCAATAAATAATACAAGACGGGGGTAGGGGGATGTAAGTAAATTGATGTAATATAATGCATTGTTATTCAATGCTTACATGGTCATTATAATGTAAATATTGAGGATAGATTGTTTATAGATTTAACCAAAATTATTACATAATTTTTCAAAACTCAAGGAGTATGTGTATGAATCCCAAACTGCCATGAAAAGATCAATATAGAACATCTAAAATTGTTTAGTTAAGAAAAGCTGAATAAGCACATTATTTACAAATAGGGTAGTATCAGAATGAAGAAGCTAATAGTATCAGAAGTGGTTGCTTCTAGAGAACTGAGGGGAAGGCAGGAGATTGCTGTATTTTATTGTAAATCTTTTGGCAATAATTGGCTTTTACCCATATGCAATAATTACTTTAATACAAAATAATTTTTAGTATTAACAACTTTGATGATGTTATAATTAAAAGAAGCTGAGTGATAGAGGGCAGGGAACACAGTTAATAAAACATAAAACATGTTTCCATTTATTATGTGGAGATATAAAATAATCAATTTAGGAACTGAAACAGTTATCAAAACTAGGAAGGGTAAAACAAAGGTCAAGGTGGTGTGAGATGAGGTTTATCTAATAGAACAACATAGAAGAGCAGAAATATCAAGAAAAAATATATAATCCTACTATACGTAGAGATAACCACAGTAAGCATTCAAAACAGAACTAGTTAAAAGTGGCTACCTTTGGGGAGTGGCAAAGGGAAATGTGGGGCAGGATTTCTCTTGTTTTTCATTATAAGACCATCTGTTCTATTTGATTTCTAACCATGTGCCTTTGAGTTTTTTAAAAGTGGCCCTGAGATATAATGGATCAAAGGCCCATGGGGTTCCCTGAAACTTGTTACGAAAAATAACTTTCTCAAAAGGGTGAAATGCATTTAACATAGTCTTCACAACCTAGAAAAACCCCATCTAGAACATTCCTATAAAGAAATACAAGATTGGTGAACAAAAAAATACTAATTTATTGGGAAGAAAGCTGGGCAGGGCAAAAGAGTATTCCCAATAATATAAACATGTAGATTAAAAATGAGTAATGAAATGTAATTCAATGATCAGTTAATCGGAAAAAATTGTAACATTGAGTTTATAACTCATTCCTAAGAATTTTGAGGCACACTTAACAAGAATAAAACCATAACAAAAGATCACTTTGCTATAGATTTTCAAGTTAATTACATGTAATCATCTTTTTCTTCAACATAATCTTGGAAAAAATGCACTTAAGCATGTGCTTACATGTTCAAAACAAACTACTAATAAATACGTTGTGTGAGCCATGACAAGGAAAAGGTTGAAAAGCAATGAATTACGGTATATCCTTATGATATATGTTAAACAACCATGCTATCGAAGATAATTTGGTGTTTAACATTAAAAAAGTAAAAATTTAAAGGAATATAAGACATATTATTAATAGCTAAAGATATTATAAAATCAGCATTACAGTCCACAGCACTCAACAATGAACATATTAATAGTAGCTGTATACCTCCATTTTTAAAGAGATGAACCTCTTAGTTTATCAGGTTTGATACGTGAATTACTTGACATTATGATCTTTCATTTTTTTCCCAGACAAAATGCTTCAAATTTTGATTATTTCTAAATCTGTTGTATTAAATCTGAAGCGAATTAATGACGAATGTACTGTACTCTGCTAAGTAGAATTAAATTAGTGTAAAATTGATTAGTATATAATTGAAATAGTTGTAGTTTACCAACTTTAATTAGAACAGCTTATTACGGATAATTTACACTATAATATAAGAAAGAAAATAGAAGAAGTTCATCAAAACTTTATATTAAGATTAGAGATACACGGGTCCGCCCGGTGGCTCAGGTGGTTGCTCCTAACACCCGATGACCAGCTACCAACCCCCTCAGCCACAGAGAACGGAAGGCTCATAATACCAGCATGGGCCAGGGAGCTGTGTCCTACACAACCACACTGAGAAACAACAGCTTGAACCGGAGTGGGGGAGGAAGGGGGAAGGCGGAAGGGAGGGAAAAAAAAAGATTAGAGATACAATATTATGGATTAGAAAGGGCTATATGGTAATATCAAGTACTCTGAGAGTAAATCATTTTAGTACAGATCCTTTTAAGAAGAGAAAATTGATTATTAACCTTTTAGCCTAGATTTTTCAAGTAATTACACTATTTATGGTAATCTACTATAATAGCTGATGCAAACTTATGTGAGTAAATGAAAAAACACATAACAATATTTCTTCTACCTACAACACTAAATTACACTAAAAAGAACTCATTAAAATACTAAATATTTCTCATAATTCCTTTAAAGGGTATTCAAGCAAGACAAAAATCCCCTAAGTCTTACCCTAAAAATAAACAAAAACTAATTTACCAACAAAGAAACATGTCAGGAGAAAGTATCTCAGCAAAAAAACACAGAAGTAATGTCTTTAGTTCTCTCAATACCCTTGTGGGTGGTAACTACGACCCAGAAAGTTCCACACATAAATTGCTAACTCCCCCGAGTTTAAAGCCATGGTAATTAGGTTCATTATCTTACATGCTAATGACATATAGATAATAAGTTTGCAGTGAATAATTCATATACTACCAGCTCTCACTATGATACTCATTGCTAATAGTTTACTTACAGTACAAGTTACACTGCATTATTTTCTATAGATTAAATTTTTTGTCTAAATAAACAGGAATCATTTAGTGTGGAAATTTAATTTACTATCAGTAAAGATAACAATCTTAAACATGTATTGGTTTATATATTTGCAGCATAATTGTTACTCATAATTAAGTTATGATGATAAAACACCATAAGAATGTCTTATAGAAAGATTAAGGTACCTATATCAATATAGATAATTATTCTAATGATATTGGGTAATAATTATCCAACATGATTAATGGATATCAAATTATGGATTGCTTTAGTAACTCACATTTTCAAATAAGTATTAATGTCACCATACTCTATTTTACAATGTACATATGGATTATTTTGGAACTTTGAATATCAAAATACAAATGAGCTACTTAGGTTCCTTATTATGTAAATACTTAAAGTAAAATAATATGGAATATAAGATTAAATTCAGTGACATATAAAATTGCAGTTGTCTACAATTCTTACCCAATTTTGTAACGAATTTATAAAATGCTTGCTGTATTTATGTTAACAAATTAAATATAAGGTAATTTAAATCTCTTTCAAAGTGACTTTCTTATAGATACTTGCAATAACTCATCTCATAATGTACATATAGTATGAAAACATTTACATTACTTAGTACATGAGTTAGTGTGGTTTCAATATCTCTAAAACAGATAGGTAAAATTTTTTCTATCTACAATGATTCCTTCTAAAATAATTTTATTTCTGAGCTAAAACTGTTTCAATTTGCAGGTTGCATCAATGAAGACAGGTCAGGTAAGGTTCAGGTAAAACTGCAAAATCTCAGGGGCGTAAAACAATAAAGTCTTTTCCTTGCTTCCACTAGATGTTCACGGGTCATCTAAAGGCTCTTCTCCATGTCTTTACATTTCAGTACCAAAGATGATGGAGCAAGAGCCATCGCAAATTCTGCCTGTCATCAGGGCAGACAAAAGGAGAGCTCTGGACAGTCTTGCATTGGTAATTAAACGCTCCAGCCCAGGAAAACACATCTCACTTCTGCTCACAACTCATTAGGCCAATTATCTGAGAAAGTTAAACCTTGAAAAAGTTTAAATCTTTAAAATTTCAAAAATTGTTTTTTCCTCACAGACATCTACTTCCCTAAGTAGGTTATAAAGATAGGTTAGATAATGTTCATGAAGGTCTTTGAAGACAACTATCATTTTAAATTTCTTTTTGTATTAATTCACTATCATATCAAAACAATCAGTTCTTGACAAATCTGCCAAAAGTATAACCAGGATAATATCAAGCACCCTTTCAAAACTGCAAATATGAACACATCGTGCTCAAAATCCTCTAATTGTAGCATCACCCTCCATGAAATGATCCCTGGCCTGCTTTTTCTGTCATCTCAGAATACTCAACATGACTTACAAAATGCTCCGAAGGACAAAACTAGTAACTATGCTGCACTCAGGCTACCCTGACTTTTCACATGCCGTCCGTGTGACAATGTGAGAATGCTTTCTCTGCCCCCTCCACTTCATGAAATCTTACTCTTCAATGTCAGTTTAAGCCCATTTCCCCTGTGAAGCTTTTCCTGACTCGGATCACAACACCCAAAGAATTTTGTACTCTCCAAACACTGATTCCTCGTCGCCACTGTGCTGTTCATTAGCCGCCCACTAGGATATGAGCTCCTCAAAAGCAGGCGCTGTCATATTTACCTCTGAATCCCTAGCACCGGACATTGAGTGGCTAATAAACAAATAAATGTCTGGAAAAATAAATTACATTCCATAATGCCAAATGAATGGTGTTAAAAGAAGTACGTTTTGATAAATGAAGACTAACTGTCTCGGCAGTTCATGACGATATAATTTCAACAGTAAGTCTGCTCAATGAGTTCCTTTTAGGATCTAAATCAGGGGTGTCCAAACTTTTTTCAATGTTTTTCACCAAGGGCCATATGCAGTAAAATACACAAACAGCCGGGCCACTCACTCAAGGTGAAGTATGTATTGCCTCACCTGGTTTACTTAAACAAACTAAATATATTTTTGGAATTTGCTGCAGGCCAATTAACAATGGATTGCGGACCGCAGTTGGCCTGCGGGCCGCAGTTTTGACACCCCTCATCTAAATGCTAGAGTCTGTTTGTTGCTGGCAATTCTGATCAAATTGAAGTTATATGACATTCAGTTAATTCTTCCTTCATTCATTCCCCCAGACTTTTATTTATTCAGCTAAGATGTACCGCATTCCAAGAGCTTGAGAGGTTCTAAGGATGGCATTAATAGTGGAGATGTTGTCATTATTACATGTATCAGACAAAAATAGGTTAATATTTTGCTCACTGATGTCTCATCTAATTTTATGGTAGTCCACTTGTATCTTCAGCATAATAGGAGGGCTAATACTACACAGTGTACTTTTATATTAGGTTGGTACAAAAGTAATTGCGGTTTTGCAATTATTTTTAACCTTTTAAACCGCAATTACTTTTGCACCAACCTAATAACATAAATTCACTGTAGTTACAAAAAATTTGGAACAATTATTATCCATTGGGCATAAAAGTATTAACTATGTTTTACTTTTAAAAATCTTTTTGAAATATATTGTAAAATAATATTTTTCAAGTTCACAGCAATTTAACATTAAACATTTCAATTAAACAAAAGCAAATTGACATTAAAACAGATAGGTGTATTTTAAGAAAAAAAAGGAAGAAAAAAATTAAAAGGCATATTCAAAATCAGTTGTTGGAGCTGTAAAGGTAAATATTGAAAATAATGTGCAAAAAAGTAATAAAAATTATAAACCAAGTATTATTTGTAGTGATATTTTGTAAATGAAAGATTAAAATCTTCAAAAGTAGAAAGACACTTGGAAGACAGCATGCTCTACATTCCTGAAATGCTTTCAGAAAAAGAAAAAAGACAAATTAGCTGAATTCTTCGTAATTCTTGTTATTTAATTGCCTAACTCATGGCAAAAGAAAATGACTCACATAGCCACTGAACATGTTTTTACTTTTAGCATTGTAGATACAGAGAATGTATTTTTTTGAGAGTATATTTTTTTAAATAATAAAAGTGCTGATAAATTAAAAGCTATATCTTTTACCAATGATATGCTATTACATAAAATCTGTACATAAAATCAAGATATCAAGAAAGTGTTTATTTCTCAGTTTTAGCCTGGCATAAATTTCATGACCCAACTTGATAGGAATTCTTTCAATATATGTCAGATACCTGTGAGAAGACCATTTAATGTTAAGATTTTTGTGTTGTAGAAATTTTAACCTCTTGTACAATTGGTTTAAATATATTTACAGAATTACCAAGTGCACTGCCGAGCAATGTAAGTTAAACTTAAAAAATTTATGTGAATTACAAGTGATGGAGCAGCAAATATGACTGGAAAAGAACAGAAGTAGTCTTAAAACTTAGGAGGCTGCTGAAACAAAGAGTTGGTTGGAATCGCTGCTTTATATAATAAAGCTTTAGCACAGAAATTCCACCAACTCCCATGGGTAAAATGTAATAAAAGCTGTTAATGTAATGAAAGGAAGCTCAGTGAACAGCAGACTTTCTAAAATATTTTGTTCAGAGATTGGAACTAACCATACCATACCCACAAAGAACACAATATTGAAGTGCATTTATTGCTCGCTGAGAAAGCAGAGGGGATGGTATGAAATGTAGGAATAGGATATCCTTTTTTATTCAAGTGAATAAAACTCTCATCTGGCAAATATTGTTGAAAAACTGGGGGACAAAATAGGTACATCTACTTGATTATTTTCAACACTCTTAAAGAAATAAATGTGAAACCATAGGGAACAAATAATGGCATATTTTAGTATGTTAGAAATACCCAAGGATACCAAAAGACATTAACGTTATAGTAAATAAAACTTAAAAGTAAACACCCTACTTACTATATGCTCCCAAACTCACTAAAGAGAACAGTTTGGAACTAAATGAGATATACTGTAACTTCTTATCTATGTAAAACATTTCATGATTAATTTATGAAATTTGAAACATTAAAGAAAAACATTTAGAGAAAAGATCCATTTTTTAAACTTTCAATCAATGATTACATTACATTTGATGCCCAACAGAATAAATTATTTTGGATTAGGACCAGAAAGAAATTTCTACTGCTAAATAGAAAGAGCATATTATCATTGACAACAACCTACTAGCATGAACAAGGATTTCAACTTTGATTTAATTAAAAACAGGAAAGCAACAGGCTCAACAGTGTACCAAATAAGTTTATTGCATTGTTCTTGCATGCAGTGAATTGAAATGAATTTATGAAAAGGTAAGAATACACATCATAAAAATTTCCAAAACTATGTCTTTCCAAAACAAAAAAATTCTAAATATTCATTTTTGGATTGCTCATTTAGAGATTTTTAAATATCTGTCATTAACTTTGCTATATTTTTATTTTATTTTATTAAGACTAAGACTAAGTACTATTCCATAAAATGTTAGTTTCGATTGCAGGGATGCGTGTGTGTGCGTGCACTGCAATGTAAAATGTATTTATTGCTGTGAGTTGGTGTTGACGATGTGTTGATAAACACTACCCTACATAAACTCTTGCCTATCTATAAGAATGTTCATAGCAGTACTGGCCATAATCGCAAAACAATTGGAAATGACATAAATGTACATCAATAGGTGAATAGAAAAATAGTGATGTATGTTCATGCAATGGAATACCGGTTACTCAACAACGAAAAATCAATGAATTATAGCAATCTGTATCAACAAGGATATATCATAGAAACATACAAAAATGTATTAACTTTATACAGCTTAAAAGCAAGCAAAACTGAAGAGCATATTGTTTACATTCGTAATGGTATAAATATTTGTAAATATTTATTGTAAAACTATATATAGAGATAAAGAATTAAAAAACGTTATTTGAAAAAAAATGTATAGCCAGGAGAATGGTTACTTCTGTGGGGGATTTGGGAGAATCAAATCCAGCAGGAGACCACAGGGAGTCTCAAAGCTATTGAAAACATTGTATTTCTTAAATTGAGTGATAGGTTCATGAGACTTTCATTATTATGCTTTACAACAGTATACATATTTTTTTTTAATTAAAGTTTGTTGGGGTGACAATGGTTAGTAAAATTACATGGGTTTCAAGTGTAGAATTCTGTAATCCATCATCTATATATCACATTGTGTGTTCACCACCCAGAGTCAGTTCTCCTTCCACCACCATATATTTGATCCCTTTTACCATCATCTACCACTCTCGTCCCCCCTTAATACATATTCTTGTGATATATCAAATACTTTCTAAGGAAGACATTGGAAAAAATATATACAAAATCATTGGCACTGATTATCTTATTGGTAAGGAACTGTGGGAAACTTTTGCTTTCTATATATTTCTGAATCATTTTGATCTTTCACAAGAAACGTAATAAACTTCTATTTGGAACCAAAAAAAGATGAATTTTATAATTTTCCAATTATAAATTCAAAAATAAGAAACAGAGTGAGAGTATACTACGGTTATACTCTCCAGAGATAAAGCTGTTAAGAGTTTGTTTATACTAGTATTTTTCAAATGCACAAAACTTTCATGTACGTGTTCAATACATTTAAAATAGATGCATTTAAAGTAGATGTTATAAAATTAAATAACTTATAGTTAAGTGGAATAGAAGTGACCCAAAAGCCCAGATTTTTTAGGAAAATTACACTTTCAATATTTAAAGATTATAGTAATTCTTTATATACTTAGGGACACAGACTTAATGAGAAAGCATGTACAGGTGAGCACACTACATTTAAAAATTCTTTTTCATGTAAATGTTTTATTATTTTTCGGTAGAAATAATTAAAATAATTTCCATCTTCAAGTAATATACAATTTATAGGAAGCGGCAAACTGAAAATTACTTCAATACAATGCAAAAATTACTAACATATTGTAAAAGTACAAGAAAGGTTAGCATGACAGAGGGAAGAAGATGGGGGAGGCTCTCAGGCAACCTTTTAAGAAATCCTGAATTTTCAAGGACAAACAGAAATTAGCTTTCAGGGGAGCGCAGCAACTTCCAGGCAGCTCAAACTATATGAGCACTGAAGTCAGTGTACACCCAAGAAACTGCAAACAGAGCACCTGAGGCTAACCAGAAAACTAAAACCTGACTGACATGGAGGCTCAGGGAGGACACAGCGAGGGGTTTTCAAGTTATTTGAAAGGCTGTCCTGTTGATCTTGAATCACTGATCCTACCCAAAGTCAGTCATTCCCTCCTCTAATATAGAGCCCTCTAGCTCTCTCTCTTATATAGATCCCTTAATTATTAGCTTTAGCATACTATATGATTACCTTACTACTGTTTGTTTACATTAAATTCATTCACAATTCTCTGATTATACCATCATAATTGTTATTTTTGCTCCTAACCTACCCCCTTCAGAAATCACCTTTTTCTCAGAAAAGGTGTTTGCCTCCACCCTTCCCCAAAAGAAGCCAGTATCTGATGCTTACTACACCTTCAGTTTTACAAGCTGCTTCTTCACTCATTATAAACTCCATGAGCTGAGGGACTGGGTCTGTTTTATAGACTACTCTAAGGACAGGTTTTAGTATAAGACCTAACATGTCTTGAAGTAACAAGCACCATAAAATGACCCTGAAAATGGAAGCCGGCACAGAGAAATAGAGCTGGGGTTCCTGATGACTGTAAAGCTGTTACACCAACCTGGACTGCTAGCTCCAGACTTCTTTCCCATGAAAGAAAAACAAAGCTCTGTCTTGCTTGTTACTGTGATTTTGGACTTTCTAGTGTGTACAAACTCAATACTAATTGATACAACAGGTAAATGGATGTTTAGCCTTTGCTGATAATGAAACACATAAAAGGACAAAAAATAAAGTGTTCCACCTCTTAGGAATGAAGTTGAACATCTATCTTCTTATATATGAGCTGTCTGTTCATGTTTTTTGTTTTGGCGCAACAAACTACCAACTCCTAAGTTGTGTTCAATATTTTGGCAATTTTAAAATTTGTCTTTAATTTTAGAATTTGTCTTTCTGGAGGTATTATACTCTTCCAAACTGGTGTACTACAATTCAATGCTGGCACTAACAACTTAGCACAGACCCCACAAGTTACAGGACAGTTCGTAGCATGACTCCCTCCCATCAGATGTTACCCACACTTTTGACTGCCTATAAATTTGGGGGTTTCCATTACTCCCTCAGGTTCAGTCATTCACTAGAATGACTCGCATAACTCAGGAAAGTACTATACTTACGCTTGCAGTTTTATTATAAAGTATACAGTTCTTGAACAGCCAAATGAAGAGACAACTAAGGTGAGGTCTGAACGTGTCCTGAACACAGAGCTTCCATGCCCACTGCTTGTGGAATCAGAACAAGACACATTCCTGACACGTATTTTGTTTACGAACAAGGAAGCTCCACTGAGCTTCGGTGTCCAGAGTTTTTATTGGGATTTCATTACAATGGTTCATTAAATCATTGGCCACTTGATTGAACTCAATCTCCAAGCCCCTTCCGAAGTCACACTGGCTCCCAATCCCAACCTTCTAATCACATGGTTTAATCTTCCTGGGTGACCAGCCCCCCTCTGAAGCTATCTAGAGGCCCACCATAAGCATCTCATTAGCACCTGTGATCCAAGCAGATCATGAATAACAAAGACACTTCTGTCACTTGGGAAAGTCTAAGAGTTTTAGTTGCTCTGTATAAGGAACCCAGGACAAAAACCAGACAAATGTCTCTATAATAAAACAGAGGCTGATTCTGGCTGTTCTTCATTAGCTGACACACAGTACAGCCCTTCTCCCCTCTCCCCCCATCAAATCTTTCCAATTCCTCAGAACATGAATGAAGACAATATCAACACTGCCACAACCATGTACCAGAAATAATTTGATAAAGTGTTAAGATACTATCACTCGAACCCTGTAGCTATAAAACCCTCCAATTCCCTCTGTTCATTTCAAACATTTTATTTCTGTCTTCTTCTACCATAATACTGAAACGTGGTACCTGCTTAACTGTCACTTGACTCACCTATTTCAGGACTTGTACGAAACTGATCTTAGCTCTGTTTCCTATGAGGAATGGATCCAAGTTTTGTGGGCCAGAATCTTTTAAATTTGTGGAACTCTCTGTAAGGAAAAGACTACAAAATTAGGTATGAAGTAAATATTTATTTAGAATGTAAAAATAAATAACAAATTACAAACTTTCAAAAGCTGACAAATGCCACAAACATCACAAATTCCAGAAAGAATGGTATATTTTTATCAACTGCTTGACCAATCTCCATAATGCTCTTATGCTCCTATATTTCTGGCTGCATGCCTGCATATTTTTGATTGCCTCTTCATATAACAGTTTTGTAATATGAAGAGAAGAAAAAGATAATTAGTCTTTCTGTTAGTGTGTTTGATCAATTTTTATTATTAATAGTTTAAAAAGGTTGTATCAGTTTTACAACTTATTACTGACAAGATCATGTACATTCTTAGCAATATAGTCAAATTTAGGAAAACCTCTATCATGTTTCTTTAATATATAAGCTGTATTTATGTATTAAAAAGTAACTGACATAGTGGATAGTAAAATTATTCTCGGAAGTCATACTATGCCAGGATGACTAACAATAACTACACAGAGAAACAACTGCAAACCATATACTCCATCTAAATGTATCCTCTCCTAAACTTTCCTTTAACCAGATCCCAAAAATGCCTCCGCCACTCTAATGCCACCCAACATGAAGTTATGATAGAAAGTCAGAGAGAAAAGGCACAAGTTTTAACTGGTTAAAATATCTAGCTTTTGCAAATTTTACAAAAAGATTATAACTATGTAAATACATTGCGTGGGATTCTCCCAGCGTCTTGGAAAGGTCTGTGTAATAGGGACTCTGAACCTTAAGTGAACTGACTACAAAGTAAATCCATCTCTATTTCCTACCCTAATTTGAAGAAACTGTCAAAATAATCATACTTATTTCCTCAATGACACTTTGCTACTTTAAGATTAACATCTAATTTCTAGAATATGATAATTTCTAACTTCTACTCCAATTACACTAGGCACACTGACACGAAAATTTTCTTCCTACTATTCCTGTTGTAATTGTAACCTGACAGTAATGCAAGCCTTACAATGGCTTTCTATTGTACTTCAGACCAACGGTGAACACTTTAGATCTCAGTTAGGTGTCTTTCAGTGGTAAATATAAAGAAAAATCCACTTTAAAATGGCCAAATAAATTTCCATTTAAAATGGCCAAATACATTTTCATTTCCACACAACAGAGCCTAAGAAATTTCCTCTAATTTCACATAAGACTTAGTCCTGAGGCAAAGTAGCTTTAGGATTGGGTAATCTAGCAGGATGACAAAATCCTAAGGATCCACGTTCTCTCCATCTTTTTACTCTGCCATACAGTGTTTTATTTTAGTTCAACTAGCCCTCATATGGTTACAAAACAGATCCCACAATTCCAAATACCCATCAAGATGGATAACATCCAGAAATAGAAAAAAAGAAAATCCCTTCCCTAGAAGCCCCTCATCAAATTTCCCAGACATAAGTCACATACCCACATCTTCACTAATTACTAGCACGAAAAATGGGACAACCATGACTGGCCTAGGCTGATCAGGATTTACTCAAGCCACATGATAGAGGGATAAGCCCTGCCCCCCACCCATACATACGCACAAAAGAAGGATCTGCCACAAGGATAACAGAAGTAATGAATGGCTACTGGGTAAACTTTTTATTAAGTGAATTGGATAGCTAATCTTGGTATTAATTAAATTAACTTAGCTATGACATACAATATTTGATTATAGTTGATTACAGGTCAGGGCTAGATGATGTCTTTCGAGCCATTATAGCTCTCATGCTCTATAAGACAGGCAAAAAGCACAGTAATTACGAACCTGGATTTTAAAGTCAGAATGCCCTGGGTTTCAATGCCTATCCTACCACTTATTTGCTGTAAAATCTTGGTCAAGATACTCTCTCTTCTGAAAATTCAGATCGTAGTAATTTAACTCATGTTGCTATGAGAATTAAATAGGATGACAAACGCAAAATACTTAGCATTTTAGCTAAGCTTCATAAGAAGCACTCAATTACATTTGAATTACATTTTTAATTCACTCAATGTTACCTAATATTATTAGTTGTAATATACACAATTATTATGATTTTTGCACCAATTTAGAATTTGTGATAACTAAAACATTTCTTATTTCCAAACCAGAAAGACTGATTCCACCTCCCATATTTTACAAATAACCAGCTCAGAATTTAAGAGATTTAATGACATACCTAACAACTATCTCTTCTAATTCTTCTCCTTTCTCTTCAATAGGTATTTCTTCCACTTACAACTTAAATACAGCTAACATTCCTTTAGGTTTACTACTCCAAATTCAACATCACAAACCCAAACTCATTACTTTCCCCAAATTATGTTACTTTTCCTTTCAAAGTTAATAGCATCACTGTTTATCTATACAGGTTCCAGAGACAAAGCTTCAAAAATCTTCCTGCATTTTGGGTGGCCTCTCTCCTCATGCACCAGTCACTAAATCCCATCAATTCACCCCCTGAATTATATTCTGAATCCATCACCTGTGTTCTAAAGTCACTACCGCTACCTATACGAGATCATTATCTCATTCGTATCTATTATGAAGCGTTTTCAAACCAACATATCTGCCTCCAGTCTCAACTTCTCTCCACTTCATCTTGTATTCTACCAGTTATTTTTTGTAAAATGCAGACTAAGCATGGTTGCCTGCTTAAACTCCTTCCACAGGTCCCAAATATCTCTCATATGAAAATACAACAACTTTAGCCTAGTTGTATAAAATCACTCACAATTTGGCTCCAACCTACACATGCAGCTTCATCTCTTGACACTCTTCTAAGACTTACCTCATGTGTTAACCAAACTATGTCATCTCTCATCATTCTCCAAATGCACCTTGCTCATTCATGCTTCTGTGTGTGTTCATGCAGAGCTCTCTGTTTGGGGGCATAAGGATAAACCTCTTTCATTCATGCTGATTTCTCTGTTCTCAACTAATTTCTCTCATCCTTCAAGGCCCACCTCAAATACCAGCTCCTTGAGGTAGCTTCTTACACCCCTCACAGCGACAGGAATTTACTGCTCTTGTAGGATTTTATACATAATGCTGTTATAGCAATTATGTCCCACTGTATGCTAGCTAGCCATTGCTTCCTGTCTGTCTGTCCATAATCGTAGAGAGAGTGAATTTCTTCAGGGCAGGATTACATTTTATGAATCTCTCCATTTCTGGTATATATCATAAACATTTAATAATAAACATTAACTGAATAAATAAATAGTGGCAGAATAAGACCTCGAGTCATTAGACTTCAAGTTCTAAGCTTTTTTATGTTTTACTAGAAATACTTGTTGAATAAGCAATTTAATGCTCAAATCTGTCTTGCCATTACACTGTAAACTCTATGAATGAATGAAAATTACCATCTGACACTCTATATCCAATATCTAAAGTATGGCTTTACCGAGAGAAGATTAATAACTAAATATTAGTTAAATGAATAATTCATTAATAAAACTTCAGCATACTTGAAGAACGGGACGACTAGTTAATTTGTCTAACGATAGGTTAACCAGGAAGCCCTTTCATTCAGTTCTCTTGTCAAATTTCTTAATTATTTAAATATCACAGAGCAATCTTATTTACACTGTATATCTGAGGACAAGATTCTACAGTGCCAGATATCTTATTTTGAACAGAAGTTATAATGTATGTATCAATCAATACCTGTTGTTTCAACTGGGCTCATTTCACTCATTCATTCCCTACCTGAACCCTTCAGTAATTTAATTTAACTCCTATGCCAGGCCTTCAATAAATGTCTGATGAACAAATAAAACTCTGTGTGTGAGTGTGCACGCACGTGTTTGCGTGTGTGTACAATAAGACATTATCTCAAATTCTTTTGAAAGTATTAATAATATAAATGATATATAAAGATACATGCAGAAACACAGAAATACAAACACCCACTAGAAAATGAAAATAAAGCCAAATATTCCCTATAATCCATATACTTTTAGTAATAGTAAGAACATGTATTTCCCTCTAGTACACCAAGAAAATAAAAAGAGTTTAAAATATTAGGCTAGATCCTTCCCTCCTCCTCCCTGCAAATACTCGGTTAAATTAATAAGTAATACAATATGGTATACTTTAATGCATTCATTATTTTAATGATTATATTACAAAGGACCCTACTAGTTAAAAACCACCAACAATTGAGGAGAATTTCACACGAATATTGGTTATAGTTACCTTGTTGAAATACATGGAAAAGAAGCAGACAAGAAAAGAGTGGTAACAAGAGGCAAAAAATATTTGTGATCATAAGCAAATTAAGAAAATAAAATACACCCCAAAATATCATCTATTCAATGTACATCTCCAAAATGGCTCTTATCTTCCTTTCTAATGTTTATCATCCCTTTTTCTTCCCAAGTTCTGCTACCAATCCATCATCTCTTCAAATGGCTTGCAAGAAAAGGAGCAAACAAAACACACTCCTTCTAGGGAAATCGATTATACTGCTCATGGCAGATCCACAGATCCATAAAGTCTTCAGGTTTATTGACTAGTTGATATAAAAGTGAAATACATCTACTAAGCCAATTGCCTCTGAAAAATAAACTCATATCATGAAAACAAATTATTTTCAAAAATTGTACCCAAACACATATTAATAGAAAGAATCTTAAAGGTCACCCAACCCAATTAACCAGACTTCCTTGATTCATTTTGCCAACGTTCCTACCAAGTAATCTGATCTATACTTTAACACCTCCTGAGAAATGGAACTCATATACCTCCAAAATAAGCTGATTCTATTTCTGTATTTCTTTACCACCAGAAAGTTTTCCTTTATTGAGCTAAAATTATTCAGTCTGTGTCATCTACATATTGGTTCTTCTATCCTTGATGTTTCACAAATAAGTCAACAAATCTAATTTCATTTCTGTATAAAGGAAGCCTTTCAAATGAAGAGGGCTATCATATATATCCCGATTCTCTTTCTTTAAGTTAAAACTATCCAGGTTTTCAATCTGTCTTTATGACATGATTTTAAATTCCTTCAATAATTAAAATAAACAAGGGGATGTTTTAGAATCCACCCTTGCCAACCGTGAGTTTCAACAGGAGAAATAATGCATATCCACCAAAAGAGGAATATGAAATATTATCCTGTTAATTTTTGAAACCTAAGAATAGAATACCTTGTTCTTCTATGAGCGAACTGCCATAAATGTCCAGGGAAGCTTGTAACCAATGTTTTATTGTTGACGAGGGGGAAAAGAGTAAAGATAGTAAAAAAGTCTCTAAAATACAAGAGGCTACCCTTTTGCCCTCAACTTTATATTTTTGACACTAAGGCTACACTATTCATGTATTAACTTCCTTTTCCTGCCAGGAAGTTCATACTTTATAGCAAGGTTATACTAGACATGTTATGTGTTTTAAAAAAACCTCACCATTTTCTTGTAGCTGAAATCAGGTCAATATTCTGTTTACTCATATACTTAATATAGTTAAAATATCAAACTAAAACACAATTTAAGGATCTCAGAGTTGGTATTAGGTTAGAGAATATCTAAAAAGTGAAATACTAGCAAAATAAATCAAAGCAGTCAGAAGTCAGTGATACAAGTATCAGCTAAGCCTCAGAGTACCCTCACCTGTGAAAGGAAAGTACAAAATTAGGATCAGAAATACTCAAATACTTTGATCTCAGGACCTCTTTACATTTTAAAAAAAGTATTTAGTACTTCAAAGAGCTTTTATGTCTATCCCTGGTTACCTACCATATTAGAAATTAAAACATATATATATTTTTAAATGTGTTTTAATTTATTTTTTAAATAATGGGACCATTAAATGTCAACATAAAAAAACGTTTTGTGAAAAAATAACTGATTTCCAAACTAAAAAAAATTAATGACAAGAATACATTGTTTTATAATTTTTACAAATCTCTTTAATGTCTGGTTTAATATTATAGAAGACAGGTAGACTTTCATATGCTTACAGTCAAACAATAGCACATGTCATATAACCTCTGGAAACTACTTACATTCATGAAAGCATGAGAATAAAAAGGGTAAATCATGTCTTAGTACCATTTTGAAAGTAGTTCTACCCTCCCAGACCCCTTGAAAAAGTCTTATGAACCTACCCCCCACCAAAAAGGCCCTGAACCACACTGAGAACTGCCGAACTAGGCCATCTCTAATTCTCAAGACCTCCTTGAAACCAGACTGATAACAAGATTTTTTACTTCTTTAAAAACTGAAAATACAGTTATCTTCACCAGGATAGAATGCATCATTATTATGATTCTAAGAGATTTCAGTGAGATGGTCCTTTTAAACCAACTATAAAAAGCCATCTCAGTAAAGGAGATAAAAATAATACAGCATACTCTTTGTTACTATGGAAATTCACACAGGGAGGAAAAGCTATCTAAATAATTTTTCTTTTATTGTAACACTACTAGTAATACTTAGCACGACAAAAGTACTATTGTATGTAACATATATACAGATTGTCTACTATATGTAAAGTACTATGCTAAGTGAAATGAAGGAAACTAAGCAGGAAGAACTTTACACTCTTGCAGGAGAAATCTGATGTATACACAACTATAATACAAAGTAAAAAAAAAAGACAAATGCTATGAAACAAGATAAAGCAGTATGGTGGTTCATAATCTTAAGGGTATCATGAGGATGATGTCAATATATTATGATTAAAATATTCATTCAAAACGTCTAGGAACACAAGAAAAATCTATTCTCTCTACATACAAGCTTATACAGATGTTTCATTCACTGAATCCAAAGTGATAAATGTACCTTGGCAGAGGAAAAATTCAAATGTAAGAAATGAAAGCAAGTTTAATTTTTAATTTCAAACATAGCAATAAAATCACTGTTGACAGAATCAACAGTGACTTTGGTAAATAACTTTAACAGTACCTAGACATCTTTATGCATCAATCTCATGGTCAGATACAACTACGAATGGAATGATAATTAGATCAGAAAAAGTAAGTACATTAAAATCTTAGAAACACTGACTGAAGCTTTCATACCTCACTAATAAGTACTTACATTTCATTAGCTAGCCATGTTAATATAATGGATGGTCAATCATTCAACTGGAGCAGCTAAATGAATAGTGTACCACACAGTTGTTTTCTTCCTAATATACAAATTAATTTAGAATAGTTATCTTTTTCCTTTGTAAAAATAATGAATTCAAACCTAATTCTCACTCCTTATTTGGGAAATATTTAAGAACACATAAAATTATCTAAATGTTTCCCTTAATTTGTAAATAATTCTATCACTCAGTAATCTTAGTATTCTTTATTTGACAATGTAAAGACACATCTCCTTTTATAAATAATTACATTTTTCATGCACATGGAGTTCAGAAAGTTAATAGGATCTGCACTGTCAACCTAAAAAAGAATATCTATTTAATAATTTTAGACTAAATAGAAGATTTCTCCGTCACGTTAACTCTAGTCATAGACTTACTTTTATTAAGGTAAATATACAGTACTGAATATAAGTTTACATTTGAATACGTCTTTCCACTGAGCTCCTCTACCCCCAAAATATTATGGCCAAAAGATATTAGCTCTCTATATACTTTTCTAAAGTTCTATTATTCATTTATCCTCTTTATTTTCACAGACAAAACAGGTGAAATAGCACCATCTGGTGGGTATCACCTTAGTTTTAAAATAATATTCTACATTTACCATTTTAGCTTCTTTGAAAACACTGCATAACAATAGGGAATTATTATAAAGCACTATGAATGAATAATGAAAAATAGCTTGATTAGCAAGCAAACGTATATTTGAAAACTGAACCAAAGTTGCAGCATTATTTTGTTTTTTTAATTACTGAGGAGTTAACCATTGTTGTAATGCCATTAAGGATAAAATCTCCTCAGAACTTAACCTTGAGGTCTAAGCTTTAAAAAGTGTCAATTTTTAATACAAAAATAACACATCTTGTTATAATACGTCTATACTATTCAGTGAAGAATGAGATGTAAACATAATCTTCACAAATGATAGTGTTGCCTGTTATTTATGTTTATTTTAGAGCTGAGTTTTTTAAAAATAATCAACTGAAAATAGTAAGGCTAATCAAGGTTTATTAATAAAAGCTTCCTGAGTACTAACAGTGTGCTGATAATAATCAAAACATAACTTAGGCCATAATTTTATGAGCTAAACAGACATGTAACAATGATAAAAAGGAATATAAACAAACTGAGGATAAAATCAGAAATAAGGTGAGGTTATTTATTTTGATAAATTTTATAACAGGTTCTTAAAGGTGAAATGGAGAAGGACAACAGGATCAAAATACTAAAGCCAACCAAAAAGGTAGCATATTTCTTACACGCTCTTTTATCTACAATGATAATAATTACATAATATAATTTTCCAATAACTGTTGGTTAACCACACTATGTTACACTATGTTTACAATGGAAAGCAAACACAAACATACAAAGATATAAACCCATTCTCTCTGGAGCTTACAATGTAGCTGTTGTTTTTCCCCACTGTCTGAGCACCTTTCAGATGCAGCATTTCTTCTTGTAATGTAAAGGAATTGAACATCTCAATTTATACAACTTTTATATGCAAAATATGCTGACCATTATTAACTTCTGCTTCAACACAAAAGACTTAAAAGCAAAGTTCATCTCTGCCCATGCACTGAAGTAACAATAAACTCACAAGAACAGTAGTTTTGGTGAAAAATGTCCATATGATGTTGAAGTCTTTAAAATAACAGACATACTGATGGCTGAACCAGAACACCAAGAAAATCTAAAACCAGAGCCTGAGGAAGCAGAAGGAAAGGAAGAAATAAGAAGCAAATCAGTTTATTTGCAGAATCATCAAAAGACAGAAATCTCTGGAGACACGGGCTATACATCCATATTAAAAAGCAGAGAGATTAAATAAAAGTCTGCACACTGAATGGCAAAATAAACCTCATCTCACATACACACTCTCCTCACCCTCTTCCTTCCCCCTTCCTGACCTCTCCCTCTACCCCTCCCACTTCACTCCTTTCTCCCCCTTATGTGACAACAAATAATGTGGAAGGATGAAATCAGCATGGAAATAAAGTTATGCTCTACAAATGTTCTGATAACTAACTCTATTTTTAAAAGGATTAAATTATGGATCAAAGTCTTTTTTATATCTTCCTAGAACATTCAATACAAAGAAACCAAAATCATTTTAAATTGTCTAAAAAGACTTCTATAAATAAACATTAAAATACTATCATTTTGGAGTATGCTTTAAAAGCTAACACAGTATTCCTAAAATTCCGAAAAAATCACTTTCTTGAAATTTAACTTCCAATTTAAACAATACTGATTCCACAACTCACATTTAATTTGATTCAATAGCACTTAATAAACAGACTTACAAACTACACACAAGCAGAACTGGATAAGAAATCATCATAGGCCTCAAGGAGCTCAGCCTAAGATGAAGACAACACAGAAATTATTGTACAACAAGAGAAGCAAAGTTATTAGAGGTGAAGAGGAAACTTTCTGGAAGTAACTAAGTTTTGAAGTTATCAGGCAGATAAGATTGGGGAGGGATAGGTCAGCAAGGTGCAAAGACACAGGTACAAAAACAAGAAATTGGTCTTACTGGGTGGGGCTTAAGGGAGAAGGTTGATGGCAGGGGGCGGTGTTAAAAAGGAAAGCCAGATTCAGACCATCAGTTTCTTCCAAGTCTGGCTGAACAACTTGAAATTCATTCTGTGGGGGTGGAAGTCATTTTTCTCTACCCTTCTAGGTTCTTTTGGCTAGTTTAATAATTCAATCTACATAAGACAGATTGACAAGAGAAAATAACCAAGTTTAATTATATATGTATGTATGGGAACATATGCGAGTTTCAAAGACAGACAGGTAAAATGAGGTGTATATGGCATAAGGATGAGGTGAGGGACCTGAGGCTTCAGAGTAGAGGGGGATAATTTGCAGGATGATAAGAAGGGCAGATTTTAGTTTCTGGTAATAATTCTTACTATGGGAAACGTCCTCAATTTAAATTCTTTAAGGGAGAGGTAAAAATTTCTCTTGAGCCCAGGGTCTTGATTACCTTCAGCTCAAAATAATCCACATGCCAAAGTAGCACATTTTGCTTGGGGAGGCCTGTTCTGAACCCCTTCAATCCTGTAGGCAATGGATGAAGAACTATTAAAGTGTTTTAATAACATGGTCGAGTGATGGGACAAATTGGTGTTTTAGAAAGATAGGCAATCAGTAGGACAGAAACAAAGCTACAACACACATTAAAAGAAGAATGTGAAGTATGGATAGAAGGGGTGAGATTAGAGGCAGGGTGATCATATGAGGTGTTACTATAACATTCTCAGCAAGAATTATAAAAAAGAAGAATAGAATTGGAGACATCTAAGTATAATATTTATTCATTTAAAATGTATTAAGCTTCTAGAATATGCTTAGCATAGTGCCAACTCCTGATGATACAAAGATAGCCTTGCCTTTGTATAGCTCATAATCCAGAGGAGACAAAAAGAAAGCATGGAATTACAAAACAATCTAGTAACTCCTCTAACATAAAATCTGGGCTAAGCCAGATTTAGAAGGTATTAAGAAGACAACAGGCCCAAAATGGAGACGCATATGCTAAGCTCCATGTCACCAAACTGAGACTTAACTTAATGACAGTTTCAGCTCTCTCAGAAGTGGAATCTTAAAACAGTCAATCAAGAATTGTCTGATCACCACTAGTTAGTTAATGTGCCTAAAAGGCCCTTGTCATCACTGAAGGTGAAACAACTTTGCGATAACCAACACGACTGTTGCCTAGTGTTAACCCCTTGGTCTCACTCCCTTCTGCCCGTAAGTCTTTCATTCTGTGCAGCTCCTCAGAGCTCCTTCCTATCTGCTAGAATGGATGCTGCCCAATTCATGAATTGTTGAATAAAGCCAGTACCATCTTTAAAATGCATGCAGTTGAATTTTGTTTTTTAACAGGTCAAAGTTTTCCAGATAAATAGAGATCTAAATCTTGAAAAGGGTTTGGAATGGTGAGAGGCGGCCTACAAGGAGGGGGTTTTTAGAGGGAGCAGTGTGTACAGATACAAGGACAAGAGGGGCATTATTCAATGAACTGCAAATAGATGCCAAAACCAGGGAGTAAAACGCAAAGGAATTTCTTTGGGCTTCATCCTATAGACAAAGAGGGGTCATTAACAGATTTTAAACCTGGAAGAAATGAGATCAGATTTTTCAGTTTAGAAAAATTACAATAGGCCAAATATAAATAATGTGCATATATGAGTGTCTACATACATGGAAACTAGTTAGATAATTCACATGCATTATCTTATATTAACAATACAAAAGCTAATGGTGACCAAAAAAAAGCCAAAGAGCAACAACTGATTTAAGAGTACTCTCAATTCAACTATACAATACAACCTTGTACAAGTATGTTAAGTTTCTACTTCCTATTCTTCATAAGAGGAAATATTACTACCACTTCAAAGAGGTTATGAAAATAAAGGATAGAATACTTAATCAAGAGGTAATTCTATTACACATTAGCTTTTGCAAACTCTATTCAAACTAAAAAGCCACAGTCGGAAATTAAAGAACACATCTGCTTCTTTAAAAAGAAGCAGATCAATTCAAAATTCAATATGCTTCCATAATGCATGTTTTGGGAAAATTAACACAATTTGGTAAAATGGAAAGAACAATGGACTAAAAAGACCTGGATTACAGTCTTTTCCTTGCCAATTATGATTTCTATGCCTCGGCTTATTCATTAGTAAAATTAAAGGAATGGTACTACATGTTTTCTACAGCTGAAAATATTCAGGAACCTGAGGGACATTTTCATTACTGCGATGAGAGAAGAAAGGCATAAATTAAGCATTAAATAATACCTTACAAATAACTTTATAGATGGGAAATGGAATCATTCACTTGAAACTGATAAAACACAACTTTTATCACCAATAATTTTGCACATAAAATGTCCAGGAGCAGGAGGCCTTAGAACCACAACACCCTGTCTTAAAAAAGGGTTTT
The DNA here is from genome assembly GCF_004115265.2 of Rhinolophus ferrumequinum. Classification (NCBI taxonomy): domain Eukaryota; kingdom Metazoa; phylum Chordata; class Mammalia; order Chiroptera; family Rhinolophidae; genus Rhinolophus; species Rhinolophus ferrumequinum. The sequence continues at coordinate 51,521,677 of NC_046299.1, read as the reverse complement.
AACTAAAATTCCCACATATTAACATTAAACTGTATGCTAAGTCATTCCTGGAATTAAACATGTGTAATGGCTTTTCTTACTCTGCCTTACAAATGTGGACATTCAAAGGATAATGATTAATAACAGTGATAATGCTGTCAACACCACCAGTTACAAAGTCAGTGCAATGATTCCCAGAATCCTACAGAATCTACAGTCTTAATGGTTAAGTTTTGCTTTACAATATCAATAAATCATTTCAGACAGAATAAAGAAGATAGGTAATAGACCTCAACTTTCACCTAGGGGCTTCCAGATACTGAAACCTGAAAATAGCAATAAAAAAAGTGCTTCATATCATACAATATTCATTTTCTCAAAAAATAATGGGTTTACAAGGCTAAATTATTACACTTTTTAAAGAAATACTTGCTTTATGCAGGCCAAGGTAAAACAATTATGAAAACAGATACATAATTTTAGAATACACTTTATAGATCACAATTCTAGGGTAAGAACAACAGAAAATTCCCTCAATTATACAAACTAATGGAAGACAGTGAAATATTATTACACATTAAGTTATTCTCAAGTCAGTCACCAAAACATAAGGGCCTACTAAGTCCTGGGAATACAAATGACAATGTCTACCCCGAAAAAATGTTTCATCATTTTCAAATATTCAATGAGGTATCCGATAGAAAAAAATAATAAATTTATATTAATACTATGCTAATGCCTGAGAGCATAATTAGTATGAACAACGGAAACAAATAAGAAAGATGCAAATGATAACAATAACAGTTAAAAATAATATGGAAATCTTAAGAGAGCCTAAAAATTACCTACATCTCAGGAATATTGTAAAACTAGATACTACTGTAATCTTTAAGGCATTGTTGCATCAACACTATTATTTTCCAGGTCTCACATATTAACAAAGTAATTTGTAATTTTTACAGAGAAATGAAAAGCATAAATAGTATATACAAATATTATGAAAATTAAGGCAGAGTTCTCCATATGCAAAGCAAATTGAACGTTTGTGGTTTGGTTATTACAAACGGATTGAAAGATACATAAATTAGAATATTTTAATTATACAATCACCTACTAATATTAAATAATCTTAAATACAGTAAGTACTAGGATACAACATTTCATCTTGCTTTTTCCAGAAATTACTCAATTCTACTTTTATTCTTTCTTCAAGGTGAATTGGATCCATAGTCATCGCTTTCATCCATAGCTAATCTATACTTCCTTCTTAGGAGATAATATTCTTCCTTTTATGGAGAGGAGCTAATGCTACCTTTATTGAGTGACTGAGTACAATAATTTCAAACAACAAGTAACAGAGTAATAATTTATAATAGTCTGGAATAAAATACTTCAACCTACTACAACTATAACCATCTACCCCCCAAAAAAAAACTATAGTCATGCATCACTTAACGATGGAGATACGTTCTGAGGAACGTGTTGCTGATTTCATCACTGTGCAAACATCATACTGTGCATTTAACACAAACCTAGATGCTATGGCCTACTACACACCTAGGCTATACTGTAGCCTATTGCTCCCAGGCTACAGACCTGTACAGCATGTTACTGCACTGAATACTGTAGGCAACTGTAACACAGTGGTAAGTATTAGTATATCTAAACATATCTCAACATAGAAACAGCACAGTAAAAATAAGGTATCTATCTTTTGATAGGAAAAATGATACATCTGCATAGGTCACCATGAATGGAGCCTGCTGCACGGAAGGCGCTCTGGGTGAGTCAGTGAGTGAGTGAGTGACCTTGAGGGCCGAGACACGACTGTCCATGGCTGTACCCTTTGTCAATACTGTCCACTTAGGCTACGCTAAATTTATTTTTTAAATACTTTTCTTTTTTCAATAATAAATTAACTTTAGCTTACTGTAACTTTTTTATTTTAAAAATTTTTTCATTTTTTCAAGCTTTTCAATTCTTTTATAATAGTAGCTTAAAAATACATTGTATAGCTATAGAAAAATATTTTGTTTATATCCTTATTCTACAAGCTTTGTTCTACAGTTAATTTTTTTTATTTTTTCACTTTTTAAGCTTTTATGTGAAAAACTAAGACACAGACACACACACTAGCCTCGGCCGACACAGGGCCGGGAGCAGTGATCCCACTGTCGTTCACCTCCACATCTTGTCCCAATGAAGGTCTTCAGGGACAATGACACACATGGAACTGTCATGTATGATCACAACACCTTCTTCTGGAAGACCTCCTAAAGGACGTGTCTGAGGCTCTTCCTAAGGAGGTGTCATTCAGTTCAGAAATACGTCCATGGTATTTTACTTGACTTGTTTCTTTTTTTCATCACAGATTTGCTCCTAAGCAGATAATGCACCACAAACATTTAACGAAAACTTTCCAGCATCGGGATCATGTTTCAAACCTTTTAAGGAGCTTCTTGAGGTCTGCAAAAGTTTCTGCCAAACGCTTCGCTGTGAATTTTCCTGGGGCTTCTTCTTCCCCTGCAGTTTCCTTTTCTCTGGCCTCTTCTTCAGCTGTGCGTTCCTGTTCCAGTTCTGACCCCTCATCAGTCATTTCCTCAGGAACCCCTCTGGGACTCCTCCATGTCACCTTCATCCACGCCCCGGTTTAAGCTGTTCGCCATCCCACCCACAGCCTTGTGGATTTTTGCAACCTCCTCATCCTTGGCAAATCTTTTGACATCACAGACGAACCTCTTGGGTGTCTTCGTCCCGATGCCACTCATACCCTCCTGGTGACGTCACCCCAAGCGTCACAGATGTTGTGATCCTTCCAGAATCGCATCAGTGTCTGCTCAGTGTCTTCCTCAGTTGCAGCAACAGCCTGGGCAAAGGTCCTCACCAGGTTGTGGGCCTTCAAAGAGGCTATAACTCCTTGATCCATTTGTTGGATCAAAGAGGTGGTATTTGCAGAAAGAAACACTTTGATATTGGGGTAAAGATCACCAAGAAAAAGAGGGTGTACGGGAACATTACCAACAATAAACAAATCGTGAAAGGTGTCTTATTAACCAACCAGTACTTCTCCATGTCACTGGCACAGCAATTGCAGAGGGCATTTTGGGAGCGGAGCTGGCTCCTGTAGGACACTGGTGGTGTGTGCTTACTGACATGCTTGACGGCCCTGGGTTCTCACTGTGCCAGATCACAGAGGGTTTTGCAACCTGAAACACTACCCCCAAGCAAGACTATTATCCTGCCCTTAAAAGCCTTGAAACCTGGCACTGACCTGGCCTAATTATGGATGAAAAGTCCTTTCAAGCATCCGTTTCCAGAATATGGAGGTTTCATCCATACTGAATATTTGCTCTGGCAAGTAATCTTCCTCCACAATCAGCTTATCTAGAGTTTCCAAAAATTCTTCAGCTGCCTTCACATCACCACTTGCAGACTCACCACTCATCTTCACATTATGTAATGAATAGAAACTCTTGAATCATTTAAACCACTCAGAGTTAGCAGTAAATTCAACATCGTAGTTAGGTCCAGCCTTTTCTTTCAACATCACAAACTTTTTGCTTTGGCCAGGATCGTCATGGTGCTGAGAGGGACACGCTTCTGTGTCTGGTCTTCAATCCACGTCAGTAGAAGTTTCTCCTTGTCTGATACAGACCCTTCTCGAATTTTTGTTAGTCTCGTTGCTGTCAATGAAACAGATCTTTAACAGCTTCCGTCACTTTGTTCTTGTTCTTCAAGATCACGGTCATGGTGGAATGGGACACGCCTGACTGGCGAGCAATAACCATCACTGATTTTCCACCTTCGTAGTCCTTAATCACTCTTAATTTTGTTTCCAGGTCAGTCACTCAATGTGGCCTCTTACTGGCAACATTAGCAGTGGAGTCTGACCACTTAGGGGCCACGATGAAGAAAATAACGAGATTAAACCAAGCACAGGAGAAAAATCATGCAATCAAGAGATGCAGTAAACACAAGATGTATGACACACCATACTGTTTTACAAACTTTTTTTAATTAAGTAGAAAGAATATACTCTAAAGTTATGATAAAAAGTACAGTGTAGTAAATACATAAATCAGTAACACAGTTGTTTATTATCATTAAGTAGTATGTGCTATATACATCATTGTACGTGCTACATTTTTATACAACTGGCAAAGTGGTTGGTTTATACCAGCATCATCACAAACATGAGAGTAAGCGTTGCACCACGATGTCAAGACAGCTGCGGGGTCACTAGGCCACAGGAATTTTTCTGTTCCATTATAATCTTATAGGACCACGACAGACAGAGACGTTGCTGTCGTTATGTGGCACATGACTGTATAATAATGATGTTTGCAGGAGGCAGCAGAAGTGTAACAAGCTTCCCTCCTGTGATCCCCTCAAAATATGCAGCGTCTCTTCTCAAATATAAAGCACTAAACAAAGCAGCAGTTCACACTATATAGACTTCTTCTGAATGTATTTTTCTACCTTCCCTGGTTTTAGAGGCAGTAAATAATGCTGTTTGTTTATTTTTAAAGGTGTCCTGCTGGTTGCTGAGAATGAAATCAAAGAAGAGGCTGAAATTATGTCAAGACAAAAGGAAGCAATATTCCCCATGAGGCCACATAAGTGTGTACATCCCTTTCAAATCTGAAGATAACAAAAATCATCCATGCTTTCAAAACTATTCACTCAATTTCCTACATTTTTATATTTTTGTTACTGTCAGGGAATGGTTTAAATTTTTAATTCCCTTCAGTATGCACAGTAATAAGGAATAAAGATTATAACAGAAAAAGTTTCAGGAAATCTCTCACTGAGATAGTTTGCAGGTATGGCCCTGGTTGCTGTGTTCCAAGGAAATGTGACAGGCCATTTTACTTAAACACTGTATTACAGTTAGTTCCCAAACTAACAGCCATTTCCCTTTTCCAATGGAAATCCAAATTTTTTTCAGTTATTACATCGTCTTGTGTTTTAACACATGGAATGATTCTTGATTAGAATAAGCCAAATCATAATTCTATTTTCTTTGCCAGTCACTGGTTTAGGAATGGGCGTGTGATACAATGGAAGTCATTGATAAATTAAGGAGAAATCTATTGTGGTAATTCTGGGAAAGCTCTTCTTCCTCTTAAAAAGGACAAGGAGACTTTTCTTTGAGTCTCTACTTACCCAGTCACACAACTAGTAAGTATCAAAACCAGGATTCTAATTCTAGTCTGCCTGATGATTTGCACCAAACTAATCCCAGAGTACAGGAAAGGTGTGCAATGGAGAAAGCTACCAGAAAGAGTACCTGAGTTCAGTCTTAAAAGATGAATAGGAGGTAGCGAGAAAGGTAAAGGAAGTTCCATGGTTTTCTTTTAAAAATTTCTTACATACATACATACATATACATACATATATATATATATATGTATATGTATGTATGTATACGTATGTAAAAGAATACCTACCAGAGCCACTGCTGACTCATAGGGTCAAGTGATTCCCAAATAACAGTATGTGCACCACTGGTGATACTTTAGACAATTTTTTTTAAGTTCTTATTTTGAAATTATTTCAAACTTACAAGAAAATTGCAAGAATTGTACTAATAACCCCCTATATACTCTTCACCTACATTTACTTAATATTAACATTACAACACAATTTGATTTCTCTCTCTCATTTTATGTATATGCATATGTATATATACACACAATATACACACACACACAGAGGGTGCCAAAAAAAGTATGCATATTTTAAGAAAGGAAAAAACCTGCATTAATATATACCGATAACAAAAGATGAATACAAGTCACGTTTGACTTCTGTGATTACAAGAGGTGCTCAACGTGGTCCAGACACTTCTGATTACAGCGAACTACTGCTTGAGCAACGTTGACTCAAGTGTTAACATCTCTTAAAATGTATATACACTTTTTGGCACCCCCCAGTATTTATTATTACTGATAGGTATTGCTGAACCACTTAAGTACACTGCAGTCATCAACACCCTTTACTCCCAAATACCTGAGTGTGTTATTTCCTAAAAGCACGACCACTGTCTTCATAACCATGATACATTTAGGAATTCACAATATGTAACATTGCTATAACGCTGTTACCTAATCTATAGTCCACATTCACTTTTGCCAGCTGTCCCTTATATCCTTTATAATACCCACCTTCCCTCCAAGGATACAACCTAGGACCGTGCATTACATTCAGTTGTTCCCTTTCTTTGGTTTCTCTTAATGTGGAAAAGTTTCTCAGTCTTTGTATTTCACAACAGTGACTCATTTAAAGAGTACAGGCCAGCTGAATTTGTCTGACGTTTCCCTCACAATCAGATTTGGGTTTGATGTTTCCCTCACAATCAGATTCATGCTTTTTTTTTTAAAATAGGAGTACTACACGTGATGTTCTGTCCTCAGTGCATCACATCAGAAAGCATATGATGTCCACCTGTACTGGAGACAATTTTAAGTAGCAAACATCTTGATTTGAATAGTTTCATATTTAAATAAATGTATAAAACTCATGATTTCACAGATATTATTAAGGCTAATTTTTTTTAAGTTAGCATAAAAATTTAAATAAATGATATAGGAAGCATTAACACTGGGACTCACTACTATACATGTGACATATTAGGTTAATCCAAATTTAAAATGACACGGACTTTTAAGTAGCCAATAATAATGTAAAGGGAGTCCACTCCAGATTTCCTCCAGAGACTAACGAAAGATGGGTTAGTATCCTTAAAGATTGTGAGAAAGTAACTGATTAAAAGATAAAAACTGTAAGAACCCCTAGCAAAATATTTACGTATCAATATAAACATTTTACTTATATAGGAACACAATATTATTATTTTAAGGGCATAATATTTGCTTTAAAGATAATGAAGGATTAGTTATATTCATACAATTCTATTCTTTTCTATGCTAGTAGTCTTTCAAATAATTCTCTGATACCAAATTCAATCTAGGTCAACAAATATAAAAAGTATAGTAAGAATCATCCTTGAATTTCTTTATGCCACCATAATGCATGCCAGACTTGTGTAAACTATATCATACCTTAACAGAATAATAAATGTCTGACATTAACAAAGACTTTAAAAATAATTATCCTACAAAATCGTTTAAAAGCCTATCCATGCATGATCCTAACGAAGTCCTTAATCCTCCTTAGAAGAAAGTATAGTTAAATTTGGATAAATTGAAAGAGCACATACACGTCGTCCTTGCCTATCCTCGTAATCATGTTGTACATAATCCATGGCATTATGGTTGACACATCACTTTGCCCATTTCTCTAAATTCCATCTTGGAAGCCATCAAATTCCCTTGTCCTCATTCTAGTAGAGAAAACATCTTTGAAGAGCTAATTACACAATTTAATATTTATAGAAAATAGCGGAGAAAGGAAAAAAGGTAGTAGTTAAAAAAAAGTACCCACACTCCCATAAAGGGATTTGGTAACAAAGGATTTTCTTTGCAAGAGCATACATTTATGCAAATTGTTTATAGGTGAAGTATGTTTTCTGTATTGCTCTGTTCCATTTTGGGATCTTGCTAAAATATTTATTTTGCTCTTTCTACCATGCAGAAATCTTTTGTCTCTTTTCAGAAAAAAAATCCTTTAATGAATTTTCCTATCTAATTCACCATTTTAAAAAACTCTGGAGGGGATAAAAGGATAATTTCAAATATGATATATAGAATCCAATTAACTCCAAAACATTTTTGTTTTCAAATTTTCTTTCAGGCTTTTTTCTACCTTCTCTGGTCTTACCCAACACAGACTTATACACATAGAAATCACAAGTCTCCCTGGCCTTCCCAAACAAAGCATTAAAGTAGTAGGAATGTTTGAGGAAGGTGGTTTCATTTTGTATATGATATTAAAATTTAGTATATATATAAAGTGAGATTTTTTTTAAAGGTAGCATTTTCACAAGAAAAACACTTGGAAGTGATCGAGATATAAAGTAAAATTTTACAAGAAATTTTTCAAATCTATTCTAGATAATGTTTCAATCACTTTGCTAAATAATTTAAAAAGTCAAGTTGCAATCTTAATCAAGTTCTACAGAGGGAGCTAGCACCACAAAGAATAAATTAGAATGTCAAGAAAAGACCTAGTCTGCTGGAAATACTGGATTTCTATTCATCAACATGAGGTCAGATTATTCTCTAAGATTTCACCGGAGCTATCAGCCAACACCTCAAAACACAGTATTACCAACAAACTATGGCATATTTCTAGTAATTTATATTAAAATTTATAAAATGTAACATCCATCATAAATATCTTTAAATACTCTGTGAAGTAGTTGTATTTGTTTTAAATATCATTCCTCCAAAAAAAGTAAAAAATATCATTTTTCCTAAGTCACTGAACTTAGGCAAAGTAGAAAGCAATAAAATTGATCTGAAATCAAATCACGGTCTATCCTTTTCCACTATAAGACAAGTTATAGAGTCTCTCCATCCCTCAGGTTCCTGTAAAACGGAAATAATTATATCTACCTCTAAAGGTTGCTACGAAAATGAAATTAGAGCATAAAAGCAATTAAAATAATGCTCTCTTTTCTTGTTCTTCAATACATAATGTTATTTAATAGTTCAATACGCTCCAAAAGAAATCAATAATTATATTCAGTAGAGAAAGTATTTTCACGGATTACATTAGCTAATAGATACTAAAAATTTCCCCAAAACTCCCATATCCATATTATCCCCCAAAACTCTGACTCAATCCATAGGGTACAGACAGTGTTGCCATACCCTTACATTATTTTTCAGGTAGATATTTGTCAAAGCTTCATTCTCAAAATATTCCTGTTTGTTTTAGACCAAGAAGAAAAAGAATTCAACATTCCAACAGTTCCTGCTCTCTTCCTCCATGCTGACCCCATGGACTATTCACCCCATAGATATTATATAGTGAAATACTGTCAAGTACATTGTTTATAGCAAAGGAGCAATGAACTACACTTGGACTGAAAACCTCTGGATAAAGTTTCAGGACACACCTTACCCTTCCCTTCCGAAAACAATCCAAGAGGTGGAAAGCAAAGACCATTACTCTTCTCTTTTTCTAAAGAATTTTATGCTAGAAACTCAGAAACTATACCCATAGAAATTACTGAATAGACTAAAAAAGAGGTAGCAAATTAATCATTTGCTTAACTTTTATTAATAATATTAATAAAATAGCAAAGCACTAATCTAAACCCACAGTCATATTTGACAGACATGTCCTCCAGAAGCCAGTTCAAGAGGGTTTTTATAAACATCATCGTACAAAAACCTATGTCACAACTAACCTTTACATGGTTCTTCATAGTTCAGAACTTTTTCATATATGTAATTTCATCTAATCCTTATTAAACCCAATAAGAAAAAATGAAATTATCACCATTTTATAAATAAGGACATTAAATTCAGAAGATTAAGTGATTAATCCAAGTGATACAGTCGATACAGTATCAACTAGAACTACATTTTCCAGAATTCCCTTCCCTATATGGTTTCAGGTTAGGATTAACCACAAGAGAAATTTGTATACAATTTGGGAGGTGCAAGTGAAGAAGCTGCCATGTCAGTCCAAAGGTAGTTATCAGTTAGAGGCAGTGCAAGATGGACAGAAAGGTATGGGCAGAATTCAAGTTTGTACTTACTTATTCCCATTCCACCTCTAGCTCACTTTCCCAACCAGGCCCAAGCCTATCACCAGAGGGTTCACTGAAAACCCTCAGGTGGAAGCTATAAAGAGCCAACAACCCACCAACCCCCTTTACAGTTCACTCAAGCAGTCAGACATGCCTCGCTGCTGCTTAAAAGCTCCAACTCATTCACCTACACCAGAAGTGGTTAGTGACTATTCTCTGCTCCTTTTTGGACCTTTACTTCCCTGGTATTTCCCAAATTGAATAAAGTTTAATTCCTACAATAAATTCCTTATTTCTTAATTTTCATAGTGGAACTGAATCCTGACACACCAAAGTTATATAGTCTGTAGCAAAACTCACACCTAAACTAAGTTTCTTCTAATGCTAAGTCCATGGCACCACACATTTCTTCAAAAACTGAAAATGGCAATTTAGGATTAAATCCTTTAAGAGTTTTAAGATTTACCATTCCACTAATGATATACATTTTTTCATTCATCTACCATACACATACATAAGACCAAGTGTAATTCTAAAATTATCTCCTGTAAGGAGTTCTTCTCCTTTATGACAGGGTAATAATATTCTTTTAAACAACAAAATATTTACGCAAACCTTTCAGAAGTTTCATAATCCAAGTATAACAGATAAGAAAAAACTATGAAATCCCAGAATTTTAAAGTGAGAGGTCAGTCAAAAGTTCACCAAAAAGGGTGAACTCTGGTCACAGATTACTTGAGAACCATTTATGGAATACGAGTATGTATAAAAGCCTGAAATGAAGTCAATCAATGCTAGTTTGGGACTCTCACAGAAGTCATCTAATGGTATCAGTTAAAAAAAAAGGAGCAAAGAAATCTAACATTTAGTACTTATTCCTGGAGTCACAGCCTCATAAGCAAAAATGGTGAAGATTATTATAAAGAGCTTCTTAAAGATCAATTTAAAAAGCAATTGGGCCGGCCCGGTGGCTCAGGCAGTTAGTGCTCCATGCTCCTAACTCCGAAGGCTGCCGGTTCGATTCCCACATGGGCCAGTGGGCTCTTAACCACAAGGTTGCCAGTTCAATTCCTCGAGTCCCACAAGGGATGGTGGGCAGCGCCCCCTGCAACTAGCCATGGCAACTGGACCTGGAGCTGAGCTGCGCCCTCCACAACTAAGATTGAAAGGACAACAACTTGACTTGGAAAAAAGTCCTGGAAGTACGCACTGTTCCCCAATAAATTTCTGTTCCCCTTCCCCAATAAAATCTTTAAAAAAAAAAAAAAAAAAGCAATACAGTTAATGGTTACCTTACAAAGATCAAACTATATATAAAAATCAATAAAAAAAACTTTTCCCGTGTAAAAAGCTTTTTAGTGGATGAAATGTCCAATGAAAGTATCATACATATAACCAAACAACTCAGATCAAAGATTATTTTCTAGAGAAAAGGATTCTAGTGGTGAAAAAGATGTCAATGATAAAGATTCTGAACGTTCAAGAAATGAGGGTAAAAAAAGAAAAAAGTATTTAAAAATTATTCCACATGATATGTGGTTGTGAAATGTATGACATAACTAAACTAAATTATAAGTATAAAACTAACTTATTTCATAGACATCTCTAAAAGCTTTTAGAATCAACTGGGCCAGAAATCTTTATCATACTCCCTCCTTGGAAGAATGGGAAGTGTCCTGCATTTGGAAATCAGGCACACATAGCATATGATTCTCAAATCATTCACTAGTGGCTATAGCTCGGAGGTGGTTTCCAAAACCATAATACAATACTGTGAAATTAATCAGCCGTTGAGTCTTGATATAGCTATTGAGTTCATTACAATCAGTTACTGAGTCTTGCGATGGATATTAATTCGTCTATTTAAAAAAAAAAAAATCTCTGCATCCTTAAGGAGATGCTCATTGTAACAGAAAAGCACTTAAATGGGAATCAGGAGATTCGAATACACTGTCATTAAACAACAGTGTAACCTGTAGCAAGTCATTTTATCACTGTGAATCTCACTCAAGTCATTGTAAAATACAGATATGAGTTTTAATATTCATTTCTAGAATCAAAGTTCTATAATTTAAAAGATATGAAAGAAAGTGGCCCTTAAAAGACCATAAAAATGTTCACAATATTTAAAATACTGTATCTTATCTACGAATATTGAAAAATATTAACCATTTAACCCTGTTGTTGGGCCTAGATGTTCTTTATTTCAATTTTTTAAATTTTTTGCTTGCCAGATTTTTTTTCTCTTTTGCATTAAGTAAATATATTTTGCATGAACAAAATTTAATAGCTTTACAGGAAATAATTCTTACATGATTCTTACAAAACAATTTGATGTTTTCAAACAACTGCTAAGAACATTAATAATAATGGACATGAGAGCATATCAGATGTTACTGATTGTCTCTAATTGCTCTTAACATATTCTTAAATATACCAGTTAAAAACTTATAAATTTCCCCCGCTAGTTTAGAAATCGGGCACTGTTTTCTAAGAAATTACATTTTTTTTTCCCTGAACCAAAGAGCAAGGTCTAACAGTGTCCTTTCCAATAGTCTTGCTTCATACCCCTTGCTTAATTCATTTCCTCCTATTTCATCATAATACTAAATTGACAAAAAACATAAATACAATGTAATTATTACAAGACAAAATTTTATAATTTAAGGGGCTAATTCTGACAAAATAATTAATTTTTGACATAAAAAAGTCATCAAAGAGAATTAATTCAAAATCAGAAGGAAAAATATATCTCATATCTAGAACAGCACACACTGCTTATAAAAATTCACCCTTTATCTTGGCAGCTATCTTGAAAAGCCAAGTAAATAAATGTGAACCTCTTTTTAAAGAAGCTTTCCCCATGCTGTACATAGAGTACAGCAAACTGAAAAAAAAAATACAGATACCAAGTTACTTCTGTCTGTATTAAGTGGCATGGATACTTCTATATTTATTTATATTGCCTTTGGAGTTTGTCTTTAACTCCAGCCAACTTTTAACTTTTCTTATCTGAATATCTATGATCTGATCTCAATATCCTATTCAAAGTAATATACAATTTAGATATTCACAAAATGAAGCTATATATGAAAACAAAATAGTTCTATCTTCTATAACTGTAGATATGTCCAATAAGAAAAACCAAAATCACAAAATCCCCAATTATGCAACTGTTTTTTAAATGTGAAGTAATATTAAATGGGAGAGTAAGTCTCCAATTACAAATGAAGTCAACAGCTTTTCTTTAAATAGTGCCCAACTCAGTGACTGATAAGTGGGTGAAAAAAATATTTATTGAATAAAACAGTGGTGTTTTTCTAATTTATTTTAAATCACTCCATTTATAAAACTAAAACCCTGACAGACTGAGAAAAATCTACAGAAAACTAATGAAAATAGTTCATTCCTGGACCATGTACAGAGAGAAGTATAAATTCCATAGTTTTGGATTAATCCCATCACAAATTTAATTCCTTGGCTTTGCCTACTTTAACTCATCCTCCAGAATCATCAGGACGTAAATATTAGGAAAAAGGAACCTGAGAGAAACCATTCTGCTTAAAGAGACAAATGTCCCTGTCATTGCTGACCAATGTTTCCTGTTCTGTTTCATGCCAGTCTTGCCCAGACAGAGAAATAACAAATATGTTTGTGAAGCAAGAATGACTAAGTGTATATGAAACCTGAATCACCACATTTTAGGAACTAAGAATATTTTTAATGAAAATATAGTTAGTATTTACCACATAAAGTATTACCAAGATAATCATTGTACTATTATTGGTATACATAGAATTAAGGTACATTTTCAAAAAGCGGGCTTATTTAACGATGCCAATGCATTTTTACAATATCATGGTGAATCAAGACTGTCTTTAACAGATTAGAATTAAGAAGCAATAATGTTTTATGAGAATAAAGCATGGAATTATTGTGTAATTAAATTTTGCTTTATATCTACAGCTCTTACTATATTTTAAAAAGCTTAGTCTTGAGCACAAAGATATCTTGGTAAAAGACGCAAATGAGATTATTTACGAGCAGCTTTCATGAAGTTAGCTTTCATCAAGGACTAGCACTGAATTTTTTAAATTAACATTCTACTCTTATGGTGGTATATTCAACTGAAAGAACTTAATGAAATTCAGTAAATTAACACGTTAAGTGAATTTCATTCAGGTCTTTTTTCTGATTATAGACATAGAAACTTCCAGAAATAAACAATTTACAAGTTTTAAATTGCACACCATTCTGAGTAGCATGATGAAATCTTGCACCGTCCAGCTCTGTCCCACTCAGAACATGAATCATCCTTTGCCCAATATATCCACGCTGTATAGCTACCTGCTCATTGGTCACTTAGTAGCCGTCTGGGTTACCAGATCGGCTGTTGCGGTACCACAGTGATTGTTCAAGTAATCCTTATAACAGCCGATCGCTATGTTCTAATGCCTACGTTATTCACCTCACTTTATCTCATCACACAGACACTGTATCATCTCACATCATCACAAGTAGACGTGTGAGTATATACACTGCAGTAGGATATTGAGAGAGAGACAGAGAGAGGCGAGAGACCACATTCAAATAATTTATTATAGTATATTATCACATTGTTCTATTTTATTATTAGTTATTGTTAATCTCTTGTGTCTAATTTATAAATTAAACTTTATCATAGGTATGTATGTATAGGAAAAAAATATAGTATATGTAGAATTTGGTACTATCCGTGGTTTCAGGCATCCACTTATTCCCCCATGGATAAGGTGGGACTACAGTATTACCAAGTGTGATTCAATCTGAAGGTGTAGTTAGCCTCAACTACAATTCCTCAAATTCTTAATTCTACAGTATTATTTGACATGAGGTGTTTGCATAATAATTAAGGTTATCATAACTTTGTTACAGTACAATGGGGGAAAAAGTAGACTAGCTAGAAAATAGAAATATATAAAAAAAATTTTAACTTTCCTCTTTGATACTGAAAAGGTTAAGTTAACATGAATTTAAAGAACTCCCAAACCAGTAATTTTTAACTAAAAACTTCACAGAAGGAACTAATCTTAACGACTGTAGGGTAGAAAAATAGCAATGAAGATATCCCAGAATCATATATATATATATATAGTTATTTTTATCTGGAAAATAGAACCCTAAGAACATTAAAACTTTAAAAAGGAAAACAATTTTATTCACATTTCAAACTTTTTAAAAAGTGTTTTACCTTATGCTAAACAATAACCAGGCACTTACTTTTTCATAAGGCAACAAAAGAAAATTATTAATATATTTCTCCATCTTAAGCATGAGGGTGAGGAAGTCAATTAAGTAAGAACCAGAAATTAACAAAGACAAAATTTAATATTTTATCTGGGGAAAATGAATTGACATATTTCCCAATATACCCTTAGTCTAGATGATGGAATACAATACTAAATATTTCAATGTGCATATAGGAACAATTATTTCCTGTGTTAACCTTATGTAATACAAATATCCTAATCCTAGGATATTTGTCACCGTCATTTATAGCCGTCAGGGTCACCGGCTAACTGCCCCAATGAGGTGACGACGTCAGGAAGGCACTCAGAAATGCTTAAAATTAAGGTCTTAGTGTTAATTATATCTTTACACTTCATATAATTTTAAAAATCAGATTGTTTATATACATCTACCCCACAGACAGAATAAACTATGTACAACCTCGGATTTCATGTACTTACAGTTCCTTGTGTTTGCCTTCAGCCAAGATTTGGTCATTTGCTTTAAGAGAATACCTATAACACAAAACAAAAATATATACGTCATATAAACATACAAGTACGTTTGCCTCAGGGACACCTGACTACAGGTAGTATAAATAGTTGACATCTATCAAACACTATCACACTGTTACAGGTCTCTGTCTTAATTGATAAAATATAAAAAAGGCTGTTCTATTAGTCACTTCTACACACAGCACCCCAAGAATTGAAGGGAGATCAACTTGACCATGCTTTAATAACACAAGGTATCGTCAATATTTTTCTGTATTGAATCATCTGTAATGTCACGCTCATCCAGCAGGTCAAAATTCAAAAAACTACCCACAAGTATTCAAAATACCCAAAGTATTTAACAGTTCATAAAAAATATGCAGTTGTTCATTCATTAAACACATAGTAAACATCTACTGCATACCAAACTATGTACTAGGTAGTGTGACGTAGGAGAAAAAATGAGTTTTTAAATTCTTGACTCACCCATTTACCAGCTTATGACCACGCACAATTATTTCGCCTATTTAAATCTCAGTTTCCCTGTCTATAAATTTAGAACAGGGATCTTTCAAATTACTGCTGAAGGTGAACACTTTTTGAGGAGTACACTGCTGAAACAGATTCAAAAAAGAAAGAAAGAAAAGAAAAAGACAGCAATTACCAGATCTTCAATTTATACCTGTATTCAACACTTTCCTAAAATTAACTGTGTAGAGCGCCCCTGGAAGCTGTTAGAATGAGTTTTGTGTGAGCAAGAGTGACTCCATATTGAATGAGCAAGAGTAACTCCATCTTGGACATGCAAAGAACATAGCGGACAATGCCCAGGAAGCTGCCTGGTTGCCCTAGTAATTGGGTGTAACCAGCTACACCCCGCAGGTCTGCTGCTGAGGACGTCAGGGTCACCGGCTAACTGCCCCAATGAGGTGACGACGTCAGGAAGGCACTCAGAAATGCTTAAGAACTGAGGACTTTTGCAGCTCAGAGAGCCAGTCTCAACTGAGAAGTGACCACACTGCCACTCTGCTCTGAGAAACCTCTGCTCTGCTCTGCTCCAACTGAACCTTCCAGACCAGCCAACCTTCCTCGTTCTACCAGGACTCTGAATGACTTTGGAACGGGTTCATTATTCTATTTAATTGTATTACTCTGTGTGCTTTACTGTTTGGTGTATTCATGATTGATGCTTCACTGTTTGGTGTGTTGATGATTGATGTTTGAGTAAAGAGCATACTGAAAGGCATTTAAGATTTTGCCTCCTCTGTTCTTCACTCATGCCATGGCTACCGCAAAGGCCTCAGTCAGTGCCAGGTAGATCCTGGGGCTCTGAGAGTCTCTCGGGGATTAGTCCCCCTGACTTGCAAGAAAAGACTGCAGCACAGACTGTGAGCCTAGCAGTCGCTCGTAACACTAACCTACCTTGCAATGGATCAGAGGTCCAAGTGAAGAAGCCATGTGGATTCTCCTTTCTTGCCTCCCCTTTCAGAACTGCCATTACCCACACTATAAAAAGAACAGCAATCACCCAACCTGAATGGAACTGTACTGCACTGCCTGGAGTATAAAATCCTCTGGAGGAAAAAAAAACCTCTGAAGTACTAATCAAGGAATGATTTATATTTTGTCCACAAAACCTTCTTTAATACCACAAACTGACTCCAGGTCTTCCTGTTTTATATGTTATTTCTATAAAGAACAAAGCCAGAAATTATAAATGGGGAATTGTGATAGGATGTTCTATTTGCAGATACGTTATGGAATGGGGCAGAAGTTGACTATAAAATTCTCACTTAAAAAGTTTATCTCTTCCCATGATCACCATCAAAGAACGAATTACTTTTCAGGTAGAGTCTTGTGAAGCAAAGCTAGGAGAATGTCCAATAAGAAACAAGAAAGATAGTGTCAACTTACTTCTCCCAGGAAACAAACCTAAAACAAGGCTCCTTGCCCTTCCATTTATCTACCGAGGATCAACTATCAGAAGATGGTTGTCACAGAAACACAAATCAAATCATTAATTTGAATTGAAAAATGAGGCCAAACTTTTTCTATCATGAAAATAAATCTGATTCGTTTGACAATGAAGAACAATTTTGCCAATAAGGTTCCAAGGCAGATGGTCTTAAACTAAATGAATGGCTTTGACTAAAACATATTTAAGGCACTTGATAAAAACATTTTATCAAAAAAATACCCTTTTCAAAGAGCCCTTCTAATTGCTAGACAGAATGCTACCCAACTCATGAACAGCTTAATAAAGCCAATTAGATCTCCAAATTTACTTGGTTGAATTTTGTTTTTTAATAGATGTGGTGGCAACCCTGGGACCAAAGTGAATTCCTGATGCCATACAGGGACAATAAGGAACACAGGTGTGGCACCCACAAACCCCATTTTGAGTTCACTGTCTTTCTTGCTGTTTGACGGGCCATTAGTAAGTCCCTCTCTGTTTGAGTTCCACTCTCTCTTTGCATTTGAGCTCTGATCTCATTGGCTTTCCTTTACAGGCAGGTCACCTTGAGCTAGGAGATGATTCTGCTTGTAGCCAACTGAAGAGGAGCCATCTAAGCTGGCAGATGGTCTACCTCCAAGAGCCAAGCCCCTAGTCTGTCAGACTGCAATCCCCAGGTGTAAACCCCAGCCCTTAGCTCTGTCCCTGAATTCCACCTTGGGAACTGCTGACGGTTTAGTCTACAATTCCTCATTTGTTTGGAATCAGCCCATAGATTTCACATTGAGAACTGTTGGTGGCAGCTGAAATGCTCAGCCTCTCTGACTCCATCTCGTTCAAGCCTGCTTTATTCCCATGGCCTTCAAGTTAATAGCTTCTGCTTAGTATTTCCTCTAGACATAATAATCATTAGAGGAATTCTGCTCGCAGCTTCAATTTTACTAAAACATCCCCTCCCATTTCCCCTTCCCTTGATGTAAAAGAAGCCTGAACTCTACTTTGTTAAGATGGATTTGAGGAACCACTAGGTCTCCCATCTTCTTGGTTGGCACCTTCTGGATCAATAAACCTATCCTTACCTAAAAAAAAAAACCCTTTTGACAGAGGCATATTGAAATAAATAGTATTTAACTTTTCCCAGCACCTCCTGAAATGTTAAGGTAAACATATACCTAGAAGTAAAATACTAATAAATGTAATTACTAGTTGTTTAAGAAGCCTTAATATATAAAGCCCTTTTTGGTATACTTCCCAGAATTGCATGTCTCTAAAGACTCTAGTACCTGGCAAGTGAGGTGGTTTCTAATTCTTTACTTCCACAAAAACTGAAGAAGAATCTAATCAAATTATCAGCTAATAGATAAATAAAAGTAATTTCTTATGATAGATCATTTGATGATAGAGTTCAAATAACTGAGTGACTCAGCTGAAACAAAAGCCTGTCCATTACCATCCAATTAATTATGCGAAATTTTTTTCAACACTTACACCTCTAAAACAAAACACGGAAATAAAATGATGCTGAACATTGTCTAAATGTTGAACTGAAAAAAAAAAATTTAAGATTAGCTTCATCCATGTCATCAAAAGTTGCATTTCGAATAACTTATTTTCTTCTGTTTCATAATTATTTAACATTTTAATACATTTATGTTGGTTTACTAACCACATGCTAATTATAATTTAATGACTGGGAGACTTTTAAAAAATTCCGTTTACATACATATTTTTATTGAAGAGATATGATAGAGTGATCAATAAGCATGAGAGGTTTTAATGTACAAAATATACTTTCATAATATATTATTACATGTAAAATATAATTCCTATATATAAATCAATTACATAAGGATAAAATCGGGTTGAGAAAAGTATAACAGAAATATAAATTTAACAGAACAAGGAATATAAAATTTTTCAATGTTAAAAAAAGAGCTTGCACGTGTATTTTTAGAAATGGATGGTAGGTGTCAAACCACTAGGTTATTTAGAGTCCACTAAAAGAGTGACTTGTCAGTTTTATTTAACATTACAATAAAAACTCATTAATATTAATGATCGAGCAAAATATTTTTATGTAAGTTAAAAAGTGGTAGTTCTCAACCTTTTCTCTGCCTGACTTTACCAGAGGGAAAACACATCTATACTCCAGTCAGCATATGAGGAAGCAGGACAAAGGACCATGAGAAAGGGGCCTCTTGATCCTGCAGCTTGCCCCCTGCAGAGAGAACCTCTTGAGTGAGTTAAAGAACATTAGGTCGAAAGTCTAAGACCTAGGTTATTGTCCTGATTCTGCCAATAATTAGCTTTTGGAAGTGGGCAGGACATTTAATTACTCTAAGGAGGACAAAACTACCTATATCACAGGGTTGCTATGTGGATCAAATAGGGTAATACATGAAAAGTGCCCAGCACATTATTTAACACGTAATAAATACTCATCCCTACCCCCTTTCTTGGAATGCTCCCACCCCTATAAAACGAATAATTCAATATGGGGGGTGGGGGGAGCAGTTTAAAGTGTTTTGCATGTTTGGAAACAATTGCATGACTACAAATGTCCACTAAGGAAACCAGAGAGTTGTGTACAAGGATGCCAATTAAGAGCATTATTTATGGAAAAGTAAAACTGTAAACAATCACACCATCCAGAAAGTAGCAGACTGTATCAATAAATTATAGTACAACCATGGGGAAATGGTTCAATAATAAGTTTTTAAAAAATCACAATATACTCCCAAAAAGAATTGGAAACATGTATGTAAAAATATTATATAGCATTACAGATGATATTTTTTCTTCTTTGTGCTTTTTCAAAACATAAGTAAGTACATCATTTTTGAAGTTAGAAAAATATATAGTAAAAACAAACACATGTAACACTTTAGAATGTGGTTATAATATTCATCTGGATATAGTTTTCACCTAAATTTTTCAACCAATTAACATGTAAGCCTCCAAAGATTAGTTCGAATCACAATATACTCCCAAAAAGAATTGGAAACATGTATGTAAAAATATTATATAGCATTACAGATGATATTTTTTCTTCTTTGTGCTTTTTCAAAACATAAGTAAGTATATCATTTTTGAAGTTAGAAAAATATATAGTAAAAACAAACACATGTAACACTTTAGAATGTGGTTATACTATTCATCTGGATATAGTTTTCACCTAAATTTTTCAACCAATTAACATGTAAGCCTCCAAAGATTAGTTCGAAACTTTTCTTGTATAAAAATTTTAAATAAATTTAAGTCAAATACTATATGGAATAAATATTGACAGTAACAAGTGAGAAGTTAAGTAGGAAGAAGGGGAGTGGAAAGGGAGGGAGAGGAAGAGGAAAAGAGGAAGTAGAGGAGAGGAGGAGAAGTAGGAGAGGAGAAAAGGGAGTACTTTCCTCCATCCCATCTGAGCTGTTTCAGGAAGACACGCTTTAAGTAAAATAGAACAAAATCCAATAATGGCATTCCCACCATGGGCAATGGGAAAACGCTACTGCAATTTAGGTTTATAATTTAATATCAGAACAAATAAGTAAACTATATTAATACATTATAGAGGGAGCATTTGAGATCTTGCTCACCAGCATATGAGGTCAGTTTGGTTCAAATAAACTTACAAAATTTTTTTAAAAAAATACATTATAGATAACTATTAAGATATGCAAGAACAGCAGTAGTGTAAACTAAGAGTAATAAAACAAAGTTTGGGACACTTATAAGAGATTGAAACAAACATTATTTACCAAATATGTTCTTTCCCTGAAGTTTAGCATAACATGGAATTTTAGGCTTATAAAGGACCTTACAGTAACTGTGAAGTCCAGAAAAAGCCCTGTCATAAGTAAAATGCCCTACTCACTGTTGTACGGGTATTAATGCCAAGCTAAGACTTGCTACATAGCAGGGTGAGAATAAATTATTCCATAAATACTTGCAACTAAAATTGCCTTCTGAGAATTAAACAAGTAAAATTCCTAGAAACCTCCAAACATTACCACATAGTCCAAACAATGCTAATACTGTCCTGCAAACTTTTATAAAATTGGCAGACTCAATCAGGTAGACAGTGTGGATATGGTAAGATTTTAAACAACACGTTTAATTGGCTCTTGCAATTAAAAAATGAAGGTTGATTAAAACATACTAGACAGGAAGAAAAGAGAGGCCAAAAGTGTTCATCATAACAATGTTTCTTACTAAAGCTGAAATTTAAGAGGCTTTTCTAAAGAAACAGATTAAGAATAAACCACAGGGTTAGAATGAAAATCATAGCAAAAGTACAAGGATTATGGAAATAATATTTTAAATTCTCATTAGTAAACTAGATGAGGATTACAACTCAATTAGAGAAAGCTGAAGGAATCAGAATTAAACCAGATTTAAACTTAAACTCGTAGAATTATACTCTTGGTAGTCTTAAATTTTTCTTTCCTTATGTCTTTTATTTTTAAAAAATTGATAATTACTCAAAAATGACTGGCCACATATTTTCAGTAAAGGAATTTTTAAAAATTTGGTACTTGTCATACGTCACTGCTTGGCTCTTGGGCTACATCAAGAAAACTGGCCCACTTTATATGACACTTCCCATTTATTTCTAAATACATTTTAATCTGGCTTCTGTCCCTATCACTGCACTGTGATTTACCTGGCTGAGGTCACCACTGACATCCTATTGTCAAATCCACTGGACTCTTTTCGGCCTTATGTTGCGAGACATTTGTTACATTTGATATTATTAACCACTCTGTCATACAAACACTGGACTTCGTGAGACCCCGTCCTGGTTCTCCTGCTAAAAGCTCACTTTCTTCTCCACCTCCTTCCATAATTCTTCATCTATCCCTCCATTAATGTTCTATCTTCCAGCCCACTTCTTCTTTTACTTTATACCCTTTCTCTAGAAAGGCTCATGTATTGGTTGCTTTAAATACACATCTACAACGATGATGGTGATGATGATGATGAAAGCAGCTAACATTTATTGAATGACAATGTGTAAAATGACAATTAAATATAATGTTTATTTATTGTACATCTCTCCAGCCATGAATCCTCTACCCACCAGAAACATAAATCAAGCTCTCTCCTTCATATATCCACCTAGATATCACATATTCATCTCATGCATAAACAAAATTGAACTCAGTTTCTCTATCCCCTCCAACATGTCTTCCACCATCTAAATATCACCATCTACAAGTACTCAGTCACCAAAACCAAAAGTTGGAATATCATCCCTGGCTCCTTTGTCCTCTTCATTAAATCAAGTTGAGTCTTACCTTTGTAACACTAAAACATTACTGAACTTTCTCCCCCACTCTATCCTAGCTACAATGATCAGGTCACCATCTCTAAACAGCTTGATCACTACAGCCTCCTCTAATCTGTCTCCTCACATCCACTGACCTACTGCAGACACAGTGATTGATACCATTCCAAATGTGAACCCAACCATGTCATCTCCCTACTTAACCCCTCTTGCCCGTTGCAGGGACATGAGGGACATTCCAAGCTCCTTAGTAGCCGAATGGCAAATACGAAACTTAACTCATTCAATCCTCACATTGTAATATTCCTATTTTAATATTCTTATTATAATATTCCTAATTTATTCACAAGGAAACTGAGCTTCCATAGATGAAGAAACATAACCAAGGTCACACTGCAAGTGGCTCCAGAGCACACTCTTAATAACCTTTACTCTACAATAATACCACAGTGATGAAGTGATTTCTTTCTACATCTGTCTCCTCAATTAGGCTACTAGATGCTTAAAGGCAAGAAACTTACTTAACATTGTATTCCCAGTACTTGGGAAAATGCTCACCACAAAGCAGGCATTCAAAAAAATTTGTATTGAGCGTAAATGAACTGTTAAAAATGAATCCATGTTTAGGTATTAGGAATACCACTTTCCTCGATATTCAAAGTCAAGTCTGAACATCAGAGGATCTCCAAGGAATACCATCTAATTATATCTGGTGCAAAGTGAAGATTTCATAAATGAGTGTGTGGTCCTTTAGTAGCCATAATTTATGTGAGGAAGCCCATAATTTAGGTATTATCAAGATTAATTACTTAATCTGTGAAATAATATAAAGATTCAGAATCAAATACCAGTTTATTTCAAATTGTGAGACTCTAGTATGCTAAAAGAGAAAATCAGAATAACCAAAGACCATGTTTCTTTAAATGCAGTTCACATGGTAGTTAAGGTTAAAATATATATATATTCAAAATTCAGTAACATTTCCAAATACCAGCAATAATCTAGAAAATACTGTTGAAAAAATATTCTACTCACAACAGCAACAATTTTATTTTTAAAATTCCTAGTATAAGCCTAACAAACAATGTACACACCTATGAAGAAAACTATAAAATTTTGCAATTAGACCTAAGCTGCCCTGCCTTATATTTTAACCACTAATCACATGACTATTTAAGTTCAAATTAATTAAAATTAAATAAAGTTTTAAAATTCCATTCATCAGTTGCACTAATCACACTTCAAATGTTCAAAGCTAAATGTGACTACTGGTTACAGCACAGATACACATTTCTATCATCACAGAAAGTTCTAGGGTAAAGCACAGCTGTAGAGATAAAAACTTATCTCCGATTTTGTTTTGTTTTTTACTGTAATCACTTCTACATGGTTTGAATTTTTTCCAAAAAAAAAACATTTATTTTTGTAATGTTTGAAGCTAACAAATTCAGCAATAATTACTACATAAGATGTTTAAGTTTTAAAACACCTATTTTGTAACCCTGTATTTAATGTATTTAGAGCTTATGTGTTATTGAAAATTATAAAACATGAACTAATCAGAAACAGTCTCAGAGACATAGAGGAAAAACTGAGGGTTGCTAGATGGGAAGGAGGAGTGGGGATAAGGGGGATTGCCACAGGGATACGAAAGTCAATTTGGGGAATGTAATCAATAATATAAAGACATTGTAGGGTATCCGATGGCCATTTGTCTCATTAAGGAGACCACCTCAGGGATGATGCAGATGCCTGATCACTGCACTGTACACCTGGAGCTAAAGTTGAACAATAATGAATGTCAACTACAATTGTGTGTGTGTGTGTGTGTGTGTGTGTGTATACATATATATATATATATATATACATAGTTACAAGAAGCGGAGTACAGCATTAGGAATAGAGACAGTGGAAATGTAATGCGTATGTGCGATGTTAGAGGGGTAGTGGATAGGGGGAGGGGGTTTGTCACTGTGTGAGGGATATAAATGATAAATGTCTAACTATTACATTGTTTTGTGCACCCGAAACTAAAAAAAATGTTTAAAAAAAAAGAAAATTATGAAAGAATACCTAAAATAAATGGAGAAATACATGTAAGATAAAAAAATACTTACATGGTACAGAACTCATTTTTCTAAATTAATCTATAAATGTAATGTAATTCTAAACAAAATTCAAGAAAAAAATTTGTAGAATTTGACAAGCTCATTCTAAAATTTATGTACAAAAGAGCCAAAAATAAGTAAGAAAATTTTTGAATAATAAAAAAGTGCAGGGATTTGTTCTATTAGACTTCAAAAAATATTATAAAGCCTTAGTATTAAAATAAATGTAGGGTTGCATTAGTTCAAGGACAGATAAATAGACCAGCAAAAAGAAACAAAGAACCTAGAAACGGAGCTATAGATAAATAAAAATTGACATTGCATATGACTGAGTAAAGGTTGGATTATTCATAATATAGTGATGTAATAGCTGATTCCCAATAAGGAAAAACAATTTTCCATGATATACAAAAATCAATTCAGCTCAATTAAAGACCTAAACACACAAAGCATAATATTAAAACTTGCAGGAAAAAACATTGCAAAATAGCTTTATACAGAATTAACCACAAAAGTATCAGAGCATCTCACAATTAATTTTAAAACAATTACAGCTTTTAACTTTACATAAGGAGTCTTACTAGACACTCTAAATACTGTTTCACCTTCAAACCTAATATACACTCATTTATAGAAGTAATTCATCTTTACACAAATAATTAAGTTGTAAATTTCTAGCATTGAATAATCAGCACTGAAATTTATGACCAACTGTTATTACCTTGAGCATTTTTGGCGTGAACATTAAAAATATCTTTCACGCATGCTTACATTAATCAAGACTTACCTAAGGTTTGTATATTTACATTATTAATATTTAGATCTGTGAGAAAGACCTATTTCCTCAACTACTTTAGCTTCTCTTCTTAAAACTGAGTATTTTCATGTCTAATGATGGTTATTCCCCAATTACTATTTCATTAATCCTCTCATTCATCTCATTTCCATGGTATTTACCTGATATGAAGAAAAATCAAGGCAAACTTGTCTTACACATTCCTTCCCTCCCTTTTCCATCCTTATTAACACCTATCTCTTCCTTTACTCTCCACAATTAGACAATACTCATCCGGAAGTACGAGTATTTATATGTTCCATGTTTCTTCCTGCCCTTGCATCAACTGTGTCTCTTCAATATGCCAGAAAAGATTATTTTCAATAGCCTACTTCCTGCTGCAAGTGTTTCTATTTATTTTCAGTTGTTATAGTTTGGCAAATTAGACATATTAAAACTGACTAACTTAATTCTGCTTTTCTTTCAATTAGATAAAGAGCCTAAATTTTCTTATCCCAGGGAAAAACTAGCTTTACAATCTTCTAATAAACAACAGCATATTCTAGAAGAAATTTAATTTTGAATATCAAATAATTATCTAATTGGTATTTCTCAATCACGGCAATGCTTGCTCTATTCTGGAAATAGGTCAATTGTAGGCAACAAATCAACCCGGCAATACAAGAAGTGCATTGTTTTGAAAATTTAGCCAAGACAAGAATTGTTGAGGCTTTCAATCTCTCACAAAGGATTTGTTAATCTAATCTAACACACTCATTAAAACTAAATAGTAACAATTTTTGGAGAAAATTACACATATTTTCTCACCTACACTCAACCTATAATTGAAGGAAAATAAAATTTCATTAAGTTTATAACCCTTTACATATCTACACACAAAAAAATCTGAATATATGATTGAGTTTTTTGCTTTCATATTAGTATTTCCATAGTATGGTTGCAGAAAATAAAGAACACAGCTTTTACAATGAAAACAAACCTGTACTTCAAATCTCTGCAGTATAATTGATGTGTTTTTTGGTCATGAACAAATTTCTTAAGCTCTAAATTATTCTTTAGGAGGAAACCTACCTTACAAAGTCATGAGGATTAAACTGATCCCATATAAAAACACACCTAATACATGTTAAATAAATGCTATTATTATATAATTAGATAATAATTGTTAAAAATTATTACACTCTTATTTTCCTCTCTCCTCTTGAAAGTCTTTCAAATGGATTCTCCAAGACCCTTCTTTAGATTCAACTCTTTGTGCTCTACCAGTCCATTTTGCGAAGATCTCTAGCTCTAGCATATGATGGTTCTTGTTCTTTAAAAAACAACTCTGAAAAGCTTGACAAACATAGCACATGAAAAATATACCTAAAAGCAAAAGAAGAAAGCATCAAGTCCCTCATTAACTTGAAACACTGAACACCTAAAATTTCAATTTTTCAACTAGAGTTGACATCCAATATTATATTAGTTTTAGTTGTACAGCATAGTGGTTAGACATTTATATAATTTACAAAGTGACTCCCCCACCTAGTCTAGCACTATACAGTTATAACACTGGTTACCATCATAAAATTTCAAATTTTGTACTTTCTCTTTGAAATTTTAAATGGTATTTGATTTTTCTTTAAATAGTAACAATCAATTACTTGACTTCTTGGACAAAATATCTCACACCAAGTAAACTGCAAACCCATGAATTCATGTTCAATTGATTTTACTTTTTGTTCATAGCTTTCTTGAGGTAAAACTGACATAACTGACATATGATACACTATATATATTTACAGTATACAATTCAGTAGCTTTTGATACATGTATATGCTCATGACACAATCAAGATAAGGAACACACACCTAAAAGCACCCTCCTGTCCCTTTGCAATCTCTCCTTCCCACATCCTACCACACCCTTACCAATGCTCTGTTTTATGTCACTGTAGATTAAAATGAATTTTCTATAATCTCATATAAATGGAATAATGCAGTAATGTATTCTTTTTTGTCGGGCTTCTTTCAATGAACACAATTATTTTGAGTTTCATCCAATCAATACCCCGTTCATCTTTTATTTGACTAGTATTCAACAGTATGGATAATAATCTGTTTAATGATTCACCTCTTGATAGACTTTAGGTAACTTCCAGGTTTTAACTATCAAAAACAAAGTTACCATGAACATTCCTAAACAAGTCTTCGTATGGATATATGCTTTCACATCTCTTGGGTAAATACCTAAGAATGGAATGGTTGGATCAAATGGTAAATGTATGTTTAACATTTTAAGAAACTGTCAAACTCAGTGCAGCATTTTACATTACCATGAGCAGAAAGCTCCAGTTCCTCCATCTCCTGGCTGACATATGGTACACTCAGTTTTAAAATTTTAGCCATTCTAACAAATGTGTAATATTATTTCATTATGGCTTTAATTTATATTTCCCTAATGACTAAAGAGGTTGAGTACCTTTTTGTGTATTTGGCATCCACGTATCTTTTTTCATTTTTTTGCTCCAAGTCAAGTAGTTGTTTCAATCTGGTTGTGGAGGGCGCAGTTCACAGTGGCCCATGAGGGAATCAAACCGGCAACCTTGTTGTTAAGAGCACCGCACTCTAACCAACTGAGTTAACCAGCCACCCCCATCCATGTATCTTTGGTGAATGTTCAAATCTTTTGCCCACTTTTTTATTGGATTGTTTCTTTTCTGATTGAATTTTGAGAGTTCTTTATATATTATGACTACTAGTCCTTTATCAGACATATAGTTTGCTAAGGTTTTCTCCCAGCCTATAGCTTGTCCTTAAATTCTTGTAACGGTCTTTCCAACAGCAGAAATGTTTCACTTTGGTGAAGTTCAATTAATCATTTTTCCTACACATGCTTCTGATGTTACCATATAAGAAATCTTGGCTTAAACCACAGTCATGAAATTTTCTATTATAATCTAGAAGTTTTATAGTTTTGGGCTTAACATTTAGTTCTTTCAATTAATTTTGTATACAGTGTAAAATATAGATCCAAATTCGGTGTTTTTTTTACAAGTGGATATCCATTCAATTGTCCAGCACCATTTACTGAAAAGACCATCCTTTCTCCAGCAAAATGCCTTGTACCTTTGTCAAAAATCAGTCCATTTATGTGTGGGTCTATTCCTATCCTAGCTACAATGATCAGGTCACCATCTCTCAACAGCTCTATCACTACAGCCTCCTCTAACCTATCTCCTCACATCCATTGACCTACTGCAGACACGTGATTGATATCATTCTAAATGTGAACCCAACCATGTCATCTCTCTACTTCACCCCACTTGCCCATAACAGGGACATGAGAGACATTCCAAGCTCCAAACCATAAGTTTTCACTCATATGTGAGTTATAAAACTGAAAACAAGAAACAAACAAGACAAATAAACAAACAAAAACTCATGGACTTTCTATTCTATACCAAAAATATCTTTATGCTAATATCACTGTTTTGATTACTTTAGCTTATAGTAATTCTTAATATCAGGTAATACCTTTTTTGTAGATTGCATTAGTTATTCTATACCAA
Source organism: Rhinolophus ferrumequinum (assembly GCF_004115265.2). NCBI lineage: Eukaryota > Metazoa > Chordata > Mammalia > Chiroptera > Rhinolophidae > Rhinolophus > Rhinolophus ferrumequinum. The sequence continues at coordinate 51,492,580 of NC_046299.1, read as the reverse complement.
TTATCACGTCTTTTGGAAGTAGAAGTTTCTTTCTTCCTTTGCAATATCTTTTATTTCTTCTTGCCTGATTGCACTGACTACACTTTCCCGTACCAAAGTATACATTTTGAAGTGGTGACAGTCAACATCCTTGAATGATTTCTGATCTTGGGGGAAAGCATTCAGTCTTTTGCCATTAAAAATTATTAGGCTTTTCTCTAACCTAACTTTTATGAAGTTAAGGAAGTTCCCTTCTATTCCTAGATTGCTGTATTTTATTGGGAATAGATATTGGATTTTGGCCAATGGCTTTTCAGTGTCTACTGAGATGATTACATGACTTTTTTTTAATCGTTTAGTTTGTCAATACAGTGAATTATTCTAATGATATTCTGAATGTTAAACCTACTCTACATTGCTAGTACACTATTTAATAATAAACTGCAATAAGTGATATATCCAGACAGTCCCCAACTTACATTGGTTCAACTTATGATTTTTCAACTTTATGATGGTTTGAAAGCAGTACACATTCTCTACAAATTTTGAATTTTGATCTTTTCTGGGGCTGGCAATATGTGGTATGACCCTCTCTTGTGATGCTAGGCAGCGGCTGTGAGCCGCAACTTCCAGTCAGCTATGCAAACACAAGAGTAAACAACCGATAGAGTATACTGGGTTGCCAGCATTTTTTAGATGTTGTGCTTTGTGTTTTTGCATCCCGTCATACCTGCAAAACACCCATGTGTGTCTCTTGCTTCTGGTGAGAAGAGGAAGAGGAAGGAAATTACTCTTGAGATGAAAGTAATGTTAAGTGTTCTGAGCATGTTTAAAGCAGGCGAGGCGAAGCTATGATGTTCAGTAAGTTAGGGATATTAAATGCATTTTTGTTATGCATACTTATTTAGTTTACAAATTTATTTCTTAAGAATAAGAAGGCACCATTTATTCTGGTTTTTGTTACGGTGTCACCTATATATGGAATTTTTTAATAATTTTTTTTTCATTTTTCAATTACAGTTGGCACACAATATTATATTAGGTTCAGGTGTAGAACATAATAATTAAACATCTACATAATCTACAAAGTGATCACCCGATAAATCTAGTACCCATCTGACACCATACATATTACAATATTATTGACTATATTCCTTACGCTATATTTTACATCCCCGTGACTATTTTGTAACTACTTCTTAATCCTTTCCCCTTTTTCACCCATCCCAAAAACCTCCCTCCCATCTGTCAACCATCAAAATATTCTCTGTATCTATGAGATCGTTTGTTTGGTTTGTTCATTTATTTTGTTCTTTAGATTCCATATATAAGTGTAATCATATGGCATATGTCTTTCTCTGTCTGACTAACTCCACTCAGTACAACACCCTCTGGGTCAATCTATGTTGTTGCAGATGGCAAGATTTCATTCTGTTTTTATGGCTGAGTAATATTCCATTGTAAATATGTACCACCTCCTCTTTATCCATTCATCCATTAATGAACACCTAGGTTTCCTCCAAATCTTGGCTACTGTAAATAATTCTGCAATGAAAATACGGATGCACATGTCCCTTTGAAGTTTTGGGTTTCTTCAGATTAATACCCAGAAGTGGGATTACTGGGTCCTTCTTTGTCTCTTGTTATAGCCTTTGTTTTAAAATGTATTTTGTCTAGTATAAGTATTGCTACCCCAGCTTTTTTTCCTTTTCATTTCCACTTTCATGAAATATCTTTTTTCCACTTGTTTACCTTCAGTCTGTGTGTGTCTTTCAATCTGAAGTGAGTCTCTTGTAGGCAGCATATGTAAGGATTTTGTTTTCTTATCCATTCAAACACCTTATATCTTTTGATTGGAGCATTTAATCCCTTTATATTGAAACTAACTGCTGATAGATATTTAGATATTTAGTTATTGCCATTTTGTTATTCATAATTTTCATCTATTTTTTTCATCTTCAAGAAGTCCCTCTAACATTCTTTGTGGTTTGGTGGTGATGAACTCCTTTAGCTTTTTCTTGTCTGGGAAGCTCTTTATCTGTCTTTCAATTCTAAATAATAGCTTTGCTGGGTAGAGTAATCTTGGTTATACATCTTTGCTTTTCATATGGGATTGCAAGGGGCTCCAACTAGCCAAAAAAATCTTGACAGACAACAAAGTTGGAAAGCTCACACATCCTGAATTTAAAACTTACAACAAAACTACAGTAATCAAAACAGTATGGCCCTGCTATAAGAACAGACATATAGATCAATAGAATAGAAATGAGAATTCAGAAGTTAACCCACACACCTATGGTCAATCAAATTTTGTCAAGTGCCAAGACCACTCAATGGGTTAAAAAAATAGTCTCTTCAGCAAATGGTGCTGGGACAACTAGACTTCCACATGCAGAAGAATGAAGTTGAACCTTTAACACACATCTGATACAAAAAGTAACTCAAAATGGATCAAAGACCTAAATATAAGAGCTAAAACTGTAAAATTTTTAGAGGAAAACATAGGCATAAATATTTGTAAGCATGGATTTAGCAATGGATTCTCAGATAGGACAGCAAGAACACAAACAAAAGGGAAAAATAAGGTGGACTTTATCAAAATTAAAAACTTTTGTGCATCAAAGAACACTATCAAGAAAGTAAAAATAATCCACAGAATGAGAGAAAAATATTTACAAATCATATACATAAGGGTGTAGTATCCAGAATACATAAAGAAATTTTACAACTCAACAACAAAAAAACAAACAACCCAATTAAAAAATGAGCAAATAACTTTAATAGACACTTTTTTAAGGATATACAAATGACCAATAAGCACATGAAAAGATGTTCAACATCATAAATCATTAGAAAAATCTAAATCAAAACCACAATGAGATATCAATTTACACCCCTAGAATGGCTTTAATTTAAAAAAGGGAAAAGAACAAGTTTTGACAAGAAAATGGAACCTTCATTTGCTGCTGGTAGGAATGTAAAATGATGCAGATACAGTACAGAAAAGAGGTGGTTCCTCAAAAAGTTAACACAGAATTAACGTATGATCCAGCAATTCCAATCCAATGTACATATCCAAGAAAAATGAAAATATATGGCCACAAAAATTTGTATATAAATATTCATAGCAGTATTGTTCATAACAGCCAACAATGGCAACCACCCAAGTGTCCATCAACCAATGAATGTATAAACAAAATGTAATATATCCATACAATGGAATGGTATATGACCATTAAAAGGAATAATGTACTGATACATGTTACAAGCTGGATAAACATCATGCTCAGTGCAAAAAAACCAGACATAAAAGGCCACATATTATATGTTACCATTTATATGAAATAAAATGTCCAGAATAGGTGAATCCATAGAAACAAAAGCAGACTGATGTTATAGTTCCCGGGAGACTGGGAGGTGGGGGACAGGAAGGAATAGCAAAATGAGTGCTTGCTTAATGAGTACGGGTTTCTTTCTGCGGTGATAAAATGTCCTGAAGTTAAATAGTGGCTATGGTCATATACAACTCTGCAAATCTACTGGCAGTCACTAAAGTGTACATTTTCAAATGGTTAAAATTACGGATTTTATATTTTACCTTAATAATTATTTTAAAAAGTGGTTGCCCTTGGGCACAGAAATTAGGGTATGCAAAGAGAAAGGGTTCTTGCTTTCTTAGTATTAATCCTCTTCTACTACTTAATTTTTTCTGTGTACCAAATGGTCTCAAACAGCCAGGGAAATAAACACAGTGATTTCTCAGCTAAGTTAACATCGAAAGTTACTATTAAGAGGGAAATAGTAGATATTCAATAGTAGATATTCAATAGTAGATATCCTCTGAATTGTGTCCTGTATATTCTTCTTGTCTTCTCTAAGCCTATTTGTTCTCTCATTTATGTTATGGTACCATTATAGATGTAGTTCACTAACAGTAATTTAAAAATCCAGAGAATTTTGGAATCTGAAATTTGGAAATTAACTCATTGGGTAAATCATATATACTTCTTCCTTGCAAAGAATAAAAACTAAATTTTAAGTGAAAATAGCAATAGGAATGAACAAATGTAACTAAGTTTTCTCAGGGGAAAATGTGGTCAGTTACTCAATAAATAATGACAGTGTACTTGCAAGTAACAGGTTTAAATTTCCTAAATTTTCCTCCAACTGAAGGTATTAGACAGTAAGTTCATTTCTAAAGTTCTCATCAGTTTCTCTTTAGATATGTTTCACGTAGTACATACGAAGAGTTTAATACTTACTTATCAAGGAACTCTTTATCCACTACAGCAGTGATGTCAAGAAGAGGATTTCCCATTCCAAAGAGAATGTTTTCTCTAAAAAAAAAAAAAAAAAATAAAATATATATATATGTATATATAAGCACAAGTTAGAAATACTTCTTAAAGTAAATTGATGTGTAAAATGCACACAAATATAAACATCTTTACTTCATCTTGAAAATAAACCCAACATACTAGTTTATTAAACCTTTGATTTGCCTATTACATGTAGAACAAAATTTCAGAGGTAGCACAGAGCCATTTAGAAAAGATAATGAGTATATGTGGGATATAAAACTGAAAGCAACAAAGGAATAAGACAAACAAAGAAACAAAAACTCATAGACACAAACAACAGCTTAGTGGTTACCAGAGGGTAAGGGGGGAGGGGGATGGTAGAAGAGGGTAAAGAGGGTCAAATATATGGTGATGGAAGGAGAACCGACTGCCTGGTGAGCACACAATGTGATATATAGATGATGTATTATAGAATTATACACTTGAAACCTATATAATTTTACTAACCAATGTCACCCCAATAAATTTAATTTTTAAAAAAAGAAAAGATAATATCTTAAATTGGATGACATAAAATATAACAAAAAAGATCATGTGTTTTTCATAATATTCAACAGCTACTAAGTGAAGTCAATCAATTTCATTTTGATTTTTTAAGATCCATTAAAACAAAGTTCTATACTCAATAAACACAAGAATGAACTCACTCTAATAAGTACGATACCCAACTACTAAAAGTTACTAGGGACCGTGGAGCAGGTCCTGGAGAATCCGGGCAAAGAGCTCTACCCTTGACAAACTGAATGACTGCGGTGGGGCCTTCACATTGGGTATCATAAATGGTGTAATTTTCAATTACATTTAACAGACTTTAAGGAAGTCTGTTTTTCATAACTTATTACAATATGTCTCAAAACCAAGGGAAAGACAGGACTCCACCACAAGAGATGCCTTAAACTGTAGTCCAACGGACAGCAAGAAGTGAACCAGTGGCCATGGTTCAGTCAGCTTCGATGGGAGGTATTGTTCTGGTTTATTCAATAAAATTTGCCTGTGTGTAATTTCCCATTGGTCTCTAGTTTGCTAGATCTCTTCCAGTTGCCTCCAAACCAATTACTATCCTCACCATTTGGAAACTATCAGTAATATCAACAGGACCACTGCCAGTGGTTTCTTTTCCTTCATGGGGAAGGTTATATGAATTTTAGTTTTACTGACATAGACATGTGGAGCCTGGAAAATATGTTCAACCAACATTTGACATTTTCTTTGTATACTTCCAATAACTGGTTATATTAGAGTTTCAAACACTTAAATTCCTACTTATTCACCTATATAGGCTCTTTTGTGTCTTAACTTAGAAAATTATTTCTAATTCTTGAGTTGTACACCTAGACTACTTCCCCAAGAATAACTCAGTAAATGTAGAAGATTCAAATCAAAATTTAAACATACACCTAAAACAATAATAATAAATGAAGATGGTATAGAACTTCCGGGTTGGTGAACATATCGAGGTGTTGGAAGGAAGGATGGCAAGCCCACAGAGACGTGGAAGCTCATGTCCACCACCCCCCACCCCCATACCTTGCTGTGATATTATGGTTTATAATAACAAATATATTATTAGGTGACTATGGCTCAAACTTTTCAGAAAACCTTATGAAATGAGATTCAGAGCTCCCTGTCTAAAGAACAAAAGTAGAAGAATTTATACATTTGTTACGTAGAAGTTAGAAAATGGAGGAGGATGAGGGGTGGAAGGGGGTCCACAGTGCCTATAGAAAAAGCTCATAACCAGCTTTTGATTAACTGCCTCCAACCGTGTATGTTTTTACAACAACAGATGACAAGAAGTGGTCTGAAGCAAAATAAGGATCTGAGTTAACAGACCTCCAGCCATCTTAGGTCACCACTTTTCCTGCCAAATCAACATGTGTTAACTCCCTCACACCACCCAGCAAAATATAAGTCCTAGGACAAGGGCTCTGTCTCTCTCTCTCTCTCTCTATCTAGCCCTCGAGCTTTCTCTGGCCCTCCAGCACTCTTGCCCTCGCTCCCTCCCCTTTTCTCTCTCTTCCTCTCCCTCCCCCTTTCTCTCTCCTCCTGTCCCTCTCCCTCTCCCCCCTCCCCCACCTCGGTCAGACCTGGTCTCTTCCCTGAGAACATATCACTAATACACCCTGCTTGTTTATTAATCAGCTTGCTGACATTTGATTCTTCACTGCATCGGCAAGAAGACCTGAGACTCCCATAACCCATTGACTACTGTCCCCCGTGGCAAGCAGTATGCAGCAAGGCCTCTGATGAGAGATGGTGTCAATTTGCAACTGTCCAAAGCCTAAGTGGAACCTGTTGCAGCAACGGTGGCTGTGAAAAAGGTGGGGACAATGGAATTCAAAATAACACAGAAAAGGTGTCTTCCTACAATCAGTTAAGTAAAAACTATAAAATTATTTATAAAAGCAAATGATTTCAAACTAGTACTTATGTCATGTTTTCCTCTCCATCGTTGGACATAACTGAGAAACTACTATGTGACTTCATTCTAAATATGGCAAATGAACTCTGGTAAAAAGAACGAATTCTTTAAAATGGCTAGTTTCTTAAATACAAACATATATAAACTAGTATCCAGAACAGTAAACACTAAGACTTGTATTACCCTTCTTAAATGATGAAGACACTATTTAAGCATTTATTTTGACCTTGTTTTCCTAGATGTGAACAACATGGGGTCTACTATGACTGACCCATACTGGAATTACTATTTTTGCTGCAAATGTTAGCAGTATCTTTTTCCTGGAACGGATACTAACATGAAAGATTCTAAATGGCCTTTTTTTCATCCATCATTTTTAAGTGTCTCATAATTCAGGCCTCTAGCCAACATAAACCTACACTGTATTATATTTTGATAGCTAACAAAGTTTGTGCGCTAACATAGAGATTAACATAAAAGTTCCTGAGAAAAAAAATTTTCTCGGCTGTTAAAACATGAATGTTGATTAGTCCTCTGGCCAGTAGAAATGTTCAGTTACTCTATCGTGCCAGAATAAATACTAATAATGAGTGTTCTTAACAGTTATACTAATCATCCTCTCTTTAAATCCAGAAACCTCAGCTTCATATGTGACTCTTTCTCCATCAACAAACATCACCTTACTAGTAACTGAGTCTTCTTAGTAGTTTTACCAAACAGTTCTTGTACCAGGAAATCCCACAACCTCTCCACCGTCACTGCCTCTACAGCTCTTGCCTAAATTCCTACATTACTACTAATTTTACCAACAATAAATCCTGTATATCAGAATTATCTTATTAACACATATCTGACTATAATATTTTTCTACCTAAAGTCAGCCTAGTGTCCAATTATGTATAGGATAAAATCCAAAGGCCTTAGCTTTTTTAATAAAAGCACATTAAATCTAGCTCAAACCTACCTTATTTCATCAAATTTAAGATGCCATCAATCTTAAGATACATTCCAAATTCTCATGGTGATTGCAAGGCACAATCAGTTGTAAGATACATGCTAATTTCAGAGATGTTAAAATGGGAAGAAATGTGCATATTATAAAATCACTGAAATACAGTTCCTCTGTAACTTTCTCTCTCATCATTGTAATACAATCTATTTTCTAATATTTCTAATCATTAATACCTTGCTGGTCCCTGAAAAAGACTCTGACTGTAAATGTAAAGTTCTTCCCCTATTTCTTTTGCCTGGCAACTTCCATTCATCTTTTTAAAATTTCTCACATGCCACGTCTCTTAGGAAATATTCTCTGCCCAACTACTACTCAAGGGTTCCAGGGGAAAGTTGCATAAGCTGTCCCCTGCACAACTCCAGAGAGTGCTGTTCACAATGTGAAAGACAGCTCCTTGAGTTGTGTATTAAGACACTGCTGCCCACCCACCTTCCTTCCCCCTAGGTGCTATAATTTCTTTCATGAACTTTTTAATTGAGTTTAGGGGCTGCTTTGTACTTTATCTCAATTAACTGATCTCAATCAGTTAGAAAGAAAGGGTAAAGATTTTTTTTAATCACAATTACATTTGTATTTTCAATGGCTAACATATGATAATTACATGGGATTTAAGTGAGTCTAGATTTTGACCTTTCTATCAACAAACTGCTGCTTCTCTCAGGCTCGCATAGATCAGGGCTCGGTCTAGAGTACAGTTGGATTTTAAAGGTACTTAATATCAAAGGTAAAATGATCGAAAACTAATTCAAATAGGTTGTAATAAGTTAAAAGTGAATATTGTACTTCCTAGAGCAATCACTAAATGATAATACAATTACGTATAGCTAAAAAATCCAATAGAGGATATAAAATGAAAAACTAAAATATACTCAATTTAGGGGAAAAAAGGAAGGAAAGACGAAAACAACATAGAGGATAAATGGAAAACAAAAAGATGGTATCCTTTAACCCAACCATATTAGTAATTACATTAAATGCAAATAGATTAAACACTCCAATTAAAAGATAAAGATTGTCACACTGGATTTTAAAAAATTAAATGCTATTCACTAGAGATACACTTTAAATATAAGGATACAGAAAGTTCGAAGATAAAAGGTTGGATAAAAAGGTATACCCTGCAAACACTAATCATAAGAAAACTGCAGTGGCTATAGTAATATCAGACAAGGTAGATTTTAAAACAAAGGTTATCGCCAGATATAAAAGGATTTCATAAAAATAAATAGGTCAGTTGAAGAAAAGAAATAGCTTCAAAACACATGGGGGAGGGGAGGAACTGAGAAAATAAAATAGACAAATGCAAAATCTTGATTTTAACACCCCCTTCAGTAATTGTTAAAACAGACAGATGCAAAAATAAGTAGAAATCGCACTACTGGACACTTATCCTAGAGAAATGAAAACTTAGGTTTACACAGAAACTTGTACACAAATGTTCATTAACAGCTTTATTTGTAATTGTAAAAAAATTAGAAACAATCAAAATATCTTTCAACAGGTGAACAGGTAAACAAATTATGGTATACTTATACAATTGACTGATACTCAGTGATAAAAAGGAATGAACTGGGCCCGCCCAGGGGCTCAGGCGGTTGGAGCTCCATACTCCTAACTCCAAAGGCTGGCGGTTCAATTCCCACATGGGCCAGTGGGCTCTCAACCACGAGGTTGGCCAGTTCAACTCAAGTCCCGCAAGGGATGGTGGGCTCCGCCCCCTGCAACTAAGATTGAACAGGGCACCTTGAGCTGAGCTACTGCTGAGCTCCCAGACGGCTCAGTTGGTTGGAGCGCGTTCTCTCAACCACAAGGTGGCCGGTTGGGCTGCGCCCCCTGCAACTAGCAACAGCAACTGGTCCTGGAGCTGAGCTGCGCCCTCCACAACTAAGACTGAAAGGACAACAACTTGACTTGGAAAAAAGTCCTGGAAGTACACACTGTTTCCCAATAAAGTCCTGTTCCCCTTTCCCAATAAAATCTTTGGGAAAAAAAAAGGAATGAACTATGATACAACAACTTGGATGGATCTCAAGGACTTTATCCTAAGAGAAAATAAAAGACAAGCCATATCTTTGTGTTACATACTATATGATTCCATTTATATAACACACTCAAAGTGACAAAATTACACTGATGAAAAACATATCAGTAGTTGCCAGAGGTTGTTAGGGGATGGGTGTGACCTTAAACGGATAACACAAAGTAGTTTCTTTGTGGTGAGATGTTTAGTAACCTTATTATCATGTTTCCCCGAAAATAACACCTGCCTGGACCATCAGCTAGCTCTAACGCGTCTTTTGGAGCAAAAATTAATATAAGACCCCATCTTATTTTACTATAATATAAGACGAGTTCTTATATTAATTTTTGCTCCAAAAGATGCGTTAGAGCTGATGGTCCAGCTAGGTCTTATTTTCGGGGAAACACAGTACGTTAAAGGCTACACAAATCTGGACATGATAAAATTTCATATAACGATACACTACCACGCCAATAAAAAACCAGTGCATGCAAAAACTGAAGAAATTATAATAACATCTGTAGTCAACTTAAAAGTACTATATCAACATCAATTTCCTGACTTTGTTAATATACTGTAGTTATATAAGATTTATCACTGGGGGAAGGTGGATGAAGAGCGCACATGAACTCTCTATACTATTTTGCAACTTTGTGAGTCTTAAAGTATTTCAAACGAAAGAAAAAGTAAGGATAGCAAAAAAATGTTTAAAAAACAATTAGGATGACATCACCAGGAATTGTGTGATCGAGGCCTCCAAAAATTCCTCTCTTCCATAAAAACAAAAACACTAGCAAAAACTATGAAAATCAATTTTGCAGAACTTTAAATATTAAACAATCTGCTTGTAACAATCCAAAGTGCTTTTTTTTTTTTTATGGCTGAATCTCAGTAAAGACAGCAAGCTTTGTGGCATTTTAACTTGCCCTATCCCATCCCCATCTCCCAAGCTCAATGGCAGCCTTAAAAAGCAATAGCCCACAAACACAGTGGAAACCAGGAGCCTAGCAGCCACTGGAAGGGTCAGAACAGGATTAGAGCTCTTTCAAAGCCCCATTTTTAGAGAACTGCTATTATTTGAGCTTACTGACAGTTCCCAAAAAAGTCCACTCCCAAAGCTTCTCTTAATTTTTTTTTTTTAACAGTGAAAAAATTTTGTATTTAGAATTAGCCAGCTGGACTCAGTTTAGATGATCCCGATTTTGTTGGCAAGATCCAAAGCATCATAGTCAGGAGCCAATCAAACACATGCCTTCTGTCTCCATCAGGCCTGATCGGGGTGTTGACCTTGGCCACGTCAATGTCACAGAGCTTCTTCACAGCCTGTTTGATCTGGTGCTTGGTGGCCTTGACATCCACAACGAACACAAGTGTATTGTTGGCTTCTATCTTCTTCATGGTTGACTCGCTAGTTAGGGGGAATTAGGTGATGGCCTAGTGGTCAAGCTTGTTTCTCCTGGGGGCGCTTCTTCCAAGGATATTTGGGCTGCCTTCGGGGCCGCAGTGTCTCGAGCCTTCGGAAGGCGGGTGACATCCGGATCTTCTTTTTTTTGTGGCTGTGAACACCGTTCAGGACTGCTTTCTTTGCCTTCAAAGCCTTTGCTTTGGCTTCGGCTTTGGGAGGCGCAGGGGCTTCCTTCTTCGCTTTTGGTGACATCTTTGTGAAAAAAAAAGGGAAGGCTTCTCTTAATTTGACCTGAGTCAGAGCTTGCCCAGTGCTGACAGACTTTTCCCCAGGAGTATTTGTCAAAAACAATCAGCTGTCTGAAGCAGATGGGGCAAACAACAAGCTAACCAAAAAGTTTAAAAGGAAAAGTAGGGGCATGAGAAGTCCATAAGGGGTTTTAGAAAGTTCTACATATTCCTGATTGTCTAGAATGCCGGGTACATGGGCCCAGGGCTATGGGCATGCTGAGGACCGGAAGAATTCCTATACAATCATTTCTGGGCGTGAGGCACTACACAAGCAGGAAATGAAGGCTATGGCAGAGTTGTAAGCCTAACTGAATGTTGAAGATATGCTTCAACAAGCACACAGAGCCTCTCAGCAAAGATTGGGAGTCAATAACAAACACCGGCAAAAATGTGGAGAAACTACAATCCTCATACATTACTACTAGAAATGTAAAATGATACAGTCAGCTTGGGAAAAAAGTTTGGCAGTTCTTCAAAAAAAAAAGGAAACATAAAATTACCATTTCCCCCAGCTAATCCACTCCTAAGTATATATCCAGGAAAAATGAAAACATGTGACAAAACAAAAACTTAAACATGAATGTTTATGGCAGCATTATTCATAATAGACAAAAGTAGAAATAAAAATATCCATCAACTGATGAATGGATAAACAAAATGTGGTGTATACACACAAAAGAATATTATTCCATATTATGCCATAGACATATTGATGCATGCATGCAACGACATAGATGAACTTTTGAAAACTATACTCAGTGAAAGAAGCCAGACGCAAAAGCCCAAATATTTTATTACTGCACTTATGTAATGTCCAGAATATGGCAAATTCAGAGAGATAAAGTATAATAGATTAGTGGTTGCCATGGATGGGCGGGGGAAATGGAGTGACTGCTAACAGATATGAGATTTTGTTTTGGGGTGATGAAAGTGTTCTGGAATTAAATAGTGGTGATGGTTGCACAACTCTGTGAATAAACTAAATATCACTGACCTGTAAGTTTAAAATGGTAAATTTTATGGTATGTGAATTAATCTCAATTAAATAACAATAACTAATAATAAATTAATAAAACAAATTAAATACCTAACTGGTATTTATAGAACACTACACCCAACAATTGTAATATTCATTTATTTAATGAAAGATATGCAAAAACATCTACACTGAAAACTTCAAAATATTATTGAGCGAAATTAAAGACTTCAAAAACACATGTAACATTCACCAAAATAGACCATAAGCTAGGCCATTAAACAAACCTCAGTAGATATAAAAGGAATGAAATCATGAACATATTCTCTCTAGATAGATATAGATATATAGATATATATAATACAGATGTGTTTACAATGTATAAATAATATATTCTCCAAACATCATGGAATTAAACTGGAAATCTAAGTAACTGAAAAAGTCCCAGATATTTAGAAATTAAACAATAAACTTCTAAATGACCTATGGATCAAAGAAATCACAATAGAAATTAGAAAATAATTTGCACTGAACATGCATATCAAAATTTGCATGACGTAGCTAAAGAAATACTTAGAGGGGAACATTTTATATATAAAATACATATATTAGAAAAAAAAGGTTTAAAATCAATTATCTAAACTTCTAAATCAAAAAACCAGAAAAAGCAAATCAAATCCAAAAGAGTAGAACAAGGAAACAAAAAGATGAGAACCAAAATAAATTAGAAAACATATTACCAAAATAAAAGTTCAACAATACCAAAATACGGGTTTTTTAAAAGATTAATACAATTGATAAACCACTAGCAGGACTGATCCAAAAAGGTTTTTAAAAACAGAAAACACTAATATCAGGAATGAAAAGCGGGACATAAAACAGTTCCTACAGGCAATATATTAAGGGAATATTATGAGCAATTTTATAACATCTTGACCATTTAGGATAAATTTCTCTAAAAATGCAACATCCCAAAACTGACAAAGGGAAAAATGAAAAATTTGAATAGTCATATATCAGTTAAAGAAATTAAATTTGTATTTTGAAACCTTCCATCTCTTTACCCAAAAGCATTCTAGGCTCAGATGGCTTCAATGCTGAATTCTATCAAAAATTTAAAGAAACAATACCAATTTTACAAAGCTATAATAATTAAGATAGTGTGGTACTGACATAACAACATACAAATCGGTCAATAGAGTCCAGGAAAAGACCTACACTTATCTAATCAATTGATTGAGAAACCCTTACAACACAGCAAAAAACTAGTTTAAAATGGATCACAGACCTAAATGTGAAAACTAAAACTACAAACCTTCTAGAAGAAAACTCTTATAGTTTTACAACTCTGGGATAGGGTAAGGAAAATTTTCTAAGAACACAAAAGGTAATAACCATAAAATAAAATAAATCAAACCAATGAATTCGACTTAATCAAAATTTGAAAGTTTTGCTCCCAAAAAATTGTTAAGAAAATGAAAAGGCATAGCTCAGATAGGGAGAAAAATATTTGCGCTATGTGTGTGTGTGTGTGTGTGTGTGTGTGTGTGTGTAAAATCTGACAAATAACTTGTATCCAGAATACAAAAAGAACCACAAATCAGCAACAACAAAAAATATCAAAATATAAGTAAACAACTTGAACTTACAGTCAAAAGAAATGTAAACTGGTACATATGGTCATCCTATCTATAAGCTAGCTTTGCTATTTGAAAATAAGAATCCATACTTCTGGTCTATTACAGTATTTTTTAACAACAATTTAAAATCAAGTAGGTATGAAGAGGTAGAGACATGATTATTAATCAATGTTACAGGAAAGGGTTAACATTCAGTCTAGATAATCATTTTGGTTCCATTTTTATCTGTGACAGTTCTGGTTAATGTAGCAATACTGTGGCTGGAAAGATTTGAAGTTAGAAAACCTTGTATGCTTTTCAAACAAAGATGACCTATTTATAAATATGAATATTAACAGCTGACAACATTGTACAGTTCTGTAAGAGAAGGATTCCTGTTTTAGTTCTTCAAAATATTTCATAAACGAAACAATTTCATTTCATTTCAAAGTTCCCTTGCCTCATTAACAAGTCCCATAGCATAAAAATGTTTGTCCAGTAATCTGAAATTTACAATTCTTACAAAAGACACAAGTCCTGAAATGAGTTTGCAAATTCTGTTTAAAGGCTCTTAAAGAAACCAACTCAACAAAGTAAGGCAGTTTCAATCTTAGCCAGATTTTAGTCTCCACATGAATGTTTTCCATTTGAGTGGCTTGGCAGATCATGTTGGACACATCTCAAAAGTCTTGAGTGTTAGGAGAAAAATACCTCAAGACCCCACCTACAGCCCACATAAAATTTCCAATGTTGGCCAACCCATAGAAGTGGTTCCAGAATCAACATGAAGGGCACAGTCATGTCCAGTCCCAGAATAGTCTTTGGCCAAATCTGACCTGTCTGGGCAGGCCAAAAGATAGGGCTCCTTAATTCTATAGCAAACACTCCTGTCTCCCTACCTCATTTTTTCAGTCTTCCCTGGCACAAACTCAAGCTGTAAGCAATACCCAAAACCAAACTAAGCACTGATGTTAGGAAAACAGGCAATATTCATAAGGGCATTTTGAAATAGTGTTGCTCAGTAAAAAGTACTTAAAATAGGAGTCAGAAAAATCTATCTCCAGCTCTACCACTGCCTAACCAGGACACAGCATTTCACTTTGGGTCTCAAGGTCCAGTAAAGTAAAAGCCTCGCTAAGATTCTCTTCTAGTTCTCTCACTCTAAGTTATCCAGTGTCTCCTGAATTTAACTCAAGTATCAACTTTTCTGCTGGGCCAATTAAAAATGGCAAAAGCGGGTCCCACCCAGTGGCTCAGGCGGTTAGAGCTCCATGATCCTAACTCCAAAGGCTGCCGGTTCGATTCCCACATGGGCCATTGGGCTCTCAACCACAAGGTTGCCGGTTCGATTCCTTGACTCCCGCAAGGGATGGTGGGCTGTGCCCCTTGCAACTAGCAAGGCAACTGGACCTGGAGCTGAGCTGCGCCCTCCACAACTAAGACTGAAAGTTCAACAACTTGAAGCTGAAGGGCACCCTCCACAACTAAGATTGAAAGGACAACAACTTGACTTGGAAAAAAGTCCTGGAAGTATACACTGTTCCCCAAAAGTCCTGTTCCCCTTCCCCAATAAAATCTTTAAAAAAAAAAAAAATGACAAAAGCATCAATTAAACAAATATGTTCTATCATTTCCCAAATGAAAACCAGTTAGAATCTGATAACACAACCAAGGATAAAAGTTGTTATTCAAGGATAATCGGTTTCAGAGGCTGTAAATTTAGAGTCTTCATTGGTAATGATGAAGGATACAAATAATAAAAGTTCAAAGATAGTATCTCCAGCCAAATTCATTAAAAAAAAAAAATCTTGATTTAAATCATTATTTAGGAATTCCTAATAGTTGAATGCCACACTAGAAAGGGCATTGAACCAGGTGTTCACAGATCTGGGTTCTAGTTCAAGTAATGCAACTATTTGTCTAAACTTGAACAAATCACTATCTCTTGGCTTCCGTTTCTTCAGCTTTAAAATGAAGGAATCAGATAGGTAAGTTTGCTTCCTGTTTAAAAATTTAAGATTTAAACATTTCTTTTCAGATGACACCATTCTCTACAGGGCTATGTTGCTTTTAACAAGAAGAGAATAATGCACTTATAAAATGCTTTAAAATGTACAAGTACTTTCATGCCTACACAAAAACACTGTGGGATACATATTCGTATCACCATCATTGAGTATTTCACTAAAAAAACACCCAGAGAAGAAAAAGAGAAAAGAAAGATCAGTAACTCAGGAAAAGATCCTCAAGTAGAATGCAGATATGTTCACCACTGGTCCTCATTGGTTTCCAATCCTATATTCTGTCACAGTCATTGCAAAGGGTCACATATTACTATATTTAGCAACAACGGTTTTAAGTATGGTGTGAAACACAACATTGGACATGAAGTTAGATTTTGGTAACTTGTGACCTAGATCACTCTCCTCACCAGTAAAACCAGGTCAATAATACCTATCTTTTGGGCTACTATTAAACCCAGCACAAAATGGGAATATGCCTAACACAGTTGTGAAAATGAAGGTATGCTATAATTGCATTAAATGCAGTCCTCACTGGGAACTGGCTGGTGATTATCAACTCACTCAAAACTGTCACCACATACATAGTTGCTTCTCTTCAGTAGTCTCCCTGCCTACTCCTGTACCTCAATTATCAAGTTTCTTGGAGGACTAGAGGAAAGCAAAACAGTTATTACTACAGTTGCCTCTCACAATACTTTAGAATTTTTGTCCATAGAAGTAGCTTTTTCAAGAAATTTAAGTAGCATATTGTTTCTATAAAGGCATCATGCAAAGCACTAGATGGTGAAATTTGTATTCAGTTCCTACCTCTGCCACTAACTGATTTTGCACAAGGCACTCACTCAACTTTTCTTGGTCTGTTTCCTTAGGTGTAAATGTGGAAGCTGATTTGGGTAACATTTAAAAATCTTTTTTTCAAGTCATGTCACTATAGTTTAAGACTGTAAAATGCAGACTAACATCTGAAGAAACAGCATAAATGTAATTTTATTAGCAGTTATGTACCCTTCCATAATAAGTCAAATAAGGCTGGTGTCAACCTTTAAATCAGTCTTGTGAACAAAACAACCATTCAAACCCTACACTAAAAGATGCATCTTATTATTATTTGCCAAGTAGCCAAAGCTTTAGATTTGGGTGTTTCCCCAATGAAGAATAGCCAGGAAGACAAGGGTCAATTAAAACTCAGTCCACTCAGAACTGATTCTTAACATAGTAAGTTAATTGACACTTAATTAGCAGCAGGTTCCAATGATGAGAATGGAGTGGGAAGAGGGGAAATTAACTAACTCCTAATTCATCCTAAACTACTGTTAGCATTAAAAGCTAGACTTACACATCCCAATGTAATTTACTGTAAAACCTTTCCATATGGGTCTCCACGTATCAGCACCTGAATTTCTCCTTCTGCATAATGAGGTAAGTACTCTTTGTCTATATTAGGATAGAATCATGCAATTTAAGAAAAAGAATCTGTATTCAAGTTCAGCACAGTTGCTTACCTTACCTTATCTTACCTGAGGGTTAGCTTCTTAAATCATCTCTTAAATATTGTGTAGTCAAAATAACCACTGAGAAACTGTTAAATCCCCAGGACTTAGGCTGCTGGGAGCTCATACAAAAAAATAAATAAATAACCATTTTATTCTCTTCCCGTTTGTGCTGGGGCCTCCCTTCCTCTGGGACAGTGAAGGCTAAAGTCTACTTTAAAAGAGGTCAGAACGCTGGGTAAATATGGCAGTTTATCTCTTTTTTGTAAGTAGTTGCATTAGCACAAGTTAAACATTCAGTCAATGATACACGCAAAAATTGGACAGGCCCATTATCTGTCGTCGTTAACAAAGAAGAATCTTCAAAACTCTGGAAGAGCAATTGGGGGGAAATCGACTGTTTATTGCTTTCATTATATTTCATTACCATCTGACGTTTCACTTGTGACTCGCAGATAAAAGTAGGTAAACAGATGTTGCCTTTGGGAATCAGCGTACTAATTCCAGTCATAAGCAAATATTTTAAGGACATACAATTCCATAATTTGGGGGCAATCTACCTGCATCAGAGAAAAGCCAACTTTGCAGGTCTGCTCATGGCTTACCAATGAAGTTCTGTCAGAAAGCATGACATGCAGGCATAGTGACACGCGGAGCACGTCACACTTCCTCAGGCCCTGGGTCACCCCTGGGGGATTAAAGGTAGCTACATTTTGCATGAGAAATTCAGTACACACACAAGCAAGCTTCAACCTCTGGAATCTGGGCGAGGGTCACCTCGGCAGTGCGGCTACTTACAAGACTCCACCATATGCCACAGACCCAAAAACTTCTGGGGAAAGCAGAAATGACCAAATGAAAAGTGCAGGCAGCACCTCCAACATGAGGAGGACCGGTGGCACTGGGAGGCTCCGGACCACCCAAGAAGGGGAGACAGTTCTTAGGCAGTCAGGAAGCTATCGCCTAGCAAGCAAGCAGTTTTGGCTCTCGCCCTTTCTCATTACCTGACGGACGTCATGGCTTCACCTTCCTGCCCCACGCCAACAGCGCTCGCGTCCGATGCTCTGCGTCCGCACCGGCAACAGAAGCAGCAGCAGGTACCACAGCAACTGCTCCTTTGCTCAGGGACTCAGCCACTGGGAACGCGTCCTCATACACCCCGAGTGCGGGCGGCCCCCGCCCTTGCCGGCCCCACGCGCTTATTGGCCGCTCCCGCAGGGGGCGGGTGCTCCGCCCCGGACCCGCGGCCGGAGATGAGCCCCAGGCACCGCCGGCCAAGGAGAGCCGCCCGCGCGTCTTGTGCCCGCTCGCTGGCGCGCGGGCTAGCGGGCTGGCTAGCGGGCGCGGTGGCCATCTTGAGTCCTACTAACAGTGTTCCCCCCACTCACTATTTACTGGACATGAGGTCGGATGCCCGCCTCAAAAATGGCCGCCCCGACTGGCAAGCGATCTATCAGTCACATGGCCCCGGTCTACCTCGGCGAACTCTGGTCGCTTGAGCCGGACATGGAACAGAGACGCTCTCAGGGCACTCTTCGGGGATGGGGCTCAAGAGCCTGCAGAACCCACCTACAGAAGAAAAGCAGCAACTGTCTGGGAAATCTCAGCCGGGGGAAATTCAAACACGTGGCAACAGCAGCACCATATGTTAATTTCGAACTCACAGCTTTAAGAGTCAATTGCTGAGTTCGGTGATTCTCAAACTCTCTTGGACTTCAGAAACACTTAAAACAGCTTATTTAATATGGAAGTGTCAGGGACTCATTGTCAACTTTGTGAATCAGAATCTAGAAGCGTGAGGCCCAGACTTTGGTATTTTTAACGAACGTGCCCAGGTGATCCAGGTACACATATAAAGTTTAAATAAAACCTCTTGGCCAAACAAGCCCACTATCCTACTTGCCACGCTTGTTAGATTACCTCACTTTTCTGAAGTGTGCAGTGCTCTGAAGCAAGCATCTAATGCCATAGGGGGAAAAAGTTGGAAGGACCCTAACCTAACTCCTTACAATATAGAGAGGTTAAAGGGTTAAACTGATTCTGAACCACTAATAAAAGTCAGGTAAGTTCATTCCTACTGCAGGAAGGATGGGGAAGAAGGGGGCAGAGATCAGTAAATGCGTTATGACTTAAATAGCTTTTCTTTATTCCCTCTTTATTCTCCGATAATATTTATGTTAACAGACTTCCAACTGCCAGTGGCATTCATTTACTGACCGTATAGGATGGTGATCAATTCCAAGGTCTGAAATCAGTTGCATTAGAAACACAACTCAACATCACATGATATTGAATGTGACTAATGTGACCAAAAGAAATGAATTTTTAATTTAATTTTAATTAGTTTACATTTTAAAACCAAAGCAATATAAAATATTTTTCCATTAAACACAATTTCGTTTTCATTGGGCTGCATTTCCCCTTTTAACTGTTGAAACTTTTGCATCTAAATTGAGACAATGTAAATATGAAATACCCGATTTTTCAAGACTTATTACAAAAAATAGATAAAATGTCTCAATAATTTTATATTGATTACATATTGATATAAAATTTTGCTATATTGGGTTAAAATATATTAAGATTAGTTTAAACCGTTTCTTTTTATTTTTTTTAATGTGGCTACCAGAAAATTTAAAATTATATGCATCTTTCATTATGTTTCTAATGGAAAGTGCTCTTCTACTAAGTTAGCCTTGCTTTTTTTTGACCTATCATTGCCCCTGTGACCAAACAATTATGTCCACAAAATGAAATTAGCAGGGACACCAGTTTATACATATCTATGGTTCCTTGCTAACCATATAAAACATCAAATATTTCAAAAAAGTTCAAGTTTCCTTTAAAAATGCTTTTTTTTTTTGCTTTTTTTTTTTTTTAGCACTGTTCTCTTAATTTGGGAAATGTCTCTCCAGAATGAAACCATGGACTATAAATCTGATGATGTGTTCAGTCCATGACAAATGGCTGTTAAAAACAGAGCTATACTTAGCTGATTGAGACTTTGATCAAGTGCTCACGAGCAGAATCAGTCTATGTATTGTTCCCCTGGATTTAAACAGGATCTAAATCAAAGAAGCAAAATATAGCAATTTGAAATGGTGGAGACACTGACTAATTAAACAGTTTCCCTCCTCCTCTTACGGAAAATGTTAATAACCCACAGAACTAAAAGTCAAACCAGGAATAATCGTTAGAAAGGATTTCAAAGCCTCATTGTAACTTTTAACATGGGATGTAGTACGGTGTTTCTCAAACTTTAATATGCATACACATGATTTGAGGGATCTTGTTAAAATAAGGGTTTGACTCAGTGGTCTTTGTAGCCAAGATTGCAATTCTTTATGTACCTGGATCTCACCAATTGCATCTGGTCTGTGGGTCACGCTAAGCAGCAAGATTGCAAAGGAAGCAAGACACGTGGTTTGGAACTGCTTCAGTTCCTATTAGCTGTATTATCTTGGATCGTCTCTCAGTTTACCCATTACATGCTTTTTACAGCATTGATTAAAACTTGATTCTAATAAAGTGTCTAATAGAGTCTTTGGCACATGGCTTTCTAGTTAATCTAGTGTGATTAACTAGAGATGTAATCACACTAGTTAAAATTACATCTCTGGAAAGCATGGTAAGAAAGTTATCATGAACTTGGCCCTGTGAAAATAAAATGCACTTTGCTCACGTCTAACATACTTTAGTAACACTCACTTTTGATTTTTTACAAGAAAGTTTTAAAACTAATTTTGGTATCAAAACAGCTAGACTTGAAACTTTTTTTTTTAACAAATATACTAAATTCTATCTCATTAAGGGAAGACAAGGACCTGCAATATTCAATCAAAGAAAAGCCTTATCACATTCAAATATTTTTCAAAAAGTTATTTTTGGTAAATGACACTTTGCATCTAACTTAAAACTTTTAAGTGTTTTTTACATAATCAGTCAACAAAACTTGCAAAAAGTTTATTATTTTTAAATGTATATCGATACAAGTTCATTTCAGCAGGTACAGACACAAAAATGTTATTTCAGCAAAGGGGGCTCATGTGTGATTATTCTTTCAAAGTCAATCACAGAGAGACAAAAGTAGAGACCTGTTTTTCCAGGTAAAGGAGGTTCTTGTGTATTCACAGTGCCCTTGTTTCTTCAGTCATGCTCTTTTTCTAACCTTTCCCTACCCTCTCTTCCACCCAGTCTTTCCCAACACACACACACACACACACACACACACACACACACACACACTAGCTACTGTGTAACTACTATTTAAACTAATTTGATCAATTTTTAAGCAATTTATTCCAACTCTATTCTTTGTACTTTAGGGAAAAGCAGCCAAATGAAATTTTAACCTTCATTAACCTTACAATTTAAATAGTCGAACCACGATAAGTGAGGCAGAATAGTTGGCTCTTGAGAAGATAGATGGTGAAGATAGATAAGTAAATATTCTATCTACATTATCTAATCATGTGATTTAGTCTGCCGCTATGAAAACAGATAGCTAACCCCAAAACATTAAGTGCTTCTGGATAGCTTAACAAATATGTGCACTCACCCTATTAATCTTTTCAAAAAATGCTTCAAGCCCCAAAATCATAGCAAAGTCTTCTTCAAACACAACCAGTTTGTGGTTAAGGGTACAATAAAATAAGCTCGCTCTCTTTCTCTTTCTTTCTCTCTCTCTCAATCTCTCTCTCTCTCTCTCTCTCTTTCTCCTTCCTTCTTTCCTTCCTTCCTACCTTCCTTCCTTTGAGGGAGTTAAAAGAACACTTCCTTTTATTATTATTTTTTTCTGTTCTGCCATCTTGGTCCATCTTCAAAACAAGTACTTTCACCCATTGTTAGTGGGAGTTTAAATTAGCACATTTTTAGAAAGCTTTACAGCAATATGTGTCAACAATTCCATTTCTTAGGCAACTATTGTAAATAAAATAGAAAAATATGAACAAAGATTTTGTATACTCATTTCAGCATTAATAATAGCAAAAATCTGTTATATCCTAAATAACCAAAAATAGGGCAATGGTTAAATAAATTACATAAGAATGTTATGTAGCTATTATAAAATGTTTCCAGACTTGTAAGAATGTACAAAAATGCTCATGATGTTAAATGAAAATTGCAAAGCAAACAAAAGGAATATAGAGTATGATCTTGACTTTGTTAAAAAAAATTCATGCCATAATTGCACAGAAAAAAAGATTGGTAAAAAAACACACCAAAATATTATTATTCTTGCTTTCTCTGGGAAGTGAGATTATGTGTAATTTTTACTTACTTATATTGATCTAGCTTATAAATTTTCTACTATATATTGGTTTTATTAGCATAAAATTTTCGTAATTACTATTCAACTTTATCTTTCTGAAATGGTTTAAAAATACAAAAATTATCCCTGCTCTTTATTAAAATTTGTATTTTTTTAAATCACAACCATCAAAACTATTCTTATTTTTAGAGGAACTGGGTTTATTTTATAAGTTTCTCAACTTTTCATGTGTAAAGATTCTTTAAGACAGGAATAACAAAAATATAATGTCTTTATGAATTTCTTGGTTAATTTTAAATCTTAACTTGACAAAAGTTAAAAGTATAAATACCACTTTTATAGCTTTGCATAGCCTTTAAGAGGCCAGCTGTCACAACATCTAATGTGGAATGTCTTCCTTGCATCTTACTTAAAAATATATCTCCTCATTTCATATTAATTAAAATGCTGACCGAAATAATATTCTAAAGCAATCTATATCATATTCCAAAAAGAGAAATTTCTTAAGACTTGTCTCCCTAAAATAAGTAGTGTGTCATAGCATAAATTTCAAGTGCCTGGGAATAAGGAGATGGAAATTCTGATTCTGAAACTACTAAAAAACATTATTCCCTTTGACCATCAGTTTCCTTATCTGAAACACAGGGACTTTGTTACAAGTGACATCTTGAGTCCCTTTCAGTTCTTACTGGACAATGAAAGAAAAAAAAAATTCACTTGTTGTTTTTAACACAAATTGGGGTTTTTTTAAGAGTTGATCTGTTTTAATGCAACAAAATGCATGCAATTTTAATTAGCTTTCATTATGAACAAAGTTATTCAAAGAAACGCTACTAAATATATTAACTTTTCCCCAGAAGGCATAAGAGGTCTGCTATTTTTACTTCGTTTAATTATGATCTGTGGATTTTTATGTCACATTTCACTTTAACATTACATATTCAAAGAGCATATAATCTTTAAATGGAACCTGACAATTTATTTCCCAGGAGAATTTGAAGAATATAATAACATTTGATTGACTGAACTTTATTTAGTAAGAATGCTTAGCAAAACTCCCTCCCAGGAACACCTACACAGTGCTTCTTTATTTTCAGTGAACTACAAATCTCTGAAACTCAAAGAAAACCTTCAATCTAAAAGTGCAGGACAACAGTGCTTCCCAATTATTTATGCTGCCAAGAACATATTTTTAAATTATACAACTGAATATCACTATCATTTCATAGAAGAAAGGGCATTTTAATATAAAAAGGTATGAAGGGCATCACAGGATAAAGACTACCCCTTCCCAAGGTATTGTTGGTAATCTTATGAATTATATTATCTATATCAAAGATATTTCTTATTTTCACTTCACCATAGATCTGGTCTGTGGTACTTCACAAACAAGCTTTTAGGAATCATTCACTCATTAACTCCACAAATATTTAGTGAGCATCTACTACTCAAAACACTACAGATTCAGCAATAATCAAGAACATGAATTGCCCGTACAGAACTTATTATATAGTCTGGTGATGGGATGTAAACGAATAATCAAATAAACAAACGAGAACATCAAATGATCATAAGTGCTGTGCAGAGAATTAAAATCAGCAGATCAAAGCAGAGAAAGTCCTGTTTGGTGGGGCAGTCAGGGAAGGCCTCCAGAGGACAGAAGTGAATGACAAATAGAGCCAGGTGTGGGAAGAGTATTCCTGACAGCACTCAAGCGATAACTGGAAGGCCAGTATGAAAAAAGGCGAGGGAGAGAAGAAAGGTGTGGTCAGAGCAAGAAAGCAGATTTTCCTAGCTTTTAGGAGCCTAAGAAATTTTGATTTAGTTATAAGCATGACAAGAAGCCATTGTAATTAAGCATTAAACAAAGGAATGAGGAATGACGACATCTAATTTTATGCTCAAGGACCACCCTGGTTATAATGTAGTGCATGGAATGCAGAAAGACCCAATTAGCAGTCTTTTATAATAATTCAGATGACAAACAGGACAGAGAGAAATAGGTAGACATTTTAGAGACAGAATGACAGGACCTGCTAATGGACTAGATATGAGGACGTAAGGAAAAGAAGGAATGAAGACTAACTCCTCCATTTTGGACTATTTGGGGTAAATGGTGCTGACATTTACTGTGATGAATGGAGAAAGCAAGAAAGAAGCACAAAAGTCTGGAGTTCTGGGGAGAGGTCAGGGATGGAGACAGACACTTGTGAAACAAATTTTTCTTTGCAGTCTTTCTTACTGTATAGTGCCTACTGTTTCCTATTGACAGACTAAAAATAAATGTCCAGAATGTATACGCAGTTAGTTTCATTTGAACAACACCCTAAGAGGGTAACTATTCTACCTTGGCAGTCAGCTGCTGGCAGGTAATATATAAGTAGACTAGGTAAAACGTACTGAGTGCAAATATGTGCCAGACATGCTATATCTCTTTCAAGTACTATTCTATTTGAATTTACAACCACCTACCAGGAGATAGTTTATTATCGCCATTTTACAGAAGAAATTAAAGCTCAAAGAGGTTAAAGAACTTGCCCAATGTTCACACGTTGCAGAACAGAAATCCAAAGTCTGATATTCTCACTCCAGAACTGGGGCTAATAACCACCATACATGGTGTCACTAGAGTAAGTCCAAGAGAGTCTTATCTCTATCTGAGTGAGACCTTTATAAATAGCCAAATCTCAGACCACCACATCCATCTTATGGGTGCATAAGATGTAGTGATCCAGTGACGGCTTTTTGATTAGCTGGAGCACCCTATGAAATACTTTCAGAAATTGCTTCTTTTATTTTAGTATACACTCATTCAGAGATTAAGTCTGAGCAGCCAATTTTTGTCTTTAATTTAGCCAAGACTCCTAATTGTCACCAAGAATCATTTCAGATGATTCTTCATTTTTAAAATTTTAACCACAACTTCATTTCTGTCAAAATCACAAGAGTGACGTTTTTGATAAATAAAATTTTTTTTATCTCTGTACAAGAATTTAGGGGCACACAATGAGTAGCAAGTAGCTAAATGTACTTACTATTCAGCTAAGTAAATCGCCCATCCTACCCATTCAGCTTATGTGAATCAAATTTAGGCTTCAGTAAAATTACAAATTATTTCTTATCAAAATCTTTCAAGACTCAGAAGTTGAAACCACAAATGTTCACAAAAAGTTCCACCGTAAAAAAAAAAAAAAGCACTTATTTAGTCCTTGGGTATATTGTAACTCCCAGTGCATACCATTTTCTATAGACCGTGCTTCCCAGAAATAAGACCTAGCTGGACAAATCAGCTCTAATACGTCTTTTGGAGCAAAAATCAATATAAGGCCCAGTCTTATTTTCCTATAAGACCAGGTCTTAAAATATAATATAATATAATATAATATAATATAATATAATATAATATAATATAATGTAATATAATATAATACTGGGTCTTATATTAAATTTTGCTCCAAAAGATGCATTAGAGCTGATTGCTCTAATCTTATCTTCAAGGCTAGATCTTATCTTCAAGGAAACAGGGTAGGAGTAAAAATAAATACGGTCTTAAATTGAATATACAGTTTTAGCTGAAAAAATGTCCTAAGAATTAATCATTTCTACTTGGTTGGTAAATAAATGATGGAACTGGTTTCTAAAATTTTGTCCCTTATTCAATGCTTTTGTTTTCCTCTAAGAGGGTAACAATAGGAGCCAAGAGTCCCCCGGTCTCCACTGATGAGGACTGACCTAGATTTGAAGGTCCTATCTTCACTCTACGTCATGGGCAGAGGCCATAACCTATAGGACCATAACCTATAGGACCAGACCCAGATTGGCACTGACTCATCTGCCTAAAGACTGACCTAAAATTGGATTTTAGGGTGCAAGGAGAAATACAGTGACATATTTACAGCAAAGCCCCTTGCCATGGAAATAGGATAGACTGTTCTGCAATGACTAGGTATTTAAAATTGAAAGACGTGGAGGCTTATATGGTAGTGATGGTGGTGGAGGTGGCAGTGATAATAGTCGTGGTGTTATTGGGAAACATGGGAGGGAAAGAAGTACAAAGAGCCCACCAAAACTACTGTACATGAAAAAATGTAATCTTTGAAGTGTCTTTCCTTATGTAGCACAGCAGACATTCTAAGTCAAGTGGAATTAAAACTGTAGATATAAATATATAGGTACACACACACAAACACACACACACACATACAAATAGCACTCCTTGGAGTGCTTTCAATGGAGATTACTTCACCCTGTTGTTACTTGATGGGATTGTGTGGTCTCTAGTGAAAAAGAAAGGATCATTAGCTTTTGGGGTGTGTTGCAATGAAGATTTCCTAATGATTCACTACATATCTGAGAGAATCAGGCATGAAGACATTAAGAATGAATTTCTGATTTCCTCAATGGTTATAAAAGACACTCATTGAGAAGTATAGTGTGATGGGACTACCAATATCAGGGTTGATACTGTATGTACATTGTACGTACATATGTAGGTATGTATGTATGCATGTATATGTAATATTCCTAAAATTGCTATTTTGGCAATTTTTATAACTAAGCATCTATAACTTAACATCCCTTTGCTAGGAATTGAGATATATATCCTCACAATGCCTATTTTATAAGTTTAAACTACACTTAAGTTCTCCAATTCCCATTTTACTTTTGGGTTTTAATCTTTATCTTAAAATACTGGCATTTAAACCCACAGAACTTCATTCTAAGCTCTTATTATTTGTTCACATCTTGACTATCTTCATGTCTTCCAAGGTAGAAGAGCATTGAAGAAAAATGTGGTTTACCTGAAAAAGAGAACATTTGCCAGCAGACATAGGTCAAACAACCAGCCCAACACATTCCCAGAAAGCCAGAGGTTAAACTGAGAGGAGACACTGCTTCAAGATTTGGGATTCTAAATAGCCACAGTGTGTGACAAGATAAATCCTTTTTGCTTATATCTTAAGAAATTGATGTTAATATTCCAACTGTGGGAAGATAGTCTGAAATGGGCATTTCTTTAAATCCCTGTGGTTCTATCACAGGGAATAACTCTCTTCTGAAAAGCATGTTGGCTTAAGGTACAGTACACTACAAAACCTGCATTTTATTAGAGTGGATGAATTCTTTTTTTTTTAATTGAGGTAAATTACATATAACATTATGGTAGTTTCAGGTATACAACGTAATGACTCAATGTTTATATATATTGCAAAATGTCAACTTAACAGCCGTAGTTGCAAAATTTTTTTTCTTATGATGAGAACTTTTAAGTTTATAATAAAAACTTTAAATATTTTTGTTTTCTTTACTAAAGGGTGGGATGCGGGGATGGAAGCATAATTCTCACTCTTTCGGGTTTCACTTCGAACATAATAGCCTCAGATTGCCTGTTTGTGAAAGGAGGGAGTACTTAAATCTGAATGTAGTCTTCAGGCATTGTTAGAAGGCAGCTACTTTTGCATGCCAAATAGACTTTTTAGTGTTAGGTAGGAAACTTAAGACTCCATGGAAATTTTTAAACTTTAAATTATTTCTTCAAAAACCTAAAACACTCAGTATTTCATGGAAAAATAATACACATATTTAAACTCTGAGCTCTGAAACCAAAAATAGACACATCTTCCAAAGGAGGGGGGAGATTATTAAAGTAGTAATCATCTTTCAAAGGGCAATAACAAAATTAAAAGCTTCTATATATAATTCAGCCATGTTTTTCAAAATTATTTTACCATAACTGTAGCATCTGAAAAACAGTTACAATTTGTTGGAGACAAGCGTCTATGTCTCCTCCCCTTCGATCTAAGCTAGGCAATGATGACTCCTTTGACCAATAAGGTATAGTGGAAATGATGCTATGCCAGATTCCAGGCTAGCCTCTAAGAGGTTGGCCAACTCCTGCCTTGGTCTCTTGGCACCTTGAGCTGCCATGTAAGAAGTCCAACTACCAGAAACCACATGGGGAGGCCTTCAAATTACATGGAGAAGGAAAGAAGCCCAGTTGAGCCAAGCTTCCCAGCCATCCTCTCCAAAGAACCGGGCAAGTGAGTAAAGACAACTTGAACCCTCCAGACCCGTTGTCAGCTAAATACCTCCCAGTGATCCTAGTCAATACCCATGGAGCGAGCGGAAGAATCAACTGGCCGATCCACGTCTGAACTCCTGATCCAGAAAATCGTGAACTCTAATAAAAGGGTTATTTGAAGCTACTAAATTTTGGGATAGAAAACCAAAATCACTGTGAAAAATACATTTTGCATCGTAACCTAGTATTTTATACATTTAAATAACAGAAACAATGTTTCACAAAGCAATACTTAACCCTCACCATATTCAATGCACTGATTATTTTCTATTCTATTTTCTTTTTATAAAATACCAGTTGTATTACACCCAGATTGATCCATGATGCCGTTTGAAAAGTATTTTAGTCTCTACTACTCACTTCAAGTTTGACAGAAACTTTAAAGGGACTCGGATGTCCTGAT
Source organism: Rhinolophus ferrumequinum (assembly GCF_004115265.2). Taxonomy (NCBI): domain Eukaryota; kingdom Metazoa; phylum Chordata; class Mammalia; order Chiroptera; family Rhinolophidae; genus Rhinolophus; species Rhinolophus ferrumequinum. The sequence goes on along the minus strand of NC_046299.1, from coordinate 51,463,225 downwards.
TCCTAATCCAAAGCTCCCTGCACCATGCTAGCAGCTCTTGGGTATTACAAGTCATAACAAGAAGCTTCTCACAAACCCTCACCTACACACCTCAGTGCTGGGTAAAAAGCTGAAAAGCTGAGATGTCTGATATTGGAGGTTATGTAGAAATGAGAAATAGCTAAGAGGAATTAAGCCTTTTCCTTTTTTACCACTTCCTTTTACCTCCCCGTTCCTATTCCCAAATATGTATTTCCCTCACACTACTTCCCTTTTGGTTATCAAGTATTATGAAATTGAGGTTTTTAAATACAGATTTCCCCACTATCCAAAAGTAGGCTGTTCCTATGAATCCTTTCATCAGCTGAAATGGCATAAAGGGAAGAAGCAATTACCTTAGGATACAACTTGCTAATGGATGTATAGAATAAATGGAGATAAAGCACAGAAGCTCACACAGTTCAAAGCTATGATGGCTTGACGCTGAGATGCTGAGTGTGGTTTCCGGGAAGGAGCTTGGTGGGGCCACTCTCACTGTTCAGGGTGTGTGCTGTCTCTATAATGTGTCACTACAAAACAAACAATGCTAGTTTTGCTTTTCGCCCTTTTGCAAAAAAGTGAAAAGCAAAAAACAAGTACTAATGCAGATTTTTCGTAAAAGCAAAATGGTGTCAAGTGATTTTTTTTAAAAGCAGGGGATACCTATATCAGTTGAATTTAATGACATGTTATAGTCCTATTCTTAAAAGCAGGCTAACTGAACACTGATTGCATCATTTCTTTAAAAGGTTGCTTTTTTAAAATTATTTGTATGAGGTCCAAGGCTAATTGTGACGGTAAGTCATTTTTAATGAAAAAGTTTCTTATTTCTGCCATCTCAAATCTGGTAGATTTTTGTAGGATTTCAAATTACAAATGGTGTTAATAGATTCACAGCTTCTTAGTAGATTATTACAAATTGTTTCATGTATAATATAGGAATACTGTTTGAAGCAAAAGGGGCCTGCTTAATTGTTTTAATCACACAAATCACTGTTGATTCCTGTTCCTGTTGTTTATATAATACCTGAGCTTTGCAGCTAATTACTAAAAATCTTAAAACAGATTCAGGTTTGAATCCTGTTACTGTGTAATCTTGGGTACATTAAACTAAACAATAATGGGTATCTCATAATAATAATGCTAAAGTCAGAAGAGTCAAATCATTGATGCCTGGGAAAAGTGCAAAATCTCCAAAGTAAATTAAAACTTATTAGAAACTGTTCTCTTCACTGGCATGTTTTAACTTAATCATAAGCAAAATGAATTTGCCCAAGGCTTTTAATTTAGAAAACACAATCTGCTCAAAGTTCAAGTTCAATGAGTTAATCCATTTGCAAAGCATACAAGTAAGTATATCCCACAAGGGAATATTTATTCTTGGGAAGGAAAAATACGTATGTGTGAATAAGAGAACTTGACAGACAAAAATCTAGACAAGGCTAATAAATACATTGCCACAGTGTTCCTTTAAATAGTGTGCTTATCTAGCACATACAGAATTCACTTTGACAAGTTCTCCATTTGTACCTTCATAATGTAATACAAACAGCAAGAAATGTGAGTCAGAGGTCCTGAGCATGAAATGAGAGCTCACTATTTAGGGATCAACCTCTCTGGGTCTATTTTCCTCAGGTAAAGACAGTTACCCTGAGGCCTTCTTGTGAGGATAAATAAGAAAAGGTTAAGTGAAAGTGCCTGACATTCTTTAAATACTATTCTTATCTTTAAAAAAAAAAAAATCTTCTAAGAAAACTGATACTTCATTTCTTGTTCCAGAGCACAGTACAATGGGAAGTAATACAACTTGGGATCAAATCTCACCTCAGATAGATATTTAATAGCTTTAAGTAACTAGCTGTGTTACCTGGCTGATATCACTTAACCTCTCTGGGCTTCAATTCTCTCAACTGTACAACGTAAATCTTAGACTGATTTTAAGTACCTCATCTAGAATCTAAAACATGTTCAAAGAGTTTTCAAAAATAACATGAAATTTGAAATTTTGCACTACCATTTAAAAGCCACATCTGGCTGATACTGAGATTTGCCTTGTTTTCACATCCTAACTACCTGATTTGCAAGAAACCTCAGCTCTAGGGGGTCCCACTCTACCTGGAAATTTGTACTGTTGACCATCTCCTCCCACCTCTGCTTCTAACCCCACTCCCAACAGCATTCACAAACAGTCTTTGGAAATACCAAAGTATGTTCTCAAAGGTAGAGGCTACGAGAGACTTCTTTCACCCATTTCATGGGTATAAAGAAGCTACATCTTGGCCAACAAGAAATATTTAAAGAGCTGTGAATCTGACTACCTACAGGATACTGACAAGTCTTCTCCGGAATGTAGTTTATTCAAGCTTAACATAGAACTGACATCAAAGGTCTCTCTCTGATATATGTGTGTGTCTGTGTGTGTGTGCGCGCGTGTGTTTCCATCATTGGAAAAATACACTCCTGTTCCCTTATTTGTCCTGAATCTAGGAGAGGAAATAGTGGAATAAGAGTGCTAAAGAAGGGATTCCTGTCTAATGTAGGAGGCTAGACTAAGATACCTTAAGACCCCTCCCAATTCTAAGGATCTGTGAGTATTAAGTCTAGAAATTTATAAATTTCTCTATAGAACATCCTCACGATATTCAAAGGGATGGATACATACCATGTAGAGAAGAAACTATAACCCTCCTCCAAAATAAGACAAATCTTTTGAGTTATTTTTTTACTAAAATACTATTTTTAATATTAAACATTAAATACTACTTACTGAATGTAATGTTACTATGTTTTATTGTAATATTTCAAATCTGAACAATCCAATTCTATCCAGTTGGATAAGCAAGTGCTAAGTAAAACAAGACAAAGTGGAATTTTGTCAGCATACATTAATGTCCAACAACATGCTATCACATGCTAAAATGTAATATAATCAGTTTTTCTTGAGCGTGTAAGAACATAGACACAACCAAGGGTATACTCTGCATCATTTCTACAGCTTAACAGCTTTAATCTTAAAACTAAGAACTAAAAATGATAACTAAGGTCTCAGCTCTGTTTAGGAAAATATAATTTCTGAAAAACTATATTTTAGGAGGAATCTAAGACTTTCTCCGTCATGCCTGTAAAACAAGAAAATTTCAAATCTCTAATGTGGTTAGCTTCAAAGACAAAATATTTGAACTGTTTATTTTTAAAGCAGATAATTTTCTTGTACTTCAATTTGTTTAGTCAAAAACTTACATGGTTTTTCAGACTTCAGCTCTAGGGCTCAAAGAGGAAAACACAGTTTATTTTGCTATATCAAGCTTAAAACGAATTGGAGAAAACCTAAGCTATCTGAATTTTATTCTTTTGCTCTATTTTGTTTTCAAGTGACACCTCCTAGATGAGTCAATAGAGACAACTTTCTTTAAAAGAACATTTTGTGGTAGTATCCATTAGTTACGTAGTACATTGTGTTACACAGTACACTACAAAATTAAGAACAGTATTACTGACCTTCAATGCTTTTGGAGTTCTAATTACATTGCAAAGAGCCTCACTCATTAAGAACTTCCTAACCCACAGGAAAAAGATTCGTCATTCTGATAGGTCACAGAGATCGTTGTAAATTCACTCTTTCGAAAAATTTATTCTCCCACCAAGTAAGCAATTGTATTATATTAAAAAAGAAAAAAGAAAGAAAAAGAAAACACTGACCATAGGGCATTAATAAAATATTACTGATCATATAGCAGACGTATAGTCCCCTATTTTCCACTGAGGGAATTCTCCCCATGGACATGAAACCGAGGGTCCTTATGACTCTGATTAAATTTAGCTTTAAATCCTAGCTCTACCCACACACCCCCCTCAGAGACCTAGCTAGCCTTTCTCTTGGATTAAGGCAGCAGAAAGCAGAAGACAGTAGCCGGGACCTGACTAATGGTCACAAGGTCCGAACCCCTGGCAGGCTAAAGATAACATCTTGACCTAAGTTAAATGTTTCAGCTCCTGACCCCTAAGATGGAACAACTTCCTGGCTCCTTTCCCATGAAACCAGACAGTGGGACACTGACACAGACCTCAGGACTGTCCTCAAGACCTGAAGAAATCATTTATTACCCTTACCTCACTTCTGACCAATCAGTGCCGAGCGCCACCCCAACTCCCCTAACCCACCGTGTCTTGTGATTTTGCCCTATATAACCTGCAATCTACAGGTCATGGGGGAGTTTGGTTTTTGATCGTTAGCTTCCTGTTCTCCTGGGTGGCGAAATTCATAATAAAATAGCCAATTTTTCTCCACACTGCTTTATTCCGTGTTTGGCTCTGCTAGCACCAGGTGGATGAACTCTTACTGTTCAGTAACACAAATGCAAGAAATGATTATTATAGTCAAAGCTCACTATAGCCACATGTACAGAAATGCAATCTAGGGGGGAATCTCTTACCTCTACTGTCCGCCAGTATCGGATTTATTTCACTCACAAGCTCACTCCATATAACAAGAAAAATGAAATATCCAAGACCCTGAAGTGTTTTCACGTAAGGGTTCTCTCTTATCGACTTATCAATAGATAAGAATTTATGTCGAATACATGAAACCATTTTGCATCAGTAAGTAGTACAAACATAACCTTAAAATACCTGTGAAGAGTTAAGAATTCATTCATTTAACAAAAATTTAGAGCCTGTTATGTTGCAATAAAGTAATTATTTATGAGGCACCAAGAGTTATTCAAGAGTTACTCAACTAGTTTCCTGGCTTCAAGTAGCAGCAGAAGACAAGATAAAACATGCACATATTATACGTAGCAATAATGCAAAGTATGAAGTACAGAGAAGAAGCCATTTCCAGATTGGGCAATTAGGAAAGTTTTACAGAGAAGACAGGCTTTGGCTGGACCTTGTGGAATGAGTGGGGAAACTGTTGTTTTCATAAACATTTTCTATATATGCTATAAGGGACTTTTTCTCTTGCTGAGGGAATGACACCACCTCTCTCACTCTACAAGGTCCTGGTGGAATTGGAAATTAAAGTGTCCTCATCAGTATCCATCCACTTCCCCAATTATATAAATGCCACTGGCTCGCGCAGCTACCCACACTCATACCCACACTGGCATGCACATGCGCATACACACACGTACACACGTACACACACCACGGAATGAGGAGTGAGAATGTATCTAAGGCTGGCCAAACTCCCCACCTCTGATATAGTAATTGGTTCAATGGTGGGTATGTAGGACCAGAGTATTCTCAAAACTGATACATGGACATAGAAAGTCTCTTCTACTGAGCTCATGCAATTTTAGCATGGGGTTGAGAAATGCCATCTTTCTCGTTACATTGACATGGCCTATGTGAGAAATAAATCCAATGCCAGAGGACAACAGAGGCAAGAGAGGCACTACTGTAATGAGTCATATTTGGCTGGATTTCACACTTATGTTAGTAATTAAGTCTCTTAGAGACTTACAAATGGTTCTTCTAGTGATGCACTAAAGTCCAGCCTCAGCCTCTAGAAGGCACATAACCAAGTAACTACTTCAGTATCATTTCTGATAATCCCCAAATTTGTGAGTGATCAATGATCACACAGGATACCGTCATATCTATTATCCTATATTTGCAAGTAACATAGCAAAATAACAGGGCTTACTAGTAACTAAATGTGGCCTGCCAACAAAATAGTGAGACCCCCATTAGTATATTAACCAAATGGACATGCCTTGAGAAGGTAAGAATTTCTTACATGATAATTGCCATACGTGTATTTTCTTATTCTATTCCAGAGAATATGCTGAAATCAGCATACATACAATGGAAGCCAAAATACACATGGAAACTTAGATGTTTTCATGCTGTAGGATAATTACATTGCTTTCTAGTTGAACACATTTTTTTAAAAAGTTGTATGAGGGGCCGGCCCGGTGGCTCAGGCGGATAGAGCTCCATGCTCCTAACTCCGAAGGCTGTCGGTTCGATTCCCACATGGGCCAGTGGGCTCTCAACCACAAGGTTGCCAGTTCAATTCCTCAAGTCCCGCAAGGGATGGTGCAACTAAAAAATTGAACCTGCAACTAAAAAATTGAACACGGCACCTTGAGCTGAGCTGCCGCTGAGCTCCCGGATGGCTCAGTTGGTTGGAGCTCGTCCTCTCAACCACAAGGTTGCCGGTTTGGACTCGTGCAAGGGATGGTGGGCAGCGCCACCTGCAACTAGAAACGGCAACTGGACCTGGAGCTGAGCTGCGCCCTCCACAACTAAGACTGAAAGGACAACAACTTGAAGCTGAACAGCACCCTCCACAACTAAGATTGATAGGACAACAACTTGACTTGGAAAAAATAAGTCCTGGAAGTACACACTGTTCCCCAATAAAGTCCTGTTCCCCTTCCCCAATAAAGTCTTAAAAAAAAAAAATTGTATGACTCCACAAGTACAAAAAGATACAAACCAAAACATCAGAAATAAAACAAATAAGTGAGGGCAACAACCTGAAATCTGCCTTGGAAAATATTCACAAAGCATATTCTTCAAGCACATGTGAAACCTCAGTTTGTAAGACCCCTTCAGTGAAATAAGCCTTCCAAATCTTCATGTACAAAAGTTGAAAAGAAGATTTTACCTTAGTCAGTTACTATTAGAGAGGAAGAAAAGCCTAATCACTTAATGACATAACCAGTAATAGTATTATGGTAGAGCTAGCTAGCCAAAAGAGGTCTTGAAATTAGTATCTAGTTAGTATCACAGAAGTATAGAACGGGGACTATAGGAAAAATCTAGCAACTGACTTCCGATGAAAAATTATTGCTCCTGTACAACAGCAAACTTTTAAAAACTGACTACATTTTTCATAAAGGTCCACAGTCCTTTTGTTGAATCCTTAGGACAAGACATGTTTGGGGGCCAGAATTTTATGGGACTCAGAAGTTATGGATTTTAGGAAAGTTAACACACTGTATGAACTGTGTATTTTATAAACTGCCCGGGAGGCTTTCATGCAGCATGCCATTAACAAACAGACTAATATTTCTATAGCAAAAGATATACATTTGTGTCAGACAAATAAATACTACAGAGAGCCTCATGTCAGTTCAAGTTTGGCTAACAAGTAAATTCATCTGTTTAAAAAAACTTCCACTTTTCAAAGCTTTTGGGATTTCAGAATTATAGATGAAAAAATTACAACCTATAATAATAATATTTGTTTTACAAAGTCCCAGATATACTTAGTATCCCAGAGATACACTCTGCAATGGTGATATTTAGCCACTCAGCACTCAGTCAAATTATGTATTCAGTGCATATAAAGTTTCTCCAGCTTAAAAATCAAGAGTCCTAACATCTATGTTTAGTGCAGAAAAGTTGAGAAATGCAAAAAAATAAAGAAAACACAACCCATAATCCCTCCACGTAGAGATAACTGCTACTAACTTTTTGGTGTCTACATTTCCAGATTCTTCCTATACACATTAATAATTAGGATCAAAATCTCTAAAAGCTAAAATAGCTTTAGTGTGGATTTTTTGTTTTTATCTTACTATGTACCTGGAATATCCTTTTATCCTGAGGACTTTGGGCTTTCCTAAGTTCTGAAAAATTCTCAGCCATCATCTCTTCCCACATGGCCCTGCTACTATTCACACTATTTCCTCTTTTTGGAACTCATAGTTAGATGCAAGTTGGTGCCCCTCAATTTATATTCACATTTCTTAATTTCTCTTTATTTCTCTGTGCTACATCTGGGTAAATTACTCATTACTATCTTTCAATTTGCTAATTTTCCCTTCAAATATGTTTGGCCTAACGTTTAACCGACCTATTTTTGTATTTAATTTCAATAACTCCCATTTTTACTTTTACATAGCCATTTACTTCTTATCTATTTTTGATATATTTTATATATATATATATGATTCCATTTATATGAAATGTCCACAATAGGCAAAATCTATAGAAACAGAAAGTAGATTAAAGGTTGCCTATAGCTGGAAGAGGAAAGAAGAGGGAAATGAGGAGTGACTGCTAATGGGTACAGGGTTTCTTTGGGGGAACACACAAAAATGTTCTAACATTAGATTGTGGTGATGGTTGCATAATCCTGTGAATATACTAAAAACACTGAGTTATACAATTGAAATATGTGAATAGCATGGTATGTAAATTATATTTTAATAGAGCCATTTAAACAAATGAAGGAGAAGTCACCTGAAACAAATACTGCAGAGAGATCAGCTAAGATTAGAATAGAGACCACTGAATTGGGTAGCATGAAGTTCATTTGTGACCTTGACAGATGTTTAGTGGAGTGGAGACAGAAGACAAATAAGGTAGACTGAGAGGGAATGAAAAGTGAGGAAGTAGAGTCAAAGAAATTTTGTTTTAAAGGGTTGCAGAGAAATGGGGTAATGACTACAGAGGGATATGGAATAAAGGGAGGGTGTTTTGCTTTTTTGTGTTTTTTTTTTGTAAGATGGGAGATAATAGGGCATGTGTTGGTAAGAATGAATCGATATGGAGGGGAAAATTGATGGTGAAAGAAAATGTTTGTTGTTGAATCAAAGTCCTTGAAAAAGGGATGTTTAAAAAGCATAAATGGAAGGCTGACGTGCATTCATTTCAACAGGGGAGAAGGCAGAGAGCCAGGGCACAGAACATGTTGTTTTTTTAATGGCAATTATTTCTTTTATCTTTTTTAAGATCTTTAAAATGCTTCAAGTCATTTTGAAATTGCTGTAATAATTCCATTAGATTTTGAGTGAATGTACCTTCTGGTGTTTATTTTCTAAGTACCTGTCTTCCTCATATATTTGCAGGCTCAGACTTCCTTTTTCCAGTGGTTTTGAGGTAGGCCACCCCTCTTCCAGAGCCCATTACCTACAAGCTTGGTGCTCTTGTACTACATGATAGTGGAGAAATTACAGTTCCCAACTCTGAGCTATCTGGCAGTTCAGCCACTTCTGTGTCACATCAGGTTCACAGTTTTTAAAGCAACAACTGGAAGCAGAGGATTTCAGCCTTCTTTTCATCTAGCCCCAATCCAGCTCCCAGTTTCATCCAGGGTATCTAACTCTGTTCCCCTGCACAGTTATTTCCACCAGCTCCTAAATCCAGAGTCTCACTACCGTGTTTCCCCAAAAATAAGACCTAGCCGAACAATCAGCTCTAACGCGTCTTTTGGAGCAAAAATTAATATAAGACTGGGTCTTATTTTAATATAATACCTGGTCTTACATAAGACGAGGTATAATATAATATAATAATATCATATCATATCATATCATACCGAGTCTTATATTAATTTTTGCTCCAAAAGACACATTGTCCAGCTAGGTCTTATTTTGGGGAAACACGGCAGGAAAGGATCTTATGAAGGCATTCATACAAAGTACCTCAGGAAACTTTTGTTTTCCATTTTCCTTCATAGCCCAAAGCCTTAATCTTAAAGAATTAAATTTATGAATATAAGTGAACAGCATGCAATATCATCCAAAAAGAGCCAAACTCAATTGTAGGCTGCATTATAAAAAATGCAAGTTCTAAAAAGTGAAGATTATCAGTCCCACTCAACGCTGTGCTGATGATTCATTTAATAAACATTAATTGAACAGCTCCTAAGGACCAGGCACTGTGCAACACACTAAGAACACATGCTCATCCTTCCTCTTTTGCAATCTGCATATATTTTCTCATGTAATCCTCACAACAGACCCCTCCAGGAACAGAGTGCTCAGTTTAATCTTCCAGAAATTTTTCTGAAAGAGGAAAAAAATGTGTTTTAGAAGAAGGGATCAAAGGTATTGCTTGGTCACCTAAGATACTTACAGATTTTTCTTCCTAAGTTTACAATGCAATTTTAAAACACGAGGTCTTGAATGAGGTAGGAGACAAAGTGAAAGAATAAAATGAGGCCATGAAAGTGAATGGTTAGGAAGCAATAATTTGAGAAAAGCTCAATATTCATTGATTGGAGAACTGTCATTTGTTTCCTTTTTAACATTATTAAAAATCATGACCCAGAATAATCTTTAATTGCTAATGTCAGAAAGAGTTATGTTGTGGGCCCTTAGGGCTGAACGCTTCCTAACATCAACTTAAGAGCTTACAAATATTTGCTATGATGACTAAGTAGAGCTAGGCCTGAAGATTAGGCAGAACTTGAGACTGCAGGTAGAGAGACTAGTTAAGAGGTCAATAAAAAGTCTAAGCAAGATAAAGTCTAAACTGGAGATGTGGCAGCAGGAAATGAAAAGGAAAGGCATTTATGAGATATTATTGAAGAAAAAAAGACCAACTTGATAACTCTATGTGGATGGAAAAGGAATCAAGTAACTAGGTTCCAAACTTTAGAGAGATAAGTTAGTGGTACCATTTACACATACAGGAAGCAGGGAAGAAGGTGCAGATTTAGGTCAACAGATGGATTTAGTTTGATATATATGACTTTGAAGTGTCAGCAAGACACTCAGAAGGAGATATTTAGCAGACAGTAAGATTAGGGTCTGAAAGCTAAAGGATATAGAGATAGAAAGATCACACATGTGAAGAGTGTCCAGTACAAAGCCTGGACCCCATACACCTTCTGCTTCAGTCAGACCAAACCATATGTAGTTCTCCATTGGGCAGCTCTCTCCCATCTCTACCTCCAAACAAACTTTCCTATAAAGCCAGACACCCTACTTCACACCTGGTTAACTCCTTGTCATCTTTCAGAATGCTCAGGTATCATTTTCCCAAACCCCACTCATTTCCACCAGGAGAGTGTTACCTGGGTCTTACCTCTCTATATGTAGGTACCTAATTTTTAGCACCATGCTAAAAAGAGCAGGCCCTTGAAAGACTGATTGAAAGAACAGACTTGGCATATGCTCAACAAGCTTTGGAAGGAACTGCATCCTCTCAGAGGTGACCGCTAAAGAAATAAACTTGGATGACATTTCCAAAGGAGAGAAAACTAAGACGTCCTAAATATAGGTAAGCATCGTGGAGCACCTTCACCTAGAAAGCAGTTCCCAAAAATTCTTCTAGACTTTTTTCAGCCCTAAATACCTCACCTGTAACACAGGGATCGTTACGCCTACCTCACAAGTTGCTGGGAAGATTAAATGATATAGCATACATACAGCACCAAGTATAATGTCTCAATTAATGTTCCCGTCTGATCCCCAACTCAATGTGAAAACATGTTAGCGTCTGCTTATTTATTGCAACTTTAGTAACTGCTACCCTGAAAAGCAATCCAGGTTAGAAAAACTATGCCCATTTGAGAAAGGGAGGCTAGACTTGTCAGATGCTCCCCCTAGAGCAGAGTTTTTTCAATCTCAACACTATTATTGTCAATTTTGGCTGAATAAGTCTTTGTTGTAGGGGGCTTCCTGTGCATTGCAGGTTGTTTAGCAGCATCCTTGAACTCTACCCACGGGGTGCCAATAGCACGCTCCAAAAAAATGACTCCAGACATTTGCAAAATGTCCTCTGGTTGAGAACCAGTAGCAGTCCCCAACAAAAATGTCTCCAGACACTTCCAAAATTTCCCGTGGTTGAGCACTGCTACTCCAGAATTCTGAAATTGTCACAAAAGTCTAAATCCTTTCCCTGGCATCTACAAATATCTCATAAACTTATGTGTTCCCTCACTGACTGATCTACACATTAACTTAGGCTTAGACTTTGTAAGTCATTCTCCCTAAAAGTTAACCAAAACTGATAGCTAGCCTCTGAATTGTCAAGCAAGTCATCATAAATAACGCATGCAGTCTGACCACTCAGTGTATAATCCCACTCAACCCTTAAAGCCAAACTAATATAATGAAAGTAGAAACAGCCAATCCTGAAACATCTTCACACAAAATTAAGAGATTTGTCCCAGCCCTCAAGTGTCTAAATCTTTTAACTTTAAATCTACAGGTGGCATTAAGTAGATAGTGTATAAAATGAGTTTCAGTGGCCTAAAGACTTTTACAAGTGTTAAATACATTAATGATATACAAAATATATTATATATATTTAAGAATTATTTTGTATCATATGCCCACATATTGCAACAACATAAAAAGTTACGTACACTAACAACAACAACAACAAAAAACACCCAGAAGCAAAAGTAGTGGAGAAACAAACAAAAACTGAGTTAACAATTCACTAGTATTTTGGAATAAATTGCTTGAAGTTAATTAAGTATAGCATGGTAATTAAGAGTACAGACTTGGAATCAAACTACCTGGATTAAAATCCCAACCCTACTAGATAAGTGACCTTGATAAATTACTTAATCTCTCTATGCCTGTTTCCTCCTTGGTAAAATAGAGATAATTACAGTACCCACATTGTAAGGTTGTTGTGGAATTGAATGACTTAAAATAGGTTCAGTGCTGATATAGTGTCTAGCAAATACATACTTAAGTATTAAACATTATTTATCATTCGTTGTAAGGATGCATAGGCAGAAAGTATACCTTTGGTGGTTATATAAAAGTAGACACAGTAGAGTCCAACAACAATGAACTTGCACCCAAATGCTCTGGGTTCAAACAGTTAACTAAATATTTCATTTGAGCTTCAATTTCTTCATCTGTAAAATAGGAAAGCACTTTGAAAATGGATTAACATAGGAAAATCTAAGGGCAGTTTGTTTAGTAGGATAGTAGGGAAAAGTTGCATCTGTCTGCCAATTTACTAGAGGAAACTTTGTGAAAAGAGGTGACTTTTAAGGAAACACTCTAATAATGGGTCAATAGGGAAAGCACTCGAACCCAGATAGGTCTAATTCAAAAGCCCCTTTTACTCTATAGTTTGTAAACTTAAAATAAAAATAGAACATCCTGAGTTGTTACAAAATAAAGTTTATTTTCTTCGTATGAGGTAGGCACATTAACCCTTTGACGGTAGTAGAAATACATTAAAGGCACTGGCAGGGATTTGGTCACCATCCATTCAAAACAGCATGAACACACCACCAAACCCCTAAGAGACCCTTTCTTTTCAATTATGAATGATTCATTCTTTCGGAGGTAAAGAGGGGTGATGCTGGAAGAAATGAGATTTCTCTTGTATAATCAGGCGTGTCCCAATAGTTTTAAATCAATTCGATATGTCCCTTTTTAATTAGAAAAATCATTGCTTTCCAACGATTATTGCAAAAGCAAGGACTGTGCACACTGCACTTTATACTTATTAGGAAGGTATATTTAACAAACAGCTTTTGATAAGTGAAAGTTGCGACATCAATCACATGTGAGGCAGGTGTCGGACGCAGAACTCTCCCCATTGCTGCCAAAAAGTACAAAGAAAAAAAGAAAAATCAGCCTTTCCTAACCATTCAGCCAAAGGCCGCCCCCACAAAGCCTCAGAGGCGGGGACTGAGTCCCTGGCAGATGATCTTCACAGGTGCCAGCAATCAGTCTCTATGAAAAGGAAGGTCAAGTCGTCCTTCCGCGACATTTACGAAAAAATCCCCAAGAATTATGTCTTTGCCCCAGGGCAGAGCAGTCGCTGGGTCTCCTCCTCGTCACCCCACAGGGAAGAGGAGATGGCCGCGTTTGACCGTGCGCTGGTCCTGCCCGGTTCTCCCGGGTCTCTCACCAGCCCAGCCTGAGAGGGCTCCCACGTGGCGCCTGCATTTAGCTCTCATCCGGCTCCGCAACCCCGACCGGCGCTCTGATTGGTCACCGGCGGCGGGAGCCGCTCCGGAGCACGAGGCGACTCAGCCAAACTGGGCGGGCACCTGACAAGAGATCGCAGCCCTGCGGGCAGCTCCCGGAGCAGCGGTTTCTGCACTTTGGCCCCATGCCGGCAGCGAGGACGCCACCCAGCGCCAGGGCCGCACAACTACACGTGGGCCCGGGTCGCGGCAGGTGCCGTCACCCTCTACCCTTCCTAGGGTAGCGCTCACCTCAGCGCTCGCGGAGCTTCCACCTTCAGCTTTTTGGGTTTCGGCTCCTGCTCAGCCGCGGCCATCTTTACGCTCCCAACCCACTTAGGCACCGGCGTGCGCCCCTTCGACTCTCTGGCCCCGCCCCCTCTCGTATCACCGCCTTCTTTTTACTAACCCCGCCCTCCCGACTCCTCCCAGTCTATGCCTCTCCCACCCACAGTCATTGGTTCTACCTCTCGGCTCCACCCATTAGCTAATATACAAACCCTTCATGGCCCCGCCCACCCAACTATAGGGGGACCCCAGACTGAGTTAGGCTGCGGATGAGCGCCTGAATCCAGATGGTGTGAGATTGCCCCCCATTCTTCTAGATTCTGGGTGATCTAAAAGATTTATATCCTAAACCGCAAGAGACATGTTTCTTCTCATTCAATGTCTTCCCGCTTATTTAATATTTCCAAATCGGTAGACCTAGTTGGTTTCTTTGAAGCTGTTAGTCAGGCAATCTACTGGGCACTCCAACTGCGGGGTCCTCACGGTCTTCTCAGCTGCCTCAGCCTCGGTCCGGAGAGGACCCGGCGCCGAATCACTGACAGGCCCAGGTGTCGGGGTGAGTGTGAGGGGCGGGGAGTCTGAGGTCAGGGGACAGTTCGGAACCTGGGGAGTAAGCTGAATAGCTGGGGTTCCGGACTCCAGCTTGGACTGCGGACCGGAGCGTCTCCGGTGCTGTGGGCCGGGACCGCGCCTCGCTCCCGGCCTTCCGGGCTTTCTTGCCAGCAGGGCCGGAAGGGAGCGGTGCACCTGCAGCTCAGTGTTTTCAGGCCCCAAACCAGAGATTCAGGCTCATTGGGGTTCTCCGGCGCGAGAAAAAGGTCTTGTCACCCATAGTGAGCTGGAGTGCCAACGATTCGGACGTCAGCCCCAGGCTTCTGCTTTGGAGAACAAAACCTCTGACCGAGCCGAGCGGACCTCTTGTCTGGGGTGGGGAATACAGTGAGGAGGGGATTGCACTTCTTCAGGAGAGAGTGAATATGGAAAAGTGATGAGCGATGTGGCTGGTTGGATTTGGTAGATTTGGATTGAACCTGAAGCCTATACTTTAAGTAGGTGGTGCCACTATAGAATTAGGAGCCGTCGGATGAGGAGAAGGAATTTTGTGGAACTTAGGGATATATCGAGGTTGAAACAGTGATTTAGATGGAAATGGTAGAAAGATTAAAAGAAAAAAAGTGTGGGAAGTAATCCGGAAAGAAACTTACAAGGTGAGAACCCAAACAGGTGAAGTTTCATATAAGAGGATAAGAAGTACTTGGTTTGTTTGGAGGAACGTTACCATGAAATGTACAAGGGTCAAAGGAGTAAATTGAAGTCTGAGAGTAGGTTGTTGGATTTGTTGATTAGGAAGTTAGCCATTTGAGAGAGCGACTTGAATAGAGTCAGTTACTGAGAGGAGAGACTGCAAGTGAACTCATTTGGAGTATGAAGCAAAAGATTATTGAGCATGACAAGATCCCTAAAAGGTTTGAGGTTTGTTTGTTTTTAAAGAATACAAAATACATTAAGTTTTGGTGCAGAAAGCAAGTAACCCATGTCTAAGATTAAAGATTCAAAAAGAGGAGATAAAGACCTTGGAAAAGACGAAAGGAAATGGGATCAAAATTACAAATGGAAGAATTAGCTCTGGAAACAAAGGAGGACACTTTCCATTGAAAACATAGGAAAAGTGGAGGAATGAGGTAAATGAAGAATTACCTGACATATCTTTAGTAGGAAAGCTCTTTTTGAAATAAGGTTAGCTTTTCTTACTGAATCTTAGGATTTTTACAATGTTTCTAAATAGTCAACATAATATATTATTGGAGTTCCCTGCTGATTAGATATTTTTAAGAATATTTAAGAAGCTCAATAATATCTCTATTCATGGGTAGCAAATGGTATTTGTAGTCTCTCTCCCTCTACAAATGACCTCTCTTATTACACACAGAAAATAAAAGCCATCATCTTCCTGCAACCAAATATACAAATCTTGCCGTTTGGTCAAATCCTTTCACCTAGTCTCCCAATACCATTCTCTCCTACTGTCTCCGGGTCTTCTTTTTTTCAGTTATTCTCCTACATCATCAGTCTTTCCCCTCTACTCACACCTTTCATTCAGCATGTAAAAATCATCTTCCTTAATTTTATGAACCACTCCTATTTATTTTCTTGTCTTTTCATCCCCTTCACAGCTAGAGCTCTTGAATGTATCAACTACTCGCCTTATCTATTTTCTTCCCACTTCATGCTATTTATTTATCAGCGCACTGTAGCATATCTAGTTTCCAGCTAAACGACCACTGAAACTACTTTTATAAAGATCACCAGTGTCCTGTGTTAAATCATATATCTCAGTGGGGACAAAAATTGCCTCTTGTGAAACAAACGAAAAAATCATACTCTTTTTATGTATAAAGCAAAGATATGTTTACAGTACATAAAGAGATATACAGATATACTGTAGTACTAAAATTTTTATGGGAGGGGTATGATTGAAGGGAAATCTGAAAAAGCAGGTAATAATGAAAAGAAAGTTGAGAAACACTATTAAATCAACAGTCATTTTCAGTTCTTGTAGCTTGAATTCTTTGTGCCATTTAAAATGTTTAATACTCCATTCTTTTGGAAACACACTAACACACTCTAGTCACTAAAAAACATTATCCTCCCCACCCCCTTTTTTTTATTCCCTCTTCAGCCATATCTTAGTCTTCTTTTTTAGGCCTACTTGCTTGACCCAACTGCTACTCAAATGTTGGAGTTCCTTCCACAGTTTCTCTTCTACTATGCACATTCTCTCTCTGTAATTTTATTCTCCTTATAGTTACAATTCCCATTAGTAAAAAATCATGATTACTCACAAATCGATCTCAAACTTGGCTTCTCTCTAAAGCACCAGACCTATATATACAAAAGTCTTTTGAATATATCCATTTGAGTCAAATATATCCAGATTTGGATCAGATTATACAGGATTAGGGCTAAATGCCTCATTTTCCCCTCTCATCTCCACCCCGCCCCCTCCCTAATCTTTGCTCAAACCTGAATGTTTCTCTTTTCATTTTCCTCCATCCTTACTGTCAACACTCTAGTTCAGGCCACCACCATAACACATCTCTCAACTGGTCTCACGATACTCAGTTGCCCCATTATGCAGTTCCCGCAGTACAATCTTAAAACTGTAAATTGGATTGCATGAATCTCCTCCATAAAACCATAGAAAATGATTTTACATTGCCCAGAGAATAAAGTGAACTAATCTCTGCTTATCTTCTTCTCCAGTCTCATCTCACAACTTCCCTCCGCCTCCTAAAATTGATGAATTTGTACTGGATTTGTCTTGTGTTTTCTCTCACATCAAAGCCTGTGAATTTCTATAGCACACTGTATCTCCCCTATCATAATAGGAATTACATTTTACTGTATTAAGTTGTTTGCCTTCTTCGTTGAACTCTAAACGTGAGTTCAGGGACTCTAATTTGTTCACCTTTGTATCCCCATTGCTTAATATATAAAACATATTCAAAACTACTTGTTGAATGAATAAATGGTGAAAATATTGGCTGAGAATCAGGGAAGCTACATTATTTTCTGGTCTTATTCTCTGGCCTTGGATATGCCTATCTCACCTTCCATGCCTTTATTCTGTTATATATATAGAAGAAACACATTTTCTTTTTTAGACACTATCTTCCAAGGATATTTTGACTATTGTAATTGCACTGATTATGAATCATCAGAATGAGTGTGTTCAACATTTGGTAAAGGGAATTTATGACATATTTAAGCTGCAGTCAGAAGTCGGGTGGAACAGCCTCTGAGCACAGTTTCTCAAGTGGCTTTAAAATAAATTGGGAGAATTCTGCTTTCTGACTCAAAGGATAGTTGTGGTGGTGGTGAGTGTGTAGCTTTCCCAGGAAGTTTATTAAAATAATAAAAGAACTACAGCTGCTAAAAGGTTAAGTAGTTAAACAAACAGGCTGCATGTGATATTTATTTAATTGTTATATGCATTAGGCCCTTGGTCATAATATGGATAGAAGAAATAAGCTCTCTTTTCCTATAATAGAAGGTTAAGATGGGTTTTAAAGCTCAGAACTGTTGAAAGCCACAAGTGTTAACTTTCATCTCAGCACTAAGGATAACAATAATAAATCCAGATGGCCAGTTTAACTTACTGTATTCTTCCAAGACCTGAATTACTGCCAGTGAAAACAACTTTGGTGGAAACTTTTCCTGGAAAGAATTTTTCACCAGCTTAAGAGGATGAGTAGGAATCTGGTTCCTAAAAATAAACAAACAACAAAGTCACTTGCTTTTAGAACAAGCAGGTCTTTTAGGGTATATTGTGGCAATGGAATACCACAGGTCCATGTGAACTATACTTTCTCCAGGATGAATGGTTGAGGAAGGTAACCTGTGTCAGCTCTTTTAAATATAATTTATATTCCAAACAATTTATTAGAACACATTTTGGCTCCTAATTAAACAGTAGGCATATCCTTCAACTCTTCCTCTTAATTATAAGCTCAAAACAGCACATTGGCTGCCCCGTCCAATGTGGTATAACCACTAGCTACATGTAGTACTTTAAATTTAAATTAATTAAAAATAAAACTTCAGTACATCGGTAGTATTAGCCATATTTTAAATGTCCAATAGCCACATGTGGCTACGATACTGGACAGCATAGATACAGGACATGCCCATCATTGCCTGCAATCCTATCAGACAGTGTTGCATTATGTTCCTAATCATCAGTCTCTAAGAGGCAGGTAAAAACAGGAGCTCAGCATTCAACTGGTTCTGGGTTTGAATCCTAGCTCTGATACTTATGCTATGATCTTAGGTCATAGACTTAACATTTCTGATACTTGATTGTCATATCTGTAAAATGGAGATAGAGAAGTATAGCATTGACTTCTGAAGATTAAGTGAGATAATGTAGCTAAAGTGCCTAGCATAGTATCTGGTCCACAGTAAGTACTTAACACATTTTAGATATTATTAATTCATTTATCCTTAACGAAAAAAACACTTTGAATTGAACTGAAAATTAATTTTTATAAAGGATGACATATCAATAGCTGGCTCACCTGAAGTGCTCCAGTCTGGGTCTCACTAAGTTTATTACAGTATTCTGCTTTAAACCACACTATATTTCAGATGAAGATGTTATTTCAAGGAAAAGTGTCATAATACAAATTTACTTGCAGATCTTATTGCTGGAGATTCTGTTTCATGGGGAAAAAAAGTATCAGCAGAGGTTATAGTCAGTTAAAGTTAATAGGTTCTGTGTAGCATGTCTATGTATTCCATTGGCACTAATAGAAATATAAGGCTAACACAAAGCAAACCTACTGAACTCATCTAACTAGCAACACAAAGCAAACCTACTGAACTCATCTAACTAGATAAAGTAGAAAAATTTAGCAGGTTTCAGATATTCTGGAAAAATTCAGTAGGTCCAAAGCCTAAGGAATCAAGGTTTATTGCTACCAACTCAAGTTGATTGCTTGGCTAAACAGAGATGGCTTTGAACAAAGAAACATTTTATTGTTTCCAATAAATAGAAACCCTAAACTAGTAACAGCATTTATAACCTTATTAATACAGTAATTACTAAAACACATCTTAGTAATTAGTATTAATTTACTTGAAAACTATTGAACATATGCCAAATGGGAAAGAGAAATCATCACCAGATAGTCTTTAAATGTCAGCTGCTTTCATAAAATAACTAACATTCTCTAAAACGAACTGGTCAGGTTGATGTCATTGTTTTCCGTGTGAACAGAATTGAATGAATCCATTCTAGAAAGTCTTCCTTTCTTTGAAATTTATCTTCGTGCATAGATACTGTATTTAGATTTAAAATTCTTTCTCCTTAGGCTACGTGTATCATACATGTATCAAACATGTAGCCTATAATTTTGAATGAATGAACCACTGTACTAAAAACCAAATACTATCCACATAAAAGAAAAAAACGATTAAGGTAATTAGACATTTTCCCACTGACCCCCCCCCATTGCAAGGACAATGAACTTTTTATTTAAACATAACTAACCCGTAGAAAAGTATACAAGTCATAACATAAAGTCCCATGATTTATCACAAAATGAACACAACTTGTAACCATCATCTAGATCAAGAAATAAAACATTACCAGCACCTTAGAAGACCACCCCTATACCCATCTCAGTTACTGCCTCCACTTTCCTCCATAAAATTAACCATTTGAATTTTCAAACAGTTTTACCTGTTCTAGAACTTCATATAAATAAAATCATACAGTGTGTATGTATCTTTTTGTCTGTTTGTTCAGTATTGAATTTGTAAGATTCATCCATATTTATCTCATGTAGCAATAGCTTATTCATTTTCATTGCTGTATAATTTTTCATTTAATAATACACTGTTTATTTTTATACATTTTTTTTGGTACACGTTTCTGTTTGATCCACCTGGGAGTGAATTTGTGTGTCTAAGGTATTATGATAATGTGTAGCAATACAATTGATTTTTCATATTAATGTTGTATTCTGCAACCTTGTTAAACTCATTTATTAGCTCTAATTGTGTGTGTGTGTGGGGGTGTTTATTTCTTCCATTCCAAATTAGAAGCCTTTTGTTTCATTTTCTTGCCTAATTGCCCTGGCTAGAACCTCTAGTGGAATAGAAGTTGGAAGAGTGGACATCATTGTTTGTTCTTGATATTAAGGGGAAAGCTTTTGGTCTTTAATCATTAAACATGATGTTAGCTATGGAATTTTCATAGATGCTTTTTATCAGTTTGAAGAAGTTTCTTTCTATTCCTAGTTTAAGGGTTTTTATCACAAAAGGATGTTGGATTTTGCCAAATAATTTTCTGTACCTTTAGAAATTATTATGTTTTTTCGTCTTTTATGAGTATTGTGTATTGTGTTGATTGATTTTCATATGTTGTATCAACCTTGCATTCTTGGAATAAATCCCACTTGGTCAGGGTGTATAATCTTTTTATATGTTGCTGGATTCAGTTGCTAGTATTTTGTTCAGGATTTTTTGCCTCTATATTCTTAAGTGATAACAGTATGCAGTTTCTTGTATTGCCTTGTCTGATTTTGGTGTCAGGATAATACAAGGATACTTTTTGATGTATACTAAATTTAAACCTTTTCTCCCCCCCCCCCCCCCCCCAGAAAATGATCCACAGTCTATTTCTCATAAACTGCTCCGGTGACATATTTCTAGAGAAACACTGGAAGAGTGTTGTGAGCCAATCTGTCTGTGATTATTTCTTTGAAGCTCAAGAGAAAGCTGCTGACGTTGAAAATGTACCACCTGTCATTTCAACACCTCACCACTACCTCATCAGTATCTATCGGGATAAGCTCTTCTTTGTGTCTGTCATACAGACTGAAGTGCCACCTCTCTTTGTAATTGAGTTCCTACATCGAGTTGCTGACACTTTTCAGGTTGGTTATTCATCAAATCTTTTGAACTTAAATTACCCAAGTTAGTTGGAGGTGGGACACATTATTATATTTGTTAATTACCCAACTATTGACGTGTTGTCTGTCTCTTCTACTAAGCATAAATTCATAAAACCTTTTTTGTAGGGTGTATAGTAGCACACATGGCTGCTGCATTCACTGTTTTAGGAGAACAGAACAATCTCATGGTCACGAAAGCCTTATTTTTTATATGCATTACAAATTATGTCCTCAGTAAGCAACAGTGCCCTCCACATACAATTCTATGAATGGTCCCCAGATTTTATTGGTTATCAAATCTTCTAATGTTTACATTTTTTATTTTATCTTGTTTTGCAGAATATACCAAATAATTTAAAACTTAGCTGTGTGTTTTGGAGTACCAAATCACAGCAAAGGAAGCTTATAGTTCATATTCTTATTTATTGTTTCATTGTACTTTCTAGCATAATATGTAATAGGAATTCAATCTAAAAATATTAAGAAAATATTGAGGAATGGTATATAGAACTATCGAGGGTGTTTTTTTCCTCTGTATTTCCTCTGTATTCATCTTAAACAATGAATTATGTTACTATAACTTTATTCTTCAAAACAAAAAGTATTTAGCAAGCCTTTCTTCATGCCTTCCATTGTGCAATATTATATACATTTTGTCAGGACTACTTTGGTGAGTGTTCGGAGGCTGCAATTAAGGATAATGTGGTCATAGTATATGAGCTCTTGGAAGAAATGTTAGACAATGGATTTCCACTGGCTACTGAATCCAACATTTTGAAAGAACTGATTAAACCACCAACAATTCTACGTTCTGTCGTCAACTCTATTACAGGTAAGGTGAAAACATACTTTATTAGGATCTGAGCAATTAAAACTTTATAAACAACTCGTTGTTGCTTATGTTCTGACAGATTATTAAGGTAGTCCAGTGTGGCCAGAATTAAAGTTGGTGATAATATTAAAATAGATAGTATATTTCTTTTCATGGAAAGAGGCTAGACTGTAAATGATAAAGAACTTTTGGTTATTATTTTTTTATTATAGGTTTTTCTACAAGACGATAACTTATTACTATTGTTTAACACTAAAGAGTAAGACTGAATAAATTATCCCATTTAATCCTAAAGAAGCCTATATCATGATGGGTGTTAACTTATGTGGTAATCATTTTGCAATATAAACATAAATCACTATGTTATATATCTTAAACTTAACACAATGTTAAGTGTCAATTATAACTCAATAAAGTTGGAAAAAATAAAAATAAAAAAATACTGTTATAAAACTGGCATTATGCTGCTACCCTACAATTACTAGAGTATAGAAAATGTAAGTCTGTACCACAGAGTATGTACTGTCTCCTCCAAGTCTTTGTTTTATACATGCAAGAGATGTATTAAAACAAAAGTATATAGGAAAGTAGTCCATTTGTGAGATCTTATACTTTGTGTGCCTTGTACTTGTGTTATAAGCTTCCAATTTCTAGCTCTACTGAGCTAGTACATCAGATAACAATATTCTTTTGAAAATATTAAAGACTTCTAGAGAAAAATTTCTATGAAACGTTATGTGCCATTCCAGCTATACTGTCCACCATTGTAAATGCCTCTCCAAGTGCATTGACCTAAAAAATGGGGTAAGAGAGGCCTGGTCATTCCATAGCTCTTACTCATTCTCTGTACAAGGCTGAGTGACAGGAAAATTCAAAGAAAGATCATCTCATCTGTGCTCCTAAAACTTACATTCTGGATGGAAGAGACTGGAAAAAAAATTAAAATATATAAATAATAGTGTAAAGTTTTTAAAAGCAATTTCATACTTTACAGATGATATAGTCACACTGGAAAGTGTTGTTAAGAATGTACCACTTTTGAATTGGAAATCTACATTAACCAAAAATATTAAATATGTTACTCCTCAAGGATATATGTTTGGGACAATCAGATTTATTTTCAGACCTATGTCAGCTTACCAGGAAATTAGCCCGCTATTGAACATTAGCCATATTGCAGCCAGATGGGTGTGCTGACCTTAAAATGGAAAAAGGCCAAAGTATGTTCTTCATTGCAGTTACTCCACTGAGGCCTGCTTGGCAGCATCTCATGTTGAATCTAAGCTGAATACCAAAGGACCTAGTTATCACTCTGTATTCTCAGTGGAGACATTTTATCAGCAGAAGGGTTTGAAACAACCAGCTTCTTTTTTCATCAGTGGCAGCAGGATGAGATTCTGTTGTTGAGCCACTGGAATTAGGTTAGGTTACTGTTAACACACAGGAAGCAAAAGATAAGTAAATGAATTTAACCTGGATTGGCAGATAGAAGACCACATGGCCTATTTCTGTCTTCTGGAAATTTGATCATGTTGGTATGGATATGTCTCCAACAATTCTGGAAACCTTCCACAACTTCAGTGAGGAAAAACCCAAATATTAAAGAAGCAACTAAAGCATTCTTTTTTTCTTTTTTTTTTTCCTCTTAATGCCTTTTCTGATGATTATTTTATGCATTAGCTTCGCTTTCTCCTTTTCTGGTTTTTAGGCAGTAGTAATGTTGGGGACACACTCCCCACTGGGCAGCTGTCCAACATCCCATGGCGCCGAGCAGGGGTAAAGTACACAAATAATGAAGCCTATTTCGATGTCGTTGAAGAAATAGATGCAATTATAGATAAATCAGGTAATTGTGTATATGCAGTATTATTTGGGAAAAACAGTTCAGCTGACATAAGCTGAATAGAAAATTGAAATCCCTTGGCAGTATGGTTTCAGTGGAAAAGCTTTGGTTTTCTAATTGTTTAAAAATCTGTTTATTTTGCCCAGAGACTACATATAATTTTCATAACCACTAGTTGAGATCTGCCAAACCTTTGTAAATCAGATCGTATGCTGTCTTACATTAAGCTACTCATTACCCTGTTCACATCTCCCTCTTGCCATTCATTCATTCTAACATTTACTATATATCTATTGTATACCATACCTTGCTGCTACTTTTGTGCAGTACTTCTAGTAAAGACCCCAGACAAAACAACTCTGTTAGAATCATAAAATTTTTTTTAAAACATCTAGTCCAACCCTCACATTTTATACAGAAGGAACTGAAGTTCAGAAGGGCTAAGTAATCTGCTCAAGGTAACACAGCTAGTTGGTGTGTGAAAATGAGTTACTGTGAAATATAGCTAATATCTTTTCTATAGTGAGTGCCCTTCTCAGTGTAAAATTCCGTTGTACAGAATAATAGCTATATTACAGAATAATGGCTCCTGTTTCTTAAAAGTTAACAGATAGCTTAATCTATTTCATGAGAAACTTGCCTCATTTTTAAATTCTGTTAAAAATATTCTAACTTTATATCCAGCACTAGTACAAGTTTGACTATAAAGATACAGACAGGTTTGATTTTCCTCAGAATTATTATATTCCAACCAGAGTTAGGTACAGGCCATGGCACTTAAAAAGCTGTCTGAAGTGGTGTAATGGATCTCTGTCCACTGACCTGTTAATAGATGTGCAAAGCTTCAGTATGTCTGACACCCAGGAGGTATCTCCATTACTTCAGAGATAATGATAGCTCTAGTAAAGACGCAGATTCTAGTGATGTTATCACCCTGTTTCTTCTTTCTTCAGGATCTACAGTCTTTGCAGAAATTCAGGGGGTCATTGATGCTTGCATTAAACTATCTGGAATGCCTGACCTTTCCCTTTCTTTCATGGTAGGTTTTGTTCTCCTGTTCTGTAGCTGCTTTCATGCCTAATCCATGTGAAGTACTAAGTGAAGTGATAAATATACTGAGACATGTTGGTATCTTAGAATGCAGAAGACTATCTCAGAAATATCCTTAGCACAACTTCCCACGAGAACAGCTTACATGATGAGCGTAGCCTTCATGGAAAGGCTGAGGAAAGGTCTTTGCCTGGATGTGCTAGAAGGAGCTTAAATGGCTGGCTGGTTTCTGCAAATCTGCTGTGTTATTTTTACTGAATTATTATTTGCTTTGCTGATACGAAATGGCATTGATTTTTTGCATCATTTTAGACTTGGTATGACACAATCAAGAGAACTGAGCTCTAGTGGTATCTCTGTCACCAGCTTGTTCTGACCTTGAGTTCTTTGAACCTGTGTTTTTTTCATCTATGAAATGGGAATGATACTACTTGTATTTTCTACCTCATAGAGTTACTGAAATTCAAATAAAATAAGGCATATAAAATTTCATATTATGAAACCATAAGGTTGTATTGATGGGTTCATGGTAACAAACTCTTACATGACCTTTAAGGAGCATATTAATTTCTCATAATATCTGAGTAGAGTTGCCATATTCATTATACTCTATGAATCTGGCTGTGTTCTGTTTTCCTGGCAGAACCCAAGGCTTCTAGATGATGTCAGCTTCCACCCCTGCATCCGGTTCAAGCGTTGGGAATCTGAAAGAGTTTTGTCATTTATTCCTCCAGATGGGAATTTCCGACTCATATCATATCGTGTCAGCTCACAAAAGTATGTTGATGCATCAACCAGATACTGCCATCATATACCAATGTGCTGGGTAGAACTGACTTCCCTATTTCGTTCTGACAGTTAGATACTTGAATTCATCATTGTTCTCTTTAGCCATGGTTCACCAGGATAGCCAAGGACTGGTGAAAATATGTCTAAAATAATCAGTGTACCTTGACTCTCAGAGTACAGAGTAGTAGTAAATGAGACTAGTCAAATATGTACCTGAGAACAAGCATTTGGGACTATGTATAACTTGGGCAAAACCGTGATCCGTGCTATAATTTTACTATAGTCTGTAGACTTCATGGCTGACAGAAGGAGACAGACCTACCGGTAATTCCCCAGACATCCCCCAACTGAAGAGTGACTTGTAGAGTGGCTTCAAGTCACTCTTCTCTGCACTGTGTTTTAAATGCATGATTCAATGTTGTGGGTTATAGCTGGTTTGTCCCTTGAAAATATCAGAAGTTATTTGGGTAACATCAGGACAGGACTCAAAAGCAGAGGAATTGTTTCTTGGCTCTTACTACATAGGAACTGCTTTATTTAGTTTTTGTAATTTTAAATTCTTTCTATGGGATCTTAATTCATTTCTTTAAACTACTGCTATTTGCCCCAATTGTTGATCCTATAATTGAGCTTCAGATCTCTATCTTTATTTGTATAGTTATTGCTCAGAAATTGTCATTCCTAACACAGTGGTACCTGAACACTGAGCTATGCTCACCACCTCCCTACAGCCTGCCCCCGATACAGAATCTGCAGTTCTGAAGGTATTGGGCCCTATAGTGGGATAAGAGGCAGAGTAAGATACTCTGCACTGAGGTTTTTAGGCCGCCTCCTGAGCTATCTCATAACATTAATTGTGTGTGTCTGTGCTTTTGTGTCTTTCTTTATCTTTTTAGTCTAGTGGCAATACCAGTGTATGTGAAACATAGCATCAGCTTTAAGGAGAACAGTTCCTGTGGCAGATTTGATATAACAATTGGACCAAAGCAGAATATGGGAAAAACTATTGAAGGAATCACAGTGACAGTTCACATGCCAAAAGTTGTGCTGAATATGAACCTGACACCAACACAAGGCAGCTATACATTTGATCCAGTTACCAAGGTACAGCTACCTCATATCAAGAGTGAGCGAGTGTTTCTGCAGTCTTTGTTTTGTGATTTGCTTGGGGAGTAGGTAGAGGGAAGGTTTAGTGTCTTGGTTAAAACTAAAGTTCCTGATGAAACCTAGAGAGCATACTGTGCTGTGCTTCTGCCACTGGCTGTGAAGGGAATCCTGTATCTGCTGCCGAGTAGAACCACTGCAAAGAGACTCATCCTGTCCTCCATAAGGTGCCTTTACTCACCGTTGATAATCCAGAGACACACTCATTTTCTAGTGAGGAAGATGTGAAAGCTTTTTAAAAAGAGAAAAGTATTTTGTGGGTATAAAAAGATATTGTTAAATTTTCTATAGAAATTGGTCATTAAGACCTTTCTCTTCCTTTTCAATTTAAAAGCATTGTTTCATACTTTTCCACAGGGGATGTTGGCTGGAAAGCTACTTTCTCACCCTACGTCAATGTGCCTCAAGCAGAGGGTTTTCAGAGAAACTCTAAAAATTTATTTTCTCTCAGCTTCCTGCTTGGGTAAAAAATATTCTTTTCAATAGCAGAGTCATAGAGCTGCCTGATAAATGAAAAAATATGTTTTTAAATAAAATCATAGAATGTTAAAGATCATCTAATCCAGTCCTGAGTATTCAAAGAACCTCTCCAGAGACCACACAAGATTGAGAAGTGAAGGGGAGTTCCAGATCCATAGCCCTTCACTCCAGCTTCAACCATAACAGCTTTACTTTCTCCTCTTAGTAAGCTTCCACACTAAAGATTTCATTTGAACGACGTGTTCCATAGCTAAAAGTTTAAAAATACCAATTTAAGTCAGTCTTATCATTTTATAGAAAAATAAACTGAGGCCCAGACAGAAATAATAAAGTCGGTATAGTGGAAAGAACATTTGAAATCAGATAGCCTTAGGTTGAAAGCCCAACCTTCTCACTAACTGACCTTAAGCAAATCATTTGACCTCAGCCTTAATTTCCTCATTTGTAAAAAGACAAAATATAAATCATAGGTTACTATGAAATAATGTACAAATAGTGCTATATCCAAAAGTAGATGTTCAACAAATGTTGGTTCTCTACTTACTCTCCATTCAGTCATAGAACTAATTAGTGGTAAACTCAGTGAAGATCCCAGGTCTCAATGACCCAGTCCGGATGGCAAAGTAGGTAAATGCTATGCTTGCCTTCTCTCACGACCACATTAAAATTACAACTAAACTATAGAACAACAATCATTGAGAGTCACCTGAAGTCTAACTGAACTGAAGCCCTACAACTACGGACACACAGGAAAAAACCACTTCAGGATTGGTGGGAGAGGCAGAGACATGGAATGGACTGGTCCCACACCTGCCTATGACCATTAAAAATCAGGAGGGATATCTCAGCTGCAGAGACCCCCCCACTGGAGGAGCGAGGAGTCCCAGCCCCTTTCCAGCCCAGGGCTCCAGTGCCGGGGAGAGAAGTCCCCTAATTTCTGGCTTTGAAAACCAGCGGAGATTGTGGCTGAGTGAACTCCAGCCACCCCTCTTAAAGGGACTATGCACGGACTTACCGTTGCAATCACTGCTTCTGAGCTCCGATGCTGGGGCAGCAGGTGGATAGACAACAGGCACATATGTGGGGAACTGACTTGTATGGCTGTAGGACGAGGGCTGGAGGGACAGCTTTCTCCCAGACAGAGGAGCTGGCAGAAGCCATTATTTCTTTGTTGAGCCCTCCCCTTTCCCAGTGTGTAGATGCTGGTGGCCGCCATGTCTGAGTCTCCATCAAGCTGGCTAACGCTGTTCTTTTGCCACGCCCTGGTGATTTGAGACCCACCCCACTCAACTTTTAGGCACACCCAAACTGCTTCCAGTGGCTTTTTCATACAAGCCACCTGCCTTAGCTCATACCACAGACTTTTCTAGGGTCTCTGAAAGGTTTGCAGAACACAGACAAGCAGTATCTGGCTTGAGTGTGTCCCATACCTCTGGCTGAGCAGCCCTAAGCCCAACACTAGTGGCAGCCGACCTTGGTTAATGGCTTGGCCTCTCCAGGCGCTTTCAATGAAGGCATGGGCAGCGGCCATCTACAGATTGTTTTGTGGCTCCTACCTGGCGGCCCCAGATGGGACATGGGCTGCAGCTGAACTTGACCCGTAGCAGGTCCCCTCCCAGGTGGCACACCAGTAGCCAGCTTCAAAACAAGTAGGAACATCACCCAGCCACCTCCAAGGACGACACACCCAGGGAGCAGATTGGCTAAGTACCAGAGCCCTGCTGATGCAGATCCTACTCTGCTGATGCACCTTGCACCACAACTCCTCCACTGTATCACAGCAAGTCCTCACAACCAATGACACCAAGGGTGAATCCCTCCCGTTTATATGCAAACAGCAACCAAGGCTCAACTACAACAAGAGGGCACGCACAACTCACACAAGGGACCACCTGGAGTGTGTGGCTCAGGTGACCAGGAGTACTGTGCTTGAGCACACCTACTACATAAGGCCACTCTACTGGGAGACCTAGCTGCCCTACCTAATACATAGAAACAAACAGAGGGAGGCAGCCAAAATGGGGAGACAAACATGTCCCAAATAAAATAACAAAGCTCTAGAAAAAGAACTAAACAAAATGGAGACAAGCAAATCTACCAGATGCAGAGTTCAAAACACCGGTTATAAAGATGCTCAGTTGTTTCAGGGAGAACTTCAACAAAGAGATAGGAAGCATAAAAATGGAAATAGAAAACACAAAAAGAACTAGTCAGAAATAAAGAATACAATAGTGGAAATGAAGAATACATTACAGGGAATCAACAGTAGATTAGATGAAGCAGAAGATCGAATCAGCGATTTAGAAGATAAGGTAGCAGAAAACATCCAATCAGAACAGAACAGCAAAAAGAAAATCCAAAAAAAGGATAGTTTAAGGGGCCTCTGAGACAACATTAAGCGTACCAACATTCACATTATAGGGATACCAGAAGGAGAAGAGAGAAAGCAAGGAATTGAAAACCTATTTAAGGAAATAATGATGGGAAACTTTCCTAACCTGGCAAAGGAAATAGATATACAAGCCTAGGAAATGCAGAGTCCCAAACAAGATGAACCCAAAGAGGCCCACACCAAAACACATCATAATTAGAATGCCAAAGATTCAAGACAGAGAGAATCTTAAAAGCAGCAAGAAAAAAGCAGTTAGTTACCTACAAGGGAGCCCCCATAAGACTGTCAGCTGATTTCTCAACAGAAACTTTGCAGGAAAGAAGGGATTGGCAGGAAATGTTCAAAGTGATGCAATGCAAGGACCTACAATCAAGATTACCCAGCAAAGCTGTCATTTAGAATTGAAGGACAGATGAAGAGCTTCCCAGACAAGAAAAAGCTAAAGAAGTTCCTCACCACCAAACCAGTATTACAAGGAATGTTAGAGGGACTTCTTTAAGACGGAAAAATATATATATATATATATATATATATATATATATATATGAATAATAAAAAGGCAATAACTACATACCTATCAACAATTACTGTCAGTGTAAATGGGTTAAATGCTCCAATCAAATGATGGGGGGCTGAATGGATAAGAAAACAAGACCTTTACATATGCTACCTATAAGAGACTCATTTCAGATCAAAAGACACACAGAGGGATGGAAAAAGATATTTCATGAAACTGAAAACAAACAAAAAGGCTGGGGTAGCAATACTTATACCAGGCAAATTAGACTTTAAAGGCTGTAACAAGACAAAGACCTAGTAATCCCACTTCTGGGTATTTATTTGAAGAAACGCAAAATGGTACTTTGAGGGGACATGCTCATCCATATGTTCATTGCAGCATTATTTACAATGGCCAAGATATGGAGGCAGACTGGGTGCGCTGAATGGATGAATGGATAATGAAGAGGTGGTACATATATACAATGGAATGTTACTCAGCCATAAAAAAGAATGAACTTGCCATCTACAACAACATGGATGGACCTAGAGGGTATTGTGCTGAGTGTAGCAAGTCAAACAGAGACAGACAAATGTCATATGATTTCATGTACAAGTGGAATCTAAAGAACAAAATAAATGAAACAGAAACAAACGCATAGATACAGAGAACATTTTGATGGTTGCCAAGTGGGAGGGGGTTGGGGTTAGGTGAAAAAGAGAAAAGGATTAAGAAATACAAACTGGTTGTTACACAATAGTCATGAGGATGTAATGTATAGCACAAGGAATATAGTCAATAATATTATAATAGTGGTGTCAGATGGGTACTAGGTTTATTGGGATGATAGATGGGTGGGGGTTTGGATGCAGGGTGAAAAAGGTGAAGGGATTAAGAAATACAAATTGGTAGTTATAAAATAGTCATGGGGATGTAAAGCATAAGGAATATAACAAATAATATGGTAACAACTATGTATAGTGCCAGGTGGGTACTAGTCAGGGAGATCACTTCTTAAATTATATAAATGTCTGACAACTATGCTGTACACCTGAAATTAATATGAAGTAATATTGAATGTCAACCGTAATTGAAAAATTACAAAGGGGGGAGAGATAAAGGGGAATTAGAGGTTCAAACTTCAGATATAAAACAAGTTAAGTCTTGGGGGTGTATTATACAGCATAGGAAATATAGCCAATAATATTGTGATAGCATGGTACGTTGTCAGATGGTTGTTGGACTTATGGTTGGACTTAGCATAGGGAATATAATCAGTAATGTAATAACTAAGTATAGTGCCAGGTGAGTACTTTTGAATAACTATTACGTACACCTGAAACTAAAATAATATTGTTAGCTATATTTAAATAAAAATCTTGAAAAAAAAAATGTCTGAGGTCTTTTGCTTCCAAGACACTGTGCTCCATTTTGTACAAAAATTTATGGTGTCTTTGAACAGTGTCTTTGAACATTTGTCTTTATTAAATGGTTCAGGTTGTTTTTGGTTTTCATGTCTTTTTAAGGTACTAACATGGGATGTGGGCAAAATTACTCCACAAAAGCTCCCAAGTCTTAAAGGACTGGTAAATTTACAGTCTGGAGCACCCAAGCCAGAAGAGAATCCAAGTCTCAACATACAGTTCAAGATCCAGCAGCTTGCGATTTCAGGTAAGTGTAAATTTGACTTGTGTTTCAGAGTAACTGAATTTTGCTGAGTTTGACTATAACCTGCTGAGGTTGCTTAGGAGAGTGAGTCATATTCCCTCTCCAGAAAGAGCAACAGCTCCGTTTGCCTTTCATGCTGTGTATGGGGCCAGACTCTTGGGTGCAGTGATTTTGGAGGGCACCCTATTTCACGCAGGTTCACTTCACCCCCACCCTCATTCAAGCACCAAAGAAGACATCATTCATACTCACAGAGAGTAGAATCATCCTTAAATTCCTTGCCCACGTGGGAATCTGAACTAAAATCATACCCCCAGTGCTATGATTTGTGAATGGTAGAAGGGACATTGCTTCCAAATGGTGGAAGGAACAATGGTTAATGTCAGATTTACTGTGTCATTCTCATTGCTAAACAAATCCTATATTGGTTGGTGTGACCAGGAAAATAATTTATTTCTTTCCTTACCCATTCTTTTTGACACAGGCTTAAAAGTAAACCGCTTGGACATGTATGGGGAGAAATATAAGCCATTTAAAGGAGTCAAATATGTCACAAAAGCTGGAAAGTTCCAAGTGAGGACATGAGAAGAGGCCAGCATTCCTCAAGACCTGTTTGTTTTCCAAGTGTCATTACAGTTTATTACTATTAGGTACCAAGTGGGTGGGAATACATATTCTAGTTAAAGCCTATGTGTCGAGCTGCACACCGCTAACAAAGTTGCTTAGTAATCAGTGTAGGGTTCTTAAGGAGCATTAAGCTCAGGTAACTTTTGAATGACTTAGCTTATTTTGTATCTTTTCACTTAGGAAGATTTGGGAGGTGATTCCCTCCCTAGGAGGACACCAGCTGGGGGCTGCACATGTTAACAGTAAAGGCAGAAGGCCACAGTGATAACCCTCTCCAGAAACAAGCCAGCAGGAGCTGTCTTAATCTGTAATGTGATGTGTCAGGTGCAGCCAAATATCCACCTGATCTTAGCCATCCCAAATCCGTGTCTGTCCCAACAG
The DNA here is from genome assembly GCF_004115265.2 of Rhinolophus ferrumequinum. Lineage (NCBI taxonomy): Eukaryota > Metazoa > Chordata > Mammalia > Chiroptera > Rhinolophidae > Rhinolophus > Rhinolophus ferrumequinum. The sequence continues at coordinate 51,430,104 of NC_046299.1, read as the reverse complement.
AGGAAATTTTCCCCACCCCGAGAAGTTTACAAAAAACTGCCTCTTCAAGTGTTTGCCTTACTCAGCTTTTCACTTGTGCCATTAAGCAAGCACTGTAGCAAAAGCCACTTCCACATGGCCCTGGCCAGGAGCACTGCTCCGTGCCCCATTCTCACTGTACTTGGTATTGTATTTTTTATAAATAAGATTTTTATGTAAAGCTCCAATTTTGATTTACAGGGACCTTGCTGCAGTAAGTACCATCTCAGTTTTGTGCCATTGGTTCAGCTGTTAGCACAGTAAAAATCATTTGTATCAAAGGGGCAAATGCTTTAAGGTAATAAAAGGGAACACTACTGCTTTTTGGAAGTTACAGCAAGTACAAGCATTTGAGATTTTAAGCAAATTAAACGACTGAGAGAAACTTAAGTGAACCTTTGCCATCTTCATGTTTTCTAAAGCCTATCAAACAAACGCCAGTTAAACTGTAGGCAGCCTGAAGGCCTCATGCCCCAGTTCATTCAGCGACGGGAGGAAAACGCCTGCCTGTCCTCATCTCTGTTCCTGTTTGTAAGAGCTGGAGTTTGCCTGTCCCTTGTCTTTGGGGAAACTCCCTTTCCACACTGTGCTTCCCACGGCGCTACTCAGTAGATTCCTCCCTGAAACTATTGTGGTAATTGTCACTGGAGTACTTACATGTCTCTGCTATGCCGACAGTACGTGGAGGTACATTATATTGAGGCAGAAACACAATCCTCAGTAACATTGAGAAACGACTGCTCATCGTGGTCAGCAAGTCAGTTTATAGTTGTAACATTTCACTCAACTGTACTGGCGTAGAAGTCCAGTTATTTTGCCTTGTGAGACATGAAGAATGGAGAAAAGCTCAAAGTTAAGATCTAAGTGCTTGTTCTTCATGGTTCCTCTTGTTCTTACTTACGCTATTAAGTTCTTCTGAGTCCATTCTTTTCATTCTTTATCGTGCTAAAGATAGCCTTGACACTCAGCGCACTCTGCTGTGGGGCTGGTGGGTGGTGCTGGGACCGGAGCCCACCACACAGCAGCATTCTGACCTTCGTCTGCCTGGGGCACCCAGCCTGCCTTTCATCTAACAGGAAAGGTCACTTACTGAAACTTTGAAATTTCTGGGGTAATCAATGTCAGCTTGGCAGCTAAAATCAAGGTGTCGCCAAATATTGATTCCCTGTTTCAGGCTGGTTACCCAGTTCAGTTGCTTTTCGTTTTTAATGTCTTAACTCTTCAAAGTTCATACCTCAAAAGAGCAGTCAATCAGTACATTTGCTTTTCTGTCTGCAGAATCCCTACTCAGCCATCACTCCCTGGACTACCCAGTTTTCTTTCTGTGCCATCCTGCGTACAAGCAGATTGTTTGCCAAGAGTCCCTTGCCTCTAGCAATTTCTGCTAAAACCTCCAAGTAGACAATTTCCTGTTACAATTAAATTATTCTATTTATTAATTTGACTGAACCCAGTAAATCCTTTCTCTAGTTCTGGCTATTATACTGTCAATAAAATGATGAAAGCAACAAGTTGGTTTCTCAGCTTGACTGTTGATTGAGCATTCTCAGATGGGCACCTGTCAGACCAGGCGAACGTGATCAGACGTTGCTCCGCATTCTCCTAGAGGTGAAGGTTGCTGCAAAGCACCTCCCAGGGCTCCTCTCTCAGCCTCTACATTAAATGTCTGCGTTCTGAGCATCACCGTTCTGTCCAGACTGAGCACAACTTCCGTTCCCTACCACCACCACCTAGTAACAAAGATCCATTAACATTTAGTAGTATTGGGATAGTTTCCAAGCACAGGATTCTAGCTAATCCCAGAATAGCTCTGTCTTCTAAATTCTTAAAGGAGTGTATCTCAAGAGCAAGTGAACTAGGTGCTCATTTTCTGCCTAAGACAGTCACCATCATTTTGTGCAAAAGGATTTATGTGATGGGTTCCTTCTTTAAGTGTTGCTACAGAAGAATCCTTGAAAGATGCTGGTCCTCTTGTCCTTTGAGTCATCTGATTTGAGAAAACGACTACACTGTAATACAGCAGGAAGGCAGCACCAGTGACATACGGTGAGCTGCCACAGTGAGACCGTGAGTACTGTTTTCAGATGTTACTGAGCTAATGCAGTGGCCTTGGACATTTCCGTTTAACAGGCTGGACTCTGCCTCCCAACTCAGCAACTTTTCTGTTAAAGCAACACTATCGCCTTTTCATGATACTCTTTTTCAGACCTAGACAGTCAGGTAAAAACAGTGATGTCCCAGCTCTACTCCACGAACCTTTTTTAATCAGAGCTTCCTCAAGCAAGAGGAATATGTCCCGCAAAGCCAGCTCTGCCTCCTCGCCCTGGTGGATCCCTGAAAAACTCCAGTGTCTTCTATTGGGCTTTAGAAATAGAAACAGCAGACCTGTGGTTTCCTGCACACGTCACAGCTTCAGCGTCTTAGGGGATAGTGATGGAGTCCGTGAACAGCTAGAATCTTCTAAGGTGATGACAGACTACTTCATCCAGAGGATGAGCTATACCATCTGGTTGGTTTCCTCCTGCTGTCACATTTGCTCTTTCTAGTATAGAATCCCCAAAGCTGTCCCTTATTACACAGATCTTTGGTAAGTCAATACACTACTGCTGGTTTCTCCTACTTCCAGTACAATTTCTGGATTAAATAAAAATCTTTAGTTTCCAGATTTTGAGGATTGGTTTCACTGAGAATTCTTCAAAACAAAGGAGAAATCTAATCTAAAATTTCTTACTAAAATAACATGCTCATCATTTAAAGCATTATTTATACAAATGCACTTTATTGTTTTAAACAGAACAAAAGAAGAGGCAGAAAATATTTGCATATAACAAATCCTAGCTTATAAATGTCGTTTTTAGTGGTGATGTCTCTACTCTTCATTGAGGGATTTTTTTTTTTTTTTTTTAATTTGCTTCACTGTGTCTTGAGCACTGATATTAGAGAAAAGCACATCGGCATAAAGTGTAACCAGTGTCTCAAAACACTGGAAGAACTTGGAGAGCAAACATGATTTTCCTTATTTCCTCTAAGTATTCTTTACTAAAACAAAAGGTGATCTTTGGCATAGACTCATACTTTAAAGGCATTAATATTGCATTTATATCAGGTAAGCAACTATACAAATATGCTGAGGGCCTTGAAAATAATCTTCATCAGTTAAAAAGAAGTAGAGGAAGCCTGAGTGTACAGTACCAACTTAAGACAAGTTTTACACATTCAGTGCTGGGAGCTAACACATGTTAGAGGTGGGAAGGAAGGACATTCAGGCAAGGGTTCTTACTCCTTTACTCATCCAGTTCTGGCTTTGGGAAGAAACACGGTTTCGTGTGCTGGGGAATGCTTAGACAGCAGTGGTAAGGGCAAAAAAGGAAAATCGCTTTTCTCACTTTGCTACCAGGAAACTTACGGTGATAATTAAATATTATACCCAGTACTCTCGAACAATAATAGTACTTGGGAGGGGGCAGAGGATGCAAGGGGCTTCGATGCAGTTGGTTGAGGGAGGTAGGAATTACTGAGGACTATTTCCCATTGATTCATCTCCAACGGCGCCAGGACAGTCCACGAGTACCACTCTCCCACAAGTACCAGTGTCCTTCAGATAGGACTGCCTTTCCATTCAACACTACTGGGGGTCAAGCACCGATACTTAGGACTGAATTTCAAAAGGATAAAAAGGATCTTTCAAATCACAGATAAACAAACAGGTATCTTTAAAAATCTTGTTTAGGAAAGGTGTGGGGGAGAATACAAAAGCCAGGATAGGAGACATGATTTGGTTAAAAATTAAATGCAGCATTTCAGCTCAGAAAGAACAGTAAGAGCTAAGAATGAGTTGATAAGGCCTCAGCACAGACCTCTGCAGGCAGTGACAAAGCATGGAGCGCCTGGGAATGGCCCTGCTGGGGTGATGGACAGGGCCGCCCCCTAGCTACTCCACCCCTCCCGCGGCAGAGAGCACCAGGACACACAGTGTATTGGTGGGGTGGCTACCTGGGTGGGTTGAGGCAGGATATGGGACAGGAAGTTTCCCTGGCACAGGCCTGGCTCGGGCATGGTAAAGACAGAATGCGGTGATTCTGTAATTTCCTCCTGACGGAGTGAAATGTGGTTTTATACTGTGGGGAAACTAGAAGGATTAAATTGGGGAGGGCAGGGAGTGAATCCAGGCCCCCGATACTGGGGCTCCCCGAAGGCCAGCTTCCCCTACAGCAGCGAAGCTCACTTCTGGGAGGGACCCAGGTAGCACAGCCAGAACGGGCAGACAGGCTCAGCAGCAACACGGAAGGCATGTTTTGGAGGCACAGTGATCTTCTTCACTGACTTGCTTGAGCCCTGGATTGTGGGAGCCTGGTGGGGAGAATGGGGGGAAGGGGAAAGGAAGCAGAGAGGGAGCAAGGGCAGAGCGAAGTGTCTGGCTAGTGTTCACTCGTAGATTCTGAGCTTGTGTGAAGTCCAGGGGCTAGAAACCCAGTCTGCCTACTGGGAGAGTGTGCACAGGTATAACTGAGAATACAGACACATTTCCAAGTGTCCATGACAAGAGTATAAATGTTTTCTAACGTGAAGAGGCCCCATTCCTTTGTTAGGTCAGGCCAGGATGTGGCTTTCAATGCCCCCAGCAATTCTGGGCGGCTCCTGAAACTCATGTTCATTCTGTTCAGTAGGGGTTTCTGTGGCAGCCGGGTTCAGTCAGGTGCCTACTGGTACCAGGGAGTCTTTCTAACCCAGCGCAGTGTGAATCCAGCATCTGTTCGAATTTTGATTGAAGCTGCTTCTGCTTCTCGAACAGTCTCCTTCACAGACTGCATAAGGTTCTGGGCATTGTGAACCAGCATCTCCGTAGCCTGCAAGGAAAGAGGAGCTCTCCATTACTCACAGTTCCTGACGCAGCAGCCCTGCCTCCAAAACTGGCTGGAGCCAGGTATGGACTGGAGTTTCCCTACCGCCACCTGGCATTCCCCATACTTGTCGCATCACTGGTGGTTTAGCCAGATCACCCAAAAGAACCCAAACTGGCCCCTCACTGATTGTGTACTGTACCCTCAGATGGCCTCCAGGGTACACGCTTTCCTGGTTTTCCAACAAGCTCCTCCTCTGGCTTTTGCTGTTCCCTCTCCCTGAAATACCCTTCCCTCCAGGTCCCCATGGCTCACCCCTCACCTCCTTCAGATCTTCATTCACTTGTCACCTCGGTGAGGCTTTCCCTGCTTTTAAACCACTTTTAAACCACTTTCCCAACTCACAGCATTCCTAGTCCTCCAATTCTCTCTTCATTTTTCTCCGTAGAACCCACATCACTCACTGATGTACTGTATTTTTTACCTAGGTTGTTTGTCTTACCTGATTTTATCTAAAATATAAGTTCCATGAGAGCAAAAATTTTTGACAGTTTTGTTCACAGTTGTACCTCTGTGTTAGGACAGTGCATGGCACATAAGAGGTATTTTATAAATATTTAATTAATAAATGAAAAAAAAAAAGAATTCAACAAACCAACCACCTTACAAATCTATGAAAATCTAAATAAGTAAAACTTCTAAATACACAGACTTATAGGACTAGGATCACGCTGGTGTTCCACCACAGAAAGTCAGGGAACTCATCAATCCATTGGCCCAGTAATTTTTTTTTTAACTATTTTTGAGCCATAGACCTGTGAGGATTTAATAAAGGCTATGGATTCTCCTCAGAAAAATGCTCACGTGCACAAAATTTTTGCGTGCAGTTTCAGAGGGTTCATGGGCTCTGACACCTAACCATGTGCTAAAATTCTTTAACAGCTGACATTTGCACTTGGTCAACAAAGAGGCTGAGGCCCAGAGAGGTTCCGAGAATTGCCAACCAAACTCTCACCACAGTCAGAATGAGGACTCCAAACTTCTGACTTGCAGTCCTGTGTTTCTTCCATTCTACCGTGTTCTCAGTTTCCAGTTTTTTTTTAATCGGAATATTTAACAGAAGATACTAGATATTCCCAAGATACATTTCTGTTGATTAATTAACTAAATGATAAGGTCTGAAATTGAGCCTTATCCTTCCTTCCCTGTTTCTTTCTACTTCCTTTTCTTGGGGCAGAAGAGATCACATGACAGGAAACAGCTCAGGGCCCAAACCCTGCCTAGAACATATGGAAGTTAGGGATGAAAATCTAGTTCCCGTGGTTTAGGAGAAGAGAGGGTTAGGATGAGAGCTGTTGGATTAAAACATGGCAGTGAAAGCAGCAGTACTGGCACAAAGACGAGTAGCCTCCCGTCCCCTCAAAAGTGCCCCATCTCGGTCTTCTGGCCTAAAGATCAGAGACGGTCTCCCAAACTATTTGTGAGTTCCCCCAAGGAGAGAGACTATCTTTTTTTTTTAACTCCCCTATACAGTGCCTAATTCAGTGCCACATACACAGCCCATGTATGACGAGCCTTGTCTGGGAGGCTCAACGTAAGATGTGCCACCGACCACAAGAAGAAATTGGGAATCTGGCTCATAGCAGGGCCTACTAGAGGAGAGATAGGGAGAGGAACAGGTTCTCCAATGAGGGCTTTCTGAGAGACCTTGGCCACATTTCCAGGAGGCAAGGAAGGAGGGCAAACTCCCAAGAAACGGTTGCAAAGGTACATGTAAGAAGCATTGCTCCAGGGAACCCTCCCACCTTCCTCATTTCAATCTCTGTCAAAGAAACCAAAAGAGAAGCAAGCAACTCCTCTGAGCTGTCATTTCAGCCTCAGAACAGGTCCCTGAAAAGCCTACACCAGTCGTCCTCCCTGAGGTACTTACCACCCAGGAAACAATGAAGCAGAAATTCTCTCCCGCTAAAATGACACAGTGGGGCAAGAATGAACAGGCAGTGGAGGCCTCGAGAGAGCCAAACCTATTCCAGGGAGCAAAAGAACTGCGGAGTCCTAACTGCTACTGATTCAGACGCTTAACCTCCCTAGGTCTCAATCTCCCATCTGTATAAAGTGACAAAAGTGGCACATGTGTTATACTTTCCCTTCCAAATTTCTGACGCATCTCTCCAACACAGACAACCTTCTGAGAGCGGAAGACTCCATCTCACATACTGAATCCTCGATCCACAGGTAAAAGTCCCCAAAGCTGAACGAGACTGCTACAAAGTGGCAGAGAAGCTGCCAGCAGAACACCAGTAGCAGGAGGCACGCACCTGCTCCGACTCCTCGTCGCTGATGTTGGTCCGGCCCAGCATGGTGGCCTTCACGGTGGACAGGATTTTGAGCTGGGTGCTTATGGTTGGGATTCGCTCACACACCTGAAAAGAAAATTTCATTTAGTATGTTTCTGTATTTTTCTTACCCGCAAGCTCCTTGAGGGCAAAACTCATCTGCCTCTGTACTCCCAGGGGCTGGTGTGCAGAAGGCACTCAGTAAATTAGTAGCGGGATCCCACCTGTTTTCTCCGAAGGATCTGTATAGTTCCTTTGTTCAGAAACGGAAGCATTAAAATTCTTTCATTTGATTAGGAAATAAACTTTCATGAATCTTTTCCAAATACACGTGTATTTATTTCCCTGCTATTTCTGTCCATTTTGAAGTGCCCCCTATGCCTTGCTCACCCATTTTTCTCTCTCCTGCTTTTCTCCCTCCCACATCTCACCCACTCTGGTGCGCGTGCACACGCGCACACACAGAAACACACACACTCCTGAGTACCTGTAAGAGGTTGGTTCTAATCCGCTTATCTGTGCACTGCTTGGCAACCTCCTTGGCCAACCGAGTCACCTCATCTGAGGCCTTGGCGATGTCCTTGGCACATTGAATCAATGCCCGCTTGGTACCACTGCCTCCTCTTACCAGCCGAGACATCTCAGCCATCAGCAGAGCCATGCGCTTGGCTGCTGCAATGATGTCATTGCCCTAGAGAGAAACAAGTATACAGTGTGAGCTCAGCCCACGCTCCGGTCAAGTCAGGGAAAGAAGTGGAAGCACAAAGAAGAGAAGGGAGCCTGCTGCTCTAGCAGCCCTCTGGAAGGATGAGAAGAGAGAGGATGAAGGCCGTTCCTGAGTGATATGGATAGCACATGAGAATCAGACAAAAGAAGAGAGAACCAGGGCACTCGTCCCAGAGAGAGAGAAAGAGAGAGACAGAGAGAGAGAGAGAGAGAGAGAGATCACCTGACTGAAAAGGAACAACTGGATATTAGTCTGAAAGGGCTACGTGTGCGCCCCAGGCAGAGCACTAAACAGGCACTTAGCATATCCAGGTTAATCATGTCCATCAAATGGGGACAGGCCCAAGAGTTGGTTAAACAGGCATTTTCCTTTCTAGAGGGGAAAGCAGTAGAGCTGGCCTGAGGGGAAAAATACAGAGGCGCCTTCCAGATGCTGAAATCATCCTCATCATCCTCACCCTTGTCACAAACAGCAGCCAAGGACCGTCGCTACTGAACTAGAATTTAAAACCCAAGTAACCATTAATGGGCTTGATTTAAAAATTATATTTTCTGAGCTCGACGACTCCTGCCCTCCTTCTACTGCCTTTGTTTATCAGCCTAAAGGAACATATTATTTTCATTTTTCACATTTACAAAGGCCAAGAATCAATCCTCCAGTCCCCTTAGATAAGTGGCTTCAATTAAAGGAACTTTCAGCTAAGAGGATGCTGCAGGAGGCATTAGGAAAACACCAGTCATGAGTCGAGCTGTAAATGGAAGCCCCGCTCCAACTAGTAACAGTTTATCTGAGATTTGGCATTTTGGTTCATTAAACGCCTCATGGGTCATAACAGAGAAATATACAAGTCATTTATTATATGCCCTCAAAAGGCTTATCTTTTGGCTGAAAACAACCAAAATCACTGCATCTGGGTAGTTCAAACCTACCCAAAAGGCCAGGCCATACTCATTTTTCCCCTCATGCTTTTCAATGTCTACACGATGCAGTGAGGCACACAAACCACGCCACTGCCGGGCGCCCTGTGAGAGACGACCCCAGGCACCAGGAAGTGGCTGATCACTGATGCTAGAAGGCGTGTACCATCTCAGGCCGAGGAGAGGGATGGGAAGAGGTCATGAGAATGGGTTGTGTCAGACAAGGCCGTCTGGGTCCGCCTCTTCCAGTGCAGACCTGGGGTCATTCTACGACTTCACGACCTCGGTTAGGACAGTGTGGTGCCAGGGTTAGTTATTACCCATTACTCTCCAAACCCTTTCTTCTTGCAACATGCCACCTTCAAAGGGGAGCAAGTGATCCCCCCACCCCTCACCCGCACACTAGCTTTGGTTCAGTCTCCAAGGCCGAGGTGCTACTGCTGCCTGTCCTGCAGCCTTGAGCGCTCTCCCACCCTTTGCACGCAAACCTGGACAACCATGGAGCCCCATTCCCTGTGGGTTCCCATTCAGGCCAGTATCTGCCACACAGCCAAGTGCAGGACAGCAAGCAGCCCTCCCCGGAGACCCTGCTTCTCACCCTGATCACCTCTGCGGAGCCATCCGTGCGTCAGTGACAGGTCAGCAAGGGGGCGGGGGGGAGATATGCAAAGCTCAATGGTCAGGCCAGGCGACCTTCTAACGGTTTACAATGGTTCCTGACCTGCAAGTCACTGAGAGACCCATCCGTGGCTTCCCACGGGCTGTGAGGTTCCAAGAGTGGCCACAAGGTCAGTAAGCACGGGAATCCTTTCAAAAAGTGACCCCGTCTCTCTCTACCCCTCCAACACAAATGCAATCCCATTAATTGGGCATTAGCAGACCTTTCAAACTTGTGAAGCCAGTCCTAACAAGGTGCAGACAGACAGACGCCCGCCCTGCCCAGACTCACAGGACCCACACAGATCATGAGTGATGCAATGTGTCAAGGCTGCACGTGGCCGGATGCATATGGAGCAGCCCCAACTGGGGGTGCCAGTCAGTACCTTACTAGACCACTTGGTAGCTTCCCGATGCAATGACTGAGCCGCGGCCAGAATGGGCTGGTTGACCGGCTGACTGGATGGCATTAACAGCAGCTCAGGGTCGTAATCGTCTTCCATGTCCGGGGGGACAGGGAACCCAACAGCATCAGCCGCCTCTGCCTCAGCTACAACACCTATACCCACCTCAGCAGCTGCGGGACCCGGCTTTGACGACGGCAGGAAGGATGAGAAACGGGGAAAGCGTTAGTACGAGCAGTAGGACGCGGGGAACTGAGCTTCAGCTGGTTTAGTAACCAAAGCCTGCCCAGGAGGGGAAGGAAGGTGGCGTGCCCTCCAGGAGCCGATGAACCAAGCTCCACAGAAGGGGGATTCTCAGCCTCCAGCACCGGCCCACGACCCCCTGTCCACAGTGGATGAAGGAGAGAGACTCAGTCCCGTGGCAAAGGGTTTCCAGAGAAATAGTTACGCTAAGAAAGCAGGTGACATTCCTTTTTTATACACTTATTACCAAAATTAACCTTGCCAAGAGTAATTCTCACATCAGAATGTTTTAGAGGAGCCAGACAACCAAACAATAGTAGCTCGTTACCTTTAAAAGGAATCCAAAGAGAAAACCCAAACGCAACCACACAACCTGCTGTGAACAGAACGAAGAGAACACCCTGATGGCACATTCGGACACTCTCCCACCTCTCCCGCACACCAGAAGTGACATGGGTCAGCTCTGCGGCTGCTGGACATATTATTACTTCCTTCAGGAGTGACAAGTCCCGGATTTTAAAATGATACATCAGAGGCAATCGATGTCACCCCCCGGAAAGTGGCAAGAAAGCAAACAATGGTGAGTGAAGAGGACTGATCGAGTCCCCTACAACCACCCCAGCTGGAAGGAACCTCCCAAAGACACCTCTTCCAGCGTCTCATCTTCGGGAAAACTCACGCTTCCGACCAGCTCGTTATTCCCTCAAGGGCTTCAGAGACCATGCTTGCACGGTCTCATAGTGCATCCATTGCTAGTACTGACTCAGAAAACTGTTTCCTGGGTACAGCCTAAATCTTCCTGTTGCAAAATAGGGTTCTCACTCAACCCACAATCAATTTACATATTCCACAGATAAGATAATACATGGACTTGGCAATTGACCCAGGCTGAGCTCAGAGGAGCCCAGAATTGGTGCCCATAATGGAACAGGACCCATGAGGGGGACAGGATGAATTTACCAGGGATGGGGACTCTGAAAGGCTGGGGAATCAGGAGCTGAAAATAGGCTGGGGGTGTAGGGGGTTGGGAGTGGGGGAGAAAATAAAAGGAATTGCCTCCGTGAAGCGGAACCACTTTTATATGAAGAATGGTGAACACGGATTGATTCTGTCAAACATCTCTAACCAAGAGGAAGTCGGAGTTTGTGTGGAATTTTATTTCAGGTTGCTGTCCCTCCTAAAAGTCTTCTCCTGCACAGGAAACCAGTCTCCAAAGGGCGATGACAAAGTTGGAGGATTCAGGGCAAACATGGAGTTCGGGTACCATCTCAGTCCTTTCCCCTAAACTGTCTCCACCAGGATTCACCCCCATGCCTTAGAGGAGAGGCCAGCTCACTGCTGCTGGGGTTCAGAGTCCCAAAGTGTACAAAGACAGACACACACACACACACACACACAGGCCCCCCTCACCCCTAACACACACCCCGCCCCTGTCTTCACCAAGCTCAAGGTCACAATCCCCTGGGGTTACAAGCCTCCCGCCACCATCCACCTATGGACTTCCGGCCACAGGTGGCAAAGGGCTGTACCTATGCTCGCCAAACCTGTCTATCCCCTAAGTTTTATCTTCATCTTTACAATCCAAGCGTATTTTATGTGCTGCTGTACGATGTACCTGGGCTTAATTTAATAAAATGTAAATGCCCTTTAAAATCTTTGAGTAAAACCAGCTTTCACTGTCGTCCCCACCGCACTCCCCACGTGCACTGGTACTCTGGTCCCAGGGGTGTGCACGCCCCAGCTGAGAGAGACGATTATAAATCATTCCACAGGTCAGACCCAACCCCAGCAAGACCACCACTCCTTCTCAGAACCTGGGCTCAGCGCTAACAGTTCAGAAAAATAGCATCACAAAGCCAATGTCAATTTCCCAACCTGAAAAATCCCAAGATCAGCTGCATGTGCGGGAAGACCCTGGGGAACTGCCTTCAATACCAGAGCTTGAGATCTGAGGGTGTGAACAGAAGAAAGGCAAACAGATGGTGGGAATGAAGATCTAGGGTCATATAAGAAAGAGTTGAGAACTGAATTAGGACTACATTTCACGGCAAGGTGAGCAGTAAGTTTTAGCTCTTATCTAGAAAAGTTACCACTCACTTTTCATCATTGAGGGGGAAATAGGCAAAAGTTATTCATGGGGCATGACTGTTGCAGCAACCAAATTCTCACCACCCACATTAATATGGACACTTTCAGGTTTGTTGAGCTGGAGTTAGCCTGGCGCTGTCTTGAGTTGAGGGGCAAGATGATTCTGAGAAAAGGAAAGGGCACATGGCTTCTAAGACACAATCTACCTGCTTCTATGAAAAAGTAGAAGGAAAATGTAAACATTTCATCTCGCTGTAGCAGAGCTCACAGAAGACAGTTTCATATTTGGGGAGCTGATAATTAGCAAGACAGCATCTAAAACCATTCAGAAATCCCAAGAAAGAAAAGCAATTTCTAAAAGACCCCAAATGTCCAGCGTCTGGCACCTGACACACTGATGGACAGAACCCTCTTCTCAAACCACAGGGATCTCCGCTCGCACTTGCGCTGCTAGGAGAAGCCATCAAGCACCAGGAACATCTCGTTAAAACCACACCTAAGAAGAGCATCATGCCATTGGCAGCAAAAGAAACCAAACCAGAGAAAGGGGGTGACTCTCCAGACAGACGCTTCTTCTTGGGTGTTGTGCATGGTTCTTCCTCCTTTCTCAGCAAAAAAAGCTTCATTACGTACCTTGCTGGACCATTTGCGAGCTTCATCATGGAGCTGCCTGGCAGCCATCATCATTGGCTGGTTAATCACCTCCCCGGCCTTCTGCTCAGGGAACTCTTCATCCTTCTCCTCCGGCGGTGGGGGCCTGGGCGGAGGGACCTCACCCTCAGGCAGAGGTGGTTTGGGAGGAGCAAGCTCATCTGTCAGCTGAGACAGGATTAAGGGCCAGGTTGTAAGTAAAGCCCAAGAACTCCCGCCCCCTAGAATTCTTCCCTTTCCTCTAAAAAGCATCCCCAGAAAAGCCACCCACATTCACTCCACAGAAGACCACCTACACTGAGCCTAGGGGCCACCTGCTTCAATCTCAACAGAAACATATTTTCTTCCTATTTTCTCCACAAAAAGCTACTGTTCTGGCCGTATCCCAGGGAGGCACACACAGCGCCTCCAGACCAAGGATTCTTAAAGACAATCTAAGTTCTGGGCCCGACTGACGAGGGGCAGCTGCACAGGCCGTAACCTCTCTGACAATGAGTGGGTAGCTTTGCCAAATGACCTCCAAGATCTGGATAGTAAGTATCATGACTCTAGTGATCACATAAGAGCCATCCCAGAATAGCCGTCTCTCTGGCCCTAACCTTACCCACTAACAGCCCAGCTGGAAAGCATCAAAAGAAGCATTGGAGGCGAGGCAGGCACTGCTCCTTAGCAATGGGCCCAATGAACCAATTTCCTCCTCAACCAACTTAGAAACTGGTATCTTTTACTGGCATTAAATATGGGAAACTAAATCAAGGAGAGTAAATCAAAGTATTGCCTTGAGAAACTATTCCCGAGGTCCTGCTATCTCCAATACTGTTAAAACAAATGTCTAAAAATAATCACTGTTTCTGATTCCAGGATTTGTGTCAGCAAGATAGTATCCAGCTAGCCTCCTCCTAAACCATTCACCTATCGAAGAATAAATTCATGTGTGTGTTGGGGCGGGGAGGCATCAAAAAATTTTAAATTATAGTTGGGGGGAAAAAAAACAAAAAGTCAAGTAAAGGAAAGAAGAACCTACGTAAGATTCGAACCACCTCTGTTTTGCCGTTATCCACTGGGAACACAGATAATCTCACCACCAGCTGTGCAGGTCACATCCCCACTCCTCACTGACCCCTCAGCCATCACATCCACACGTCCCCAAGCCAGCTCCTTTGCTCCCGTCACTCCTGATCACAGCAGGCCAACACCCCAGGGCCCCACCTACCCAGCACACTCCATGCAGAAGCACTGGCTTAGGACCCCACCAGATTTAAGCATGAAAACCAAGTGGTGGCTCTGACTAAGCTTTAAGGAAAAGCTAAACATAGGCGCTTGGTGGCTGAGGCTCCAGGACACAGCTCTGGTCACTTTCTCTTGCTACAGCTCTGCACCCTGGGGCTCGATTCTCCCCATGTCTCTGAGTTTACTTACGCGGAGCTGTTCAAGGTCTGGCGGAGGCGGCGGGAAGTCAGGCTCCTGAGGTTGGAAGGCTTCTCTGACCTTGGCCACAGCTCCCAGGATCCGATATCCCGAGTCCAGGAAGCTCTTTTGCAAGCCTAAACACAAGACGGCCTCACTTTCAGCTGGCCAGGTCAGCGCCCTGGAGCACTGTCTGTCCAGCCAAAGAACAGGTTTCCGTTAACAAAAGCTGGATGTGAAGCTGCCAGTAAAGCATCACAGGCAGGGACTGAAGGGGAAGGGAGGTGAGAGCAAGGCCAGTACCCTGGGGCCGGCAAAGAGTCGGAAGCGTCACACGCGTCACACACCAGTGTTCCCTGCAGCGCGCAGGGAACCTTCCTGTCTGTGCGACTAGCGAGCCCTTAGGACACTCCTGGCCACGAACACTTCGGGCTCAGCTGGTGCTCATCACTTGTCTTATGATAAAGCAGTCAGGAGATAAGCCTGCCCAGCTCGGAGCAGGGGAGATGGCAGTGTCAGATTGGGCCTCCGTTCCCTGGAGAACTTCTCACCTTTCTCGCTACTCCTTTGCTCTACTTGGCCTTCAGCGTATTAACCCGTAGGTTGAGCTGCCACTCCTACCTCCTGAATTCCAGTTATCTGGAATTCAGGAATCTACTCAAAACTATTAGAAACTCCAATTAGGACACTGAGCATGTCCCTAGTGATGGCGGGATGAGGATACTGGAAAGAGTCCGCCCGGGCTCGGGATGGACAGGGTGGTTCCTCCCTCCGACTCTCTCACACAGAAAGGATTCGACTCACAGACCAGGCTAAAAACGATGGATGCTCACAACAAAAAAACTCGGCTAAGGAAAACCCAGATCTTTGGGTGTAAAACCAGGAGACATATCAGTCAACGTTAGCCCTCCAGGTTTGACAGAAACAGAGACTGTTTTACAGAGAAAAAGCATTTTAAGAAAAGCAGAAGAGAAGTAATGCCAGTTACATAAGCTAAACAGTTGGTAGACTGGTTATCATGCATCCGTTGAGAAATGTCCAAATGAACGACTCAACAGGGCCAGGAGCTCCGTTAGTCAGATAACATTAAAAAGTATGGAGAGGTGGGTCCAGAGAAACTTACAACAAATCTGCCAATACTGCAGAGCATATTTTGTCCCATACTATTTGGGACAGAAGAAGATTCATCTAGCATTCGCAAGCTACCTATCTATCGTTTTGGCTCCCAGACTGTATGCAGCGCTTGTGGGGTGCACATTCCCTCACCACCCTGTCAGCTTCCTGACTTCTTAGTGGAGCGAGCCACACCACACATTGCTTACCAGGGTCAGAAATGTTTCCAGCCACAGCCTTTGCGTCCATCACCATCGGAGAGATGGTTTTGCTCAGTTCATCAGAGGCAGCTTTCACAGCCTCACGGAACTTGGGGTCCTCAGAGTTCTCCACCTCCCTCTTAGCCACCAGCAGGATCCGGTTGGCCCGGCGAGCGATGCTGGTTGCCCCAGCGACAAGCATCTGAGGCTGAATATTAGCCATGGCTACTTTACACTTGTCCAGGTCTTTTTTAATTGCTTCTTCGGAAGCATCCAACAGAGATTTGGTGTCAATGGCTTCGTCCACCAGCCCTGTCACGAGAACAGAAATGGAACTTAGCTCCTCCTTTAGAAGAACGGAGACTCCAGAACGCTGTTGTCCAAGTTTCTTATGTGAAAGTATAGTACCCAGAATTCTCTCCTACAGCTCAAAGTCCTTCTTTTGTGATCAAAAGCGTCCAGGTGAATACCACAGTTTAAAAAAGTGAAGCTGCAGCCCAGGAGGCCACAGACTCTCACAGCATTTATACCAACCGTGGTCGCACGCCGCCTTCTGCCTACCAGACATCCAGAAATGCAACGACATCAGGAGGAAACTAGGATTGCGTCTGAAACCTTCACCACGTTATCTGTTAATAACATTTTCTCCTGTCCCATCTCACTCCCCAGCCACCTGCTGCCTGTTGGCAGCTTGTAGTACCCAAGACGAGCCACGCGGAGGATTCCAGTAACCCTAACAGCCTGTTTCTTGTTTCGGTTACCTCTCTCCAGGCCCCTCAGGAGCTCCACTTTCATGTCTGGCTGCTATGGACCCCTGTCACAGCAGGTTCTGCAGGGCAGCCGAGGAGCCTACATTCCTCGTTTCTTCCCTCTTCTCCTCTCCCTCCCTCCACAGAGAATGAAGAAGATTCAAGGGGCCACTTCGACTGCACAGACACGGGTTTGTAGGTGGTTCGTTTTCTCCTTTTTTAAAAAACTACGTAGTTGATAAGTTGGAGGAAACTCTGAGACAAGTTGTATTAAATGGTAGCTATTGTGGTTCCTTGAAATGTGAACCCACTGAAAATGACAGGGACACTTACTGTATCCACAAACACCGCCTCCCAGCCTCTGAAACCAAACTCTGGCTCAGACTGAGCAAAGACACTATTCAAAGAGAAGATAGGAGCTGTAACAATAAACATCACACCGGGAGGGCGGCATTAAAATAAAAGAGACTCAAAGAGTCTCTCTTCAGACAAAGTTGCAAGGGTTGAATGAGAAGCCGCTGCTGCTCAGCAGCCTTCATCAGGGCCAAGTACACTGTCAAGCACATGACGTCCCTTTATCCAATTACAGCGGAGTAACAGAACCGGTCCTGCTCAAGTTTCTCAGAACTCACTCCTCACGGATTAGATAAGAATTCTGCACCCAACTCTACCTGTCATTTTTTCAACATTATCGATCCACTGGTTCTTCATGGTCTCAAAATGTTCATAAGCAGCTTGGTTTCCGGGATTCCTTAGTAAGATGCGAGCAGCCGAGATGACCTGGCAATGACACGACAACCTTTAAACACCTGAGCACCCTCCCAAATACAAACCTTTAGGGAAACTCTCTCCTCTCTACCTACAGATGGCACTAGAAAGCCAAAAATCGGCAAGGCTCTTTTCAGACTGAACAATTTAGGCTTGGTCTCATAAACAGCTCCCCATGATGAGCCCTGGTCAAAGGTTTTCCGGTGACAGCCTGATACTAAGAAGGTACAAAAGTGACCAAGTAAATGGGTGTTCACTTGACACTTCAGAGTATGCACAAAACTGACATGTATTCGGGCCCTTGGTGTCAAATCTTCCATCTTAAAAAGCACCATGTTTTCAAGATACTAAAAATTACTAAAAGTGCTTTCACAACTATTATCTTACTGAATCCTCACAGCAACCCTGTGATAGAGACAGGACAGGTAATTTATCCATTTTACAGCTGCAAAAACCAAGACTCAGAAAAGTTAAGTGACTTGCGCTCAAGACTTCCCACCTGGGGGAAGAGAGACTGATATTTACTGAGTATTTGCTGAGTTACAGGCTGTACACTCATCCTCTTAATCCTCGAAACAATCCATAGGAAGGAATTATCTCCGTTTTACAGATGGGGAAAATTCAAGTCCAAATCTGTCTCCAAAGTCCATAGATGGTGTCTTTTTTTTTTTTTTTCAATTACAGTTGACATTCAATATTATTTTATACTAGTTTCAGGTATATGGCATAGTGATTAGACATTTATAAAATTTACAAAGTTATCCCCCCATTAGTCCAGTACCCACCTGACACCATACCTAGTTATTACAATATTACTGACTATATTCCCTATGCTTTGCTTTACATCCCCGTGACTATTTTCTAACTACCAATTTGTGCTTCTTCTTAATCCCTTCCCCTTTCTCACCCAGCCCCACAACCCTCCTCCCTCTGGCAACCATCAGTGTGTTCTCTGTATTTATGAGTCTGTTTCTGTTGTATTTGTTCATTTATTTTGTTCTTTAGATTCCACATGGAAGTAAAATCATATGGTATTGGTCCTTCTTTGTCTAATTTAAGTCTAGTTTCCTGTTTCTCTTTTTTAGAAATCTTAGTGTTATACAGAAATCCTATGTTTTATATTCCATGTTTAGAAAGTTTTTAAAGAAAGTTAGAAGTTCCTATTTTATGGAAGTTTTTTTTAAAAGTTGGACAAGTGTGACTTTTCAAGAGAGTCAAACTTATCAACATGCCATGCGGGCAAAAGTTAAACACTTAAAAGACATGCTTATTTCCCTGTCTCTCCCTGCAGGTCCACCAGCGCCTGTATAACGATTTGTAAAAGCACCGCAGTTCCCACTATGTCACAGGCACTCAGTAAATATCTGCTGAGTAAACGAATGAAAAAATAATGAAGTCTCTATAATTCAATTAGAAGAAAAAATATACAAACTTCGCACTCAATAATATTGAGCTGATATTTTTAAGAATGCCTATTAGAACTTTAAATCCTGTCCAATTTTTTTCTTTTGTCCCCACTCTGTCAGTATAGTGTTCACAGCACACTAGCTATACGTTGATTATAGAATTAAGCAGAAAAAAGAAAACAAGTTGTGGACACAAATGAATTTTTTAAAAATTCCCTCAAAAGTATGTGGGAAAAGGCATAAGCTCTAAAATCAAAACAAAGCAAGCTCTCAAGATTATCCAGTGTGTGTGTGTGGGGGAGTGGAGGGTGGGGTTGGCCTTACTGGTTTTTTTCTACCTTCAAAACTAAACTATTAATCATTGTAAAAAATTCAGACAATACAAAAACGATTTTGACACTATGGGTATGTGTGGCTTTTTTCATGACATTTTACAGGACATATTCAAAAATGTATAGAACCTGTTCTGTAATTAACCTTCTTGACTGAACACTAGGTGGTGAGTATTGAAATGATGAAAAGTGAGCAAAACTCCACCTGGGGAGTGAGTTCTCGGGCTGTCTTCACTGATGCCTGGATGCCTTCCACCGTTGGTTTATTAGCAGTTCCAACAGCAGCCGCTTTCTCTGCTGTGGCACCCAGCCTTCCCGAATGGTTCTCAAAATTAGCCGCCCTCTCATCAAATACCTTGAGGAAAAAACAAAGACAGTAAGAAAATTTAGAATGGGTCAGGCAGCCTATGAAAAACTCTCTAAGCAGAGGCAGCCACTGCTCAAAAACTTCACAGATGAGATCGAATCCTGGTTAATAAGACAACCAACGCCTCGTCTTGGCCCTGCTGTATCTCCTCAGAGGTGTGGCCGTAGCATCACGTGTGTGACTGTGTGTGCATGCACACGCACACACACCCTTTGATTTCAGTTCAACCAGTGCTTACCAACAGCACACAGGACACACAGTGCTGTGTCGTCTGGAATAAGGAGTTCAGAGACTGTGGAGACTTAAATAAGCCCCATTCCCAAAAGGCTTGTTCTCTAGTTTGAAGAGGACAGACACACCCACTCCAGGCTCTGGTGTAAGGGGCTGAGTACATTAAAAGCCAAAAATATCCACAGAGCTCCAGCCCCTCGTGCTCATGCAACCCATTACCATGAACGTTGTAAAAACTCTGCCCCGACCTCCACGGGACAGAAGCGATAGATGGCGCACTCACACTCAGGCCTGACACAGCCGTAAGGATGGCTGACTTGTATTATCCCACATGCAAAACCATCTACAGAATAGTTCATTCAGCTCCCACATTTTTAAAAAGTTAACTTTTCTTTTGACATGGATATTATACAAGGTTGCATACCACGAAGGGGAGGATTTAACTTAGACAAAAAAGACAAAAGCTCTTCTGCCATTTGTTGGGATAACATTATTGGAATTGATGCTTGGAAAAGCAAGGTGCTCCCAACAGTGCGGGCTCAGGTTTATACTACACACAGAGCATGTCAGAAATTGCCTGGCAGAATCCATCTCTTCTTTGCCTGTCCCTACCTGCCCATACCTGCAGACCAACTGTGGTCCTGGCAGATAATCCATAAAGGTCTCTTGGTTCAACAGCAGGCTCTAATCTCATGGTCAAGGTTCTGTGTTTACGCACTCAAATCTCTTCCCCATTCTGGCCTCTTGTTTGGATTCAGCTCCCTGAGTTCTTGCCATTTAATGCTCAGAATCTCTGCATAAATCTCTGGTCTCCTAGTCCCCTTCACCTAGCTTCAGTTCTTGTTCCTTTACTTGGCTGGTCTCCCATAATCAGGACCTACAGGGCTTTTGCCTACCTTGGTTGATCATCTCGACCCCCGCCCATGTCTGCTGTTCCCTCTGATTAAACTGATGGCTTAGATTGCTGTTCTTGTCAGTCAATCAAAATTCACTGAGCACCTACTATGTACCAGACCCTGGAGTAAGTGCTCAAGATACAAAGATGAGTAAGACAAAAGTTCTGCATCTCAAGGAGCTCACATCCTACTGGGGTAAAAAAAAAAAAAAAAAAAAAAAAGGCCCATAAACAGACATTTATAAGAGTGTGCTAAGTGCAATAATAAAGCTAATAACTGATATTATGGGAGCAAAAGGAAAGGCATTTTACCGATCCAGGAAGTAAAGGATAATGGGACAAAGGAATTAAATGAAAGAGAGACAGAAAGAACAAAATCCTGAAAGGAAGGACAGAATATGCAGAAAACTATAAGCAATTAGGCATTACTGGGCCACGCATGGAGAGATGGATTTGTAGGAAACAGGTACAGAGAGAGTATTAGAAGCCAGATCACAGAGCTCTGTCTTTCTCCTATGTGAAAGGGAAGGCCCAAGGAAGGGTTTAAGCAAGAAAATACCAGGATCAGATCTATATTTTTATTTTATTGGTTGCCCAGTGCCATTCAAAGACGACCAACCACAGATGAGCTGTCATACAGGCAGCAGAGGATGAGGTTCAGAACTAGAGCTGTGGCAACATGAATGGGAAATGGAAAGAATTCAGGAAATATTTGTGAAATCAAATTAACTTGACTTAATTTATTGGTATAGGAAGATGAAGGGAAGGAAATAGTCAATGGTGACTCACAAATTTCAAAGAGAGAGAGAACAACAGAAGGATAACATGTGCTGAGGTACCTATGAAACGTCTAGGTGAAGAGGACCAGCAGACAGCTGAAGCTACTAGTCTGAAACTCACAGAGGTCTGGAATAAAAAAAAGCAAATCATCTCAGCCTAAGGGGGCCACGAGCTGAACTGCCCAGTAACCGAAGCTAGAGAAACAAAATGAGGGTCATCACCAAATAACACAACCTCCACTCACCAGTTCTACGTGGTCCTGGGTGCCTGACCCAATTGCTTTTCTTTGCTGCCAGTACTAGTGAGGCTGGAAAACCAAATAATTGTTTTCCTACGTTCCTTTGCATCTGGGGTGGCCATGTGACAAAGTTCTAGCCAATGAGACCCAAGCAAAAGTCTCTTGGAGGATTTCTGGGAAAGCCATTCATTCAGTACCAACAATGTACCAGACATTGGTTTAAGAACTGGGAATAAACTGATTACAAAACAAAATGGAAATTTCATGCTAATGTGAGGGAGACAAACATGGAAATTTCACATTAATACGAGACAAACCAAAAATGAGGTAAACATGTCAAATGTTGATCAGTGCTAAGGAGAAGAGCAGGATATGGAGATTAGGAAATCCCTGGAAGTGGGGTTGCTACCAGAGATGATAAACCGAAAAGTGACATTTCAGAAGAAAGCTAAAAAAAGCGAGTGAATAATACATATAGGCGTCAATGGGAAGACCAGAGAGAACAAGCACAAAGGTTAGAACGTGCAAACATAAACAAGCAATACTGGGAATACAATGCAAGTTGGTCCAAGTAGGCAGAGGAAAGTGGGAGAGTGCGTCCACGCAAGGTCAGAGCGGATGGGGACAGATGCAGTGATGCTGCAGCCACCTGGACCACTCACACTAGCTCAGTGGAGCCAACAGTGCCCCTGTCTTCCCAGCTCTGCTTTCAGTGACTTCATATTCAAACAGCCACGATGGGAATATTTACATCATGGAAATCAACAAACGTTCCACATCTGGGCTTTTTGTCTGGGGGACCTTTTTCCTGGTGAACTAGTCTACAAGCAAATCACTGGCTTTACTATTCTTTCTAAGGACTCTGGCTTCACTCTGGGTCGGGGAAGAGTCATCAGAAGGGTCTGAGTAGAAGAATAACACCAAATGATTTAAAAGGCTCGCTCTGACTCCTGTGTGGAGAAGAAAGTGCCCTAATAAAGGGATAGTTACGACTGCAGCGGCTCCCATCCCTCATTTCTTACTGTCTTGAACACGATGGCTAGGGCTGCAGCAGCCATCTCACACCATGAGGAAAAGACCAAGAAAATCACAGAGATGCCAGCTTTCATGGTGTCAAGCTGCTGAACCAACGCCAAGCCACCTATCTCCAGGTTTCTTTCTGTGTGATGAAAATAAAACCCATCTGTTTTCATGTCTGATGGTCAAGTCTTCTACCATTTGCAGCTAAAGACCTTCTTAACTGACACCCTTGGTGACTAAAAGAAGCGATCGCAGGGCCTTCCCTCTTCCATCTTTCCACCCTTCATCCACAGCAGCCCAACCACTGCCCTTGATGTACACTGTAATCATACTTTACCTTTACAAACAAATAACCAATCAATAAATGGGATGTATGTGTGTGTGGTTGACCAACAGAAGAAACAGAAGGCTTCAGACACCCACCTCTTCCCTGTTGGGCGCATCAGGAGGGGCGGTGGCCGCCACTGCCAACAGCTTGATGGGCGTTGTGGTGTCGCTGAAAACATCTGACACCTCCTGAGTCATGGCCTCCTGCATCTGGGCTTTCAGATCCTTAAAAACATTGTTTACAAATGAAAATTTCCAAAACTATCGAAAAAGCACCTCTGCCACTGCCCTCACTTCACTGACACATTCATCCACTCAGCCAGTCTTTCATTCAATAAATATCTGTGGAGTATCAAGTATGTACAAAGCACCGAGCTGGCATGGAACAGGTGTAAGAGAGGAATCCTGCCTTCTATGGGATTAGTGTCTCGTAGAAGAGGTCAAACATGACCCACATTTCCTTACAGACTGTTCCACCCAATCAATTACTTCCTTGGTGACCTCTACAAAATGATACTGAGACAGAATCATGGGGTTGAGCCCCAAGAAGGCCCTGAGGGAGACAGAGTTCCTCACCATTCCCAGTGCCAGAAGGGACCACACTAACAATTGTAAGGACTGTTTGCTGGAGGCAGTGCCAAACTTCTAAGCATTTTCTTATATTAAGAGGAGAGAAATCAAGAATGGGAATTATTTTTTAATACAATTTTTTTTCCATTGAGATTCTAGAAAAATGTGATAACCAATGTACGTATCCATTTCTTACCATGGGTCTAAGGAATAGACTTCTTAGAAGTCTTCAAAAACTCTTTCTCATAGTTATCACACTCAGTCCAGTCTAGTTTTCTGTATTTACCCAAAGAAGTCTCAGTCACCTTCCCTGTTTCTCACGGTGGGTGGCATGTCCTGGCTGGTGAAACCTGAGATGGTTTTAGGTGTTACATAAAGAAATGTTTTTGTTTTGATTATTGTGTATTTCTTTTAAAGAATATTAGAGAAAATATAAGTAGCTCATCAATCTCCTGATTTCAGGATTATTATAAAGTTTTCTTTTAAATAAACTGACTTAAGTTTAGAACAGAAGTCCATTTTACGAAAATTACTGGATAGGGCAAATATCACGTAAGAGCTCTTCACTCAGTGAACTGGGAAACACAGTTGAGTTGCTGTCACACACTGGTGAGGCTTTTCCCCTAATAGGCTCAGAATTTCCTTAGGTTCTTGGTCACACTCTTTTCCCTTTCCCAAAACTAAAAAATTATATATTTTTAAAAACACTCCCTAGTTTTTCAATAATAGTAAATGTGTGAAATGTAACAACATATGCTCCGGAGTTCTACCTTTAAGGAGTCTTGGAGCTGAGATGCCAGGGCTCTCGCCTGAGGACTTTCCCCTTCCCCTCTGGCAGCCAGGTCAGCCAGCTGGGCTGTCAGCTGGTCCACTCGGTCACACTTTGCAAGAAGATCTTGGCGATAAGGTCCCATCATGACATTAGCCAGACGATGCCCTTCGGCCACAAGCCCCCGGATGGCAGCCTGACCTGGACCAAGAGGAAAACACTAAAAGTCACGGAGACCTGAAGAAGAAGCCAACTGCAGTGCCATCTGTTGTTTGTTTGTTTGTTAATAATAATATTTAGTGGCATTTTGTTTCCCCTAAAAACAGAAAAATTGGGGAAATACAGAAAAATTTAAATAATAGTAAACCACCCATAATCCCATCACTCAGAGATTGATATATCTGAACATTTCCTTCCAGTCTTTTTTAATGCATTGCATGTTCCTATACACATATACATTTCTCTTTCACATAATTGGGATCATACTATAAACTTTTTCCTTACTTCTTTTTATTTAAGATGAGCATTTTCCCACATAGTCTTCAAAAATCATGATGTAAAGTCTATGTAATATTTTATAATATTAACCATAATTATTTGGCCATTTACTTATTATTTAGCATTTACTCTGTTTATATATACTCTTGAATGTCACTCCTTGGAAACATCTCTAATTATTTCTTAGACTAAATTCCTAGAAGTCAAATCGCTGAGTCAATGGGTATGAACCTTTTTAAAGTTCTTGACACGTAACACCAAATTACCATTCAGAAAATTTGGTATTACCAATGTATTCCTCCACCAGTAAATAATATGTCTGCCTGATTCCTCAACACTGGGAATAAGCAATTTAAAAATGTATTTTTTTATCCAATGAATACAGCAAATGAAGTAATTAGTTCTTTCAGCTTCAGCAGGCTTGCTATCATAATATGACCTACATTCCTATAGATTCATTCCGAAAATCTCCCAAAAGTGAAAATCTTAGGTTATCAATGCGATTAGAGACTGCGTGGTGCAGACGGCCTCGCCACTGAAAATAACCTTGGTAGTTAAAAGCCTTTTACTTCTTTTCAAAAATTGTATTTAACTGGGTACTTTCTAAGGACTGTAATAACTGAAATACAATAGAATGGAAGTATACATAGACTGGAAATAATTAGTTCAAAGTTTCAATTCCAACCTGAGGACCTTTCTATTTGCCCACATTAAAATCATTTATTCATTAATATCTCTTGATTAAATCACAGAAATCTCAGTGGCTACCTGTGGAAATGTAGAATGAC
Organism: Rhinolophus ferrumequinum; assembly: GCF_004115265.2. Lineage (NCBI taxonomy): Eukaryota > Metazoa > Chordata > Mammalia > Chiroptera > Rhinolophidae > Rhinolophus > Rhinolophus ferrumequinum. The sequence continues at coordinate 51,404,764 of NC_046299.1, read as the reverse complement.
TTACTCACCAATGGTTGAAGAACCCCTTCTTCGCCTAATTACAGATGATACAGGATCCCTACCAAAAACTCGCTTGTTTTCACTGAGCCCAGTTCAATGAGGGTCAAGTTCACCGCTGCCCGCCCTTACCGACTCCTCGGTCGTCCAGTGTGGGGTTATCTATCCAGCGCTGCGCTTGCTCAATCTTGCCTTCGAGGTGGACAGCGGCTTTGGCGGGTCTGCTGTTGGCTACAGCCCTATTGGTTTTGGTCTGCAGATTCTGCAGGGCCGTGGCCACCTGTTTGGCCAATGCTCGGGCCTCTGGGGAATCTCCTTTCCCCCTGCGGAGAAAACAACACACAGACACTATTTACATGGAGATGCTGATACAAATGCTAATGGATGTCAAATTGCTAATGATTATTATTAACTTGGTTTGAAAGAAGAGTAGTTTATTCATTTGGCCCTTAAATAAGAAATGAGTAATTTAAATTTGGTTAGCTTTCCCACCTGACATTAAAAATTAGTTTGGAGCAGCCTAGCTCAATCAATCTCAACCATCTGGTAAACTGAGCTCAATCACACTAGGTTAGCTGACCGAGGTCAGCTGACCCCTCAGCCTGCCACCTCTGAACACGCTAGTTTCCTCAGCAACTAGGTGGGCCCAAGTAGCCATATTTCTTGTGCAGTAGTGGTTGAAATAGTTAGAGTAGAACTAGTTGTAGTTATTTAAAAAATAAATAAATAAATAAATATATATATATATATATATATATATATATATATATATATATAAAATAATTTGTTGCAAAACAGTATGTTTTGTTACACCAGCAGCAGCTTCATACATCTCCTGTTTACTGCATCTCTTGATGGCATCATTTCCTCTTGGGCTTGATTTAATCTCATGTTATTTTGCACAGTAACATGCTATATAGGCTTGTAGCTTAGGAGCAATAAATAGGCTCTACCAAATCGCCTGACAATGCATTTCTCAACATATATCCCCACCATTAAGCGGGAAATGGCTGTATGTGAGTATGTGTATGTTTATATATGTATGTGTACATATATATGTGATATAGTAATAAGTAATGATATGACTGACCACACATGGAGTTCTGCTACTATCACCTTTACCAATAATTCTCTTCATCATTAACAAACACTAATGAGTGTCTGCTATGTATATGGACCTGTGTTAGGATGCTAAGAATATAGAATCTCTGTTTTGAGAATTTTAAAATCTAACGAATGTTAAACAGACCATAATAATGGGTTAATATTAATGAACACAAACCTAACTATACTGACGTTTTATTTTACAAATGTTAAATTATACATCTTCCCAACCTAAATAAGGCAAAATTTGGGCCTCAGAGACCCCCCAAATGACCAAGTTTGATGTATTAGCTTGGTGCAAAAGTAACTGCAGTTTAAAAGCTTAAAAGAAAAAAATGCAAAAACCACAATGACCTTTGCACCAACCTAATACAATCAAATTTTAGCTGTTTCTTCAGTAGTTCTGTCACCACAACCTCCTGCCTAAAGTATGCCCCACTCATTTCCTACTTCATGATTTTAGATGCAAGAGTTTGCTTTCCTAGCCAATACTGCCCTCTTACTCGGTATAAGACTTGAAAGAACTCTAAAGTATGTTCACTGGAAAAAGGTTAGGCGCTGTCCCATGGAAGCACAGGAAACGAAACACACAACTTAAATGAAAAGCAGAATCTCACAAGATACTTAACTGTGGCTAGTATCCCTAGAGAAGCAGCTGGAGGACTAAGGTAGGAAAGAAGCAGCTTTTACTTTTGACACTGTACCCTTTCTTAATGTCCTTTTAACATATGCTGCCAGTTTTGGGGGGGGGGGTTTGTGTGTGTTTTTTTTTTATTTATTTTTTTTACATTTATTGGGGTGACAATTGTTAGTGAAATTACATAGATTTCAGGTGTACAATTCTGTATTTGTTTTGGTTTTTTTAAGAGAGAAAAATATCTATCAAAAGAAAAAGAGCAACACTTCTTTTTATTTAATCAAAGTAGGTGCCAGGAAAGCCTTTAAGAGAAGCTGTGGTTGAGGACGTTGTATTTAAGGATCTCTTATAGCTGCTACTCACGAAATAATATTTCTGGGGAAGGAAGAAAGTATCTTCATATACCTCTCCCCGTCCTCCCTTCACCCCAGGAAACTTTGCATGGCTATGTACAAATATTACTTTCCTCATACACCTGGGAAACAGATATATCATAAACACAATATAGCAAGACAAGTCCTAGCTTAGAAATGAAAACTACAGATCTTAAAAAAGCAGTTCTTGGGGCCAGCCCGGTGGCTCAGGTGGTTGAAGCTCCATGCTCCTAACTCCGAAGGCTGCCGGTTCAATTCCCACATGGGCCAGTGGGCTCTCAGCCACAAGGTTGTGGGTTCAACACTTCCAGTCCCTCAAGGGATGGTGGGCTCCGCCCCCTGCAACTAAGATTGAACACGGCACCTTGTGCTGAGCTGCCTCCCAGGTGGCTCAGTTGGTTGGAGCGCAGGCTCTCAACCACAAAGTTGCCAGTTCGATTCCTCGAATCCCACAAGGGATGGTGGGCTGCGCCCCTGCAACTAGAAACGGCAACTAGACCTGGAGCTGAGCTGCACCCTCCACAACTAAGACTGAAAGGACAACAACTTGAAGCTGAACAGCATCCTCCACAACTAAGATTGAAAGGACAACAACTTGACATGGGGAAAAAAAAAAAGACCTAGAAGTACACACTGTTCCCCAATAAAGTCCTGTTCCCCTTTCCCCAATAAAAAAAAAATAATTAAAAAAAAGCAGTTCTTACCATCCTAAATTAATTTAAAACTATGTGATAGGCAATGAATCACTCAACTCCAATTATGTCAATGATAAAATAGAGTAATATCTTACTTAGCCACGTCACACAGAATCAATGAGAATACAGTGGAAGAGCATCGCACATGCATTTAACCTACAGAATTCAACTATCTATGTGCTTAGCGGACAAAAGAGACAAGATTAAAGGGCAATTTAAGTGATTAAATACATACTGTCTTCGTAAATCTCCTAATTTAGAAGTCAGAGCAGATATTTCTCCAAGAGAACGTAGAATGTCATCTCTCTCTTTAGGATCATCACATAATTCTGCTATTTTCCGAGCTTCCGCCAAAGCCCCTCGAATCTGTTCTTCTCCTTCTGGTCCACCATGTGGATCTGCAAGCCAGTTCTGCACACAGAAATGGAAAAGAAGCACACTGTCATCTACTCATGAATCACATTATATCAAAGTTAACAATGCCATCAGAAATAGTTCAAAAGTAATCACAAGGCACACATTACAGTTTTACATACGTTCTTAGCTCAGGTAAAATCAAATCAATCCCTTATCTTTTAAAAAAAAATCTTTTTCTTTCCCAGTAGAAATAAAATAAGCTTCACAAGCCTTATCTCATCTTTAAATTAATCACACCTTATGAATTCTTCAGTTTCTCAAACATTTGTGTTTCTTTGTAAGATGAAATCATTTTACAGTAGTTATTCGAAAACTGTAACCCTTTAACACTGCTATGACCAAATGTAGTTGTGAATTCTGAGATGAAAAACAGTTTCAATATACTGTAATCTGTATCAGGAACTAGGATACTCTTGGTATTGAGTGCTTACTTTTAACTAATCGAAGTATTCAAAATTAAGATGCTTATTTCAAAATATAAATAAATACTATCTATCATAGATGGCAGTGGAAGTGTTAACATTAGTAACTGCTGGGAATTAGTCATCACTTAGAAACACCCATTATCCACCCACAGTAAATGAGAGGAGGGGAGGGAGAGAGAGGAAGGGCGGGGGAGAGAGATGGACAGAGATAGATAGATGGATACAGGCTATTTATGGAACGTTTCTTTCTCTTTTATGTCCCACCCCTCTTGAAAATCATCAGTACTACCTGAGCAGCATCGATCTTCTTCGCAATACTCTGCTTTGAGTTTGTCATGGCTTCCAACTTGCGGGCTGCATTTTCCACTTTGGCTGTGAGCACATCCAGGCCCTGAGACACCTGCTGGGCTTTCTGCATGGCTACCGGTGAGGCTCCTTGTCCTCTACTCAAAACAGATAGATGCTGTCACTGCACTCTCTCAAATGCTTAATAGCAAAATCATACTAAAAGCACAGTATATGTCATTTTTCTTAACATGCTTGTCTTTTTCCTTTTCTCCAGTAAGTCTGAGAGAGCACAAGAAAACACAGAGAGAACAAAATAAAACCCCCAAACCATCTGCTTTCTCCTTTGCTTTTGAAAATACACATCAGCTTCGTGGAGCTGCATAACCGTTTTAAAGACCAGGCCTACATATTTTGATAAGAATGATTCTCCTCTTGGTAGTGATTACCTAATCAAATCTAAACTTCAGGGGAAAATGTGCTTGTGATCTTATTGCTATGGCGGGTTGTGTTACCATAGCAACGGGTGCTTTAGAAATAAACAGTCCATTAGATTGTCTTATTTACGGACAAGTATACATTAAAAATGTTTCAGGAGGCAGTATGCGCTGTGTTGCTGAAATGAAAGTACAGCACACGGGGACCAACCAGATCTGGGTTCAAAACCTGGCTCATAGTACCTGTGGAACCTTGTTTATCAGGTTTTACCTCCTAGGGCTTCAGTTTTCTAACTTATAAAATGGGGGGTGGGTAGGCAACGAACAATACTTGCCTCACTTATCAAACACAGTGGCCTCAAGCAAAAGATATATTTGAAAATACTCTGCCAATAAAGCAATACACATAACATGTTTCCCCAAAAATAAGACCAGGTCTTATATTAATTTTTGCTCCAAAAGATGCATTAGGGCATATTTTCAGGGGATGTCTTATTTTTTCATTCACAACAATCCACATTTATTCAAATATAGTCATGTCATCTTCTTCTGGGACATTGTCACAACATACTAAATGCGTCTGCCTGGCTGACGATCTTAACAGGGGCTTATTTTCAGGATAGGTCTTATTTTCGGGGAAACACAGTATATACTGTGATACAGATTACTATTATTATTATTGAATTATTACTATTAAAATGAACCTAATGATAACCTTAAATGTCTACCTTCCACTCCTATGCAATCTATAAATATCAAAACCAGTTACCGTGTTTCCTGAAAATAAGACCTAGCCAGACCACCAGCTGTAATGCGTCTTTTGGAGCAAAAATTAATATAAGACCCGGTCTTATTTTACTGTAATATAAGACCGGGTTTTATCTAACAAGACTGGGTCTTATATAACATAATATAATATAAGACCGGGTCTTATATTAATTTTTGCCCCAAAAGACGCATTAGAGCTGATGCTTCGGCTAGGTCTTATTTTCGGGGAAACATGGTAGTACTGAGAAAAAAGAAAAAAAAAAGCACATGGTGACAAGAAACCATCGTTTCTCATCAAGTTCCTAAAGAACTAATTTCACTATATTCCTCTCTCAGAAATGGTAACGCTACTACTACAAAAAAATAATATGAGCTTGTTTTTCCTTTGTGGACACTTTGCAAGTCATAACAAAGTAAAATTTTCCATCGTTTTACCAGCTCAGATTTTGCAAACTCAACCAGAGGGAGGGGTGGCAACTTTATCATTTGGTAGAATGGCCTGGCTGGTCATCCTCATCAGAGTTCCCGATTTTAGGATAAACTCCAAAACGACTTTGGTTATGTTACTTATAATATGGATCTGTCATTTGTTTTTCTAGCCTCTTTTTAAATTTATCTCTGTGTTTCATCTATACCAATACTTAGGTAAGGAACTCAGTATTTATTTCCAGGTTTATAAAAGGTATTTCTACCTTTTACTTGTACTTGAGGCTTCCCCCCCTTTTCACATGGCAGAGGGATGGAGGATTTGGGGAAACATAGTTTTATGATTTAATTTGTTTTTCCCCTTCAAATCTAGTAATTTATGATGAGAAAGCTTTTTGGTATGAGAGTCCAACTTTGAGAAAGTAAAAATATGTTGGGGCTATATAGTTTTTCTCATTAAAAATAAAAAGTTTATTGAGTCCCGGGGGTGGGGGGATATATACTTCCAACCTAGAAACCCTAGTAGGTGACTGAATCAGAGAGCATCAATGAGGAAATTGTTACCGAGTTTCTGCCACTAAAATGTTAAACCAGCTGGGCATATTCAAGAAGGAATAACAGCTTTCGAATCATTCACTGTGAAGGGATACTGCAGATTCCAGCGGGAAGCAGGCCCACAGATGCTCGGTGCTGTTCCAGCCTTTTCTCTTTACAGATTAATGGACGATCCCATACAGAAACTCCCTCCTTCTCGTGCTCAAATGCATCTTTTTCTAAACACATACAAGTGTGTATTTGAGAATTCCAAGGGAAAACTGTCTACCACACTGTGAAAAGGCTACAGACAAAGGAGCCAGCGGTGAGAAATTAGAAGAGCCAAGAATCTTGTCAGACTGCACTGGCATTTCTCCGAATGGGAACAGAACTTCTTTTTGTGCTTTCTGTAAAGTTCTTGTCATGCTCACGACAAAGGAGACTGCTTCACAGCAGGAGAAAAAGGCTTACTGAGTTCAATGAGATAACTTTTATTTATGCTGTTCCTTCCCCACTTCGAGGTAGAGACTCGTAACGGGAAGCCCCTGGACCTTCCAGGGCTACTGTGAATCCACAAACCTCTGGAAATTATATGCAATATTGTTCAGATGCATCTTTTTAGGTAGAGATTAATGGCTTTCATCAGATTGTAAAAATGATCTTCGTTCTGAAAAGGTTAAGAAGTACCCCTTTAAGAGCTGTACTCTTCAGTCTGTTATGTGAATCCCTTTGAGACCAGGTGTCATGCATGGTGGGCAGCATGCAAGGAGTGTTTCTGAGGCCCGTTTGAATGGAGATCCTGTATATTCCAATTATCTCAAGATGTTTCATGACATTCTTGAAGCAAAATTAAACTTCCTCTACACTCATGTCTCATCATACTTCAATTTTTCTCAATGTCCACAGTATAAAATTTCATAAAAATTCAGCTCTTTTAGAACTTCATTAACTCTATGGATGAGTTCCAAAGAAACCTATATTATACTGAGTTTTCTTAATAGCAAACTATATGTGTCTAGTTTAAAGGGGAAAAAGTTCTAAAAGCCAAAGCTTGAGGCACATAAAAGAAAGGTAAAAGAAATATGAAACCAAATGAAGAATGATGAAATAGAACTCAAAAGAGCCTAGAAATGACCAACTTTAAGAATAACCTATTTAACCTGATTTTGCAAATGACATGGAAAATAATTCCCATGTTTTCACTCTTTATTTTTCTTTCTACCAGTCCCTCATAAGAGATATCTACCCATGCCAGACTTGACCACTGCCCCTTATTTTTCATGAGCTCACGGCTAGAGACCAAGATTAGATATCAGATTTCTAGTTCAATTTCAATTTTATTACAAGGCATCTGCACATTTTAAAAGTTCAGCAAAAAGCAAGTTCACTTCAAGCTCAAAAGAATTAATAGAGTATAATATCTATGTTACCTAGTAGCCAAGGAGAACACTGCAAAATCAGTAGACTTGCTTTCTGAATCCCTCTGTCAGGGGAAAGGGCCTATGTGCCACCCGCTACTGCTCTGGCAAGAGCAGAGGATATTACCTGGCTCGGTGATCAGCCACTTGATCGGTCATCTGTCCTAGCACTTTGCAGGTTCCAAGGATCTCCCTGCGTTCTTTGCCTGCACAGAGTTCACCAACTTTTCCAGCTTCATCTAAGATCTGCCTGATGGCCTGCTCACCAGCATCCCCTAAAATGAAAAGATATTCAATATCGATCGACATTGTTAACCTGTGAATTATTTAGAGAGGATGCTTTACAAGTCATTTCATTCACGAAGGAACTGATGATTTCAAACAAGACTAGTGAATAGAAAGCAATACATCAGATAGCTAACAGCCAAGCAGAGCCCTGACAACCTTAGGGTGAGGTTTCAACCACAAATATTGCTAAAAAAGGGAAAGCTACTTGGAACTACAGCCACCTGGAGACAATAAGCAGCTGTGGTTAAGAATATGGATGATGCACAGGATGGCCACGGGGTTTGAAAATTAATCTGGGGAACGTAATTTAGTGGTTACCAGAGGCTAAGGGGGTTGGGGGGTGGGAGATGAGGGTAAGGGGGATCAAATATACGGTGATGGAAGGAGAACTGACTCTGGGTGGTGAACACACAATGTAATTTATAGATAATGTGATACAGAATCGCACACCTGAAATCTATGTAATTTTACTAACAATTGTCACCCCAATAAATTTAAAAAAAAAAAAAAAAGAATATGGATGATGAAAATAGGTTCTAACAATTGAATAGTACTTAGCACCTCTAACCTCTGTTAGGCTTTTCACATTCATTCAAGTGTTAATCTAAAACTGAATAACCATTCGATTAGAAAATCCATAAAGTCTAGCTCACTAACCTATTTGGGTCTTATCTCTATATAAGCTAACTTTGTTTTCCAATTCTTCTTGTCATCATCATTTAATCTGATCAAGTATTTTGTTGACATAAATGGAAATATGCCTAATGGGAATGAAAAGAGTAGAGTTTTTATTCAAAATAATTACCTTTCTGATTCAGGGCAGAGGTGAACCAGTAATTTGGCAAAGAATACCCAGTTCAGCTTGGTTTATTCCTCCACGATAAGAGGTGATTAGTCTATGGCCTTCATTCTTTGAAGGCCCAGTAACACTTCCATTAGTCAAAACCAATGAAAGGGTCTATGGCTCTAAATGTTGCAGTAGTTATCGCAGGATTATGAGATTCTAGGAAGATTTCCTTCTTCTGTTTGCTTGGTTTTAGGTTTATGTTGTGTTTATCAGAAAAGTAGAACCAGGGGGTTACCTGGGGGCGCACTGGGATCACGGAGCCAACCTTTGGCCTGGTTCAGTTTGGAGTCTATGGAGGCCAGTGCTCTCTTCATGGCTTCAGTGTCCTTTTGAAGAGAAATTCCACAATTATTTTCTTTGCAAAAATTGCGATACCATGATACAAAGTAAGACAGAGAAGAAGTGACAGCACTTACATACAATAGCTATGGTAGTCCTACAAAGCCTTAAAAATATTCTCATCACACCAGACGCTCATTTCTATCAAAATGCAGCATCTTGCATGCAAATCTTCAGTTAATTCTATTCTGTTTCCTAATCTCCCTAATGCTAACCCATGAAAACTGGTAAAATCGCTCAAGCCAAAAGATGTTTAATGTCTTCAGCAGGAAAAAGCCCTGTTGTCACATGCCTCATTATCAGCCTTTCCACTAGTCAACATTCATCTACTGCAGCCCTGCCAAAGCCCTCCCAGCTTCAAGGAAGCCTCATTAGCATGTGGTGCCACAAATCATGGTTCTTTTACATCTTATTTTGAAATACACACACACACACACACACACACACACACACACGATGATGATTCACTATATTAATCTGAAAACCTTGGAATTACTGGTTGGAAAAAATGAAAATGTGAATCTAGCAATTTAGTTCTAATTCCATAAATAAACCACTAACTGTAATACAAGAAAGAAGTATTTTTTTTTGCCTTCCCTGCCACTCCTCATCCTTATTTCCCTTACCATCCCTAATCTATAAGAAGAGGCAGGATAAAATAAGTGGGTCTCAATTTACTCTTTAATATCAGGACTCATAATGACTAACATAAAAGTAGCATAAAAATCTCCCAGGATATATAGCATGAGAAGCTGAAACAACAGACTAATCACTTTAAAAAATACATATATTTTAATAAAGTTTTGGAAATATAGAAAAAACGCAGAGAACAATGTAACTAATACCCATGTACCCATCCTCACAATTGACACACTGGCCATCTCTCAAGTCTGTATCTAACACCTTAAAAGACAGTCTACCTCCCTTTTGCTCTAGGGAAATGCCTCTTACAGAGTCCATCCACGAAAGCACTGAGTTAACCTGAAATTCTAGGCAATGCCCTAAATCCCTAATTTTTTTCAATTTGCAGTCCGCAAAACTTCGGTTCTTACAGGTGTTGTACCAACAGTGTTCCACACGGGGGCAGCAGGAACACCCTCCCCTTCCCCCTTCTGATTTGAACATGTCCCAGCAAAGCACTAGGAGAAATAAGCGCTGGGAGCACTCAAGAGTTAGGCAGCCTGATCCCAGCTTTTCCGAAATACCTATTCAAATTACAGGACTCAGCTCTGGATTCCTTCCTTCTCCATCTAAACAGATACAGATTATTTTCCTGTTGAAGCTTTGGCTATCTAAGAGTCTAAAGAGCAAATTCTCAGCCAGAGCAACTAAAGAGAGTGAACTAAATTACTGAAAAAAAAGGAAGTAAAATATTTTTATTATCAAGTTATATGGAATTATGGTAGCTATCTATCAATAAAAGGCAGAGTGGTAAGAGGATCTATTTCAAAAATTCATTTGTAATTAGTATAACTAGACAAGTGACATTTTTTACATGCTTTGATTCTGAAATGGTTTAAATATCTGCTCCTCCTCTATCTTGTTCTACATTAATCTGTACAGCCAGCCCTGCCTTCAAAAGTAACACAAAAGTCACTTTAACTTAATTCCAAATGAGCAAGGCCCAAATCAGTATCTTTTCAAAGAGAGTTCAGGCAACTCCTAACCTCTGCGAGTTGGACAGGCTTTAGGGTCTAACACAAGCTCTCACCTAGGAAATATGTGCACTCTTTGAAGAAAAGACATTATACCCATGTAAAAATACTGAATTTAAAATCTATTAATAGCCATTTCTCTAACACTCTTATATTTCAGTGAAAAATACTATTTATTACATTTTAAAAATCAAAATTCAAGGGGAAACAAAGATCAGAAAAACTTTCAATGCCTACTGTAGCATTAAAGGCAACTAGTTAGGAAACTAACTTTGTACATTTCCTACATGTTAGGTTCTGTTTTAGGCATTTTTTTTCTCCTATTATTACATCACTGAAACTCAAACTTAAATGTAATTTAATTTTACAAATTAAGAGACTGGGAGAGGCTTTTTCCTAGAAACCCAATTTGATCGCATGTTTGTTGACATCAAACCTCATTTTATATTAGACGAAACGCAAGACTTTTTCTTTCCCCAAAGAGAGTTGCAAAGAATCAACTAACCTTCTATAACAGTCAGCAAATCTTTGCCTTGTTGATTTTGGCTTTGGTTAATACTGCCCAAAAAATAAGTTCTAGAATCAAATTCATAACCCTCACTAACTAAAATGACTGCTTTTATTATCCATTGCCCCCCAATTTTTTCAAATACAATGGAAAAACTGGCTTTGTTCTATTCAGTGTCCTCAAAAAACATTGCTTCTTTTTCCCTCCCTAATAAAGCACGAGTGGCCACTGACACTTCAACGAAAGAATCTAATTCTCAAGAAGTGACTAATTTACTCCTAAATGGGAGATATGATATCAACAAGTCAAAATTAAGAGATGTTCATTTTCCCCTAAGAAGAACCAATGGCAAACTTAGACCAAAGCTGTGTTTTTAAACTGGAAATTTCAATTCGTTACCAAATTTTTTAATAATATGAATTTTAAACAATTTTGGAGATTTCAAATAGTCACTAAAAGGGCCACCTTAACTTTTTCTGGAATAGATAAAGTTTTAAATAATCACTGAAACACATTTAATGTCATATCTAGTAAAAACAAAAAGGTCAATGGGAACAAATATTCTGGTCTCCTCATATATATTTCCTTTGAAGGGCAGTATTTCTTATGGGATTGACAGAATTCTGTCATAAGCAACTAAGTATAAACACTGAATGTGATATAAAACAAATTCACTGAACAACTAGGATTGAAAGTCACTTTTGAGATATATTTTATAAAGGGTGCAAATAATCAGAATCCTTGTGTCAAAACCATACTATGTACCACAAAGCTTTTAGTTAAACCTTGTCATGTAAATCTAAGTACGCAGAGTATAATCTAGGTATGAAACAGAAGAGAAAAAATTGCACCTTCATGTGAGTACATGCTTCTGTAAAATCGCAAATTTGGGAAAGAGGAAAGTCTCCACCAATCTCTTCTCTGGGTTTTTTGGTTATTTTTTATAAAGAGTGGGTGTAAAAAAAGACATGATCTAGTCATGCAACTTTGGAGACAGCTGGCAGGGATCTGGTCCCCCTCCCACTACAGTCCCTTTTACGGTAGAACTCTTCTGAATTCATGTTTTAAATGAAAAAAATCACTGTTCCTTGGTACTCTACGCCCCATATCAAAAGGTGGAAGGACAATCTAAAAGAACTCCTTTCTATATGCGTTCCCAGGAACTGAAACACTCCTGAATTTTAATATAAAGGTAGACCTAAGGAACTCAGAATAATACTAAAAATCACTGAGTTCCTCATATACAGTCAAGAGGAACTGTGGTGAGAAAACAGGTCTTACAGTCCCAGGCTCTTAAAAATTGTAAATATGGGACTAAGAATCCCCTCTTCCACTGTCCAGCCTATTCTCCCTTTGCCCCTAACAAGTCCCTTCCCTATCCTTCCTACTCGTTTCCATCCCTGACCACATCGCCACCCCCCAAATCAATGTTCCAAACAAAGATGTTTCTGAGAAGAACAGACTGGGCAGTAGAACAAAATCTCACAAACTACATTTAAGCAATGACGGAAAGTCATCCAGCTCCTAGAATTCAAGCCAGTTACGCTCCTGGGTTTCAGTCCCTCAGCTCCAAGAATACTTTCCCAGCTCTAAAATTCTGTGCCACCTAAACGTGTACAGTCAGACGTACCAACTAGAAGATCACTTGGACCAGAAGGGAATCATCAACTCCTTTAAATTTTTGGGCTTTGCTCCTGTTTGGGGGGGTGGGGGGTGGGGATAGAACACCATAAATACCTGAATTAACTATTTCTCTCAAACTCCAAGAGATAGCTCTTTCGTTTTATTAGCTGCTAAAATAAAACACTAGAAGACTCATAAAAAGCTCACGTACAAGTTCATTTTTCAAAAATGAAATAAAAGTCAACGTTTAAATCCCAATGGTCTGTAGGAAGGCAAGTATTACAGGACTGCACGTTCTAACCAATATTTCCTTCTTTGGCAAAGCAGAGTAATCTGAGTAAGACATGGATGAGGCAGTCACTGCATTTAACCATCACCAACCTCGGCCCCCAGAGGGAGGAGACTCACCACAGGAACTAATTCTGAATAACAGCATCTAATGACTCAAAGCACAGTTATAGGAGCATCTATGTGGAAACAAAATTTTTTAGCCATCAAAGGCTTTTAACCTTTTTTCTCACTTCCTCTTACTTCTCAGCATGCATCAAAATACAAGTAATATAAATACAAAAAAAATCAACAGATTGCTAAATGAACAAGGGGTAGAACGAGAATTGTGTTTAATTCACAAACTTGGTAGTTTCGCACTGTATTCCCCAGGAAAAATGCTAAGATAATGTTTTGATCACTTATACGATGACTGTTGGTTTAAGGAAGGGGAAATCTTGACTTTCAAAACAAAACGAAGTGTTTAGAGTAGAAGTACTTTTAAGTTTGTAAATCTGCAATTTGAATGTAGGTATAGAGGTAAAACAATCAGCTATTGCATTGTCCCTTTAAAATCTTAATCAGCAAGACGTACTTTTACCAAGAATTTTTTCCACTTACTTTCTTCCCCCACTTTTCTAGAAGAACCATCACTTTCCAGGAGAAAACTGCACCAGTGGGGAAGCATGAAACAAGTACGGTAAGACAAAGTTAATTTTTTATTGGTAGGGGCAAGAGGAGGTAAAAAATACCATATTTATTCAACAGAATGGGAATTCAGGGGTCATAGACAGATGGATGGTCTGATTAAATCACTGCTTCCAGTTCAGCAATGAAAGATGCTTAATGCTACTGAACTGAAAAATAACCAAAACCCTAGTTACCAATTTGCATTTTCAAGGTAAAAATTTATTTTTCCTAAATATTCTTACAACTAATAAAAATGATTACTCTTAGGGGGTAAGAAGTGGGGTGGGTGGGGTTGAGAGTGAGATTTGCCGTGTATATCTTCTTACAGCCTCTCGAGTTTTGAACCAGGTAAATGTAAAACAAAAGCAAAATGAAATGAAAACAAAAATATCTTGCTCATTCTGATGTCATTATGCACTTGAGCTTCTTTGGGCTGAACTAATTTTATTTCTTTTATCCTGATCGTTTTGCGGTCTCCTAACAGTCTGATTCCTTCCAGAACAGCATCAAACTGAGCCAGCTACAAGACTGTTCACAGTGGGAGCCAGATTCATTTCATTTCCCTTGTTCAAACCCCCAAGTGCAAAAAGCCTTGTTCTGAAAAACTCAACTGACCACATTTTTCCAAAAAAAGTAGTAGTTCTCAATGACACTTGTACAAAAGAAAGTTCAGTAACACTTATTTACTAAATGATAGACAACTTTTCCCCTCTGAAAACAGAGAAGCAGTAAGGCGGCAATGCCCGCTCCTCTTTTTTACTAGTTCTCATCTGCAGGAAGCAAAGGAGAGAGAATAAGGAAAGAGATGAGGTTAGGGGAACATGAGATCATGGAGAACTATGGCTGATTCACAGCTCAGACAGCAGAACGTGCAGAGTGAGCTATGGACTGAAGTTAGGAAAAACTGGAGATATACCTTATTTTTTCCCTTTTGATTTTGAAGGCAAGGAGTATTGCCAAGGACAGATGTCCCATCTACATTCTCTAGCGTACCCATTTTCATTATGGCTTAAAACCTCAACGACACATCTCTAAAAGCAAAATTCCAGAGCCTGCAACGGAGACTGGTAGGAGAAGCAAATACAGAGATGGTAGCAGCTGGAAGTTTCCTTTCCTAACAGCAAGGTCCACTGGTAACTTCGGGGTCACCCAGCTACCTGGGGACACCTGCCCCTCAAATGAAGCCAGTGAGAATGACTGGCTTCAGTCCTCAGTTCTCAGGAGTCTACTCAAAGAGATGAAAGCACCCACTAAATATGGAAAGCCTGATAGCCCATAGATAATGTCTTTCCTTTTGCTTTCCCCAAAGAAATAGCTTAAGGTGAGCCCGAGTCAAACAGCCTGCTCAGCACAGCCCTGAGTCCCATATTAAATCACATTCTGACGCATATTCGAGCACAGTGTCACACACCGGCACACGGAATAAGGCATGGCACACAGCACAGGAAAACCTCACAGACATGCTTTTCTCTTTTTAAGTGGGGGAAAAAACAAAACAAAAAACTAGAGGGCAGGAGAAAGCTTACCTTCTAAACGTGAGAAAAAAGAATAAAACAAACAAGAGAACAACAAAAAAACAGATGCATAAAGAAGTCATAACAGGGAAGTGAAAGTTGTCAAATATGCAAAAGCAAAATGAAGTATAATATCAAAGACTTAAAATGATTTTACCATACAAATTTAAAATATAGTCTTAGAACTTGTTCAAGAACTTCATGCCTCTGTAAACAAATCCATAATTAAGATAAGCTGACTCATTTCTTCTGCATATTTAGATTCCCTTTCTGGACAACAGGAGAGGGCTTGGTGATGGGAGACCCAGTTCTGACCTTACCTTATAGGGGACCTGGAGGAAAACAGCCTTACTGGGCAACCCATGGAAGTCATACTACAAAATCCCCTCTTGAGTCTGCCACCAGCCTGCTGGGTGGCCCTGAAGACAACCTCTGGGTCACAAGAGGGGAAGCTGGATGCTGGAGACAATGTGTTTCCCCACTGCCTGCATCTTGGGCTCCTAGTAGGAAAGTGTAATGTAAGCCCAAGTGTCTCTGTTCCCCCCAAACGGTCACTAGACAGGGAGAAGCAAATCAGAGCGGCAGCAGCAGCAACACAAAACCACTGCTGCTGGACTCTAGAAGGAATCCACCAACCCTTCTAGAGTCCGAGAAGAAATTCTCGACTAAGTTCTAAAGAGTGAAAGGGCCCATCAAACTAACTGACACATGAGAAAACTAACATTTTAATGAAGCTTTCCTTACGAAAAATGGAATGATGACAGCACACACCTAGAAATGCCAAAAGTTTCTTCTGTCGATTTCTGTGGGTCAAAGGTTGGTGAAGGAGACGTTTTCCATAAAATTCAGTCACAGCTATATTATGTCTCTGACTTAGTCACCTAGCAACAACCACCCACAGAAAAGGCAGAGCTCTCACTCAGGGAGGCATACACCACACCCGAAGGAGTTCCTCCTTCGACCTATTAATGAGACTCCAACCTGAAGGAAAAGCTCTACGTCTCAGCCTTCAACCAACATTCACCAGACATACCTATTTATTGTTCTACCTTGGAACAAAGGAAATGTGCAAAAGCAGCAAGTAACCCATGAAACAAAAGCAAAGAAGAAATTACTTTCATAATATCTGAGTAGTCTTATGCTATATAGTTACAAGATAAAATGTGAGACAATCAAAACCCCAAGGAGAGATTTGGAGATTTTGCTTATTCCTCCTCTAATAACGCTTACCTTGCTGGCCCAGGCATCTTCATCCCAAGAAGTGAGTTGTAATACACGAATGATCTCATTAATTTCAGCACTCATCTTTTCTACAGTAAAATTGCGATTTTTCAAAGCTTCTTCTATTCCTTGGTTTTTTGAGTTTTTGGTTGTTACAAAAATCTTCATAGCTATAAAATAAACAAAAGATCAGAAACTAAGCTTGGAATTGAATTTTGCTGTATAACATTCACACAAGATGTTCCACCTGCAGACACTGCAAGTCTGCCGATAAAGTTCCAATCTCAGCAACCTTCATTGTAAAGAAAACCGAGCTTACAAAACAACACCACAACACGATCAAGGAACTAACTTAACATGCATACACTGATGACCTACAGTCACAAAATATCCAAAATATCCTCCTAAATCAGTCAGCATCCCAGCCCTAACACTGGCCCCATCAAACACAAACCCAATGGGACAAGATGAAAACAGTCAGTATAACTAATTGGAGAATCCTGCTGTCCCCAATCCTAATAGAAGATCCCAAAGTGTTGAGTGTATCTTCCAGGATTTCTCTCAACAGTTGGCAGGGACTTTCTAACCCCCAAAAGTGAAGAAGAAAATAATAATAATAATAATAATAATAATAATAATAATAATAATAATAATATGAAGCATTGGAGAAAGAGAATATGTTCCTATAAAATAATTAAAATTGTAAAAACAAAGATTAATCAACACTGTGAGTGACCCACTTTAGAAAGAAATCCTCTTCCCAACATCCTTTCTGCCACATCAAACAGTTGGACTCAAAAACATATTTCCCACAGAGATTGTAAGATTTATCTACATATTTTTGTTTTCTAGTTCATGTAAGGGCTTTCTGAACTCTTACACTCACAGCTCCTTTTTAGCTACTAAGTGAAATGCCAGAGCTGAAGGGCAGTAGCTGGGGATCACAGTGACATGTCCCACAAGATTCTGAAAATAAAGCTGCCCCCTGAGAGTTCAACTAACTCACAACCTGACTAAGACAACTTAGGTAAACCAGGAGGTGTCTGGTACATCCTAGATCATAAGTGCAGCTAGTTGAGAGAACAGCCACCATGTTTGCATTTCTGGTCTCTGCCCAATAGGAAGGTGGTCCCAGCTGGCACAGACCACCAGCTCCACAATGTAAAGAACACTTAAATATCTTTTTTGAAAAATCTGTATTATCACAACACTGAAAAGGGCTCTGGGTTCACTTCTTTATCACACAGTACACTGTAATGTCCATTCCAGCTCCTAAATGGTTTTTTATACTACAAATATAGGTGTCAAAATCCATACGTCCAAGACTACAGTTTCTAGGGGAGATTCCACCTCCCCGAAAAGGGGCTAATTAGAGCTTCTGGAGAACAGAACTAGTCAACAGGACGGGCAGTTTCCAACAAAGAGCAGGAGAAGCAGAGCATCAGTGAAGATAAACACTGGTTCTTAGCCAACCAATTGCAGCCATAGGTAACACCCAATCTGTTAGGTCTCATTTCTACCCAGGCTAAAGGATATGCAACTAGGCAGCAAAAGAACGTGAACACCAGAGTTTAGAACACATTAACATTTTTTTTTCTGTACGATAAAGTAGAGGCAGAAAATACCTGAGATGAGAACTGGCAGCAACTCTTTCACAGTGTTCATTGAGTTCACCAACATCACTCGGTGCTCCTGGTGAGTCAGTTCCTGCTGCCTCTCGTCAATCATCTTTGCCATCTTAGTCATTCCTGAGGCGGAAGGAATTAAGTGTGCAGGGTAAGTAGTGCAATCCAGAGTCTGGTTTTCTGAGCCGAAATCCATCATGAGTTACTAGGCAAGTCCCAACTGAGTACCCACTTATTTAAACAATAGACACTATCACTGAACTTGAGCATTTATGAAAGAGAATTTTTCAGGACTTTATTCTTTTCACTAAAAGTAATTTATTAAATATAAATTCTAAATGTGATATAATATTCATGTTTGACATAAATACATTCACAAAGCGTTACAAATGTTGAAATGAATAAATATATATTTGTAAAAAATAAATTCACAATTGGGGGAGATATATTTTGCCTGGCTACCATGCGTTCAGGTTTCACGCGGTGTAGCGGGCCACTGCGCCTACGTGTATGTACGAGGTCTGAAAATTCAATTCACAAACTCATCCTAGAAAACGTGCCGCATACCTCATTGCTGAATATCACTACGTCACCTTCAAAGTACTCCCCTTGGGAAGCTATGCACTGATGCCAGAACCTAGTCCACCCTTCCAAGCAATTTTTGGAACTCTTTTTCTGGAATGGCCATCAGAGCTGTCATCGTATTATGCTTGATGTCCTGAATGTCATCAAAATGTCTTCCTTTCAATATTTCCTTTATCTTTGGGTAAAGAAAAATGTCATTGGGGGCCAGATCAGGTGAGTAAGAAGGGTGTTCCAATACAGTTATTTGTTTACTGGCTAAAAACTCCCTCACAGACAGTGACGTGTGAGCTGGCGCATTGCTGTGATGCAAGAGCCATGAATTGTTGGTGAAAAGTTCAGGTCGTCTTAACTTTTTCCCGCTGCCTTTCAGCACTTGCAAATAGTAAACTTGGTTAACTGTTTGTCCAGTTGGAACAAATTCATAACAAATAATCCCTCTAATATCAAAAAAGGTTAGCAACATCATTGCAACATGTTCATGAACTAATTGTCAGACCTCGTATGTAAGAATCTCATGTGAGCCTGGTACTGAGAATCTAGTAGCCGAAAAAAATCTTAAGAATTACAATAATGTGTTTTGTTTTCAGCTTTATGTTTTTCTGTACTTTCCAATTTGTCCAAAATAAGCATGTACTACTTTTATATTTAGAAACAAATAGAAATGTAAAAATAATTTTAGTGATGACAGTCTTTGAAAGCATCTGGTGTTTTGGCATCAGCCTTCTTGCACTTTTTGTTTACTTTGGGGATTATTCAAAGGTGCTGTGTGAGTCTCTGAAACTTTGGTTTTTCAAACTAATCTTAGGATTTCATAAGTAGTTCACAGATTGTTAAGGGGTACCAAAGGGGGATGGAAAAGGTGGGGTGGAAATGACAGGGTGGCCCCTGCTTCATCTACAGTAACTCCAGTTTTGTCTTTTATATGTTGGGATTCTGCATAAGATTTCATTTGAAGAAATAGCTTTTTTTTCCAGTGTTATGAAAAAGTTTAAAGAGTACCGCTCTAAAGCCATTTTCCAGTGATCTTCAGTGATGGCTCAGAGAAATTTTTAATAGCCATGAGTTTATAGAATGACTGCACCA
Source organism: Rhinolophus ferrumequinum (assembly GCF_004115265.2). NCBI lineage: Eukaryota > Metazoa > Chordata > Mammalia > Chiroptera > Rhinolophidae > Rhinolophus > Rhinolophus ferrumequinum. The sequence continues at coordinate 51,385,002 of NC_046299.1, read as the reverse complement.
AACCTCATGAAAATACTGTTAATTAAAAAATCAATTCACATAAGACAAAAGAATTCTATAAGGGGCTATGTGATCTTTAATACTGACAAGTTAAATATGTGATGTATCTTGTCATTGGTCTCATTCATGTTTTAAGGACCTACAAGTTTATATTCTATGTCTATAACATGAAAAGCTGGTATCTGTTCATGTACTTTGAATATTCAATTCTCAGGTGACTAAACAATCATTTCAAAAATGAGACTTAACCACAGTAGTTCTTCTCTCCTTCTAGGTCTGATTAAATTATGCGGCCTTGGGCTAGGGCATGAATCTTTAATAGTAGGCTGGCTAATTAGCAAGCAAAGAAGTCACAGAGAGCTACAAGCCAGCTGGCAGACAGTGAAGGAATGCTGTATAATGTGGAATGGAAAGGTCAGGATTCAGGGTGGCCTCAAGCATTAGTCACAGAAAAGTATTTCCTCCATTCTCCCACATTTGCAATACTGAATTTAATTCATTAGACAGTGCCAGGATTTGTAGAAAGCAGATTCAACTTTCAGAGACAATGACATCTCCATAGAAGCACAGCTTTAGCTCGATCCATAGAGGAGCGACACCTAAATGTGCAGTGCATCATTACCTATCTTCTGCAAAAAGTAGAGGGGAGTTAGATCAAACATGGACAATCCATAAAATTTTATTATAAAAATTGGATATAACTAACCTGGTCCAAGATTCTTTGTGTACGTGACCAAATCTTCCATAGTTTCTACCACCTCTGCCACTGTAAGGTATTCCAAAATTCCTTTGCAGACTCTAATAATTTTACGAACCTGGAAATATATTTCGGAGTATTCAGTCAACTGAGTGAACAATAAGTAGAAAACAAGGTAATTCAGATGTATTACCTTGTATTCAACATTTTCTCATTCTAAACAATCATCAACCCTCCATTATTATCTTTAAGACTCGGCTTTTGTCCCGCAGAGGTCTGCATGGGCCTCAGCCCGCTTACCTCAGCCTCATCGAAGGTGAGAAGCAGGTCTGATGTACCGGACAGGATGCCCCTCGAGCCATCGATGAGATAATCTCGAGCAGGCACTGAGTAAGGGTCTGACTGAAGCATCTGTGCAGCCTGGACAAGTTTGGTGCAAGCATTCTCAACCCTGTGGGGAGGAACATGGAGTTAACTCCCTGGGAGAACCAAGCAGAAGATCACATGTAAAATGCAAAGAATGTAAATGGACGTAAATTCACATTTGTTTCCCACATGGAAAACAGCCAAGACCAATTTATAATAGAACCTAAGGCTTTAGCTTCTATTGACGATTGAGGGCAGCACATTCATTCATTCATTCATTGCACTAAGCCCTTGTTTTCATTACTTCCTGGTAACAAAAAAGGATGAGAAAATGGTTTGGACCTCTTACTTTAGATTGCAACATCTCTGTAACTCCTTTGTTTCCTTACTCCTTACCCTATACACACTTCACCAAGAACAGAAATCTTTGACAACAGTTTCAGATTGAGCATCTGAAAATAAAATGCCAAAGGACTGTGTTAAGTGAAATTTAATAGTCAAATGAAGCAAAGGAATAGGAGGAAACAAAGAGAAAGTATGAGGTAATGCATAAATTCCTCATTCATCTAGCTAAACGGATTTGTTTAACAAATTTATTGGACTCTTTGAAAACAGCCTTATAAAACTGTTGTTAATTAAAATGTCACTGGCATTAATAACTGAACCAGTTATTAATAGTTTAATATTAATACAGTTTAATAACACAGACAACCTGATCCAGCCAAAGGTGTTTTTTAGGGGAAGGGAGGAGTCCATTTAAAAGAGGAACCCAAAATGCATAAACCAAGTATTCTTTTTGACTCTCTTGTACTACTAAAATGTATTCATTCATCCATTCACAGAGTTGAAAAGGACCTCATAGATCATCTCCTCTAATCTCATATTCAATAAACCTATTATGTTATTATTTATAACTTAAAAAGATATGGAACAAATCTTTTAAAGTTAAAATATTTAGCCAAAATTATACATTCTTATTTGAAAACATAAAAAATGTCATGTGCATATAAAAGCCCACATCACAGGGTTGTTCTGAGGATCAAATGAAATAATGTAAAACTCTGCGAATATCAAATAGTGCTGCACTGTTAACAAATAGAATTAAAACAACATATGAATGTCAACTGCATAAAAAGCATCAGGCTATGGACATCATAGGTATGCACATAAAGATGCAAAAAACACAATTCTAACTTTCAAGATGCATACTTTACTGAGCTAAGTCACAAACAAGAGGGCCATGAGGCAGTATGTATAAATGTCAGTGAACAGCAAGACCTCATTGATGTGGCTTTTGATCACTCTTGAGACAACTGGTTGTTTTCTGTTCCTTTTTAATTTTTACATGAAAACTTCATTTAATTTTAAATTACATAATATGTATATCCATAGATACAACACAAACATACACATATATAAAACTAAAAAAGACCACAGTGAAAAATCTCCTTCCTTCTACTATCTCCTCGGCATTCAAATTCCGTCTACTTGCTACCAATGTTATGAGTTTCCTATTTTCTTCAAAAAACTGATACTTTATGAATAAAAAAACAAAAACATAGGTTTCTGCCTTTTTTTACACAAACAGTATCATCCTACACATACTCTCTGTATTCTGTTCTTTTTTTTTCCACTTAATTTAACTTGGAGATGTTCTGATAAAAATACATGAGGAGAGTCCTCATTCTTTTATACAGCTACATTAACTAGTCCATAATTTATTGGCCTCCTGCAATGAATCATCTTGAACATATATCATTTTTAAATGGAATTGCTGACTCAAAGGTATGGAGATTTATAATTTTGACAAACACCATATTGCCATCCACAGAAGTTATTAGTTTACATTCCCACCGCAGAGGATGAGAGTATCTGTTTCCTCAGTCTCAACAATTCAGTGTATAATCAAACTTATGTATCTTCACCACTATGACAGACCAAAATTAGATCCCAATGTATATTTTTAATTTAGATAAAATTCACTTAACATACAATTAGTCATTTTAAAGGGTGTAATTCAGTGGCATTTAGTGTATTCACAATGTTGAGCAACCACCAACTCTCTCTTGTGTCTATACGTTTTCATCACCTCAGAAAAACACCCTGCAGCAATTAAGTAATCACAGAGAAACAAAAATAATAACAACAGACTTTTCGCTGGAAACAATGCAAGCCAGGAGACAGTGGAGCAAAGAAATGAAAGAAAAAAAAAATCAATCCACCTAAAAATTTATACCCAAAGAAAACACATTTCAAAGTTTAAGGTGAAATAAAGACGTCTTCAAATCTATAAAAGCTGAAAGAATTAGTCACCAGCAGATCTGAACTGTAAGAAATGTTAAAGGAAGTCCTTCAGGAAGAAGAAAAAGTATACCAGGTGGAAATCTGGATTTACAGAAAACAATAAAGAGCACAAAATGGTAAGTATGTGGGCAAATATAAAAATATTTTTTTCTTTATTATTTAAATATCTTTAAAAGATAACTGACTGACTGAAGCAAGAACTTTTTCTTTAATGAACCAATCTTTATTTATTTATTTTTTTCAAGGTGGGCGCAGCTCACAGGGACCCATGCGGGAATCGAACCGGCAACCTTGGTACTATTAGCACCATGCTCTAACCATCTGAGCTAACTGACCATGCCTAAGTCAGAACTTTTTTAAAAATGAAGTTAAAAAAAGTAAATTTGATTTGGCAACCTAGTTAGTCAATGAGAACTGGCTTTGTCAATGATTATGGCAGATGTTTTCCATAAATTAAGCGAGCTAAATTTACATGGAAACATTTAAGACATATATATAACATACAATATGGCAGAAAATACAACTCAATTTATGATTTAAAATGTTTAAATGAAAACTTCAAAATATTCAAGAGAAGTATTTCAAAAGCCATTTAGGAACAGCCAACCACTCATTAACGACCACTAGTATAAAAGCACTTACCTCTTGCTTCTAACTCAAACACTCTCTCCCCCCTCTTTTGCTTAACTAATCCCTACTTGTCCTCTTAGACTCCACTTTTATTTTTATTTATTTATTTATGTATAACTTTTATTGGGGAATATTGGGGAACAGTGTGTTTTCCCAGGACCCATCAACTCCATGTCAAGTCGTTCTTTTCAATCTAGTTGTGGGGGACGCATCTCAGCTCTAAGTCCAGTCGTTGTTTTCAATCTAGTTGTGGAAGGCACAGCTCACTGGCCCATGTGGGAATCGAACCAGCAACCCTGGTGTTATGAGCACTGTACTCTAACCACTGTGCCAACCAGCCGCTCTAGACTCCACTTTTAAATGCCTCTACTTTGAGGAAACCATCCCAAATCTATGAGTACCTCCCCAATGTGCTCTCATGAGACATATCACTCCCTCTCAGTTTAGTTTTCTCTCTCTCACACAAGAATGCAAGTTCAGCAGGGCCAAGGACCTTGTCTATCTTATTCATTAATGTAGTCACAGACTAGAATGTCTGACACATAATAAATGTTCAATCAATATTTGAATAAATCAATGAATGAATGCATGAATTTTCAACAAGTACAGTTAATCAGGAAATCATCTGGCCTGCAGAAATCACTGACTTTAAAAAGTCACAAACTTGATTTTATTTCCAAGTAACATGAACCTTGATGAAGTTAGAGCAAATATAAGCATCATCGAATGTAACCGTTGCACAACACCAATTTGCAAGGATCCAGTTATGGAATCAGCATTTCAAATTTGGAAAAAACAAAAAATACATGAAAGCTAGGAATAGTCATCATGGAGAAAGGAAACCAAAAAAAAAAAAAAAAAAAAAAGATGAAATGGAAAAGTTTTGCAGAATCAATTTGATTCTCCACTAGTGGTTCCCTTGTGTGGTAAAATGATAAGGGCAAAACAGACACTGCACCATTTCTTTTTTTCTAAAATAAGATATCTGATCTTTACATTAAAATTTAATGGTATTCATAAAAGCCAAACAAATCCCACCATGACTAGCCAGTAGTTGGAAACAAAAAGGAGCCTGTCTTGTCTATGGAAAATGAGACTTTATTTAAACATTCAAGCTGTACAGCTTCTTAAAGTAATCTACTTTTTAATATAAATCCAAAATTTAAAAAAAAAACATTTTAGAGAATGACAGCAGGGATAAAACCCATATCCTAAGTAATTGCGTATCTTGACTATATACTAATAATATTGACTTAGATACTTTAAATCAGTCAACTAACAGAATTTAAGACTTCTCTCTACTTTTGAGTCTTCAACCTAAATTAATAGAAAATCCTTATAGTTTATCTCAATGAACCAATGACAGCCTCATGGGGCCCCAAATATGTTCATTCATCATAATCCACTAACCCATTCTACTTAGAATTATCACATGATATATAACTTGATACAATTTAAGAAATGTAAAGTTTCCAAGTTCAGGTCCATGTGACTTCAATTATCACTAACAAGAAATTTAAGCGTATGCTAAAATTTTTATTTAAGAAAAATAAGGGGAAAACAGATCTAGAGATTATAGATTGCCACAAGTCATTCTTAAATGCTCTTCTAGACTGCATCCAGAAGTGAGTTACTAAATCTAAAATTCCTTTAGTTTAATCCTTTCATATATTTGTTCATCTAACAAACTGAGCACCTACTACATGCTATGAGTCCTAGAAATAGAAAGACCTTGCTAAGTCCCTAGCTTTAAGAGATTACCACCTTGGTAGGAGGAGACATATACGTAAACAAATATGAATTAGTATTTAGAAGTATGTCCAGCACATGCTGAGCAGATATAGAAGTGGAAGTATCATTTTTAGCTGCGATTAGGAAAGTTGTGATGGAGAAGGTGAGGACACCATTGCTCCCGCGCTCAGACACTCAGCACTACTTAAAAAGATGATTCTCTTGGTAACATCTTTTTGAGTTGTTTTTCCAATGGAACAACATTCTCTATGTCCCCACCCCACCCCACACACAGTCCTTCCTGTGAAAAATAACTCGCATTAGTAATAGTCCTGGTTTGATTAGGGAGGGCAGTCTACCATCACAATGCACAGGTATCACTCTGAAGCCAAACAATTCCAGTCTGCTTCGGTAACAATCAAGCATCATATCCCAGCTCACTGATTCAGCTGAGGGAAGGACAGAGAGCACTGGACAAAATAATATACAGGACACAGTCTCATGGGCCTATTTGGACATATACTGTTCCATAATTTAAAACTGAAAAGCTCTCTGAAACATTCAAGTTAAACTTTCACCCCACCCCCAAAAACATGTTGGGGGCTGCGGGCAACTAACCTTTATCAAATTCACTGTTTTAGTAAAACCTGACCTTAGACAGTATACCATTTAGGGTATAAATACTATCACTCACACACACACAAACACACACACACACACACACAGATGCATTCTGTTTGCTAAAGACTGAAGTGCTATGGAATAGAACACCTGAAAATCTGATTTCATGGAATTCAGATTACCCTGGAGCACACCCAAAGTAGCAGGTGTTTACGTCACAGGACCTGTCCTTTCAAGAGAGTTGGCTGGTCAGACCACAAGTATATCTAATCACATAAAGTACAGAAGACACTTAGGAGATATGGGAAGGAAACAGGTAGAAAGAAGAAAGAGAACACAGTCAGCTGGAAGATGAGGCTTTCCCACCTGTGGCCACCGAACCCACCACCTCCATTTCCAACTAGGCTGGCCCTGGCATAATTACTTGGCAGGCAAAATCGATTGGCAGGACTGTTTCTGCTCCCTTCACAACTCTTGTCGAGACTTTCTTTCCCTTCCCATCTGGGCACGGTCTCCCAGAGATCAAGAAAGGCCCAGATTACTTCCACGTTTGAGAAGCCCATCATATTTAAAAATGAAGAAGTGCAAAAACACGGTCATAAATACAGTGGTATACTTAAAGTGTTTACATTTATTTTTTTTTTAATAGTACAGAGGTCTTTTATTTCTTTCCCACTTATCATGCCATGAATTCATAGGGAAGGGGTTCCAGCAGCTCAGGCTCCTTTCCATTGGTTCTCACAAAGTGTGCTTCTCTGGGTGGGGCTGGCTGGCGCTTCGACTGACCCAGGTGACTTTCTCTTTGGCTCCCTTCTTTTCCTGATCATTTTCCTTCATGCGTTTCAGGAAGCTATCTCGACTCTTAATAGTGCTTATATGCTCAGTATGTACAGTATTCGCTTGGCAAGAATCTTGCACTTCTTTGTTTACAACAATGCCAACCGCATGCTGGGTGACACTGTAGACTCTTCCAGTTTCGCCATGGGAACACTGGTGGGGCATTCCTTTTGGAACAGTGCCCATTCCCTTGACGTCTACAATATCACCTTTCTTGTAGATTCGCAGGTATGTGGCCAAAGGAACGAGTCCATGTTTTCTAAAAGGCCTACAGAACATATAACAGGTGTCTCTCCTCTTTCCTTTGGTGACAGTCATTTTGGCGAATTCATGGAAGATGGCAGTTCTGGCTGAAAAGAAGCTACATTTAATCATTTTATTTGCATGATAAGCATCTTCTTTTAAGACTCCCTCTTTTTCTCTATGACTAAATATGTGTTATATTTGAAGACACTATTCAAGTCCAGGCCTGAGTGAGAGGCCAGGGGGTAAAGGGAAGGGACAGGCCCTCAGACTCTCTCTCCTTTCCCATATTTAGAGTCTATCCTCAGCCAAAGGTCTGATAAGTGACAATGACTGTTTCTGACTCAAAAATTCTCCCTTCACTAAGAACTTAAGTATTGAAATTGTTAACCTGAGGAATGAGCTCCAGTGAAATTTCAGGTATCCACAACTGATAGCCCAGTCTTCCTGGTTTCCCTCAAATAGGAAGTACCGCCTCTGTCACCAGTTCATTTCATCCTCAAGTCGTTTCATGTTGATACATGTGATTAAAATGGTAACAAAAATAATATACGTGAGGATTTCAAAAGAATAGGGAGACGTATGAAAATAAAGTATCGTGTGTGTGTGTGTGTGTGTGTGTGTTTAATATATACTTGCCATTGGGCACAAATTTTCCTCTACAACAGCCAAAAAAGATTTCTTCTGTGGCATCCCAGTGCCAGTCCCTATGCTCTGTTCTTGGCGCCGCCATTGTGAGAAAGGTCAAGGATCCTCAGCCATTAGTCATCCAGAAACCTGAGTGAAGGCCGCAAGCAGTCACAGTGTTAGGAGGGCATCAGGAACACAGAGTACCACGAGCCACTTTAATCTAGTTCAAGTAGCAAGTGCAGAGCACCACCTCTGTGTGTACACTGTGATAACACAAAAACGTGCTGTTCCGACCCCAGGCTCCTAGGTTTAAAGATCCTACAGGCCTCGTCCACAAATAATCCCTTCCCTTGTCCTAACTCGGTGATCATGTAAGACACACCGCAGGTGCACACCCAAAACTGAAATTAAAAGCCACGAGAAATCATACTGAAAACATTCAAAACCCTTTAAGGTCAACGGCAAATTCTTTTTGTTAAGACACGTACACTGAGATAACAAAGCCTAAAATACTCAAAAAAACAACAACACAGGCTCACTAAAATTCTTTTATTTCAGACGAGATTAGGAGGGCATGCAGCCAGTTTTGACTTCATTTTCAAACAAAACAGGATTCTGCCAGAGCCAAGAGACAGTAAGCATGTTGGGAATGAGAAAGTTAAACGTGTCACTGCTGCCCAAGCTATACGCTGCTCAAGTCTTGGGAGGCAGCTTATTTGAAAGGTAGAGTATGAGTCACAACCTTTGAATGCTTTAAAGCCTGAATGACCGGTTCTAGTCGTTCTCCCCACTTCTTTCATTCCGTTCAAATCTGGCATCTGTGAAGGGAGAGGAGATTCTGAGTCTGCGAGGTTCAATCAAGAACTCTGGTACCTACATGTCCATCAGTCTCTATACTCCTTCTCCATCTCATGCTAGGGTTACAGCAGAAACTGATGAATGTATAAGCAAGTATATCTTACAGATGCTAGTAGTTTTCAAATGTATGTTGATGGTGTTGTGCTTAATAAAATAAAAATTTATTTTAAAACATCACAAATTCATTATGTCTTTTGTTTTTAGACATTCCTAACAATAAAAGTTCACTATTATTATTTGAAGGTCCTTACGCTGAAAAAAGTTGACAATCAGTGTTCTACAGCAGAATGTAATGAATGAGTTAGAGGTGTGAATACCTAAACACAAAATGAAGTGGAATAGACACATAAGAGAACATTTTTACTTATGAAGAAAACTGCCAAAAACTAGGATATGATCAAAAAAATCTGGAGATACAAATAGGCTAACATCAATCAACAGTCACTCAAAAAAAGAGTAATAAACGGCAAAATAATTAACAGAATTTAGAACCCAGGAGAATCATAAACTTGTAACCACTCAATAATATTGCTTTGAAATATGTCTAAAATTGACAATAATAAGAAAAATTGACAAATCTACAATTATTACAGGAGATTTCAACGTACTTCAATCATAAATGGATAGTTCAGACAGACAAAATAGGAAGGCACAAAAAGTTTAACCAGTAATATATATATTACCAGTAACATATATATATATATATATATATATATATATATGTTGACCTAATTGATATTTTTAAAAAAAACCCTATATCCAAAAGCAAAGGGGAATATACTTTCTATTCAAGCACACAGAGTACACTTACCAAAACTGACCACTTACTATATCACAAAAGAATTTCTAAAAATTGATATTATACCAACCATGCCTTTTGAGCACAATGCAATTAAATCAGAAACAGAACAATAAAAAATAATAAAAAGAACTCTGAAATCTTTAAAACGTACTCCTAAATAGTGCATATGGTTAAAAGGAATTCACAAACAAAACTACAAAATATTTAAGGCTGAACAACAATTAAACTACCTATAGCTGTTTCCAAACTTGTGGTAGGACTTCGAGCAAAATTAAGAGCATAAAATATATTATTTAAAAACAAGAAAGACTGAATTCAATTAAATTTAATTCTTTTTAAAGACTGAAATATTGAAAATAAGGAATTAAAGTAATAAACTTAAGAAAGTAAATAATAAACATGAGGGAAGAATTTAATGAAGTAGATTCATTCTGTGGTATCCCAATACCAGTCAATATGTTTTGCTCCTGGCATTGCTATTGTGAGAAAGGTCAAGGGGGAAAAAAATAATAAAACATAAATTTCTAAAAGAGTGATAAGAAAACAGGCAGAAATAAATAATACCGAACAAACACGGCTATACGAAATGGTCAGCTTCCTAGAAAAGTATCAGACTATCAAAGTTGACTCAAAACTTATTTAAAATCTTTATTCACTAATAAAAGGAAATGGAATGAGTAATCAAGTTTCTTCCTCCAAGAGACACCAGACCCAAAGAGCTTTAGATACAAATTTTGCCAAATTTTCAAGAACAGATATTCTTCATCTTATGTAAACTGTTTCAAAGACTAGAAAAAGATCTAATGAGGCCAAAATAACCTTGCTACAAAAACTAGGTAAGAACAGAACAAAAGAAAATCACAGATCAAGATCCCACATGAACAAAAAAGCAAAATCCTTTAAAACATCAGCAAACTGAATTTAGCACTGTATTTTCTTTTTTAAATCACATCCAAGTAGGGTTTATCCTAGAAATGCAAAGATCAGAAAATCTACATTCATGTAGTAGACCACAGATCACCTTACAGAGTAAAGGAGAAAAACTGTATGATCATCTCAACGGGCACCGAAAGAGCAGTAAATAAAAACAAGCAATCACGGTTTAAAAAAAAAAAAAAAAAAGTCTTACTACAGGAGACAATAAACTAGGGGGAAATTTTCTGTGAAAAAAGCTTAAAAAGTAACTGAGTTAATCTGAAGATAGTGTTTGTTTATGGAAAGAAGATTGCATACCCAAGGAAAGAAGCTAATAATGAAAGAAGCACAAAATGTCTCTCTGGTTTTTTTTTCAGGTACTTTCACATACACTATCTCACTCATTTAAGCCTCCTAATAACTATTACATTACAAGAGCTTCTTACCATGAAGGGTGAGAAAGAGTCTTAGCCAGTGGAATGAGCACCAACCCGGGAGTCACACAGTTCAGGGTTTGAACCCTACCTCTGCCATTTATGTACTGGGTAACATTCCACAAGTTACTGAGCATCTCTGAGTCTTAGTTTCCTCATATCCAAGATGAGGCGGATAAAATAACACAACGTAAAATACCCCGCTCATAAAAGGTATTCCAGAAATGGAGCTACTTTTCTAAGTTTTTTGTTTTGTTTTGTTTTGTTGCTTCTACCAAGGAAAGAACAAGAAAGATTTTAAATAGATGCGAGAAACAAATTTAAACCTTAAGAACTTCTTAATTTGGGACTGGACCTATATAGGAAGAGTCAAGGTAGTGATTAAAGAAATGCTGTGGTCTAATTACTTTTAGTGTTTCTTCCTTTCTACAAGGTAGGGTTGGGGCAGCCAATGACATCAATTCATCTATAAAATAAAGCAGTTGGATTAAATAATCTCTATAATCCCTTTTAACTTTAAAATGTTACAACTTTAACTTCTTTACAGTTTAAGAGTTGCAAGACACTGCAGTACATCACAAAGTATATCTGTAATATTCCTTCTTTGGTAATACTTAGAAAAAGTACTGTTTTTCCTTGAAAATAAGACCTACCCCAAAAATAAGCCCCAATTAAGATCGTCAGCCAGATGGACAATATGCTATGATGATGTTCCACAAGAATATGACATGACTGTTTTTGAATGAATGTAGATTGTTGTACATGAAAAAATAAGACATCCCCCCAAAATATGCCCTAATGCATTTTTTGGAGCAAAAATTTAATATAAGACCCGGTTTTATTATCGGGGAAATACGGTATAAGAGCCGGTCCTATTTTCGGGGAAATATGGTATAAACGTCGGTCTTATTTTCGGGAAAACACGGTATAAAATGTTATCCTCTAAGAGTGGTATAAAGTTAGTACTGCCTGGAGAGAGAGGACTGGTGGACCACATGGCTTCTTGGAAGGTCAGACTATGGAAAGAACAAGGACTTGGAAGCCAGGACACTACCAATAGGAAACACGTCCTGCCACTTACTAGCTGAGAGACTATAAGCGAATTACAGTTTGTCAAACCTCAGTTTTCTTATCTGTAAAATGTAATATATTAATACTTTGAAGCTGGTGTTCTCGGAGTTACATGCAAAAAATGAAAATATATAAGTACCTGGCCCAAATATGTACTCAATAAATGTGAGTTCCCTTGGCCCCTTGAGTTCCTTTCAATCGTGTAACTGATTACTCTGTACACAGTGGAAACCAGTATTACACGTTGAAAGTTTTATTTGTTTATTTCTTAATCATGAAGGGTATTGAAAGTAAAACAAGGATTAAATTCCTGCCAAGCTGTTTAGAATTCTTCTGCAAGTAAATAGAATAACTCAAGAGTTCATTATTGAGAAGACTCAAAACTTAACAAATCATTTTTGTTTGAGAAAGTCTGAAAACCAGTCGTACCCAAGTATGTTTATATGGCAAGTTCACCCGTGAACTATTTAGAGTGCTTTACTCTAGGTCACAAATGCAGCAAGTCAGCTGGCAGATCTGAACGATTATCACACTGAAATTTGGTTATCTATGTTGAAAAACAAAAATTGCCTCTTAAAATAGCAATGGAAAGGATCACAAAAAACTGAGGTTACAAACTGAAAAAACAAAACATTAGAATCACACATTAGCCCCAGATAAGCAAAGTGTATTGAGTGGTACGATCAAAGAATTTTTTTTAAAAGAAGATATTCTGGGCACTTGCATGGAGAAGGGTGTCTAAAAATATAAATTTCATCACAAATTATTTTGAGTATTCAAGATCATAAGCAAAGAAAAGGCTAAATATAAGGGCTGGTGATCTAAAAATATGATACTACTACTTTAGGTCAAGTAGATCTAAATTAAATGTAAGCATGTTTGAATCATTTTCAAATTTCTTTTTTGTATGTGACTATTAATCAAGGTAAATATCATACAATACATACTCTAACTGCTTAACTAACAAAGTTTAAGGGTTAAAATAAGGCAATTTCCTAGGAAATATGATTAATAGCAATTATGTAGATTGCTAATAGTACACACACCCTTTCACACAGTATTTTAGGGACATTCTTTTATTAGCTAGGACTAGACTACAATATTTCAAAAATAGTCCAAGTGGTGAATCAATCCAACTTCCGATGATTTCAAGCAGGCTGTTCACAGCAGCACTGAGACAAAGTGGCAAAACTTACAGTTCTAGATGAAACTGTCCTTTGTCAGCCAACAGATAAAAACGGGTATTATGCCCTTTTTGAATTCATACTACAGGACTACCTCACAAGTGACACCTTTTGATATGTTCCGATAATGAACACCTTTGGGTAAGGTCCAAGGACTCCTTCCTTATCCATTTCTGCTCCATTGCAGGAATAAGAATGAAATTCCAATGTAGGAACATTGCAGGAATAAGAATGAAATTCCAATTCAATTTTCCCAAGGCAAATAAAACAGTATGCCATAAACATTGTTTACCTGTAAGGAATCAAGTGGACACAAATCCACACTGACAGAAGATGAAGTCGGTCGGTTTGACATACAGCTTACTCTCTTTCACTAGCACTTATCTCATCCTGTACTTGGTGATGCATCTTCCTGAAAAACCACTTACACCTTGTCATTTGACTGCTCAAGAACTAACTGCAAAGCGTCTGCGCTGCCCAATTCCAAATTCCTCTGCCTGGTTTCAAGAGCCTTTATCACCTGGCCCAAACTACCTATCTAATCCTAGCTCCCACCTCTCCTCACGGGCCCATGACTGGCTCATGCAGTTCATTCCACCTGGAGTATTCTGTTTTCTCCCCACACCTTTCCCCACCCAAGCAGTGTCCTTTTCCCCTACATCTATCCTCCCAAGTCCCACTTCCTATATGAAGTCTCTTCCTACCTATAACGATTGCACTCTTTCTCTGAATTCCTATTATAAATTAGTCTGTATTTATAGCTCTTTACATCGAACCTTTTTTTAAAAATCTCTCTATAGCAGGAGTTTTCCACCTTTGGTCCTCCACAATACATAGAAGAATAAAACTCACATATATGACATAACCTACAGGTGTACATGGGACTATGCACAATTTCCAGCCACAACAGCTGTCATTCCACAAATTTCTCTCCCACTTAAGAAAGCGTAATAAAAAGCCAGTGAATATATTACACTTCAGAAAAAGTTAAAAGGAAAAAACAATACCTAGAGATTGGGAAAGACAGGGATGTTATCATACATGTGACCTTGAATACACGCAATTTATTTTTTAGAGAAGTAAAGCATTTACAAACTTTAGCACTTATTGCTATTACTAAATCACTTGTAGTATACATCTACCAGTGATCATTCATAATACACTGGTAAGAACTCCTATTCCATGTAGCACTTTGCATGTTAAACACATAGAAAGCAATCAATAAATATGTCATTAACCAGTTAGTGTGTCTAGCCCATTAATCAATCAGTTGCACACAAATACTACTGCTGCCTGACGAGGATTGATGATGATGATGAGGCATCATGCAAACATGGGGTACAGTAGCTCTACTCCATGCTGACTGTCTCTACAGGAACATATGACTTCTCATAGGACAAGTCTAACCAACATTTTAATATACAGCACTTTCCAAGTCTATGAAGATTGAGACAGTTTCTATCGCAATCATGCAACCCTACACCTCTTGCGCAAGTGTGGCTATTAATGCAATCTTGGGTAAAATTAGTAAATTGTAAACTCTATCTGCCAGTGCAGTCAGAGAACAGATAACTTTTGCTCCCTCAACCAAAAGGCTTCCTGTGACAATGCAAATTTTGCTCTATGTTAAAATGGCTCTCCCTTTTACAATAAGGAATTGCCTGAGCATTGGAAGTCCCTCATCAACAGTGACAACTCAGCTATATAATCTTTAACTGATATTAAACCATTCTTCAACATGCCAACACACCCTTAACTGCCAGCCACAGAAATAGACTATTTGATTTTTCAGACTCCCAAATCCTGAAAACGTCAAAAATTCTGAAAATGTCATTTCCTTCCCTAAAAGACATCTAAATATCTATCAGATTGCTTGGGTATAAATCTATCTACGGACCGCATGTCTTCTGTTTTCTCTAGCCCTGACATTCTAACATTCTAGGCATAGAGATTGATCTAAGAATAAAAGTTTAAAGCTTCTTTTAATTTATTCTTTAGTGTTGCCAAAGTATACACTATTCAGAAATCTTTGTTAAGGTGGATGACAGAGGAAGCTTCAGTCTGTCATGCCCTGGAAACTGCCAAACATCAACCAAACAGCCCAAAAGAATGTCCTACTCAACAGTTCCAAGGATGTCATTAATTGTTTCCATCTGTTTCCCCTCTCTGTCCCCTCCCCTTCCCAGTCAAGGCTTCTATTAAAGTTATTTTCTACTTCATTTTGCATTCTAAAGAAAAGCATTAATAGCCGTTGTGTTTTAAATTGCAGAATATTTTTATGACCCAAAATTTGTTTGACAACCACAGCCATGTTGCTTTTGTGCTCTAGGCTATTTTCAGGTAACATTTCAGAGTACAGCATTTTAAGGTATGTACTTTTTAAACATTGCTCAGTAAACTTTTCAGTTATCATCACACTAGTGTTCCCTGACTCTCCAAGGAGACCAGGGTTTCCCTATGGTACGAGAAAGGTTAAAACCTCTGAAAGGCTTCATCCACTGATGACCCTTACCAAAATCGAAGGTTTTGTTGAAAGTTGCACAATGATGAGTTTCTAGTTCTGTCATTTATTCCACATTTAGTGGTTAGAATTCCCCTCAACAACTAGCACTATTAGGCTACAACAGTGAAATAAAGTCTGTGTGGGAAAGGCAGGGTAGTTACAGATTTTTTTCCTATTATGTAATGAGAACTTTTAAGATCTGTTCCCTTAGCAACTTTCAAATATAGAATACAATATTGTTAAATATAGTCACCATGCTGTACATTACATCCCTGGGACTTATTTATCTTATAACTGGAAGTCTGTACCTTTTAATTACCTTCACCCACTTCACCCATCTCCCACCCCACACCTCTGTCAACTACCAATCTGTTCTCTGTATCTATGAGTTTGGGGGGGTTCTCTTAGATTCCACATATAAGTGAGGTCATATCATATTTGTATTTCTCTGACTTATTTCCCTTAACATAATGCCCTCAAGGTCCATCCATGTTGTTACAAATGACAGGATTTCCTGAATTTTTTGGCCGAATAATATTCCATTATATATATATATATATATGTATGTATATACATATATATATATATATATATATGTATGTATGTATGTGTGTGTATATATATAAATAACATTTTCTTTATCCATTCATTCATTGATGGACTACTTAGGTTGCGTCCACATCTTGGCTATTGTAAATAATGCTGCAATGAACACGGAGGTACAGACACCTTTTGAAACAGTTAATTTTGTTTCTTTTGGATAAATACCCAAAAGTGTAATTGCTGGATCATACGGTAGTTCTATTTTTAATTTTTTGATAAACCTATGGAAAGGCAGGATAAATGCTTAATTCTTTTCTTTAAATTACCAATTACCAGAGTAAGGGGTTGGTGTCCTACTTACCACCAAGGGTGATCAATGAAGTTTCTTTTAAAGTTACCTGCTTTTTAAAAGATGTTATCACAGCAAGGGCACACTCCTTAATTTTCCTAAGTCCCCGAGGAAGCCTATGAGAACACGTAGCATATTTCAAGGGCATATCTCTGGGAACGAGCAGAAATGAGTTTACTGAAATTCATTTACCAATCAAATGACATTCATAGACTTGGACGTCAAGGTTGAAAGAACTTCCAAGAGTGTCCTCTAGTGCAAGTACCCACCTGATGTTAAAACCCCCTGTACACTATCGTACCATACTCTGTACCTCCAAGGGGTGAGAAGCAAACAAGTGCAAGCTGGGCTATGTTTTTAATGTAAGGGAAATGCAACTTTAATTTAAATATGTTTACTGACAGCATAGGATTCCTCTTAGTTTTACCATGCCAATGGAATGGCACGTAAAGGAAGTAGGCTCATATTGGTTAGAGCCGGAAGACACCTTGGAGGTCACCAAGTTCAATGAAAGCCAGTCAAAAAAGATATTCCCACAAAACAGGCTCGACAAAAAAACAGATGCTTCTGGTACCGTACTTCCTGACACATGACCATTTGGTAGAATTAACAGAAACATAGTTCTATAGAAACACCCACTCAAGTAAGTTAAAAATAACAAGACACCAATACTGGTGAAATTTTGCATCTGTTCAATGAAAATAATAGAACATAAGGAGAATAAAAATAAAGGAACACTTCTCGCTTTATTTAAAATGGTGACATATAACATACATAAAGTTGCACAACACATATGTATGAAGTAATGAATAAGTATAAAACCACCACCCATGTAACTCAAGCCTGCAAGTCAAGAAACAGAACGTTACTACCACTTTAGAAGCTCCTATGCACCTCTCCTGTGTATAACCCCCTTCCTTCTTCCCAAAGGTACCACTACCCTGACTGCCATGATCACTAACTCCATACTCATCTTTATCATTGTACCAAGTAGACATCCCAAATGACATAGTTTATTTCTACAATGTTTCTGAACCTGAAATAAATGGAACCTAACTACCTCTCAGTCATTCCTCAATTATTTTTGAGATTCATTCATTCTTTTTTCTAATCGAGGTGAAATTCATTGAACAGAAAACGAACCATTGTAAAGTGAAAAATTCTCATTCCTTGATTATTGATTAATATTCCAATTTATGACTACACCACCATGACTGTTTTTATCCATGCTACTGTAGATAGTCCAGCGGGGCTATCATGAACCATGGTGACATCAGTGTTTTTGTATATGGATCCTAGTGTGCACAGGCAAAAGTTTCTTTAGGGAACAAACCTGGGGTGGAACTGCCTATCTTCTACTTTATCAATGCCAAACTCTTTCCCAAAGTGGCTACACCAATTTACACTCCCAACAGCAGTGGATGAGGGTTCAAACTGCTCCCCATCCTCAGCAACAACTGATATTTTCAGATATCCTATTATAATAGAATAATTTTGAATTTCTCTGATGACTGATGAGATAGAGTATCTTTTCATGGGTTTATTGGCTATTTGGATTTCCTCTTCTGAAGTGCCTATTCAAATCTTTTGCCCCTTTTTTTGTAACTGAATACTTATCTCATTCTTACTGACTTGTAGAGGTTCTACTTTTTTTTTTTAATTGTGTTATGTATCAGCCTTTGCCTTTACTTAGGATTTGACTGCCATATAGATCAAAGCCATTAATCAAAGGCAATATAATCAAGAACCTGAGAAGTTTTAACTATTCAAAAATTAGTATCGCTGCTTTTATGCAGGATTAGACAAAATGTCTGAAAATTATTTATAGGAAAATTAGTAAAATTGATTTGTAATTGTAACTTACATTTAAAATGCTACTGAAATACATTACAATAATTTTTTTTTAAAGTTTATTGTTCCCTTATTTCCCAGCAGAGGTGTTTAGTGTGTAATTTAGATTCATGCATGCTAAGGTCAGAATGTTTCTGAATCCTTTCCATTCTGAAAAACAAAACTCAGAAGTCATGGTTTTATTCAAAATAATTACATTAAAAATGCCTAACACCAATGAATAAAATCAAAATCAACAGTAGAAAACCTATGTGTTGAAAGATGAAAAATTTTAATTTCAATTGTAAACACAGCCTTATATTTGAAAAAAAAAAATTTGCTCCTGGAATCAGTTACATTTCTTTCTAAGAAGAGGATTATTTTGCTTAGCAACATAAGAATGTTTTAATTACTCACTTAATAAATGCTGGCGGCATATCTCTCTTCAAAATTTGATCCTCAGTGGTTTGAACAGTCTCTTTTCCGACCTACAGAGGGAAAAGATTCACAATTCAAATATAAATTCCCAGATACTTGAAACTATTATTTAAACATATTTAAAATATATACTTTATAGTAAATCTATCATTGAAGTTTCCAGATTCAAAGAAAATTTCTGGATATTTTGAAATTATCAAGATTGCTCTCATATATGCTTCCACATATTTATTATGCTTCCACAATATACTTGGATAACAATATAGAGTACAAACATAACGTATTAACTCTTCTCCAGAGCAACTAAATTGAAAACAGCGTTGAACACGGTGGAAAAAAAGAAAAATTCATCATTGAGTACATATATGTCTGAAGTGTGTATGCTTAACTGACAAATGGCTACGTCTCTAAAAGAGTACATGAAATATATGAATCAAGTTGGGTGGGCTAAAATGTCTATACAGAAAAAAATTTATGTTATTGAACTAGGGAAATTATGTGAAGCAATTATGACTCTGAAATTCTAAACAAAACATATGAAAATACACAACTTCACTAGTAATTAACACAATTTTTTCCATACTTACAGAGCAAATTAAAAATAAAAATATATAATACTAAATGCTGCAATGGAATAGACAGTTTTACACCATGCTAGTGGCAATATGAACTGTGATAGTCTCTCCAGAGAATTATTTGTTAGTGTGTTAAGAGACATTAAAAAATGTCCTATCTTCCTAGATATTCCACTTATGAGAATATACCCTATGAGCAATAATACCAAATGTGGTAATAATAATGTTCACAAAAGTATTCACTATCATGTTTGTTATGAAAGCTAAAACATTTTTTAAATAACTTACCCAACAATGAGGAACAGTTAAGTAAATTAAAATGTATCTTTAGATTTAGTACTATGGGGCCATTAAAACAATGATTATAAAGTCTCAGCACTATGAGAAAATTTATGACATTATATTTCATTTAAAAGGAAGAATCAAAAATAATAAATAAACTATGATTAAAACAAATCAAAAAAATCGTATGTATAAGCCAAAACAGTGAAAGAATATAAAACAATATATTAGCAGTGGTTGTATTAATTCTTAGGAAATTTTGAGTTAATTTGTGTCTATATTTCCTGTTTGCTAATTTTCTGGAATACGAACACAGAATTTTTGTAATTTAAAAACTAATAAAATGTTACCTGGGTTATTTAGGTACAACTATTTCCTACTTAATAATTTTAGTAATTACCTGTTATTTTATATAAACCTTCTAAATAGTAATGGCCAAAAACTTTTAAATATATTGAAATATTAAAAGTCACACTAACTAGATTGTGTGTATGTGCACATGTATTTATTATACCATAAATGGTACACACACTCACGTTCTTCAAAATTATTCCTATGTAGGGCTTGGATGTCAATGTTTCTTTCACTATATCACATATTATAAAGTATTCTAGAAGAAGTAATTGTTAATAGAGTGAATGATGAAATTCACCAATTTTATCAATATAAAGCGGCCTAGGAGTGTTAAATCATAAATATAAACCACATTTTAATGCAGAAATCTGTGAAATTTTCTAAACTCAGAATGGACAGTATCTCAATCCTACTATTTAACCATTTAACTTTTGATTGGGTTTAAAGAAGAAAAACAAGCAAGAAAAATCCCTAAATGCACAAGAAAGCAGCTAAAGAAAATAACACAATAAACTATTCTCAGGGAATACAAGTCATGCATAAGTTAATGAGTACAAGTTTTTTCTCTCAAATTAATAGCTGAGAAAGAGCAACACACACACACCCCACTGTGTCATAGCCAGTGCTTTTGTAGACAATCGACTGTCTGTATCACAATAAAAGCCTTTTAAATCAGCAGCTGGTTCTGTAGAGTTGCTCAGATCAAACCATGACAGAATATTTCCAGATGTATTGTTCACTGTATTTTCCAACTAAAATCAACCATTCAAAAAGCTGTGGGCCATGATTTCATGAAGTAAAAGATGATGTTCAGCCACAGTCACTAGTTCACACTAAGTATAAAGGGCCTAGAAGGATATTCACATTTAGACACATGGAGAGTCCTTTTATTTTACGCACACGCACATACATATACACGAGGGAACCATAAGGAGGCCAGAGAGGCTGAAGCTTAGTGAAGCGGAATGTGTGATGACGAAGTTGGACAAAAAAGCAAAGGCCAGGACACAAAGAGCCTTTCAGGCCAGGTCAAGGTGTTTTGGGATCTTTTCTCGGTACAATAGGAAGCAGGAGTGCTAAATAGAGATTGACAAGATCCGATTTTCCTTTTAAAAGGTCATGTTGTCTGTTATAGAGAAGTGATCTTAGTGGGCAAGGGGAAGCAGGGCCAGTTAGGAGGTTACTGCAGTCGTCCTGAGGAAAGATGGCAGTGACTTAAAATAAGACACGAAAGTGGAAATGAGAATTAGTTCTTTTGGAGGAAGAATGGGACTTGCTCTCAGACTGGGTGGGGTGCAGGGTGGGGAGTGGACTGAGGGAAACAAAAATCAAACATGACTTGTAGGTCAACTCAGTGAAATGTCGTCACAGGAAGCAATGCTAGGAGACCAATATATCATGAAAAGATAAAACAATCCTGAGTACAGCAGGCAAAACCATTCAAGCAATTTTGCAAATAGCAAATATTCTGACCCCAGTACAGGGAATTACTAAAGAATGAACTTGATTGTATTAGTTTGTCTCTTTTCTAAGGGTAAGTGGGGAAAGAGACATAGAGAATAAAAACACACTCAAGGGCTATTTGTTTAAAAGCTATTTGTAAATATTTAAGTGATGGGCACTAACTCGGATGTCTTAATCTTGCAGGGACAGTATCCACAGATGCTCCGACCTTCACTATACTCAGTTGAGAACTAGGTACAATGAATGGTGTCCAGGTTTTAGGCCAAAAATTTGGCCTAATTTGGCCAAACATATAAAACACGACTATGTCGTATGAATGCCACTTGCCCTTGGGAAGTTGATGTTTGGCAACGTTGTCAACAGAACTTCGTTATGACAGAACTGTTCTATTTAAACCGTTCACCTTCTGTGGCTGCAGAGCACTTGAAGTGTGGCTCATGCAATAAGGAACTGAACCATTACTTTAATTTTAATTGATTTATTAATTTTAAATTTTGAAATGATAACTTCATTTACTTACAGCCGTTTTAGGTTAGTAAAATTGACGGGAAGGTACAGAGATTTCCCATACACTTCCTGCCCCCACAGCAATAACCTCCTGCATTATCAGTATCTCCCAGCCAAGTGGTACATTTGTTACAACTGATGGACTATATCAATCATGACGTACTACATGATGAACTACTGGCACGTCATCATCACCCAAGTCCATAGTTTACATTACGGTTCCCTCTTGGTGTTGTACACTCTGTGGGTGTGACAAACATGCAATGACATATACCCATCATTATGGTATCACACAGAGAACCGCCCTAAATATCTTGTGCTCTGCCTATTTATCCCTCCCGGTCCCCAAACCCCTGGCAACCACTGATCTTTTTACTGTCTCCATAGTTTTGCCTTTCCAGAATGTCATCTAGTTAAAACCATACAGCGTGTAGCCCTTTCAGCTTGGCTTCTCTTAAATAAGTTTAATTTAAATTGCCACATGTGGCCAGTAGCTACCCTATTGGACAGCTCAGGTCTAGGGGACTTTTATTTAAGTCTCCTAAAACTGGTCTTCCTGCCTCTGGACTCCTCCTTCTTCTAATCCACTCTTCACACAGCTGCTAGATTAACCTTCATTTGTGCCTTTGCCACGTGGTGTCTTCATAAAAGACAGGAGTTGGGCCTGGAAAGTCAGAAGTTGCCAGGTGTGGAAAAGAGGGGGATCAGACAGCCCAAGCAGAAAGAAGAGCACAGACAAAGGCTCAGATGTTTGACCACATGATTGACTTGACAAGAAAGACAGCCGGGTGTGGCTTCAGCAAAGGGAAGGAGGCTAGAAAGAAAGCTTAAGTCAGCTTAGGAAGGGCTGTGCCACGTGTGAAGGCAGAGAAATATATAACTTGACTTGCCCATTTATTCAAAGGTTGTCACCCTTTGTTCTAGATCTTTCCAATTCGGTGTTCTATCACCGAAGTAACAAGTCAAGAAATTCCAAAGAAGCCAGTTTCTAAAGATATGCAGGACCAGAAAAGCATCTACTCTTTGTGAACAACTGGCAAAGCCTGTCTAGGAAGCCAAAGACAAAGCTTCACGTTTTCAAGCCATCAACCAGGAGATCACAGGAAATGCACTTTCCTCCTCTCTCCCCACACCACCAGAACAGACGGTTTCTCTAGCACCCATCTTTTCCAAATATACAAGAATAGAACGATTAAGAAAGGAATTAATTCACAAAATGCTCTTTGTTAACTAGCAGGAATCTTCCTGGCTTGTGGAGAAACACTCCTAGAGGTCAATCTTTGTAGGAGGAAGCATATGATCCCTAAAGTAGGCTACAGTTTTGCAAAAAAGCAGGTCAGTAAGAATCTGGGCAAATGCTTCTCGAACCCATTCAGCACCTGGTCATCAAAACACCTGGCTGATGAAGCCAAATGCTTTTTTGCTACATACATGTTAAGAGCGCATGCATGGAAATTTGGTGACTTGGTTTCTAGGTCCAGCTCAGTTAATAAATAACCATGTGACCTTAAAGAAATCATGCACTTACAAGGATTTCTTCTACACTATGTGATCTCTTTAGGTGTCTCCTCACCTGTTGGCAAAACTCCATTTTAGCTCTCTGATAAAGGAAATTCACCTTTAAATTTATCGTTTCTACCTTAAGTCCTCATTTCCTACCTTACATTCTTTTGGGGAACAAGACAGGTATAAAATGATTAATAAATGCACATTTTAAAAGATCTTAATTCTTATATATTTTGTGTTTTACAGTTGTGAGAGTAAACTAAAGTAGATGTCTGATTTTTTTTTTTTTAATTTAATCTTATTCCCTTTGGGGTGGGGGGGAAGCAAGCCTATGTTATGTGAAAGGGTTAAAACACAGAGAGAGAGAGAGAGAGAGAGAGAGAGAGAGACAGGTCTTAGTTACAGTCTAAGTTCTGAGCAGGTTTTCATAGTAAATACGTTTTATTTTTCCCAAAGTTTATTTCATTGCTGGAACTCAGATTTGTTGGTTCTATTCACAACTAAAAATTATTTCTCTTTTTATTTTCTTATTCAGAGAATTGCCTCTAACGTTTGAGCCCAAGTCCATTCAATTCAATAAACAGGGAGCCAATGCCAGCTATGTGTCCACTAGGTGGTGAGAAGAGAATGAGATAAGAAATAAAAGCATCCTCAGACATATAAACTGAAATAATGGCAATGAAAGAGTAAGGCCTGGGGGCATTTCTAGGGGCTTGGCAGGAAGCCCTGTTTCTTTTGAAGAGCTCTTACTTTGTTCAGTAGTTAATTTAAATATCTTTTGTTCAATTTGTGACTTTAGTTCAAAATTCTATGTGAGAAGCCTTTTGTCTTCCGCTGTTGTTATTACTTTTCCTTTTATCACAATCTCCTCGATTTGGTTCAGTAATGTAGAAAGAGATTTTGTTTCTTTCCAGCAAAAGAAAGCGTGGCTGGTTCAAGTCACTCTCCAGACTAAAAAATATGTTCATGCAGATGTCTCCCTTAGCCGACCAAGTATAAGAAAACAGGAATACAAAACACAGCAGGGAGGGCTTGTGTACCGATTTGTACAGTGTAAGTGGTAACGATACCGCATTGTATCAAAAGGGAGCAAGGAGATGGTAATCAACAGAAGTTCTCACTGTGTTTGGACAAGAAGCTACAAATAATGAAAGCATAAGACTAACTTACAGTTAAAGTTACAGTGAGCCACGCTGCAGGGCCAACTGACTGACCGATTGATTGCGGCCAAACACGGGACTGTGCATCCATCTGCCTGTACTTAACTTGGCTCACGTCAATGTTCCTTATGGCCTAATATTAGGCTCATCGACCCATTATACTGAACAGCCATTCAGATATGCAGCTGTGCCCAGTACCATGCCTGGGACATGCAATGATAATAATGTATGTGACCCGCCATCAGCAACACTTTTAATGGGTTTCCTGCAATAGTGATGGACTTGGGACCCATCCACCCCCTCACTACCCGTTGTTTCATGCAGAGATGATACGCCAGTCACATGTTTCAAAGCCATATATCCAGAAAAACAAGGACTCTTAACCTACTCTGATTTCCAATCACTCATTCACTTCATCAAGCGCTTACTGCTTCCTATGCGGTAGGCACTAGGTACCACACCGTGGGTGACGGGTATACAAAAGCAAGGAAGAGTCAGTCCTTGCCCTTCATGACAAGAAAATGCATAAAGAAATCATTGTTACTCAGTGTAGCACGCAATACAGTTACATGCAAGTTCCAGCTCTGCATCAGCGAGTAGGGAGGCTTCACAGGAGAAGATACTCTAGGAAAGCTGGTAAGAGTTCTCCAGAATAGGATTCACGGGGGAAAGGAGTGAGGAGCGAGGCAGCATATGTGAACGCATGGCCAATTCAGGGAACACATCTCCACATGGCGGGAACACAGGGTATTGGGTGGAGAGGATAGAAAGCTGGAGAAGCAGAAAGAGGCCACATCACGGAGGGCCTTGGACGCAATGGTCTTAGACTTTATTCTCAAAGCAATGGGAAATTATTTAATGTCTAAGCAAAAGACATTACTAGGTTTGCATTTCAACCAGAAAAATTCAGCAGCAACAATGTACCAGAGGGAAGAAAACTAAGAAGAAAAAGTTTGTTAGTTCACTTATTCAGTCAACAAATACCTATATATCATACCATGTGCTGGGTATTACAGACAGTGATGAGGAAAACACATGGCCCCTGATCTCTTGGAGCTTAGAGTCTTAGTGAAAGATACATGAAAGATGAACTGAAGCAGCAGTATGCATGGAAATGAGGATGGATGTAAGAGATGCGTGCATCTTCGTGATACTCACTTCATGTGGAGGGTGAGGGAGAAATCTAGGATGACGCCCAGGCTCCTAAGTCAAGTGTCCTGGAAGTACAGGTAATATAGTAGGAAAGCCAGATCTGAGAGGGAAACTAATTAGTACTTATGGCATATGTAGATGGAGACAAGTCAATGTTCAATAAGCAACTGAATAGGTGGTTCCTCCATTTACTTGCCTGGGCTAAAGAAATAGATTGGAAAGTAACAAGCGATCAGGTGCTTTTAAAAGCCTCAAACAATGACTAAAACCAACACCCAACATCACCAATGGATAACCAGCTGGTAGAAGAATAAGCTGGTGAAAAGAGCTGAGAAGGAAATGTCTGAGAGAGGAGCAGGCAGGGGGAATGGCAGAACAGTGTCTTGAAAGCCAAAGAAATTGAGTTTCAAGAAAGGGAAACAGTCAATAACGTCAACTGTCAGAGAGAGGTTAATGGTTTCTGGCACATTCAAAGTTGGGCAACCATCACAATTTACGAACATGTTCATCACCCCAAAAAGAAACCCATTAGCAGTCACCCTCCTCATTTATCCCCAGCACTTCCCCACCCACATGCAGCCTCAGGCGGCCACTAATCTACTTTCTGTCTCTACAGATTTGCCTATTCCGAATATTTCATATAAATGGAATCAGACAACATGTGACCTTTAGTGGCTGGCTTCTTTCGTGTTGTATCATGTATCAGTACTTCGTTTCTTTTTATTGCCAAATAACATTCCATTGTCTGGTTTTTATCATTCATCAGTTGATGGGCATTTGGATTGTTTCTACTTTTTGGCTATTACGAATAATGCTGCTATGAACATTGGTGTACATGTTTTTGTGTGGATGTATGTTTTCATTTCTCTTGGGTATGTATCTAGGGGCAGAATCACTGGATCATATAGTAAATCTGTTTAATGGCTTGAGGAACTTCCGGGCTGTTTTCCAAAGAGGCTGAACCATTGAACATTTCCACCAGCAGTGTATGAGGTTTCCAATTTCTCTACATCCTCAACATCACGTGTTCTTATCTGTTTTTAGTTTGTTTATTTTCTTAAATTATAGCCATTCTAGTGCATCCATGTCTCTCAGCAATTTTGATTTGCGTATCACTGATGGCTCATGACATGGAGCATCTTTTCATGTGCTTACGGACCACGTGTATCTCTTCTTTGGAGAAATGCCTATTCGCTCCCTTGACTCATATTTTAATTAGCTTATGTGTCTTTTGCAAATACTTTCTCCTAGTCTGTGAGTTTTCTTTTCACTCTCTTGATGGTGTCCTTTTATAATTTTGATGAAGTCTACTTTATCTTTTTCTTTTATTGCTTGTGCTTTTGATACAGTCATGCATCACTAACGAGGGATAGATTCTGAGAAAGGTGTCATTAGGCGAGGTCATCACTGTGCAAACATCACAGAGTGCGCTTATGCAAACCTAGGTGCTACAGCCCACTACCCTCCTAGGCTGCAAGCCTGTACAGTACGTCACTGTACGGAACACTCCAGGCAACTGTAACACAGTGGTATCTGTATATCTAAACATATCTAAACATGGAAAATGTATCGTAAAAATACAGTCTAAAAGACAAAGAATGGCCGACCTGCCTACAGCACTTACCAGGGAGCCTGTAGGACTGGAAGGTGTACTGGGTGCCTGAGTGAGTCAGCGAGTGAGGGTGAGTGACTGAGGGCCCCGGACATGACTATACACGGCTGTCGACGTTATAAACACTGCCTCACAGCCCTCCCCCTGCTTCCTTCCCCCAGGGTCAGAAACAGAACATCAAAGTTGTCCATGCTGCTCTATGAACAGGGATGGGGGCTGGATTGATTGGAAATATGGAGGAGAAACCACCTGGTTACGGTGTCGCTCAGCATACCAGTGACTGTCAGGAGGGAGTGAAAGGGGGCCTGAGGATCAGCAGAAATAAGACATCAACATGGGGAGATAAAGGCATATAGGGGATAGTCATGGCAGTGTGGTTTTTGGCTGTTGCATGTTGGAGCAGTGGTTAGATTAAGTAACTGTGTGGTATTTATTTTCCTTTTAAAAGTGTTTAAAATGCAGAGGGTGTAGAACTGAGAACTCAATATTTTTACTTTGGAAAGGTGTTTTTGGTTCCATTGACCCTAACTGGCACAAAGGGCTCTCTGGCGTTGAAGTGATGGAAGAAATAAAACTTATCTGTGCTTTACATCATTACCACCTGGAAATAGTTCCAAAGTACAGGGACAGGCTGGCTCCACACCACCACAGAAAGCTTTTACTAAAGTGACAGTGGCACTTAATACTTGTAAGCTAGCTCCTCTGGACCTGTGCCCTTGTGCAGGATCTGAGGTCTTCAACAAAGACTTTACAGAAATATACTCCGAAGACCATCACGCTAGATCAGGGAGGGCCATAGCACCCTCGTATGTACCACTGAGGGGACCAGCTCCTCTGTGCTGTAACAGGTCAGTGGCTCACTGATTGGGATGGAAATTCAGCTCCATTCTAATCTCACGGGACCACTGTCACACGTGTGGTCCATCACTGACCAAAATGCCATTCTGGGGCACAGGGCTGTAGTGTCTAAGAAAGTTCGGCCTAACCAACATCATGAAGATTTAACTCCTCCGTGGTAGTCTAAGAATTTAATAGTTTTAACTCTTACACGTAGGCCCATGATCTATTTGGAGTTCATTTTTGGTATGTGTATGGTATAATATAAGGGTCACTATTTATTTTTTAAATCGGGGAAGAGCATGCATGTTGATAGCCTGCAGGAAAGGTGGCAGGAAATAAGATATTGATTAGGAAGCAAGGTCCCTGGAGAGGCAGGGATAGAAGGTCTCCAGAGAGCAGGGAGACAGATTACCCTATACCAGGAGGAAGGCCATCTCTTCTCAGAGACAAGAGGGACAATGAGGAAAATGAGTGGAGACAGAGCTACAACTCTGAGAGCGGGGTCTAGGGACTATTTCTTCTTAGGAATTTATAAGGCCGTTAGTATATTTAAGGATCTAAGATAACCTGCAGTCAGGAAATCTGTTTGATTTTGTTTAACCCACCATTTTCTAAATACAGTTGACCAAGAATTCCTCACTTTTTAGCAACACATGATGGAACTGGGACTTGGAGAACACACTTAGGGAAACCGTGATCCAGACCACAAATCGCAAACTTGGCCTTTGTGAAGAATTTGGGCCAAGGGTGGTTTCTGTTTGGTCCCTCCCTTTTTTTTTTTTCATAATCAAGAAATTTCACAAAGATCCAAATTTCTGACATCTCTTGAAATATCAAAAGATTTGGCCATGTTAGATCTGTATTCCAGTAAGGAACCGATTTGCTGGAACCCCCATGTCCCACACAGGGAATATACTCTCTGCATCGCTCCCTATAATCTCACTATCTATACCATTTCATTCGTGTGTGTGACCGCCTGATCCCCGCGGGTACTCAGGGATCATTCCTATCCCACGCAACCTTCTCAGTGTTTATACAGAGTGAAAAGCTGCTGAAGCCTCTCTTGGAAATTCCTTACCCAACTCCTCTAAATATTTTCTTCTCCAAAAGTGTTCTTCTTGTGAGAACCATGAGAAAGATTTAGAAGCATTTCTGTCAGGAGTGACAAAACGGCAGCGTATGGATCAAGTGCCCCCAGACCTGTTTTGTTTGACCTACACAGTATTTTTTTAAATGGAAAATGTCACCATAAAAAGAAATCAATATTTCCAGATTGTACTGACTATCAGAGAAATGTGGTAACACGAGGCCCTGTTTTCACATGGCAACAAGCTGGAGATAGTAGGAGTTTTCTTCGATCAGGGCCTGCATTTTTCCATTTACCACACTGTGCCCACCTACCCACCGCTCCCCAGTGTCCTATAACGGGCCTGACTCACTCGTTACCTATTTGGCCCTGCAGGTATCTTGAGTTTGTGCCACCTGATTTAACAAAAAGATTCAGTCTTAATGAGCACAGGGCATTAGGCAAGCTCCCCAATATCATGAGTTCATGTGAAATTTCACTTATGCCTCAGCTAGTTCACTAATAATTTCACATCCCACTCTCCCGTAAACATATTGCAAAAAAATGACTGAAGGAAAATACAACATGGAAAGTAGAGTTTCAGATGATTTGTATTTTCTTCTTAATCCTTTTCTGTACTATCCA
Organism: Rhinolophus ferrumequinum; assembly: GCF_004115265.2. Lineage (NCBI taxonomy): Eukaryota > Metazoa > Chordata > Mammalia > Chiroptera > Rhinolophidae > Rhinolophus > Rhinolophus ferrumequinum. Next base: position 51,354,853 of record NC_046299.1, on the reverse strand, counting down.
GATTTTTAAAAAGCTAAGTATGCGTTGCCTTCACAATCAGAAAAATATACACTAAATTTCTAAAATGTATCAACCATATTCTTGTTATATAATCTATTAAATAATGGGAAAACCACCAGTTTTTCCGAAAAGGTTCAAATTTTGACCAACTGTCAAAAAGTTAATTTAAATGTACATCAAGGAGAACACAATCAAATGGGGGAAATAGCAAATGAACCAGGTAGGTTCAAGTGAGCTCATTTCATGCCACATACTTTCCTTAGAACTAGTTACGCTGCCTGTTTATTTCTAACCCAATATGAAATTCAATAGCTCAATTAAGGCTAGATAAGTGTTAGCAGAGCAGCCATGCTGACAGGTCCCTATTTGTGAACTCTGTGGGCAGGCCTCCAACTTGCAAATGCTTCATTGTCTCCCTCAACTCAGGATTCTTCTGTAGATTTCACAACCACTTACCCTCCTCCTCTGAATGGCCACCAGTTTAACAATAAAGCAGGTCGTCAACTTGGGGAACTTATCTCCATCACCCACTTTCTCCCCAACTCTCTCAATGGAACACAAGCTATGGCTCCGTCCACTTCACAGAGTGGAAAAGAATTTGGCAATCTAAACCAAATCCTTCACTTTGGAAATGAAGACCAAAGAGGTTATTCCTCTAAGAAAGTTGCAGGACTAGAGTTTAAGGCCAAGTCATGGCTTCATTTCCTCTGTTTTAGGTACACTTCCTAAATTGCAAGCAATATATATTGTTAGGTGACAAATATTCCCACATTCACGTAGAATCTATCAAACCCTCCTTAAAGTGATTTCTGTACTGGTTTCAAACACATACAAGTAAATGATGCACAAAGAATATATAGATCCTCCGTTCTCATCTTTAGCTCTTCCTTTAGTGTCTGGAACTCAAGTAATAAGTATGGGAAAATAAAAGGACTGTTTGTCACTCAATCTCCTTTAGTTTTCCAATTTTTTTAGTTATTAAAACGATTACTTAAATGGAAATTCAGTATTAGTTCCACTAGTTTCATAATTAAATAACTATTGCATATTCCTAAATTCTGGGGGAGAGGAAAAGATCACTGAATGATTTGAGTGTAGTCTTTAGTAGATGCTTCAGATAGAGAACAAACTCCTTAGTGGTAGGATCTGAACTGTTTTTTCCCTCATCACCATGACACACAGTGACTCACACAAAATAAGTACTCAGAAAACAAGTGTCATCTGAAAAAAGTAATATGGTCAAGAAATAGTTAATAAAAATAGGTTAACATTTAACTCTACCATTTTCATATCTGCACACAAACTCTACCTATTCCATCCTAATTCCTTCTATTTCTGCACAATTAACTCAGGAAGACCTTCATTCTTTTATTTTAATTCTCTCTTCAATACACCTATGCACAAATCCTCTTTGGCTCTATTAAGGTGAATAGCTGCGCTCCCACAGGCCATTTAAAAAATATCATGGATAAAAACATGAAAAAAAAAAAGAAAGCTAAATATTGCAAAAGGAAAGCAGATCAATTTTACGACCCGTCCTATCTATCTCATCTATGGTTATAAGGAAATAATGCATGTGAATGTGCTTTGTACACCATCAAAGCGTCATCAAATATAGGATGTTTCTGTGCGAGGTATAAATGTTTAGTCCATTAAAGTATCCCAGAGGTTCCACCAGCATCAAAACAGTCTCCATCTTCTTTCTCACCATCTTCTAAACAAATCTGCTTTTCTCAGAGTACTATCACTCCACAGAATTTAAAATATACTTATTTTTTCGGTTTTTCTGCTGTAACAGCTAGAACTGCAAACACACTTTTTCTAAGTTTTAGTTCACAAATGTGCAGAATTTCAATTACGTTGTAGCTTTTATAGCTAAGCCTGAGTATGTAACCACCATTTGTAACATTGTCCCTATGGAAAAATAACTCCAACCCAATTTGTAAATGAATTTTTGAAAAGCAGCCTGTTTTTATCTTAGGAAAACTGGGACCTAGACCCTTTCCTGGGTAACATGGAGTAGTGGGAAAAGAACTGGGACTTTGGAATGACTCTCATCTCACTCTGCTATTACTAGCTCTGTGTCCTTGGGCCAGTAACTTAACGTCTTTGAGCCTCAGATTCCTTATCAGTAAAATGGGAAAAGTAAAATCTCTCCCAGGTCTAAAGGATGTAATACATATGTAAATAACCAGAACAGCCTGGAAGATAATAGTCCCTTTTTCTTTCCCTCTTTCATTGCAGTACACTGCAGTCATTTGTGACTTCCATTTTCCCCTATAAAAATGTTGTTTCGTTTTGTTTTTTACTGAGCACATGCTATAAGTCAGGAGCTTTTTATTACTTCATTAAATCCTTATACCAACCCTAGGAGGTAGGTCCCATTACCTACCACGGTACCTAGGAGGTAGTAGGTACATTCATCTCATTTTACAGGTGAAGAGTAGCAGCACCAAGGTTAATTGATTTGCCTAAAATCACTGCGATAGTGGTGCTGACATCAGCACATCCATACTCTAATCCTAAACCACTTGACTGTATTTGTTTTAAAATGAGGGAGAGAGACTCAATGATGTCTAAAGTGTCGTTCTGAAATGTTGCATGATGCTATGATTCAATGGAACTATTAAATAGCAATAAGGACAAGAAAAACTTCAAGCTCACAATGGGCGGATATAAACCATCAGGATGCAGTCTAACCAACTGATGTCTAGTTTGTTCTAGTTTTTCTTCCCAGAAGCTGGAAGGTTTCCACAGACGAGAAGGTTTATGCTGGCTAGCGCTTCAACTGCTTCATTTCCTTAATTGTAACTTGCTTAGGGATGATCAACTGAATCAACCTAGCTGCAACTGGCAACTAGCCTTTAAAATTAAACCAGAACTGACCAACAATGTAGCCTTTTTTTTTGTTTTAACAGGTGTGGTCAAAACCTGACACAGTAACCCAATGGCAACAGTCTTTAGTGTTGTTCCTAATTAGGAGCTGGCCGCTTACCCACGGGAGGTTATTCAGTATAGTAACCGGATGTAGCTCCAGGCTGTAATAGACACTCTGACCCATTAAATTAGGGCCACAGCAAAATCACTCTTAATTTTTTTAGCTCAAGCTACAAACACATTTCTTACAAGCAGCCAGAACTGGAAATTTTGTAATACAAATGTGTCAAATGGTTAAAGGCTACGAATTAAAATGCTCTTAGAAAAAAACTGTTTTATGGCACCTCTACTGAATAAACCCTGAAAGTTTTACTTTTAGGCTTTTCTTCTTAATGCTTTTACATTTCCTTCTCAACTACTACTACAAACGTAATTTAGTGTGAATACATATGGGCTGACTACAGACTCTGTTTGTTTTTTGTTTTTTCCCAGGTTTTAAAACTTTTTACTTGCATTATTAAAAATATGGAACACTTCACGAATTTGCGTGTCATCCTTGCGCAGGGGTCATGCTAATCTCCGTATGGTTCAGACTCAATTTTAAACTTGCTGAAAAGTGAAATAAGAGAACAGCTATAGCACATCCAGATCAAACTGGCCAAGATGTACAGACAGAAAAAGGAGCTATCAACCATCCCCATCAATACTGGCTGTGTTTGTGCCTTTTGCAGATTGTCTTTTATCACTGCTCTTCACATAACTTTAATAGATTAGATGCACCTTGGTCTAATCAGGAGAAAGACTTTTACAGAAATGTAAGTTTATTTCCTTTTGTTTCACTTGTTTACTAATACAAAATATCAACTCTACAGCCTTGATGTTGAACAGCTGCCACAGACAACTAAACCCAGTAGTAAATTCTGGTTCCACCATCTTAGATTACTTATGCCCAGTTGGGCAAAAGGAAGAAACAGAATTAGTTGGAATTGAGGGAATTAAGCTATAATGGGGCTCTATTCACCTATTTAGTTTTGTTGCTGTTTTAAGGACAATATTAGCGATAATGCTGGCAAGGTACCTAAACACTAAACTAACTACAATCCTTTTATCTTCAGTCCTCTTACTAAATATCAAGTTCACTCATGGTTCATTGCAGAACACAAGTCTACAGTTGGTTCATAAATGAAAATCACCTCAAACTGAGAGTTTATATGGAAGACATAATATCAGCAGAGAATCCCTGCAGACTGAGAGAAGATGTCGAAAGTTTTCATTGTTGAATTTGATTTTAAAGTGTGAATTCCTACCTTAGCACGCAAGCGTAGCAATTAATAAATATACCACGCAACGTAGCCATTAATAAATATACCAGAGGCTTCAATTAATATACTAGCGACTTAAATAATCTTCACACTATTAGGTAATCCTCCTTAGGACAAATCCAAGTTCTCTCCCCAGGGTGTACATACTTCATCGATTGCTAGGTGGATATGGTGTAGGTAAATTCCTTGTGAATTCTTCTGTATAGCTGGTCCACCAAAATATTATTCAATGGCACATTTTTTCTTTTTTACTAAAAAGGAAGTAAACTAGAGACCTTGAAGGCATCTCCTGTATCCTAACATCTTTAGACAAACTCATTCTTTGAATTATGTCCTGAGAATTCTGTAAGGCAATATGCAGGTGACACTTCTTCAGGTGACACCAGGATGCAGTTAGGGAGTGTGTGGCCTGAATTAGCCTCAGAACGACATAAATGACTCTGATGAGTGCCAACAGGGAGGTAGGACTTAGCATCTCCTGGGGACTGCTGGACAGAGAGCCCAATCAGTTGCTGAGACAAGGGCAGTCCTCAGTACTGTTTCCCCAAAAATAAGACCTAGCGGGACAATCAGCCCTAATGCGTCTTTTGGAGCAAAAATTAATATAATATAATATAATATTATAGTAAAATAAGACTGGGTCTTATATTAATTTTTGTTCCAAAAGACGCATTAGGGCTGATTGTCCCAGTAGGTCTTATTTTTGGGGAAAACACGGTATTTGAACTGAGCCTTAAAGCATGGATAAAATTTCTAGTGGGAAGAAGGCACCTTAGATAGAAGGAAATGCAGTACGTGCGTAGATGCAAAGGTGAGATGGACTGGAGTTTGTTCATGAAACGCCAAGCAGTCTCACTAGGCTAGTATAGGCTTCGCGGGAGGGGTCCTACAGTGAGGTAGGACCTGCAGTGGAGTCACATTTTTGGCTTTTCCACTGCCAAAGGTACCTGCCTTAAACATATTGCTCATTATGTCTGAGAATACATTTTCTCATTTTTCAAATGAGAGAGTTGGATCTGAATATCTCTGAGATCTATTTAGAACTTTATAAATTTATGACTCTAGGTCGAGGGTGGGGAACTTTTTCTATAAAGAGCCAAATAGTAAATATTTTGGGCTTCATGAGCCAGATGGTCTCTGTCACAACTTTTCAACACTCTTGTCATGTGGAAGTAGTCATAGAAAATATGTAAATGAATGGGCATGGCTGTGTTCCAATAAAGCTATATGTATGGATATTGTCACTTTAATTTTATATAATTCCATGGGCCACAAAATCTTCTACTTTTGATTTTTTTTTTTTTAATTGGGTAACAGTGTGCTTTTTCCAGGACCCATCAGCTTCAATCTTTGTCCTTCGATCTAGTTGTGGAGGGCGCAGCTCAGCTCCAAGTCCAGTCACCGTTTTTCAATCTTTAGTTGCAGGGGGCGCAGCCCACCATCCCATGTAGGAATTGAACCGGCAACCTTGTGGTTAAGAGCACGTGCTCTAACCAACTGGGCCATCTGGTTGCCCTACTTTTGATTTTTTTTTTCAAACATTTACAAATGTAAACACTATTCTTAGCTCCTGGGCAGTGCAAAATCTGGCCCACAGGCTGTAGTTTGCTGACTTCGCCACTCAATAGAGAAATGAGAACAGAAAAGGGATAAAGTGTGATAGCCCTCAAGAGTTAGAATAAGTTAGACAATAATACTGTACTATAATTATGTATGATAAATATTGTAACAATGGCAATCATATTACAATATATAAATGTATCAAAGTAACATGTTGTATACCTTAAATGTTACAATGTTATATGTCAAATATATTCAAATCTTTAAAAAAGAGCTAAAGTATTTAGATTAATTTAGAAGTCACTGGGAGGAGGTACAGGTTTCTGAGCAAAAACATGCTGAGATCAGAGCTGTACTGAGAAGATTTGCTTGGCAGTAATGGATGGGAGTGAGAGATAAATCATTAACCATCAATGAAGGATAATAATTCAAGCCTAATCTAGCTAGACTGCTAGCTTTGAGGAAAAAGAAAAAAGATATGGAAGAAAAGAGCAATGGAATACTACTTGGGGAAAAAAAGAGAGAAAAAGGTTTATTTATCTGGCAAGCATAAATTTAAAAAAGTCAATTTCCAGACAAGAAGGGACAAAAGGTGATTTTGCATTCACACTCCTCAGTGCCATCAGGGCCGTATCTGACTGCAAGTAGACTAATTGAGGAATCTGCCTTTTGATGGAAGCTTTGGGACCAATGGCGCACGTTGAGCTCCCAGTTCAAAGATAAGAGTTTCCTGGTATACAGCAGGTAACACGTAGCATTCATGTTTTGGTTTTAGACATGCAATAGATATGGCAGTTTCAGGGATGATGTTTCTTTATTTATGGCTTCTTTTGCACCAGAGAATTTTCAGCAGCCTTCTCAAATTAGGGAAGAGTATTCATCTGGTGTACATACATACATCATAGCCCTCGGAATTTTAAAATAACTCTGCTGGCTGTGACTCAGAATTTATATCTATCTTTTGTTGCTCTAGAAGAGAAAAAGAACAAAAACCTGCAATGCTGCAAATACAACCAATTCAGCTTTGAGTATCTAGCAAATGCAAGTAACCCCAGTCTATGGGTGCACTACGTGCCTTCCAGAACTCAAGTCGAAGTAGGGGGTTGTCAGAGGAAGAAGGGGTGAAAAAAGACATGCACATAAGGAGCTTTAATTCATGATAAGAAACATAGTCAAGCCTTCTGGAAACACTGCAGAGAGAGATTCATTTCAACTGAGTAGCCTGGAAAGAGCTTCCCAGAGAAAGTGACATCAACACTGGGCCCATTTTAGCAAGAGAGGAAGGGTAATTCCACATACTGAGAATAGTGCAAACAATAACAACAAAAGGATATGGGGAAATAATGGACTTATCTTTTTTACTTCAAAAGGGGTACATTGTTAGGGAAAAAAACGTGAATTATGGCAAGCAAAACAAAAAATTTTAACCTGAAATCCCGCCACTCAATCCACCACATTTTAGTATATGCTCTTCCACATATAGGATAATATAAAATGGGATCCTTCTGAACATATCCCCCTACTGTTTTTTGCATAAAATCTTAACAGCATAGTTATCTGTCCATGCCAGCTTAGAATACATATTGGAATGATTAAAAAATATAGGCATACCTGAGTTCAAGGACCAGTATAGTCCTTCCCTTACAGACCTTCCTTCGAGCTCCTGCTCCAACTTGATCATTCCTATCTGTTTTCTTCCAAGATTTCTAAAGGGAGATCCATGCTACTGGCCACCATATTCAATGTTTCTTTCTTCCACGAGATCACAAAGGTATGAATATGACTTGTTTAATCTAAAACTTCAATAAAATCATTGCTGACACCTTTTAGATTTGATAAGAATGCCATCATGTTTCCCCAAAAATAAGACCTAACCGGAAAATAAGCCCTAGCATGATTTTTCAGGGTGGCATCCCCTGAACATGAGTCCTGATGCATCTTTTAGAGCAAAAATTAATATAAAACTGGGTCTTATTTTCAGGGAAACACGGAAGGTCTTCTGCCCAGCGTGTCAAAGAGCTCATCTGTGTAACTAAAATACTTAAGCAAACTGGAAGAGCAGAAGAAATTACCAAATGGAAAATATAAACTGAAAAGACATGAAAGTCCAACATTTTTCTAAGTAAGAGTTCAAAACGCAGAGAATAAAATAAGGAAAGAGGCAAAAATGCAAAGAGGTAATGGCTAAGAATTTTCTAGGACTGATACAAGAAATCAACCTTCAAAATCAGAGAACCCGAAAAAATTCCAAGACAGATAAATAAGGTCTTAAAAGCCCCAGAGAGAAAAGTCATAATCTATAGCAAAATAACAATTAGACCGATGGCTGACCTGAATGCAGAAAGACTGGAACAATATTTTCAAAGTGCTGGGAAAAAATTACTATCAGCCTAGGTTTATATACCCAATGAAATCATCTTTCAAAAAATAAGTCAATATAAAGATATTTTCAGACCAAAAAAAAAAAAAAATTAGAGTGTGTACCACCCAAAGACCCCACTATGGATACCAGTGAAGGATGGACTTCAGGAAGAAAGGAAATTACCAAGAAGGAAGGTCTGGTCATGATTTCTCTTACATCTCAAAACAAATTGGTAAACATAGGTAAATGGGAAAAAACTGTATAAGAACAACTATAGTATCTAATTGATGGGGTACAAAAAGAATCAAGACCAAAGCAAACTGTTAGACAACGGTATGTAACAGGACAATGGCATGACAAGTATTTTACAATCTTTGTATTACTCAGGATAAGAAAGATGCTAATTAAGTGTTTGAAGTTAAATAAGCATGTTAAAAATTTCCAGAAAACCACTGAAAGACTAGAAATAATAGGTATACCTTCCAAACTAGTAGTTATAGTTACCTGACTATCATGTTCAACTCTATTACTCCTATGTTGATAGCACATGTGAAAGACTCTAACCCTCCTTTCAGGCACGAAATACTAAGCTTATCCAGTATCCTGTATAGGATGTACCGTGTTTCCCCAAAAATAAGACCTAGCTGGACAATCAGCTCTAATGCATCTTTTAGAGCAAAAATTAATATAAGACCCGGTCTTATTTTAATATAAGACAGGGTCTAATATAATATAATATAGTATAATATAATACCAGGTCACATTAATTTTTGCTTCAAAAGATGCATTAGAGCTGTCTGGCTAGGTCTTATTTTCAGGAAAACAGGGTAGTCATTAAATATTTGTTAAAATAATTTGGCTGTTCCAGAATAACATGAATTCTATTTCACAAATGCATGTTTCTCAACTCTACCGGAAAGGCTGATTCCATCATATTATTTTAGTTAGTAGCCTGATGACACCCTTAGGGTTTTTCTTCTTTTTTAGAAAACAGGACAATGAATGCTTGGGATAAAATCCCAAATCCTAAGCCCCAATTCTTGCTTCTAAATTGGAAAAAAATACACTTTTTCCCTCACTATTGCTCCAAATAAAGGAGTTATCTAAAATTTAGACCATATGACCCAGCAATCCCTCTCCTGGGTATCAACCCAAAATATCCGAAAACATGTATCCGTAAAGATATATGTGCTCCGATGTTCATTGCAGTTTTATTTACGGTGGCCAAGACATGGAAACAACCAAAGTGTCCTTCAATAGATGAATGGATAAAGAAGATGTGGTATATATACACAATGGAATCCTATTCTGCCATTAAGAAAAGATAAAATAGTGCCATTTGCGAAACATGGATGGATCTTGAGATTATTATGCTAAATGAAATAAGTCAGACCGAAAGTCAAAAACCATATGATTTCACTGATATGTGGTATATAAAACTGAAAACAAGAAAAGAACAAGACAAATGAAGAAACAAAAACTCATAGACACAGACAATAGTTTAGTGGTTACCAGAGGGTAAAGGGTAGGGGGGTGGTAGATGAGGGTAAAAGGAATCAAATATATGGTGATGGAAGGAAAACTGAACACGCACAGTGATATATAGATGATGAACACACAATGTGATATATAGATGATGTATTACAGAATTGTACACCTAAAACCTATGTAACTTTACTAACAATTGTCACCCCAATAAACTTTAATTTAAAAAAACTTTTTAGATGTTTCATTTTAATCATGGGAAACTGGCAATCAAAGGCTCAGGCACCTAAACTGTGAGTGGTATTTTCCCCACAGTTGGTAAAACTGTGTATTCCACAACATATGGAATTTTACTGAAAGCTTTCGCTGGCACTTTGCCTTGTTGAATAAAAGTTAGAAGTTATGCTTAGACATTTTTTAAAAAGTCAACACTGCCTTTTCATTAGACATTTAAAACATGACTTAAAAATCATGGAAAAATATGTTAATATGTCTAACACTTGCTGAGCTCTTAACTATGTGTCAGGCATAGTTCTAAGCATTTTTATGAACTCATTAATCCTCACAATAATACACCATGAGTCAGTTACTATGATTAGCTTTGTTTTACAGAGGAGGACCATGAGAAATAGAGATTAAATCATTTCCTCAATGTTAAAGCCTCGCAGGTGTTAAATAATGGTGGGATTTGAACTCAAAGGAGTTTAGCTCTGAAGCCTTTATTTTTAACCATCACGCTACTGCCTCCCAAGAGTCTTGGCATGTTTGTAGACCCAGTTACCTTGAATCTATATCTAAAGTCCGACTTTGGTATTTGATAACTCATCCTGGATACATTTTGCCAAAGTTGACAATTCTGTTGATTTGTAAAGCATCCAAACTAACAGAGAATTCCAAATCCATGTTATATTTTGATTTATGCTTACACACTCTGCATAACGCTATATTGGGCAGGATTATCCCCTTCTGCACCCCAGGACTCTATGCCTAGAATTTATTCATTCAGGAAACACGAATTGGATGGTCCTACTACAGCCAAGTCCTGGGCTAACCAATGATTTACAGTCACTTTCTTAATTGGCAGTTAAATTTCACCAAGATTCACCCACAGCATGATATATATTTTTCCAAAGAAGCATAAATCAGTTTTCAGTAGGAAAGCAGCAAATGGTCTTCCCATTTGTTCATTCAACAAATATTCCTCAAGACCCTACTGTGTGCCAAGCACTATCATGGGTGCTGAAAATTCAGGAGCAAAGACGGCAGGGTCAATATTTGTCCCTGAGGCTCTAGTGAGAAGAAAGATGTTTAACAAGTAATAATCACACAAATAACTACTAACAGTAAGGAATATAGAAATGAAATGATAGAAGGACCTCTCCTAGTTTTGGAGGTAAGAGTTAAGGAAGGTGGCCGGCCCAGTGGCTCAGGCGGTTGGAGCTCCGTGCTCCTAACTCCGAAGGCTGCCGGTTCGATTCCCATATGGGCCAGTGGGCTCTCAACCACAAGGCTGCCGGTTCAATTCCTCGACTCCCACAAGGGATGGTGGGCTGCACCCCCTGCAACTAGCAACGGCAACTGGACCTGGAGCTGAGCTGCGCCCTCCACAACTAAGACTGAAAGGACAACAACTTGACTTGCAAAAAAGTCCTGGAAGTACACACTGTTCCCCCAATAAAGTCCTGTCCCCCTTCCCCAATAAAATCTTTAAAAAAAAAAAAAAGAGTTAAGGAAGGTGTCTCTAGAAAATTGACATTTAATATGCAAGTTGAGGATTCGTAGAAATGACCCAAGTAAAGAAGCACAGGAGACGAGTTCAGGCAGAGGGAACAGCATACGCGTGTGTGAAGGCCCACAAGAACTGCATTGGGAGGAAATGGAAACCCGCTGTGCCTGGAGTGCCACAAGAAAAAGGCAGCTGAGGCCAATGTTCAAAGGTCTTTTCTAACTATGGGGCCCACCACCTGCTCACCCTGCTGCTGACCCACTCACATTTTCTCCAGGACTTCAAGGAACAAAAACTGTATGCACAGTACGAGCACCCAACCTTTTAAATGAGTAATTTAAATACTGCTATAATTTCACTGGTGGAGAGGATGTAGATAAATCGTTGTCTAAGATTGTAAACTTCATTTGTATTTTAACAACTTGAGGCCAGAGACCATTTCTTCTATATCCTACTATAATTCAGAACACCTAGCAAGATGCACAGCTAGAATCTAATAACTAATTTTGCTATTTGGAGAGAAGAGATGTAGGATAAAGATTTAAGTGTTACTTGTCTAGATATTTTTCTATATAAGACTTACCGGCCCATTCATATATCCTTATCTACTTTAACCGTGTAAATAAAAACATGTTGTCCACCTTACAGATAAAAGATGAGCCAGTTCTCCAGAGATGGGGGAGGGGATGGAGAGAAGGCTGGAAATATAGAGAAGCTAGATAATACAGGTCCCTCAATTCTCAACTCTAAGAACAAATGTACCATTTTTCTTTCTTCACCGAAAGCTTACTTGTGGGAGTAAGTTAAGCTTATTTCAAAGCAGGAAAGACTTGGACTTGGATTGTGGCCAGCTGCGATGAAATTCAGCCACAGTCCCCTTAAAGCTCATTCGACTGGAAATCTTATCAGTGGGAAATTCTCTAAGGGCCAAAGACTCTATTTTCTGCAACTTAACAACATTTATAAAACATTTTCAGTTCTAAGATTCATTACCCATCATCCTCTCTACACACACATCCCACAGTCACACCAATCCAATGACCTGACTTCCGACAGTGACAGAATTTTCTGAAATCTAAAATTCCCAATATGTAACCAACACAATAATACCATTTATGAAGCTTTGTTTCTCTTTGTGATTACTTAGGCATTTGTATATAGTAACATTTGAGGGCAAGAAAAGAGAACCATCATGCCTTCCAATGGCAACAAGGTTAGTGAGCTACCCTCCTCACGAAATAGCCTAGAATGACCAGCTGGTAAAGTTAAGTACCAAAACACAATGCCCCTATGGAAGGAATACCATGAGCAAGGGACTGGGATAAACACAGCACCAGGAATATCAGTAAGACTATAACCCAGTCCTTGCCCTCCAGAAACCAAGTCTTCAAGGGAGACACCCTAGGGGAGTAGGGAGGGAGGGGAAAGAAAAACCCACAGTCAGATCAATCATCCCAAAACTGATGACCCGGCATACAAAAAACATAAAATCTACAAAGCTTTTACCAAGGGATTGGAAAGAAGGCAATGAATCCTCAACTTCTATGTCTAATTATATAAGTCTCCTTTTATCCATTATTCTATCATACTCTATCCCTTTGTCTGCACATAATGCACACAGTTAAATAGATTTAATCAACTTAAGCCCCTATATCTTTAATAAGTATCTCGAGATTAGAAGTTCTTTCAGGACCTTGCCCGTTATTTTGAAGTGATTTCATTCCACACTTACAAACGGCAGTTGGCTGAGCAGAGCATGGTTCCCTAAACAGCACACGACAGGGAAAGTCTTGGGATATTGTAACAGACTGGGTTTCCTCACTTGCCTTTGCAATTCTTGAGCAGGAAAGTGAACTAAAGGCTTTGGGGTGTTTTTTTAATGGTGAAAAAGAGCTGGCGTATATGTATAAAGTTAAGTTTGTTTTTATATCCAAGGAAACACAAGCTGGTTTGGAGTACAGAAAAAAGACAAAGAGAGTAAAAGACAAATCAACTTCAAACAGACTGAAAAAGACTGAGAAAATGAGAAACACTGAGATTGTAACTGAAGACTTTCTAAATTATAACATTAAAAATGCAGTACTTTTTAACAAAACTTTGTTCTTTTTGAAAAGACTATGAAGGCTTAGCATGACAAAAACTGATTACTATTATAATAATATACTGTTCAAGAAAAGACTGGATTATTATGAAGGATAAAACATTTTAGCTATGACGATATAAATACAAATGAACAAAAGTTCCCTACTTATACACGAGTATATTCATCACAGCTTCCTTCCATAATAAACCTTTCTTGTAAATTGTTAAGGAGAAACAGGTAAGACAGACTTCCAGTCTGTAACCATCCCCAATGGGAACAAGTACTAAACTAGCTGATAAAACAGAGAAGCAGGCCCCTAGATTCAAAAGTTATGTTATCTGAACTTAACTATGTGGCCCAATATACCCAAACACATACTGAAAGAATTCTACAGGTCTCGTGCACAGGGGGAAAAAAAGACAGATGAAAGCCTCCAATGGGAAGCCCTTTCACCAACATATCAACTTCTTCTCTGGGTGTTTCAGAGTCTTATTGCAGATTTGAATTTTACTCCTTAAAGCTCACTCTGAAGTATATATACGACATAGCACTGGAGGCTTTAAAAAAGTCTGAAATTTATGTTTTCTTCTTCTAGTCCTATCTACATATAGGGAAGGTTTAAGGGCAGACCTTCCTGAAAGCAACATGAACTGATAGAATGACCCTTCTTCAGCAAGAGTCGTGAGCACAGAGCATTATTCTAGAGAGAAATGTGGCTGTATGTGATACCAGCTAATCTCTGACGTTTGCTCATTAAGGACTGCTACTTTTTTTGATACTGTTGTAATGCAGCTTTATTAAAATATATACCCCACCATCATGACCATGACATAATGGGAAACTGGGCCCAGATCAACCAGAAAGCAAAAAAGAAGCAGATCGACTGTATGATATCTTCGTCTCTCTTTTAATGGGGAATTCATGATTCAGAGTATGGGCAGCAGGGCTCCAAATAAATGTATCTGCACCTGGTCTAAATGGTTACATTTTAAAAAGATGCTTCCAATTTTAAAAGAATGCAAAATCACAATGCCACTTTCGGATAGGAGGCAACATATCCTCAAGTTATGAATTTAGCAAGTGGCCTGCATAGTTGAAATGACACTGAAACAGAGAACCACAACCCAAAATAGCCTGAACACTTTTGTTATCTCAAACAATGGGCAGTTAGCCATTCATTCCTCCCTCTTAGTATATATTCTACTTGTTTCAGACAAAGCCCATTATAAATTTGATGAGACTGTTCAAATTCAGCTATACCAGATGTTTGAAGGCTGGGGATAAAAAATATTCCTTGCACAAAAATTCCTACTACAAGATTTTATACCTAAAAAAATGGATGCTACGCAATTCTGCATTTACTAAAAGGAAAAGTTACATTGCACACCTATGATCAGCGTGACACTAAAAATCAAGGGGTACACACAACAGACATGGTCCCTGCCACTGAGGAACCTACAATCTAGTGGAAAAGACACACTGACCAAGTATGATGAATGTCACAAGAGAATATATACCTGCTATGCTGGAGTGTATACGGTGAATAACGAAGATATTCCCACCCTACCCCCTTCCTCAGCGTGCAGTAAAAAACCAGGAAGTTGTCAGAAAGCTTTTAAAATAATGACCCTCTCAGGTGTGACACATATAAAACATAAGCATTTTAGACATAGATAAATGACCAGCAATTAAATAAGTATGTAAAATGACTACTTTTTAAACAAATACACAAGAAATATTAAAATCCAAATAGGTCTCATCCCCATAAAAGTATCTGCCTTAATGCTGCCCTTACTCCTGGACTGTACAGAAGGAGCCAACTTAAGATATTGTGGTTGATATCATAGGACTTCTGCTCTTTTATTTTGTCACTCGGTATTATTATCCCACTGCTATTTATAAAACAGCTTTAGAAAAGACCAATGTTCCACTGTGTAGATATATAAATATTTAAATTGGGGCTCCATTAAAATTATCAACAGAGTTGTCGAAACATAAAAACTCCAAAACTCTTCTCTCCATCACATGAGTAGATGTCACATGTCACTGGAGCAAAGCTCCCATCTGTACATGTGTCCCATTCTTATCTCTTTTGATCTCCAAGTTTTTCAAATGAAACTTCATGATTCCCCCAAGAATCCACAAACCTACTTTAAATACTGTTTAACTACAAAACTCCTACAAACCTATTTTAAATACTATTTATTTCTAATTGACTTCAAGCGAAGCAGCCATATATACTATAAAAAGTCTTTATCTGTTTTGCTGGCATAAATACTTTTGTGCTGATCTGGAGCTACTCTTAAAAAAAATAAAATGAAAGAAATGCTGTGAAATTGAGTGTCACTGAAACAGAACCCTACCTTTACATCATCCCTTTCATACAGGCTACTTCACGCAGACCATGTGAAAGCCAGGCTTTCAACAGATAATCTTGTCAGGCCTGGGATAAATGGAAACTCTATGACTAACAGCATTCTTGTTGCTTCTGATCTGGATGGAACAATTCCCCTGATATTTAACAATTTTGCTCTAAGTAGATGTACAACGGTGGAGTGAAAAATGCAGAAGATCCACAGTAAGAGAAACAGAGTTTGAGTTCAACTTCCATCACTAACTAGCTGTGCCACTGTGGGCAGGGTACTTAAGTTCGACAGTATCTTCACCTGTAAAACTAGGACCATAGCAATACCTACCTAAAAGGATTGCTATGAAATAACAGGGTATTTTATAAACTATAAAGGATTATACAAATGTTATTATTTATGTATTGTATTGATTTTCCCCCTTAATATAGGAATTATATGTTCATTTTAAAAACTGGAACATACAAAAAAGTATTAAGGAAAAAATCACCCAGTCTTGGGTGGTGAACACACAATGTAATTTATAGATGATGTGATACAGAATTGTACACCTGAAATCTATGTAATTTTACTAACAATTGTCACCCCAATAAATTAAAAAAAAAAAAAAGCTAGAGGCCAAAAAAAAAAATCACTCAGTTTTTATCACCCAAACATTGTTATTTATTTTAACTGAAATAAATCTAACATCAACCAAAAGAAATGAAAGCAAAAGTACTTTCAGATGTTAATACTGATCATTTGTGAATGACAAAATTAATTACTGATTTCTTTTTAAGAGCAGAACATTCTTTTCTATCAGTGTAAAGGAAAGACAATGCTGCTATTTGTCCCAGAGCTGATCCCAACAGGGTATGATATATGGGTGAGGCTCTTAACAGTCAAGGCCATGAAAACTACCAAAATAAATATTTCATGAACCCAAGAAGTAGTTACAACACATGCCCTCAGATGCAATGGGGAAGGCAAGTGTCTGAAGCCCCATTAATAAAACTGGCACCACTGTATGGTCACAAAGACAGAGATTTCTATGGGCCACTTCAATGGAAAAAAAGAAAAATGTCTGTATCATGCTATAACACAGGCAATCTAAGACTTCTGACTTTTTCACACTGCTTACTGAATCCCATCCTTGGAATTTCTCGCACCCCTCCTGTTTCTTCTTTCCCACTCTTCTTTCTCCTCACCCCCCATCCCCACCATCACTCCTTGTTTTATTATTGCAATAAAATCATTCTCTGTGTTTAAAATGGCCTTAGTCTGTGCAATGGAATATTATTCAGAACCAAAAAGGAATAAAAATCTGATACATGCTACAGCACAGATGAACCTTGAAAACATTATGCTAAGAGAAAGGAGTCAGACTCAAAGGCCACATATTTTCTGATTCCATTTATTTGAAATACCCAGAATAAGCAAATCCACAGAGACAGAAAGTAGACTGGTGGTTGTCCAGGGCACGGGTGGTGGGGATGGGAGAGAATGAGTGACTGCTAATAGAAGGTATGAGATTCCTTTTTAAGGGACCAAATGTCCTAAAATTAGATTGTAGTGATATCGTACCACTCTGTCAATATACTAAAAAACACTAAAGTATACACTTTAAATGGGTGAATTATATGTTACATGAATTACATCTCAACAAAGCTGTTTTTAAAAAATGATCTTGTTCAGGAACCTGAGTTGAAAAAAGGACACATAAACAAATATTCCCATATTCCCCCCGACCTAAGTGTGGAGTAAAACTGATGACTCCGCTGTGATAAGATATGTGTAAATAAAGTGAGCAGACTACTTTTGTTTAACAGATATAAATGAAATTACAAATCCAAATGAACCTTGCCCCCCAAAAAAGTAGTTAAACTTAATGACACCCTAAATCAAAACTTGGTCCTCAGAGTCTCAATAATTCTGTGCCTTTGTTAGGGTATTTCTTCCCACTTGTAACACCTTTCTTACCACATCTTTAACTGTTCAAATCACAACTGATTTTAAGATCAGTTCAAATGTTACGTTCTCCATAAAGACTTCCTCACACTCTCATGAAAAGTAATCTCACCTTCTTCTGAACTTCCATGGTATTTCACTTCCTCAGGGCTACTTTGAACTTTCAAACCAGTATTATACTTAGTGTGTCCAGTATCAACTTATTGCTCTGACATTAGATGGGGGTCTCCATAAATACCTATTTGATAAGTAGATAATGATCATTTAACAATTGAGAATTTCATCTTCACCTAATTTTTAATTTTGGAACTATCCAAAAGTCATTTAGACACAAGAATGGTCCATGAAGTAGTAAGGCTAAGGAATGCCCACCTCGGATAACATTTTCTTAACCAAAATAAAACAAGACTGATTTGACATACGTATGTACATAAATAATCTGTAAGAAATTCCCAAACAGAAGCACTGGAATAACAATACAACCTCCCAAGGTAACTGAAAAAGAAACCTGAATTATATAAGTTCCAGGATATTTGTTAAAAAATCAGTTCTATTATTTTATAGTAACACCATGTGTTTTTTCCCTGAGAGTTCTATTATCAAGTTCTACTAATATTCTTCTAGAGTTCTATTATCAAGTTCTGCTACTGTATTTTTAATACAGTTTTAATTCCTTCTCTATTTTTCCCGCCATACCCAAAGTCCAGGCCCTCATTTTCTTCCTGACCAACCAATTTAAAAAGTCTCCTAATTTATCTCCCTTCCCACAGTTCCTTCTTTCCTTCAACAATATTTATGGAGCCATCCTGTGTGCCAATGTTAAGGGTAGGAACAGAGGAGCACATAAAGAAATATCAAACAAGGCCCTTTCTCCAGAAACAATCTAGTTGGGAATTTGACACATGTACATGATTCATCACAACACTCAGCAGCATACAGATAAGGCCAACTGACGCTGAGAACTCCCAGCAATGGGGAGGTCCTCTGGCCTCCCCAGGACACAATCTATACAGTTTCTCTCACATACTATCCTCACCCTCTCCCTCCCACTCTTTGGTCATCTTATTGGATAAGGTCTCCTTTTGTTAAACTGCCCATATATCATGCACTGACTCATCTCCAAGTTCTCTCCAATTTGCTTCCTGAGCTAATCAAGACAATCTACTTGTAACCTGGAAGTGACTTATTCACAAGTACCTTTGTTCACGATGGACTATTTATCACAATTCTCCCCACGTTCTAATTCATATCAACTACCAATCTCAAGTCCCTTCTTTTTTTTTTTTTAACTTTTTTTCATGTTAAGTGTGTTTTTCCAGGACCCATCAGCTCCAAGTCAAGTACCCTTTTCCCCCGAAAATAAGACCTAGCCGGACAATCAGCTCTAATGCGTCTTTTGGAGCAAAAATTAATAGAAGACCCAGTCTTATTTTACTATAATATAAGACGCGGTCTTCTATAACATAAGACCGGGTCTTCTATAACATAAGACCGGGTCTTCTATAATATAAGACCGGGTCTTCTATTAATTTTTGCTCCAAAAGACGCATTAGAGCTGATTGTCCGGCTAGGTCTTATTTTTCGGGAAACATGGTAATTGTTTCCATCTAGTTGTGAAGGACGCAGTTCACTGGCCAATTTGGGGAATAAATTGGCAACCTTGTTGCTAAGAGCATTGTGCTCTAACCAACTGAGCTAACCCGCTGCCCCTCAAGTCCCTTCTTTTGTATGTATTAGAAAGTATGTAACTATATGTAATTTGTTTCAGTTTACGATTGTCCTTAATTTCTTTTGTATTTCCTAACTAAGGGTGTGTATTACAACGACCCATGGAGCTTCTTAAAAATATTAATACAAAGGTCTTTACCGAATCCCCTGGAAAGGTCCTCAGTAAGTCTGGGGTGAGAGCTGGACAGCTTTATTTCTAAAACGCCCCACTGGTGATTCTGATGCACATCCCAACCTTAGAACCACTGATTACAATGGTCCCTATACAGCAGACATTCAATTCTTATTAATTCATGCACTGAAGCTCATAAATAACTTTTCTCTAAATAGCCTAACCAGATAGCAATCCCCAGACTACACTAGCTCTGGTCCAAGTGCAACATATGGTTTTGAGATTTCATTTCCTGAAGTACTCCTTGGAGGGACACTATTACCTTGTCTCTTTACATTGTTTCTTATTTGTTGAAAAATGGAGGCCTGGAATGCAGCCATGTTAGACAACACTACATAAGAATGTACTCTGGAGTCTTAGACGAAAATTAGTTATAAAAAGAACAATAACAATGTAGAGCCAGGCGTTCTGAATGAACACAGTATTCTTACTGAAGAGATTCTTACTAAATCTAAGTCTAAACAGAAGGCAGATCAGAAATGTGGTCAATAGCGTCTCCCCCATCTTCCTAGTTCCCAGTCTCTTGCACTGCCTGACCCAGTGGAGCGGGCCCTGAAGACTGAAGAAGACTTTCAGCTGCTGCAGTGCCTCGGTGCCTTCAAGTGCCTCTAATCAGATAAATTAACCCAAGCCCCACCCAGACCCACAGTTGCCTCCCAACTACCCTGACACACACTATTTACACAGCTCAGGGAGGGAGCGGTATGAACTTCTCCCAAAGTTTTTCCTCACAAGCAGCAGCAAGTCTGAGTCACCAACCCAGGGTGGGAAAGAAAAGTGTGGTATTAGCCACAGGAGTGTTAGGAGACTGGTCACAGCATCTCTTTTTCCATTTCAAAATTGGGCTCAGTCTCCTACAAGAATCACCTCAGTTATTAGTCACAGCTGTGGGCTACAGGGGTCTGCGGAGCTACTCAGCCACCCAGGAAAGTTGTGGATTGGGGAGGAGATTCTTCCCCCGCCCCCGCCCCCCCTTCTCTCCGGCCGGGGCCGCAGGTCCTAAATTCCACAGGCCTCTCCCTGCAGCTCCATCTTGCTTCCTGCCAGGAGGAGGGGCCGAGAACACCGACGTGTCGTCCCCCCCACCCCACCCCCACCCCCAGAAGTCTGGAAAGGCCCCAATGGGAGGAAGCCGTTTGACAGCAGGTCAAGTCAGGTGGGAATCTCCACAGGAGGGGGAAAAAATGAAAGGTAGCAGGGTTAAGCGAAAGGGGAAAAGGGATTCGATCATAAATTACTACATAAAGAAATTATCCAGTGTGTGAGAGTGCCAGAGGTGTGAGCAGAAGTAGAGTGCCCAGGAAGGGAGGAGGAGACAGAGACAAGTGGACAAAAGGGCAGGACGCGGGGGGCGCTGAGGAGGGGTGGTGGGTGAAGCAGGTCTCAGAGTGAGGGGCAGAGTATTAGAAAGGAGAACAACGTGGCTCAAATAAGAATCCCTGCAAGGAAAAGCAGGGAATCCCTACGGGAGCCCGTCAGCCCAGAGGCCAGACTGGGGAGGCCTAAAAAGGAGCTGAGAGTAAGGAGCTGTCAACGTGAGAGGCGACAGCCTGCTGAGGGAAAGAAGCTATCAGACATCCAAACAACTATCATTTATTAAGCACTTACTATGGGTCACACGCTGTGCCCGGGCACTTTATAAATACCACCTCGCGAAATCTTCACAACAAACCCACAAGGCAGGCATTATTATGATTGACCCCGTTTTACAGATGAGGAAACTGAGGCCCAGTGAGGCTGGGGGCATGCTCAAGGTCACAGCGCAGGGGAACCTGGATTTGAACCCTGGCCGTCTGGCTCCAGAACCCACGCGCAAAGCCACATGCAGCTAGCGGGCAAAGGTGAGCCGCGAGGCGGACCAGGACCACGGGTACGTCTCCCGCCCCTGGTCCCGCTCCCCACCCCAGGCCCAGGGAGCTCACCCGGACGAGGTTGCTGACGGCCGCCTGCACGGCGGCCACAGGCGCGGTGAGGTCAGGGATGGCTTTGCCGTCCACCTCGCCTTCCTCGTGCATAATCACCAGGTGCGAGATCTGCTGCGCCACCGGCTCCAGGATGCTCTCGATCGTACGCGTA
The DNA here is from genome assembly GCF_004115265.2 of Rhinolophus ferrumequinum. Taxonomy (NCBI): domain Eukaryota; kingdom Metazoa; phylum Chordata; class Mammalia; order Chiroptera; family Rhinolophidae; genus Rhinolophus; species Rhinolophus ferrumequinum. The sequence goes on along the minus strand of NC_046299.1, from coordinate 51,333,149 downwards.
TGAAACACCGGCATCGCGGCGGCGAGCGGGGCGGCGAACCGCGGGTTACAGAGAACCGGGAACGGCGGGGTCGAAAACCCACTAACAGACGAACTCCGAGCGGCGACTACGGAGCCTGGGCTTCCCTCGGCGTAACCAGCCTTGCGGGGCGCCCCGCCCCCTCGCGTCACCGCACCCAATGGCAGCGAGGCTCAGACCCGGGCCGCCACTCCTATTGATCCTGCTTAGAGATGCTCCGCCCCCCGCCCTCGCGCCGCCAAGACCCCGCCCAGCCCCGCCTCCATTCCCAAGGGAGGGGCCTGGGATTGGGGCTGCGCCGCCGGGATTGCGACCGGATTCCCGAGACCGAACGCCGGGCGCTCCTTATAAGGGCATGGTGGGAACGGAGCGTGCGGCTGGAGTCGGTGGCCCCGCCCCCCGAGGCCACCTTCTTCCTCGGCTCTGCAGAGCTCCTCCCCTCTGCAGAATCACCTCAGCTGGGCGGGGTCTCACCTCCTGCGACGCTTGGAATCTGGCGAGACCCAGCCGTAGATCTCCCTGTACCCTCCCCAAATTTTCCCTTCACACGACGTCATCAAAATACTCTTCCCATTTCCTCACAGTGATACATGGAAACGTTTTTAGTAAAACATTCAAACAACAGAAGTGCGCAGAGAAATATGAGCGTCCCATTCATTCACAAACACACTCCACCCACTCCCTCGTCAGAGATACTCACTGTTAACCGTTTGGTTGTAGACCTTTGTCTATTCATTTTCTTGTACACATATATTTTCTAAGTAAGTGGGATAAACATTTTCCTGGAGCTTCATTTTTTTCCCCTTAATTAAAATCCCCTGGTTATCTTTCTACCTCATTCTTTTCAATGGCTGCATGGTATTCCATTGCATGAAATCAAACAATTTCCCAGTAATGGACATTTAAGTTGGCTTATATTTTTCACTATTAAAAAAAAATTCTGCATGGACATCATTGTACTTGCCTATGTGTTGTGCACCTGGGTATTTATCTAGGACGGATACCTAGAAATGAAATGAAAATGCAAAAGTATATATATTTTACATTTTTATAGATAAGACCAAATTACCTATTCCTCTCACGGCTCACTTTGTGTAAGACATCATCTTACTGTCTTCTTCACCTCAAATTCTCTTTTGCCCAAGCTTCCCCATTCCAAGATGAAACACTTTCAATAATACCTCCAAGCAGAAGATGCTTAATTCAAATGAAAATATCTCTCAAGGGCCCACATGTTGCTAGAGAGTAAACTGTGTGTGTATTGTCCTGTGTAGTTTCTGAAGCTATTTTTATCTAGTAGTGTATATCCCCTGTTTCCGCTGTGCATGTTGCCAAATCCTATACTTTTCCTTTCCATAATACTGTCACTTTTTTGTTTACTGCTTCCGTGTCCCTATAGACATGGATTTCTATAACTCCATTTGAAGATAACATTTACTTGGTAGTACTTTCTAACTTCTAGGCACTGTAAAACCCCTTTAAAATTATACATAGGAACAGCTACTCAATTTGTGTGGCCTAGTACAAGATGAAACGGTGGATCCCGTTGTTTAAAAAGCAGGAAAACATGCTGTTAAAGATACTAAAATGTAATGCTTGTTCCTTTCTTTGGTGTTCTCTCCTCAACCTGTCATGGTTTTTGTGGGAGTTTTTTGTTTTGATTTTGGTTTTGGTGATTGTTTGTTTGTTTTGCTGTTTAGTGTGGCACTCTCTGGGAAGGGGGATACCTTCATGGTAAATACAGACCCCCCCCCCACAGGAACTTAGGGTCCCATGCAACCACTGGCTGCAAGGAGCCCCCTCCTACCTGTTGCTGGATTGCCATGCTTTTCCTCACTAGGGACAAGGAAGCAACGCCAAGCATCTCCCCTTCCTACAGGCCTGCCTCCCCAACCCACAGCATTTCAACCTTCACCCTGAGACTCTCAAGTACTGGATCAAGGAATGGCAAGAGGCTTACCACCATCGAATCAACCATAAAAAAAAATTAAAATAAAAAAACGCTGTGGCATTGGTAGCTTCGGTTGATAATGGCCACCTCCATGCCTCACTCCTAGACACCATGGGTAGTACACATGGAACCCTGCCCAAGGCAGAGCAGAAAGCATGCATGGTCACTGGACAGGGGAGAAGTCAGGAGGCTAGAGGTTGAGGGAGCAAGCAAGTGAAAACCCATCCAAGGGAGCTGGCTGGAGGCGGGACCATGCAAAAGCTGAGGCTTCAAACCCTCAGTGTATGCTCCATTGTCCCATCGGATTTCTGTTCTAAAATACAAACTCAAAGTTAAAATTATTAAAAATCAAGACAGTGACTGCAGAGCATTAGACCTCAAATGTGAAGCTCTTCCGAGTATAGGGCCTATATAACTACATTGATTGCACACCCATGAGCCTGGCCCTAGTTACGTAGATGGTAACCCAGGTCTGACCATGACTGACTCTTAATTACTAAACAGCTCCCTAGGAACTCCCATTCCTTTTGGAGACTATCATCAAAACCAATAAAATTTTTGGCTAGTCCTACCACAACTCCCAAAGCTGTGTTCTCTGCTCATTATTTCACATTAGTAATACTGTGGTCCCCCGGCTTATCCATGGTTTTGCTTTCCACAGTTTGTTACCTGCAGTTAACCGCAGGTCCAAAATATTCAATTGCAGAAATAAAAAATTCATAAATTTTATTAATAAATTGGGCTTGTGATGTTTCGATGTTTTGTTCTGTCCTGCCCTGGACGTGAATTAGTCCTTTGCCCAGCATAACCATACTTTACCCGCCCTTTAGTCACTTAGTAGCCATGGAGGTTATCAAATCATTGTCACAGTATCACAGTGCTTGAATTCAAGTAACCCTTATTTTACTTAACAATGTTTCATTCACCTCACTTCATCTCATCATGTAGACATTTTATCATCTTACATCATCACAAGAAGAAAGGTGAGTACAGTACAATATGATATTGTGTGAGAGACCACATTCACATAACTTTTATTACAGTATATTGTTATAATTGTTCTGTTTCATTATTAGTTATTGTTGTTAATCTCTTACTGTGCCTAATTTATAAAGTAAACGTTATCTTAGGTATGTATGTATAGGAAAAAACATAGTATAGCGTTCAGTACTTTGTGTCAATTCAGGCATCCACTGGCAGTCTTGGAACGTATCCTGCAAAGCTAAGGGGGTACTAATATAGTACTACTTGGGTGATGGAACTATATATGATTTTTTTTTCTGTAATCCTCACTCTGCCTCCACTTTGCTAATCACATACTTACGTGCAAGTTTAACATGTTCTTCTTTCCGATGTATTTCCTACAAATTGGCAAAAAGATTCAGAGGATTGATCATTAACCGTAACATTATCCCTGCCTCCAAGTTTTTAATTCAGGCTCCTCCTGACTGGCCATATTAACTTCCTAAAATGCAGCAGGTCCTTGAATAACGTCGTTTCATTCAATGTCGTTTCGTTACAATGTTGATGAGGAAAAAAATCGATTCCTGGTCAGGACGACTGTCTGTGTGGAGTTAACATGTTCTCCCCAAGTCTGTGTGGGTTTTCTGTGGGCCTTCCGGTTTCCTCCCACATCCCAAAAATGTGCAAGTTAGGTGACTGTGTCCTGTCCAGGGTGAGTTCCTGCCTTGCACCTGAGCTGCCGGTATACATTCTGGTAACCTGCAAACCTGAACTGGAATAAGCAGGTTGGAAAATCATGATCTTCCTTGTTTTTATGAATCTTTCTTAAATGTATGTAGAGTTCACATTTATTTCAATATTTAATATTAGAGGTGCTTTGGGTCTTTATTTAGAAGTCGGTGATGTTTTTGTGACCAGAAATATGCCATAGGAACTTAACTCAATATCAATTAGCCTGTGGTGAAATTGGTTTCATTACAGGTCCTTTCACATACAGTTGTAGTTTTCAAGAACCTATCAATGATGTTCAGTGAAGATTTACTGGACCACATCACCCATTCACGCCATGTGTTACAGAAGCCATATCCACTTCTGTCCCCCCCACACGTTCACATACTCCCTCTAAAATCTTCTGTGACACTTGTTAACACATGTTACCGTCAATGCCCACCACACTCTGGGCTCAGACCAACCTCACTACCTTCTGCTTCTCCACCCAGACCCAGGGACAGGTGAGAGAAACAGTGCAAAGAGGACGAGCTCCGAGTCATGCAGAGCTCAAACCATAATCCCAGCTTTACAACTGGATTGGAATAAAACTCTGGCAAGTGGCTTTCCTTCTTTCTGCCTGAATTTCTTTCTTTGTAAAAGTGGAATAATATGACCCTCATGGAGTTGATGTAAGGATTGGTAAATGAATTTGTGTAAAGTACCCAGGAGACCCTCAGTAAACGGCAGCTGAGGACAGAACTAGGAGTGCAGTTTCCAAGCTCTCGGCCTCACGTGGAAAGGTGCTGGCTCAGGTAGTAAATGGCCATCAACTGTGATTGGATGGCCATCAGCTGTGGCTAGTTGGCCGTCAGCTGTCACCAGTGAGCCATTGGCCACTAATATAACTGCCGTGGCTACGCTAGCAGCAAATGGGGGCTAGCAAGGAGATGGTGGCTGAGCCTGCAAGAGCGGATTGCAGTTAGCAAGTGAGGTTGGTTGGCAGAGAGAAGTGGACAGCAGGTTGTGGATAGTGTGGCTCCTACTTCCTGTGTCTCCAGCCCAGCCGCCAGCGAGAATATAGTGGTATGGCTCCCCTACCTATGGCTCCGTGGGTGTTCCTTTTTGGCCTCACCCTATCCTGCATTCTTGTGTAGGGAGCGGGACCAGAGACCCCGCATGACACCCTGCATGACAGGAGCTGTTTTATTATTATTATTATTATTATTATTATTATTATTATTATTATTATTACTATTGGAGCAGTCACAAACAGACATATTCACAATCTCCAAAAATCCCTCATGGAGTTTCACTTTGGAGCTATGCTACATTCCTTCCCCCTAGAAAGCTCTCTCTGCTTGTCTAAGTCTTACCTACCATGGAAAGTAAAACTCTGAGATGTCCCTGGAGATTTCCCACCCCTGGTATAATACCCTGGACTATGAATGTAATGGATTTTACTTCTGTACGCAGACGACATTATTTCACACAGCTGAATTTAAGGTAGGGAGATTATCCTGGCAGGCCTGACCTAATCACATTAGACCCTTTAAAGCAAGACAGTTTTCTGCAGCTGGTCACAGAAGTGGAAATTAAAAATTAGAAGCATTTGAGAAGGATTTGGCAAGCTACTGCTGGATTAAAGATGCCACATGCCAAGGAATGCAGGCAGCATCTAGGAGCTGAGAGTGGCCCCTGGCTGGCAGATTGCAGGGAAACATGGACCCCTTTCCCACAACTACAAGAAACTGAATTCTGCCAACAGGAGGAATGGCTTTGGAAACATTTTTCCCCAGAGCCTCCAGATGAGAACTACATCCATTTGACACCTTGATTTCAGCCTTATGATACTGAGCAGAGAACCCAGCTACGCCGTGCAGAACTTCTGACCTACATACCTGTGAAATAATAAATGGGTGTTTGAGGTAATTTAAGCAATAGAAGCATATCAATAGAATACTAGAACACCTGCTTTCTAGGCCCACTTCTTCTAGTCCTTTCCCTATGAGTTCTCACTATAAGGCGCTGGCTTGAGCTGTTCGTACAAATCCTTTCTCTTTCATAGCACTTATTGCAATTGTTCTTCTATTAAGTGACCATTTTACATTTCTCTCCTGTCTGCTATGACAGAGGTTGTTAGATGTCCCTCAATACCTGTTCTGCTCTTCCTCCATAGTTATAGAACCCCAGATTAATAGCTGGGCATTTAGCCACAGGGATCCAATTTGACACTTGGCAAGTTGCAAAGCTTCAGTTTTCTCATCTCTAAAAGGAAGATAATTATTTCAATCTCATTGACTTCAAAGGACTTAGCACATAATAAGCATTCAGAAAATGTTACCAGAGAGATAGAGGTCAATTCACAGCCTGCACTAGACTAAGAATCATCATGGAACTAAGTCACAAATATAGTGAAGCCCAAGGGGTCACATTCCAAAAAAAAGGAGATCGCATGGACCTGAGGATAAGAAAGAGTTTGTGGGACAGTGGAACTAAATCTGCCCTCAAAGGAAGAATAATGTTTGGTTAGGCAGGCAAGAGGGCAGACATTCCAGAATGAGCAAGGCCTGGAGGTGGAAGCATGTTCCAGAACAGTGATTAAGTAGTCAGACTGAAGTGAATGTTCATACAACTCAAAGATGAGGATGAGAAGGTAAATTTCCACAAGATTATACCCTACAGAGGTTAAAGACTATGTAACATTTGCTCATGGTTGTGGCTAGCTCAACATTACTCTTTGCCATGTAATTACTTTGAAGGCCAGGAATGATAGGGAACATTGTAAGATATGTAACAATTTAGCATTTCTCAGTCAGAAATAAAGGGGGGAGAGATTTTGATAATGGCAATTATGTTACACAGTGCCCTGTGACATAGGAAACTTTCGATTCTTTTCAGTCCATAGTAATTCTCTGAGGTAGATGGAAAACAAGAAGTACAGCTGTTTTTTATTACAAAGACCGGGGAAATTGAGACATAGTAGAAAACCATCTTATAAGTATAATTTGTGGACATTTTAGTCAAGGATAGAGCTGGATATAAAACCTGAGTCTTCTATATTTAGTTGGGATGCTCAGTTTTATTCCACGTGTCTGTGCTCTCTTCTTGATTACTTTTTGGATTCCTATATATTGGTTATGTGTCTAGGGACTTACATCTTATGCATACACTCCAGTACACTTCAAGTGCACATCGGTCAATCCACAACTCACACGCACACACTGCTTTCCATCGACTCACCACAGATGTACGTTCTCTGTATGGAGACCACTCACCAGCCCCTTCCCCACCCTATCCCCACATCTGAACCACACAGTGGCTCAATCAGTAGTTCTTCCTTCCCTTCCCCAGATGCTGCAAGAATATCACACTCTACTCTCCACCCCCACCCAAAACCACAACCACTTCCCCTGTCACTTTAAAAACAATGTGGCTCTTCTCTTTTCTTTCTCCACTCCAGCTTTATTGAGGTATAATTACCAAATAAAAATTATATATGTGTGTGTATTTATATATGGCATACAACGTGATGTTTTGAAAAACATATACATTGTGAAATGATTGCCACAACCAACCTAATTAACATATCCATCACCTCATATACTGTATTTCCCCGAAAATAAGACCTATCAGAACCATCAACTCTTATGAGTCTTTTGGAGCAAAAATTAATATAAGACGCGGTATTATATTATATTATTATATTATATTATAAAGACCCGGTCTTATAGTAAAATAAGACAAGGTCTTTAAAACATAATATAATATAACATAATTGTATATTATAGTAAAATAAGACCAGGTTTTACATTAATTTTTGCTCCAAAAGACGCATTACAACTGATGATCCAGCTAGGTCTTATTTTCGGGGAAACAAGGTAGTTGCCATTTTGTGTGTATATGTGTGTGTGTGTGATGACAATACTTAAGATCTACCCTCTTAGAATATTTCAAGTATACAATATATAATAATATATATTAACCATAGTCACCATTCTGTATGTTGGGTCTCTAGAACTTATGCATCTTATAACTGAAAGTTTGTACATTTTGTACACTTTGACCAACACCTTCCCCTTTCTCTCACCACACCCTGACTCCATCCCCTGGTAACCACCCTTCTAGTCTCTGTTTCTATGAGTTTGACTGTTTTAGATTACACATATAGGAGAGATCATGCAGTATTTATCTTTGTGTATCTGGCTTATTTCACTTAGCATAATGTCCTCCAAGTTTACCCATGTTGTCACAAATGGCAGAATTTCCTTCTTTTTTAAGGCTGAATGATATGCCACTGTGTACATATACCCATATTTCCTTTCCTTTATCCTTCAGCAGACACTTAGGTTGTTTCCATATCTTAGCTACTCTGAATAATGTTTCAGTGAACACGGTAGTGCAGATATCTCTTCAAGATCTAGAGATTATTTCCTTTGGATATGTATCCAGAAGCGGGATCACATTTTCCAAAGAAAGCATCCAAATGGACATAAGGTACATAAAATGGCATTCAGTATCACTAATCATCAGGGAAATGCAAATCAAAACCATGTTGAGATACCACTTCACATCTGTTAGGTTGACTATTACCAACAAGTGAAAAAATAACAAGTGTTGGCAAGGATGTGGAGACAAGTGAATCCTTATACACTGTTGGAAATATAAATTAGTACAACCAGTATGGAAAATAGTATGGAGTTCCATGAAAAAACAAAAATGGACTACCATATGATCCTGTTCTTCTCCTTTTTGAACAATTTTTAAAAATTCAATGGAGATTTAAAGCATTTTCAGCTTTACACTTTTTCTAATTTTCTCACTTTTTTTATTGCACTTCAACCTTCTACATTGTGTAAGAAAGTTACAAAGAAGGCTATTAAAATTATGTAAGATTCCATCTCCCAGAGATAACTACTAATAACATTTAAATATATTCTTTTGAAGTCTTTTTTCTTGTTCATATATATTTTTATGTGTGCATGCAATTTTTTTCTTACACAACTTTTTTACCAAGATAATTTACATAACATAAAATTCACCCCTTTAAAGTATAATGTTCAATTTTTATTCCTGCCATTTTCACCTTAACATTATTTTACTGTGTTTTTTTTAATTTTTCAATTATAATTGACATTCAGTGTTATTTTGTATTAGTTTCAGATGTACAGCATAGTAGTTAGACATTTATATAATTTATGAATTAACCCCCTTCCATAAGTCTAGCACCCACCGAACACCATACATAGTTATCACAATATTATTGACTACACTCTCTATACTGTACTTTACATCCCATGACTATTTTGTAACTACAAATTTGTACTTCTTAATCCCTTCACCATTTTTACCCAGTGCCTCAACCCCCCTCCCATCTGGTAACCATCAATTTGTTCTCTGTATCTGTTTGTTTGTTTTGTTTTTTAGAGTCCACATATAAGTGAGATCATATGGTATTTGTCTTTCTCAGTCTGACTTATTGGACTTAGCGTAATACCCTCTCGGCCATCAATGTTATGGCAAATGGTAAAATTTCATTTTTCTTATGGCTGATTAATGTTCCATTGCATATATGTACCACTTCTTCTTTATCCAATCATCTATTGATGGGCATTTCAGTTGCTTCCATAGCTTGGCTATTGTAAATAGGGTTAAAGTGAACGTAGAGATGTATATACGTTTCTGAATTAGTGTTTTGAATTTCTTCAGATAAATACCCAGAAGTGGAATTGCTGGGTCATAAGGTAGTTCTATTTTTAATTTTTTGAGGAACATGAAAACTGTTTTCCATAATGGATGCACCAATTTGCAGTCCCACCAACGGTGCACGAGGGTTCCCTTTTCTCCACATCCTTGACAACACTTGTTTTTTGATTTATTGCTGACAGCCATTCTGACAGGTATGAGGTGATGTCTCACTGTGGTTTTAACTTGAATTTCTCTGATGATTAGTGATGTTGAGCATCTTCATATGTCTATTGGCCATCTGTATGTCCTCTTTGGAGAAATGTCTATTCAGGGCCTCTGACCATTTTTTAATTGGATTATTTGATTTTTTGGTGTTGAGTTGTATGAGTTCTTTATAAATTTTAGATATTAACCCCTTATTAAATGTATTATATTATTGGCAAATATCATCTCCCATTCAGTAGGATATCTTTTCGTTTTGTTGATAGTTTCCTTTGCTGTGCAAAAACTTTTTAGTTTTATGTAGTCCCATTTGTTTATTTTTTTTTGTTTTTCTTGCCTGAGAGATATATCAGAAAAAAATATTACTCAAGGTAATGTCTGAGAGTTTACTGTCTGTGTTTTCTTCTAGGAATTTTATGGTTTTGGGTCTTACATTTACATCTTTACTCCATTTTGAGTTTATTCATGTACATAGCATAAGAAGGTGGTCCAGTTTCTTTTTCTTTTTCTTTTCTTTTTTTTTTTTTTGCATGTATCTGTCCAGTTTTCCCAACATCATTTATTGAATAGACTGTCTTGACCCCACTATATATTCTTAGCTCCTTTGTCATAGATTAAATGACTACATAGGCGTGGGTTTATTTCTGGGTTTTCTATTCTGTTCCATTGATCTACATGTCTGTTTTTATGCCAATACCCTGCTTTAACCCATTCATTGTCTAGTAGAATGTCATTTAACCTCCATGTGTTTGTGTGTGTTTTCAGTTTTTTGGGTTTTTTAAATTGATTTTTAGTTTCATGCCATTATGGTCAGAGAGGATGCTTGATATGATTTCAATCTTCTTGAATTTGAGACTTGTTTTGTGACCTAACGTGTGGTCTACCTTGGAAAATGTTCATGTACACTTGGAAAAATACATATACTCTGCTTCTTTGGGGTGGGATGCTCTAAAAATGTCAATTAAATCTATCTGGCCTAGTATGTCATGTAAGGCCACTCTTCCCTTGTTGATTTTCTGTCTGGAAGACCTGTTCACTGGTGTCAATGGGGTGTTAAAGTCCCCTACTATGACTGTATTACTGTCAGTATCTTCCTTTATGTTGGTCAATATTTGCTTTATATATGTAGGTGCTCCTATGTTGGGTGCATAGATGTTTACTAGGGTTGTGTCCTCTTGTTGGGTTAATCCCTTCCTCATTATGCAATGTCCTTCTTTGTCTGTTATTATAGTCTTCATTTTTAAGTCTATTTTGTCTGATATGAATAGAGGTACCCCAGCTTTTTTTCATTTCCATTTGTATGAAATATCTTTTTCCACCACTTTACTTTCAGTCTATGTGTGTCTTTCAATATGAGGTGAGTCTCTTTTAGACAGCATATGTATGGGTCTTGTTTTCTTATCCATTCAGCTATACTATGTCTTTTGATTGGAGCATTTAATCCATTTACATTTAAAGTGATTATTGATAGGTACATAGTTATGTCCATTTTATTATTCATATTTTTTAACTTTTTTGTGTGTTGTTTCCCCCTTCTTCTTCTTAAGGAAATCCTTTAACATTTCTTGTAATACTAGCTTGGTGGTAATGAATTCCTTTAGATTTTTCTTGTCTGGGAAGCTCTTTATCTCTCCTTCAATTTTAAATGATAGCCTTGCTGGGTAGAGTAATCTTGGTTGTAGGTCCTTGCTTTTAATCACTTTGAATATTTCATGTCACTCCCTTCAGGCCTGTACAGTTTCTGTTTAAAAATTAGTTCAGAGACTTATGGGAGCTCCCTGGCAGGTAACTAACTGCTTTCCCTTGCTGCTTTTAGGATTCTTTCTTTTTCTTTAACCTTTGCCATTTTAATTATGGTGTGTTTTGGTGTAAGCCTCTTTGAGTTCATCTTGTTTGAGACTGTACACTTCCTGGCCTTATATGTCTATTTCCTTTGCCAGTTTAGGGACGTTTTCAGTCATTATTTCTTCAAATAGGCTCTCGATCCCTTGCTCGCTCTCTTCTCCTTCTAGTACTCCTATGATACAAATGCTATTATGCTTGATGTTGTTTCAGAGGTTCCTTTAAACTATCTTCTCTGTTTTGTTTTCAGTTCTTTTTTCTTTTTGTTGTTCCAATTGGGTGTTTCCTGCTACCTTGTTTCTAAATTGCTTATTTGATCTTCTGCTTCATCTAATCGGCTGTTGATTCCTTCCAGTGTATTCTTCATTTCAGTTATTGTATTCTTTATTTCTGACTGATTCTTTTTTGTGGTTTCTATGTCCTTCATTATGCTTGCTATCTCTTTGTTGAAGTTCTCTAAGTTTCTTAAGCATTCTTATAACCAGCGTTTGAACTCTGTCTCTGGTAGTTTGGTTGCCTCCATTTCATTTAGTTCTTTGTCTGGAATTTTCTCCTGTTCTTTTATTTGGGACATGTTTCTTTGTTTCCTCATTTTGTCCATCTCTCTGTGTTCATTTCCGTATTTTAGGTAGACCTCCTATGTCTCTCAGTCTTCACTGGGTGGCCTTTTGTAGTAGTTGTCCTGTGTGGTCCAGTGGTCCCAATCACATGCACTATGTGCTTCAGGAGTGTCCCTTGTATGTGCCCTCCTGTTGTAGTTGAGCTTTGATTGCTTTTGGAACATCAGTGAGTGGGACTGACTCTCAGGCTGACTGCCTGTGAGGATTGGCTACACCCCCAGCATATGAGCTGCAGTGTGGGTGGCTGTCCCCTCAGAGGGGGATTCACCTCAGTGGGCTCTTGTGCCTATGGAGACCACCTTTTAGATGGGCCGTTTGTGGGACTAATTTGGGGTGCTCTGTTTTGGTCCAAAGCCAGTCTCCAGGTGTGTTGTTTCTGGTGCCTGTTGGGAGGGGCTCCCGTGCAGGCCAATTTCAGCCATTGCCCATGACTGGTTGCCTGGTAAGAGCTACAAAGCTATATGTGGTTGGTTGCTGTTTGTGCTGGACCTGGAGACATGTGGGGGTGGCCACGCTGTGAACCAAGACTGGCTGTCACCAGTATTGGGCCTGGGGCAGCTTAGCAAAATGTCCAGGGCACCTCTAGGCCTGTTCCACCTGCCAGCTGTCCATAAGGCTCAGCCACTGAAAGAGCCTCACAGGGCCGGGCTGGTTGCCCTGGTGCTGACAGTGCCTCTGGTTCAACCTTAACATTATTATATCAAGGACATAGGCCCATGACATTGAATAGTCTTTAAAACTTGATTTTTATATAGTCAGTTTATAGCCATATTATATTTGAAAACTACAAGAACCATAATTTATTTCAGTATCTCGCCATTATTAGACATCGAGGTTGTCTCTAACTTTTCATTAGTGTAAATAATGCTGTGAAAAATAGCTTGAATTTTATTTTTATAGACATTGAACTGTTTCAACACATTTATTACTTATGAGAGGGGCAAACACCAGTGGATGTCAACCCAATAGACATTCTCTCCTTTGTTCTTAGATTATAGAATCTAATATTTTGTAGAGGTGTATTAGTTATCTATTTCTGCAGATAAATTACTCCAAAACAATAATGCTTTATTCTCTCTCATGTTTTCTGTGGCTCAGGAATTTGGAAGTGGCTTGGCAGGGAGGTTCTAGCTCAGAGTATCTCATGAGGTCACAGTCAGATGGTAGTTACAACTGAGGTCATCTCGAAAGCTTCTTCAATCACATGTCTAATACCTGGACTGGGAAGATTGGAAGCACTGGGGCCTTAAATCATGGAACCCTTCACGCATCTCTTTCTATTTCTACCATGGTATCTCAAGCATGCAGGCTTGAGGGTAGCGAGACTTCTTTTATATATATGTATGTATGTATTTTAATTTTACTAGGGAAGGGGAACAGGACTTTATTGGGGAACACTGTGTACTTCCAGGACTTTTTTCCAAATCAAGTTGTTGTCCTTTCAATCTTGGTTGTGGAGGGCGCAGCTCAGCTCCAGTTGCTGTTGCTAGTTGCAGGGGGCGCAGCCCACCATCCCTTCCGGGAGTCGAACCAGCAACCTTGTGGTTGAGAGGACACACTCCAACCAACTGAGCCATCTGGGAGCTCAGCGGCAGCTCAGCTCAAGGTGCCGTGTTCAATCTTAGTTGCAGGGGGTGCTGCCCACCATCCCTTGCGGGACTCGAGGAATCGAACTGGCAACCTTGTGGTTGAGAGGACACATTCCAACCAACTGAGCCACCTGGGAGGCAGCTCAGCTCAAGGTGCTGTGTTCAATCTTAGTTGCAGGGGGCGGAGCCCACCATCCCTTGCAGGACTCGAAGAGTTGAACCGGCAACCTTGTGGTTGAGAGCACACTGGCCCATGTGGGAGTTGAACCGGCAGCCTTCGGAGTTAGGAGCATGGCGCTCCAACCACATGAGGCACCAGGCCGGTCCAAGACTTCTTATATAAGGCTCAGGACTCCAAAGGCACATCTCCCAAGAAATCAAGAGCTGGAAGCTGTATCACCTTTCCTAATTTAGTCTTGCAAGTCACAGTAGCACTTCCCACCTGAGTCATATACAGGCCTGCTCAGATTCCAGGAGGGGAACGTAGACCCCACTCCTTGATGGAAAAGTATCAATGTCACATTTAAGGAGAACATTTGGAAAATATAATCTGCCAGAGGAGGCAAACATCCTCAGGTAAGGTGGGCCCCTCCCAAAACCTAAGGGGATGCACCACGCTGTGTCTGAACCAAGTATAGTAACCCTATTCTTCATTGTTAGTATAAAAGACCCTGCTAGTTGTCCACCCAAAATTTATTTCCCCTTCCTCCCATCAGATCCCAGCAAAATGTACTAAATTACCCAGGCTGTCCTGCAGCTAGGATAGCCAAGTGATAAATTCTGCCCAGTGCAACCAAGCTGAGATCTAGGAAACCTTTCGCTTTCCTGATGTAGGTACTTGCCCTTTTCTGATGCACTAGAATACAGCTCCAAGGGTAGTCCTTGATAGGTATAAGCCAATCAATATACTCTATCCACATGCTCATAGTGATTGGTTCAGGAATGAGCAATTGATCCAATTTGGTCCCATATGAGAAAGAGTGACAACCCCCCTTCCCATTGGAGCTACCAAACACATGCTTTATTTTCCCCTCAAGGTATGACGTGAAAACGGGAAGCATCTGCAGCCATTTTGCTTTCATAATGGGAATGTCTGGATCTCTGAGGAATACCATAAGGAGCTTGAATTTGGAGGCAACACCAAGATGAGAGAGAGAGAGAGAAATATTTTCAGTAAAATTTTTATTTTGGACTCAACCCTCACTTGAAGCCAGACAGACCTCAGGGTTTTTCAGTTGCTGAGTGTATTAGGTTTCTCCTGAGAAACAGAATCAATAAAAGCCAAAGATAGTTATTATAAGGAATTGTCTCGTGCCATTATGGAAGAGGACAAGTCCCAAAATCTGCAGGATGAACTGGCCATCTGGAGACTCATATTGGGCCTGTACCAGAGCAATAGTTCTAGTCCAAGTCTGAAAGCCAGAGAAGCAGGAGAGCCAATGATGTAATTCCTATTAAAGGCTGGCAGGCTCAAGACCCAGGGAAAGCCCATGTCCCATTTGGAAGGCAGACGCAGGAAAGAATTCTCTTACTCAGGAGAGGGTCACCTTTTTTGTTCTACTCAGGACTTCAGTTGATTGGATGAGACCCACTGACATTAAGGAGGGCAATCTGCTTTACTCAGGCTACTAATTTCAATGTTAACCTCATCCAAAAAACACCGTCACAGAAACACCTAAAATATTGTTAGAGCAAATATCTGGGCACCCAATGGCCCAGTCCAGTTGACACAAAATCAACCAGCACACTGAGCAAATTAAAGCTTCTTGTGGTTTAAACCACTCTGATTTGGGTTTTATTTTACTTGCAATCAAAAACAACTAAATTGACATAGAACATCTACTATGTGCCAGACTATGCCATGTATGCAGAAGTAGTGAAAAGGCAGACAGAGTTTCCAGTATAGTAGCAACATGTAGGGAAGCCATTGCTTTTTTGGACAAATGTTATTAAAGCATAACACTCAGATGACTTCAGCCTGGTTGACATCTTGACTGCAACCTCACGAGAGACCTCGAAACACAACCATCAGGTAAGCTGTTACAGACTCCCTGATCTGAGAAATTTATGTGAGATAATAGATGTTTTTTGTTTTATGTAATTATGATTTCAGGTAATTTGTAACACAGAGTAGAATCTAATACACCCCTCCCCCAGAAGTATCCACCAATCTGATTTCTATCATCATCATAGATTAGTTTTACCTGTTCTTGAAATAAATGGAATCATACAATATGTACACATTGTGCTTGGCTTTTTCAACTCATCATTATATCTGTGAGATTCATCCATATGCTTTCATCTAGCAGTAGTCTGTTCTTTGTTATTGCTGTATAGCATTTATTTCATGAATATACCAAAATTTATCCTTTCTACTGTTGGTAGACATTTTATTTTTTTCAAAAATTTGGCTGTATAAATGAAACTTCTATGAACACTCATACATGTATTTTGGTTGGACACATATATTCATTTTTCTTGGAAGCCATTTATTTAATGTAATGTGTCTTGCTGCTTTTAATTTTCCCATGCTACTGCCTACCCTGATATTTTACTTATTAACTTGTTCTGCTGTTCTTTTGAAAATGACTGTAAACTAAACCTTATCTTTTAAACATTTCCAAACAATCTTTAATTTGTACATTTTAAGTACTTATAATGGTAAAGGAATAATCAGAGGATATTCCGTTTTCTTAGCTGTGCAGAAGATGAGTTCTTCGTATCTCCCTCATTCCCATGGTTTTTTTTAATCCAAGAAATGGAACTTTAAGTCCTTCTAGATTTTTATGTATGGAGAACTTCTTTCAGTAATGTTTTTGCAGATCCCAGATTAACCCTAGTGCATG
This sequence comes from Rhinolophus ferrumequinum, assembly GCF_004115265.2. NCBI lineage: Eukaryota > Metazoa > Chordata > Mammalia > Chiroptera > Rhinolophidae > Rhinolophus > Rhinolophus ferrumequinum. The sequence continues at coordinate 51,316,702 of NC_046299.1, read as the reverse complement.
AAGCTACTACATAGCAAAATTGTCAAATAGCTAATTTTTGCATGTGCCAGCAGTTGTCAACTTTTTGGTCTCAGAACCTCTATACTCCTAAAAATTGTTGAGGACCCCAATGATCTTTTGTTTATGTGATTATATGTATTTGTCAATATTAACTGCTTTAAAGAAATTAATAAAACTTTTACATATTTATTTCTTTATTTTAAAATAATAAAAAACCCATTGTGTGTTAACACAAATAACATGTTTTCATGAAAAATGATGTGGACCTCCTGAAAGTGTCTCAAAGACTACACTTTGAGAAGCACTGGTCCAATGAGTTCCTTGCCTCTATCATACCATATGGTAGCAATCATCTCCTATTTTGACTTCCCCACGTCATATCCATCTTTATTTGATGATAAAACCCTTCTTTCCTAAAGAGAACCTATTAAAGATGGTTTAGAGGAGGCTGACCACACCCTTTTTCCCACTCAGTCATAAAAGTGTGACCCATGATTGGCCAGAGATTCTTGGGAGCTCTTATGCTAACCTATTAGAAAATTCTAATTCATTCTCTCTGTCTCTCTTCCCCCTCACCCAGTTCATGAGTGTGATTCATAGCCTGAAAACAGCTTTCTTACCCATTAATTGGAGAGAGTATTCCAATTACTCTCCAATGAGTAAGAGATGAGAAGACCTCACCAGTCCCTGATGACATCATTTGAATTATTGGAGCAAGCAATGACTGAAAACTCTGTGCTCCTTCTTCTCAGTTGTGTTAGCCAGTTTGCTTAAGTTAGGTTTCTGTCATTGGCAACTGATACACACTGATAATATTTGCATATCAATTGTAATCTTCAATATTTAAGTGTAACATGAGAATTTCAGGTATTGTAGAAGCACAACAGCCAAAATATTTAGGGGCATGTAGTCTTCCAGACAGCTAGGTCAGTAGATGTAAAATTTGGCTACACCTCAGAATCAACTAAGAGAGCTTTGTCAAAATACAAATTTCTAGGCCCTGCCCAGAATTATAAAGGTTTTGTTTGGGTTCTTTCAATAAAATATATTAGTTTTTTCACAGAGAGATATCCCTATCTTGTTAAATTTCTTTCTAGGTATTCATAGTTTGTTGATAACTGGAGTGGTTTTTTTTTTTTTAATTACTCTTTCCAGGAAGTGATTTGTAATTTAAAGAAAAACTATTTTTAAATTTATCATAAAATAAATTCTCTTAATGATAAACAAACTTTATTTTTGGTAGTCTCTTGGATTTTCTTGTTATGCATTCATATCATCTGAAACATCAGATTTACTTTGCCACTTTATTTCTAATACTTATTTCCATATATTTCATTTTCTTATCTCACAATATTAGCTACAACCTTCAATATATCACATATAGTGATGATAATAGTCATCTCTTTTTAAATGATAATTGCTCTAGTATATCACCATTTAAACTTTTTTTTCATAAACAGTAAAGATCATGGTTTAGTCAGAATATAATTTAGCCATTTAAATGATTGCAAAGAGGCATGAATCTATTAAGAATGCTTTTAGCTGCAAATAACAAAAATCCTAAGACTGGCAGAAACAAATAGAAAGTTAACTTCTAATTTTGACCAAGACAGAGTAATAGGGACTAGATTTACCCTCTTGTCTAAAAACTGAGAGAGAGAAAAAAAAAAGGACAAAAAAATATATGACACAATCATTTTCAAACTTTGGGAAATAGTCAGTAATGTCCTGGCTCACTGCCAGGGAGGAGGAACACAAATAATTCAGTCTCCCTGAGTTGAGAAGATTTTGCTGTAAGTACAGGGAAGTCAAAGAGGCTATAATTCATAGGAAAGAGTACCAAAAAGGAGACAGCTGCACCAAAAGAGAGCTCTGGAGATGGTATAATATTACCTTTGAGTCTTCAACTGGCTACTCTTCAGGCTATACATGTGAGAAAACTACCCAACACTGGAGAAAGAACCATCTGAAAGGAGCAGGTGGAATAATTCGTTGAGCTCACATTCCCAAAAGCCAAAATGGAAAAATCTTATAATACAAGAAAAAACAAGTTTTTAAAACAAGAACACCCAGCAACTAACAAGATAAAATTTACAATGTCTGGCATTTAATTCAAAACTTGCCAAGCATGCAAAGAAGTAGGAAAATACAGCATGTAACTTTAAAAAATTAATTTACCACTTGGGTTGGTCATCGCGGTTCAGGAGCTCAAGCCTGGGTAAATAGTGTGCATTCCTTGTATCGTCATTTCAGTTCTGCTCTGAGTCTATAAAGAGTTCCTGGAGCCATACATGTACCTTCTGATTTCCCCCTTTGTTTGTTGTATGTGGTTTAGAAAAGCTATACGAGAATCCAATGATAAAAGCAAAAGTAAAGTAAACTATGAGGGTGCAGCCATAAATGAATTACCAACAAAAGGACCAAGAGAAATCTCTGATAAAAAGAATGACTAAAGGGATTGTCCCCAAGGAGCTCTTTGTTTTCAAAGGGTCCTCATAATCTGAAGCACCTTCTTTGTAACTGTCTCTGATCTTTTTCTCTTAGACCAGAATTTGGGATAGATAATGTAGATATTTACTTGATACTAATCAGGAAATACATGCAATTTATAATTAAAATGTGTTTAATTGTATTTAATGATCTCGTTCCTGAGTTCCTTTTTCATTAAAGTAGCTTTCATTTCTATTATTGCAGTTTTAATAATATGAATAAATAGAAGGTTTGTGCCAGTAGATACTGTTATTAAATCAGTACCTAAGCATACTTGGGCCTCTGGCTTTTATTCAGGCACTTTGAGTTTGAGCAGAGTACTCAATTTTACTATGAAACAGTGCAGTGAAATGAAAGGGAGTTTTTGGAGATGATAATGACTTAAAGCATAAAATTATAATTACTTCCCAACACAATGGAGCAGCTTATCTACGACAATAGTAATTACTGCTTTTTGGTCTGAGGAAGAATGAAAAGATAGGGAAATAGGGAAAACATCTTTGAAAAATGGAACACTTTTTACATAAATGTCTAATGCATATTATAAAATTCTAAAAAAAAAAATCAATTCATTGAAACCCACCAAGAAATTATATAAATAATAGAATTAGTAAGTAAGGCTGTTAAAGCAGTTATTATACCTATATTCTACAAGCTTAAGAAAGTAGAGAAAAACATAATCATGTTAATCAGAGACATGGAAGATGGGGAAGATGAGGAGACCAAATAGAATATATAGAAATAAAAAAAATGTAATGTCTGAGATGAAAGAAAAAAACATTGGATGGAATTAACAGCAGATTAGACAAGACACTGAAGAGAAACTTGAAGTGAACCTAAAGACACAGCAACTGAAACTATCCAAAATGACACATAAAGAGAAATAAGGCTAAAAACAAAATAAACAGAACTTCAGTCACCTGATATATGGGTATTTTGAGTTCCTGAAGGAAATAAGAGAATGAGAGGGAGAAAGGAGCACAAAAATGAAAGCCAAAATTTTTCTAAAGTTGATAAAAACTATAAAACTACAGCTCAAAGAACTCAACGAACCCCAAGTACAAGTAATATAATGAAAACTACACCAAAATACATAATAATCAAATTGCTTAAAACCAGTAACCTAGGGAAAATCTTAAAAGCAGCCAAAGAAAAATGAAACTTTATATATAGAGGAACAAATATAAGAATAATATCAGACTTATTGGAAACAATGAAAGTCAGAAGTTAGTAGAGTGATATCTTTACTGAAAGAAAGAAAGAAAAAAATTGTCAACTTGGAATTCTATGCCCAGTGAAAATACTTTTCATAAATGAAGGCAAAATGAAGACTTTTTCAGACATAGAAAGCTGAAAACCTTTTTCACTTAGTAGATGTGCATACACAGAATGTTAAAGGAAGTCTTTCAGACAGAAGGAAAATGATGACTATACAAAGGTATGAAGAGTACACTTGGCCCTCCATATTCACAATTTCCACATCTGCTGATTCAACCAATCATGGATTGAAAATATTTGGAAAAAATGTTACATTGTTGCTGACATGTACTATGTACTATGTAATTAGGGTTATGATGGTTGCATCTGTACTGAACATGTACAGATTTTGTTTTCTTGTCATTGTTTCTTAAACAACTATTTATATGGCATTTACATTGTATTATGTATTATAAGTTATCTAGAGATGATTTGAATCTGGAGGATTGTGTAGCTTATATGCAAATACTGTGACGTTTTATATAAGATCTGAGGATTTTGGTATCCATAGGGGTCCTGGAACCAAAATCTCGTAGATACCAAAGGGTTACTGTGCTGTAAATATGTGGGGAAGTCTAAACAAATAGGAGTTTATTATCCTCACATAACAAAACGATTGGAAATTAATACTGGGTGACTTTAATTCAGCTGATCAGTCTTCAAGAATTCCAACTCTTTTCAATCTTCACTCTGCCATACTTGAATATTTGGACTTTTCATTCAAAAGCTTGTTGCCTCAAGGAGGCCTTTTTTTTTTAAAGGGTTTCTATTCATGTAGTAAAGGAAAAGCTTTCCTAGAAACTTCTCAGAAGACTTCTTAAGTCTTTTAGCTATACTGGGAAGCTGTACAGTAAGTATCTTGCTTTCCAGCCTCTTCAATGCGAGGGAGAAAAAAGAAAGGGTGGTTAAGAATAGTGGTTGAGTTAACCAACTAATAGTATTGCCACAGAATATTGACTAAAGGTGTTAAGCATATGTTTGGAGTTGAGATGAAACTCAAAGGGTAATTATCTGTCATATTATGTAGGGACCATTTATTAAGGCAGGGGCCCAAAGCATAAAGATAGGGTCCCACAAACAATTTGAAGGTATAGGACCCCTGTCCCCCACAACTTTATGTGAATCTGGGACCTATAAAAGTACAAGATTGATTCTGTTCTTCGTGGCTACTCTTTACTGAGTGCATAACAGATCCAAACAAGTCACCTCAAAATGGAGCAGACACTTCAGCAGACACTTCTACCTGAGTATTATCCATTATCTGCCTATCAGTCCAAAAGTGTTCAGAACTCTTGGCCCACCCACGGAACACTCCTTTCCTTCATCAAGTGAGCCAAAGGGAGAGCAAATGAATTGTCGACCTTTTTCCTTCCTCCTTACTATCTCTTTTCTGTTCTCCAGGTCAAGAAGGATAAAGTCGGGGGCAGCAAGGTGGCTCAGTCGGTTAGAGCGCGAGTTCTCAACAGCAAGGTTGCCGGTTCAATCCCCACATGGGATGGTGGACTGCATCCCCTGCAACTAAAGATTGAAAACAGTGACTGGACTTGGAGCTGAGCTGCGCCCTCCACAACTAGACTGAAGGACAACTACATGTAGCTGATGGGCCCTAGAGAAAAACACTGTTCCCCAACATTCCCCATTAAAAATTTATTAAAAAAAAAAAACAAAAGAAGGATAAAGTCAATAAGAATCCTAAATCATTGCCTTTGTTCTCTCCTCTTTTATGTAGACTTTGGTTAAAGCCGTCTTCTACTTAGAAAAGTTAAAGAAACTTGATTAGGGCTTTAAAATTAAACCAAATTCATTTCTTTCAGACTTTGGATCTTAACTTTAGGTGCCATTGACGTTTCCAGTCCAAAGATAACAATATATAGATATTATTGAGCAAAGAGGTCTGGAAAGAGAGCAGTAAGTTCAAATGCTTTAGGAAGAAAAAAAAATGAAGAGGATGTTATCATGTGCTTTGAGACTAATGAAAAAAAATATCTCATCAGCTTAAGCAAATTGTACTCATTAGCCCAAGATATTGAGATACAGAGAAAACCAAAGGTAAAAAAAATTGAGATTGAGCTGTGCTTCTTACCCTCTGAGAGCTGACATTTAACACTCAATATGTTTCTTCTATCCTTCTGTTAACATACATACCCATTTGCTTTAGAGAATTCTCCAACTTAGTATGACCTGGTAGGACTCTTAATTATTGGTATGTCTTCTCTCTAACCACTTCCTCTCACCATTACCAAAGTGAAACAAATATGACCCAGGATTGACCAACCACAGTATCCCATCCCATCTCTTTAATTACAGTCAGCTATTCAAGAGTGAACACATGACACTGGCAGAACCAATCAAAATCCTTCCCTGAAATTGATACATGGGTATCGAGAGAGAGCAATTCTCTATTGGAGTTACTAAACTTGAAAGATGTGAAATTGGAGTTGTTGGAGCCAATTTCCCCAGAGGCCTATCTGGAGTAGGAAAAAATGAGGCCAAACCACTGAAAGAAGCAGGGCACAAAGCTAGGGAAAGAAAGAAGAAAAGACTTGACCTGTTGTTTGAGTCCCTGAATCCAGTTATGCTTAAAACCAGAGTCTGCTGTGGAACCACCAAAATATAGGAACAAATAAGTTAGGATTCTCCCATTTGCAGTCAGAAGAGCTCTGATTAATGCACATTGTTATTCCCCAATCTCGTCTACGTCTTTAGCCTGAGAAAAGGGAAGAAAGACTATACTAAATGATTTGCACCAGCTGAGGAAGAAGATCAAAGTATTAAAAACACCTAAAGAAGAGAGGTATTGTTTCCCTTTTTCACCACCCCCAACACACTCCCTCCAGCATCAGGTACATATTTAGTACACATTTGGGGGCACACTCTAAGAACAGCGCTGCATTGTACTTTGGGATATCACGGGTGATTATATTACTATATTTTCTAAGAGAGTGCTTGTTTTCTCTTCAGTGCGTGACCTACACAAATTTTGCTTTTTACAGAGAGGTTTTATTTTTATTGTGCTACATTTCCTAAAGATGCTTAGAATTAGCACATTTTAGAGTCCCCTGATCTGGTAGTTTTTAATGCAAGTCAATGAAAGAATGTAAGCCACACAGCAGCAAAATTCCTAAAACGCAATTTATTCTCCTAAGCAAAGGGGACTTGCATTACTCTTTATGTGCTCAAAAGTGCTTGCTCCAGAAATTAGAATGAATTCATAAAGTGACCTTGGAGCATAGCATGGCAGAGAATCTTGGAAAGTAGGTGAGAAATAATTAGTATTAACTGTAGGCCTGTTGTGAAGCAATCGTTTTACCTACTAGGCAACCCAAATATGTGGGCTTCACCAGCCTAGGACTACAAATTTCAACCGTGTATCTATTACTACTGAAACAAACACTCACTCAATCCTCATTCCTCTGATTACCACAAGTCATCTCTTCAGTGTGACCCAGTGGGAGAGGGGCGTCTATTGAGGGGTCAGGAATAGGTCTGTAAGAGTCTGCTGCTCTGGCCTCCTCACTTTGTAGTCTCTCTCAGGGACCCTGCTGAGATCACCACTGCAGGGGACACCTCTGTTCCCCACTGATTCTCTCCATGGTTACCCCCAGTCCAGTGTCAGGAAAGGGGGTGTTGCTATCCACTTAGTTTCTCTCTCCCACATGTGGCAGTCTTAATCAGGAATCAAATGAACTTAAACAAAAAAGCCTTGTGTTGCCTAGATAGAAGAAAACTCACAGAATTCAAGGGTAGGACCCACAGCCCAGCCTCTTAAGAGACAGAACAAAAGGGATTAAGGAGTGGTCAAGTACAGTGGCAGATATCTTCTGTCTCTGTATCTTCTCCTGGGGCCTCTTGTTCACTCGGGCGGGTACCAGCTTCATTCTCCTCCTTCTCTCCTGATTTTCTTTAATTTTCCATTCACAGTATGGAAAATGACTGTCCCAGCTTCCTTGGTTCCCTCTCCACGTTCTCTCACAGGAAATTTCCCTAATAAATTTCTTGTACATTTAATACTATTTTGATTCTTTTCAGAGGACCTGGACTAACACATCCAGTATGAATACAATCTGGGTTATTCCATCTTAAAAAGTACTGTGTGAAGAGCCGCAATAGCCCAGAGCTGTCACAGTGTGTAGTCTGTATTCCAACATTAAGTGAAGTTCATGCTCCCTCATAAAAAAACAACTGGAAAAAATGTTCACAACTCTCCAAAAAATAGGTAATAATTTATAGGCATAGGGCAGCCTAAATTCATAAAGAACAGGTTTCCCTTCAAGGTCTGTAAAAGTTATACCCAATATACATAATCAAACACATAATTTCTTGATCTAAAACCACTATATATTTGAGTTCATTTACTGTATTCAATTTTTCTGCTAATGACAATGGGTGGATACTTTGTAGATATTTGCAAAATTTAAAAACAAAGTGGTGGCTTTCCCAGAACAGAGAGCAGTTGATTTCTCAGTGTGTATCAAAATCTTCACTTCATAGCAGGAAGAAACTGCTTGTAACGTTTAAGTAGCAGTTTTTATTCCACTTTAAAAATCTCAAAATCTAGTTTCTATCAAGAATCCATTGCACATACATTGTCTCATTTAGTCCTAAAATAGTTATAATAATAATAATAATAATAATAATAATAATGTTTTCATTCATCTCCATTTTACAGAAGAAGCTGCATTTCAGAGAAATTAGGAAATGTACCCAAGGTTGCTTCACTAAGTCTTAGAGACAGAAATTAAACCCAGCTTCTCAAGTCTTTCCACTGCTTTCAGAGATGCCGCTGACAATTTAGTTTGCTGAAATCTTTATTAATAATAGTATAAATAATAGTACGTGGGTCTTTAAGCAAATTTGCCTGTCCTTTTTGTTACTTAAGAAAGTGAATAGTCTGCTTGCTTGGTCAAAATAGTTAAATATACATAAATGTTTGCTATATATTGCTTAACTTTCTGACGCACTGAAAAAACAAAAGCTAGATTTTCTCTTCCTTTTCCCCTTCATTGAAGCTGAGCTTTCCACTGGTACACAATAGGGGGTGGAGATAGGTATGTCCAGGGTTACACAAATAAATAAATACAGATTTCTGACTGCAGAGAAAGGAGTTAGAACCATGGAAACTGAGAAATATAGAATACACCCTGAGTGTTACACAGGAATTGGAAATATCAGTATGATGATCTGATTAGATAGATAGACCAACAGACATATACAGAGGGTGCCAAAAAAATGTATACACATTTTAAAAAAGGAAAACTGCATTAAAATTATAATACTCAATATATACTGATAACAAAAGAATACAAGTCACGATTGACTTCTGCAATTACAACAGGTGCTCAGAGTGGTTACCATAAGAATCCAGACACTTGTGATTACGATGAACTACTGCTTGAGCAACATCGACTAAAAGTGTCCGATTGTATACATTTTTTTGGCACCCCCAGTATAGTTGTGTGTGTGTGTGTGTATAGAAGCAACGTATTCCTATAGCAATGAGTATATATAATGGTATATTTTTAGATACCATTATCCACTAAAAAGAACAAGGGCTCCTGGAAGAAATGGCTGACTCCAGAGCAGGAGCAGGGAAAATGCAAGATGTGTTTGTAACATTTTATGACAGTAGAGAATAAAGAAGTTCTCAGAGAATGATGAGGAAATGTCTAAAAGACACAGTCACCAGCTTGAAGGCATGCCCACTGGCCAAGTCTGGGACAATTTGAGTATAAAAATAAAAAATGATAATAACAGATTGTAACCCTGTGAGTAATAGAGAAATCCCGAGTCCACACTGATTATTTACTTATTTATTTATTTATTTACTTGGGAGAAAAGAAAACTCTCTTACTTAATAAATCTAGAAGGAATAATAGGACTAGAAAACCCCATTTGGTAATCATCAAAGTAATAATGTATTTGGGTTAAATACATTAATGTATGCTAAAACTGGTGATAATTTGATGAGAGACAAGATAGTCACATGCTCTCAAAGATTCTTGCCACAAAATAATTATTAATTATTTTACAATGGAGAACCTGGCAGACACCTTCTTAACTACCGTGTTTCCCCGAAAATAAGACCTAACTGGAAAATAAGCCCTAGCATGATTTTTCAGGATGACATCCCCTGAACATAAGCCCTGATGCGTCTTTTGGAGCAAAAATTCATATAAGACCCAGTCTTATTTTCGGGGAAACACAGTAAGTGATAAAAGTTAATGAAACAAAATGACATCATATGCCTCCCCATATGATGCCTGGAGAATCACTACTGTGATTTACCTGCCAAAATGTATAAATTATAAAGATACATCTGACAAAACCTCATAATTGAGGAACGTTCTCAAAGCAACTGGCTTGGGCTTTTCAAAACTATCAAGGTCATGAAAGATAACTGAGAAACTGTTCCAGGTTGAAGAAGACTAGAGAAACGTGACAACTAAACATAACACATAATCCTGGATTGAATCCTGGACCTGTAAGGGACATTATTGAGACAAGTGATCTCTGAATTAGGTCCGTAAATTAGATGATATTATTGGATCAATGTTAATTTCCTAGTTTTGATTGTTGTACTATGTCATTGCACTCAAGAAATATAAACTAAAATATTAAAGGGTAATGGGGCATCATGTCTACAATTTATTCTCTAATGATTCAGAAATAATAATAAGTGTAGGGAGGGAGAATTTCCTGGGCAAAACTATTCATGAAGCCGTGGTGCCATTTATACCAAAATTGATCCTGAAACAAATACTAATAATATTAAATTTCCTAGTCTACACAGGGTTGCTTTTATTATTCCATTGATCATTTGGGTCTTTGAAGCAAAGCTTTTCTAACTAAATTTCTTTTTGACCCTTAAGGCATTTTGTTTTAGTACAAAGAAACTCTTTTAATAACCTAGCATCTTGCCAAAGGTCCTGTCTCATCTCCCTATAGCTGATTTGAGTATTCCATTTAAATTCGTTGCCTATAAAATTAGTAATTATATATGATTTCTCTAGTGACTCCAATCTTAAATAATGATATCCCTCCAATAATTCTTGTTCTATTTATAAGGCTTAAAGAGAAATTAGATTTTTAAGAGAAAATAACAGCAATACTAAAAGTAATTATTAAAATTTACTCTAGAAGCCATCCTTTGGCTTGTTTTCTACTGTTTTATTCATGTTTCTGGTCAGAACAGGGGTACAGAATGAGGAGTTTGTGAGGTCCTCACCGTGGCATCTCTCACCCATGCTTGGATTCAACAAGTGGCCACTCACTAGTATCTCCAAACAGTATACCAGGGCCATTTTCCAGACCTCAGGAGACCTTGTAAGTACCTAAAAGGTAACAAGTACTGTGCTCAAGGCTATCTTTATGTGTCTGCATGTAACAGCTTTATTGAGCTATAATTCATATACCCTGCAATTCATCTGTTTAAAGTATACAGTTCAATGGTTTTAGTATATTCACAGAGCTGTGCAACCATCATCACCACTATCAATTTTAGAACATTTTTATCACCCCAAATAGAAACTCCATACCCATTAACAATATTCTCCTTTTCTCCCCAGCCCTAGGCAATCACTGATCTAGTTTCTGTCTCGACCAATTTGCATATTCTAGAAATTTCATATAAATGTCATCATGTAATATGTGGCCTTTTGTGTCAGACTTCTTTCATTTAGCATAATGTTGTCAAGGTTTATCCGTGTTGTAGTCTGTATCAGTACTTCATTCCCTCTTATGGCTGAATAATGTCCCATTGTACCCCATTTTGTTTATCCATTCATCAGTTGGTAGACATTTGTGTTGTTTCCACCTGTTGGTTATTGTGAATAACGCTGCTATGAACATTCATGTGCAAGTTTTTGTGTGAACATATGTTTGCATTTCTCTTGGGTATATACCTAAGAGCGGGATTGCTGGGTCACATGGCAACTCTATATTTAACCTTTTTAGAAATTGCCAGACTGTTTTCCAAAGTGACTGCAACATTTTACATCTGGCTTATCTTATGATCTGCCTGGTATAGGGTTAATTGTTGTTCTATTTGGGTATGGTCTTGGAAACAGGCCGTTGTTGTAAAGGTAAGAAATTTCTGTCAAGATTCTCATTATATTATGATCTGAACTTAGCCATCAGAAGAGTTTGTGTTTCCAACAGTTTTTTTTTTTTATTAAAGTTTATTGGGGTGACAATCGTTAGTAAAGTTACATAGATTTCAGGTGTACAATTCTGTAATACATCATCTATAGATCACACTGTGTATTCTCCACCCAGAGTCAGTTCTCCTTGCATCACCATATGTTTGACCAACAGTTTTTAAAATAAGGTGATTAGCATTCTTCTGTCTAGAGAGAAAGAAATTATATTATTTATCAAGTTTCCAGAATTCTATAGACTGTTATAGAACACTTGCCTCTTCTTACCCTAAGAGGCTGAGTGGTCTTGAGGGGCAGGTGGAGCAAGGCATAGTGGTATAAATTAAGGGGCAGTTGCAGAAGAAAGTATGTCCCATTATCATAAGGAAATTCTTCTCGCTTACCACCTCCCTGGTTGCAGAAGTCCAAAGTTCATATGAGCTAATCAATTTTTATTAGTCATTCACACCTTAGTGCAAATTACTTTAACAATCACACTTTCTTTCTGGTGAAGCACAGTTGGCTTAAACTAAGGTGTTCTGATAATAGAGGAGGTCCTAAAAAAGGGATGGAAAAGGAGTAATTTTACAGCCTAAAAAGGGGAATGAATACCATAAACATTTCATTTATTAGATCATCCAGTCCGCATAACAACTCCATGAGATAGACACTATTATTTTAACTTTAAAAGAAAGGAAAAAGGCTCAAAAAGTTAAGTAACTTACTGAAGTTCCTACAGGTATGTGGAGAGCTGGGATTTTAACTCAACTCTGAGTCCAAAAAAAATAAGAGCATCCTCATTCTACTCTGGAGAGAGAGCAGACTGTGGAGTTGGGGTGGGGGGAGGTAGAGGGGAGCTGGCAGGGAGGGAATGTGGAGAGTAGGGGTGTGCCAAAACCAAACTTTGCCTTCTCTACAAATTTTTTGTATGTCCCTGCTTGCCACAACCACTTGCTGGCAGCACCCGCGACCCCCAGTGGCTCAGCTGTGCAGAAGTGCTAATGAGTCTGTAAAGACTTCCCAGCTGACTGGAGCTACTGTGTTTGACTAAGTTAGGATTCCAGCAACTGCTGCTGCCTGGGCCACACGCGAGCCAGCAAAACTTCCTTATTTGGAAAAGTCTTTTCCATCCTCTTTGGGCAGAAAGAATACAATCTCACATTTAAGAAAAACAAAATGCTTTGGCCTACATCTGAAGGGGCACTTGAAAACACAAAAAGACAGAAATGCCAAAAAAAAAAATTAAGTATGTTTCAGATACTTGGCTCAAGTGGAAGGTGGGGGAAAGGAGGGTGCTTCATCAGAGAGTTCAAAGAACATTCACAAACGCTTTTTTCTTTAACTGCAGAAGCCGTTCTAGTTAGCAATGAGCTTGGAATCACTTTTTATTGGAGTTAAGAAAATGGGTATTTGAAAGTATCTATGCTACTGAAGCTGGCAGGGATATACTTTCCCAGCTTCAATAGCATAGATACTGGCAGAAGAATACACTTTCTCAGGTATGGGTTAACACTGCTTCTCACACCCTGAGCAGAGGTCATATTTGAAAAGGCAGGCCCACGCAGATATTTGCAGGATGGGCCAGTGGGATCAGTGTGAGTCTTAGTTCCTGTCATTCCTGGAAATTTCCCTGGCAGCGGCTTGCGAGAAAGATGAAAAGAGAAGACTTCAGTCAAGCCTCAATTCTGCCACTAAGTTGCTGGGTGAACTGGGCTGTTTACTTAACTTCTCTGGGCGGACCGCAGTTTGCTTTTCTCTGAGGAGAGGATGGACTAAAAGGTCTTTCCAGAACTGACTTTCTAATTTATGATTTCCCTGATTGTGGAAAGGCCTTGTCTAAGCTAAAGTGTGCAGTAGAAACCATGGGTTTCTGATGCTCTCTATACCCACCCCTCATTTCCTAACTTCCCTCCTGGTACCCTCATGCCCTCAGTCCTTCTGGAGCTCAGGCCTGTTTTGCTTCCTGGAGTGACCTTCCACAGGACCCACTGGTATTCAAAGCCCAATGAGCCCGCTATCCTCCCCAGTGTTTATCAAATCTTATCTGTCCCTTGTTTCATTCTTCCAGAGTCTGTTCTCCCCTCAACCCCCAGCCCTGAGTGATGATGGCTAAATCAGATAAAAGAACCCTCATTGACATTTGCAAACATGTAACCCCTCTCACACACATTATAAATAATCAGAATTTGCATGCTCCCCCTCCAAGGTCCTAATATCTGCATGATTCATTCATGTGGAAGGAGAGTGTTGATAGAGGGGTCTCCTGTGCCCCTCAAATTACATTAAGGTTGGATTGCTTTCTGTGATCAGGGAGACTTGGGAGAAGTTGTCTTATCTTGGCAGGAATATTTTAAACTCAAGATGGAGATTTTGTTTTCCTCTGCATTAATCTGCAGCTAATGCGAGTGAATATTATCCTTGTTTAATTACATCCACTAACCAACTGACACAACTTCCCTGGGGAAGAAGCTTATCCGACTCTGACTCATGCTTTACAGCATGTTGGATTTGAGGAAATGGATAATAATATACGCCCTGCTGGCTTTGGAATTTTAAACAGAAACCCACATGCGGCTGAGTCTCGGGCTTACTCCCAAATATGGGAGAATGTGTGTCCCAGCCGCGGTTGCAGGAGGCAAGCTCAGTGTGACAAAAGGCAAAACCCACGGAGTATGCTGAGCGCCAGGCTTGAAGTGCCAGAGCCAGAGCCAGCATCCACTTAAAGGAAAAGGAACAACCCCAGGAAACAGGAGGCAGGCCACAACCCCTAAGGACTCTGTCCCTTTTCTAGAGTTACCTTGATGATGTTACAGCAGTGAATGTTTTATTAAAAGTGAAATGCATCGCCGGCACCAGGGACTAAAGAGAAGCATCGTCAAGGCTTTTAGAGCAGTGCTCACAGACACAGCATGTCAGAACAGGAGGTGAAATGATTCCAGCCTTGTGCTGAGCTGGTGAGGTCACCCTGGACCCAGATCATGGTGAAAAACCCTCTGGCGGCCAGTGTGCCCCAGGATACTCTGAGAATTAAAGATGTTACCAGGATAGAACTAATTGGGGTAATTGGTCTGGTGTCTGAGCTGAAGGTGCAGGGAGCAGTATCCCAGAGCAGAAAGTGATGGCTCCTCAGTTGGAGGCCAAATAAGAAAAGGTTCCCAGTCCCCCTTCACCGCTGCCACTCCATGGCTGAGCTTCTGCCCACACCCCCAAATGCTCCATGTGCCCACTTACAAACTCATCTCCTTCAGGGCTGTCCTTCTTCTTCTTTTTTAGAAAAAAATCTTTGTTTTTATTAAGTGTGTGTGTGTGTGTGTGTGTGTGCGCGCGCGCATGTGTTCTTTGAAAAATATATAGAAATGTAACAATAACAGCTCCCATTTATGGAGCATTTTCTTTGCATAAGAAACTATATTAAAGCACTTAATGTGCATCATTTTATTCAAACTTCATAATATCCTTATGGAGTAGGTTTATTTTCATCCGCAGATGAAGATTAAAGATTACAAATATGAAGATTAAAGTTCAGACAGGTGAAGTAACTTGTCCAAACTCACATAGTTAGAATGGGGCAAAGGTGAGATTTGAACCTAAATATTTGTTCTCCAAAGGCCGTGTGCTTAAGTATGACATATGCTGCCTTAAAAAGTTTAAGGAAGAGAGAAAATATCAACGCCAATCCACCACTCAAAGATTACCCCCCTGCTGTTGTCCTTCCAGACTTCTCTTTATATACATGTGTGTGGTGTTTAATGATTTTAATAGAATAAAATCTGAGGTTGGTTAGGCTTCTAGGAAAAGGGAGAATGAGTCACCCAATGTCATTTATTCAGATTTCTCTTCCCCTTGAAAAGCTCTAGCTTCACTTGACTCAGTCCCGAGCTCTCTGCTCCTGTCTCCAAAAAGCTTGGGTGTCTTGGTGAGTGTGTTATGCCAAGCACACAGTAGGCACTCAATTAATTCTCTCCAGTTCTATCATCAGAGATAGATTCTTCTGTGATCTTTGGCCTCTGCTCCAGTGTAGGTATTTGAGAGCTGTGGGTTCCTTCCCTCTCCGGCTGGTGCTGGTGTTGGTGTTGGAGCCAAATAAGGAACCGACTGTCCCCAGTGAGCCTAGAAATACAGGCATCACTTTGGGGAGCAAAATTAATGCTACTACTGCTGCCTTAGGACTGCCATTTTAAAGCCCTTGCTGACTTTGTAATCCTGGTCTTTCTCATGGCTGCTGATGAGCAATGAAGCCCGGGCGGCAGAGATAGTCACAGGTGAGGTTGGATGTATGTGTTGTGGGAGTGGGGGAAACAGAGCAGGGTCCAGATTCAACGGCACTTCTGGAACTCATAGGAGCTCCTGTCATCTGGTCCATCCAGACCTCAGGGGTCTGGAGAATCACCCACAGCCAATGAAGGGACTAACTTTGGCGGCAGTGACATTTCCCTGCTTAGTTGTCAGACCTCAGCTGAACCAGCAGAGCAAACGCTTGTCACATCAAAGTAGACCATGACAGCAGCTAATAGGGACTCAGGAAACCTGTCTTTCCTTCCTACCTCCCACTGACCAGCACCTGCCCTGCCACACATACAAACACACAGATTCTCTAAACAAAAATTTAAAAGATATATTATAAAGTGGTAAATTTTATGTTATACATATTTTACCACAACTTAAAAAAAAAATGCCAACCTAAGTTAAATATTCTATTCTCTCTCTTTTTTCCTATGTCTGTATATTCCTAGTCGTTTTTTTTCCCCCAAGCACTGTAATTCACATTATTTCATGTGATCCCCTCAATTTACGATATAATAAGAGTGGTTGTCATTAGATCCTTACACCAGGGATTACTAATTTTTTCTTTTAATGTTTTGTGGAAGTATAACATATACAGAAAAGTGCACAAATCATAAATATACAACGCTATAAACTTTCAAAAGGCAAACATCCCATGTAACCAACACCTAAATGAAGAAGCAGAACATCACTAGCTCCCCAAAAACCCCCTCTTGATCCCTCCCAGTCACTAATCCTCAAGGGTGACCCTATTCGTAGATTTAAAGCATAGATTAATTTTTCCTGTTTTTGAAGTTGATGTAAATGGAATCATAAATATGCATTCTTTTATTTCTGGCGTCTTCCTCTTAATGTTAAATTTGTGATATTTATCCTTATTGTTGTATGTACTTATAGATGATTTATTCCCATCACTGTATAGTACTTCATTGTGTAAATTCAACATGATTTACTTATTCATTCTATTGTTGGTGGAATTTGAATTGTCTCTGGTTTTCAGCTATTACAAATAGTGTCCCTATGAATATTCTTGTACACGTCTTTTGGTGAACATATGTATTTCTAGAAATGTAATCACCTCTCACAGGGTACGGATAGGTTCAACTTTGGTAGATATTGCCAAACAGTTTTCCAAAGTGGTTGTACCAATTGACATTCCCACTAGCAATGTATGGGCATTCCGGTTGCTCCACTTAGTGTTGTCTTTTTTATCTAGCCATTCTGGTGGATGTGTAGAAATATCCTATTGTGCTTTTCATTTGCATTTTCCTGGTGATTAGTGAATTGAATAACTTTTCATATATTTACTAGCCATTTGGATATTCTAGGGACTTTTTCAAGTTTTTTTCCTGGTTATTAAAGTAATATAAGTTAATTGAAGAAGGTTTGGCAAATACAGAAAGAAATCATGATAGATTTATACCATGTCCATTTAGCTAAACTAGAACTATGCTTTTCAGAATTCCTTTCCTTGTCTGCTTCTGGGCAAGGGTTGGCCACAAGAAAATTTGCACAAGATTTGTAGGGCAGAAGCAAAACATCCATGTTTATGCTCAGACGGTCAGTACAGTCAGGTGCAGTTACAGCTCATACACGTCGTCTCAGATCTACTGGCTCACATTGTTTCCATGGGACAGCAATTGGGCCCACGGTTCCTTCAGTTCCAACCTTCAAAACTCATCCTATAGCTTTCAACTCCTGGGCCAAATATGTGTTTAGCTACATGACAAAGGACTCAGCTCCTTTTGCAGGTCACCCACATCACAGAAGTTGGAGGAAACAAAAGACTGATACAGGCCTCAATTCACCCTCATGGGCACCACATCATTCTTGCAGGGTCCAGTTTGTCCTTGCTCTTCCATACTTCACGTCTATTTCTCCTTCCTGACTACTTGCCCTCCAGACTTCAGGTCAGAAGCATAAGCACCAGAAGCATAAGCAACAGTCACATACAAGCTGTTTAACCAGCTCCCACAATTGCATTAACACCAAATCCCTCTAATAAACCTCTCCCTCTGTCATCCCTACTAGTTCTGCTTCTCTGATTAAACCCTGACTGATACAAGCGTTAAGAAGAAAAGCAAATTCACCTGTAATCCCACACCCAGCGGGGACCGCTGTTAACATTTCAATGTGCATTCTTCCTGCCTGGAATATTTCAGTTGAAGAGAATGAGCCCCGGAGAGATTAAAGACTGCTCAGGGCTCCACTAGCTGGTGGCAAAGTTAAGCCTTCAGAAGTCTGGTTTCATCCCTGCTAATTTGGTACTGCTTTCACCATGTCTCAGAATCCGAGTGCCCCTTTACTCCTCCATCCTGGGTGCCCTCTACTTCTGAACACAAGCTCTGAGCCTGTGAGAGACAGTTTCAGGCACATTTTCCTGGGCTTTACAGACACCTACTTTTGTAGCTTCCCCATTTTGTTCTGACCAAATTGCAGGAGTTCCACCTTTCTGTTCCGCTTCAGGAAAAAGAAAAAAAAAAGTCTTTTACAACTCCAGTCATTGTGTCATCCTCATCCTGAGAACTGACTGAGAAGTGATGGCCACCAGGGGGCCAGAGAGAGTCCTAAGGCCTGCTCTTCCCATCAAACATAGCTCCCCAGATATCAGCTAGAGATGTAGTCCTTTGATTTTAAACATTACTGTCTCAAGAATTCTCTTTTAAAATGTAAGTACTCCTGAGAGAGGTAACACATAAAATTCTTAATTTTTCATAAGGAATGATTCCCCACATGCTGTGATAAGTAATATGGTGTAAAAGGCTTTGGTAGAGAGCAGGCTGGGCAGGGAGTGGCTGGGCAGAGAAGCTCAACACAAACGGTGCCTACCTTGCAATGTGGCTGAGACTTCCTGGACTCTGAGTTTTACAAGAACTAGAGTCAAATGGGTTTTTCTGCTCACAGTTGAGACTTGGGCTTAGGCTCTGCTCCTTACATGGAGGATGGACCTGTTAGGAAGACAGATTTGTTTCCCTGAGAAGAACAGAATCAAAAAAGGAGCAACTAGAGATGGAGTGTAATAGAAACTAGAGATGATGAGAAGAAACTGGTGACACGCTGTCGCAGCACGGTAGTTCTGCCTGGCTAGTTTCTTGAAGAGGAACAAAAAGTGGATGTTGTAGTTAAGGTTTCTCGTTTTTTGTTTTTTTTTTTTTTTTTAGATACTGTTGGCCTCTTTCGTAATATGCTCCTGTCACTGGCCCCTCTGCCCTGCACTGCCAACCCCAAGTGGAAAGGACATTTACCCCACGTGTTGGCTACTGATCTGGGTGCCCCAGACTGGCAGGGAGGCTACAGCCCAAAGCACAGGAGTAACATTATCCTGTCAGGGCTAAACAAGGAACTGAGTGTTTAGAATAACTTCAAGAAAGTCGTGGGCGTTTCCTCTGTCAGGGAAACGAGAAACCACAGTGAGATAATGGATAGCTATATTCAGGTCACAGATTATCAGCTGCCACTGCTGCTTCCTGTTCAGAATTCTATGAAACTTCTTTCTAGTCACTGGAGTCTCATGGAGTCTGAGAATGTGACAACGTTTAGTGATGTGGGGTTTGGGAGCTCAGCCTGAAGATCTGACATATCCCAGAGATGGAACTGTTCTTTTGGGGCGAGGCTTGAGGGGCCTGTTCCTGGTGGAGTGGGTGATGGGTGAGGGACCAACCGTGAGAATAACTTTTACTGAATTCTTAGTATTTTTCAGGCTCTTGCACTAAGAGATTTTTGTGCTCTATTTCATCTGATTCTTAGAACCACCTTATGCAAAAGACAAGTGTTGGAAACAATGTAGAGAGAATGGAACGCTTGTGCCCTGTTGGTGGAAATGCAAAATGGTGCAACCACTGTGGAAAACAGTGTGGCAGTTTCTCAAAAAATAATTAAAAATATAACTACCATATGATCCGGCCACCTCACTTCTGGGTATTTTCCCAAAAGAATTAAAATCAGGATCTTGAAACATTATCAGTGCTCCTACACTTATGTTCATTGCAGCAATGTTCACAATAGTTAAAACATCGAAATAACCTAAATGTCCCCTGAAGGTGAATGGATAAAGAAAATTTTTGTATGTACATCCAATGGAATATTATGCAGCCTTAAAAAGAAAGGAAATCCTCAAACTTTGCAACATGGTTGAGCCCTGAGGACATTATGCTAAGTGAAATAAGCCAGTCACAGAGGACAAATACTGTATGATTCTGCTTATAGCAGGTATCCAAAATAATCAGACTCACAGAAGCAGAGAGCTGAATAGTGATTGCCATGGGCTGGAAGGGGAAGTGGGGAGTTGCCAATCAACAGGATTAAAGTTTCAGCGATGCAAAATGAATAAGTTCTAGAAATCTGTTATATAGCATCATACCTATAGCTAACAATATTGTCTGTCATACTGAAAAATCTGTTCAGGGGAGACATCTCATGTTAAGTGTTCTTGCTGTAATAAAATGAAAATTTAATTTAAAAACCACCCTATGAGAGGGGTACTATTATTATCCCCCTTCTATAATTGAGGCAAAGGGATCAGAAATGTTATGTAACTTGCCTGGGGGTGGGGGTTTAAGGGAATGGGGAGTCACAGTGTTAGAACTGGGGACTGGGAACCAGAATCAAGACTTACTTCTCTCACTCTCTCTCTCTCAGTACTTTATTGAGCTATCACTTACATACACTTAATATGTATACACCCATGTGACCACCACCCAGATCATAATTAGAATATTTTCATCACTCTCAAAACTTCCTTCGTGCCCCTTTCCAGCAAATACCCAGTGCCCCTGACTCCCAAGGTAACCAATATTCTGACTCTGTCTTCACAAATTTGTTTTATGTGTGTATGTTTGAGCTTCATGTGAATGGAATCATACCCTTATCTGGCTTCTTCTGCTCAAAACAATGTGTCTAGGGTTTGCCCACATGGTTATATCAGGAGGTTTTTTTCCTTTCAATTGATGAGTAGTTTTCCATTTTATGAAGATACCACCCAAGTTATTTATCTGTCCTCTTGTTGATAATATTTAGGTTGTTTCCAGTTTTAGGCCATTTTGAATAACACTGCCATGAACATTCTTCTTAGGCAGGAATATGTTTAACTTTATAAAATACTGCCAAACAGTTTAGTTGTTCCACATTCTTGTCAGCACATGGAATTGTCAGTCTTTTCACTTTAGCCATTAGAGCGAGTGTGAGAATCAGCTTTCTGATTCCAAAGCCCATGCAGCATCTTGAATCTCTCAAGTATATAGGATCCTCCTACATCCATGGCTCCGTCTTGGGTGGCAACAAGTGGCCTAAGTACCACTTATATGCTGGCAACAAAGATGAAAAGTGGTTCCCTGGAACACCTGGGTGCCAGGAAATCTGTCACCTCAGACTTGGTAAATAGATCAAGAAAAGAAACTTAAGGACTAAATTTTCTTCTCCATTCACCTCTATGAGAACCCTACAAAATCCATTCATTCTTTGTTCATTCACTCCTTCACTCATTTTTATCACAAAAGTAACACATTGTACACTGTAACACATTCAGACAGTACAGAAATGTAAAAATAAAAAGGCAGAAATCTTCCACGTAGGTATGCATATATGTGTGTATACAAATTTTAAAAAGAAAAATGAAACTATACTAGATGTGTTCTATAACTTGCTTTTTTCACTTAATAGCTCATGGACATCTTTCTATGTCAGTAAATACATGTCTACCTCATTCTTCTGGATGTTTGTATAGTATTCCATTGAATCATGTACTGCGATTTAGATGTTTTCCTAACCCTCATTCTCTATACATTCAATAAATACTTATTCAGCGCCAATAGGAAAAATTAAATAAAGTGTGGGGCTTACAATGACAGGTTTATCCCAGGATACAATGGGAGCCCAGAGGAGACCCACAGACTGGGAAGCCTGTATCTGACAGGACCCACAGCATTGAAGATGGAACAGAAAAGCGTGAACTAAAAGGCCAGCTTCCCAGCACTCTCCCTCCCACCCAGGCCTTGGATTTCAAGGCAGGACCCAGGACCCTCAAAGGGAGCTTCGGGAATGTAAGCTGAATGGAGCAAGCAGTTTGCTTTAGATTAATAAATTGATTTTGCAGAAACAGGAAATTTCTCTCATACTTTAAGTCCTAAAATAGAAGAAATATGCTGGGATGCACTGGGATTTTGGGAGTTTGGTTAACACTGTGACGTAAATTTGATGTGCATTTTGAATCCGACAATCTCAACGTGAACTATTACACATTTCTCAAAAGGGCTTTCATTGAAAATCAAGGAATGGCCACAATCAAGAAATGTTCACACAGTAATAGAACGAGGAGAAGAAAACACCTCTACGTATTGCTGGTCTCAGAGGTGCAGGAAACAGAACCCTTCTTGCTCTGTTGGGGAGACGGTCAATCAGGCAGCCCAGAGAGGCAAGTGCAGCCTGGCCCAGCCTTCCTCTTTAGCCTGACTGCCCGATTTTCCCCTGACAGTGGCGCTGCTTTTCTTCCAACGCAGCAACTGTCTACCTCTGGGCCTCCACACATACCTTCCCTTTGGCTGGAAGGCTCCTTCTCTTCCAGGCCCCCAATCTACCTAGTCTATTCCTATTCCTCTTTTAACTCTCTGCTTCATGGAGGCTGTCTCTGAATGCCCAGTAGAAATTAGGTTCCTCAGTCTACATTCTCCGACAACCCTGTTCTTTTCCTTCAGAGAAATTACCACAGTTACAATAATATATTGTGTATTTGTTTAGTAATAATGTCCTCCAATAGGACCTGTGTCTGATTTGTTCATAGCTGAATTCTTTTTGTTCATAGCTGAATGTCTGATACAAATTAATATCCAATAAATATTTGTTGAAAGAATGAATGCTTTAAAGGAAATCTCTATCAAAATGGTAAATGTAGTACTGTGTGGCTTAGCCATCCTACTGAAAGAATCTATCCTACAGAAATAACACAACTGCAATAAGATGTAAGTTGAAGTGGATTCACGGACACACCATTTGTTGTAGCAGAGGTTTAGAACACGCCCACATATGGTACATCATTCAATGGACTACTATGTAACCCTTCAAAAGAATGACAAATATATACATTTACTGATATGAAAAATGGCAAAGGAGGGATGAATAGGCAAAGCACAAAGGATTTTTAGGGCAGTGAAACTACTCTGTATGATACAAAAATGATGGCTATATGTTATTATACGTTTGTCAAAACCCATAGAATATATAACACCAAGAGTGAACTTTAATGTAAACCATGGACTTTGGGTGATAATGACATGTCAGTGTAGTTTCATCAATTGTAACAAATGTACAACTCTGTCGTGGGCTGCTGATAGCCGGGTAGGCTGTGTGTGCATGGGGGGAGGGGGTGTTTGGGAATTCTCTGTACCTCCCACTCAATTTTGCTGTGAACTTAAAACTTTAAAGTCTATTTTTTAAAAATGAGCCATATATGGGGATTTCTACTTGTTCACACATTCGTATTTTCCGAATTTGTTACAGTACTCATATGCTATTTACTTTTATAATTAAGAAATAGTGAAAATTAAAAAGCAAGGAAAAATGCTGTCAGTGGTTAGATACGCTCCATACTGTACAGATGCACGCATACCTAGTAACAGACAGACGTGCAAACATGTTCTGAGATCTCTGAACACCAGTAATAGCAGCCAAGCTTTCCCCTGAACACCTACAGGCCCACGCATTTTTGTTGACAGTGGACCTCGCAGAGGGAGAAGAAAGTTGCTTCTCTCCAGGAAATTGCCTCAAACCTGGCCCTGGGAGAGGATGAGCCTAGGGTCAGTGGGGATTGGAATTGCAAGGCATCAAGGTATCTTCTGAGACTAGCACCCTGTTCTTTCAGGCAGGGCCCAATGAGTTTTCTTCTCAAAATTATAAAACGTACACATTTTCATTGTAAAATATTCAGACAATACAAAAAAACATAAAGAAGTGAATCAATCACACATAACAGCATAAATTCTTCCAACTTTAAAATTCATACATATATAAACACACACGTATGTACACGTCTTATATTAACATATTATATATGCATGATTGACTTATTTTCATTTCTTTTTCAATGTCTTTGGGCTGGCGCTGACTTTTACTTTCTTTTTTCAACTTTTTATTTCGGAATAATTTAAGTTTTACAGAACAGTTGCAAAGTTAGTACAGAGTTCCTATACAACATTTACCCAACTTGCCCTCATATTAACAAATTACATACACTTAAAAACTGTCCATTTGTCAAAACTAAGAAATTAACATGAGAACAGTGCTATTAACCTAAATACAGACATTATTTAGACTTTACCAGTTTTCCCACTTACGTCCTTTTTCTGTCCCAGGATACCACACTGCATTCAGACAAATAAGTTTTCACAAATTTCACTTGTTTCTTAGGTTTCTCCTTTTCTCTCCCTACCACAGATAGCACTAACACGGGATCAGAGTGCCTTCATTCGTGTTTCTTTCTCCTTGCTTTCAGGCTAAATGTTTGTTATCCTTATGTGATTCTCCACAGACTGCCTTTGAAGACCCCATAGATATGAAGTACTTTGCTCAAACAAATCCTGCTCATGGTTCCCTCTAGGAGGGTAAGTTGGACAAATGTCTTCAGTTCATGGTACATCATTTCATCATGGCAAGTAGGTGTCCTCTTTTACTCATTCCCCTCCTCATTTATCCTTCTCCCCGCACCATAAGAGGCACTCACTATAGTGCGTTTAATGTGTGTCGTTGGGTATGTAGGCCCTCCTGACAGAGAAACAGGGCTCTTTTGGGGATAGACGTGACTTTAGCCTACACAAATGGTATTATACCATAGATCTTATTGTATTTCTTTTTATGTGACGCATGTTATTAAGATAGTTGTGTGGCTCAGGACATCTGGTTCATTGCGTCTGACTGCTGCACAGTACTGCAAAGCGTGCATCCACACATTTCACTTCTCCATTTCTCCAGTGATGAACACATAGGTCGCCTCCACCTACAATCCTCTGACAAATATGCTTATTTATCTTCCGTTAGGGACCTGTGTGAGTGAGATCATTGGCGCTCTGGGAATAGCATATCAAAGTCATGAACCAGAGTCAGACGGCTTCCAGAATGGTTCTACAAGTTATTACTCCCACCAACAATGGTTCTCTTTTCCCCACATAATGCTAACACGTGGTAGGTAATATCTGACTTGTCTAACTTTCGCCAAGCTATGGACACAGAGTAATACCATGTTTGAATTTGCATTGCTCAGCTCACTTCTGAAGTTAAGCTTCTCTTCACACACTTGTCAGCCATTCTGATTTCCTAATCTCTCCATTGTTCACTTTTCCATTGGATTTCTGGTTTTTTTCCTGTTGATCTGCAGGAGTTTCCTGTACATTCCAGATAGCAATCCTTTGCTAACACATATCTCCTCCTGCTCTGTCTTGGCGGGGCCTTATATTCCTCAGCCTGAGCTTACTCTCAGGGAATCAAGGCAATTCACTTGATGAGATCCAGCCTCTCATCCTACGCTAAATCTCTCAGGCTTTAGTCGCCCTCCCTGATCCAGGAACAATGAAAGTATCCCTCCTTTTGTGAGCCCATTTGAAAAGGAGTCAGGTTGGGATTATCTGTCTAGCCTGTCCTCCAAATTACCCATGTTGATTACTATAAAATGCAGGATAGTGGCTGCTTATGGGAGGAGAACAGGGGTTGTGATTAGAGCAGGCACCCAGAGGAGCTTCTGGAGGTTGGCAAAGATTTATTTCTTAACCTGGGTGGTTTTGCCTTAAAATAATCAATTAAGCTATACACTTTGTTTGCATGGTTTTCTTTTTCTATGTTTTATTTTACAGTAAAAGTATTAAACTATGTCCTTTGGCTACCTTTGACGTTTCACTACTCTTCTGATTGCAAGGCCAAAACCCATTTTTCACACAAATCCAGTTTCTGTCTAAGTCTGAGCAAAACTGATTCCTAGACACAGACTGCTCCAGAAATGGGCTTTTTCAATGATTGAAAGTCTGTTTTTCCTTTCTACTGTCCATTGATAAAACCAATCACCCTCCTGTTATTTAGCCATCATCTCTGTCCTGTGAAATCCACAACCATAACAAGAGCCTGTCAATCAACTAGCCAGGCTGACCCCGGCACATCAGTGGAGGAGGGCAAGCTGTCAGCAAGCCCTCAGTCTGCCTCATGAACCTCAATTGTTAGCTCTGCCACAGTTCTTGATAGGCCCTGGGTAACATACAAAACAAAAGAAGGATGACAGAACTTGGGGAGGCTGCTACCACTAGCAACTTAAGGGCCCCAAACTTCACACATAAGTGTGCTTAGTCCGTATGACGCTAAGCTGCTTTATCTACAGTTTAAATTTTCCACGTGCAACATTGGATGAGAAACAAGGTGAAGGCGGGGAAGCAAGCTATGGTGGCATAAACTGCTTTACTCATGACAACTAAAACCTCGGTCTGTTTGAAGTAAGCCTTCACCAGATCTAGAAGTACTATTCTCCCAATAACCTGATACCAGCCCCTGTCACTAACCATGGCAGCTGCACTAAGCTGTGGGCTCCCGTGGGTTATTTTTATCCCAAATACTCACTGGGACCCACTTGGTCACCAGTATATTCATAGAAGGGTTTGGGGGCCTGAATGGTTACCATCTGCCTCACAGAGATAAATGCCACATTGGGCAAGAAGAATCACTTTTATTTTTTTAATTAACTGTCTGGGTAAGGCTACTTCATGCCCTCAGAACAAGGTTCTTTAGATCCAAAGTTCTGGATCAGAGAACTCAGCTGTGGCCAGGAGATCACAGCAAAGCTTCCTGTTCCCGCTTTCTGATTCAGAGAGTTCATGACCCAACCAGCTGCATGGAGGAGGATGTCTGCCCTTCTCAGAGAGGCCAGGCCCTTTATGGTCACCATATGGAGACAGGAAGCAGAAGAGAAGAAACTGGATCATTAATCCCTCAACCAGCAATAGAGTATTTTTCTCCCTGGTCTCAGCCATCTTGCCCTTAGACCTGGACTTACTATCCTTCCTCATTACCATTATCAGAACAATTTCTTAAACCCAGAGCGTGGCATAAACAACCAGGAGCAGTCAGAGCTTGTCTTCGTTGAGTCCCTTCGGACACCCAGGTCTTCACACTGCCCTCCAGACCATCCCATCCAGCCTTACCTTTCCCAGCCAGAGTTCTGGGTTCTACCCTATCCTTAGTTGCCTTTCACACCTGGCCCAGCAGAGGCCGCTAGAGTGATAGAGATGAAACCAGAGTAGGCAGGAGTCCTGAAAAAAGGGCTCCCATAGCCCAGGAGCAAGCATAATAACCTGTCCTTCAGATGCTCTGTGTTCAAGCACCCAGCTAACACATGCTCTCTGAGCTCCTGCTTGGAGCTCCCCTTATCCTTCTCAGAGGTGAAGATAGGGCCAGGGTACGTTCGCTTTAGTATTTAAAATATGTTTATTACTTCATTTTTAAAGCCATTTATATATAAATATATACATCATGTTTCCCCGAAAATAAGACATAGCCAGACAGTCAGCTCTAATGCATCTTTTGGAGCAAAAATTAATATAAGACCTGGTCTTATTTTACTATAATACAAGACCCGGTCTTATCTAACATAAGACCAAAAGATGCATTAGCGCCGATTGTCTGGCTAGGTCTTATTTTTGGGGAAACACGGTGTGTGTGTGTGTGTGTGTGTGTGTGTGTGTGTGTGTGTGTGTGTGTGTGTGTAATTTAATGTCAAAACAAAGTTACTAAAATTGTGGTCTATTTCAAATGTTTATACTTAGCAAATTAAAGTTTGTGACCCTTCCTGCGTACACTACCTACACACACACATACAATGCCACATAATGGTGCAATTCACAAGCTGCATACAAATAATAATAATTTACAGCCCAGTACAGTTGGTGTGGGCTGGTAATGGGATAAGTTTGGGATGTGTGTCTTCTGCTGATTCCAGTAAGTAAAGCTGTGTAGCTCTATGATGATACATAACCTTACACATTTAAGGTCTGTATTTAAGGCCCTTCATAAATGCAAGGCCTTAGCCAAATGACCCTCCTAGTCCCCTGCCCATTCTCTATGCGCCGCTCCATGGACCAGACCTCAGTGAAATATGACACTAAGTGCAGGGTGGAGAAGAAGAAGAGGGGGGGTTCAAAAGTCACTGGTTCCCCTCTTCTAGAGGGGGCTCCCAAACTGTCACCCTCAGTGGAGAAGTGCTCTCAGCAGGCTTGAGGAATACAGCGGGATAGTAAAAGGGAGGCTTCTCTGCTCCTGGCTGTACTCTGTACAAGCTTCATCCCCAAAGTCTCCACTCTAATCCATTACCCGCACCCCCCGCACCCCCAGGCCCCGGAGCCTTTTCCTGTGTTTGTGTTATTTTTCTCAGAGCAGGAAGTCTTTCTGGAAATCCTCCAGAAACTCAACATCCTCCTCCTGACCCAGGGGTCACTGGCCTTAGCGTGCACCTCACCCTACCCACCCCACCTCAGCTCTGGGCTGGCTCATCAAGGCCAGAACAACAGGAAGCCGTCTTCCCAGGGCTTCTCCTCCTCAAGGTGAGCATCAGCCTTGGGCCTGCCCCCCTCCTCAGCGACACTCAGAACAACAACTCCTTACTGTAGAAAACAATAATAAGGGAGAACAAACTGGAAATTTTTTAAGGAAATGTAAACATGTGGAAGAGTGCTCAGAAGAAAACAACGAAAACCCGTATTTTCACAATGCTGCCCTTCTTCATGTCCCTTTTAATCACGTGGGGCCTGAAGGCTGAGCATCATGATTCCCCAACCAGATCTGCTGTTTCTGGTCAGCGCTTAGCGCTCTCAATCTCTTCCTCTTTGTTCAGCTGTCAAAATCCCCACCTCACCTACAGGTCATAGGAGATGATAAGGCTAATGCAAATGGCTGTCAAGGCAGTGAGTTCCAACTCCTGGGAAGGCTGCATGATAGACTAATAGCTCAGGGTGTCCTAAAGAGATTATGGAATGTTAGTCCTGTTGGGTGCTCCTGGAAAAGGGGAATTCTGTGGTAGATATGTTTGGGGGATACCTCATAGGTCCACAATCCTTTATCTACAATGCTGAAGTCCAAAAAGTCCTGAAAACTAAGTTTCTCATCACTCAGGGCAAAGCCTGACCTAAATAGGTGTGTAGTTTTTCAGATTCTTTATTTAACCTACTTAGTGTGAATATCCATATGCTTTGCTGCAGAAATATGTGATTACAGGGCTTGTCCCACTCTGCTGGGGCAGCTAGAAAATAAATAGCACATTCAACAAATTACCTTATTAAAATCTGGAAATTTCTGAATTCCAAACACATCTGGCCCCAAGGATTTTGGGTACCAGATTGTGAACTGCATAAATCCCCTTAATGGAAATTTATCCTGTCCATAGCATTTCAAGGGCACTGAGAAATCTTGTTGTATACAAGAAACTAACCTCACAGAGCACTCCCCAAGTTTATTTGGCTATAAAACCCTTTGTTCCACTGAATATCTATTAACATCTCACAGAATTTCTATGTGGACACTTTGGGTAACACGGGAGGTTTCAATAATTTAACTAACAGTGGGCTCTTAGATGTAGGAAAAGCGTGGCTCTCCCTGAGAGCTCTTGCATCCTAGGCCCTGGGGACAGTTTTTCCTTATTCTCAGGGCTACAACTGTGGGCAAAGTGAAAAGCTAGAAAAGCTAGAATAGGGAAGACTGAAGCAAGACTTTGACAGTTCATGTGGGCCCGGGATAGGCACCAGGCCTACTGGAAAACCCAATTAGGACAGACACATATGTGGAGAGTCCAAGTGCACAACACAAAAAAATCCTGGAAACTAAGGCAAACTTTTGCCTTATCCTATGAGGTTTGATATGCTTCCTATAAAGATCTGCCCCCATTCTGGAGTTTATAGGTAGAAAGATAAGTTCCTGGCTGATGTGTTAAGTGAGTGAGCGGGCAGCTAACCCACCGGATGGTTTCTCTTGACCCAGGCAGAAGGGATACGAGGCACTTCTGAGAATAGCAGTTTCAGGCCTTATGAGTTTCCAACATACTCCTCGTGTCTCCGGTCTCTCGGTTGCTGGATGTTATCGTTCATTGAAATTATGCATTGACCTAAAAAATGTTTGGCTCAGGTACCATGTGTCAGCAGGACCAGAGCTGGGAGCCCTGTCCTGTCAGAATACGCTTATGAGGAGGTGGCCATCTTGGCTAGTACCTCTTAACAGTCCTGGGCCTGTTAGGTGACAGGAAGCTCTTCAGTGTTAGCTCTCGGTATAGGATAATTCATGAACTGTTTTCTCTGAGCTCTTAAGGCCGGTGCTTGGGGGCAAGAGTACCAATGGGAAAATCATGTGCTGAGTCCAGCCTGTGTCTTGCTGCTGTAAGTACAGTATGTCCAGGCCTTTTTCAAAATGTCCCTTCCAAAAGTCTCACACTCACCCTCTGGCTTCCTCCCTATGATTGCCCTCTATAGCTTATTCTCTGCCTCAGGATTTCTCAACCCTGGCACTATTGACATTTGGGGCCAGATAATTCTTTGCTCTATGTAGCTGTGCTGTGCATTGTGGGATGTTAGTTACCTATTAGATGCCAGTACCATCTCTCCAGTTGTGACAACCCAAAATGTCTCCAGACACTGCTGAATGTCTCCTGAAGGGCAAAATCACCAGTCTCTGTTGAGAACCACTGCTCTGTTTAAACGGCGAAGCAGCATGGTAGACTGAGCAAGTGCCTGGGTGAGACCCCCGCTCTGCCCCAGGTGAGCTTTGTTCCTAGACATCTGTCTATACTACTTCCTACGTGACCCTGTAATATTTCCTGCTGAATTTAACCTCTCTGAGCCTAAGTTTCCTCACTCATAAAATAGAGAATAATGATAGTAAATATCTCATAGCCTTGATAAGAGGGTTACTGAGGTTAACTCATGTAAAAAGATTACAGCCCATGGCACAAAAGAGCATTCTGATACCTGTGGGTTATTATTAATCCCCATCCCCCAGGGCTCCACACCGTCCTTCACAGTGACCACTAACTGACCTTAAACTCACTTCTAAGACACATCATGATTCAACTCTACCTCTCCAACTTCATTTCTCCAACACCCCCTCCAAACTCAACACTCCAGACCTATCGACTGCTTGCAATTCCAGGAAAACAGCCAAGTTTTTTATGGCCCCGTTGGTCTTTGCACATGTTGTGTTGTTCCTTGTGCCTGGAACTCTCTTCCCCTCCCCCACCTAACTCCTATGCACCCTTCAGATGTCAGCTTGGACAGCACTAAATCCAGGAAGCTTCACCTTTCTGCATCTGAACAAAGGAGCCTCCTTTTTAGCTCCCTGGTCTCTGTCCTCCCCTGTCATCATGCTTCTGACACTATGTGATCATTGCCCGGCTTTCTGGCTGAATCACTGTCCCAACTGGGATCTCTGTGAGCCAAGGGACATTGTGTTGCTACATGCCGACTGTCCGGAACCTAGCGTGGTGCCTGACATCCAGCAGGGACTCTGTAGTTTGTCCAGTCCATAAATAACTTTATGAACTGCTTTGGAACTCATATGGAAAAGGACTCTCTTTTTTTCTTCCTTCCCATGTAACTATGTGTTCTTTCCATTTGAATAAGTAGTATTGCAAATGGAACAAAATTTAAAAGTTATTAACGGGTATATGGAGAAGAATAAGGCTCCTTTTCCCATCCTTCAGCCACCAGTTTCCCTTCTGGGAGTCAACTATAGTACCATATAGTACCATAGCAACGTTTTGACTCTCCTCAAAGGCAGCATAATAAAAGGTGGCAGAGGACAGAGGTGACAGCAAGGGGGCAGTCTGGTAGATCCCAGCATGCCCACCACCCCCAGACCTCCTAAACTGTCTACATGCACACAGACGCGTGCGCACACACACACACACGCATGCACGTAGCATAACAGCAGAAGCTGTGGGGACATTCTAGGGGACATCCCCTGGAGAGCTATCACCTGCAAATCCTCACTCTCTCCCTCACTACCTTGAGAAATCTAAGGGAGAGGGAAGGTCAGGCCCAGCTTCCTCCTCCCTCCCCAATATAAGGAAGTGAGCTTCAGTGCTTAGTCATTTCCCATAGGTTGGGCTTTAGGCTCTACCTGGGAGTGAGTCTGAGTCATGAACCAGGTGCCAGGGAGGGAGAGGTGCTGCTGGACATGACACATCTGCCTGCCCAGGAGGAGGTTAGCCATTGGACATTGCAGAGACCACCACAAGTCCGACCCTAGGTGCTAAGAACCCCTGCTGCTCTGTGAGGGACTTTGGAGTCCCAGGAAGGGCAAGTCTAGGGGTAAAGAATCAAGAGTACAGGGCTCCTTTACTTGTCTAACACCTTTCCCTTTCTCCCCTCTCATCCCCCTCCACTCATGGGGAACCAGCCATCCCAGCCTGCATCTCCTAATACCTCACTGGGCAAAGTCACTACCCTCCTGAGGGGCATGGGTAAAAGTCGCCACAGTCCCAGACACTTAGTGGGCTCTCCACAAATGGTATTTCCCTTCTCCTCTCTCTGAGTTGAGGAGAAAGCCCAGGGCCGGGAAAGCCCAGGAACACCAATACGTGTGCTAATCCCAAGGCAGCCTCAAGGCTGACCAAACATCTCAGCCATGCCAGAGGCTTCCTAGAGCCAGCCAGAGGTGACCAACCCAACCCTGGGAGAGGCTGGACTCTAGACTGGGGATCTTCACTTCTGTCTGACTTTCACTATTCCTGTAGCAACCATTTCCACTCCCATTAAGCTGTGCTAACTGTAGTAGGCTGAGTAATGGCCTCCAAGTTAAGGATCTTGAGATGGGGAGATTATTCTGGATTATCCAGTTGGACCCGATGTAATCATGAGTGTCCTCATATGAGGGAAACAGACGGTCCAGAGCGAGAGGAGGGGATGTCATGATGGAAGCAGAGGTCAGAGTGATATGGGACCATGAGCCAAGGAATGTGGGCAGCCTTTAGAAACTGGAAAAGGCAAGGAAACAGATTCTGCCTAAAGCCTCCAGTCCCACTGACTCCTTTTGCACTTTTGACCTCTAGAGCTATAAGCTAACACATTTGTGGTATTTTAAGCCACTAAGTTTATGGTCCTTTGTTACAACAATGATAGGAAATTAATACAGATTTTGGTACCAGGTGTAGGGTGCTAATGTAACAAATACCTTAAAAACCAAGTGGTTTTTGGAAAAACTCTCTTAAAATTAATAAAAATTTTTTAAAAAGGTGGTTTTGGAATTGGGCTGTAGGCATTAGATGAAAGAATTTTAAGAAATGTGATTAAAATTCTAAGTAAAGCCTAGATTGCCTTGAACAGACTGTTAGAACTATGGATGTTAAAAACTCTGCTGGTGAGCAATGACAAGGAGGTGAGAAATACAGTAGAGAAAACCTATATTGTCTTAGAAATTATCGAAATCATCATAAACAGAATGTTAGTAAAAATATGGACAGTAAAGATGCTGCTGGCGAGAGATTAGGAGGAAGTGAGAAAGACTTCATTAGAAACTGGGGGAGGGGGTATTTGTTATACAATAGCAGAAAACAACTGAATTATATCCTACAGATACATGAAAAGCAGAACTTGTGAGGAATGAACTTGGATATTTATCTTAGGACATTTCTGAGCAAAGTGTTGATGGTGCAGGCTGGTTTATTTTTGTTCATTATAGTAAAATGTGAGAGGAAAGAGATAAGTTGAAGGATGAACTATAAACAAAGGAATTGGGACTTGGTGATTTGGGAAATTCTCAGCCTCTACAGATTGGAGGAGATGTTGAATCAAGAGATTCACTATCAGGAAGAATACTCTGGAGAGAAGCCAAATGTGTGGCTGGACAACCTTTTGGTTATGCTTTGGAAGGATCAAAAGATCAGAGTATTCATTCACACAGAGGGCTCTTAGAAGAAATTAGGCATGTAACTCATGGATCCCCACAACTATTGCAGCAGAATCCAGAAACAGAGATGGGACCAACAAGGAAAAATCTGTGGAGGAGCCTCTTGTCTAATGGAGTGAATGCCTGTGACATACATGGGAGACCCACGTATAAATTCTTAAGAATTTTATACCAGCAGAAACACTGCCAGCTTAGATTGGAAGGGACAAAGAAAACACAATGAAAGAAGGCTGTCAGACCCCCAACATTCTATAGGAAGGAAAAGGGATGATAAAATTACTCAACTGTAAACATGAGTTACCCTTCAAGAAAAAGGAAGAATGACTTTGAGAGAGGAGAGGCAAGCCCAAAGGATAGAACCTCGAGCCATGGAGGGTTATTCCAGGCCTTGAAACCCAAAGGAATTTTCCCAGCTGTATTTCGAAATGTCTTGGGACCAGTGACTTCTTTCCTTCCATTTTCTCCCTTTTGGAATGAGAATGTCTATATCTATTATCCTATGCCTGTCCCTGGGAGCAGATAACTTGTTTCTCAAGTTTCACAGATTCACAGATGGAGAGAAAAATAGGCCTCAGGATGGATTATGTCCAGTGCCTTACCCATAATTTATTTAATTATTTAGATGATGAGATTTGGAGCTTTTGAGCTGATGAAATTTACATGAGAGTTTAGACTTTTAGATACTCTAATAGCTTGAGATTTGGGGAGACATTGGAATAGGGTGTGTTTTGCATATGGGATAAAAGTGAGTCTTTGGGGGCCAGAGGAAAGACTGTGGTAGGTTCAGTAGTGATGCCTAAGAATATCCGCATCCTAACTCCTGGAATCTGTGAATATACTAACTTGCATGGCAAAAGGGTCTCTGCAGATGTGATTAAGTTAAGATCTTGAGATAGGGAAATTAACCTGTATTATCTTGGTGGAGTCAATGTAATCACAAGGTATAAAGGGATCCTTATAAAAGGGAAATAGGGCTGGCCCGGTGGCTCAGGAGGTTAGAGCTCCATGCTCCTAACTCCGAAGGCTGCAGGTTTGATTCCCACATGGGCCAGTGGGCTCTCAACCACAAAGTTGCCAGTTCAACTCCTCGAGTCCTGTAAGGGATGGTGGGCTCTGTTCCCTGCAACTAAGATTGAACACGGCACCTTGAGCTGAGCTGCCGCTGAGCTCCCAGATGGCTCAGTTGGTTGGAGCGCATCCTCTCAACCACAAGGTTGCCAGTTCGACTCCCGCAAGGGATGGTGGGCTACACCCCCTGCAACTAGAAACTAGCAACGGCAACTGGACTTGGAGCTGAGCTACGCCCGCCACAACTAAGATTGTAAAGGACAACAACTTGACTTGGAAAAAAGTCCTGGAAGTACACACTGTTCCCCAATAAAGTCCTGTTCCCCTTCCCCAATCAAATCTTAAAATAATAATAATAATAAAAAGGGAAATAGAAGAGTCAGAATAAGAGAAGGAGATGTAATTACAAAGGAAAGGGTTGGAGTGATGTAGAGCTGTTACTGTAGACTCAAAGGGTCCAGTGCCTGTGTATATCCAAGCCAAAAAAAAAGATATGAACAGGAATTTGCAGCAAAGAAAGTAAAGGTTTATTTAGGAGTTTGCGCCAAGCCAGAGAAACAGGGGAGCCAGTGCTCTCAAAAACCTGGCTCCCCAATGGCCTCTAGCAGCTGGGTTGTATAAGGGAAAAATCATTAATCGTGGTTTCTATGGGAGTTAGTCATACACTCCCATGGAGGCTAAGGCAGGGAACAATTGGTCATGGCTTCAGGTCCTGGTGTCAGTCATGGTGTTCTTCTGTCCTGTTTCCAGGGCATACAGTTGGTAGGGCTGTTCTGCTTTCATGAGTCTGGAGCTGAAACATAGCTGAGGCCAAGGTGTTATCTTTGCTTGACTAAAACCTTGTTCTAGCTTGAGGTTTGGTTATTGTCCCTTGGACATGGTTGGTAGACCTAAAGCTTTTTTCTTGAGTGAGTTTGGTGTTGATCAGAACCTAGTGTCCTATGGGTTTAATGATTAAAAGGAATGAACATACAGTGTATATACAGGTAGGAGGATCTGGGGAAAGAATGCAAGTAAGTTATAGTTCTAGCAGGCTAACCACAGTGAGCTTCGATTAAAGCAGAATGCACGTTAAAGGAAGGAAGTTCATGTCCGGTTAGAGGGTCATGAGCCAGAGACTGTGGGTAGCATCTAGAAACTGGAAAAGGCAAGGAAGTGGCTGCTCCTCTAGAGCCTCTAGAAGGAACACAGCCCTACTGATCAATTTTTGACTTCCAGAATTATAAAATAATACATTTGTGTTAATATAAGTCACTGAATTTGTGGTAATTTGTTACAGCAGCAATAGGAAACTAATACACTAACCCTCTTCCTACACCAAGCTCCACACCACTCATGCTAACCTGCTCACTCTCCCATGCGGCCCCTTCCATCTTTCTATCTCCTCTGGACTTGCAACTTGACATTTCTAACTAGCTTTCCACACAGGCTTCCACCAATTATTTCCTTGGCACTCCTTCACTTTCTCCTGTTTCCTCACCCTTCCCAGATCTGTACCATCCTTTAACCTTATGGTTCTTAACCCTAACTACACATCAAAATCACTTGGGTGGAGATGGGGGAATAACTTGTAAAAAACATTGAAGCCCCAGCCCAGACCAATTAAATCAGATTCCTAGGAGGTAGGGCTCATTCAGGTATGAGGTTACTGTTAAAGCTCCCCAGGTGCGTCCATCATTGAGAACACCTGCCAATCTATTTCTCGAGGGTTATCAAACTTTCATATATGTAAGAATCGCCTGGACAACTCTGAATGTCGAGGACAGGGCCTCAGGCCCAGAGAATCTGGTTCAATATATATGATACTCAGATCCTGCTTTTCTGACAAGCTCCCCACAGGTTCAGATGCAGGTGGAATTTGGAACTTTGAGAGACATTTCCATAGCCCTCTGTCTGCTCCCTCCCCAGGGTAGTCAGCTAATTGATAAGATGAACTCCTTAGATCAATGATTCTTAATCTTGGATGAATATCAGAATCACATAGGGAACTTGCTAAAAATACAGTCACCCAAGTACCAATCCAATTTTGTTTAACCAGGTTATCGCTAACAAGCTCCCTTGGTGGTTCAGATGCAAACTGGAGTCTGAAAATCAACGCCTCAGACCAGTGGTTCTCAAACTTGAGTATTTAAGAGAATCCCTGGGAGGCTTATTGAAACACAGGTTGCTGGGCCCCACCTCTACAGTTTCAGTAGGTCTAGGGAGGGGTCTGAGCACCTGCACTTCTAACAAGGCGATGCTTGTGTTGCTGATTTGAGGACTGTACTTGGAGGACCACCACTTTCGATTGATGTTCTAAACAAAGTGTTAACCCCACCCTGTGTCTCTGTTTATCCTTCCTCCCCGTTCCCCCAGCCATGAAAGAGTCCAGAAAAGGCTGAGGTAAGTGCCTGAGGGAATCTTTACTTGAGGGGGCTGTCAGAGAAGGGCTTCTGATAAGACCACAACTGGGGCATCCTGACAGAATTCTAATAGCTCTCCAAGACCAGGGATGGTGGCCAAATTCCAGTGGAGGATACAAGTTATCTGATCAATAGCTGTTAACTCCACATATACATCCAGCCCCACTGGAACTCAAGAGCTTAGAGCTTCCCTGGCAGAACCTCTCAGCCTGTGATGATGAAGGGTGTGCAGGTATAGTGAGGAGTAGGAGAAACCCGGAGGTTGAGGTGGATCCTTGTCACCAAGCTAGTTATAGGAAAAGCCAATCTGGAGCTATTGAGTCCTGCTTACCAATGGCATTGACACTAGCTTATACTATACACATGCTCTAGAGAGTAGTGTCATGCGGGGACTCTGGTCCTGCTCCCCGCATAAGAACGCAGGATATGGGGAGGCCAAAAAAACACCAGTGGAGCCATGGATGGGGGGGTTCACACCACTATAGTCTCGCTGGCGTCCGGGTTGGAGACACAGGAAGCAGGCTCCACACATGCACAATCCCCAGTCCGTTTCTCTGCCGACCAACCCACCCCACTTGCTGGCTGCAATCTGCGCTTGCTAGCTTAGCCATGGCAGTTACATTAGTGGCTAATGGCTAACTGGTTACAGCAGATGGCCATCCACTACCCGAGCCAGCACCTTTCTACCTGAGGTTGAGAGCCCGGCAACTGCTCTCTGGGACTCTGTCCCCACAGTAAGGAAGAGAAGAGCCCGGTGAGAGAGCAAAGTCACTCCCTTTCCTTTATAATAAAAGGGAGTGAGAAATTAAGGGCAAATCGAAGACCACAGAAAAGGAGGTTGGAGGGATTGGGTTGGAATCCGCCACCAGCCAGAGTTCTTACAAAACCCACTTCATTTGCATGCAGAACTTGATTATGTGCTAAGAGCATATGGTCTGCTCAAACACCAGAAGTCACTTCTCAGTTCTGAGAAGACAGAAGGCAAACAGTTGGCCCTCGTGTCTGCTGACCCCCTTATACATACCACAGACCAATCTACTAATTCACTCCCAGTATGTAACAGGACTGGGAGGTTTTGGAGAAGTTCCTGGAGTCAGAGCCATAGTCACAGGACCGGGTAAACTGGAGTGTTTAGGGAACAAGCATGAACCCCTGAAGGTTTGGATGACCTCAGTACTTTATGAATATGGTGAAGGGGAAGTTACGATTGAGTGGACATAGTCACTGAGTACATCAGCAGGTCTGCGTTGCCTGTAGCTACAGGTCTCCAAAATTCCACCAGTAGTAACTTAGTCAACTATTAGTTATGGCTTTAGGAAAATCACTTATGATGGAACCTCTACTGTACGATTATGCAGTCTCTTACCTGTCTGAAACCAGGAGGCTAAACTAAATGATACTTCCTTCTTCTCCTCCCACCCCCAGCCAGGCACCAAGTCTATCCCGTCTCCACAAAGTCTCCCATCTCTGTACCCTCCCCTTCTGCTGCACTGCCACTGTCCTAGTTCAGACGCTCTTCAGCTCCTACCTGGCTCATTGTGGTAGTCTCTGAACGGGTTTTCCCTGCCCATAGTCTCATCTAGGCCCAAGAATCTTCTTTTAATCAATCTTTCACACTGCTGCCACATGCTGCAAACTTTTTAATGACTCATCACAATAAAGTCTAAAGTCCTTCCTGTCGTAGGCTGGGTCCTCTGGGCCCTTAGGTTCCGGCTCTTGCCCATCCTGCTAGCCAAGTCACCTCTCCGAAGCTGGCCCTATACCCCATCCACTTGAACAGCTTGCAATTTCTTGAGTGCCCCATGCTTCCTCCTTCTTTAACTTTGCCTGTGCTGTTTCTTCTGCTCAGGGTGTCGTTTCTCCCTTCCACATTGGCCCTTCGAGACTCTGCCCTTAGCCCTCCGTGCCCATCTTGCAGGTCTTCCTCAGAGTGATGCTCTCAATGTATTCATTTGCTTGTCTAGTCCCCCACTTGACCTTTAGCCCACTGAAGCTGAGAGTGGGGCTTTCAACTCCACACCCAGTACACAGCACAGTGCCAGGCCCATGACCAACTCTCAATGAGTGTTTGTTACATGAATGAGCGAAGGATGAATCAATGATCGTTGAATATCCTGAGTGCTCTCCCAGTCCCCAAACTTCATCAAGTTGGCCTGAGTGCCTTTCTTTTAGAAGTCCTTTTGAAAAAATGCAAATCTCTTTGGGCTGGTAGCATATTAAAGTTAATGAGTTATTTTAGACCTTAACTAGGTGATCAGACAGAACAAGGGCACTGAAAAACTGCCCAAGGGAAAGAGGTATAAAGGCAAGGGCAGAGAGGGCATCAGGGACAAACTTCACCCAACATTTCCTTTTAAATGAAAATAATACACAAAAAATAATACACACACAAAAAAGAGTACTGTCTCATATGTGCGTATAGTTTACGAAGAAATTTCACATACTTTGTCTATGATGCCTCAATCCAGAAAGGTAGGTTGGATGAGTGTTATTATTAACTATATTGTACACACAAGGCTTGGAGAGATTTGTAATACCATAGGAAAAGGCTTGTGACAAAATAGTCAAAGGAGGGCAGCTGGATGGCTCAGTTGGTTAGAGCACAAGCTCTGAACAACAGTGTTGCCAGTTCGATTCCCACATGGGCCAGTGAGCTGCACCCTCCACAACTAGATTGAAGACAATGAGCTGCTGCTGAGCTGCTGGAGGAGTGGCCGGATGGCTCAGTTGGTTAGAGCATGAGCTCTTAAAAACGAGATTGCCTGTTCAATTCCAGCATGAGATGGTTGGCTGTGCCCTGTGCAACTGAGATTGAAAACGGTGACTGGACTTAAAGCTGAGCTGCGTTCTCCACAACTAGATGAAGGACAACAACTTGGAGCTGATGAGTCCTGGAGAAACACAGTGTTCCCCAATATTCCCCAATTAAAAAAAAATAGTCAAAGGACAAAATACAAAATTATGTAAGAGTGTGAATACAACTATGTAAAAAAGGAGCAGATACAGAAAAAAAATGGAAAGAAATACATCAGAATGCATTCATTCAATAGATATTTTTAAATGTGTGCCATATTCTAGACATCATGCTAGGTGCTGGGGATACAGTAGTGATCAAAATACACTGTCCCTCATTGAGGTTACAGTTTGGTGGGGGAAAGCAAACATTCATCAAGTAATGATGCAGCAAAGGTAAAGTTGCAACAGTTACAAGCACATCAGAGAGGGAGTAGTCTCAGAATGTAATAAGACTGTCGACAAAATAGCGGGATCTTATGTAGTCCTAGGCAGCCCAGGAAAGACTTCCTTGAAGAAATGATTTCTGAAGCAAGAGAAAGAACTTAACTAGTTAAAGAAAGTCAGAGAGAAAGTCCCAGGTAGGAGGAACATCATGGAACAGGGTCCTGTGATGAGAGAGAGACTGCCGAGTAAGAGAAGGTCTAAGCCAGGCAAGATGGAAGAGCTTGGTGCCAAGTGGAGTTAGAGAGGAAGTGGGGGCCAGACAGACCCTGCCCAAGCTAACTAGCCAGAAGTGAAGGGAATCATTAAGCACACTGGCATTTTCAAAAGATCTCTCATTTCCCGGTGAGTGCGGTGGGGGAGAGTGAAGGGAGAGATAGAGCCAATGGGGAAGGCCTGTTGGGAAGCTATTATGGTAGTCCAGGCAAAAGCTGATGGTGGTTGGGGTGGCCCATTAGCTCAGTTGGTGAGAGCATGGTGCTAATAACACCAAGGTGGCCAGTGTGATCCCCACATGGGCTACTGTGAGCTGTGCCCTCCTTAAATTAAGAAGAAAAAAAAAGTTGATGGTGACTAGGGCTTAACTAATGGTGGTAGTGAAAATGGAGAGAAAAGGATGACTTCAAGAACTTAGGTAAATTGACAATTAGGTAAATTGTCAGGATTTGGTGATGGATGGGATGGGGGATGAGAGAAGTATCAGGATGACTCCTAGGTTTTTGGAGGGGGTGCCATCACCTGAGAAAGAGAGTGGTGGAAGAAGTCTATCAGGTTGGGGCCTGAGACAGGGCCAGTTTGGGGCAGACTGAGGTTGAGGTGCCCTATGTGTGACAACCAAAAGGGGATATGAACTAGACAGTGGGAAATAAGAATCTGGAGTTCAGAGGAGAAGTCTGGCTGGAAATAAGCATTTGTCAGTCAACTATTTATTGGTGATAATTTAAGCCTGGGTGTGAATGAGACTATGTAAGAAAAAATTTAGGATGGAAAGAGGAGAAGGTTGTCTACAGAGCATAAAAGGGTCAGGAGGCTTTGGCTAGAAATAAATGATAAACACTTATTCCAGGGTCTTAGGGTTTGCAAACTGAAAACACAACTAGGCTATACCCAGCGTGTTCCGAAGAAGAAAGAAAAGCTGAGTTCTTTTAGTAAAAAGTTCATTCTTGAGAAGAATCAGTCCTACATTATTAGCCTCTGGTTGGGTCCCAGATGATAATCTTCCAGATGTCCAGTGATCTGAATAATGAATGTCAGGCAGTCTGGACACATAAACATTGTTTCCTAAGTTCTTCAAAAAGTAATCAGAAGGTTATCTAAAGGAAATAGATATAGATATCAATATAGATATAGATATAGACATGGTGTCTCCAGGCATAACTAGAGAGTTCAAAAGTTTAAGCTCCCTGGCTAGTTGAAGCGAGAGTAAAATTATTTCCTCATGCCTCAGACTACTTGATTTTAGTAATTTAGCAGCTTGACTATAGTGACTCCATTTTATTTTTCACTCTTTCCTTAAGGTGTAGGATGAGACCTTGAGGTACTCAATATTCAGAGCCAAATAGAAGAGCCAAATCTCAAAGGACACCCAGGAAGCCAAAAATGTTAACAATGGCTGTGGAATATTATAGAAACATCTTACTTTTATAGTTGCTTTAACAATTGGGTGGAAATTTTTAGTTCAGGGGAAAAAAACAAAACACTGTATGACTCTTTGACTTTAATGAACTTCCTAGGTTTAGAAAAATCGTACCTGAGGGCAAGAGGTGATATTCTAAATATTTAACTAGCAGGACTTCAGAGTGCCAACACTTTGATGGCAGCTGGAGGAGGGAGGGGTCTTAGAGGCCCCTCGTATGGGCCCTACGGTTAACCCTATGTTTGCTGGATCCTAAAGAAGTGGAGAGAAGCTGAGTGGCAGAGGTCACGTGGAGGGGATCTCAACACAGCTAGTGATTGAGCAGTACTGGTGCCTGCTATGAGTATCAGTACTGCCTAAGGGTCTTCACCAGCTGCATCCCACCATCAACTTCCCCCTCTACTCTCTGCCTGCTAATTGCTCCCCAAACTCTTTTCTCTACCACAGCAATGTATTCATCATTTCTTGTGAACGCCGTGCCTTTTCATGCCTACGATCTTCCCTTTCGTCTCCCCGTTTGGCAAATTTCTTTGCATCTTTGAAGGCCCAGGTAAAATATCATCTCTCTAAAACCTTCTATGACTTCCCAAGGCGGATGGATTGCTTCCTT
This sequence comes from Rhinolophus ferrumequinum, assembly GCF_004115265.2. Lineage (NCBI taxonomy): Eukaryota > Metazoa > Chordata > Mammalia > Chiroptera > Rhinolophidae > Rhinolophus > Rhinolophus ferrumequinum. Next base: position 51,273,676 of record NC_046299.1, on the reverse strand, counting down.
ATCATTGTTCCAAGCACTTTGTACATACTTTTGTTATAGCATTTATCACATTGAATTATGGTGGTGGTTCGGTCTCCTTCACTAAGTTGTGAGAGCCTTGAAGATTAAGACTACGTCTCATTCATTCTTGTATCCCCAGCATCTAAAACAGTGCCTGGTGTACAGGTACTTAAAAAAATATATTTTTAGAGGTTGTTGAATGACCTCAATGGGACTATAAGGTCAGAAAGAGGCCTAGGCTATCTTTTCTCCCAATTTGCTGCTTAAAACTCAGCAACAGGGCCGGCACGGTGGCTCAGGTGGTTGGAGCGCAGTGCTCCTAACTCCTAAGCCCACCAGTTCGATTCCCACATGGGCCAGTGAGCTCTGCGCCCTCTACAGCTAAGATTGTGAACAACAGCTCTCCCTTGAGGTGGGCTGCTGTCCGGCAAGAGCTGCTGTGAGCGGCCAATCGATGACTGGCAACCGAGTGCCCCCGGGGAGGGCGGCCCCCCCCCCCCCCCCCCCCGCAAGGCTCATAATACCAGCATGGGCCAGGGAGCTGTGTCCTTCACAACTAGACTGAGAAACAACGGCTGGAACCAGAGTGGGGCGGGGGGAAGGCAGAAGAAAGGGGGGGAAAAAACAAAATATTAAAGAAAAAAACCCAAAAAACTCAGCAACAGTATTGATATGCTACAATATGGATGAAACTGGAAGATATGGCAAGTGAAAGAAGTCAATCACAAAAGACCACATCTTATATGATTTTATGTATATGAACTGTCCAGAATAGGCAAATCCATAGAGAAAGAAAGATTAGGGACTGAGGGAATTAGGAAGAAAAAGGGAGTGACTGCTAATGGGTAAGGGTTTTTGTTTGTTTGTTTAAGGTGATAAAAGTGTTCTAAAATTGACTGTGGTGTTGTACAACTCTGTGAATATACTAAAAATCATTGAGTGTATACGCTAAGTGGGTGATTTTTATGGTATGTGAATTATATCTCAATAGTACTGTTATTAAAATAACAAACCAGCAAACCCAGCCACTCCTCTCTCTGTGTCTGATTCAAAAGGAAGGCTCAAAATGTTTTCTGCCAGGGAGGAAGGTGGACATATTGGGGGTGCGTGTGGGGGGTTATATGCAGGGATGTGGTTTTCGTAGGGGGTTGGTTTAAGAAAGGCAGAGCATAAGTGGGAATCAAGTTGAGTTCTGATAACAGAATGAGCCACAGAATATTTCAGAAGGAGGAGTTCTGGTGAAAACGGAAACCACTTCAGTGAAACCAGGTTTCAGCAAAAAAAGGCTGAGGTTAGCTTCAGAAGGGTGGCTTTCCTTTGAAACTAGTGGCTGAGTTTAGTCTCCTTACTTGGCCTGGGAATCTTCTCAGGGGAAAGAACTATAATCCAGACCAAGGTTGAAATTCTGATACACTTACCCTAGACACCCAGCATCCCTGAATTTGGAAGCTTGAAAGGAGGGCTGCTCTCCTTGGCCCTGCTGAGAGGTCATCTGTCATAGTACTAGGCGTGTGCCCTCAGGAGCCAGCTGCCTGGGTCTGAAGCCTGGCTCTGCCACTTACCGTTGCCTTGGGCAAGTCATTCAATCTCTCTGTGTCTCTGTTTTCTCTACTGTAAAATGGAGCTAGTGATAGCACCTTTCTCATAGGACAGCTGTGAGGATTGAACCAAATGATATGGGAGGAACTCAGCCCAGGGTCCATCGCATGGTGAGCACAAGGAAAGCCCTAAAGTGAGGGCCAGGGTAGTGTCAGGAAGCATGAAACTGATTTCCGGAGAAGAGACAGATCTCTGCCAGTGCCGAGCGAGGTCTACAGTTCAGGGAAGAAGCAGCAGCTGCTTGGGGGTCGGGTGGTGACTGGGAAACAGTCTGAAGAGTTCGCAGTGTCATTGCTCAATCCTGCCAGTGGAGCTCATACTTCCTGTTTTCAGTGTCTGTGAGTCCTGATGCTGGAGTTGCTCATGTTGGAACAAGATCTTTCTTGGCCCCTGGCGGGGAATGCAGAGGCTGAGCAGCAAGTCAGTCTGGGCTGGGCCCCTCAGCTCCACATCATGCCTTTTCTTTCCTAGCAAGTTTCAGCTCCCACAAAACATACCAATGCAACTCTGAGGTGGGAGATGGAAGGGGTTTCCCGTTCAATTCTACAAGAGTTTACGTGGTTTTATAATAATAGCCGCTGTTTTTGTGCCTTTACTAGGGGCAGGATTATGCTAGGAGAGTTACAAACTCAGGAATCCTTAAAACAATCCTGGGAGGTAGATATCATCTCTTTTTGACAGATGAGGAAGCTGAGGCAGAGAGGTTAAGAGTCTTTTCCAAGTCACACAGCTAGAGTTAGAGCCAGGATTCTAGTCCAGGCCACCTGACTCTATAATCCATGCTCTGAAACCACTGTATCATACTGAATGAGCAAACATGCTATATTATGAGGATTGAAAGCTGGATACTCTGGGTTGTTGCCCTCCAGGGGCCCATGGTCTAAGGAGCCTCTGAACAGGAAGCCCAGGAGACCTTGCACCCCCAACCAACACTCAGAAAACTCACTGTTCATGCAGATAACACATACTGCCACATCTTGAATTTACTGGGCCCCTCACATAATCTTGCCAATTGTCCCCAAAAGATATTCAATCAGGGGTGCTTAACAGAAACATCTGAGGAGCTTTTTTAAAACCATGAGCCCTGGCACCAGTCCTGACCTGAATCACAAGCTCTATGGGTGGAGCATAGGCATTTACATATTTTTAAAAGGTTCTCAGGTGACTTGGTTGAGAAACACTGCCAAAATCCATTAACATAGTTTAGAAACTCCAATATTTTGGCATCTAACTACATATATCTCCCAGGTGGCCTTCCACACCCTACTTCTTCAAACTGGTGCTTGGTTCTAAATATATGGTCACCTCCATCAGTCTATCACCCAGGCTTAGATTCTGAGCCTTCTCGTATTAGGGATAGCACTGGCTGGTCACGGGATCTATTAGCATATAAGACAACTCAGCACTGGCCCCACACACAGATAATGGGAAATTATGTATTCTGTCCACTGAATGCCATACTCAAGCTGGGCTGGGTTTGGGGTCAGCATTTTCACTCATGTAGCTGTCCTCCTTGGTTGATGTCAGTCCAAGGATTGTTGGGGGCAGAGTGAAGAAAATCTTTTGAAACGAATCCTAAAGAGGATCACCATACACGGTTGCACAAGTGCACTGCACAAAAGCATCAGGCTGAGGAATTGGGAGGTGACACTCAGCCTGCGCTGGCTTGTGGCACTTTTTTGTACCTATGTGCTATGAACTCTCCTAGCTTCTACTTCCCAAAACCCCATTAAGTCCAGAGATGCAGCCCCACAAGAAACTCTGGGGTATACGCCTCATTTTCTACTTTGTTTGCTTCCCACTCCCTCCCATACGCGCATCAGGGAAGAAACAAAGTCTTCAGAAAAAAAATCATATTTTATTAATCATCTTTATTCACAATTACAAAAATAGATATAAATAAAAATAGCAGAATATAATTATTAAATATTCAGTGTACAGGAGTGGTCCTCACCCCATCCAGTGAGGATTGGATGGACTCAGCTGGAAAATTAGAAGGGATAACTGGCTAAGAAAGGGACATCTGTGTGAAAGTGAAACTGAAAATTTTAATGGTCGTCATGGACCACGTCCGCAAAAAGAGACCTCTCCCGACAGACCGTTCTATGTGGCATCACAGTCCACAGTTTAGGGAAATACCTAGACTCACAGTCAGACACAGAAACACCAGGTCTTACCCAAACTGTCTACTCACAGCCCGTGCACAAGTGTGCAAACATAAACATGCATATATAATATTTCCTGATACATTCATGGAAATGTCAGAGCCCTTCCCTCAAGTTATTAGTGTCCCTACTCCCCAAACCACTGTTCCCACATTGGCCAAGCTCCCTTAAGAGACCTCAGTTCTGTCACACTTCCTAATTGGGAAATTATTCATTTCCCAACAATAGGCCTCATGAATGCCCACTGTTGGGGGAGCTGGTTCTCCTTCCACACATGTACAGGAGATTCCATTTTTATCTCCAGGAGGCTTTAGTTCAGAAAAAGACAAACCACTGGTCCATACCATTCTGGGTCAGGACCACCCCTCCATCCTGGTCAGAGGGGATCTGGGCGCCCAGCACCCAGCCCTGTATCTGAGGGGAAAGCTATTAACGCTCGTCCCAGTGGGCAACACAAGCCAAGGCATCTCTGCAGAGCCTATCTTTCTGTCTCTTCCTTATAAAGCTTGTGCGTATGGCCCTACTGTGAAAGTAACGGTCAGCGTGGGAGTAGGCAGTGTCCTTCTCCTCCGGTGGCTCCCTGTGGGTCCTCAGAGGATCAGGTCATTATTCTCTTCCCTGGTTTGAGCGCGGATCCAGGGCAGGAAGCGTGAGACCCTTGTGTAGACTCCTGGCTTGTCCTTCATGGCACATCCCCTGCCCCAGCTCACAATCCCAGTAAGAATCAGGCGGCTTTGGATGGAACAGATCAGGGGCCCCCCTGAGTCTCCCTGTTAAGCCAAAAATACAAAAGGTGAGCCTTGCGAGAAGTTAAGAGGAGGCCATCTGGTCCTACCAACCAATCATGCCCAAGAGAGAAGGGAGAGTTTCCCAGAGTCAGTCCTTAGAGACTCCCATTTTCTACCACATCAAGTTTCAAATCCTCTCGCTGGCTCTCAAAGCCCTATTATCTGCCACTCTTCCACCCACATTCTCAGACCCTGCTTCTCCTCCCATACTGAAATATGTTGTGCTCATTCTCATGTTTGTTATCTTTCTGCTGAAACACAATCCTTTCTTCCTTCCGCCTTCTCGAATCCCTACTGAGTCACATTCTCTTTAAAGCCTCCCCTCCATGACCATCCAGTTGTCACTCACCTCCCTCTCCTAAACATCTGATCATGTATAATTCACACCGCACACTGAGCACTGAGTTGTATTATTTTCTATTGTTTCTTCCCAGTCCCTTTCCCTCCCCTAGTCTGAACTGCCTAGCCAGACACAGGCTCATAAGAAATATTTGATAAAGACATAAAGATTGGTTTAAACCTTCTGAAACATGAGCTCCTGATTCTGGCTTCTTGGGGGCTTTGGCTGGAGAAAGGTTCGCCAAAGCTGGCAGAAACATACCCAGGAGCCCTGGGGAGATTTGGGTGTAATGGAGAGAGGTGCTTGGAACTCTCACCTGGCAGGAATCTGACTTCCACTGTGGGTCGGCAGCACACAGCATTTTGGTGGTGACCTCAGAGCCGTAGTAGTGGGGCTGCTGACAGTCCGTGTAGGAAACCAGCTTCACAGATGTCATTTTCAGCTCCTCTGGATAGAGATAGTCAGCTAAATGGAAGAAACATGGAGGAATTTACATTAAGATGTGTCTGTCCCGCCTTCTCCCTGGGACTCTCTGCCAGGGAGGGGATCAAAAAGTATCCCTATGAGGGAAAGCCCCTTTTCTTCTTCCACCCAAATCTGAGTTTTTGCCCCACCGATAGCCCCTCACTGCCTTCCCTCCATCTATTTACCTTTATGACCCATCATTCCCTAAACAATGCTCCCCGCTCCCTTCCTGGACCCATCTGCTGCCTCCACCGTGCTCCCATCTCTGTCTCCATGGTCCTCCCTTGATCAAGCTGAGCTCACTTCCAGGTTACAACACTCCCCCACGACTCTCTCAACCAGCCCCAAAGGTCGCTTACTGGTATTCTGTTTTCCAAAGCCAGTGATCTCACAGCTTGTGCCAAAAACAGCATCGCCATACACTGGGGGCAGGCAGATGGTCTGTATGGACCGGGATGGCAGCGCACACTGGCCGGAGCTGGAACTGATCTTCAGCAAGGCTGGGGGAGAAGGAAGGTGTCAGAGGGTAAAGATCACCACCCAGTCAAGTGGTCACCATCTCTCCCGTCAAAAAGCAGGGGGTGCATCTGTCTATCCCTAGGTCAATTATGGTCAGAGGTCATCTTGGGAGGCCTACTGGTAGGACGTCATCTGAAACAAGCCTCCCTTGTCCCATGCCACAGGGCTTTGTTCCAGCTGATGACAAGGCTTGGATCACCAGGGCTACTGTAGACAGCTGTATTGGTTTTTTCTGCAAAAGCCCTGGCTGAGGTAGCTAGGCTGAAATCCAGCCCAATGCTCTCTCCAAGTTCTATGTCTGGGGACAAAGTCTGCCTCCAACAAAGGAAGGGGGATCCCAGCCCAAGCCATCTGTCCATAGGGCCACTGCCACCGGAGGAAGCGACCTGTTGGAAATTCAGGGACTCTACAGAGGAGCACAGGCTCCTCATATATGTTATTCTGAACCCTTCCCCACCTCTCCCTTTGTAAAATAGTCTTTTCAAGTTCCAATACAACCTCAACCTCCCACTTCTCGTCTTGAGCCCCTTTCCCCAGCCATCATCATGACGGAAGGTGAAGGTTTTCCACTTACCAATATCGTTGTGGTGAGCAAGTGTGTCAGCACTGTAGTCCTCGTGCAAGATGAGCTTTTCCACCCTAAACCTCATCTCCCCAGGTGTAGCGGAGTTAAGATTTGACCGACCCAGGTAGACAATGTAGTCCTCCTTCTTTTGGTAATTACTGTGGGAGGGGAGACCTGTCAGACAGTCTGATCTCATGAGATCCTGTCACTTCCCCCTCCCCACCGCAGTGACCTCAGAGCATGACTTGTCTCCAAGGTCATGGGCCACACGGAGAGGGGCTAAGAGGGGAGAATTGAAGTGGAATCCTTTGCTGGGACGGAGAAAGGGAATATGCAGTAGGGCGGGAAGGTGAGGAAGAAGAGACAGAGGGACGTACATGAAGCAGTGTGTGGCACTGAGCACCCAGCAAGGACTGATGAGGCTGCCACCGCACACATAGGTGACAGAGCCTCCACGGTGCCTCCTATAGATGGCTGCAAACCAAGGCTGGTTCTCAATGGAGGTGGTTTCTCCCCCGACAATCTTAAAGCGGGGCCTCAAAGCCTTCTGGCCACACTGAAACTCTGCTTTTTCAGGGGAAAAGGGACTTCTCCCTGGAGGAGAAAGAAAGGAATGTCTTAGGGAGGCAGGTAGGATAAAGTGTCCCTCTCCTCATCCTCCGACCTCCCAGTTTTTGGAGGCCAGACTGGCCTCCCTCCTCACCGCTCCTGTGATGGAATAAGGGGACATGAGTTTGTCCCCTCCCACCTCACCATCATAACCAGGTCTGTGATACTCACCATAAGAGCAGTCGGGCAACATGCACTCTTGGGCGAACTGCTTTAGGCCAACCTGCACATAGCACCAGGGCATTCTGTGGTTGTTTGGGTTCCTGGCAACAGAGGGGAGGGGTGGGGGTGTTTTTTCAACACAGAATGACATTCTCCCCTGCATCCTTCCTGCATCCTCCCCTCCAAGGAAGACCCAACCAGAGGCCTTGCTTTTCTCATGCTATGGCCAGCACTCTGGAAGTAGAAGGGAATGGTAATAAGGGCTTCTGTGAAGTCATGGGGAAGGTCCTTGCTGCCCCCACCTCACCTGCAGTAATTGTGTTTCCCCAGGCCCAGCTGAAGGGCATCAGGTCTTTGGGCATGGTACGGTTTCAGAAGGACATTGGCAGAGTTCCAGGCCAGGCAGGGCCGGGACTTATAGTCGGTGTTGGCCTTCCCTCGGTAAGATTGACCATTCCCCTGATAGCAGGTATTCGATGTATCTACGGAAGGGTATGAGGATGAGAGAATGTCAGAAAGAGGAGGAAGTTCAGACAGGCATTTCAGAGATCCTACCAAACCTCACATAATTTCAGGTCTTGCAGAAAACACTAGAAAGGGTCTCCTTCCATCCCACCTCACATTTGTGCAGCCACAGCTTCTCGAGACAATGTGTGTTTAGGCTTGACTATGTATATCACATGGGGATGAAAAGGTCCCCCACTCCACCTTCAGCTCTTAACTCCTGCCTGCTCTGGCATCCCACTCATCTCTCCTCGCCCCCAAATCTCTGGTGCAACCCCCTCCCAGTTAAAGGCAGGATCTCCATACCTATCTCACAATGCTCCCCTTGGAATTTCTTTGGGCAGTTGCATCGCTGAATGTTAGAGAAGTACTTGTAGGACACACATGTTCCTCCATTCAGACAGCCACAGTTCACTGAAAAACACAAAGGAGGGGGGGCGGGTAAGCAAGGAGAGTGGGAGGAGGCAAGGGTAGAGCCAGCCCTGCATCAGGGACAGGGATGGGCTGTCTCCTGAGGCTTTTCCAAGATATTTGTGCAGCCAGATATTGTGCAAGGGGTGGATACTCACATGTACCAGATACTCGTTGAAGGTCCTGGCTGCCCTGGAAAAGATGGAGGTAGAGGGAAAGTTTACCAAGGGTACCTTGCTCCTGGGACTCCAGGGTGAGGATAAACTGGCCCCAATCCCCAAACTCATCTTTCCTCCAGCTCTCTCTCTCTTCCCCATCCTGTTCACATCTAACTAGCCCTCAATGGAAGATCATAGATTTCCAGCAAGGAGAAATGGATTGACTCAAGCAAGCCTCACGTATCAGATGCCAGCAGGCTGGGGCAGTCCCAGCAGCTTCTTCCTCCCTTGCTGCCAAGTGTTAACTCCCTTGGTTCTCAAGGCCCCCACTGCCACACCTGTCCTATTCCCCCAGAGGGGTCTGGCCCTGCTGTTGATGGAATCCAGGGAACCCCAGCTTCTTATGCTGCCCCCTCCTTTCCCAGGCGCTGTTCAGGGGTCCTGCAAGCCCCCTCCAGCCTCCATAAGTCAAAGCAGAGAAGCCACTCACTTCAGAGTTGCTCACGACCTGGGCACAAAGGAACAGGCACACCAGTAGGAGTGTCATGGTGGAGAGGCTGGGGCTCTAGACAGCGGTTCTGCAAGGGAAAGAGAAGTCAGGGGAAGAAGCAGAGGAGCAAGAAGGCGGGCCGGGTGGGTTACTGCAGTTCAGGGCAGGAGCTACCAGGTCACCTGAAGGGCGAGCCCGCGGTCGTCTCTCCTCTCTGGGGGTTCAGGGGTCCCGGGACAGCCTGGACCGGCACCCCCACGGGGACGCAAGGACACGCGGAGAGGCGACTCGGCGCGCAGCCGCTGCACTGCTGGAGCAGCCGGGTAGGGGGAAGGGAAGTCTGCGAGAGCGCGAGCCGCCGCTCCTCCGCCCAGCGCTCTTAGGGCGGCCTGCACTCACCGGCGGCTGCGGCGGGAGGGGCGCGTGGCCGGGACACCGGGGACAGGTTGACAACGCTGACTCTCGGCGAGGTTCTGGGGCTCCAGTCTCTGCACTGTGCTGCTAGCCCGGCTCGCGGGCTGTTTATTAAGAACCGCCCACGCCCTGGCCCCGCCCCGGGATCGCCCAGTCCACTCCCTTGCCCTCCCCTTCCCTGGAGCCGGCTGCGACCCCGACCCTGCGTGGTTCCTCAGCTAGACTGAGGACGAGGAGCTGCACGGTCCCCAGCGGAGGGAACGAACTGAGAGATTAAGGGAGACAACTAGATTCCCCGCCACTCCTCCCATTCACCGGGCCTGGGCTCCAATGCAGCCCACCCACTCACCCACCCAAGTGCGGAGTGGAGAGGCGCCCGGCACTCTCTCCCTGGTCCAGCTCTGATGCCTCCCCCAGATCCCCTAAATCAGCTCTTCTCCATCCTTTCAACCCTCCTCCCACAACTGCCTGGGAGAATGAATGAGAAACCTGGGTGCAGGGACATGGTCCGCAGCTCATACAGCTGTGAAGTCTTTTTCTCAATGGGAAAATCCGCGTGACACACGCTCGCTGAAAACAGACCAAAAAAAAACCTGCTAACGGGGAGGGGGCTGCTTCTGTCGAATGCCCGCTCCCTAAAAATTATCAACCCAACAAGTGGATAAGACAAAGCTGAGATGATTGCTTACCACCTTAGGGGAGTTTAGTAGTATATGGGGCAGGAGGGAAGGCAAGGTTGGATTTTATCGAGAATTTGGAGTTTGGTTTAAGGGTGGTCTTTGAAAGTGAGGGTTTGGTAAGGATTGAATAAGGGTCATGACACAATATTGTAGGACTGTGCAAACACAGTCTTAGGGCACACACGGTTGATGCTTTTTATTGAAGTGTTGATGGGTCTTTCAGGAAGTTCCTTTAGTGAACAACATGTTTATCTGCGGGGGGGATTGGTTAGAGTATAGTTAGTTAATAAAGACAATGACTAGTAAAGCCTTATTAATGTAGTCCGTTTTTTATGACCTCTGAGGAGAGGAACTGGGGAACTGGAGGACAAGAATGAGAAGATTTATTTCACACTGTTTAAAATTTTAAAAACACATCTTTGCATCATCCATTCCAAAAAGATAATTACAGATTTTCCAATGTACGTGTATTTAGTGTGCTACTTCATCACAGGGCCTTGTTTCTAATAAGATAAAATAATTGCTTATCAAATAAGATTGGCCTCCAGAAACACAGACCCCGGTGTAAGTGTAAATGACTCAACCTGCTCTTCCCGCCTCAGGGTGAGTGCACACAGTTGTACTCGGGCATATGCACTGGAACATATCCCTCAGGCATAGATTCCACCCAGCAGGATTCTCCCCCTTGATGGGAGGGGTGGGGGCTGAGTCCCTACAACTCACTAGGGGCCCAAGGCTTGATCCCTCTCCCTACCTAAGCCTATAGCATCTTGAAGCCTGGCAAACCTGGACTTTGGGTCTGCATCCACTTGGGAGGGGCAGGAGGAGGGCAAGGAGAGAGCCAGGAGGGTAGGAAAGAGGAAAGCCTCTTTGCTCTGCTCCAGTCAGAGGACTGAGGATGCCAGCCTCTGCCTGGGGAAAGTGCAAGTTAACCATCCAGCTTTGGGGAGGCAGATGACCCATTATCCTCCAGAGACAGTTTGTGCCTGGCTGAGCTGCCATCCACCAAGCAGATTGACTAAGTCAGAGGTTCTGTAAGTCTCAGTACCAGCCTTGGGCATGTTTTGTTTGGATTTAGAACTCATTAACTGTAAATAAACGTGACCAAAATGTAAACAGAGGTGTTGCAGCCTAAGGACTTACCCCGAAACTCCTAGGTTAGTTATCAGGAAATTCCCAGCAGTCTGCCATGATTCACAGAGCTCCCCAGCAGCTCTCATGACTCCAGATTACTTGGAGTCTGTCATGCAGATTTTTGAGAGAAGGATGACCTCATTTCCTCCCCAACAAAGAGGCTCCAAGAGACCGTTATGGAGTGTGACACCCCTCCCCCCCTCCTTCCTCCTGTGGCCTCGTCACCTGGTTGAACAATCCTAGAGCCTCCAACCGGTCACAGAACTTCCTCCCCACTATGATCTTTCCCACACTCTGAAATCTCCGTCCATCCTTTGGTGCACAGTCTCTGCTCATCTTTCAATTCTTTGAGGGCAGAGACTACATCTTAAATATCTTTGTCTCTCCCTCAGCACTTGTGCATCCCTTGCTCACATAGGTGCTTTATTATGAATGAATCAGTGAACAAGTGGGAACAGAGAGCTTTGGGGCACGCTGGAAGTTTCCGTCCTCTATCTTTTTTTTTTCCTCTCCTTGCCATAAAAAATGGTACTGGCATCGTTTCTGTCTTGTGCTGAAAAGCACTTTGACACAAATCATTCCTCTTTAAACTCATAACTGCCTTATGATGTTAGGGATCATTCTTCCCATTTTGCAGATGAGGAAAATGAGGTGGAGAGAAGATACATAGTTGATGAGTGGGAAAGCCAGCACGAGGACCCAGGTTTTCTGATCCTCGTTCCTGTGCTCTATACCTCAGCGCCTCCATAAGAGAGGGGTACAACACAGAATTCTGCGAAGAGAAGCTCCAGATGATATAAGATGTTGAAATTCAGAGGAGACCTCCCGCTGGCCTTGGAGAGCTCCTTCCAGAATCACTCCTCAGGCTATGAGCTCTGAGCTCCTGGAAAGCCCTCGCTGTTACATGAGTTAGTTGTTTGCCTGAGTTCCAGGAACTAACTTGATGGTTTAGGCTATCTGAAGTTTCTACCAAGAGTGAGAGAATAAGGAACTGAATATATGTGATTTCATTCTGTTTGGACTCCCAGACTAAAGCCACCAGCCCCGTGCCTCTGTGCCTCAGGGATCCAGATCTCCTGCGTCAGATGTGGCAACAGAGACTAAGAGAGGGACACCCTTTCCTGGAGCTGCTCATTAAAGAACAGGCAGATGCCAGGTGTGCAAGGAGGACCAGGAGGTCTGAATTTGGCCGAGACTGTGTCCAGGAAACTGGACTCCTGAAGGGCTGTTTTCTGGCCAGCATGACCCAAAGGGAAGTTAATGTCCAGTCACCGGATTTGTTGCTGAGTTGCTGTACCAAGACTGTTCAGCGTGGTACCATAGAGAGAGTGCAGTATATAGCTCTGGATCTGTCACGTCCAAATTGAATGATCTCAGACAAGACACTTATTCTCTTGAGCTCAGTTCCCCATCTGCAAAATGAGGCAAAGCCTACTCCACCTGTGCCTCACTTTGCAGATCGAATGAGATCATGCTTGTGTGGTGAAAGCGTTCCTTCATTCCGTTATTCTTTCACTCATTCAATACTTATCATGGGCCTACGATGTGCCAGGCACAGTTCTAGATGCTGGAGATGGAAGGATGAACTTTATAAACTATAATTCCTACTCTCAGTGTACGCCTTGCCTTCCTGATTACGGCTATACTGGCCCAGAAAACCAGTGCATTCTCTGGAGTACCATTCCAGGATTCAAGTTAAGTGGAGATGCTGTGTCCTTAGTAAACTGTTCCCAGCAACTCGCCAGCTGCATGTGCAGCTCAACCCCACAGACCGGATTCCTACTCCCTCCCTCTCCTCTCCCGTGTCTGCGGCCAGAAACTCTTCTCTTTCTTCCTGCACAAGGGAAAGGCAGACTCCTCTGCGGTTCTGGGAAAGAGGCGCTGAATGCTGGTCACAGAGCTTCCTTAGGTCTGAGGACTCCTTCTCTACGTGTTTAGTGCTGAGGGGGAAGATGCTGTTGTCACAGAAGGCACTGAAAGCCCCGTCTTCCGCCTGTAACATGATAGGGGAGCTGCTAGGCCCCCAGTGGCCAGTGGAAAGAGTGGGGTGGGGGAAGCCACATACCTGCTTCCTTACTCATGGGAAGCAAAGAGCCCAGGGGCTGCACCGTGAAGTTATACTCTGTCATCAATAACATCATGAACGGAGGGGCCGAGTTGGTCCCTACAGCTTTAGCCTATGCCCCCTGACCCACCCTTTCTCACCCTTTCCTGCCTCACCATCTCTGACCCAATTCCTAGCCCCACCCAGGCCAGTCAGCTCAGACCTCTGAATGAATATTTTGAGGCTTGGCCAAATTTTTCCTTATCCTTAGCGTAAACCCAGTTACTTAATAAATCAAGAACTCACTACCTGAAAGGAGTGTTGGTCATGATGTTCCAGACCGTCTGGATTCTGAGTCCCACCAGGAACCAAAGCTAGGCCCAGGCTCTTGAAATTCTGCTTAGATCCCAGGCTATTATGTTGGATGTCACTGGAAGCTAAAGGGGATAGATACCCAGGAACAAAAGGCTAGAATGGGAAACCAGAAACTGGTGGGTTTCCTGAAAACTGCCAAGAAATCAAGGACGTTTAAGGAAATACATTCAGCCAGGAGCCAGTATTCTCAAAAATTTGTTCAGAAGAAAACCAACATAACATCCATAGCCCATATGATGTATAATTTCATGTGTTCATGGCTTTCCCCAGCTAAACTCTGTGTGCTTCTCGGTCTTTAAAATAAGTGCAAGCACTTCCCTTTCTATTACACAGAGAGGAAAATAGAGGGCTAATAAAGGGAAGTGAATCATCTGAGTTCATTCACTGAAAATGATGAGATTCAGAATTCACCGATTTTGCAGAACTTCATGACACATTTCCACCCTCTCTACTCCTATTCTGAATCTTTGCTTCTCCCTTCCTGACCACCCTCAATCTCACCCTCAGTCTCTTTGTCTTCCTACTTCCTACCCACCTGCAGAAAGTACTTCTTTGCTCCAAGCACTGATTGAAGGCAGCGTGATGAGGTAGCTCTCAGAGTCTCAGTTTCCTTATTCATAAAGTGGGAATGATATTGCATCTCCCTCATTGAGGATTAAATGAGATAATTCATACAGAACTGTTACCCAATGCCTGCTAAATATAAGTCCTGGGAGAGGTCAGTCTCTTTTTCGAAGGTACCAAGTACTGTAGGATGAAATGGTTGGAAGTCTGTGGCAACAGGGAGCAGGGGCACAGCAGGGAGCCCCTGAGATAGGTCAGTGTGCAGAGTGAGGGGAAGGAGCCGTATGCAGTAATCTAACCAGGAGGTTCCTGTTCACTTTGAGAAAAGTGGTGGTGGGGAGTGTGACAGGAACTAAAGAAGCGGAAATCTGTTCTTCCCAAGAGAATATTATAATCTATTCCTTGTTAAAGGTAGATAACAATAGCCAAGTTTTATTTGCTTCACATTCCTTTTCTTTTTCAATCCTACCAACAACCTTTAAGGAAGATACTATTAATATCACCATTTCATGGATGAGAAAACTGATGCTCATAGAATTTTACCCAAGATCACACTACAGATAAACGGTAGAGTTGGGACTCCAACCAGACCTACTGTGTTTCCCCGAAAATAAGACCTAGCTGGACCATCAGCTCTAATGTGTCTTTTGGAGCAAAAATTAATATAAGACCCTATATTATATTATAGTACATTACATTATATTATATAAGACCCGGTATTATACTATATTATATTATGTTATGTTATGTTACATTATGTTATATTATATTATACCCGGTATTATATTAAAATAAGACCAGGTCTTATATTAATTTTTGCTCCAAAAGATGCATTAGAGCTGATGGTCTGGCTAGGTCTTATTTTCGGGGAAACACGGTAGTTGGTTTCAGGGTTTGAAGAACCATCTCTGAGGCAGTATCCCATTCAGTCAGGAAGGTGGGGGAGCCTATTTTTATGCCTGGGAATCATCCTACTTCTAACCCATGGTGCCATCCCAGGGTAACCCCAGCTGTCCAAGTCATGTCTATGTTGGTTCCTGCCTACCCAGCTCAAGGCAGACTTTGTGTCTAATGACACAAAGTCAGAAAAGGGATTATTGGGTCTTCTGGTTATGCTTATATATCTGTGTGGATCCCTGCAATCATCAATGGCCAGTCTTCCTTTTTATTCACCTATATTTATATAATTAGGATACCATAGCGTTCTCCTGTGGGAAAATAACAATAGCATCTACTTATTGAGCATGCATTATATTTAGCAGGCATTGGGTAACAGTTCTGTATGAATTGTCTCATTTACTCCTCAATGAGGGAGATGCAATATCATTCCCACTTTATGAATAAGGACACTGAGGCTCTGAGAGGTTAAAGCCACACAGCAAAGCCAATACCTGGCAGGTCAAACTCAGGTTTCTGACTCCAAACCCTGTGTTGATAATCACTTTGATAGTGTTGTCTCTTTACTACTCCCTGAGGGAAAAATATTACACTGTTGAGTAGGTCCCAGAATCTGTAATAATAAATATTCATGAACGCTTTTTTTTTCCAAACTTGTCTGATGACAAGTAAGAATCACCTGGTTTGAAGGTTTAAAAAATACACTATTTCAGGTTACTTCCTTGGAAGTTCTCATTCATTAGGTCCAGGATGGGTCCTAGGAATCTTATTCCTAAGATGCATCCCAGAGGATTTTTACTACCAAAAAAGTTTGGGGAAAATGTCAGCCATTGCATAGCTAGGGAGTATTGGTTTATTTTTTCACCTGGGAATTCCCAATGAAATTATAAACTTTCTATTTATTGGGTTTTCTACTCCAACCCCGTCTTTGGGATGGAGGCCAGAGGAGAACATAGAGATGGGAAAGTTCCAGAGCTGGAAGATCAACTTTTGGGCAGAGTTTCCCAGATAGGAATGAATCAAGGAGGGGATGTACACCTGAGAGCCTTGTGCCAACCCAGCCACGCCGAGGCGACTTTTCTAAAGAATATGTTTTCCAAAAGTTAATTGCTTCAGCAATTAACTTCTGTACATGTTCTTTTTTAGGTCCTAGTGATAGCTGCATTTTTAAAATGCCAAATGGATGGCTAATGGAGGGACTTTTCAATGGAGAAACTAAAAGAGCTTGGAGAATCAGATAATCCTCAAATTTATGGCAGTGAATGAGAAATTGGCTCCCCAAGACCTCAGGAAAATTGGGAGAAACTGAGTAGAGGTGAGAACAAAGAAGAATTGAGAATACCTGTACTTACTAGTACCTTTCTATCTGCGATATTGCCTCAGAGTTCCTGTGCTGGCCCCCTTCCAAGCTTCAAGAAATCCTTCTCAAGCTTGTAATTTTTTTTCCCTAGGATCTTCCACTTTCACCTGAATAGAAGTGGGTTCCCAGGGCATTGTCCCTTTGCAGAGAAGGTGGGAACTACCTCCAACAATAATGGATCTAGCAGCTTGTGGGATGACCACAACATGGGCATTTTTAGTCAAGAAGAAAGCAACAGTGACATTCTCCCCATGCAGACCCTCTGCACCATTGCATAATGTCCTAAGATTTATTCAGTCTGCATCATGGCAGTCAGCCTCTTTTATTTGTAAAGAAAATTCTACCCCAAGTTCTAAAAATAAAAGAATCGTGCTCAACTCAAACTGTTAATTTTATTCAATCAACTAAAAATTACTTTCAGGTACCTAAGGTATGCCTAGCACTGTGCTAGGCCCTGAGAGCAGATGGAAGAACAGACATGATCCCTGTCTTGAAGAAGTTTAAAATCTGATAAGGAAGACAAAAAGAATATACATGAAACAATTGAAAAGCCATTAAGCAAGATGGCTACTATAAAAATTAAAAAAATTTAAAAAACAGAAAATAACAAGTGCTGGCAAGGATGTGGAGAAATTAGAATCCTTGGGCACTGTTGGTGAGAATGTAAAATGGTGCAAACCACTATGGAAAACAGTATGTCAATTCCTAAAAAAAAAAAAAAAAATTAAACATAGAACTATCAAATGATTCAGCAATCCTACTTCTAAGTATATATCCAAAAGAAAGCAGGGTCTTGAAGAGATACTTGCACATTTGTGTTATAGCAGCACTATTCACAATAGCCAAGAGATGGAAGCTACCCATGTCCATTGACAGATGAATGGGTAAGTAAAATATAGTCTGTACATACAATGGAATATTATTCAGTCATAAAAAGAAAGGAAATCTTGCCACATGCTACAATATGTGTGAACCTTGTGGACGTTATGCTACGTGAAATAAGCCAGTCACAAAAAGGCAAATACTATATGATTCCACATATATCTTTAGATGCAGAGGTATCCAAAGTACAGTAGTCGCCCCTTATCCACAATTTTGCTTTCTGCAGTTTCAGTTACATGGGGTCAATCATGGTCCAAACATAGTAAATAGAAAATTCCTGAAATAAACAATTCATAAGATTTAAATTGTGTGCCATTCTGAGTGGAGTGATGAAATCTCATGCAATCCCACTCCATCCCACCTGGGTTGGGAGACTTTGTCCACAGTCTCCATGCTATGTATGCTACCCACCCATCAATCACTTAGTAGTTGTCTTGGTTATCAGATTGATTGTCAAGGTATCACAGTGCTTGTATTCAAATAACCCTTATTGTCAGGTCAGTAGCCCCCTAACCCTACATCACAATGCCTGTCATTCACTTCACTTCATCTCATCATGTGGGCAATTGTATCATCTCACATCATCACAAGAAGAAGAAGAAGGGTGAGTAAAGTATGATACCTTGGGTTTGGGCTGGAGGAAATGGGGGAATGATAAACTCCCAGGGCTGGGTGCATTAGTGGGTGTGAGAATTAAAATGAGAGGACACCAGAGGGGAAATGACAATGGGGGGAAGAGATGAGGACTTCTATAGTTGTCTTTGTTCCTATTCTTTAGGAGCTTTTGTTTTCCCAGAATTTCAGGGTCATATGTTTTGCTTTAGAAAAAGCCTTAGAAAGTTCCATTAAAGGCTGTACCATAAAATCCATATCTGAAGGCCAATAGTCCATGGATTAGGGTGGGAAGGCTGAGGGTAGAAAACCCCACTGCCCAATCCCACTGGCACCTGTGGGAGCTGAAAGTGAGCTGAGAGCTTTTTCTTGAAGAAGAGGTGACTGCCTGTGGTGAGGGCTGTGTTTCAGAGTCAGAGACTAGAGCTCCATTCCCAGTTTGTTTGCTGACTCCATCTGTGACCCTGGGTGAGTCACTTCCCTCCGTCGGCCCGTTTTCTTTTTTGCGGAATGCAGGGGGACTTATTTCCACCTGCTTTTGCAGAAGACAGAGTGGCTAAAGAAAAAAAAATTTATATCGGGCAACTTTCCGCAAAGGAGTGAGGCCTGGGCTGAAGCAAATATATCTTCATATATATGAGGATATATGAGGACCAATGGGCCAGGTTTGACTCGCCCTGCTTTTGACATCAGAAGTCCACGAAGAGGACGTACGTATTAAACAAGATAAACAAATGTTGCCCCAGAGAGCCTGGGTTCTGGGAATATGAACAAGGAATCCTGACCAAAATTCCAGGTTTCCAAGTTCCCCCAAAAGAGTCATGGGACTCATGCAGGAGGTGAATCACCACACCCAGGATCTGTCTTAAAGAACTAAACCACCGAATGTGAGCCTCAGCAAAGGGATGGGCTAGAGGGAGGCTTGATTCAAATAGCTTGGGGGTTGTAGCTAGAATATAAGGTGTTCCCCTGGGTCTTGATAAGACCAAGAAACAATTTTGCCCAAGGCTCTGGATGCTGTTCTAGTTCTGAGGTCAGTGGCAGGTCAAAGCCATAAAGTGGGTCCCCATGGAGTCCGCACAATTGTTTCTGGTAGGGAAGACTACATGGAAAAAAGAACTCAGAAGACTGTGGACTTAAAGAAATTGAATTTATATTCTTCCCAGAGTCTGTATTATTTTGTAGTCCAATTCTCCATAAGCAAAAGACAGAGAGATGGGCAGCAGCTCTTCAGAGCCTGGAAGAAAGACCAGTGGGTACAGGAGAAAGAAGCAAGTTGGCTGCTCACCAGAAAAAGTGGTTTCTCTGCCCCAGGGAAATGTCGCTCCTCAGAGCCGGGGAGGCTCATGGGGTGCCCAGAAGGGGGGAGTAGACGCTGGAAAGCTTGGACTTGTGGAGCTCTGTTTTCAAAAGGGATCTCACATACCACTTCACACCCATTGGGATGGCTGCTATCAAAAATGTGGAAAACAAAAAGTGTTGGTGAGGATGTGGAGAAATTGGAATCTTTGTGCATTGCTGGTAGGAAGGTAAAATGGTGCAGCCATTGCAGAAGACAGTTTGACAGTTCGTCAAAAAGTTAAACATAGAATTACCATATGATAAAGCAATTCTACTCCTTGATATATATCCCAAACAATTGAAAGCAGGGACTCAAACAGATACTTGTACACCCATGTTCATATCAGCATTATTCGCAAGAGCCAAAAGGTAAAACTACCCACTGTCCATCAACAGTTGAATAGATAAAACAAAATATGGCATATGCATACAATGGAATATTATTTAGCCTTAAAAAAGGAATGATATTCGAATACATACTTCAACAAATATGGATCTTGAAAACATTATGTTTAGTGAAATAAACCAGGCACAAAAGGCCACATACTATATGATTCCACTTATATGAGGTCCCTAAAATAGGCAAATTTATATAGACAGAAAGTAGAATAGAGGTTACTAGGAGTTGAGGATGGGGACTTATTGTTTAATGGGTACAGAGTTTCTGTTTGGCATGATGAAAAAGTTCTGGAAATGAAGAGTGGTGATGGTTGTATAACAATGTGATTGTACTTAATGCCACTGAACTGTACACTTAAAATGTATTAAAAAGTAGATTTCATGTTTTGCATATCTCACCACAATGAAAATGAATTAAAAAAATTTTTAAATGGTTAAAATGATAAATGTTATGTATATTTTACCAGAAAATTATTTTCAAAAGTGGGGAAAGAAATCCCATGTTACAGGGATCTCACTGAGAATGAGACTCAGAAACACAAGACGTGAGAAGGTGACAGCAAAGATATTCGGAATCATGAGCTGAGATGGGGATGGGAACTGGGATAGAGGCAAAGAAACCTGTCCAGGAAGGACTTTAAATTGTGAAAGTCAGAGATGAAACACAGAGAAGTTGAGAGCAAAATGGAGCCCTATTAGAGGGTAGGGCTAAGTATGGAGGAAAAAATGAGGATAGTCAGGTCTGATGTTAAAAATGAGTCTTAAGGGGCGGCCGGATGGTTTAGTTGGTTAGAGCACGAGCTCTGAACAGCAGGGTTGCCAGTTCAGTTCCCACATGGGCCAGTGGAGCTGCGCCCTCCACAACTAGATTTTAAGACAACAAGCTGCCACTGAGCTTCCGGAGGGGCGGCCGGATGGCTCAGTTGGTTGGTTAGAGCGCGAGCTCTTAACAACAAGGTTGCTAATTCAATTCCCTCATGGGATGGTGGGCTGTGTCCCCTGCAACTAAAGATTGAAAACGGCGACTGGACTGGAGCTGAGCTGCGCCCTACACAACTAGACTGAAGGACACGACTTGGAGCTGATGGGCCCTGGAGAAACACACTGTTCCCTAATATTCCCCAATAAAATATATAAAAAATAAAATTATTAAAAAAATAAAATAAAAAATGAGGCTTAAGTCTGGGTCTGTTCTTAGAGTCTGTTCTGTGGCAGGCACGTGGATTTCCATGTTTCACTACCACAGAGCTTGTGGTGGACGCTTCTGGGATTGTCATCCCCTTCGCAGTGGCCAGCTGGCTCTTGACCTCTGAGGCTTCCTGTCTCCTTTGAGAGCCGAGAGACACCACGGTGAGTCAGTCCCTACCAAGGTTTGACTCAGTTTTGACCCAGTTTTGGTAATCAAACATAATACCCTGGAATTTGTAAGTATGGCTCAAAAGGTATGGTGTGAACATGGTTGCGAGACCAGGCTCCTGGCTGCTTCCTGTCACCACATTTCTTTGTAAAGGCTGAAGTGAAACACATTAAAGTCAGAGAGACTTGGGTTCAAATTCTGGCTTGCCTCTTACAAGCTGTGTTGACCTTGGGCAAGTTACTTACACCTCCTTAAGCCACCGTTTCCTCATGTGTAAAGTGGGGCTACAGAGCTCTGCAGTCTTGTGGGGGGATTAGATGAGATAATGTATGAAATGCTTCTTAGCGTTTTTGCCGATCACAAAGAAATTGCCTGGTAAATGAAGGTGGTTGTTGTTATTATTACCACTATTTTAGTACCCGGAGATCTTTTGATTATCTAGGATACTTTGCCACAAGGGCAATGGAGACCTAGATCTGGGGCTTCGGTAACCCAGGCTCCTGTAGCCCTGGCTTAGAGCACGAAGACCTGAATCTAATCTGGGCTCTCCCAATTTACTAGTGCGACCTTGGCATTTTTCACACTGAGTGTCAGTTTTCTTATTTGTAAACAGGGATGATTACGTAGAATTGTCAAATTAAACAGTATGCATAAAAACTTTATAAATAATGATAACGAAAGTACAGATGTATAATGTACTCAGGATCAGAAACACGGATGTATCTGGGCCAAGGTTAGGGTCAAGATGGGAATTAAGGTTGGGATTGGAACAGGGCTGTAAAAACAACTGTGATCAAGACCTGGGTTGGCATTGGGGTCAAAGCAAAATTTGGGGCTCGGATAGGGAGGGAGTCATGAACAGGGTCAAGGTAGGGGCTCAGGTGGAGTTTTGGTTTGGGCTAGGAATCCAGGAGGAAGACAGTGTGCATTGTCTGAGCCCTGAGGGATACAGCTGTGCTGTGCAGTGACTCAGAGGCGGCCTCACTGCCTGGCATCAGGCTCTAATCCAAGAGATCTCGCTTGAGGGAAAGTAGAATGTGAGACATAACAAATCCCTGAGAGACCTGATAGAAGTTAGGGCTTTAGGGAGACAGTCCAATTGCAGGAGGTCAGCCCCCTCGTTTCCTTCATCCTTTTCCCCCAGCCTGTAGGCAGCTAAATCACGTTAAGTACCAGCCTATTTCCAGGTGCATCCTGCACAGTGCTGGTTTTCACAGCCCATCCCTCCTCCATCATCCATCCATCACCCATCATCTATCATCATCCATTTAACAAAGGTTTATTGAGTATTTACCATGTGCCCAGCACTTTGCTAGATGCGGAGGATCCAGCAATGATGTCTGTCCTCATGGAGCTTCAATCCAGAAGGAGAGACAGATACCACAGTCAATTCCCGTCTTCTGCATTTGGATCTATTTGTGGGGTTGATAGTAGATTCTAAAATCAGTTAATTAGGCAAAGATTACAAAATTATTCTTGAAAATCCCTGAAGTCACCTGGACCTTGGCATTTAGAAGCACAAAAGCCAAGAAATCACATCTGTTTCTCTTTGTACTTTGCGCGTGACAGTAGATGTCAAGATCTGGCTTTAATGGTGGAATGTAACTCTAAATAAGGAATATCTTTGTTTCTTGCTCTGTTAGCTGAGTTTAGTTGGGTTTGCGCCAGTTAACTGTATTAATGATGGGAGTCCAGTGTAAATACAAAATACACCAATATGTTTGTAAATGCTTTAAGAAAGCATAGAGTGTACTGTGAGAATATATAGTGGAGGAGTGAGTGATATGGAAGGCTTCACTGAGGAGGTGACATTTAAGCTGGGTCCCAAAGGGTGAACATGAGGGAGCCTGTCATAAAGGGGAAAAGAACTTTCGAGGCAGGGGAATCGATCTAAAGCAGAAAGGAACTCAGTGCATCTCAGGAACTGAAAGCCAGTCAGGTTGGAGATGTTGAAGAGATAAAAAAGGGCCTCCCCAAGTCAGGACCTCTTCCACATGTTCTGACGCCTTGTATATAACAACATGGAGGTAAGGTGGTCTGACTCAGGGAATTAAATAATTCAGAGTACAGGGCCAGAAACACAAGGAAGCAGTCAACATCTTTTGGAATCGCTGGGTTAGCTGCCCTGTGGGATGCAAAGGAAAACAAGAAACAAGTTTATTGGGGGCAGTCGGATGGCTCAATTGGTTAGAGCGCAAGCTCTGAACAATAGGGTTGCCGGTTTGATTCCCACAGGGGCCAGTGAGCTGCACCCTCCACAACTAGATTGAAGGACAACGACTTGGAACTGATGGACCCTGGAGAAACACACAGTTCCCCAATAAAAAAATTAAAAAGAAAAAAATCCTTAAAAAAAAAAAAAGAAAGAAGTTATTGGAAACAGAGACAGTGAGATCACAGCTGTAGTGGAGTAGCCTACACATAGACATAAACCGAGGGTCACCAACGCAAACACCCCAGAAGCTAAACAGGTAGTGTAAACAGTAAAGCAGGCTAAGTGCAGGACAATAGGGAGGAGTAGGGACTACAGCAGTGGATAGCTCTTATCTCGTTTAAAGGGGCAACTGTTATTTAGCTCCCACTAATTGTTGCCAAGTGAGAACTGAGGACCAGTTTTGCTAGATCTGCCATATTGCAGCAGATGCTCTCAGTTCCAGATTCCTCTGGCCTTTGACACCAACTCTTCCCTACTGTACAGCAGGCTCGATGTTCCCCAGGAATTAATACTGCCATTACCCGTCCTTTCCCACATTGTGGCAGCTCCCAGCCAATGACTGATGGGTTTGGTGGATCAATATGCAAATGCCTTTGCCTCTCACGTGAGATAACTTTGAGACAAGTGTTCTACACTGTTTCCCCAATACCTCCAGGAGAATTAAGCTCCAGGTAACTTTCTTCATAACTTACCCTCATGGGCCTCCTCCCTTCCCTTCCCTTCCCTGTCCACTTCCCCACTCCCTAACTGGAGTTTCCTAGGATCGCCTACCAAATAAACTACTTGCAACTGAAGTCTGTCTCAAGGTCTGCTTCCGGGACAAGCCAACCTAAGGACAAACAAATGTTAAGAAATATTTGACATCTAGATTTCTTTTATGTTAGAACTCCCCAGTTAAAATGGTGCATGTCAACGGAGACAGGTTTAAAGACTGGATTTGGCCAACAGGCCATTCGTTTGGGATTCCTGACGTAAATTTGTCTTCATTTACCCAGGAAATTACCCAGGAAAGGTTCATATTTGCTAAAGACAAGTGTTTAAGCAAGAGTTGGATGAGAAAGTTCTAAGGGTAAAGACTTGTGCCACATGGAAATGACTGCTTACAATACAGGAAATTAGAGAGCAGCTGAGCAACGATGAAGGCTGCTGCTAGAACGGCAGCTTCTACACATGGCTATGGCTCGCTACTGCAAGCTTCCTTCTTTGAATCTCTGGCAGCCACCATTCCCCACCAGGGTAAGTCACATGAAAACCCCATGGGAAGTCTCAGAACCAGGCAAGCCCAGCAGCCACCCACACCAGACTGGTTCTGCAGTGACAAGCCAGGGCCTGCTGGCTGCAGGGTCCTCAGAATCAGGCTCTCCTGATTCCCAGTCTGCAACCCTTCCTGTGGCCACGAGCCAGCTGCTGTTCTGCATGACCTTAGCCCGGCTGGTCTGGCCTCTTGGTGCAAGGGAAGGTCCCAAGGGTGTGGGTGTGAGGACCTGGTAGGGGGAGCCATGAGTCCCCTCCTGCACTTCTAACCAAGCCAACTTTCTAGGTAGTCATCCAATCCAGCCACCCAAAGTGCTGACGGGAGGCATTGTCATCCTGGTGCTGCAGAGAGGAAGACACGCCAGGCCCTGGAGGATGAAGGGCTGCACCTGGCTGAGATGTCCAGACAGGCCCACAGGTGACAGGCAGTACCTTATGCCCTAAGCTTTCTCCAGCAGTGTTTGCAGAGCCTGTGCTATTTTAGGTTCCTTTGTCATCACTGCAGGCAAACTGGACTGGAGGAGTCTGATTAGAAGGGAAAGAACCGGTTTAACAGAGCTGGGGTGTTGGGAATTACTTCTCTGAGTTGGCACCATAGGGCCAAGCAGAAGGGACTGCTGTCAATGCTTCTGAGACTCAGGACTGAGGTAGGATTTCAGCACTGGCTTCAGAACAACTTGTCAGACAAGAGAGAAAGAAGAGGACTTTGAGATTCAGGGGCCAGCGGCTATAATTCCTCTCTCAGGAATAAGCATGATGGTAATACCTTATAATAAATGTGTTGTATAGTATATACGATACCTTTATAGACATGAGCTCATTTGATTTTTACTGCAGTCCTATGAGGAAGGCGGGTATTCTTCATCCCAACTTTAATATAAGGAATTTAAGATACACCAAAGTAAGTGACTTGCCCAAGATCACAATCTTAAGACAGTGACAATGGCAGGGCCTCAATCCATTGCAGACAGGGGTTTGGGAACCTAGACTTGCACATCTAGAAGTCTTTGTTAGAAGAAGGGACCTCGAGGAGACAGGGGAGTGTCTTGGCCTTCTGCTGGTGGCTCCAGGAAATATGGGGCTACATGGATGAGTGGCTAAGAAATGGCCCCACCCCCAGATCCTGTTGGTGGTCTGGCACTATGGGACAGCCATCGTGGACCTCAAGCTAGCCTCATCCCCTCTCTTAGTTGGTGGGTATGAAGGGTTCTTCTGTTCCCCTCATGCTGCCCCCTGAGTCAGCTCTCTGGCATTGCCTTGGCACGTCCTGGGCCCCACGCCCAGGCAGTGAGGAAGTGCTGGCAGATTGCCCCGGGGAATGCTACTGTCTTAAGTTGAGCCAAGTCCTAGTAAAGACCCCCTTCCTGGAGGCAGCTCAGTAATGGTTGCTTTGGGAGCTGTGACTCATAGGCACAGGTGAGTTTCCCTCACCCCCCTGGGGCTTCCTGGCACAGATGCCATTGGGCACATGCCTTTACCTGAAGGCTGCAGCCCAGGAGGGGGATGCAGGGACCAAATATATTTTAGAGACTGGCTGAGCCAGGCTCTCACCCCAGAGCCCTGCTTGGATTTCTGGTCACATCCAAATAGCTGGGGAGGGAGTTGCTTTTGGACAGAAAAGGGGAAAAGAGAGCCAAGACTCCAGGCTGAAGCTGCCTCAGCTGTTTCTGGGGCTCTGACTCAGAAGCCGCTTCTCTGGAATGTTGAGCACGTGGGCCTCAGCGCGCCCAGTCCAGGCACAGTGGAATGAACAGCTGGGGCATGGAGGATGTTTTACCCTCCTCTCTCTTCTCAGAAGGTAACTTTTCCAGAGAAACCCCACCACGGGGCAGATGGAAGCCTCCTCCTGGACAGCCCTGGTTACCTCCTCCAGAATGGAAGCCTTCCCAGATCACCTCAGCTCTGAGGGATCCACCCCAGCAGTGACTGTCTGTAGCAACCCCATGTGCACTCATCAAAGGGTTGCATTGCATGGGTGTTTATCTGTCTCTACTCCTCACTCTTGTTATCTTGTCTCCCTAACAACACTGTTGTAACCTCATGCTTCTGGATAAAAAAGGATACTGTGAACATAACATTTGATAAATAGATTGATTGATAATCTGAGAAAAAAAAAAAGAGCAATGAAAAGGAGAAGGCAAAGAGAAACAGTGAAAAAGCCAGCAGTCTAGGTCACAGCCCCAAACCTGGGGAATCTGCTTTCCTTCCCCAGACAAGCTCCCAGACTGGAGACAGGAAAGCAGAAAAGCTGTGGTGTGGTGATGGGACTTCCTTGCTGCCAGTACCCACCCCAACCCCAGATCTGCCCTCAGATTTTCCTGGAGCCTTTGGGAATCCTTCTACCTCAAGAGAGCAGGCACCTCCGCAACAATTCTCCAAATGTGGCAAAGTTCTCTTCTCTGCCCCTCTCCTTTATTTCATTTCTCTAAATCAGGCAGATATTGCATGACATAATCCCCCAGTGAAATGAGACCCAAAGAGAACTAACCCTGGAAAGAAATCATGTCAGCCACTTATCACATGATACAATAATTTTGGGTTTAATTGTCCGCCTACTTCCTTAGGTCATAAGAGATGAGTTAGGCAGGACCAGCGTCTGTCTTGTTCACCGAATTAGTCTCAGAGTCTAACACGCTACATGGTACACAGCAGGCACTCAATAGGCTGCTCCATACACGTTTGTTGATTTGGCAAATTGAGGGGCAGCTGGAACCTGCCAGTACACTCCTGCTATTGAGCTGCCCTCAGTAACTTTTATTCTGGAGCTAACTCATTCCAGGTCCGGGAATCTGATCGATTGGAAGAAACTGAAGTCAGGGATGCTGATAGGCTGTCTCTGGAGCCTTGGGTTCTAGGACAAACTTGGTGTTGGAAATGACGCCTGGGGTGGGGTCCGCTGATGACTCTCTAAAACCAGACCTACTGCGGCCTCTAGTGGACAAGCAGAATCACTGCCCTTTTGGGGTGGAGATCCTGCTTCCTCAACTCTGCCCCCCAGGATCTCCAGGATCTCCATCGTGGGCCCAGGGTCAAGTGCATACAAGATGGCACAACCAGCAAGATAATAGGCCATATCAGAACAAGTGACTAGCCATACAACAGACCGATCCATTAAAAAGCACCATTATGTACAGTACAAAGTACTCTGATGAAATCTATGAGGAAAGGCAAAAGGGAGATTAAGAATAAGACAAGGGCTCTGCTATGATCTAATTAAGAATGCAAAACTAAACATTTTTAAAAATCAAACAAGCCCATCAGCGGGTGCCAAACATTTCAAGAACTGAGTTCAGCGGATTGGTGCAACCTCGGTGTCTCAGTTTTTTCATCTGTAAAACGGGGCTAACAAAATTTACCTTGCAGGGTTATATGAAGATTAAAACAAGATGATGGGGAGAACATATGCCATTATTGTTGATGTTATTCAAGCCATCTATGTTCATTATTAAAAAAACATTTGAGGAAGAGAAAAAAGTTCACACTAACACCACTATTAGAGGTAAGTACTATTAATCTAACAGTGTGCATTCTTAAGCATGCTGAGCACATCTGCAGAAACAGGGGCATTCTGGGAGGGGTACAAAATCTCACGATTAACTGAACTGTGGAGGAGCTAGAAAGTTAGACCTGAGTATTTATACTTAATTCTGAAGGAAACAGCATTTCAGCAAAGATGTGACCTACTGAAAGTGACATTATTTCCTGTAGATCTCGCCTATATTGTTCACCTTAGCAGAAGGGCCTTCCCTGACCACCCTATATTACATAGCAACTCCATCCTTTTCCTGTTTTAATTTCTTCATAAGACATTATCACCTCACATATTAAATATATGTTTGTTTGTAGTCTGTCCCTCTCACCAGAAGGTAGGCTTCCTGAGGGCACAGACAACACCTATTTCGTCCACGGCTCTACCCCCAGCACTGAGACAGTGCTCTATAAAAAGTAGGTGTTCAAATAATATTGAAAGAAAGAAGAGAGAAAGAGAGAGAGAGAGAGAGGAGGAGAGGAAGAGAGGGAGAGAGGGAGGGAGGAAAGGAGATGAGAGAGAGAGAGAGAGAGAGGAGGAGAAGAGGAAGGAGAGGAGGAAAGGAAGGAAGGAAAGAAGGAAGGAAGGGAGGAAGGAAGATATAAAATGGAGTTGGTGAGGTGACCAGTTAGCTCAGTTGCTTAGAATGTGATGCTAATAACACCAAGGTTGCTGGTTCGATCCCCGCATGGGCCACTGTGAGCTGCACCCTCCTTAAGAAAAAAAAAAATTGGAGTTGGCAAAGTTAGGAGGGCTACTGTAGTAAATCTGGAAGATGAGGTAGGCCTAGTCTAGGATGGTGGGAGGAAAATGGAAAAGATGGAATGAATACAAAGACATTAAGAGAGGAAAATATCCTGGTGTTGGTGCCTGATGAGACACAGATGATAATAATAACAACTCACATTTATTTAGCATCAGACATTGAGCCATTCACCTACAAATATTACCATATAATTATTTATATTATTATTTACAGCCCTATATGAAAGTTATGACATCTTTATTTTATTGCTGAGGAACATGAAGCTCAGGGAGTTTGAGTAACTTGCCCCAGGTCACACAACTAGTAAGTGGCAGAAATCAAACCAAGCTCTGCCCCTAAGTGAGATAAGGGATGAGTCAATGTTGACTCCAAGATTCTGAACCTAAGACATTGGCAGGATAGTCACGTCACTGTCAGAGCCAAAGGAACTGGAGGAGAAAACTAGTCAAGGGTGGCAAGGGGAATAATTATAATAGTTAATATTTCTTGCGCCCTTACTATGCAAGGCACTGTTTTACTCTTCTTATGTACTAATAATTTACTCTTCATAATATCCTGTGGGGTGAGTACTATTAATATCCTTTTTTTTCAGATGAGAAAGCTGAGGCACAGAGAAGTTATAAAACATGCAGTTTCCCACAGTTAGTAAAAGGAAAAGCGAGG
Organism: Rhinolophus ferrumequinum; assembly: GCF_004115265.2. Classification (NCBI taxonomy): domain Eukaryota; kingdom Metazoa; phylum Chordata; class Mammalia; order Chiroptera; family Rhinolophidae; genus Rhinolophus; species Rhinolophus ferrumequinum. Next base: position 51,244,415 of record NC_046299.1, on the reverse strand, counting down.
ATTTGGCTTCAGTGTTCTTAACTACCATGTTACATTGCCTGTCAATTTGATTAATTTGGATTTGGATCCTGTTGAATTTGGGGGACAACAGGACATTCAAGTGGGTATATCTGATAGATAATCATCTTTAGTCCAGGTCTGGGGATCTAAGAGCCTCGGGACCTGCTCTGGAAACCAGAAAGTTGGATATTGGTTTCTGCCTGGCCTATAAGCCCACCCACAGCGAGACAATATTTACACCTGGCTGGTCCCCAGCTTTGTGTCTTCTGTCTCCCTTCCCAATACTCTCCCCTCCAGTTCCCCTGACCACCCAGTTTCCCAAATACCTACCAAGTCCTCAGTATTTCAAGGCCTGATTCACACTTTCTTCTCTGTCAGCAATGCCTCCTTTATCTTCACCTTTATCGGCCAACGTCCTTTCCTTCCTTCCATCTCCTCCATTAAGTCTTTTCTGATTGTTTCAACTTATCTGATTGCTCTCCTTTTAAAATGCCCAGAGTACTTTGCTTTTACCTTCCATACATTTTTTGAACACTGTGGGAGAGGGAGAAGCTTTCCTCTATCCTCAAGGTTCTTTCTGCTGATCTAATAATTAAATTTTAAAAAGACATTTATAAGAGAAAATGACCAAATTTAATTATATACGTACATATGGGAACTCCACAAAAGTGAGGCAGAGATGTTCGGGGACAGAAAGTTAAAATGAGGTACATATGGCATTCTGAGGTAAGAATGAGGAAAGGTGCCTTGGGGCTTCAAAGGGTCATTGCAGGAGACAGATGTCCAGATGTTCAGTAATTAACAGTTTGCCCTACCCTACAGGTAGGTCAAAACAGGTTATCTCTGCTAATCTCTTATTATGGCCCCTAATGGAAATTCTTCTAGGTAGTTAAGGGGTGGGAGCAGAAGTTTCTCTTAAGCCCTCAGGGTCTCAGTTGCCTTTCTGCTCAAAATAATCTGCATACCACAGAGGCACGTCTTGGGGTGACCCGCTCTGAACCCCTACAGTACCTACTACACTTCAAGCACTTTAGACACTGAGAATACCAAGAAGAGCATAAAGAGACACAGACCTGACCTATAGTCACACAAACACATATGTAATTACTTGGGACAAGGGCTTTGAAGAAGTGAGAGATGGAACTTTCAGGGCGATCATTACAAGGATTTGACCTGGTCAAGAGGCCAGGGAGAGCTACTATGAGAAAGTGACACCGGAGCACAGAACCGCAGGCCAAGCAGAGGAGAGGGAAATGTGATTCAGGCAGCTATTCGTACAGAGATCCAGAGGTTGTCTATGGTACTAATCTCCTGTCTTGTGTCATTGTTTTACTGTCATGCTTATCTTCTTGCCCCTAGTGAGTAAAGGTCCTTTAAGACAGAGCCAATTTCTGGCCCATCTTTTTCTTCCCTATGGGAGTTAAGACTGAACCTTACCCAGAGCAGGGAGATAGTTGTCTAAAGGGACTGAGGGGACATTGGCTGTTTCTGCAGAACCCCTCAGCACACCACCCCCAGAGCCCCTGGAGAGCTGAGAGGTCATCCTGCACCTATCTTTCACCCCACTTTGTGGTAGCCAAGGAACAGCATCATTTCCAGCACCAGGCCCAGATTTATGTCTGCCTTTGATAAAGGTATCTTCTGGCATTGAGCTGGGGTTTCAGGTCTCATGCTTTTGTGAGCATGGAGGCAATCTGCCCTTGTGGACTCCCTGTGACCTACAGAGATTGGAAGGAGCACTAGGGGGAGCACCAGGACAATGGGGTTTGCTAGGGCTGCTAGGTCCTACTCTCCTACTGCTTCCCCCTTACCCATTCTGCTCCTGCCACACCAGCCTTCTTTCTGCCCCTTAAATATACTGTGACTATTTTCATCTCTGGCCTTTGCTTCTGCTCCTTCCACCCGGAATGCTTTTGTCCCAGATCTTCAAATGACTACCTCCTTATCATCATTGAGGTCTCCCTTAAAAGTTACTTTCTGAGAGCAGCCCTGTCTGAGAATTTCAGTTAAAGGAATTTTCTATCCCGTCCCTTGCTCTCTATCCCATTGCTTTATTTTATTTTCTCAGTAGAACTTGCTCTTTCTAGGTCCATCGTCTGCCAACAAAAATGTAAGTCCCATGAGGGCAGGAATTTTGTTGGATTGTTCCCTTCTGTTTCCCAAGTGGCTGGAACAAGGGGCGCTCAATAAAATGAAATGAATGAATGAATGAGTGTCCTCTCTCAGTGAGTGCCTGGCCTCAGGACAAGGCTAGATTGGGATAAATCCACATTGGGTTTCAGATTTCAATCTAGATCCCATTGGTGGTAGGAGCACATCTGAATTGAACCCCCAAGCCATTTACTCCCCCCACCCCCATCCCTTTCAATTCACTTCCCTTCAATCCCATCATCCCTGCTCTAGCACATATTAGCTATTTGCCCTTAGGCAAGCTACTTCACCTTTCTAAACTTGTTTCCTCTTCTGTAAAATGGGGCTGAAGTTCCTACACTCACAGGATGGTGGTGAGGGTTAAACCGAATAGCTATGTAGAGTGCTTAGTGCCTGGTCTTGCGTGTAGCTACAATCTTGGCTTTATCTTCACCACACCTCTCTTTGTCATTCGCATTTCTTGCTTTCCCTTTGCTCCTGGCAACACCCTGTATGCATCAGGTCTGCCCACCAGGGGGCCCCACACACTGCTCTTCCTGTCCTGCCATTCCTGCTCTTGAGGGCAGCCAGCCCCTCATCTCATTACCTCCCTTTCTCCTCTGATGACAGCTCTGTCACCTCTCCACCAGTGCTCCCTCTTCATCCCAAATATCTTGGCCTCTTGTCTCCAGTTCTTCATTCCACAAATATTTTTTGAGCACCTACTATATGCCAGGCTTTGTGCTAGATGTTGAGGAAACAAGAAGAAAGATCAGGTATCCCCTTTGGTTAAGGAGTGCACTGTCTATACAGACATGGTGGAGAGGTCCAGAGGCAGAGGGAGCCCTGACCTAGACTTAGGGGTGGGAAGGCGGGAATCAGACTGCCCTTTGGAACCAGCCTTGTAGCCGGAAACCGGAAGGGAGTTTCTCCTTGCCAGCCTCTAGCCCCTCACTCCAAATATCTCAGCTCCTCACATTATGTACTCCTACAAATCACCTGAAATTCTGAGAGTGTAAGTTCCATGAGGGACTAATCTTTTCAAACAGACTCATCTATTCAAACATCTCAGTTTCTCACACCAAATGCTTCAGCCCTCACCCCAAAATCTCATCCACTGTGCCCAACCTTTCAGGAGCTCAGTCCCTCACTTTAATATCTCAGCTTCTCTTTCAAGAAATACTGTAGTCAATGACTTAATCTGTAGTTCTTAACACTTTGTTCAGCTCTTAGACACAGGAGGAATGGGAAAACACTCCCACGAAGGACAATGGCTCAGTTAGGAGTAGTTCTCGCTGGCGATGCAGCATGCTGACTTTTCTGTGCATGGTTGTTATCTGATGTGTCTTCCAGGTGAGAGAGGGCCCCCCTCACCCCCTCCTAGTTTGGGAATTGCTTATTTAAATGTTTTCATTTGCCTTTCCCTCTTTTTCCTATCCCCATTTTGACATCTTCTGACTAGTTTCAAAGGCTTCAGCACAAATAATTTTCTCAGAGTCCGTGGAGAGAGGTCATGACCTCATCCCCCATAATCCTCCAAAACTAGACATAAACTCTCAGAGTCAGAGGAGACCTCAGAAGCCACTGGTCCAGTGGGTTTCAAACTTCTCTCAGGGACATTCTATTTTTTTGCCATACTCTTTTCTTCAACAAAATCTCATGTGGAAAACCCAATATATGTGTTGAGCACACGCTGACACACGACCATGTAACTCATAGGGTTCTGTGGACTATGGATTGAAAACCCTTCAAGGGCACCAGACTGAATTCTCTTCACGTTTATTTTACGACATCCCCTAACAAGCAGATAACTATTGTTTCCAACATCCTCTTTTCATTTAAATACCTCACTTTCAACTGCTCCATTTCCCCCAGGTCTGAAGAATAAGTACCTTTATACTCGAAAATTGCATTCCAAAATTAGGGAGGGAAGTGTCTCTCATTCAAGGGGCAGTCCCAGGGTGTAATTTTCAGAGCCTTCAAAGAGAAAGCTCAGCAAAGTGACAGAGGGTCCCACCCAGTGGAGCCCTCTGGTGATTATCAGGGCATCTATTTCCTGTGTAACTCCCTGTTTCCGAGCTGTGGGCAAGGCCCGAGTGCTGGCGCTGCCCAGGGGACCGGCTGCAACCGGAACAGCGCAACTCCCGGACCTCCTGAGGTTGCCATAGATACTGATGTGCAGGGAGCTAGTGAACTTGTTATTATTTAAATGTATCTTCCCTCTAATTGCTATGGGGTAGCTGGAGGTTGTATGGGTGCTGCAATAATGGGGATCAAGGAGGGCGTGTGTTTATGCGTGCACACAAAGGTGACTGTAGACCCCCAATTGCCACTGTGGCCACCTTAGAGTCTGAGCTGTTGAGAGTGGTAGTGAGGGAGGGAAGGAGAAGTGAGGTAGTCATAGAAAGGAAAAAGGAGAGAATGATTTGAGTTTCCTTCTAATTGTGTAAATTCTAATTTTCTACTTTATTTGGATGTTTCACAAAGAGGCAAGACCAAGCACATAGTAGGCAGCTGATAAATATTTGTTGAAAGGAGGCTAGCTCCACTTAAATACTACCGTGAGTAATCCCTGAGGCTTCACCCCCATATTTTTCTCATCACTCTTCCTTTCGCCCAGAAACTCAATGCAAAGTGCTTTATGTGGTTACCCTAGAATACCCAGCATAGAGTCCTCACCCCCACTGGGAAGAGATCCCCTCTCACAGAGGCACATACTAAGAAAGGTCAAGGATATAGTCCTGTTTTTATGTTTTCCCCCCCGGGATACCCTAGGGGACTCCATGGGAGCCCGAATCTGTGCTTATGCTTGTTCTGACCTCTCTCCATCTTCCCAGTCTACTTTATGAATATGAAGTTTCAGCATTTGAAGGTCAGGAACCATGTTGCCTTGAGGGCTTGGGAATGGCACATTGACGATTAACTAATATGTAACCCCTATTTCTGAAGTGCAGGTTAGCTATCACTCTGCCTTTAAGGTGGATGATAGAAACTCAAGACTTACTGTCATCCCCATGTATACAACTTCACTGCCCGGCCTCATGCAGGGACTTGGAACCAGACTCTTACGGGTGCTTCGAGATAGGAAGTGGCCTTACTCCCCTGCACCTTACTTCCTGTTGCCCTGGGGAGGGGTGGGGTCTGGTGTTCTGTCACCTCAACCCTTTCCTTCTTGGCCCTGTCTGCCCTTCTCCCAGGCAATCTGTTAATGCTTTTCCTCTCCTAGTCCCTTAATCGCCCCCCCCTGGGCAGTCTGGTTCTCAGACCAACTCCAGGGCTGTTGGGTAACCCAAGGAGGGGAGCCCTCCCAGGGAGCTTGGCTCCACCTACCCCCTCAGAGAGGCAGCCTGGGAGGCTGGGGAGCCTCTTAGCCTCTCAGCTGCCTTCTCCAGGCGAGTCTGCCTGCTGACAAAAGAGGCCTGACTCCCAGTGCGAAACCTGCTGTAATCAAGACTGAGCTGCCGCAGTTGGCTGAGCTCTGCCCTGCCCAGTTTGGGCTGGTCCCTGACTTGGGGTACAGAGGCTGGGCAGGTCAGGAAACTGCCCAGCCTGTTTCTCCTCCACCAAGACAGTTACGTGCCTGGGTCCTACCATCTTCTTATACTGGGGACAGAGGAAGGGATGGTAATCACTTTTGCCAGGGTCCCAAAGAGTCCATTCCACAAATATTGACTGAGGGTCTGGAGCTGAGTATACATACAATGGTGAACAAAGGAGGAAGAGACCCTGCCCTACTGGAGCCTATAATTTGGAGTGAAGGCAAATATTAAACAAATAATAAGAGCTGACATGGTTTTAATTAGGTGCCAGGTACTATTCTAAGTGCTTTATGTGACATACCCTATTTAGAACTTACAAACCTGTGAGGTAGACACTGTTATTCTTACCAGTTTTCATAATGTAACTGAAGCACAGAAAGATTAAGTGACTTGCCCAAGGTCACACAGCAGGTCAGTGAATTGCCCAGAAATCCAAGCCAGGCAGTCTGACCCCAGGGTTCACTCTTCAGACAACCGTGCTCTAGCTCTCTACTGCTTCTCATACTAGTAAACATATCACTCATTACAAAATGCGATGAGGGCCATAAAATAAAAATGCAACGTGTCCTGCAAGAAAATGGGGATGTTTTCTCCTACCTTCTACTAGCTCTTCTAGCCCACACCGCACATGACCTTTTCTAAGCATTCCTACCTCATCCCTTTCATTGCTGGCCTGAGAGAGAACATCCTCTTATCTCTAAGGTTAGAGTGCAGGAAGTCAGAGTTCCACCTGCACCCTTGGCCCTGGCCGGGTCTCCCTGAACAAATTGTGCCTGAAGGGTTTTATCTGATAATGGCCCTGATGCTTACACATCTAGACTGTCAGCTTCCCGAGGATAGGCTGCTGAGAACTGGCTCGGCACTGGCGGGGGCTCCTCCCGAGTGTGCAGTCTGACATGGGCTTTTTGACCTCAGCCACATCTTTGTGAACTGGGCTGGGGGCTTAAGACCCGTGCGTGAAGCCCCGCTAGAGAACCCAGTGGTCCAGATCCCTACACACCGTCATCACACACACACACACACACACACACACACACTCGCACGCACATTCCGAGCCCTTGCAGGGTCTGCCCTGGGAGGAGCCCACAGGTCGCAAACCTTCCAACTCTCTCGGGGTGGCTCGGGGCTTGGACCCACTCCTCTGCGCTCCCCTGCGCGCGCGCGCGCGCTGCCCAACCGAGGCGGCTCCTGGGGCGGGGCGGGGCCAGTGGCGGGAGGCCCCTCCCCGGGGGCGGTCCGGGGGCCGGGCGGTGGGGAGCCGGCGGGGCTGGGGGCGGGGCGGGCGGGCGCGGGGGTGTCCCTCCCTCCCTCGCTCTCCCCGGTAAAGTCTCGCGGTGCTGCCGGGCTCAGCCCCGTCTCCTCCTCTTGCTCCCTCGGCCGGGCGGCGGTGACTGTGCACCGACGCCGGCGCGGGCTGCACCGCCGCGTCCGCCCGCCTGCCAGCATGGCCACCCACCACCTGCACCCGCTTCACCGACGACTACCAGCTCTTCGAAGAGCTCGGCAAGTACGGCCGCCCCCGGCGACCCCCAACCCTGCCCCCGCCGCCCGGGCGCTATGCGGCTACTTGCCCCGCCCCCGGCCCTGCACTGGTCGCTGCAGCGCCCCCTTGGCCCGCCCCACCCCCAGCCTTTCCCGCCCGCTGCCTCCAGGGCCCCTGGCCCCCAGCTCCCTGCCCTGCAGCCCCCTCCGCGCCCTGCAGCAGCTGCCCGGACTGCTGCACCCCGCGCTGCTGCGGGGACTGCAGCCCCCGGACCGCTCCTGGGCTCCCTCCAGCCCCGCCCCTCGCGCACCCTTCAGGCGCCCCTCATCTCGTCCCTGCCAGCTCACCGCCCCCTCCCCACCCTGCTCAGGAGCTCACTCAGCACCCTGTCCCCTGTCCCACGCGCCTGGCACTCAGGACCCTCCCCGGCCCTTGCAACTCCAACCCTGCTGCGGTGCCCGGGTGTGGGGGGATGTTTGATGCCCGGCCCCGCCCCCCGCTAGTGCCGCTTCTAGGATCCCAGCCCCGCTGCTGGGCTGTGCTGCAGCACCCCCCAGTCCCCTCCCCCTATCCCTGCAGTGGGTCCCGGGAGCCGCGCGCCGCAGCCGCAACATCCCCCTCCCCTCCGCACTGAGCTGGCCGCTGCTGCAGCCCCGGCCCCCCCCACCCCCACCCGCGGCGCTGAGCCCGGCCACTGCAGCCCCCCGCCCTGCCCGCCCCCCTAGATGTTTCCCGAGCTGGGAGTGCGAAACTCCCATTTTGGGGTGGGGGAACGTAGAGGAAAATATCATGGGGAAGGGGAGCTGTTGATTTCTGAGACCCACAACTGGATCCTCTCTTTCCCTGCTGTCAGTTGAGCTTGGATGCAGTGGGATGAAGTGGGCTGAAGCCGGTTGTGGGGGATTTGAGCCTTACTTTCCTCACCTTCCCCCATGGTTAAGGGAGATTTCTCTCTTAGGGGATTATACCCTCTTTCTAATCTCTCTTTCCCCTACCTTCAACTATTCCTGCTGAGGGAAGGGCAGGGTCTCTGTTTCCTTCTCTGGTTCTCTTGCCTGGGACTGCAGGTCTGTTCGGGTGATGCAGCAGGTGTGTGTTTAAGCATAGCCCACCAGCTCCTGATGTACAGACTGAGATGGGAGCTGTTGCTTTGCCCAGCAGCTAGATTTGGGGGTGGGAGTGCGGTGGTCCTCCACCCATATCTGTTCAGTATCATGCAGTGGCCACATCCTTCTGCCTGGTGATGGATGGTGATGGTCACTATGCTGGTGTGTGTGTGTGTGTGTGTGTGTGTGTGTGTGTGTTGAGAGAGAGGAGAGAGAGAGAGAGAGAGAGAGAGAGAGAGAGAGAGAGATTTTGACTAAAGGTTGGGGAGCCTCCCTGTTCTCAAACCTGAAGCGTGACTGTGTCGCTGTGCTCCGTGTCCCAGTTCTTTCCCCCTTCTCCCTCCAGGGGTGCTTTCTCTGTGGTCCGCAGGTGTGTGAAGAAGACCTCCACGCAGGAGTATGCAGCAAAAATCATCAATACAAAGAAGTTGTCTGCCCGGGGTGAGTGTTCCTGAGTTTGGTCTCTCCCTGGGGTGCCTCCAAGGACTATGGCTTCTTCTGCAGATGCTCCAGGAGTTGGGGGTTGCACATTGTGTTTTAGCACTTGGAGAAGTATTGGGATTTCAGGCTGGGTGAATTTGAAGCCGGGCAGGAGTTACATGGGGAACCAGAAGTGCTCAGGTAGAAATGAATAAAGACATAAGAGATGCAGGGAGGAGCGGTTCCTGAAGGCTCAAGGGAGTTAGGGTTTTAGGGAGGGAGAGGATATGGAGAGTGGTGGGTGGCATGCGATGGAGAGCTCTTAAGTTGGGGCATTTGAAGTCTCTGTTTGGGGCAGTGGTAGCTACTTCAGGCCTGTCCTACTCCCTATGCCACAGTGGTGACTTAGGATGGAAATGCAGTAAGTGAACAGCTCTGACAAATCCAGCCTCCCCCTGCCCACCAGGAGGCAGAACAGACTCCCAAGGGAAGGGAATCTGTAAACACCAGGGGAGGCTGCTACTGGCGAGTGCTTCTGGGAACAAATCCTGCCAGATGAACTTGATTGCTTTTTTGATCAAATTACAAAGTTGGTGGTACAGCAGCAGATGCAGTCTGTCCTGGGTGGAGAGTGATGCCTCATGTCTGGAATTCTCAATGGCCTGGTCTGGGGGGGAGCAGTATTGCCTCAGGGTCTGAGGATTGTAAAGGGCCAGGCCTTGGAGCCCGATTTGTGAGATCCTCCAAGTACCTGAGGCCAGGAGGGTCATGCCCTGTCTTTCACGCCTGGAACCTACACTCCCTGAACCTTTTATTGGGTGCTTGCCAAACTCACCTCATCTGATAGGTATAGACCCAGCAATGTGTGAAGTGCTCTGTGAACAGGTCTGGTGAGTACAGAGGTATGTAGATAGGTTGGGTCATCGAGGGCTGCAGAGTGCAGCAGGGCCAGCAGGGCGACAAATTTTATGAGATTCCGAGAAAGGAATTAGGGCTGGGCAATAAGATGCCATAAATACATTAGGAGCCAGGACAGATGCCCTGGGGAAGATGTGGGCTTGGCTAATAATGACCCAGGCATCTCTGGGGTAAGAGATATAATAGATGTCCCCAAGCATTGGAGAAGCTATAAAATTCCACAGAGATGACAGTGGGCTTCTGTCATGTGACAGTTGTTCTGGGACCTCTTTAGCAGGGTCTCTGCCTCCTGGCTCAGAGAGCCTCTCTCTATCCCTGCAAGCAGCGCTTGTCTTGCTGTCTCCCTCCCAGCCCGTCTCTTGCTGTTCTCTACATTGGCTATAAAGTTGACTTATTGTTTGCTTTCTTTCTCTCTGGGTACCTTGAGTTGGAGGCGATGGTTTGCCATAGAGATATGTGGGCAGTGAGATGCACTTCTCCCCCCAGGGTGGGGGGGGGCAACGCAGTGGGTTGGGCTCTTTGGCAGACAACCTCTGGCCAAGGATGCAGGTACAGGCAGGGATGACAGTCTGAGAGTGCTTACCTCCTCATGCCCACACAGCGTAGCCCTGGTACTTCAGAAATGGGGCTAGTGGCTGGTGTCTGCAGTTAATCATGCAGTGCTGTAATTTCCTCATCTCACCAGTGTCCTCTGATCCAGGGGTGAGGGAGGTAAAGACAGTTAGGAGCTGAACTCTGGGATGTGGGGATAGCTGGTGTGGTTACTCTGTGGAGCTATCTGCCTTGGGCTGTCATTTTTACTCTTTGCCTACCCACCTGAACTTCTCTGACCCGTGTGATCATGTCCCCTTCCCATCCTCACCTCCTGTCAACCTTGTCCTGTCTTTCCCAGTGGATACCATTTCTTCCCTGCCCCAAACTGGGTGAGGTTTGAATTCTCTTTGATTTTTTTTTCCCCCTCAGGAAGAAAATTATTGTGTAAGATCATATGCTTCAGAGTTGCTACTCCCCCTCTCTTGAGATGGTTATGCCAAGACTGGGGTTCTGTTGTGTGGCTTGTGTGCCAGATTAACTTTGGGACAGAGGCCTGGTCCTGGCTGATAGGCACAGATGCCAACACAGAGGGTCAGGAATATATAAGTGCCAGTACTGTTTGGAGGTGGGCGAGTGGGAGGGTGTTGTCTTGGAAATGGAGGGAACAAGCCAGGGATTTTGCTGTAGGTGTAGACATGGGGGATGTGAGCTCCTGGAAAGGCTTGGGCCAGAAGGCCCACTAGGCTGGTGCCCGTGGGGTTAGGGAGTGAAGGCCGTGGCTTCCTGCAGCCTCTCAGTTTACGCTGTATATTTTATAAAGGTGCAGCAACTGGGGCTGGGTTTCACTCATCGCTGTCTGTCTGTCTCGGGCTCTGCAGGTGTTGGATTTCTGTGTCTGGGGATGTGGTGGGCCCATCAGGGTCATCCGTAGGGTCTGAAGGGGCTTGCCGTTTGCTGAGTCTCCCTGCCGGTTTTCTTTCTTGTTTGTGATTCTCTGGGCTGCAAACTGAAAGGAAAGAAAGAGGATATCGAGCTGCTTCTCCTGGGCATCCATGGTGAGGTGGCCCAGGAGGCCCGGGGAAGGATCACCTGGTCTTCTGGGGGGTGGGATCTGGATGGAATCCTTGTTTTGGTCTGTTGTTACTTGTCATTATGGCTCCAAGCCCACATGTGCTGCAAGTTAGAGAGTTCGTGTGGCTGTGTGTTGAGCACTGTCTGTCTGTGGGCCTATCTACATAAAGTCACTGGAAGTCACATAACGTCACTCCATTTGCTTCAGAACAGCAATAGGTGTGGATTTGGGGCTCTTAAGGGAGTCCATGGTTCCAAGCTTGGCTCTCTGCTAGGCTGAAGGAGGCATTTAAAATAGGCTTGGATGCAGGAGCTAGTGGGCCAGGTGATGGCAGTGATAAGTTGTTATTTTAAGATTTAAGAGCACCCCCCCCAAGAAGCCTGAGCCCTTATGTCTTTTTTTATTTTTAAATCTTCGTATTCCCTTCTTATCTTTATTCATATGCATATAGATTTTTACCTCGTGGAGCATAACATTTATATCCCGCTCTCTTGCTTACATCCAAAACATTTCCCCATATTGCTACAGTTGAAGGGCAAATGGTCCTTTCTTTCTTTTACATCATTTAGGATTTATTCTTGGAATGGTTCGCACTATAAGAAACCTCTGTATTTGGACCATTTATCTGGATTCCAATTGCTTTTACTATGATGGATGCTTGGCCTTACTAAGAGATGCTACCAGAAACAATATTATGAAATCTGTTACAGCACTTGCTATATATATTTAGTCTGTATACTAAAGAAATTTCTGTGGAAGCTAAATGTAAACAAAAACTTTCCTCTTCCTGAGAACCTGGAAGGTAAGGAAGGGTTAGGACCATATCTGTTTCTTAACTTCTGTGTGGGCAGGGCCTTACAAAGTACCTGATCCACATATACATGTAGAATGAATGGATTAAGAGGGCTGCAGTACCCCTCATGGTTGTCTTTTGGCTTTGGCTCTCAGGAACGTCGGAGCCAAGTTGCTGGAACCCTTGTTCCCTGGAACGGGCTTGGGTTCCCCCTTTCTGCTCCGTGGAGCCAGCCTGTCAGCTTGACCCAGCTATTGGAGAGGACGTATAAAGACCTGTGCTTGGGGCATAGTGCAGGTGGGAGATATAGGGAGACAATGATTCTCTGTCATTAATGGCCTTCTAGGGCAATGTTGGGACTTCTAGAAGCAGCGATGTTCGGTTTTAGTGTGCGTAAGGCTCACCTTGAATACTGGTTTAAAGTGCAGGTTCCTGGGCTCTGTCCACAAAGATTTGGCTTCTGGAGGACTGGGGTGAGGTTCCAGAAACTGCATTTTTAACAGGTGCCCTGGTGAGTTTAATGCAGGTGGTCCCTGAGCCACGCTTTAGCTTTTAGAAATGTCACCTAAAATCAGCAACAGCAGTGACAGTTGCTTTTGCCATGCTCTCTGAGATTTACCAGACACACCTTAACCCAGCTTTCTCCAGGTGGCGTCTCTACCGGTATGTGGCCACCTGTACACATGGGCTGTTCTGTGATTTGGGGCCTCCTTCTGAGCCCCCAGGTTGGTGTGTCAGTCTGTGTTCAAGGCTGTGGCAAGCTGAGTGGCTGGGGTTGTGGTATGTTGGCCATCAGAAGGGCAAAGGCTGTCCGTTTCTGGGTCCAGCTGGCCCTGGGGACTGAAATAGGATCCCCCGGGGTGGTGCCAGCTGAGAGTCCCCACCCCCTTAGTGTTGGCCTCAGTAGCCCCCATGACATTTGTGTCCCCTGTGGTATCTCCAAGTGAGACTTTCCTGTTAAGGATCTGGGTGAAATGAGGGGAGGATAAAGCCGCAGTGAGAGAGGGGGAGAAGGAAGAAAAATCTGTACAGCCCTGGAACACTGGGACTCTGGGACTTGAGGAAGCATTTAAGGAGGTTGTATGTAAAACCATGCTTTCTTCGTAAGGATAAAACAGGCCAATTTTTGTTCACAGAGAAATGGGCATCCTGTATATACGTAACTGTGTTCCTCTGACTCTTCCCCCCAAGTGGTTGAGGAAGCGGCCTAGAGGTCCCTTTTCTGTGCCAAGGCTTATGCTGGGTTGGTTTCGTCATACAGTCATGCTGTGAGCTATGTCACTTAGCTTGTACCACACTGGCCTGTCACCCTGCCCTCTCCCCCACCTTCCCAGAGTGACTTTGGGTACTGGCATCATGGAGTGGGGATGGAGTTTGGAAAGTGGCCCCATCCCATAGGAGAGGCCCCTGCTTTCTTCCAGCTGCTTGCTCTGGTCCCTTCTCAGAAGCTGTGCTCCAGGCTTCGAGGCTGTGCTGAAACCCTAGAGGTGAGTGGCTGACCCCATTCTCTGCTGAGGCTGGAGACAGGGAAGGAGAGGAGTGGGTGTGATGGGTTCCTGCCCACATCTCTGTAGTTGCTGCTCTCTGGACAGCCTTGGCAGGCTGACGAAGGCCTGACCCCATGGGCGCCAAAAGGGTGGTGACAGGAAGAGATAGGCACTTTGCACCTCTCGAGTGCCTCTTGGCAAAGGGCCTTTTATCATCTGCCCATGGCTGGGCAGATCTGCCCCAGGGCCAGTGGGGAAACCAAGGTACAAAAGGTTCGTTTATATTGAGCCATAGGTATGCCAATGGTTTTGCCAGTTTTCAGACCCCAGCATCCTCAAGTGATGTGATCTTCACTTACCCTTTGGCTCCACCCTTTAAAACACAGATCCTGGTGATTTTGTTCCTCTGAGGAATCCTGATACATCGCTCCCACACCTCACCGTCGAGGCCCAGAGCTTTAAGCCCAGTGGAGCAGATCCCTCTTCTGCTGGCTGAGGCCTCGCTCTCGTCTGGACCCACCTCTGGGTCCAGTCTCCTCTATGGTGGGGAGATTTCCAGCCGCTCCCCCCAGCACCATCTCTACTTCCTGGGCCCTAGCAGCCACAGCAGCAGCTTCCCATCTGCTCCCCTCTTTTCTCCTCCCTCTCTTTACCCTCCCCCCCCTTTGCTGCTGCCCTGGGAGGAGCTATTTTTAGGGGCTGCTTCCTGGGATGTTTTACTTGGGGCTGGTTACCATGAAGGAAATGTCACCAAAACAGTGGGCAAAGGCTGCAGGCACCCAGAGCCCTGCCGGGGGCATGGAGAACTAAGCATCTGACCCTGTGTGGCCCTCGAGAGCGTCCAGAGTGTCCAGAGGCAGAACCTTGCCTTCTTGGGGCTTGCTAGTGAGCCCATGGGGATTTTCTCCATCCAAGCTCATTTGGGAGACTTTCGCTGTGGGCCACTTCTTGGCACTTCTCTTCTTTCCCTCCTTAGTTAAAGCTTCTCTTAAGAGCCAGAGGCCAAAGTGGGGCTCAGATCTTTGTGTTTCTTGCTTAAAACTGCTCGAGTTGGACTGAAGAGAAGGGGAGGATGCCAAGCTAAAGAACAGAGCCTCGAGGTTCATGTGGGCATGTGTCAGGCCCTGTCCCACTGCATTGATTGACTAAGTGTGCATGGATGTGAAGGAAATAGAAGCCATGGTCCCCGCTCTTAGTGGTGGGTGGTGGACGGACTTTGCTCTTAGTTGGAGCCTCTTTGCACCTTTAGAGATTCAAAGAGGGAGGGGTATGGTTATCGTAGTGTCACGGTGAGGTCAGTGGGATTGTGATTTGGGATTCCTGCTGGGGGGTGCCCAAGATCAGGGGCTGTTTATAAGTAGCTGGAGAATGTGGATGATGATATAAAATCCCTGTACTGTGTTAACTCTTCAGAATGATGCCTCAGGGGGCCAGAAGGGGACCTCTGCTGCTTAGGACGTGGGGGGCACTCAGAAGGGCAACAAGAGGGGACGTCCCAGGTTGAGCATCTGAAATTGATGGGGCTGGAGGAAGCCTCTCACAATCCATGTCAGGGCCACAGGCACAGACCTTGGAAATATCCTTTGAAAGGTCAAGGGGTGTCATTGAGATTGGAAGTTGAGGAGGGTCTCTCATAACCAGAGTTAGGGCTCTGTGTCCTTTCCCACTTAAAGAAGGTTGTATGTTTAGATGGCAGCAGAATCTTATTTAAAGCTAGTGCTCGCATTTGTGGTTTTTGAGAAATGTCACTAAATCAGGCTTGTCCCTGCAGGGCCATGGAGAATCGGTGGCCCCCAATTCTTTGGGGGTAGCAAAGTGCATTTGGAGTAGGGGTGCTAGGGGAGAGATTGTCGGCACTTCCCTTTGCTGCACGCTGGCTCCCCTCTGTGTGCTTTCTCTTATTTGCCTCCTTTGGCATATCGGGTCACTCCTTGCTGCCCTACCCGTAAAGGATACCTGCCCTTCGTGGCACCCTGGACTAAGTCACGAAGTACTTGGGCAGAAGGCGGGAGAGGCATCGCCTTCAGTCACGCTTTTGTTCCAGGGTCAGCTCTGCCCTGGGTAGGCTGCTGGGGAAGGCCCAAAGTGGGTCCCTGATAACAGCTGCTTCTGCTTTCTGCTCCTCTTGTCACCTCTGCTCTCGAGGGGGAAAACCTTGCAGAGGGCTGTGGTTGGAGCTGGGCTGAAGGCCGGCAAGGGTGGGTCTCTCCATGGCAGTAGCACACAGGCAGGCAGGAAGTGGCCCTGTGCAAAAGCGGGAAGTGGCTGTTGTCAAACAGGAAGGGGGGGCTGGGTTGTGGGGGAGGCGGGGACAAACCCAGTGGAAAGGTGGGTGGGAAGAGGGTCAGCCTTGGCAGGTCTGAGCTGTCCCCTAGGAACAGTGAGCTCAGTGGTCACTGGAAGGAGGACTGTCTCAAGGGAGAAGGCCATCTTTGTGATGACAGCACCGGCTGATGTGTTACCACCTTAGGGTGTTGAGCCAGGGCCTGGACCCACCACTGTGGACCAAGCCATTTTAGTGGCCTCACCCCTTTTGGGGTTGGGGACGCTTTGTTTCACTGGGACAGCCCTTGCAGTTGGGAAAGATGCTCTACAAACAATATGTGTTCCCCAATCCCACTACTGCTCGGGTGGGGAGCCCTCTGCTTTTTCCCAGACATGGACCAGCCCTGGAGGGGACTGCAGGACAGGAAGTGTATGGTAAAGGGACAAGAGGCAATGGCTAGAGAGGCTGGGGTGCTGGTCGGCTATGTGTGGTGGAAGGAGGCAGGGAGAGTGTGGTAGGCAGAAACCGCACAGCTCATTGAGCAGAGCTGGATGGCAGGGCGCCACCGCCAGCAAGCCTGAGGCCGAGGAAGAGAAGGGATCCCGAAGGCAATGGCACTTCCTGGGCTGTCCTGCCTCTGAGGAGCCCCTGTTGCTAACTTTCACCTGCAGGCTTGGATCCTGCAGGTCCAAGACACGAGGGGTGGAAGAACAGCCCCACCCCCAGGAAGGCTGATGGAGCCAGGTCGGAGGGCTCATTTGGTGTGTTGTGGCCTCCGGGACTGCCCAGGCTAAGGGCCAATGCGTCCGAGTCTCTCAGTGTCTCTGGTGATAGTCATGGCCACAGAGCCCGCCCTGGGAGGCCTTGTCTGTCTTAGCCCTGGGCTCTTGGACAGGAGGCTCGCCCTGTATGCCAGGCACCGTTCTGGGCACATACCTGCACTTGCCCGATGACCTAATTGAATTCACAGGTGTCTCTGCCTCCGGTTTAGAAGTGAGGGCGTCTTTCCCAACATAATATGCTTGGCTCATTCTCTTACCGTCTTTGGGTCCTAATCAAATGTCACCTCCTTTCTGAGGCTTTCCCTGACTACCCTATATTAATGTACACTCTCCCCCTTCCCTGCTGTATTTTTCTACATAGCACTTGCCACAACATTGACCATGCCATCCAGGTCTTGTCGTCTGTCTCTCCCCGCAGCCCAGCCTCACTGGACTATCAGCTCCCTAAGGGCAGGGATTTTTGGTCCATTGTTCACTGCTGTATCCCCAGCTTCTAGGACAGTGCCTGCCACATAGTGGGCCCCAGTAAATGTTTTCTGAATGAATGAAGGAGGCTCAGATAGGTGTATAACTCACCTGAAGTGGCAGTGCTAGGATTCAGTCCAGGGTTGTTTGACTCCAAAACTGAAGTGTTCATGGTGGGACTCCATGGCTGAGGATCCAGGCGCAGCCTGGGGTTCAGAGAAGATGTAGGCCTCCCCCACAACGTGGGGCTCGGCTCCTTGCAGTTAGGGTCGAACTAAATGACTGACGTGGACCCTCTGGACCCTGGGCAGCTCCTTCGAGGAGCTGGGAGTGTGAATCCGTCTCTCCTCTTCCCACTCTGAGTCACTGGGAAAGCCAGAGCACCCTTATTTTTAGTGCTGTTGCTGTTGTGGGACTGTAACCATTAGCCAGTAAGAGACTTAAGGGAGAAGATAAACATTAATCTTCTGGGCCTTCGCCTCAGCTGCCACCTCCGCAATAGCAAGATACTGTGCTGCACCTGCCCAGGCAGCCAAGTCCGAGGGTTGTGGGTTGGAGGATTGTGAGGTGAGTGTCAGAGAGCGCGCCGGTGAGTCTGCAGCTGTGGGGCTGGCGAGTGGTACCTCCAACTAGGGGCAGGAGGAAGGGGGGTTAGCTCTGACATCCTCCCAGCTAGATCTGGAAGAAGCGAGCCCCCTGCCCTCCGCCCCCCGCACCAGGCAGGGCTGGCACTGCTTTCTTGACTACCCCACCTTCTGAAGGTCCCCAGGTGATGTGGGAGTGTGGGGTTACCTGGGGTTGTCCTGGCTGCATCCTGCTCAGTGGTCACGCCGAGCCTGAGGATGGGAAGGAAGGCCTGACCCAGATCTCGGGCAGCTGGGATGGATTAGCTGGGCAGCAGGAACTAATCTCTGCCTGTCCCTACCTCCTTCTTCCACAAAGCAGAGCTGTTGCTAGAGGGAAAGTGTAGCACAAAGCTGGGGGTGGTTGGTGAAACAATAAATATGAATTCCTTCTGGTCTATAATTCTTACCTCAGACTACATTATGTCACACAGGTCTGGGTTTGAATCCCAGTTCTATACCTTTTCTGCTGTAGGACCTCAGGCAAGTTATTTACTTCTCTGAGCCTCAGTTTCATCATCTATGAAATGGGGACAATCATAGCACGTACGGGAGGCTTTACAGAGGCTCTTTGCTGTTTAGATAGAGGCCAGGTGAGCAGAAGCCCCTAGCAAGGGAGGCAGGAATTGTTTGGCAGGTGTGGATGTGAAGCCATCTGCCTGGGCCTGGAGATATTAGGGTGAACTGGACTGTGCCCCCCAAAGTCTGGAGTCTTTACTTGATGCTCTTTTCTTTATCCTGTTAGCATAGTGATGGAGAGAGAGGGCTCTAGGCTCAGACCACCTGCATCCATTGCCTATGTGACCTTGGGCAGTTAACTTTAACTGTTTAAGCTTCAGTTTCCTCATTTGTAATGTAATGGAGCTAATCAGATCCCCTAATTCACGGTTTCTGTGAGGATGAAATAAGATAATCCATGCCTCTGCCTGGCGTACAGTAAATACTTAGTAAGTAATAGTTATTCCTACTATTGTTGAAGTTTTTGAGAAACCCTTATTAAACCCCTGTTATGGAAGGAACTCTAGAAAACACCACTCAGAAAAGTTCCACCTTTGAAGAGCTTGTGACTGAAAGATAACTGATGTATGATGTGAGAATTATGAGAGGTGCAGTGGGAGATGAGAGGAGTAGACATGAGAAGGTCACATCTACCAAGAGGAACAGGGAAAACTTGGTGAAGGAGGTAACTTTTGGCAAGATTCTAGGAAGGAGAGCTAGGGAAGCAGAACGGAAAGGGCTTAGAGGCCGCCTTGCTGTGAGTTGCAGCATCCTCTCCTTCTATTATCTGGAGCTCTGCCTTCCTGTGGAAGGAATTGACCAGCGCAGCTTGCTTGGATCTGCAGACTCTTGGATTCTGGTCATTTCCCCCAAGTAGAGGAACCCCAGAGCCTGAGTGCCAGAGCAGTGCATGGCCAAGAGGATCCTGGGGAGAAGTCGGGTTTCTGTAAAATGGGCATCATTATAATACCAACCTCATTAGATTTGTTAGGAGGCTAAGTTAAAAGATATATCTGCCTGGTGTAGAAGTAAGCTGTCAATAAATGTCAGTAATTTTTATTATATTTTCAAATCATCGTTGTCATCGTCGTTATGTTTCAGGGTTGCTGTGAAGACTAAAGTGGAGAATATATGCAAAACTAGCACAGTACCTGGTCATGTAGGTGCTCAATAAAACCTAGCTATTGTTAGTATTTCTAACAAAAAAGAGATTCTGGATACCTTGACATCCCTGCTATTGTGGAAAGAGCACCAGAGTTTAGCTGAAGACCTGGATTCAAATCCTGGCTCTGCCACTCACTAGCTTGATGTGCTTTCCTTTCCTAAGGCATTTCCTCATCTGGAAAAGGTGGTCATAATACCTGTCTCCAGGATTGCCATGACTTGGATTAATTCAGCAAATCGTAAAAAGCATATAGTTGGTGCCTAAGAAATGAAGGAGTGTAAATAGCCAGGTGGCCGCAAATAGAACGGATGGTTGATGGATTTTGGTTTCTCTCTTCTGCTTTTAGATCACCAGAAACTAGAACGGGAGGCCCGGATATGCCGACTTTTGAAACATCCAAACATTGGTAAGTGTGCTTGTATAGAGTCTTTCTTGGGTGTTTTGTAGAAGCAGGGGAGAACCAAGATCCACTGCTTTTGTGTGTGGGACTCCTGTCCATGGGTCTTTGCCTGGTGTCCTTTTTGGCCGAAGAGGGAAAGCAGCTGTGTCTGGCTCAGAATTCTGGGGCATTCATTCTAGTTTAGAGACCAGGGTGTCTCCATCCCTGGGGTGCTATCTCAGGATATGAGGTACTAGGACAGGTTTCAGACCCCCTTTCTTCCCCTCTCCTTCTGTCTTTGGGCTGGGGTCCAAGGTCCTCAGCGTGTGAGGTTCTGGGCTTGTAGCCTGCCTTCATCCCTCACCAGGGGCCCTCCACGGCCGTCATAAAAGGGTCCGGATTTTGTTTCTGGACTTGAAAGAGTTTTGTTCCTGTTGCAGTGCGGTGCACACTCTGGGGGTTTCCATGGTGCTCCTGTTTATATTCCCCAGAGCCAGGAAAGCAAGCTGCCCACCCGCCTGGCGTCTCTGGAGAAGGGATGGCAGGAGCCATTCGGGTAGGGAAGGAGAAAATATGAAGAGGATTTTTCGCTGCTCCCACCCTGAATTGGGGGACAAGAGCACATTGTTAGTTGTTCTAAAGCCTGAGGAGGTTTGCCTGCCACAACCCACTCCGGCTCAGTTTTACATTGTTCAGCTGAAACAGTCTTTGCCAAAAGCGTTGGCCCTGATTTGGTGCTTCTCGCAGAGAGGACAGAAACTAGGCTGGCTGCAGTGTCTGAGCAGAAGCCCCAGTCTTGACTCGAGGCAGAGCAGGGAGCGTCTCCTAGGTTCTCCCTGAAAGCCCTGAGTCATCACAAAGAACAACATGTGTTCGGTGCTCCTCAGGCATGGCCTAAATATCGGGGCTCCCACAGTGCCCCGGAGGCCGCCCACTCTACTGTGTTGGCGGCCAGGGCTGTGAGGCGACTTGCCTAAGCTTAATGCATCCTCCAGAGCAACTCAGCCTCTGGCTTCGCAGATATGGGGCTAGAATGCTCTGTGTGCGCTATTACTTGGGAGAGCAGAGGTCGTACTCCAGCCCAAGGGGAGAGGAGCAGCTCTGAGGTAACCAAAACGCCAACCATGCAGGGCTTTATAGATCACAATCAGTGGCTTGTATTACACCCGAAGCAGATTGGCATAGCCATTGCTCAGCTCTGCCTGGCGCAGTGTGTTCCCCGGAGCCAACACCTCTCAGCCGACAGGTCCTGGGCTCGGAACTACTGGAGCTCCTGCATGATCTCTGAAGTTAGACCCACATGAAAACAGCACCGTGGGGACCAATGTGTTGCCTTCCGTCGAAGAGATACGATGGAGAGGAACACCTAAAACAGCAGTCACAAATTCAGGCGTGTTTGGTTTGGCCGGTTCAGTGGGCTAAAAATATTTTTATTGCTTGCCAGTCAGTATTTAAAAAGCGAGATTTCACATTTTGAAAAAAAATGCTATTTCCCAGTCTTTCGAATCAGAAAGCTTGCCTCTGCTGAGCCCATGTCCACGCATGACCAAAATCAGCTGGGGCTGGGCAGTGGCTGCCCCCTTAGCCCACTGGCCACCGTCCTGACCATTCCCTGTTATCTCACATTTGCATGGCCTATGTGGTGCCTGTAGGCTTTGTGATCTTGTGACCCAGAAGTTCTAGAACAGGAGGGAAAAGCATGTGGGTAACTAAAGCCATCCATGAGCCCAGAAGTATTTTGGTGTTCCAGTCCTGGGTCTCGGTCTGAGGAGAACAACTTGCTTTCCTTATGCTCCTTGTGACCAACTCACAGAGCAATGGTGAATTATCCCCATCCGGGAGGAGAACAGTGGGTGGGGTAGATGAGACAGGAGGCAGAACCAAGTCTGCATCAACCACAGACGGGTTGGGGTAGGATGGAGACAACTGAGAAACAACCAGGAAGGGCAAAAATGGGATTCTAGCTGGAAGAAGTACTAGTCTTTTTTTTTTTCTTTTTGATGTATTTCTACAAATTAAATATACCTTTTAGACTTTACTTGGGTTGGTAGCCCTTTCTTTTTACCACCTGCCCTCAACTCAGAATTAAGGCAGATGGAGGGACCGTCTACCACAGCCATCTGCTCTGTTAGGGAGGCAGCAAGACACAGGCAAGTCCAGGAAGGCACACTCCGTTTGTCAGCATCTGATCGCCTAGCCCTGTTCTTCCATTTCCTGACTGCTCCCAGGTACTGAGGGGTGTTGGTCTGTGGCCCTGTTCTGAGGTCAAGGACAGGGAGAGGGAAGGGTGAGTCAGGACTGTGTCCTGGGAGAGCTGGCTGGCCAGACTGTCTGGCTTCCGGTAGGAACCAGGGCTCCCGGAGATGTGGCAGAGCTACGGGTCCAGGAGGCAGGGGTTGCCATGGATCCTGACCCGGCTTGTGGCAGGAGAGGAGGCAGTTTTGTCCCCCTAATCACCATTCCTGTCGTCTCTCCACCCTTCAGAGCTGTGGCCCTTTTGGCTCCAGCCTCTCTAACTCCCTCCCACAGGGATACATGTAGACCAGCCGAGAGTGGTTTAGAGTGGAGGAAGCTGAGAGCAAAGAGCTTATGGTCAACCTCTGATGGCTGTCAGGGAGGCACTTGAATTCAGGAGGGTATTTGTTGCAAGGAACCAGGCATCCCTAGTTGTTTTTCCTGATAGATATTCTGGCCCAGGAGTTAAAAGGCTGGTGGAAGAGTGAACCCTAATGTAAACCGTGGACTTTGGGTGATAATGATGTGTCAGTGTAGGTTCCTCGATTATAACAAATGTGCCATGCCACTCAAATGTGGGATGTGGGGATGTGGATGATGGGGGAGGCTCTGTGTGTTTGGGAACAGGGGACATGTAAGAGCTCTCTCTCTGTTCTGCTCAGTTTTGCTATGAACCCAAATTACTCTGAAAAATAAAGTCTACTAATTTAAAAAAAAAAAAAGGGGGCCTATTGGTTGTGAGGGGTACTACAGAACGTAAAACAGCCCTGGGAAAGTGGCCAGCGGTGTGGAGTTAAGAGGACCCAGCAGGTGTGCTCATGGTCTGAAGTTTGAATGGAGTGTGTTCCACCTGTGATCTGCTTGCTCCCTGCTCTCCATTCCTCTGATGAATAGACTCGTCTTCCTGCGTGCTGAGCTGCCCCAGCAGTTTCCAAAACAGTCTAGCCTTGTGGTTTAGAGCAGCACTTCTCAAACTTTTCTGTGCTCATGGATCACCAAGGGATCGCATTAAAATTCAGATTCTGACTCAGTAGGTCTGGGGTAGACCTGAGCTTCCTCATGCCGCCCGGTGATGCTCACGAGGCTGGTCTGGGGAGCGAATGTAGAGAAGCAAAGGTCTGTGGCTTTGGCATCAAGTCCTCCAGGTGGGAGTTTGAGCTTTGCTAGTCAGTAGGTGTGACCTCCGGCACCTTGTTTTGCCGGACTGTTCCTCTTTGTGGAGCTGTCGTGAGAGGGGTCAGTGAGAAAAGGAGGCCCAGGAAATAAATGGAGATGAGGAAAATGGAGATTCCAACTCCCAGAAGTGATCTCTCCTAGACCCCCAGCCCCAACTCAGTTCACAAGATGTTCAAGCCAGGCTGCCATTGACCTTGGGCCCTGGACTCATTCAGCTAACAGTAAATGTAGCTAAAACAGTTGCAAAGACAAAGAAGGAAACACTGGATGGTGACTGAGCAGCTCCTAACCCCTGCCCACCTGCTCCTGGGGGGCATCCTCAGCCCCCCCCCAGCCAACAGGACCTCCTTCCCACTGTATTTTTGCTGTGGACATTAACAGGGACTCTTTTTTCAGTGCTTTTTTGGACCAAGGTTTGTTAGTTAAAATGTGGCGTAGGGTTGGGTGGTTGTTAAAGAATTGGAAATAGCCACAATATTTGGGTTGTGGCTTTGTCAGTCCTCGAAGGTATGAAACATCAGAAGTATTTAGGTGGTTTATGGCCTGTTCTTCCTTCCACCGTTGGTAAAGAACAATAATTAGGTTTATCACTGTAATGCAATAAACGCTGTATCCTCCTTTCCCCAGATCTTCCTGTCTGTAGACTTGGTCTGGCCTGCCTTGGCCATCATGCCCTTTCATTACTGTGGAATGGGCTGGGTGTCAGATGATTTCACTGCCTGCATCAATAGCCCTCAGCTCAGGAATGCTTCGTACCTAAGTGTTGCTTTAAAGCCTGTCTTCCCCATTCTCCTGGAAGCTCCATGGTGGCAGCGCCGGGTTTCTCGTCTTCACGGTTGTACCTGTGGCATGTACAGCCACGCCTGCTTCAGGGAAGATGCAGAATGGACCTTGATGAGCAAATCAGAATGGCCAGGGGTAGTGGGGCATGTTGGATCTCCTTTGCCTTAGACGATGGAGAAAGTGACACCCTAAATGCAGTTCTGCAATATCAGGATCTTGGTGTCAGTTTGTTTTCGCTTCAAGTGTCAGTTCTGCCTCTTAGTATGACCTTGGGTGAGTTCTTTCTTTCCTCTCCTGTTATTGGGGCTAACGGAAGTCATCTGCCCCACAGAGTTAATGTGAGAGTTCGATAAAATAACATATGTGAAGCACTTGGCACAATGCCTCGCTCGTAGAAACAGCTCAATTAAGTGTTAGTTATTATAATTTAGATCATTATTATTAAGAATCTGCTAGGTAGGCACTTAGAGTGGTGCAGTCTCGTTTCTCCTCTTGTTCCCAGTTCCTTGTTAATTTTCTTTACAAATGGAAAAAACAAAAACGATGGCAGTCTTGTTCAGATATGGACCTTCTGCGTCTGTTCCTTCTTGTCTCGGTGCAGCCTTGCTCTGGCATCCATGCCAAAGCCGGTCTTTGGGCTGGGTGGCCTGGGAGGGTGATTCTGCCTTTGCTGCTTCTCCCCTGAGTCCCCTCCCAGCTTTTCCCGCGGCCCACGTCCCAACCGTGGGCTCTGTGTGTGGCCTTCCTGGAGAAGGGCAAATGCCAGTGACTCCCTCACTGGGTATAGGCTTGGGTGTCTGCACTTTCTGTCCTGTTCTCAGCCCTGCTGGGCTGGGCTGGGCTGGGCTGGGCTGGGGCGGGGGTCCTGGGGAGGCAGAGCTCCCCTGAGAGTGGCTGTTATCCTCATACCTGCTGTCTTGTTAGCTTTCCATCCTGCTGTTGTTTGTCACCTCCCTAACGAAGCTGGTCTTTAGCTTCTGGGATAGCTGATTTCCAGGGGATTATTGGTATTACACACTTTAATGCTTTTTAATAGCAAATTTTTAATTAAATGAAAAGTCCTGTTGGAAGCGAGGGAGCAGCAGCTGTGGCAGGACTCAGCATGCAGCACTGACTTAGGCCAGAGAAGCACAAGTGAGGAGGGAGGTGGCTGGGCTTTGGGGGAGCTCATGTGAGCACGCCTGGGTCAGTTAGGGTGGGAGGGAAGCAGGGGTCTGGCCGTAGCTCCTTCCTTCTGTCATCTGCAGGCATAGAGAAGCGGGAGCTTGTTTGCTCAAGGACAGGAGAGAATGGTTTGAGAAGGAGGGATTTTAGGAGTACCACCTGCCTTTGATGTCATTGGTACATCACAGAAATACTAAGTTTGGGGTGGAATTTGGGGTTGAGTAACCGACATAGATCAAATAAGGTAGGCAATAGGAAGTATAAACAGTCGTTAGGTCCCGGTTCATATCCTGGCATGTCCGAGTCCTTGTTTGTCAAATGAGGAGAACCATGGGGCTCCAGCGATGGCTCAGTGCCTGTTATTTTATATTCTGGCTGATCTTGCTTTGGTGGGGAGAGGTTGAAGGGAAGCGCCTCAGCCCTGATGAAACGCTCTGACACTGGAAAGGGAAGCTGTCGTTTGGGGAGGTTGGCAGCCTGGGCCTTGCCAAGGAGGAGACACGGTGATTTCTGTGTATCCAAGAACTTCACTGGTTGGTTTGGTGATGGGCCATTCCTGAAGTGCTCTGTGAAATGCTCCTGAAACTGCCGAGGGTTGTCGCGAAGGTCAAACAGAGGGAGCCCTTTGGAACAGAGGTTTCCCCATCAGGAGAGTTCAGGTGACGGAAGGGACAGGAACAACCAGATTGTCAGCCAAAGCATCGCATTGTGTTTGCATTTAGAATGATGCTCGGGGCTTGGCATTTAATCCAGAGGTGGCTTTGTGGGCAGAAGCTTGAAGAAGAGACCTCAGAAAACATTAGGTTGGTGCTTTGCCCAAGCGCTCTGGAGGCGGGGAATAGGAAGGGATTCTCCTCACCAGCCTTCTCTTGGATTTGGTGAGTTGTGGTTGTCAGCTCTGTACTGTGGCCTCCTGGACCCATCTATGAAGCAGCTATAGATACATTTGTGAGTGGCCTCTCTCCCTGGCTCCTTCGCTTTTTTGCCTGGGTATGTGGGCCGCTCCACATTCCTTACAGGAAGCAGTGCTGTAGACTAGTCTTTGGAGTCAGAAAGAGCTAGGTTTGCATCTCGACCCACCATATCTTTGACCTTTGGCAAGATACCATATGCCCCTGAGCCTCCTGTGGCCTCATCTGGGGAACGGGAGTAACACTCATCTCGGGGTGGTCGTCAGGGACAATGAACACCTTAAAGGCAGGCACTGTGGCCTTCCGAATTCTAAACCATCTAGCACAGCGTCTGGCACACAGTAGGCACTCACTAAATGCTTGTCGAATGAGTCATGTATGCAAAGAACCTGACAGAAGGCCTGGCACACGATAGGCACTTAGTAAATGGTTACTGTCGTTGTTGCCTGAATCTGCGTGTTGTCCCCCCTTGCTCACCATCCGTCATCCTGGGTCCCTGTGCCTTCCTGCTGGGCTCTGCCTCTCCCACTCCTTCCCCTCCCGTTGAGCTCTTGGGCTCTGCCATCTCGTCAGTCTCTGTCCACCTGCGCGTACGCATCACTAGGTGCTTCTCCCTCTGTGTTACGTTGTCGTACATCATATCCCAGGACCACCTTCTCTGGGACCAGCCCCTCTGGGAAGGTTCCTGTTTTTCTCTGTCTTGTCTTCTTAACCGCGAAGCTTGTCTGTCTTGCCTACGTCTGAGGCAGTCTGAGGTGGCAACCAGAGCACTGGGCTTGGGGTCTGAGTGTGTCTGCTCTGTGGCCGCATAACCTTGGATCGGGGAGCGCTGGGCATGGTGCCACTTCTCACTGCCGCTCCTTCAGGAGAGAGCCCAGCAAGGCTGACAGGATGGGGCATGGGTGGGGATGCTGAGGAGGACAGGAATAGGATTTCCAAGTTTTCTCTCTGTTAATGTCTGTCCCCGTCTCCTCTCTTGCAGTGCGCCTCCATGACAGTATTTCTGAAGAAGGGTTTCACTACCTCGTGTTTGACCTGTAAGTGCCACTTTCTGAGGGTGTGGGGGCCTTTCCCTCCAGCTGGCTTAAGATGAAGGCTCAGAAAAAGGCCCAAACTGGAGGGTCTTCAGCTTCTGCCAAGGGTCCCTCTCCTTTGCCCGAGGGAAAGAATTTGATTTTGAACTTTCTCTGGGCATGGGCAGGTTGCTGAGTGGGTCTCATTGCTCACTCAGTGTCTCCCCAGGGCTCCGAACCCCAGATGGCTTTGCTGTCGTATTTCTGTTCAGCAACACACCTTGTGCAGATGCTTTTTTCTTGTTCCTTGGTGTGCTGTCCTTAGTGGAGAAAGAGAATACAGCTCTTTGCATGACCTTAAAAATTCTGAGAAATCGAAGGTAGCTCTTATTAGTTGTGAACTGGGCTCTAATTGGTCTCTCCTCCACTTTGGTTGTGGTTAAATATCTCAGAAGTGGCTCTTCACCTCCTGGAAATCCCTCTGGTATTGTCAGCATTGGGTCTCTATCCTTGGTCTCATTATTCTTCAACTTCAGTAGTAGCAGTTGTATCTTTAGTATTCATGTTGGTCTCAAATAAAGCTATGACTTTCTGAGTAGGTCGAGTATTTTCTCTTAGATCCGTGTGTATTCGTCTTTGCCTTAGTATTAGCTAATCTGTAGGTTATAGAAACAGAAATGTGTGGGAGAAAAGGAGGGCCCACATTACTCCAAGGAGAAGCCTCACGTCACTGATGGATTGAGAGTGTTCTGGGCTCTCAGAGGAAATGCATGTCGAGTTGGAATTTCTTTAAAAGCTGTTCTGCAGTATGACCTGTTACCTGTTGGATGCTGGCTGACTGACCTGCCTCCTCTGACCGTCTTTGTCTGTTGGTTGCAGTGTTACCGGCGGAGAGCTGTTTGAAGACATCGTGGCCAGAGAATACTACAGTGAAGCTGACGCCAGGTGAGATGAGGGCCCTATGGTTCAAGTGTGAGTCCTGGGTACCTTAGGGGACAGGCATTGTCAGGCCTCTGAATAGTCTTTAGGGAAGATCAGAAAAGCTTGTCTGGACAAAGACCCTGTAGAGCTGGACTCAGGTTGCGTTCCGTGGGCAATATAAAAAAATTTAAAATTCAGCACTTCCTGGTCAGTTTTCTTGCAAAGCTCTTACAAGTCTTCCTTTACCTCGTCACCCCAGAAATCACCGTTTCTTGCGAGCATGCCCCGGGGCCCTCCCCACCCCCTTTCTTTCCTTTGACAAATTCTACGGTGTACAAGGCATCCTGGGGATGATCCAGAGATGGAGAAAACATGGTTTATGTCCCAAAGGAGTGTGAACGTCTGTCTTGACAGTCCTGCCAGGAACCTTCTCGGGAGATTTCAACCTTCATCACATTGTCTCTTGACCACTGTGACCAGCCCCGATGAGGGTCCTCAGGCCGCGAGACCATTCCTCTGCCACCACTCTCAGCCCCCCGCCCTCCATGGAAGGAAGCCCTGGCAGCTCCTTTACGTGACACAGCAGAATTCCTCCCACACCACAGCTCTGGGTTCTTGTTTGGCCAGCCTTCCCTGCCTCGGCTCCTCCCCTAGCCCCGACTTTTCTCTGAGGGTGATGTCCTTACAACCTGGTTTTGATCATCCTGCCTGTAGCTTATCTGGCATATGTGGCAGTTCTAGCTGCCTCTGGAGAGTGGGGGAGTGCAGCTTCGTCACAAATTTCTTAACTCTGAGAGGCCAGTGTTTGCTGATCAACTTCAGATGCTTCAGCCTCAGGAAAAATTCTCAAGTGGGGAGATGAATTCCAGTGCCAGCAGGGGAGGACCAGGCTGTGGGGCGGGAGGAGGCGGTGATAGCTCAGGGAGCCTGTCGGGGAGGAGGGAGAGCTGGGGGGGGTGACTGTACCAGTGGGCTTGGCCTGGCTCTCTGGGACACTTCTCACTTTTGCCATTTTTGGCCAGAAGGCTCTCCCTGCTAGCCTGGCTCTGTTCTAATTATACATTTCTGTGAAGACTCGCCTCTTCAGCTCAGTCTTAAAGTCTCTTTGGCCTACTCTTGGGCTGTGTCTTGTAGGGAGGTCTGAGCCTCTGCCTCCAGAAGCCTGGTAAGACCCTTTGGCTCTTGTGGAAGCCCCAGCATCAGATTTTAAGGAAGGAGTAATACGTCTAGATCACTGGCCCAGCACCCCCAGACACTGCAAGCCTCCTGCACATACATGGTGGTATCTGCTGGCTGAGGCTCCATTCTCTAGGCCAGGGTTCTTCAGCCTCAGCAGTACTGACATTTGGTGCCAGATCATTTTTGGTTGTGAGGCTCCTTCCTGTGCCCTGTCGAGGTTTGAAATCATCCCTGGCCTCTACCCACTAGATGCCAGTAGCACCCAACACCTCAGTTGTGACAACCAGAAATGTCTCCAGGCATTGCCAAATGTCCCTTGGGAAGCAAAATTGTCCCCCAGTTTTCACCGCTGCTCTAGACTGTCAGCACTCCCTGCCAAGAGTTTGACTGCACGTGGGGCAGGATGGTTTAGAAGGTGGAAAGCTTGATTCAAGAATCAGCATGAATGTGACTCTGTCTTAGTTTGTCTTTTTCTATGCAAAATCATTATCAGAAATGCTCCTCAGGTGCCTTGTTTGGGCCCCTCTTAAGTGCACTGTTTCTTAAAGGTGTCTGTGTAGTATTTTATCTCCCTTTCTAGGTGACAAGCCTCAGGGTAGGCACTGGGTCTTAGTCACCTTCCCAGCCTGTGAGATACTAAGCACAGTGCCGGTAAGCACTCAGTAGATGTTTAAAGAAACATGAGTGCACCCACCCAAAACAACTTCGCTTTAGATGGACTCTCCTTTCCTAATTTGCTACCACAAGCGTCTTCTTGAAGAACAAAATTGCTGTTGTGGAAAAGAGAAGAAAGGAAAGGATTGGATGGTTTCCTCTTCTCAGGAGTCTGGAGTATCCCGTCTCGTGGAAAGTCTGGAGTGTCCCGTCTCGTGGAAACAAACTGGTTGTGTTGGGCCTTTACAGTCTAAGGAGGCATGGTGGGCCCTAGTGGACCCTGTTCTCGTTTGTCCTCTGCCATTATCTAGCGGGAGACCGTCTACAAACCACTTAATCTGCCTGGGTCTCAGTTTCTTCTTTTGTAAGATAGGTTGCACTAGGTGATGTCTGAAGTCCGAGGTTCTAACTTGTCGTTCACTGATTATCTGTGAACCTGTGACCCAGAGTTATATCGTGCTTTAGTCCACAGCGTCTGGCTGTGGATAAGGTGGTTTAATCATGCACTAATATTTCTTTTTCTTCTGCTTTTGCAGCCACTGTATACATCAGATTCTGGAGAGCGTTAACCACATCCACCAGCATGACATCGTCCACAGGGACCTGAAGGTACTACTCTGGCTCCCCCTTTACGTCCGGTGTGTAAAGCATTGGCGCCACCTGCTGCCAGATGGTGGGACTGTGAGGGCCCACCCAAACTAGGCTCCCTCTGGGCAGAAGAAAGGTGGGTGCCTCACAAGGTTCTCTCTTTTCCTTACACAGCCTGAGAACCTACTGCTGGCGAGTAAATGCAAGGGTGCCGCAGTCAAACTGGCTGATTTTGGCCTAGCCATCGAAGTACAGGGAGAGCAGCAGGCTTGGTTTGGTAAGAGTGACCCTGTCTTCCTGGAATGCAGCCCCCGCCCTTCCTCCTCTTCCTGATCTGCCTTCCTCTTTCAGAACTAGAAGCCAGACCCTTAATGGTCCTGGTCTCCTGAGAGACTGGAGGAGAGGGAGGGTGCAGAGCTCCCCCTGGCCCTCTGTGACTCAATGCAGTGAGTCTAGCTGTTGTCAGCTCTGTATTCTTGCTGCCTCTGGGGAGGACTGGAAGTTCCTGGTAGGAACACGGACTTGCCCTCTGATTTAGATTCCGGGTACTGCAAGAAGCCGAGCCTGTCATCTCTTGCTGCCCATGTGCTAAGAGCTCATGTAGCAAAAGCATCAGGAGTGAGAAGGGACATGGGGGAAATTGCTGATATGGATTTAATGAGAGAGAAAGTGGGTTCAGTGTGCCTCTGCCCTCTCTTCTGCTACAGGTTTTGCTGGCACCCCAGGTTATTTGTCCCCTGAGGTCTTGAGAAAAGATCCCTATGGAAAACCTGTGGATATCTGGGCCTGCGGTAAGCCCATTCCACATTCTCAACTTTTCGGTGTTAGGGGCCCTTGACTTCAAGTAATGGCAAGAAAGAGGCATCGCCTGTTCCTTGCGGGTCCCACAAGTGTCTGGTATATGTGAAATCCCGGTTTGCTCTAGTGCCCCTGGGATGGCTGTTCCCATGACACCCTCCTCCCCAAAGTACTTTCTGAATTCTGCTGCATCCTCGAAGATCCGCCCACACCTTAGAGGATGGGTTGTGCCTAAAGAAACCCCTGATGTGGCTTGGTGTCATGGGGAGTGAAGCATAGCAGGAAGGGCTAGTGGCACAGCATTACTGGCTGGTCGCCACTTCTGTCTCTGACATGGCCCTTGACCTTTTGGGTGACTCTGAGCCCTGCATGGCTTTCTCGGTTCCTCAGCAAAGTAGGTGACTGACCCCAGTGACCTGTATTCTGTCTCGTAGGGGTCATCCTGTATATTCTCCTGGTGGGATACCCTCCCTTCTGGGATGAGGATCAACACAAGCTGTATCAGCAGATCAAGGCCGGAGCCTATGATGTAAGGACTGCTTTGTTCCCACCCTTTGGCTCTGTCCAAGGGAGGGGGGCGGGATACACGGAGGGTTATAGGGACTTTGAGGACCCAGGGATGGGCAGACAGGTCTCAATTCTTGCCACCCACTGTTCCAGGGAGCAACTTTTTTGCATAGCCATTCTTGGGAGCTATAAAATCAAGGAGCCTACTGAAACCCTTGGGCGTGGAGGTGTGGTGTGCTGCATAACATAGGGACAAGATGTCCGATGGCTCCCTCCACTGCTGTCGTAAGGTGGAGCCTTGGGGACACCACTGAGCCACTGCTTCCTCCTAGTAGAGAGACAGGGTTGAACTCAGAAGACGTTGGAGTCCCCTTCCTGCTCTGGTCTCATATTCTGGCATTTTCACCATGATTGCTCTGTCTTCCTGACCCAGTCTTTAAGTTGACACAGGTTCTGGGATAGCAGCTGTCTGCCAGGCAGCCTTAGGTAACACAGCATATCCCAATGACAGGAGTTGGGGTGATGACAGAGCCTACTTTTCAAGGTGTGGGGCTCACAAATTTCATATTTTTCCTCTCCCGTTCTGCTCCTTAGTTCCCATCACCAGAGTGGGACACAGTGACTCCTGAAGCCAAAAACTTGATCAACCAGATGCTGACCATAAACCCTGCAAAACGTATCACAGCTGACCAGGCTCTCAAGCATCCATGGGTCTGCGTAAGTGTCTTCACCCAAGATCGAGGAGATTGGGGTTTCAGCCCTCAATATGCCCTTAGTACCCTCCTTACCCTTCTTTAATGAGCAGAGAATAATTATTCTGGGCCCTGAGCAAGGACTCAGCAGAGAGGGAGGGGGATCAGGTGGGGCCCAGGGTCAGTAAATGTTACCAGGAGGGACTCAGGGAGGCAGATGGGGCTTGCTGGCCTCTACCTGTCTCATGCCCACTCATTGTCAGGTGTGATTTAGTTCTGATCTTGAACGAGGGCTTAGGTTGACCTTTGCAGACTCTAGGTAGTTGATGATAGAAAGTAGCTGGCAGAACTCAAAGTGGACTGCCCAGCTTAACGTGCACGTTCAGACCTCAACTCTCACACAGCTCTAATGGAACTGTGACCAAGACTCAACAAATAAACAGAGGGGTCTCTGAGCGATTAAAAAGAGCACCCTGAAGTTCAGTCATAAAGCTCACCCCAGGAGAGCCCTCTAGGTGATCAATGTGGGTCAACATACTCTGTTTTCATATACAGGTCTATCAAGCTGAAATACCTGTTTTCAAGCAAAGGAGAGGGTCCACTACAGTTAGGCCTCCATTGATTACCATTGATGCATTTATTTATTTGTCCTTTCCCATGTTTACCGAGTACCTCTTGGGTGCTGGAGATACAAAGATGAATGAGGCAGGTCCCTTTCCCCAAAGATCTCAGATTATCTGGAGAGAATAGGCACTCAGGCTACCATTCTATAATGTGACAAGTATGTAAAAGAATCTATTTAGTGTGCAGGTGCTCCCACTGTCCCTAGTGGGCAGTGGGATTGCTGAAGGCTGCATGGAAGTAGTGATCTCTGTCCTGGTTCTTGGCAGATGACTAGGAATTCCCCATGATGGTAACCTGCACACTTGGGCTAGGGTGAGAGGCCATGGGGAATTGTGGTGAGTTTAAGGGCTGTTAGTAGTTTGGTTGTAGGTGAAGATATGATTACAGGAATACAAGAGAATGAAGCCAAAAAGATTCCGTGACATAAAAGTTTCTGCCTAAGCAGTTGGATTTTACTCTGAAAGCACAGGGAACTATTTGAGAATTTGAAATAGGGAATGAAATTTGCAATTAAGAAAGATCACTTTAGAAGCTGTGTAACTAAGGAAGATGTCGTAATTGTCTAAGCAAAACCAGATGAGGGCTCAGCTAAGGGTGTTGCTAGGAGAATGGATGGTGTGGCAAGAAGTGGACAAATCTGAGATATTTGGGAGATAGATAGAATCAAAAGAATTTAGTGATCAATTGGATTTGGGGAGTGAAAGAGAGCATGGTATCTGTGGGAACTGCTGGTTTTGAGTTGGTAACTGAGTGGAGTGGAGCGTTATACCATTTACTGACCCAGAAGAAACCCTGAGGAGGAGCCAGTGTGTGAAAAAATATGATTTTAGTTTTGTACATACTGAATGTAATGTCTGGGGACCTCGTTCTAGAGATTAGAAAAGAAGTTAAAAATTAGAAATGCAGGTTGTAGTTCCTTTTGTATAGGCGGTGTTCAGGTTGTAGAAATCGATGAGATTGCTTCTGTGCTGATCAAATCTTACTGTGGTCTTATGTAAGAGAAGAAATGACCACTAAACACCAGCATTTCATGACAGGGCAAGTTAGAAGAGCCAGCAAAGGGGACTGAGAATGAGAGCTTGTGTTGTAGAAGAGAGCCTAAGAAATAGAAGGTCTTAGTAAGGGAGCGTCTGTAATCAAATGCTTGAGGTAGTCCATGATAAAGATGGAAACGAACCCACTGGCTCTGACCAGATATTGTTTTGTTATCTGGTCAAAAAAAAAGCCATTGTTTTGTTATTTTACAGATAGAGGTAGTGGAGTGAGAGAGACCACACAGCCTGTGTTTCAGTGAGGTGAACAGGGAATGGGGGTGAAAGGAGGTGGAAATGGCACTATTTAGAGAAGATGGATGGGTTAGGGGAGTTTTTCAATTTTTAAGAGTCTGTTTAAGGAGAAGCTTGACTATGAGATACAGACTGCAGAGAAGACTATGGTCCGGAGTGAGGGGTTAAAAATATTGGCTGATGAGGAAGCAAAGGTTTGGGTAGCAAATAGAACAAGGGCCTCTTGAGCCCAGGTCAAGGGATCCGCACTGGACATGACGGGTGATAACTGCTGAGACCCGGAATTAAGTTGCAGGCCAGTAGAAGTCAGCCTGAGGGTGGGAGTGCTGAAGTTTAAATTCTTTCTTGATGAGCTCTCGTTCTCTTTGTGGAGAAGTTTACACTCTGGAGGAGGAGGTGAAATAAGAGAAAAAGTTGGGAGAGTTGCTTTGGGAACCAGGAAAGGGAGTGGGCCCGGGATGAGGGGAAGGATTGCAGGGTGGCTCCGTGGGGTTGTGGGTACCAGGCTGCTTGTCGTAGGATTTGTTTTTCTGGCAGGCTGGCCAAGACAGCAATAGGAAAGGGAAGGGGTGAGCAACTTATAATGGGCACTCCAGAATTAGGGAAATACTATATTCCGGGGGTCATTGTGTAGGCCCTATCCTCCACCACCCTCTATACCTCAGTGGCCCCTGTGGACATCACTGTGAGATGATACTACGTAATAATTGATGTTTGTATTGATGACTCTGAGTCATCCAGGAGATGTATAGCATGTCTAGTGGCCTCTGTTTAAGGAGGAAGGTAGTTAGTAGTCATACAGTGAACAAAAATTTCCGTCCAAAATGATGATGAGAATTGATGGATCAAGGATCAAGGTAAAGATCCTAACTTCCCAGATCACAGCTTCATTTAGGACCTTTTGTGTGTGTGTGTGGGGGGGGGTGCGGGGGAGGGGTTGAGAGGAGCTCTTGGAAGGAATGAACATTCTCTGTAGAGAGCAGGAACCCTGTGCTCTCACTGGGTTCCAGAGTCTGGAACACAGTACGTGCTTAGTAATCAATGGCTGAAGGAGTGACTGCATGAGGACCCAACACAGTCCTTGTTTTCCAGGGAAGCTGAGAGTGCTCTCTCAGGCACCCTCCTCTAGCATCAGATATCATGGTGTTTTCACGTTCAGATTCTTGTCCTTACATAACTTTGAGTTTTGGGTAGTGTTATTATTCTAAAAGCATTTTCATATCTATGACCTCATTTTATATTCGGAGAAATTCTGTGGTGGCTGAGTACACAGCCATCGGTTCTGGGACTATGGTGAGGGCCAGAGGATCTGGCTGGGGGCTCACAGGCCTGTCTATCTGGCTTCTAGCAACGATCTACGGTGGCATCCATGATGCATCGTCAGGAGACTGTGGAGTGCTTGCGCAAGTTCAACGCCCGGAGAAAACTGAAGGTGAGTCTTGCCTTCCGGGCTGCCAGTGTCCTGAAATCATGCCTTTTGACAGTACACCCACTTCCCCATCATAAAAGGAAGCTCCCCTCCTGACTGCAGCTGAACTATGAAGGTTGTACATGTTGGGGGGGCCCCAGAGACCTGCCTTCATCAGGCTCTAGTCAGCAGCTGCCCTCTGCCTGAGACCTGGTGACACTTCTAGAGGCCGATTGAATTCACAGGTCCCTCTTCTTTCCCCAGGGTGCCATCCTCACGACCATGCTTGTCTCCCGGAACTTTTCAGGTATGTTTTCCCAGCCATGCACTTTAATTGTACCGAGGTGAGTGGGTCAGAACAGGGGGTTGCCATACCACGCCCTCCCAGCGCTGGGTGTCTCGGCAACACGTTGACCAAGATGATAAGGATCCTGTTTTGAGGGGCTGCTGTGGCTAGTTCCTGTAACCTGAGATTCTGGGGGGGCTTCACTTGGGTTCGAATTTATGAGCTCTGTTTCCTAGGACCTCCCAAGGAATAGCCTGCCCAACCTCCCATTTACCTGGTCCCTGGGGATTCTTATTTAATTGTCTGAAGATCTCTCAACACTTTAAGATTTTAGCCCATCTCTGGGGTGTTGGAGGATGTGCTGGGAAAAAGAAAGAGATGAAGTGTAGAGAATTTTCTGTCACCACCAGTAATTTGCACAGTGAGGTGATCTCTACTTCACTGTGTCCAAGTAGAGATGACTAATAGAAATTATTCCAGACGTTTAAACGTTTTACAGTGACTGTGCTTAAAATATTCTCCGTGATACTAGCTATAAAAGTGAAAAACTAGAGACTAGCAGAATGGAGGGAAAGGAACTTGCTTCAATTTGCATGAGCCTTTGGGAAAGTTGGGACCAATAATTTGTAAATCACACTTGATATTTCTTTTTAAGATGCAAGACATTCCACCTCCTCCCCACACCCCTCAGCCCCATCCTCTCCTCCATTGTTTGCCCTCGGTTGGGAAGCACAGTGGCTTTTTTAGGAAAAAAAGATTAATGTCAGGACTTAACTGAAGACAGAAGGGCTCTTCTTGGCTTGCCTTTTCTCCTGGTTTCCCCCACCCCCCACCCCGCCTGAGCCCTAGCGCCACTGTTTTGGTTCAAGACCTCCCTTCTCATTCTCATAACAGTGTTTTCCTTCTGCACTGCCGTGGAGGCACACAGCTAGCAAGTGGTACAACCAAGGCAGCGTGGGTGGTGTGGGCAGCTCCCGTAGGCAGCCACTCTGGGCAGAGCTTGCTCCCTTGAGATTGCGTCCCAGTGGGCTTGTCTGTGTTGGTTCCAGGTAACCTAAAGCTCTGGCTCTAGGGGAGCCACAGGTGAAAAGACATGGGGCTTCATGAGCCCTAGCCCGAGCGAGAACCACGGAGCCCAGGATGGTCAAGATCGGAGAGTGAGCTGAGGGAGTGTCCCACCTCAGGCCATCCCCTTGACCCTGGTGTGGGGCTCATTCTTATGTTGTGGGTGCCCAGGAGGGGAAGTCTGTGGTCCTGGATTCACCTCCCACGATGGGAACAGAAGGGCGCACTTGGCTGCTTTCAGCAGGAATGGAGCTGTGGTCCCCCATCGTGCGTCTTGTCTTCTAATTACTTGCAGCTTCTACTTTCTTGGTTTAAGAGCCTTTCTTTAGGACACTCAAGGGCATTTCTGTGCTGACCCTAGAAGGGTTGATCTCAGGAAGAAATGTGAAGACAGGCTGCTAGGAAATCAAAAGCATGTGCCCCATCCCCTGGCCTCAGGCCTTGCAGCAACCTTGCCCCGTCCATTTCAGAAAATTGGTGTCCTGGTTTAAGGAAATCGGTCTCTCTGTTAAGACAAAGCACCTTCACTAATCCCTAAAGAACCTCCTGTCCTTGCTTCCCAGACCTCATCTGGCTTTTATGCTCACTTTTCCCTGGGTCAGAGGAGACAAAAAAAAAAAAAAAAAAATGCTGCAGGCATTCCAGGATGACCTGTATAATCAACAAGGAAGGTCACCTCTGTTTCTTTAGAACAAGCTAGGCTGTTTTCTGAGTTCTTCCTGATAGGGGTGTAGCTTAGCCCTGGACTCTAGCAGGTTGGCTAATGGTGAAATCAGAGCTTCTAGAATGTACTGCTTCAGCAGCCTTTGTTTTCTTTATGGGGCCTTGTTTCTTAGGCATCTTTCCCCTTGGAACACCGTAATGTACAGGCTGAGAAAAGCCGCCTCTCCTGGCTCCCTGCCTTGAAGAGGGAAAGCAGCCTGTGTCTCTGAGGAGCTGGGGAACATGGAGCATCAGTGAACTTAGCTGCACACGGGCCATGGACCCTCCCTGGGCCCTGAGTGCCAGTCTCTCTACTGTTTGGAATGTGGCCCGAGGAAAGGGCTGCCCTCTGCCCTGAGCTGTCTGAAAATGGCCTCATTTAGGTCCCCTAGGGAGGAAGGTCTGAAAGTGGGGCTCAGTTTCCTCATAGCCTTACACGAGGGCTGGGCTACCTCAGAAAGGACACTGCCTCTCACCAAGTCAGGCTTTTCTCTGTAGACCCTCACCTGAGGTGGTCCCAGGACAGGTGCTGAAGCCATTATTTCTCTGAAGGAGAGCTGTGGTATTCCCTATGCCCTGTCTGACCTCGGTCCTCTCAGGTCCCCAGACTGCTGCAGGGCTGGCTGCACCTGCTCCTCAGCCTGTCCCCAGCACCTTCGCTCCCCCAGCTCGGCTGGCTTGGCCACGCCGCCTGGACCCTGCTGTGCGTGGGCGGCCAGCGGGTTCCTGTGCCTCGCGCTGGGGCATGCTCGCTGCTGACTGGCCACCGTGGCTTTGCGGCAGCTCTGTGCACTGAGAGATTGTATCCCCTCAGTTGGCAGGCAGAGCTCCGCCCCCGCCTCGCCTGCCGCGAGCGCCGCCAGCCTGGCCGGGCAAGGTACGTGGCATGAGTCCTCCCCGACCGCCTGCCTCGGCTCCCTGCCACCCCACCAGGAGGGCCAGCATGCCAGGCCCACTCACCAGGGAGGCGAGTCCCATGCTTGCGGGCTGAGATGGGCATGCCGGATGGACCACCTAACTTGGCATCTGCGAGCGCATTGGTGTTACGGAGCCCCCTAACCAGCCATGCATGCTGGGCGCTTGCCAACTCTCAGGAGGCAATAGCCTGGGGACATGGAGCTGGGCAGCAGGAGGTTTTCCTCCAGACAGCCCAAGAGCCTGGCCTGCCTATGAGGGCTGTGGCCAAAGGTGGGGCCCAGAGACAGCCCTGGGTGTGCTAGGACTAGGCTTCAACAGCACTGTTGGAAACTCCACAGGAAGGGGCACAGGAAGCCATGCCCCTCAAAATTGTGAAGTCTGGTATTCTAAGCCTTCAGTTCTGAAAGGCTATAGAGTACAGAAGCTGTGGAGACAGAGTCCCTGGGTTTGGATCCTAGCCCTGCCACAACCTGAGCAAATCACATCAGCTCTCCCGGCCTTAGTTTTCTCATCTCTCCAGGAGGGGCTAATAAATAACATGGCTATGATTAAGGTCATGTATGTCGAAGGCTCTCAACCCTGCCTGTACAAGGCAGCTTGTAAAAAATCCTGATGCCAGCACCCCACCGAACAAAATCAGAATCCGTAAGGCATGGAAAAGGCATAAGCCAAGTGATTTCCAATGGGCAGTCGGAGTTGAGAACTCTGATGTATGTAAAGCACTTAACACAGTAGGTAGTCAGGCATAGTAGTAAATACATTTTAAAAAATAACTTTCAAATAACCCCAGCATGACTAGAGATAGACCCAAAGGCCATTTTGGAGGGTCAGAATTTTTGTGA
Source organism: Rhinolophus ferrumequinum (assembly GCF_004115265.2). Classification (NCBI taxonomy): domain Eukaryota; kingdom Metazoa; phylum Chordata; class Mammalia; order Chiroptera; family Rhinolophidae; genus Rhinolophus; species Rhinolophus ferrumequinum. Next base: position 51,205,003 of record NC_046299.1, on the reverse strand, counting down.
TGGAAGGACCCCTATTCTCACTGTAGAGAGATGGGACCCAGTTTGGGTCCAAATGACCACCTGAAGGTGAGGATGGCAGCAACAGTAGTGACAGCAGTTAACACTGAGTACTTGCTATGTGCCAAGCACTCTGCTTAGTGCTTTTCATGCATGGTCCCATTGGATCCCCATCTGTCCCCATCCGCACTGTCCTGTGACCTAGGCCCTGTTTTGTCCCATTTTAAAGATAAGGAAACAGGTTCAGGGAGGTTAAGTAACTCACTCAAGGTCACACAGCTAGCAAGTGGTACAAGCAAGATGCAAACCCAGTGAAGTCCAATAGATCAGACAGTAGGGCTGATTTCGCCTCCCAGACTCTTCATCTACTGTCTGCTACCTGTGGCCTTTATGGCCAGCAAGCATCACCAGCCTTCCTGCACAGAGCTCATCAGCCGTGACCATCACCTTGTGCTGGCTAGAACCTGTTTAATAACTTGTAATTTTGCCCAGTCTTTCTGCTCAGTGGGTCCAGAGTGGACTGAGGAAAGGGTGGCAGATAGGACCCAGTAAACCTGTTGAGGACCTGCCCAGTCAAGGCTTCAACCCGCTGGCAAAACCCTCCTGTAGGTGGTCCTGGTTTCTGTGTCTGTGCCTGTCTGTCCTCACGTCTGGTCTCCTTCGTGAACTGTGACACTTGTTTCTTGAGAACACTCAGGAGATGTCTTGCATCCTTCCAGCTTGGCTGTCCTGAGAATCTCCTTCTAGGGGCGGAGCCCTCACCTTTCACCCTGGCACTTTGCTTCCAGGCCTGGGTGGAAGCTGTCGAAGGCAGAGTTCCCAATGCCCCAAGCAGCTCCAGTACTGAACGTGGTTTCTCCTCCTAAGCAGTGTGTCTCTGTTTCTGCTGAGCCCTCTTCCACAGCAGAGGAGGTCCTGAGCTACCACCCTGAGGGTCTGACGCTGCTTGAGATGTCCTTCATGCTTTCGGGCTACCAGGAAGGGCTTTGCTTCCAGGGATTTCAGGAGACTCCTGGCCCCCTTTTCAGACACAGCAGTCTCTTGCGGATCCAGCTGCCAGACTTCAGGTTGGGGAAAGGGTACAATGCAGGAGACTTGATTTTCCTTTTTGTTTTCACAGCTGCCAAAAGCCTATTGAACAAGAAGTCAGACGGTGGCGTCAAGGTAGGTGTCTCCACCCCTTTAGCCTGAGAATAGCCTCTCCTAAGAGTCACTATGGAAATTGTTGGCATCTTGTTCCCCCTTTCCCCAGGAACCTTCCTATCCTTGCTTTTCTGCTTTAAACCAGAAACCTTTGTGCTTAGAACAGCAGGTTCCACTGGCCTGAGAGGGCAGGAGGGAGATGTGTTTCTCCTGACCCTAACTTGATTGGAAAGACTCAGGGGAAGTGATCCAAATTATGGTTTACTAGAGCTGAATCCTGAACTTGACTTCCAGACAGATGCTTCATTTCCAGGACTTGACTCTCTGTGTCTTTTAATCATTTGGTTAATCTTTGTTGTTTTTTTAAAATTTTTTCTTTTTAAAGCACAAACCCTTTTTAACAAATGAAAGCAAAGTTTGCCTGGTTGACTCAGGGTATGGGGCTTGGTACCTGAAGCCACTACTATCCTTTTGGTCTTTCCTTATCTCCAAGGTGCTTCCAGAACCCAGCTCAGATACCATGAAGTGAAAGTATCTTAAACTTTCACGGGGCATAGGCTCGTTAGAAACAGGTGAGGGACATGGTGTATCTCGTAGTTCGTTCCCATTTGATGAGGGGGCTTTACTTGTGGGATCAAGACAAGAGAAGGCAACAGTGTCCTACAGGGACCAGCAGGAAGCCCTAGTGGGACTGGCTGATTGGCCAAGGTGGAGGAAAGGAGGCTGGAGGTCCTCACAGGGCTCAAATAGCCCTCTATAGCTGCTTTGGGGACAGAAAGGCTCCTGGAGCTGTGGTATTGAAAAGGAGTTCATGCTATCTTGAAGCCTCCCAACTTACACTGTATAGAATTTCAAATCGTGAAGGTACCCAAACCTTTAAATTCAAACAAAAGTTTAAATTGGGCATTTCCCCAGGATCTTAATGTCCCCAGCTGAGATCCACACGTGTGTGCCATTTCCTTTTCCCCAACCCTCCTCTTTCTGTCATTCTCTGCATGCCTGCTTCTATGTATTTGTGCCCCCAGGAGGGGAGCTTGGGCTCCGCACACACCTGCTAACATGGAGCTGGGGTTGGCCGGCATCCCCCGCTAGTTATAGGAACATGAGCTAGATGGGTGGAGCCAACTTAGGAAAAGGTGGCAGGTTTAGCTGGAGAGAGATTTTTCATATTTCTACCGGGGAAGACGCTAGAGTCAATCGATCTTTACAAAATATTTAATATGTACTTATCAGGCCCGGTGCGGCACTTAGTTCTAGGGTCACACCAGAGATAGAAGAGGTGATGCAATATTTGTCTACCTTTAGGAAGTTGCAAGTTTAGTTGAAGAGGAAAATGGACACACCCGGAATCAGCTAAGCACTGAATGGTGTATGGTACTGGACCCTACATGGGATGGTTCAGTCCAAGAAGCTTCTGGGAAAAAGCTTATTGGAGAAAGCTGAAAGGATGTAGGGAGACTGGAACAAGTCAGTGATTGGAATGGGGATTGAGGGTGAGGAGACGGGAGGGAGACTCGCCCTTTGTTTTTTTACTTTGCACACAAGTATTTTCTTTACAATGAGAATGTATTCTATAACGTAAAAACAACACAAAAATATTTTTATGGGTTCTGTTATACATATTGATGTTTTCTGCCCCACTGGAACATGGGGTGTGTGGTAGAGGAATGTCAAAAATGCAAGTGGATTTGTCTGGTTGGGCAGAGGAGTTGGAGGTTTGTATGTCAGACCATGGGAAGCCGCTGTAGGCCACTGAGCAGGGAAGCTATGGTAAGACCAATGTTTTTGAAAGATTTGGCTAACGGTGTAAGAGTGAATAGAAAAGGGTAGGTATCAATAGAAAAGGAGGTATCAGTTAGGATTTGTTGTAATCTGGGTGTAGGGTGAAGAAAAGGTGGTTAGAAACAGAAAGGGTTAATGTTCAAAGTACTTAACCATCAGCAGAGCATAGGCACCAACCAATCAGAATAGGTGCCGCCCATGGGTAATTGGTCCAGCTGTTTCCATGAATGCTGGGCTCTGATTACACATTAGCTCTGATTAGAGGTTTGCCAAAGGAAGTTCACACTGGATGTGGGGGATTAAAAAAGGGTCCATCGAAGATAATGTCAAAGTTTCTTGAATGTCAAAAGAATTAGTGGTGCCTCTGCTAGAAATGGGAGTAGTTGTGAAGGAATGCCCAGTGTGGTGGGAAGAGAAGCTTGGTTTTGACCACACTGAGACTGAGAGGAAGGTGGAGATCTGCATGGAGAGGTTTCTAAAGGTGTAGCCCAGGGAGGAGGTCGCACTGGACTGCAAATGAGCACTCTCCTGAGTGAATCACATGAGTCCACTCACTCAGCCAATTCTGTGCCCCAGGAGCTGCGACGGCAGTGACATAATCCACCCTTTTAAGTGTTCACAGTGGGAGAGAGACAGGGAAACCGCCAGTTCTGGTACAGTCTAGTAAGATTCATGAGGGCCCTGTGCTCAGGGCAGGTGCTGGGGATGCAGAGAGACGAGCATCTGAGCCAGAACAGATTTTCCTGAAGGAGATGGCCCATGAACTGAGTTTGAAGGGTTGGTTGGATTTTGCCAGGTTAAGGAGGGGGAGAGGAGGAGGAAAGCTAGTCAATGCAGCGAGAATAGCACATGTGAAGATACACAGGTTTGAAACAGCATGATGATGGTGGAAACTTCAGTGGCTTCTGTGTGGCTAAAGCAAAGAGCGATTGCACAAAATAGGACCTGAAATAAAGCAGTGATAACTGAGACGGTAGTAAGAGGATGAATAAAGGAGCCATTAAGGAACGTGTTTGTAACAGAACTTTCTAGATGCTGGCCTCAAGGAGGAGTGTCAGGGGCAGCCATGTGCCGCCATATATCATCCAATTAGCCTAAGGAGCTAATTAAAAATGTACAGATTCCAGGGTCCAACCTGGAATTCAGATTTAGGAAGCCTTGGGTGAGAGGCAGAATGTGAATTTTTAATAATACTCCCCTCCCCCCATGTGAATCCAGAGCACATGAAGGGTTAATAGTTCAGCAAAGGCAAAATTGGGGGGTTATTTGTTATTAAGGGGCTGGAAAAGAAGAGGAAATCAGCAAAGGAAATGTAAAAGGAACAAAGAGGTGGGGGAAGAAGAACAGAGGTATGCAACAATACTGGAACCTCCAGGAATGCTAAGAAAGATGAGGGCTAGGCAAACAGTGATTAGATAAATTGCTTTAAATAAAAGCATATGTGGGGAACCTAGCCTAGTGTCTGACTGATATGTGCTCAGTAAATGAGTTTGATTCTTAAGAAAAAGACTTGGACTGTCGTGGTGGGACCAGAGGGTAAATGCATGTGTTGAAAAAGAGAATGACCAGCCAACATCAAAAGGCCAATAACAGACAGGTTGGGGGAAATATTCACAGCAGGTGTGATGGGAGGAGTTAATATTATTTTTATACCAAAGAGCTTTTCTCTCATAAATAAGAATCCCCGCCTAAAACTCAGTAGATGATGGTCAAAGAAGATGAACTGAGACTCTGTCTGAAAAAGAGAACGTAAAACTGGTTCACAAATGTGGATGTTTAGCCCCACTTGTATCAGAGAAATACAAGTTTAAACAAAGTGCCATTTTTGACTCTTAAGTTCATGATTAAAGTGCAAATCAGAATGATTTTGTAAAACGGCCTGTGTGTCAAAAGCTATAAAAATATGTTCCTACCTTTTTTATCCTTTAATTCTACTTCTGGGAATTTATCCTAGATTAATAGTTCAAAATATAGAAAAACTGAAAACAAAAAGATGTTCAACATGACATTATTTATAACTGAAAAGATTGGAGACAATCTCAAAAGCCAATAAGATAATTACTAAATAATTATTAGTGATTATTAGACCATTGCAAAGTTATTCATTGTCATGTTATATGATGACGGAAATGTTTTCTGTTAAGTGGAAAAAGTGGGATATAAAGTGGTACATAATACACTACATATATCATTTGAATATTGTTTTAAGAAAGCAACGTGTTTGTAGATTATATATAGGATTATGAGTGTTTTTTCCCCCTCTTTTCTGTTTCCAAATTGCTTGTAATGTGGCTACAGTCCTTTTATAATCAGAAACAAGTATGTAACAGTGACACGGTAGGATGAAAATGCTGAGAAAGGGATGAAAGCAGGACGTATGGGGTTTGACTTTTTGGGGTCCTCTTAAAAGTTGGGGTGATACTCTGAGGGAGGCCTGTAAAGTGTCTCCGCAGATCCTGAGCTGTTGTCAGCATCTTGGATCTTTCTTTTCGACCCCACCTTCCTTTCCCAGCTCCCACTTAGGCCCTTGGGGTGGTTTCCAGCTCACTGTCCAGCAGCTTTCACAAGATGCTCAAATATTAGCATTGATTGGAGCTCTTAAATTTGGGGACTTCAGGTTCTGGTTAGGTTTCTTTGAATGTGGATTCCAGTGACTCAGGGTCTATGGAAGAGCGAGAGCCACTTGTGAGGACAACACTTGAGGGGCCACAAACTCTCAGATCCCGAGAGGTCCCTCGTTGAGGACAACTTGTGCATTCTGCTAGTCCCAGGCCAGAAGGACCACCCAATATTTAAAATAAGAAGGAAGGAAAGAAAGAAAGGATACAATTATTTTCTTAGTACTGTTTGAATATTTGTTTAAGTATGGAAAGGAGCTTGAGTTCTTTTCTGGCTTAAATTTTAAACAAATATTAATATTTAATTTTTAAATATAAGTGAGATGTGGTTCTTTAGAAATGATCTGATATTTAAACGGTGCTGCAGTGTGCTGCTTGAGAAAGAGCCCGGCTGTGCATGGCGGAGAGCAAAACCCCTGGAAGGATAGAGAGAGGAACTGGAAGAAGTCTACTCATCTGGTAGAAGCTAACCCTTGAGTAGAAAAGGATTATCTTGGGTTTTCATGCAGGACAGTTTAGGGAAAAGAGCCGACGAGGAAAAAGTTGAGAACTTACTCCTCATTAGGTGAGGCAGACAGCTGAAAGTGCTGCCTAAAGCAGGGTTCCCGGTAAAAGCGACCTGCAGTGGTCTTGGAGGACAAGCCACTGAAAATCACAAGAACCAAGACTGGGCCTGGTCTGTGCCCCTGCAGAGTTCACTGATCTGATTCTGGGCAAGTTAGAAACCTGTGCTCTGCTTTTGCCTAGGGAAAAACCAATCAGCAAACCTAGTTCAGCTCAGCAAAGGCTTGTTGATTGTATGCTAATCTTAAGGCTAAGCACCGTGGAGATTACAAAGATAAATAAGATAATGGACCTTCCTTCAAAGTGTTAACACTCTAGCTGGATAAAGGGATAGATAAGTGTGTATAGGAATGGAAGGCAACTCTCTCTTTTTGAGGGATTATTTTGGGAGTAAAATCTCATCCTATATTTGAGCATATAGGAAAGGCTAATGAAAAAGAGTCCAAATTATATTTAGGCTTTCTTTTTCTTTAGGTCTAAATTGTGGACTATTCTTTTAAATACTTATGGTGGTCCCTTTCTTTTGAATTACATTTCCGAAAATGTCTTCTAAAATAGAGTGTCACCCCCTTGAGTGCAGGAATGTTTATCTGACACGTTCACTGTACCTGGAACAGCCCTCAGTGGGAACTTGTTGGATATTGTTCAATGGATATGCAAGTCAAACAGCAGACAGACATGGTCCAAGGGGACGTCTGTCTCCCAGCGAGCTAATTAGAAAATTCTTAATTACCTTTCACCTTTCAGACAGTCTTCTGAGATGTGTTTTCAGTGTTCCATGTGGCCTTTATTTTTATGCTCGTTTCACACCAGAACGTAAAGTCCATGAGCATCTGGTGAAGGCCAAGGAACCACTGCTTTCAGCATTCCCTGTAGTTTACATCTCTGTGTCTTTGTGATCACTGCCTTTTGAATCACCAGCATTTCCCGCGGATTGCAGAATGCAGTCAAACACTGAAATCTTACACATGAGCATGGCCATAGCGACAAAGAAAGGGATGCCAAAATTAATTAATAACTGTCAGATGATTTTCAACATCTTTATCTGAATAGCAATGTAGGGGAGCAGCGAAAAAGTCTAGGTTCAAAAGCTAAATGTTATTATTCTGAGGATGGCCTAGAGTAGCTTTTGCTATGTACCTGGTAGCTGCTCACCCAAATTTCAGGCAGATTTAGTAATGAGAGAAAATTATTAACCTTAAAGGCGAGCTGGCCTTTTAAACCCAAACTTATAAGTAAATTTGCAGTAAAATGGTACTTACCCTCGAAGACTTGTAACTCAACCTCCTCAAGAAGCTTTCTCTGAGCAAGGCCAAGACATCTCAGGGTATACTAAATATGTGTTTGTGAACCTGACAGCAAGGAATTCTTCCTCTCCCAGGGTCTGCCTGGACGTCTAGGTGCTGTTTTCACCCTTTTGGGTGCTGGACTCCAGGTCTCCTTCTTCTGCTCTTTTCTCCTGAGGCAGAGCCCACGCTGGTGCACTAACCTGCAGTGTCTCTGTGCTTCTCTTCTTACCTCTTCTTTCCCCTTCTCTTTCCCTTTTGCTGTGGTGTGTCCAGAAAAGGAAGTCGAGTTCCAGCGTGCACCTAATGGTGAGCCTTGCCTGCCCACCCATCCGCCCACTCCATGCTGCCTGTGCCCGCCTGCCAGCCACGCAAACCCATTCTGCCATGTGCGTGTGCTTCACTCATCCTCACTGCATGTCTGTGCTGGGTGGGCAGGTGTGGCCTATCCTGCCAGGCGGGGGCCATTGTCCAAGGTCTCCTAGTGGCCTAAAAAGTGGGCATTGGAATGTGTGGTATGGCACCCCCTGCTGCAGGGCTCGGACTGCCTCTAGCAGCCCAGGGCAGGAAGTGAAACGGGCAGGGATTTGGAGCCAGGTGGCTAGCACAAGGAGAGACCCTCACTGTCGCTCAGGAGGAGAGCCCTGCTCACCGGGCAAAAAAAGCCACGTCCCACAGACTGGCAGCCACTGGACATCTGTGGGGTGGGCAGAAGAGCTGGTTGTAGGCTCACGGCTCTGAGTCTCACTCTCCTGGCCTTGTCCCCTGTGCCAGTGCACATTAGCAGGCTGTGCCCAATGTGTCATCCTTCCCACCCAGCCCTCAGGGAACAGCTGAAAGACAACAGAGAATGCATCTTCTTGCTCATGGGACACAGGGCACCAAGAGGAACATGACAGCCTGAATCATTCTGAAATCATCCATTAAAATGGATGCCACCCTGGGTGACATCGCAGCCCTCTACAGATATGGCAGGGTTTACGACACCCTGCAGTCCTTGCACGTGTCAGGCTCTTTGTCTCAGCTGGGCTTTGCAGGCAAGACAAACATGCAATTAGTCCCGAATAGGAGGTCCATGTCAGCGGCTGAGCTAGATGGGCTCTACTCTTTCCTGGTGGGAATGGAAGAGAGCAGAGCTCACAGTAGTTTAGACCCACATCCTGACTACTCCTGGGACCCCTCTTCTCCAGCCTGCAGAATTCAATGGAGTCTTATAGCACTTGGTTCCTAGCTTGAAGTTCCATGCCTAGCCCTGGGTTTGGGGACGTCTCAGCCATTGACGGTAAGTTAGGCATGGATGGGTTCAGGTCTGGTCCAAGGGGCCGTAAAGGAGGTCTCCCCAGGCTAGAAGGAGAGGATAGTCTGGTAGCTTCTCATATGTGATCTCATTTGTGCCCTGTGCAGAGATGGTAACCACGTGTTTGTCTCTATACCTGTTAAAGAACTTGCAAGCATCAGACTGCTTCTCAGTGGCCACCACCTCCACTGGGACTCCCAGTGAGACTGAGTGCATTGATTAGGGGACTGTAAGAGGCAGAGAGCATGGATACGACTCCCTGCCCTAGAGATAGACCCCCTCCCTTCCTTGCCGTCCTCCCCGCACCCACCCTTGCTGTGCCATTCAGTGTAACATTTGGAAACACAAGGAGACATCCTGGTGGTCTCTGCTGTTAGGAACGTTAGCCTGTTTGGCAGCCTGCTCTTTCCTGGGGCTAGGTTCTGGGACTGCAGCCATAGCCCCCACCTGGATTCACCTGCCCCACCTTAGAACTCGGCCATTGCGCCCAGCTAACCAAGTCCAAGAGTTATGAGGCAGGAAGGCCAACAGCAAAGCCCTATTTCTGCTCCCTGGGGTCAGTAGATGCATTTTGTATCCATTTCCATCCCTTTCCTCTCTGGACACCATCTCCTAGGCCAGGTTTTCTTTCTCTTCTTTTCCTCTTCTTTTCCGATTAGACTTCAAGCTGGTGTTTTAGGGGGAAAGAAATGCAGGTGGCAAGTTGAAAGGGCAGCAGGAGACTGCCCCAAGACAGAGGACCCAGAGTTTCTGAATATTCTGCTTTCTTTAAAACCACCCTCCTTTTCCTTTGTAAAGTGAGAAGATCCTGCATTTCTTTGGGTGAAGATGATCCGGCATCTGGCATAAGCAGAGATTTCTGGAGAGATGCTTTAAAACAAATCTTTGGGCCGGTCCCACCTTGAGGATGCCTCCAGAGCTAGGTCTCTGGACCCCTCCAAATACTCCCCTCCTCCGATCATCTCTCCAATCATTGCTCCCATGTGCATAGTGTTATGGAGGCTACCTCAGGCCCAGCTCTTCCGGGCCAGGCCGGGGGCAAGGGAGGTCTGGGAGTCGAACCTGAGCTGCTTTGGTGACTCTAGAGGAACTAAACCATCTGTTTTCTTGTCTCAGCCACAGAGCAACAACAAAAACAGTCTCGTAAGCCCAGCCCAAGAGCCCGCGCCCTTGCAGACGGCCATGGTACCTCCTGACTACAGCTTCTCTGCCCCTGCCCCTGGCTGCCTCCCGCTCCCTCCTGCTTCCTCTTCTTGCCCTCCCTCCCAGGTCTCCTTGGCCCTTTTCCTTTCTCGATCCCTGTAGAGCAGGCTGCTGTGTGTACTGCCCGTAGACCCTTTTCCACTCATTGTCCCGCCTGACCATGCTCTCTCCTGCACGGCAGAGTGCTGCTCCTGCTCCTTTCGCTGTTGGGGGGAGGAGTTCAGGGCTCTCAGCTCCACCTCCCAGCCCCAGGCTGGGCCCCCTGTGGGTCTGCTGTGGGGGCCGGGAAGGTGAGTTGCTAGTAGAAGGAGAGGGTAGGAGCTTTCTTGGAACCTGTCCATCCGTTCTTAGAGGCCTTGTGAAATCTGCCTCAGCCTTTCCTTTGCAAAGCCATGAACAAGAAGAAGGGCTGGGATTCCCGCCCCCCACCCCCACCCCCAGAGGGTGCTGATCTCTGGGTTTCTGGGGAACCCCACGCTGCCCATGCTGAGTTCTCTCTGGCCTCATCCAAGGGTCACTGTGTACTCTCAGAGCTCTCTCTGCTAGCAACAGCTAACTAGAGAGTGGGCAGGAGGGATGGCTAGGAAAAATGGAAAGGCAATTGTGTCTGCTACTCCTTCTACTTCTTGTGGACCCTCATGCTGCCTGACATGGTGATGTAGGGACAGGAAGTCTGGGGAAGGCAGAAGGTAGGTGAAGCAGGCAGCTCTCTGGGCTCAGCTTGCTGAGGAGTATCCAGGGTCTTCCTGGGAGACCTTCGTCTATTCTCCCTGTGTCCCTGCTTCCTGTGTGCCCCTCAGTCAACACTTGGCAGGACCCAGCCTGTGCCCTCAGTCCCATAGTTCCTCCAGTGTACCTGTCCTGTGGGGAAAGAAAACTCAGAACTAGCAGGAATCAGGGACAGAGGCCCTCATCCTCTCAGCTTCCCTGGTACCTGCTTCCATTAAGTACCAGGCCTCTCTTACCAGCCAGTGCTGTCTCCTAAATCGGGGGCTTCCCAGCTCCTTGGGACCCAGCTGAGTCTGGATATTTTGTCTTCTGAGAATGGCTGGTGGGCCGGCCTCAGTGATCATAGGGACTCTGAGGGTACTGGGGTAGGAGTGGGGTCCCTCAGGGAAGAGCTGGAAGTCTGTCTCCGGGTCAAGAGGGTAATTTTCGTCTTCTCTCACAGGAACCACAAACCACCGTGGTGCACAACGCTACAGATGGGATCAAGGTGAGTGGATCCTGAGCCTGTCTCCTGCTTTCCGTGTCAGCAGGAATCAGGTGGGCTGTGTCACAGGGTCAAGGGTCCTGGGGATGGCAGCCTACAGGCTGCCCCTCAAGGCCGGGTGTTTGCAGAGTCTAGGCTGGGGGTGATGTGTAGGCACATTGTCCCTCCATTGCCAGGAAGGGCACTCACTATGCCTCAGTGATTCTGAGCTCAGGTTCTGTAGTCAGACAGGCCTGGGTTTGAGTCCTGGCCCTGGGCCACTGGATAAGACCCTCTACTAGTCTGTACCTCGGGGTTTTTATCTGTAAATGGGAGATGATAATAATAGAATTGTCCTCCATGACTTGCGATGTTTAAATGAGATTTACGTACATGTTAGCTAGAAAAACAGGCAAGAGTATAATCAGACCCCAGAGTATGCTGCACGGCCTCACCCTTTATGCCCTCAATAACCTTGTCTCCTTTTCACCACCAGTAGCAAATATTTATTGAGCCCCAAACTACCCATGGCTCTGGTTTACAGAAGTGACGAGACAAAATCCCTCTCCGTACGTGTGGGGGAGACAGATAATAAGCCAAAAACCAAGTAAATAAGGTAAAATCCAGTAGTGATAAGTGGTAAGGAGAAAATGGCACAAAGTAAAGAGAGAGTGAACAGGGCCTTTTTTACGTGGTCAGGGAAAGGCCTCCCTCAGGAGGTGATATTTGAACTAAACAATGGGAACAAAACAGCCAGGCCGACAGGGGCAGAGTGCCCTAGACAGAGGGAACTGCAAGGCAGGGGCTTGGCGTGTACATGGAATGAAGAAATAGAAGAGACGAAATCAAGCAGAGCTAAGAGTGCCGTGAGCAAGGGGTGGGGGGTAGGGGCCGGGGTGGCAGGAGGGTGATGAAGTTGGAGAAGCGGGCAGGGCCTGCTATGTAGGACTGTATAGGCATTTGCATTTTATTCCAGCAGCAACAAGAAGCTAGGGGAGGTTCTCAGCAGGGGAGTAATATAGCCTGATTTATTCTTTGACACACCACTCTGGCCATGTGGTAGGCAAGGACTTAGGGAGGAGGCAAGTGTGGAAGCAGGGAGACCAGGAAGTGATTTTAGTCGTTCAGGTGCTAGCTATCAGTAGCTTGGACTCGGGTTGTAGCTGTGTATTTGAAGAGAAGAGGCAAGGGGATTTACTTTGGAGGTAGAACTGACAGATTTGATTTTAGATGGCACAATTGAGATATGTGAGAAAGACAGAAAGAGAAGGATCAACCTAGCATCAAATCTAGGCGATGACTCTAGCCCAAATAATGGCATCGATAGTGCCATTTACTGAGTTGGGGGAGACTAGGGAGGGAGTTTGAGAATCCAAAGTTTTGTTAAGTCCAACGGCAAGGGTGGAAATAGAACTTTCTATGATTCCTCCTTGCACCTACTGTAGGAGCACACGCTCTGCTTTTGTTCTGCTTGGTTCCTCTGGTTTCCAAGGACCTGAGTGTAAAAATATGTTCTTTTTGGACTCTAGGGTTCCACAGAGAGCTGCAATACCACCACGGAAGATGAGGAGCTCAAAGGTAGGTGCTGGTCCTTGGTGGGGAAGGGACCCCAGCAGTGTTCCAGGGACCTTGGCTCCAATGGAGTACCTGCCGTGTCTGCCCTCAGTACTGAAATTGGTGGCTCCTTATACCCCAGGAGTGGACTTGGCATAAAGCTACTTTCCAAGAGCCAAGCTATGAGGCCCCTGTCTGTTGCTGGGCAGGGCCAGAGGCATCTCTTCTTTGATCCCAAGTCTGGAATAGCTAAACTAGAGCTTCTCCTGAGCCTATCCAGGGCCAGGGCTCAGGCAACTGTTCCTGTTGCTGATAATGATGTGACATCCCAGAACAGGGATATCTTGAGTCCCTGCAGAAGTAGCTTACAAATGTCTTGAGTCATAAGTAGGGTGACCAATTGTCTCAATTTCCCCAGGACTGAAGTGATTCCCAGGATGTAGAACTTTGGGCTTTAAAACAGAAACAGTCCTAGGCACATTGGGATGAGTTAGTCACTCTTGTCACAAAGCCTTGGCATGAAGGATGGTGTCAGAACCACATTTGGTTATGTCCTGGTGATCCTGTGAGGACCGCCAGCCTAAGCTTGGGCCTGGCCAGAGTGCCGGGGCGTGTGGGAAGACATTTCAGGCCAGACCACTGGGCATCTCTGTCCTACTCTTTGGTTTAGCCTCCTGGAATAGCTCCCTTTGCCTTCAGTAAGTGACCTCAGGCCAGGCTCTCAGAAAAGATGGAGGAATGTTGCAAGACAGAGCATGCCCAGGGGCAGTGAGGGGGCACCAAACCTTTGGGAATCCCCAAAAATAAGAAGCATAAATGTATAACGCAGTAAAGAACAGTAGCTCAGCATTTCTGGGATGAAGGTCAGATCAGTTCAGTTCTGGCGATGCTGGCAGAGGACGTGACTCCTTCACTGTTGGGCTCTTGACCTTGTAGCCTAGCCCCCTAGGACAGCTTTCGTGGAGGCAGGGGTCCTTGTACAGGCTGTTTGAAGGCTCTTGTGGAAGCCACCGCCCAGGTCTGCACCTCCCTGGGGTTCTTGGCTGGGAGGCCTCTCTGGCACAGGTGGCGGCGTGGGATGTGGTCCAGCGTCCACAGCAGCCCGAGGCGTCGCCTTGCCCCGGCTCTGCAGTGCCACGGGCTCGGGTCCTGTCCGGCTTGCTCGCTCACCTGCCTTGTTCTGTTTGTTTTGGCTGCTCTGCCTTGCCCTGCCCTGCCCTGGCTGGCTAGCTGCCCCGCTCCGCACTGGGAATGGCAGCTCGGTGCCTGAAGGACGGAGCTCCCGGGACAGAACAGCCCCCTCTGCAGGCATGCAGCCCCAGCCTTCTCTCTGCTCCTCAGCCAGTAAGTGTGAGGGAGGCACAGTCTGGCTTCCGTCTCCCTGGCTCATCTGAAGCCCCTCAGGGGTCCCCCCCAGAGCTGTCAGCCCAGCCCAGCTATCCATTTTAGTAAGCTTTGGGAGCTCAGCCTCTGCTAGGTGGGGGAGCTGATTGGAGATGCTGTTCACCAGGCAGGGGCCCCTGAGACCAGGGCCCAAGGACATAAAAAGAGTGGGTGGAAGAACATGGCATGGTGGGGAGAGTAGAAAGTCTCTGGGATGTCAGTGGGCCTTGCCTCAGCACTGAGCCAGGAAGAAAGGCCAAGTCAGAAGTCAGGTCAGAGGTGGTGGGAGCCGGGGTGCTAGTGACATTGCGATAGCCCAGAAACCATGTTAGGATGTGGTGTTTCCTGAGGCTCAGCATGTCATATTAGGGCTTGGGGTGAGACAGATGGTGAGACACATCTGAATTTGAATCCCAGCCTACACTACCTTTAGAAATGTGTGCGTTAGATTAAACCTCCCAGAGCTTCATTTTCCTAACCTCTAAAGCGGGAATAAAATGGCCCTTACCTTATAGCATTGTCATGAAATAGAAATGAGATGGTCGAGTGTCTTGATATGATGATGCCTTGCTGGGTTAATGGTAGCTCGTGTTGATGTTTTCAGTTGTGCCTAAAAATTTGTATTTTTAGATTATGCCTTTGTCTGCTTCTTTTTCTCCTACCATCTATCCTTTCAGTGTTTCTAAACACAATCCTCTTCACCCATAGGGCCCCAGTCAGGTCCTGCAGATGGGTTTGGTGGGGTTGGAGGTGGGGGGAGGGCGTGTGTGTGTGTGTGTGTCTGTGTGTGTGTGTGTCTGTACACACATACCTGCTTGCCTCTGTAAAGTGGATAGAGCTTGTCGGTTCCCCTAATCTGCTGCTTATTCGCCTGGGGTTGCCCCCCTGAAGGTGCTGATGGCTGTGGGCCCCCCTCCTGGCTGTACTTTTGGCTGCGCTGCCCTGTCCCAGCTGTGCCTCTGGGCTGTGCTGTTCTAATACTCGCATTTGTCTTGCAGCCTCTGGCTCCTGTGAGGAAAGGCTCGTGGCCTAGGCCAGCCCAGGGTTCTGGTCAGGGTTAGCCCAAGCTCAGGCCGAGCCCTCCCTTACCCTGGCAGCACCCTCTGCTAATAGTGACTCTCCCTGTAAGTGGGGTGCCCATGAGTGCAGGATGTCACCAGCTGCTTCTTGGCTTGGGATGGGGTGGGGGACTCTGAGGGCATCCACTCTGCCTGCCTGTCAGTGTGAGCTTGTCTTGGTTTTCCTGAGGGACACATCCTGGCATGAGAGCTGGTATGAGCTTTAGAGCTTTTCCAAGGCGTGTCTAAGGTAAACGGTGTCATCTCTCTGGTGTGAGGGTCCATTTAAAAAGAGTGTTTATAGTTCCAAGATCCTTTATCCCAGAAAAGCCCTGTGGAGGAGATGAGCAGCGTGAAGAGAATTAAGCATCCATCCTAGGGCTCTGTTCATCCTTTTGGAGCCTTCATCCCTGGTTAGATTCTCCTCTCAGGCTGCCTATTGCCCAGGGCTAGGTTCTGCACCACTGAGAGAGGGCTGGGTGGGGAGAGGGCGTATGGTAATTGAGACCTGACTGAGCCCCTTCAGGTGAGAGACATAAGTGGGTGGTGGAAACAGCCTTATCGGGAGATGCTTCTTAGAGAAGCTGAACCTTCTGGGGATGGGACACAGATTCTGGCCATAGTATTAATGATGTGCCAGGCTCCTCAGCTGTTAAAGACATGAGTGTTTTCTGCATCCTGGTTGTTGATGGAGATGGAGACAAAGGCCAGAGAACCATAACTAATGGGTGGACTTCAGGAGGAGGGGGTCATTAGCTCTACAGATAACAGAGGGAGGATGGAGAGAAAGGTGGGCTCACTCTTCCTGCAAAGGGCCTTAAAGACAGAGAAGAGGGAGGCCTTTGTCAAAGAGGTCACAGGGGATTCTTGAAGTGCTGGGGAGGGCTCTCCGTCACTTGGGGGCTCCCCAGTCCCACACAGGTAAATTGCTGGGTTTTTCCCCCCACAGTGCGAAAACAGGAGATCATTAAGATCACAGAACAACTGATCGAGGCCATCAACAATGGCGACTTTGACGCCTACACGTGAGTAGAGACCCGTTTCCTTGAGATCCAAGTCTCTGGGGGCTTCCTCCTCCCAAAAAGCAGCGAGGACCCTGGGAACAGGGAAGGCTGGGCCTTGGGCACAGTGTCTGAGTTAAACACCCGGCCGCTAGGCTGGGAGCCCTTCCAGGGGGATACCCTGTGACAGCCTGCCAGCGGCGTCCTGGTGGTGGGCTGAAGGGGCAGCTAAGCAGCTCAGCAGGCAGGGCCCCACGTTCTTAGCCATCTTCTTAGGTCTAGCCCACAGCTAACCTGCTGCAGGACAGACACTGCTGACGAGGCTGAAATATACAGGTAATTCCCACAGAACACTGACAGGCTGCTTTTCTTTTTTTTCCTGCAGGAAGATTTGCGATCCAGGGCTCACTTCCTTTGAGCCTGAGGCCCTTGGTAACCTCGTGGAAGGAATGGATTTCCATAAGTTTTACTTTGAGAATCGTGAGTGGGTTCGTGCTGCTGATATACTCCTGCCTGCCCCTCCACCCCCTTTGCCTCTGTCCCCGCTCACACTCCTCTTCCCAGTTGCCCGCTTTTCCCTTATTTGACCTGCCTGCTGCACCCTGGTCTGTGTGCTTGCCTCCTTGTGCCCTGAGAATGGTCTTAAATAGTACCTTTGAGGGCCTGGCTCCACAGCGCCACGTGCCGCTTCATTCTACAGCTGCCTCATGGGCCACGCTAGCTGCCATAATCAGGGTCACTGTATTTCTTTAAGCCTCACCTCTTTCCAAGATGATTAGAAACCATTTGCTATGAGGATGAGATGCTCTCCGCAAGTAATAATGAAGCTCTGTGTCTCAGATTTCACAATAGAGGAAATTAATGCCAGGATAAGAATGTCCAAGCAAGTAACAGGGCACTGTTGGTGATTTGTGAAATTGGAGGTTGTGGCTAGGGTCCTCCTGAATATCGAGAGAGACAGGTGTCCTGGCTGGGGGTTGTACACTGGACAGTTTGTGGACGTCGTAAGGGATAAGAAGCTGAGTCTTCACCTCTCATTTTTGCTCTCTACTCTCTAAGACCCTCCCCACCTTATTTTTTTCTCTTCCTTCACACTTTATCCTGGGTCTTCCCCATCCTGTCTTGAATTTTATTTTGTCACTGTTTTCTAACTATCATCCCCTCTGTGTCTCAGCTGCAAATGTAAACCCTAGATTATCTAAGTAATTCTGTTAGCCAGAAGCAATTCCGGAGTTTATAGAAGCTCTAGGCAAGGTTTCATGTAGCTGCTCTCTAACATTTGAATTGAACTAAGATGTGAATCTCAATAAAAGTAACACAATTCAGTGTTTGCTGATAATGGCAATCCAACTTCTTTTGGCTTTCCCCCAGTGGATACTGGGAACCCTAGGAATATCCTGAGCTTGGCTTTGATGATTCTATGTTAACTTTGGACTTTTTTTTTTTTAATCACAAAGCAATTTTAAATATTTTAAGTTCTTGATTTTGCTCTACAGCCCTAATTAGGGACAAGCCAACCCTTATGAAATCTAAACACCAGCCTGACAGAGTAGAGAGATCATAGGCTTTAGTTGAGAGTCAGATGGGCCTGAGTTCAAATGTTGTGTGATTTGGGCAAGTTACTTAACCTCCTTGAGCCTATCTCCTTATCTTATAACGAAGACATTAATATTGACCAAAGAATATAGCTCATGCATGTAAAACCCCCAGAGCAATGTCTGATTAAAAAGTAGTAGCTGCTATTATCATTGTTCCCCACCTTTCTCTTTCTTTTGGATAACTGACATTAATGTGATAGGGTTTCCTGGTCTTTGGAAGGCATGTGGGGGAACATAGAGACTCCGGTAATTGTTGCTGGAGACGGGCTGAGACCTAGAAGTGCAGGTTGGGAGGAAAGTGCCTGGCCCCGGCCTGACGCCCTCCTACCTCCCCCATCCTGCCCTGCCCCCTGCAGTCCTATCCAAGAACAGCAAGCCCATTCACACTACCATCCTGAATCCTCACGTCCACGTGATTGGAGAGGACGCAGCTTGCATCGCCTACATCCGCCTCACCCAGTACATCGACGGGCAGGGTCGGCCTCGCACCAGTCAGTCGGAGGAGACCCGGGTCTGGCACCGCCGGGATGGCAAGTGGCTCAATGTCCACTATCACTGCTCAGGGGCCCCTGCTGCACCGCTGCAGTGAGCTCAGCCACAGGTGCACCTGGTCGGGGGGTGGAGAGGGGCTGGGACAGGTGGGGTCAGAGGAGGAAGGCGCGGTTGAGAGGTGGGATTGGGGGAGGAGATAGGGGCCATCCCAGAGGAATGGCCAGGGCTGGACAATGTGGTTGTCAGAAATTATGCTCTGAAATCAGACAGACTTGGGTCCAGCTCCAGGACTCCAGATTGGGTGACCTTGGACAGAGTACTTCCTTTCCCTAAGCCTCAGTTTCCTCAGCTGTCTAAAAAAGGGAAAGAGTCGTGCCTACCTCATTAAGTTGTGAGAATTAAATAAGATACTTATAAGTAAAGCATTTAGTTCAGTGTTCAGCAAATGGGAGGTTATGTTATATTTAAATACTAGCTTCTCCCCCATTCTCCACCTTCTCAGGCAGACTTGGCCACATGTGTAGTGTGTTTAAGTCCCTGGAACTCATCTGTGTGCTTATTGTCCTCTGTTCTGTTACCACGTCTATCCTGTTTGACAGGGGCATTAGGAGATCCCAGCTGGAGGTCGAACCTTCGCAGCCAGTGGCTCTGGAGGGCCTGAGTGACAGCGGCAGTCCTGTTCGTTTGAGGTTTAAAACAATTAAATTACAAAGCGGCAGCAGCCAATGCACGCCCCTGCATGCAGCCCTCCCGCCCGCCCTTCGTGTCTGTCTCTGCTGTACTGAGGTGTTTTTTACATTTAAGGACAAAAAAAAAAAGAAAAAAAGATTGTTTTAAAAATATGGAATCCATACCATGATGCGTTTTAAAACCACCGACAGCCCTTGGGCTGGCAAGAAGGCAGGAGTTTGTATGATGCCCATCCTGGCATGAGCAGCCCTGAAGAGGTGAGCTTGGCCTCTGGCCTCCATAGACTCAGGGGACCAGGCAAGAACTCTGACAGAGCTTTTGGGGCCGTGATGTGATTGCATCCCCTGAGGTGGCCTGCCTGCCTGCCCCAGGTCTAGGAATGGACTTCTTCAGAATTTGCATAGGCGTCTAGAATGAGGCTGATGAGAACAGCGTGGCCATCAGACCTACTTGGGAGAGAACACAGAGCTCCCAACCTGCTGTGAAGGCAGCTGAGAAGCAGCGGCCTCAGGACTGAGGGCCTGGATGTTGCTGTACTGTTCCATTTAGTGTAGAAGGGAAGAGAATTGGTGCTGCGGAAGTATGTCCCCTACGAAGCCGATGAGAAACCTCGTGTTAGTCTGACATGTACTCACTCATCCATTTCTACAGGATGCACAATGCACGTGGGCCCTGACATTGAGGCCCAATCCCTGCAGTGGGGAAGGGGGAGGGGTTGCCGCTTCGCTTTGTGTTCGTTTTCTTATAACTTAGCAAGGAGAGAGCCAAACCCTGGTCAGGGCTCCCCTTGCTGCCTTTGGCAGTTCTGTTTCTATGCTGATCTGGACCATCTTTGTCTTGCCTTTTCATGGTGGTGGTCCCCATGCTGACCCTCATCTGGGCCTGGGCCCTCTGCCAAGTGCCCCTGTGGGATGGGAGGAGTGAGGCAGCGGGATTGAGTTGATGGTTGTCTCTATGCATTCAGGCTGCCCTCGGGGCTGCCTCCCTTCTTACTATTCCCTTGCTGCACGTCCATCTCTTTTCCTGTCTTTGAGATTGACCTGACTGCTTTGGCAAGAAGTGTCCTCTTTAAAGCGGCCTCTTTACTGACCAACTGAAGTATAGACTTACTGCTGGACATTCTGCATGGGCATCACCCCCCCACCACCTGCATGTATCCAAAAGAGGTGTCCAGAGCCAAGGCTCCTACATTCATTGTCCCTCTCTGTGCTCAAGGAGTTCCATTCCAGGAGGGAAAGATCTATACTCTAAGCAGATAACAGAGAAGATAATGGAGGAGCAATTGGTCATGGCCTTGGTTTCCCCAAAACAACTCTGCAAACTTATCTGCACTATTGGGGGAAAGGTGGGTAGACCCCAGCTCCCTGGACTACCTTCAAGGAGACAAAGCTACAGGTTTACCTTGGAGCCAGCTGAGAAGAGAGCAGACTCACAGGTGCTGGTGCTTGGGTTTAGCCAGGCTCCTTCGAGCACCTCATGCATGCCCCAGCCCCTGGGCCCTAGCCCTTTCCTGCCCTGCAGCCTGCAGTACCAGCACGCAGACACCTTCACCACAGGGTTTGGTTTTGCTGGCTTGAAGACAAATGGTCTTAGAGTTCATTAAGACCCATAGCTTCATATGGCTGCTCCAGCCCCACTTCTTAGCATTCTTACTCCTCTTCTGGGGCTAATGTCGGCATCTATAGACAATAGACTATTAAAAAAAAAGTCACCTTTTAAACAGGAAATGGAAGACATTTGATGCAGAATTTTTGCATGATGACATAGAAATAATTTAAAACTAGTGTTTGTTCTGAATGTTGGTAGACCCTTCATAGCTTTGTTACAATGAAACCTTGAACTGAAGATATTTAATAAAATAACCTTTAAACCGTACATTGTGTTACTGCTGTTGGAGGCTTATGCCCAGAGGCTTAGAATTTAGTAGCCTGGGTTGCAAAGCTTCAGATGGAGAGAGATGTACCTTCCCCTCCTCCTTTTGGGCCCATTTTGGAATAAAACTTACTCATAAACTCATCAGCCTCCAACCAGCCCACCTGGCTGCTGAGGCGAGTTTGGGGTAGGGGAGGAAGGATTTGGGGCCCTGGGTAGTGGGCCAGTCGTCTCGCCCCGCCTCAGGCCCCGCCTGCGCCAGGAGCCGCCCCCGCCCCCCTCCGTCATTGGGCCGGCCCAGCTCCCCCCCTCCGCGGGGCTGAGTGGACGAGCCCGTCCCCCTCGGCCCGCCCCTTCTCGGGGAGGTGCGGCGTCCGACGCTCATCAGACTGTGCCACCGGGCAGAGGGCAGGGGGTACTCCTGTGCGGCTGGGGCGCGGAACCCACCGTCTCCGAGGCTGAGGCTCGGCCGAGCGCTGCAGACGACGGTTCGGCTGCCCGGCACCTCGGCAGCTCGACTGCGCGGCTGCCCGGCCCAGAGGCGGCGGGGACCTTAGCGGACGCCGTGAGCGGCAGCGCGCCGCCTCCCCCCGGTGGGAGCGGTGGTTGGGCCCGGCTGCGGCAGAGAGTTCGCTGGGAGATGGCGGAGCCGCCGCGACGCGGCCCGAGGCCCCGAGAGCAGGGAAGCCGGGCAGCCCCGGGACGCGGCGGAGCCCGGGGACAGCGGGGAGGCCGCCCAGTCCGCCGGGTGAGCTGCCCCTGAGGCTATGCCCCCCACACACGGTCGGCTGCAGTTCTTCCCCTCGGACCACCGTAACCACCCTCAGGGTGGTCCTGGGCGGCCCCTCACCGCGGCCCTTCGCGCCCCTTGCCCTGTGACCCTTTCACTACCCTCCCTCGTAGTGGCCACACTCCTCAGCTCTCTCCCTCATTACGGGGCTCCTACTCCCCTCGGGGCTGTCCCAGCCCAATGCCTGCCTTCGATGTCACCCCAGACTCTCCTCATCGCGCCCCTTGCCCCTTCCCCTCTGATGCTCCACATCCGGTGCTGTCTTCATATCCACCTGTGACCCCACATTCTTCCTCAGCAGCGTGACTCCTTCCGTGCCCCGGTGTGCCATCCCCTCGTGCCCGTGTCGCCACTCGATATCCCCTCCTCCCACAACATCTGCTTGTCTCCCAGCGCGGGGCCCACACCCTGCCTTCCCCAAGCCCTGTCACTGTGGCTCCCTCCCAGCCCAGGCCTGGATGAGCCCTTTGGTTTCTCCCTCAGAAATCGCCCACTGCTGCACACACATGCAGCACCCCCCTTACTCCCTGTTCCTACATCTATGTGTTTCATACCACTGCACACCCTACCCCAATAGCTCCCTCCGCACCACTTCCCTAAATATTGCTGTTTCTTCTAGGTATGAAGCTAAAATGCAGTGGTGAAGAGCACGGGATGTGGAGCTTGGCAGGCCTGATTTTGAATCCCCGTTCCTCCACTGACTGAGCTGTGTGATCTTGGGCAAGTTACTAAGCTTCTCTGGGCCTCAAATTACTCATGTGAAATGGGGATAACAATCGTTTCTACCTCTTACTTATCTCTTAAGGCTGGTGTGAGCATTAAATATTTGGAAAGCTCTTAGAAGAATGTCTGGCAAAGAGTAAGCTCTCAATAATGTTCACTATTATATTTAATGCACCCCCAGTATCCACTTACCCTTCCCTGACTTCTCACTACTGTGTTTCCCCCAAAGAGAGTTGCCTCTAATTCTTAGGGCTCACCGCTTCCCATCATCATTTTGATCCTCTCACAATTCTCTTTTCATGTCAATTAGTGTTACCTAGGCCAAAGGTGAACTATTCTTAAGTCATGTCTCTCGATTCTGAAGGACCCTGTCTCTGCCTAATAACGCCTGAGATGTGTATGTTTGAGGGTGGGTGGTTGAGAGGGATTGCCAGCCACTGGCCTTACTAGGAGAGCCTAAGGTGGGGAGTGACAATAAAGCTTCTAGAAGCAGTCTATCCATTTAAGAAAAAAAATCTCCCAAATTAGGTCCCTTAAAACTGTTTCCTGATCACACTGACCTTACTCCTCTCTCTTATTGGTTGGGTATTACTTAAGCTCCTGTTGCTCTGTGTCATCCAGCTCCGCTCAGTTTGCTGTTTTTGTAACAGGACTCAGTTCTTCATGTCTCTCCAGGCTAGCTCAGGCCTCTTCTGAGCTTTTCATGGATGAGGGTATAGTACCACCTAGGCTAAGTTAGGAAGGAGAACTGGAGTGGATAGGGAGAGAGACTCTGCACTCAGCTCTCTGGTTTTTCTCGGGTCTCAGTGATGTGGCCTGCTCTGGGGTTACATTTTTATCACTGCTTCTGACATTGGCACGATGAGGTGAGAGGTAGAGGATGAGTAATTAATTTGTCACCAACAGTGGAAAAAAGAGTCCCTAAGTTCTGGGTTTGGAAGCTAATAGAATGTTTAGCTAGCACCATTTCTCTTTCCTCTTGAATTCCCCCACCATAGTGTCCACTTGACTGCAAGTTCGTTAATGCTGTTAGCCTGTGATGTTGGGTTTGATTGATAAAGAAGATTAACAAACTCATGAGTTTCCTCTTATCTGATATTTTGCTGGAGCACGAGACTTCTGGGGCTTTCCATCCCTTCCTCACAGGAAGACCTGAGCTCCTACTGGCTGGCCAACTGCTCGATCATGGGCTGGGAACTCCTTTCAGAACACATTCATTTTCAGCCTCCTGGGCTGTTTGGCCTCTTATTGATTATTTATTCCTTTCCAGTTCTTGAATATAATGCTCCAGCTCTGAGCTTAGCTCAGAGAGGGGAATCTAGAAGGGATTCTAAGAAGGGAAACAACCTCTGAAGCTAAGGTATGAGACTCAGATTGTGGTGTTCTACGATTTTTGTTTTCTTTGTTTGAGAACAAATCCTGTGAGCAGAAGGTAAGAGATGTGTGAAGAGGGTAATGGATTAATGACACAGTTTCAAAGGGAGAAATAATCCATTGATTTCTCTTTCTTACAGATAGGAGGGGACGAGATTGTGAACTCTGATGACCTCTGATGTGAGGAGCTCGAGCCAAGGGTGGAGCCTGGCTAGATTTGCATCCTGAAGCTATGGGCCAGGGGGCCATGGTGACCTGACACCAATGGACTCTGTCCAGTTGCCCCCTGTTGCCCCTTCTCCCTCCCCTACCCTATGCTAAGGGGACTTGTCTCCACCTCTTCGGGGAACTGACCCTGAAGGAATCCCTTTCCCCTCTTTTCATATCCTTCCACCCTCCCAGGAAAGCCCCATCCTATACCCTTCCTACCTCCTGTCCCTGAGGTCGTCCCCATCCCTGCCTCCCCCCCACCATGCTCAAGCTGTGGAAGGTGGTCCGCCTGGCTCGGCAGCTGGAACTGCACCGCCTCATACTGCTGCTGATTGCTTTCAGTCTGGGCTCCATGGGCTTCCTGGCTTATTACGTGTCCACCAGCCCCAAGGCCAAGGAGCCCTTGCCTCTGCCCTTGGGAGACTGCAGCAGTGGTGGGGCAGCTGGCCCTGGCCCTGGCCCTGTACGGCCTCCAGTCCCACCTCGACCTCCCAGGCCCCCAGAGACAGCTCGAACAGAACCTGTGGTCCTTGTATTTGTGGAGAGTGCATACTCCCAGCTGGGGCAGGAGATTGTGGCTATCTTGGAGTCTAGTCGTTTTCGTTACAGCACTGAGCTGGCACCGGGCCGAGGGGACATGCCCACACTGACTGACCATACCCGTGGCCGCTATGTCTTGGTGATTTATGAGAACCTGCTCAAATATGTCAACCTGGATGCCTGGAGTCGGGAACGGCTAGACCGGTACTGTGTGGAGTACGGTGTGGGCATCATTGGCTTTTTCCGAGCCCATGAGCATAGCCTACTGAGTGCCCAGCTCAAGGGCTTTCCCCTTTTTCTGCATTCAAACTTGGGGCTCCGGGACTACCAAGTGAATCCTTCCGCCCCTTTATTGCACCTCACACGCCCCAGCCGCTTGGAGCCCGGGCCACTGCCTGGCGATGACTGGACCATCTTCCAATCCAATCACAGCACGTATGAACCAGTGCTTCTTGCCAGCCTTCAGCCAGCCGAGGTGCCAGGACCGGTGCCTCGCCGGGCCCGGCTTCCCACGGTGGTACAGGACCTGGGGCTTCACGATGGCATCCAGCGGGTGCTCTTCGGCCATGGCCTTTCCTTCTGGCTCCACAAACTTGTGTTTGTTGATGCGATCGCATACCTCACCGGCAAGCGCCTCTGCCTGGACCTTGACCGCTATGTCTTGGTGGACATCGACGACATCTTTGTGGGCAAGGAAGGCACCCGCATGAAGGTGGCTGACGTGGAGGTCAGTGTTCCGTTTCCCCAGAGGCTGTTTCAAGCTCTGCCCTGTCAGACTCCCTGCTTTGGTTCTGAGCTTGTTGTAGACAGTGCCCTGCTCTTTCTAGGCAGGAAGAACACTACTTCTCAGGTTTCTCCTGCTCAGTTGCTCTCTCCTGATTTCTCGTGTCCCTGCTACTTTTCTCAGGCTTTGTTGACCACCCAGAACAAACTCAGGACCTTAGTCCCCAACTTCACCTTCAACTTGGGCTTCTCGGGCAAGTTCTACCATACCGGTGAGCTTATTCCCCTGCTCCTTCAGCATATCAGGCTTATTTGTCTGTCCCTTCACTGTCCATGTCCCTGGGGAGACAAGTTAGAGAAAATGGGCAAGATTTGGAGTCAGAATGCTGTGAGGAGCTAGAGGGTATGAATTTAGGTGAGCATGGGTGGCTGGAGGGCATGTTGGCAAGGGGCAGATAGACAGTCTTAGGTGGGCAGCTGTACCCTGGGTGGAAAGGGGTCAGTGTTGTTACAGAACAGAGGAGGGCACAGAGGCGACTGGCTGTGGTCAGTGGTCAGTGTGTGGTCATAGGGACAGAGGAGGAGGACGCAGGGGACGACATGCTGCTGAAGCACCGCAGAGAGTTCTGGTGGTTCCCCCACATGTGGAGCCACATGCAGCCACACCTGTTCCATAACCGCTCCGTGCTGGCTGACCAGATGAGGCTCAACAAACAGTTTGCTCTGGTGAGACCCTTGGATCTCTTCCCCATACTTTTCCCCAGAGATAATGCTTTCTTTCCAACCTTCCCCTAATGGGGTACCCTTTTCCTACCCTTTCCATTTTTCTTTCTGTGGAGGCATCCCCACCCTCTTTACCCTCTGCTCCCCAAACCTCACCAGGTCCTGGTGAGAGTTTATGCCATTCCCAGGAGCATGGGATTCCGACGGATCTGGGGTATGCTGTGGCCCCCCACCACTCGGGTGTGTACCCCATCCACTCGCAGCTCTATGAGGCCTGGAAATCTGTGTGGGGCATCCAGGTGACCAGCACTGAGGAGTACCCCCATCTCCGCCCTGCCCGCTACCGCCGTGGCTTCGTTCACAATGGCATTATGGTGAGGGACTCCCAGTACAAACTTGACTCCAACTCTCACATTTTGACATCCTCCAACCTGCACTGACTTGTGTTCTGTCAGCTGCCAGTCCAGTTCACCCACATAACGGGGTAGAGGGGTAAAAAGTCAATGCACTTGGCAGGAGTTTGATTACTCTAACTTCAGACCGAGTCCTCCACAAACCCAGGGAAGGCTCATGCCTCTGGACTTTTGTCCTTACTCCACTCCTCATCCTACCTTTCGTATCTCATCTAGCCCTGTTTCATCTTTCCCCTCCAGGTGCTGCCAAGGCAGACATGTGGCCTCTTCACTCACACAATCTTCTACAATGAGTATCCCGGAGGCTCTCGTGAACTAGACCGGAGTATCCGAGGTGGCGAGCTCTTTCTGACAGTGCTGCTTAATCCGGTAAAGTGCTGAGAAAGGGCTAGAAGATTGGAGAGCCCAAGTGCTTTTAGGCTGGGACCTTTGCTCACCACACCTGATTGTGAGGTGGGGTAGGCTCTCTGACTCTGACATGCAGGCACCCCCTTTGCAGATCAGCATATTTATGACCCATCTGTCCAACTACGGAAATGATCGACTGGGCCTGTACACCTTTGAGAGCCTGGTGCGCTTCCTCCAGTGCTGGACACGGCTGCGCCTGCAGACCCTTCCTCCTGTCCCTCTCGCACGAAAGTACTTTGAACTCTTCCCTCAAGAGCGAAGCCCTCTTTGGCAGGTATGGGTGGAAGTCAGACATGATGGGGGTGGGGACTGAAGAAAAGATTAGGCCTTATCTGCTTCCTGGCCTCCTTCAGAACCCCTGTGACGACAAGAGGCACAAAGATATCTGGTCCAAGGAGAAAACCTGTGATCGGCTCCCCAAGTTCCTCATTGTGGGACCCCAGAAGACAGGTGAATCATCCTTAGTCAACTTTTCTGCCCTGCCTTAAACTCAGGATCTTGGGTCAAGGAACTCCTTTCTCATACCCACCCCTCATTAATCCAGCCTCTTGAGACAGCGATTCTTAACCCTGATTGTACTTCAGAATTATCTGTGGAGGTTATTTTTTTTAAAGATCCACCAGTGATTCTGTTGCATAGTCGTATCTGAAAACCACTATTTTAACCCTTCTCTGGGCCTCTCTTAGACTTTCCTTTTCTCGGTCTAGTTTGGCCTAAGGGGGTTTTACTACCAAGAGTGGTTCTTTTCTCACCTCCTTCAAGCTCATGTTGTTGAGCTGGCTTCTCTCCCACAATGGCCTGGGCTTTCTCTCCTGTTTAGGAACTACAGCTATTCACTTCTTCCTGAGCCTGCACCCAGCTGTCACTAGCAGCTTCCCTAGCCCCAGCACCTTTGAGGAGATTCAGTTCTTCAACAGCCCTAATTATCACAAGGGCATTGACTGGTGAGACCGGGACCCCTTGGAATGCTTCTCAGAGGAACACCCCTTTCCTCCAGTATACCCCATTCCAGCTTCCGTAGCACTTCCATTGGTGCCTTCACTCTGCAAATTCTCTGTGCTCCTTCTTAGGTACATGGACTTCTTCCCTATCCCTTCCAATGCCAGCACTGACTTCCTGTTTGAAAAAAGTGCTACCTACTTTGACTCAGAAGTTGTACCACGGCGGGGGGCTGCCCTCCTCCCACGAGCCAAGATCATCACTGTGCTCACCAACCCTGCTGACAGGGCCTACTCCTGGTACCAGGTGAACCTGAAGCTAGGGACACTTCAGGGATTGAGGGAGGGAGGAGACAGACAGGAGTAAGGGTAGGGAAGTGAAAGTCGGGCCTTGGAGAAGGGTGCCTGTGCTGTCTGTCCACCAGAGCCAAGAGGAGGGCAGACTAATTCTATCACACCACCAATCCCTTCTCTTACTGTTCCTGTCCCTCAGCACCAGCGAGCACATGGAGACCCCGCTGCTCTGAACTATACCTTCTACCAGGTGATTTCAGCCTCTTCCCAGGCCCCGCTGGCACTTCGCGCCTTGCAAAACCGCTGTCTTGTCCCTGGCTACTATTCTACCCATCTACAACGCTGGCTGACTTACTACCCCTCTGGACAGGTACAGTCCCCCCAATAGCCCTCATTCGGGTCCCCTTTCCCCTCCGCTTCCCTTCAGCCCAGAGGCTTCTAAGGAACTACCACTTCTAAGAGGGATTGGTTAATCCCTGTCCCTAGTTGCTGATTGTGGATGGGCAAGAACTGCGTACCAATCCAGCTGCTTCAATGGAGAGCATCCAGAAGTTCCTGGGTATCACACCCTTTCTGAACTACACACGGACCCTCAGGTGGGAGAGGATGACCCAAGAGAGGACTGTGAGGGAAATGGGGAGGCAGGTTGATCACGTCTGTTTGGAAGACACGGATTTACCCTGTCTCGTAAGGAGAGACACGTGTCCCTGTGGGCTGGGAGACTTAGTGTACATTTATGGAGCTTGGATTCTTTTTTCCCTGCCACCTAATGGCCTCTTCCTGTTGAGCAGGTTTGATGAAGATAAGGGATTCTGGTGCCAGGGACTTGAAGGTGGTAAGACTCGCTGTCTAGGCAAGAGTAAAGGCCGGAGGTACCCAGATATGGACACTGAGGTAAGTAAATTCTGGGGCAGGTTACCCCTCTTCACCTCCAAGATCTGATTCTATGTCCCACTCTTTACCATTTCTGCCTTCATTTTTCTCCTATCAGTCCCGCCTTTTCCTTACGAGTTTTTTCCGGTACCATAATTTGGATCTGTCGAAGCTGCTGAGCCGGCTTGGACAGCCAGTGCCCTCGTGGCTTCGGGAAGAACTGCAGCATTCCAGTCTGGGCTGATGTTCCAGCCTCCTGTACCAGCAAAGACCCTCTGCTTCCCTAAGGGGCACGCCCAGAGCAGGGCCCACAAGGGAGATTTAAGTGGCCTGGCCCCACCCCCTTCTACCTCAGTGGCCCCCAGGCCTGGGATGTCTGAGAAGGGATGGGCATCCCTTACCCATAGCTCTGGGGTCTGATAAAGGGGCTTCCCTTGGTACCCCACATTATTACTAGCCACCTTTGACCCATGGTCTTGGAAGCTAGGGAGGAATGAGAGGGTCCAGGCAGGGTATAGAGGGACGTATTAATGAAATGATTTCCCTCTTCATCCCCAGAGTGTATCTATCTATACCTGGATGTGGGAAGGAGCCCTTACTGTGGGATTAATGGCATCTACCTGTGGCCCGGCCTCCCTAATGTCATTCACATTGAATGGGGAAGAGGTCGGACAGTGGCTCATAGAGCTAGTGTGAGCCCAAGCTGTGGGCTAGAAATGTCCTTAATAAACATCCTTATTTTTGTGTTTTGTCTGCCTCACTGGAGTGGGAGAAACCTAGACTAAAGTACCAGACTTGTCCCCTGGTTCAAGGTTCATCTGCACGTGGAGGGAAAGAAGGGAAAGGGCCAGGCAGACTAGAGTAAAAAAGGAGTTTATATATTTATAAATGCCAAATAAATACCAGAGGCCACCCAGCGCCCCCTCCCAGATGGGGCTGTCTCCCCCAACCCTAGGCTTCTCGGGTCAGAGACATCTTGGCCCCAAGCTACAGCCAAAGAGCAGCTGCCAGTCTGGGCTATCAGGGGACTGGGTGGGGATGATCTGTCCAGCCAAGATTCACTGCCCCTGTGAGAGGGGCCCCCATAGCCACTGGCTTGCGTCCCTGTATACGGCCCTAGGGGGGTCAGACTCAGGGGGAGAAGGTGGTCATCTCGAGTGAGACCTGTTGCCACAGCTCCTTGGTCTGTTTGCTGCGCTTGAGGTTCTGCAGGATGTCGTTGAACTGCATCATGCCCATGGGTGTCAGGCAGAAGGCGCTGCGGGCACTGCGGATCGCATTTACAAAGTCGTCGTAGTCGGCAGGGGTCAGGTGAATCAGGCGGTGGTGGATATACTGGAAGAGGGTGTGCAGCCTGAGCCACGAGGCGCGGAGCCGGGCCCCTCTGCCCTTGCATGCAGGGTGCGCTGTGCCATGCCTGCCCAGGAAGTGCCCCACCCTGCTCCATACTTCCTGGGTTGTCACCTGCATGTATGCTTGCTGACAGCGCTGCACCAGTTGGTGGAAGGCCGGGGCACGCAGATGGTTGTGGGCATGAGCGGGGCTCAGCCGCTGCAGCGTCTCCATGACGATCTCCTGCAGCACAAACGGGCTCAGCACCCCCTTGGCTGCCCCCACACAGAACTGGTGCACGTAGTTCACTCCTGGGGGGCAGGGGGAGGGGCATGAGACGGGGGTGGCCACCTCTGCCCTAGGGACCCAACTTTTATCTCAGCTCTGGCCTGGCAGAGAGCCTCCCTCCACCCCAGGAGCTGAGGTAGCCCCCCACCCCCCGCGCACGCACACATACCCGACCAAGGCCTGAACTCTGAGCAAGAGCTAGGAAGGAGGTCTGGGACAGGAAGGTGGGGGAGCAGGTGGGGGCGGGCAATGGTCCTGGGGAGGGGAGGTGTTACCCAGCTTTGCCGCCAGCCCCAGCAACCATTTGACATCATCAGTGTAGGGGGGAGAGCGGGAGAAGTTGTTGGGGTGATCATTGTGTGCCCGGCGACCCAGCATCTCCAGTGCCAACATGCCTGGGAGAAAAGAGTGGGCACATGGGGGTACATCCTCTTCACGCTCTACCCCAACCTGGTAGCTGACCCCGTAGACAATTATTAAGAGCTACGGGTAGGAGCTGTTACTGAAGAGCCTCTGGCACAACTGCAGGTAGGGGTACAGAAAGGGACCTCTCACCAACACGGTAGGCAGCATGCAGGTGGTGCAGGCTGTGTGGGTTGACAGGCTGGCTGTGCGTCTCCTCCTCGGGGGGTGGAAAACCCCCGCTCACCAGAGGGCTGGGCTGTGTGGTCAGGGCCGGCAACGAGGCACCCTGGATGGCTGGAAACGTGGATGCTGGATGGACACTGCTCACTGAGGGCGGGATGAAAGCCCCGTGAGGAACGCGGCCCAAAGGGGCAGAGAGGGTCCCCCCCTCCCTCCCCTGCCCAGTGTGCCTCCCCTCCATTCACCTGTTCCCTGTCCCCACAACTCACAGGCCACACTAGCGGGCAGTGGGAGCCCTGGCTCTGTGTGATAGGGATGCACTGTGATGGGTGCCATGGAAGGGACGGGGAAAGACACAGCAGTGGCAGCAAGTGAGGGGGGAGTCACCGAGTAAGGGTACTGAGCCCCCAGGAATGCAGGATGTACACCCTAGAAGCGGAAAGAGGAAACGAAGGAAGATAATGCGTTATAATAGGATGTAGCTTTCCCCGTTCATCCCGTAACAGTATTCCTGCATTTCTTAGTTGAGCTGGGTACCCCAGATTCCCACCACCTCTCCCAGGACTCCTGGACAGCTGTATTCGCCCAGAGTACCCCACTCCAACCCCCTATGAACTGTTCTCCCCCATTCCCAACCCCCCAGTAGAACACGGGTCTCACCTGTGGGTATGCAGAGCTGGGCACAGGGAAGACGGCAGGCCGGGGCATATGAGGCATGGGGTGGGCGGGGTGAGCTGGGTGGGTGAGGTATTGAGGGCTGCAGGGCAGGTGGGGCTGCAGAGCAGTATAGGGGTGCAGGCCAGGGGAATGACCGTGCCCCAGTCCTGGACCTGGATATAAACTGGACCCCACTGAGATCACTGGCACCACTGTGGCTGCCGCTGTCACTGCTGCCGCTGCCACTGTAACCGGCTCAGTCCCTGGGCCCCCCCTGCCCTCAGGCAGCCCCCGCCCAGTCTCCCCAGCTGCCCTGATCCCATTGGCACTACAGCTTGTAGCCCCTTCACGGGCTGTGGATGAGCCACCTGCTGTTTGCTCATATAGCCAGAACCACTGGTGAGCAACCTCAAACAACACTTCGGGGTACACGCCCCCACCCTTAGCCGCCTCTTCCACCGCCATGCAGGCTTTCTCCAACATCAGGTTATCCTGGAAGGAAGGGGCACAGAGGGGGAAGGGGGAAGGGCTTTATTCAGGGTTGACATTCCGACGTCTCCCCAGAGCTGGCTGGTTCCCAGTGAGGCGTCAGAGGTCAGGGCCAGTGCTGGTCTGAGAGCAGTGACAGCATCACACAGACACCGAGCAAACACTTGCCGACCAGCACAAGTCAAGACCCAGGTTACAGTCCCAGTTCCAAACTAATTGAGCCACCCCGTCCTGTCCCCGTCCCATCATGTCCCCGAGGCCTTCCCTAAGCATTCCATCCTGGTGATCACCTTGGTGCCTCATAGGCCTCTATTTCCTTATCTGTAAAGTAGGCACAATCTTAACCTCAGGGATGGCAGATAAAAGAAGTAATGGATGCGACAGCACATTAATACATCAAATGTCACCATGCGAGGACAAACGATAAATTGTTAACTCCAGGATATGGGAATGAAGAGCTGGGCTGTCAGCTTTCCCCATGCCCAGTCTCCCTGCCCAGAGGTCCCAAAGCAGGTCCCCAGATTGCCTATAGAAATACCTGCTCCTTGCACTGCACCAGGGCCCGCTGGATCTCATTGGGGTTCAACGCATGGGCATGAGGCAGGCAGCTTAGGGCTAGCTCCGCTGCTGCCCTCACCATATTGGAGTCTCGTGCCCGTGATGCCCTGTCAGCCAGGGATGCAACCTCAGGAGGCGTCAGGTGCCCATCCCAGCATTCTACCAGTATAGTCAGGGCTGCACTGCCAATCTCCATTGCCTGGCCTTTGGGGAGAGGAGAGAGAAGCAGAGTGGGGAGAATGGGCACCACTGGGGAGTGCGAATGGTGTCTCTCCTATCAGATCAGTAATAAGGCTCTTATCTCCATCAATTAATCCCCTTCCCATACCCAAATCAAAACCCGGGATTTACCTGTAATCCAGGAAACGTGGGAAGAATAGGTACGTGAAAGCCAGTTGGGAGAAACAAAGTTGTGCAGGCC
Organism: Rhinolophus ferrumequinum; assembly: GCF_004115265.2. Lineage (NCBI taxonomy): Eukaryota > Metazoa > Chordata > Mammalia > Chiroptera > Rhinolophidae > Rhinolophus > Rhinolophus ferrumequinum. Next base: position 51,171,934 of record NC_046299.1, on the reverse strand, counting down.
AAGGGCATAAAGCCCAATCTCGAAGGCGCAAAGGTGCAGGTTGCGGTGAGGACCCTGGTGGCCCCCTGAGGAAGATGGATGTGTGAAGATGGAAGTGCTGCTGTTGCCCCCCGCCTTGATCAGTACCGTCTTCGCCAGCTCAAAGTAGAAGTGTGCAGCGGCCTCTGACGGCTGATTGGGTACATGAGGGGCATGACTCTCGGGACGGCGGCCCTTGTACCTGAAGGGGCAATGGGGTAGGGACGGGGGTTGGGGTTTCTCTGAAATGGGTGTCCAGGTAGGTTGGGAATGACCAGGGTAAGTGAGGGCGTTGGGGGACAATAGTGGGCTTACGCTAGGACTGTGGCTCTCAGGATGGGCCAGATCAGGGGAGACAGGTATTTCTTCCCACTGACCTGCCAACTTCAACTGTCTTTGCCCGGGCCCCTCCACTGGCACTGGCCCGGCGACTTCCGCTGGAAGACGAGGAGCCCAGGGAATCTGAGGAGGAGCTGCTAATGCTGTCACTGTCCTGTCCTCGACCCCAAGAGGTAGGGGCCCAGCCTCCTCGAAGTGGCCTCCGGCTTAAGGTGGGGGAGCTATCCGATGTCGTTTCAGGGGCACTGCTGTCAATGCTGGCCATGCCTAACCCCCGAAAAGACAAGTCAATCTCAGAAGTCCCAGAAGTCAGACCTCAGGAATATCCTTCCCTCTATGTCATCCCAAGGGCTGTCATACCTGTGTGCTTCTTCTTAGGCCGCCCTGGGGAGCCCCAACCCCGTCCATTGTAGCCTCCACGACTGCCAAGTGCCAGGCGGCTAGGAACCTTCCCTTCCGGCCTTGGGGTCAAAGCCGCCTCAGAGGGGAGGCCCTCACAGGGGGAATGTGGGGAACTCTCTAGGAGGGAAAAATACAGTGGTATGAACCCAGGAAAGGGTACCCAACATGGGTCCAGACCATTCATCACCCTGCCCAGTGCCCCCACCTCACCAGGCATATTCTTCTCTGCGAAGCCCTCAGTGGGGCCTGGCCCAGCCCCTGCCACACTCCCTGGCTGAGCAGGTCCTGCAGAGCCTGAGGTCAGTGGCTGCAGGGCCCCTGGGGCAGATGGGGCCCCATGCTTTGAAGGAGACCTCTGGCTGGCAGTGGCTGGGCGGCTAGATGAGTAGAACGAACTCAGTGTCTGTGGCTTATGCGTCTGGCTCTCTCGATCCAAGAGTTTGTCTAAGATCTGGGGGACAGAGAAAGGTGACAGAATGCCCTTTATCTCCTGACTATTACCTTTTTATCTCCTTGAAATAGCTTAATACTACCTCCTCAGGAAGCCCTCCCCAGTTATAGCGATAGGAGAACCTACTGGAAAATAGAGGCTGGCTTAAATATCTTAGTATCCTCCATTATACTTACCACAGGGCTGAGTTTATTGACATCAATAAATATTGAAACCAATGAATGGATAACCGACTTTATGCTCTCTGCTTCTCTTCTACCATCCTGCCCAAGCACTCCTATAAGAACCATTGGTCTCCTGTTCTTTATGAGGTATTCCCAAGATTCCCTACTTATCTCCTATGGTCAGAATAGCCTTTTTCTCATTGTACTGAAAACCCCTGAGAAAGATGGTAGAATTTGCTCTCTTTGCCTGTCAAAATCCCAGTACCTCAGCCCCTTACCTTTTTGAGCTTGGCCTGGTCATCCTTGTAAGTGATCATCAGTGCCAATGCCAGATCACCCTTCTCCCGACGTGTGCCTTCACACAGCAGGGGATGCTCGGCCTCACTCACTGTTGTCTTCATGCCTGTAAGAAGGACAAGCTCATAGGAACTGAGAATGGCCACAACTCCCAAGCCAGCAAAGGAGAACAGGCCAGGGATCCCCAGCCACCAGCACATGACATAAGGATTTCTCCTGGTCCGACCTACATCCTCTATGCAAGGTCCCCAATGCCTATTACACTCAACCTAGCTAAGCTCAGATCCGCTTTTTTAAGACCTTCATAACCTGGCCCAGTCTACTTTCCCTTTAAGGGAATTGGGCTCCTCACTCTCATGAAGACTTGATTACCCCTGTCTTTGTTCATGGTGTTTTGTCCCCCTGCTTAGAACTTAACTCATCTTTTAACCCACATTCTATACTCTAACGCCTCCCTGAGGCCTTTCATTAGATACTTGTTTCACTGCCCTTATAACACCCAACACCCATAGCACATTTTGCCCTAAATTCTTAACTGTCTCATAGGCATTACTTGGCTTACACATGTCATCCTGGCTTCCCATTACCACAGAGCCCCTTCAGAACCAGACCCATGTCTCACGCCCTTCCAAGTCTGGGCCAGGCTTAGCTCAGACATGCTCAAGATACTGACATACTCACCCAAGGCAGCAACTGCTGCTTCAAATCCTAGTTCCTCATCCCCGGGCATCTCATTGTTCCAGTTGCGACTTGGGGGCCGGGAACCCGTAGGAGAAACCACTGGGTGAAAGTTGGGATAAGTCAGGCAGACAGGAGGATCATGGGAAAGAACGAAAGGGAGGGAACCCAAGGCTGTCATTACTATAGACCCTCCCATGAAGCTGCCTGGTGGGTCCTAGGCAATTCTGAGCTTTGGGGCTCTTGGATTTTCCCTAGAGAAAGCCAGCCCTGCCCTAGTTCCCCACTTGCTGTGGAGTCAGCCACCGTACCTGGAGCACAGAGAACGTCAAAGATGAAACTGGCCAACATGAGAGGCAAAACAGGCCGATAGTCACAGAGCGTCCCCTCCCGAAGCTCCTCTGCCCGGCACCGCATGGTGCTCATCTCACTCGGACCCAGAGGAATCTTCTTGAGCAAGGCAGCCACCTCAGACTCCTGGTATGCCAGCTTCACCTGAGGGCAAAGGAAGGAGCTCAGATCTCTCATACCTCCACGGAGATCAAGGTACAAGGCTCTGAGATTACAGCACAAGGCTCAGACAGAACCTCTGACCTCCAAGGCCTTGGTAGAAGCCGGGGGCCGCTGTAGCTCCAGGGCAAACATGCCCACTCGGAAGGCCAGGTTGTGGTGCTCCGGGCGCTCACTCAGTACTGTCAGCAGGAAGGCCGCCTTGGTCAGGGTGTTGGTAGCCACCCAGGTCTGACGGCTCGTAGATACCTTGTTCTTCTTGCCCTAAAGGGAAGCATAAGGAGGCGGGCAGATGAGTCTGACTCCCCTGGTGGAGGGAGAACGAGGCTCTCACTTGGGGTAGGGCATGGGAGAGGGTTAGGGGTAAGTGGGGAGGGAAGGGGAACGGGATCTCTCACCTTGGCAGGGGGCGGCTCTACCTTGAGGTCGGGTGGGTTGGCTAGCAGGTCCTGGGCAAGCTCCACGGTGAGACGGGAGGCCTCACTGCTGTAGCCGTGCGCATGCAGGGCCTCAGCACAGGCAAATAATACCTGGAGGGAGGACATGGGCGCCATGCAAGATGAAGTCCAAGGGCAGGACACCATGCTCACTCCTGCAGCAAACATCCCGTAAGCACCTGCCACATGCGGGGCCCTACGCTGGTCCTGGGTATACCACAGGAACTCAGTGTCTTGTTACGGAAACAAACACACAAACCAGCGTGAAGCTGGCTACCACTGAGGAAGGTCAAGAGGGGAGCAGGTGGGTAGGATGCCTCACTGGGGCCTGGGGCAGACTCAGGGAGGGTTTTGAAAGGAAGCGATCTCTAAGATCTCAGATCTAAAGCAGGAACAGGAGCTAACCAGGTAAGGTGAAGGAAGAACATTCCACACAGAAAGTCCAATCCGTGCAAAAACATAGATGTAAGAGAGCATGGCAAGCTACAGGAATGGTTCAAATGAAGGCAGTGTAAGGGACAGAGTAGCTACAGGAGGCTGGAGAAGCACACCAAGATCAGAGCAAGTGAAGCCTCATAGGTCATGCCAAGGCCTTTCCCTTTTAAAACTAAGAGCAGTAGGAAACCACTGAACAGTTTGTTTTAAGCAGCAGAGTGACAATCAGACATTTCAGGAAAACTAATATGGAAGCAGTGAAGAGAACGGACCGCAGGCAGGGAGGCCAGTTAGGAGCCTGCTATGGAATTCTGACAGTCATGGGATGTACGGTCCTGACATTCTGAACTAGAACCGGATTGCCCCTCTCCCAGCTGTGGCTGAAGTGTTCCCTCCGAGGCCCCTCACCTCCATGCGGCTCTCCTGTTCCAGTGGCTTCAGTCCAGCAAACAGGTCGTGCTCCTCCCCAGTCCCCCCCTCAGCCTTCTCTTCCTCGCCCCCAGCCCCGTCCTGGGCATTCAGATAATACGCCTGGTAGTCATCATCCTCCTCTCCAACTGCAGGGGCTGCCTCTTTGGTTTTGGGGAGCCCATTTCCACTGTCATCTGTGGAAGGGAGGTAGTCCCTGGTACCGATCTCCCCGGGTAGCAGGCCAGGGGGGCCAGCAGAGGCTGGGGGAGGCTCAGGCCCTTCTGAGAAGTACACTCCACCATCTTCTTCGTAAGTATCTGAGGGTTCAGGAAGGAAGGCGGAAGGGCCTCGGGAGCCACCCGAGGGAGGGCAGGGTGGCAGGCTTTCAGGGAATCCACCAAAGGTGCTGGCCTCTGCACCCAGGGCCAGGCTGCTGTCATCCAGGCTCATCTCAGCCAGATCCGGCTCCAGGGAGCTGTCTTCACTGCTCAGCCGCCGCTTGCTCCCACCGCCTGCTGAGCCCTTGCCCCCACTGCCAGCCCCACCCAGTGCCTTGGCTTTGCCCCCACTTGGACCCATCTTATGCAGAGCCTTATCTACCCCCTCAGCTGAGAGGCGGCGGGGACCCCTCTGTGACGAGGGGACCCCCTCACCCAATCCCTTGCGCTTGGCCCCAGGCTCTTTGGGTCGCACAGCTGGCTCAGCAGGAACAGGACGGGGCCGCTCCCGGGATTCCTCCAGGCCCCCAGGTCGGGAGGCACCTGGCCGAGGGGGCAGGGCTCGGGCCCAGCACAGTGCCAGCTTCCGGTCAGTGCCACTATAGGTGACACCGGGCAGCGGGTAGGCCTCTTCCCAGTTGAAGTAGCAGGCCTCCACCGCTGGCCGGAAGCCAGGGAAGAGCCGCTCCAGAGTCTTCTTGTGCTGTCCCCGCTTCACATTCTCAATCACCTTCAGTTGCCACTGGCGGAGCTGCGCACACAGTTCCCGGCGGCTGTGGGAACAAAGGGGTGAGGCTGCTGTGGGCTACACTCTGCACAGGTAGGGTGTAAGGGGGCAGAGTAGGCCTAGACCCTGGAAGGGGGGCACAGGGAAGTATTTCTTGAGCTAGCCCCACAGACATCACTCTAACACACAGGGGTTTTGAAAAGTGGGTGCTAATTACGGGCGGGAAGAAAGCAAGCCTCTCAGAAAAAGTGGGTGCTATTTAGGGGTGGGAAGAAAGCAAGCCTCGCTGAGGCTGGGCCTGGAGACAGAGAGGCAGAGTGGAAGAAGCGAAGGGTCTCACGTTGTGGCCAGGCATGCAGCAGAGGGGGGGTGGAGCGTAGGGAGGGCCGGGGCAAATCACTGGTCACCCTAAGGCTCAGCACCTCCTTCTAGTCCCCTGGGACTAGAAGAATGGCATGTCCCTGTGTATACGGAGATGAGGGCTGGGTCTGTCCTGGACGGGCCCAGTCTCCAAGCTGTGGTGCGTGTAGGGACAGACTCACCGCTGAGGGCTGAGTGCAGGGTCCAGCACAGCCAGCCTCCACAGTGTGACCATCTCGTCACACATGCTGGCACATGCATGGGCTGCCACCTCTGACTGCCCGTTGCTTCGGCCCGTGTGCCCACTGGCACTGCTGTGTGAGGCTGAGGTGCGCACACTGTACCACCAACCTGTTATCTGGAAACAAAGAGAACTCGGAGATGCACCTCATAGCTTGGAGAAAGGGAGGGTAGCCCTTCCCAGCGTTCCTGTCAGCAAGAGGGGAATGAACTTCAGGGAAGGAGAGAATGAACCACCACAGGCCTGCCCAACTCGGGGGGATTACCTGTTCGTAGGTGAGGCACTGGTCAGTGAGGATTTCCAACAAGGGGGCAGCATTGCTGTCCCTCCGTTTGAACATCTCCCGCACGATGCTAAGCAGGTTCCAGACCCCCTCTGGCTCGCGGCCCCTCAGAGGACGGAGCAGACATGCCCATTCAGCAGCAGCCGGAGGCTCCGTGGAGGACAGATACATGGAGTTCACATCGCTGTGAAAGTAGTAGAGTGGAAATTGATGACCCTAAGATGGAGCTGAATAAAGCAGGTGAAAGTGCAACAGGGTTTTGACACAAAAGGGGCCTTGACCCAAAAAACAGAGTGTAGGGGGAGAAAGATGCCTGTAACAAAAATTCTTAATCTCTCTCTGCCTCAGCTTCCCACCCTCTGAAAGAAAGAAAAATAACTTCTGCTCTACTTAGCTAGGAACAGATCACTGTGTGACTATGCAAAATTATCATCATGTATTGATTCATCATCACACCTTCCGTGTGCCAGGCACTGTACCAGCGCAGGGAATTAAAGGGGGAGGCACCAGCATGAACAGAACAAAGGGTCTTTCAACAGCCTGAGGGATGTCCCCTACCACCACAGACTCAGGCATGAGGAGATCCAATTTACCTGAAGACCACAGGGGAGGGGCCACAGAACTTGTGTAGTGTCTTCTTGATGTTGTCAGTGAGTGTCGATTCGTCCAAATACCAGGTACTTTGGTCGGAGGCCGAGGGCCCTGCTGTGGGGTCTGGGGGTGATAGGCAGCAGGTCACCTAGACATAGGGGCCTGGATTCGCCTGACGACATCAAGCCTTTAGTAAGTGGCGCTCTGCACTACCAGCTTCCTTTCTTCTTACTGCCCTTCTTTCTCACCACACTCACCTGGGGCTCCACACACAGTATTGATGGCTGTTGACTGGGAGGAGAGGAGTTCATCCAGGAGACGCTGGGCTGTGGGGAGGATCTGAGGGGAAAAGGGACAAAGGCATAGGTGACTCAAGGAGGCTCGGGCCTAGTCAGAAGGCTGATATCGCAGCCCCGGAGCCAGCTGGTGGAGGGTGTGCCAACCTCACTCACCTGCTGAGGGAGCTCACTGATGAGGTACTGAGCAAACTTCTGCAGCTGGTCCCTCTGCAGCCGCGACAGGGACTCCGAGACTGGGGCCCGCAGGCAGACTGCAGACGCCTGAAGGGACAGAGAGAGAAGCAGAACGAGCTGAGCAAAGGCTCGCGGAGGCCGGGCCTGGAGACAGAGAGGCAGAGTGGAGGAGGCGAAGGGTCTCACGTTGTGGCCAGGCATGCAGCAGAGGGGGGGTGGAGCGTAGGGAGGGCCGGGGCAAATTGGGAGGGCCTCACGTTGTGGATGCGGAAGAGGCAGAGCGCCACCACGTGGGTGCACCACTTGGCCCCAGCCCCACAGGTGCAGCTGCAGGAAGTGACCCGGCAGCGGTCAAACATCACAGCCACGTTGTAGGCCCCTTTGGGGGGGACCATCTGAGGTGGCACCACTGTAGCACTCAGGTGGAACCCTGGGGAGAAACATGGCTGTGGTCAAGAAGAGCCACCCAGACACAGGTCTCTGCCCTTGTCTGCGGCCCTGCAGGTATTCAGACAACTGTTCCAGCTTCTTGCAGGAGGCCCTCAAGTCATAACACAGGGACGGGCGGAGCAGGGAGTGCCACCGGGCACGAAGGCACCTTACCTATCTGCAGCGGGTCCTTCACAGCCCTCATGCGGAACAGCTGATCCCCTCGCTGGAACTCATCTGCACTGCCATTGGCCAGGCAGGAATACAGCCTGAGAGTGACGAAGAGGACGGAGACATGGCTCAGCAAATAACCTCTGCAGACCCCGTTGGAGACCACCACCTGGGGTATGCTCTCCCCAGTGTCACTCCCTCTTGGGGACAATCCCAGGCACTCCCTCCTCCCCTTGTCTTCTTCTTACTACAGCCCCAAATACAGTATCTCCTTTGTTCTGAAGGAAGCCCCATGCACTGTGTGAAATACCAGGACCCCACTCCCACCATTAGTCTTTTAGCCTCACCGAATATCCTCTTCATTCTCAGGAAAACTCCAAAAAGCAATCCGGAGCTGTAGCTGCTCAGGCACTGGGGGGTAAACTTTCTCTACCACTTCAAATGGGATGTGAAATGCCACCTGCTTTGCTGACAGCTCCACCAATGGGATCACCAGTCCGTCTTTGGAAACAAAGGTTGAAGTGAGGGAGAGAAGGAAAAATGAAAAAGGCCATACTTACTTGGCACCAATGCCAGGGCCACCTCTCATGCCCCACCTTCACTATGAAAGAAAGGGGAGATCTGTATGAAAAACCAAGGGACCCTCCTGTCAGGATCCACTCCACCTGGGGAAGGGGAGCTAAACAACCCCAGCCCACAGTCTGCTACCTAAGGTCTAGAACAGAAGACACCAGGGATATCCCTGGCAGCAAACAGGTGTGTTCTAAGATCCTAGCAAGTAATGCCTTTCACAAGGCGCAGCATCTAATTTCCCATATACCTAGCACTTTAGATTCATATTACATTGTCAGTGTCTCTTCTCTGGCTTTCTCTAATTGCTTTTTTACTATTCCTTTTTCTCTAGATGACTCCAGGCCTCTATCTAAGGAGGGAAGATAGACCAGAGCCCAGAAGAGTTAAAGATGGACCTCCAGAAGCAAGAGAAGCTGCACTTCTTTGGCACACCTGAACTCTGGCTTCCCACAGTGAAAGCCCTGGGGGGAGGTGGGAGAGATAGGCCATCCTGAGGCAACCTACGTGCTACTCCTGGAATCACCTGGAGTAGGATGGTGTTACCACTTAAGGTTCCCCACTGTTCCCCACAAAAAGCAGTGAAGCACAACAGACTGCTTATCTCACCAAATTGCTACTCGGTTTAGGAAAGAGATCAGAAAATCATGGAGTTGAAAGGAATCTTTTTAAAAAAAAAAAAAAAAAAGATTAACTTCCTTATTTTACAAATGAGCAACTGAGGGTAGCCTGGGACTGGAGCAGGTAGGGGGTGGATGAATGACATGTTTTCCTAGATTTTAACCTGTTCAGGAAGATACCAATAAGTTAAAAATCTTCACCACCATGACTTCATACTTCCTTCAAAGTGAGGGAGCTCTAAGCCCCAGGCCACCCACACATGCAAATATGAAAGAAGCAGAGAAGCCATACAAGACCCACAGTGAAACTGCCTATGATCTGTGAGTGTGTGCGCACGCGTGTGTGTACATAGAGCATATGCTCTCTCCCCAACTGAAGCTGAATACTAACACTCCTAAAAAGTAACATATGTACATTTCCGTCCCAAAGGGGTGGGCACTAGAAGTCTCTGCAGGGCGGTTTGGAAAACAGGACTCTTGGAATGGCCAGGGTAGAATCACAAATTAAACCCCTCAACTGCTGAAAAGAGTCAGCTTCCACTGAGGCCCAGAACAAAAACTGAAGAAGGCAGGGAAAGGATGTGGTGAATCCCGAGCCTGTGGAGCTTCTCTGATCATCACTGTCCTCTCCACCCCTTTAAAGCAAAATTCTTCACAGCAATAATCAGTTAATTCACTGAAAAACCCAAGGATGAAAGAAACTCACAGCGAAAAGCAGGAAGAGGGCTTCATAAGGAGATTCCAGAGACAATTACCCACACCCTGCCCCGGACCCCAGATGATGGAAATCTAAGGCTCTAATCCAGGGGTCCCAGCCTTGGCTCCGACAGATGGTCAATATGGTCAGGAACCAAGCCTCTGATCTAAACCTATGGAACTATGGAATCTACTCTCACAGGCCAGTTCACCTCCCTTTTCTTCTGGGTGGAACCCCTTAGTGCAGCTGGGATCAGAGATCACCACTCTGAATCAAGAAGCTCCCAACAACACACTTTGCAATGGGATGACACACCTCAAATGGGATGACACACCTCAAATGGTCACAACCCACCCCCTTCCCACATTCTCCTGTCTACTTTCTGGCTTGCCTCAGGCTGAACTCGGTAAGCGTTCCCAAGTCCGAAACGATAGTCTTTCTTACCCCATCTCTAAGGCAAATCTACAAAAGATCTACTTTCTGTCGCTAATAATCCTATCCAAGCCAGGATTTCCCAGTCTTCACACACACACACACACACACACACACACACACACACACACACACACACACGCTGCGGAGAAGCTAACCCCAGAAAGACCAGAAAAGCGAGTCCTGAAGTCCGTTCAAAGCTTGGTACAGCTCGCGGTCCGGGACAGCTCCCGAGCAGGGACAGCTCCCGAGCAGGGACAGCTTCCGAGCAAGGCCGGAGCAGGGCCTGCCCGTTCCCCCAACCCCCCACCGGGCTCACCCTCACCTCGCATTCTGGTACTGCCACTGCCACCTCCGCCACCGCCGCCAGTGGGGGAATTGGGCCCCGCCGACTGTTTGCGCCATCCCCGCCAGTTCTGGCAGAGGCTCTCGGCCTCGGAGATGAAGGAACAGAGCGAATCCTCCTCAAAGCGGTCCGAATCCTCGAATGAGAAGCGCTCCCCGTCCTCCCACTCCGCGAACATCAGCTCCATGGGGCCCGCACCCCCCGGGGCCGGGTCCCCCCCCGCGGATCCGGGGCCTGGGCCACCGGCTGGGGACTGAGGGGAGGCCCGGGGCCTGAGGGGCGAGCCGGGGCTGGGGGTGGCCGGGGCGCTCAGGGCGGCCGTGCCGGGCAAGGATCTCAGGCCTGGGAAAGATATTGAACCCGGCCTCGCCCAACTGCGAGGTGCGAACGGTGATCGCGGCCAGTCTCCGAGACTCAGGGCCCGGACGAAGCGCTCGGCAGCCGGGGCCTCTCCGCGGCTGCGGCACCGCCTCCCCCATCAGCTGATCTGAACTTCCGGCCGCGCCGGCCACCACCACTTCCGTCCTCGCGCGTTCGGGGACTGGACACAGTATGGGCAGATGTAGGGGACTTGTGTCTAATTGCTGCATTTCCTACTTTTTTTTCTCGAACCCACCCTCTGATACCATAGTGGAAGCCAACCCCAAAAGGCATACAAAGCGACCACGGATTCCAGCAATAACTCGGTGTCCATAATGTCCCCAAGGAATAAACATTCGCCAGGCACGCCGGGAGTCGTAGGCTGTCAAGCAACGCCACGGGAATCATTAAATAGAGTTATTGTCCTAAGTCCGGATAGGCCCAGGGGCCGCTTTCCCTTCTGGGAACTGTAGTCTAGACTTCATAGACTCTAATTGGGGAAGCACCAGGAAAAGAAGGCGTTTGACTTCAGGAAATGGTTGTACTGTTTGTTAGTGGAGCCTTTTGAGTCTAGGAATTCTTAACCTTTTTGTGTGCTAGGCACCTTTCAGCAACCTGGTTAGGTCCCTGGACCCCCTTCTTGAATTGTTTATAAATGCACAAAATAAAATACAAGAATTATAAAGGAAAACAATTATGTTGAAATACAATTACCAAAATAAAACAAATTGTTACAGTGATACTTTATTTATACATTAAATAACATCCAGCAGCAAGTGTTACAACTACCATTGAAGCTAGTGATGAGTATAAATGATACTAATTTTAACCTGTTCAGGAAGATACAATAACATAAAGATGTAACAAATTGTAACAAACTGTAATATACAAAAATACTGTGATTTCATATAGGTATTGCTAATGATATTGTGGTTTGTTTCCCACAGTCCTAACTGAAATGCTAAATCAGTTGTGGTTAAAGATAGAATTGTTTCCCATCCATGTTCTCAGGTCTCTTACTGGGTGTCTATAGACCCTAGGTTGAGAACTCCTAAGTCCAGTCCAAAGTGCCTAAGCACTGAGCTTCTTCCTATAGCTAAAAGCCTCAGCATGCAGAACCAGGCCCAGTTCTCTACCCATGGTGGATGAGGACTATAGGAAGATAGCTATGGTGGATCAGGGAGGCAAGACCCCCTCTTTACCTTAATAATTATTGCACTAGAGCTTGAAAAACCCCACTGATCCCGTTGTCCACTTAATGCTGTAAGGTACAAAGAAATGGTTAACTCCATTTATGACTGACAGGGCCGAATATACATAAAATGCTATACAGTTGTTTCTAACATCAGGAGGTCACAGAAGTAAATGCCTTCAGCAACTGGGTGGATATGTTAATGAGAGACAAGGACAGGTAACACACAAAGAAGGTAATTGCCAATTAAGTCTCAGTTTCACCATTTGGGAGAGTCCAGTGGCCAGGTCCCTGGAGAATGCAGACAAATAATAATCAGCTCTACTTGATTATTGTCCTGGGGATAAGAAACTATAGGGTTACCAGATCTTTTGGTTTTTTTAAAGAAAAGCTAAAATTTGGATTTTTTATGGGATTTTTCCTATTTTTGAATGCGAGCAACTAATTTAAAAACAAATTTTAACCGTGTGGGCCAAATAAAACACATCTGCAGTAGCTTTGGATCACTTTTTGGATGAGTTTGTGAAGTTCTGATTATTCTGGGAGCACCTTGCAGGGGCTATGCACAAAGTAGGTAATCACTAAATACTTACAAATGATGGCAAAAAAAAAAAAGCAACTTTGCATACAGGCAGACTTCAACATCCTTAGTGCATCCAAAGGCAAGGGCACTAAATGGTGTTAAAGGACTTCAAATGCAGGATAAGACGTAAGTTTTTGTCCTGCTCCTGAGGCAAATCAGAGCGCAAAGAACTTCCAGAGTTTAGGGGAGGATACAGGATTCAAGTATGGAGGAAGTACCTAATCCACAACAAGAGGCCAAGTTCTCTTCAGAGGCTTTTATTTCAAGATAAAGCATAACTGCCACCCAGACAATAACTCCAAAGGGTGAAAACAGTGTTTTGCCTCCTTTTATCCTTCAAATAAGAGCATAGCAGTGCAAATGTCTCTAAAACGCTTCAGTATAGTTCTCAGAAGCTACAGTCCAGTCATTGAAAATGCTTCTCAATTTTCAGCTGACATGAGGTTTGTTAGGAAACCTCTGTAACAATATATTCAGTTTCTTCGGGGGTAAATTCCCAGACTCTCCCTGGATTGATCTCATCTTTCGGGCTGCCTGGAAACACAGAACAGAAACAAAAATGACAGCTCTAAAATTTGTCCTGACCTAGGCCAGCAGTTCTTACAACATTCCAAAGCACACTAAGATACTAACCAGCCTAGAGAAATGTGTGCCATCTTCTCAGCCCTCTTTCAACAAAAGGGACGGGGGATCTACAAATGACTGTAGAATATGACACTACCATGCTAGCTAGCAACTAAGCCTAGGCTAGAAACCAATCAATCTGTCCTTCACTATTCTTCAGTTCCGTTTCAAAGAATAATGTCTGTTTGAGCAGCAATTTAAATTTTACGAAGTGGTTTCCCACTCATTCCCTCATTTCACACTCACAAAATTCTGTAACATAGGCATTAATATTAACCTTATTTTAGACTGGTCAAGTTAAGGCTCAAGATCCCAATCGTTAATGACCGTAACCTTTCCTACTTTAGTGTGTGTGAAAGCTCCCCAAACTTTTTCCTCGCCTTTTTAGAACGAGAGGGACTTCCTTATCATCTAGCAAGAGGCAGGAAAAGCCATTACTTGTAAGACGCCCACCCCTATTCTCCTCTCAAGAGGGCACCCCAGGAGCCTTCTGTCACCTCAGCCTTCGAAGCACAATCGAAGAAGTCCTGGATCTCTTTTTTGCACGCTTCGTCGCGAAATTCATTCTGCTTCCAGCAAGCCATCATCACCGACATCTCCGTGATACAGGTCGCCTCTGGAGGGGAAGAACGTGGGGACCCTCAGTCACAAGGCAACCCTTATCTTCCAGCTCTCCCACCCATTCGCAACCCCTGCACCCGCCCGGCTTCCGCTCTGGAGCCTCCTCGGTTCAGACTGCTCACCGCCCTTCTCCCGGCGCCGTTCTCCGACACGATTAGCTAGGATGAGGGGCTTGTTGGGCTTCAGTATAGGCTTCCGCGGGTTTCCAAGTCGCGCTAGGCGGCCCCGCAGGCTGGGCGTCGCCATTAGGCACCGGACTCCCGGCAGGCTCTGCGGCGCCGTGCGTGACCCTGCTTGACCCTTACGCGCTCCACGAGGTTCGGCGCGCGGCCGGCGGAAAGCTTGGCAGCTTGTTTGCGTGCACCTCTTTTTTCTTGGCCGGGTCGCCGGGATGCTGGTCTCCAACATGGGACGGTCCAGACCATTGTGTAGGTTAGCAGAACCTCTGGGGCTCGTGCGCCGACCTAGGTCACTCCTTTGTGGGTTCCGGGCCTTGAAGTCTCGGGGCAGTACCGTTCCGGGAACACGCAGGAAAAGGCCCCGATAAATAAACGCTCACTTATCGTGCTAGCCTGCTGGATTAGAGAGTGAGTGACGTAGGCAAGGCCAGAGAGGATGGGAGCGAATCGAAATATGAGGCTTTAAGGTGTTAGGTTGGGAAAGCTATTATGTTTTAATAAGCCTTCAATAACCGTTGGTTTTGACTACCTTTAGAACCACCCGAAAGCCGCAAAGACAAATTAGGCTCCCTTATTTAAACAGCTGCTACTACTTAGATACGTTTGCTTGTTAGTAATCTCATTGGATAGGGTGAAGTTTAAGCACTTTCGCATTCAGTCTTATTTAATCCTCTTGCCAGTCCTGTAAAGATACTTAGTATCATTCCAATGTATCGACTTGGCCCTTCAGTTGTGACGCCTGGCTTCATCAGACTTGATTCTAAGTTACTTAACTGTTTATAAAACTCAGTCCAAAGATGTGCCACGGATTCACAAGGCATTTAAAAATGAGCCCCAAGAAATGTTTCTGGTAATGAAAACATAACTTGAACAATCTTGTAGTTCACAAGGTGACTATTTTGGAGGACCAATATTTATGTGGTTGTGTCAATTTAGTGTGTTAATCATTTAGCCCAGATGTTTGTAATCTTCCCCCTTTATTTCTGCATGACTGGTTCTTTTTCTTACTGAGTTTCAGTTCGTGTCAGAGAGGCCTTACCCCACCACCACGACCTGTTTTATTTGCTTCATAGCACCTAATCAGTCTGAGTTATCTTGTTCATTTATTGTTTGTTTATGGCCTTACCACCAACACGTATTTCAAATGTAAGCACCATGAGAAGGGACTTTGTGTACTTTATTCATTGAATCCCCAGTGCTTAGAATAGTGTCAATAAATGTTAAATAAACAGTGTTCCAAATATTTTTGCAAGTATCCAACTTTATCATGCTCACCCCAGAAATGTAACCAAGCATGAGACACTGTTAAAAAATAAGCCTTTTATTTATACAAAGGGAAACCTGAGATAATAGAAAACAGCAACATTTGGAATACTGTGTTTCCCTGAAAATAAGACTTAGCCGGACAATCAGCTCTAATGCATCTTGGAGCAAAAATTAATATAAGACCCGGTCTTACATAAGACTGGAATATAAGACCAGGTCTTAATTTTTGCTCCAAAAGACTCATTAGAGCTGACTGTCCGGCTAGGTCTTATTTTCGGGGAACTAGGGTAATAAAGGCATTAGTCCCATTCTCCACCCCCTTGCCAGCAGCACAAATAAAACTGATTCCTAACAAAAACTTCTACCACCAATAACCCCAAGCCTGCTGCTGCATACAGAGCAGGCTGGGCTCCAAACCAGAGAAAAGTCACATTGCTTGCTTTCTCCATAGGGAAAGTGAAGCCATAGGTGCCACATGGCTATTCCTGGTTCTGCTCTTCCTTATGGAAATGTAGCATCTGGTTTACCTTGATCTTTTGTAAATACTTTTATGGCGATAGGAATAAAGGAAAAAGTTTGGGAAGTACTGACCATAAAGCAGGCATGAGTCTCTAGCCACAGTCATTCATAAACTGGTCCACTTTGTACATAAAAGTGCTAAAGGAATGCCAGTGTGAACTGGTGTAATTAGACAGAAGTAAGGATGATCCTACCTTGCGTAACCATGACTTACCCTTTTTTTTGTTGCATGTAATGAAATTTGAATCCTAACCTTAGTTTGCACTTGAGTACTAGTATCTTGCACTATAAATCAGCATTTACATTTAAACAGATTGCAAGCTTAGAAATCAAGAATCCTGAATTTGACTTCTTTCATGGGTCCCTACTGTATCAACTTTTAACGTTAAGTATTTTTGAAGGTCTGTCTTTACCTTTTTCTTTTCTGCAAAAGCCCAAATAAGTTAAAGCCAACTTTCCATGATGTTATAAAGGGCACTTTTTTATTAAAGAGTAACATGAAAAAAGAACCACCCTGCCAGGGTAATACAGCCTAAGTTATAATTTTCTTTGGCCACATCCTTAAATGTCTTATTAAGTGTGGGACCCTAGTTGTTGAGGCATCTGTATAGCTGATGGTAACTTTGCACACACACACACACACACACACACTAATTTACCACCAGATATACTAATAAGCTATGGAACTTCTCTGGTGATAATTCATTAATACAGCATTACACATTACAGCCAGGGTAGCTCTAAGGGCCAAGGTATTCTTCCCTGTCTCCCTGCCCATTAAGCTGTATGTTCAAACCACAACAATAGGAGGGTTTGGCTACATCCCCAAATCTAACAGCTTTTTATTTAGCCAGCTACTTGTGGTGGCTTAAATCTCTTCTCACCTCTCATCCCCTTGAGTTTAGGGCCTTGGGTGGGCTCCATCCAAATGTAGGCTCAATAAGTACAATAAAGTTGTATAAAAGGATATCAGTAACAGAGTGAATGAAGTTAGAGTATTCATCCCACTTAAAGTGAAAAGTGCTACAAGAATATGAGATAATTACTAGAACTATTTTGCTGGGTTGTTTTTTCCACCATAATTTTCATGACTCTGGGGGAAATGAAACTTTTGTAACATATAATATTAATAATAATAAAATAGAGGGAAGAGTTCACTAGACAGAAGAGAACAAATACCTATAAAAATGTTCACTTTGATTCACACTGGCCTATTTTAACATTTCAAAATTTATATATATATGTATATATATTTATGTTTATGTTTATATTTATATATACTTATATATTTTTTATCTATAGCCAAAAAAATGTATACACATTTTAAGAAAGGAAAAAACTATTAAAATTGTAATACTCAATATATACCAATAACAAAAGATGAATACAAGTCATGTGTATACATATTTTTGGCACCCTGGTATATGTGTGTGCGTGTATGAGGTCTGACAATTCAGTTCGTGAACTCATCCTAGAAAAAGTGCTACATAGCTCATTGCTGAATATCACTACGGTCACCTTCGAGGCACTCCCCTTGGGAAGCTATGCACCAACATCAGCACCTAGTCCACCCTTCAAAGCAATTTTGGAACTTTTTTTCTGGAATGGCCATCAGAGCTGTCATCATATTACCCTTCATGTCCTGAATGTCATTAAAATGTCTTCCTTTCAATATCTGCTTTATCTTTGTTCAGGTAAAGAAAGAAGTCATTGGGGGCCAGATCAGTAGTGAGTAGGGAGGGTGTTGCGATACAGTTATTTGTTTACTGGCTAAAAACTCCCTCACAGACAGTGCCGTGTGAGCTGGTGCATTGTCGTGATGCAAGAGCCATGAATTGTTGATGAAAAGTTCAGGTTGTCTAACTTTTCCACTCAGCCCTTTCAGTACTTCCAATAGTAAACTTGGTTAACGGTTTATCCAGTTGGTTCAAATTCATAATGAATAATCCCTCTGATACCAAAAAAGGTTAGCAATATCATTGCAACAAGTTCGCAAACTTAATTGTCAAACCATATATATGTGTGTATATATACATATATATATATATACTTTTTTTTTCTGCCATCATTTCCAGCCTTAGTCCTCATCTCTAACCTAAAATAGAGCAGTACAATTCATTACATTGACATGGCATATATTCACCACTCAATCCTTCTGTTTGTGAGGTGAGAAGGAATTCCTGATATGCCTTAGATAAGAAGCAAACCAGCAGTAAGAAAAGCTGTCAAATCTATAGCCAGTTTAACGCAGGGGAGAATGAATGTGGCAGTGGTGGCAAGGCTGTTGCATCTTCATCAGAAATTGTGGGAAACTAGGAAAGGAAAAGCTGTTTAAAATAAAGTTTGACAGGAAAGGCAATCGATATAAAAAAATACAACCCCAGAGAACCAGAATATAACCCACCAGGAGTTCTGCTTCACCACTAGTTTATAAAGCAGGAGATGCAGAAAAGAGATTGGGAAAGGTACTGAATAATGAGGGGTATGAGGAAGAGCAGAGCAGAAGTTTTCAGACCATAAACCTGGTCTGTCTTACCTCAGTTGTAGCCAAGTACTAAGGTGTTGTTCCAATCATAATTGAGAGGATGAAATGGCTAGAGAAATAAGCAGTTCTTAAAATATTCTGTCAGATCAGCACCTTGAATCAAATGGGTGTTTCAGGCTTTTGTTTGCCACTAAACCAAGAACTGGATGCCTTCCTCTCTCCTTGAGGAGAGGCCCTATTACCACAGGCTGAAACCCTGGCTACATAGCATAAGGATACAATATCAGTGGATACAACTGGAATTCTTTGAATTCATGATAAAACACTGTTCATTAAAGGTTTCTGCACTGGACACCCCTCATGTCCATGGTAAAATAAGGACTTCCATCTCCTCAGCTCTACCAAGTTAAAAGCTCTCACAAGGGTAATTAGAGATTTTGGTTCCTTTTCATGAAGATCTCATATAGGTAATCCCAAAATTTCTTCTGCTGTGTCTCATTGTTGTGGATCATGGCAGTGAGAGCTTCCCCCTGGTCCAGACCTTGCCAATAATCTTGCAGCCACATCTCCTTCCAGCTGAAATATCAAAACGGGGGTTGGATTATGGAAACAGCACAGCTGTGAGTCCTGCTTTTCTCTAAATCACAGATACAGTGATCTGTGGCTAGCACAGGGTTCTACTTCAAAGAGAAGGAAATATAAAGTAAATCCAGTACTAGTCCAGGTGATAGGCAGTAAGCCACAAACACAAAAATATCACACAGCCCAATCAATGAGTTACACTTCCTGACTTGCCGGCTGCTGGTTCCCAAGTGTGGAGGGAGTTCAGAGGCAGGCAAGACAGGGGCCAGATGAGGGAATCAGTTGTCTCCCTAAGGAAAGCAAGGGAGCATATTTATATTTAGATGGCTACCCTTTAAGTCGCACCTTTATTTAAATAATCAAAATGAAGGTGCAGCGGCATCCATTGTCTAGATTAAGACATAATCTGATTTTTTTAAATGTTTACACTGTTTTACATTTTTCCTCTAGTAAATCATTATGTTCAACATAAACTAGATAAAAAATTTTGGATGGAGGAAGGACTCCATTCCCAGGACCCAACTGTGTCAGCAGTATGTAAACAGCCCTCTGCTGCCATCCACTGTCCAAGTCTGTCTCTGCAGGCCATTCTAGCAACCTCTTGAAGATTAATCATCTTTTATTGCCTCTCCCAACAGGTGTGGTTTACTGCAAGTGACTTTAACAATTTCCCACCCCACTTCCCATGCTGACTATGTTCCCAGCGCTACCACATCCTGTCATCTACTGCAGTGGCCACCTTCCCTTCTAATACACTCTGCCCACGATTGTTTTGAAAGTATTTCCTCTATTCTGTCTAGGGTAAACGTAAAATTTATCATCCAAATCAAGGTACTTTTAAGAGTGAAAGGAGGTGCTATTATGCCAGGCTAACAGGAGTAAACTTTGACTATTGCAGACAAACCTCCCTCAAAATACTCATCTTTGTATTCCTCATTCCCACCCCCACCATATACAAGGTACTCAAGAAATAGCCGAGTTGGTTTTCAAGATGGTCCAACTCCTGAGCCCGGTATTCAGACTGCGTAGAGACTGGTCCGACTTTACTGCCCAACTTTGTGTCTCCCTCATCACTTCTCTGAACAGGCTCTGCTTTGGTTGAAACCCTTTTTGAATTACTATTGAAAACATTGTGCACATAAGCTGATTTTCATATGTTGCCCAGAATTATATTTTACATCTTTACTGAGCTTTTTCAGTTTGTCTTATTTCCCCAACTAGACTCTTGACACCTTAAAGGCAGAGTGAGCCTGTGTCTTAATATCCTTATACGACATCCCATCAGCACCTAGTGCTAAATCATTATCCACAGTAAGCAACTCAATCATTTAATTTGATGGCTGCAGGGGACCCGAGCTACCCTTACCGGTCATTCTCAGGAATCGCTTCCACACTGCCAAAGCCAGGTGTTGGCATTGGGCAGTCCATGTGTGAAGGCTGGGCAATGTGAGGCTCAGGGACAGGGACGTCCCCAGGAGAGGCTGCATGGGCTCTCTCAGCATCAAGCCGAGCCAGTTCATGGTCACAGACAAAACACTCGAAGCCACTGAGGTAGTTAGGCAGTAAAGGATCATTCACTCCCCACTCCCGATGCTTCAAACTATCCAGAAGGAACTGGTTGGTGATGCCCCCAGGTTGCTTGTATGCCAGGTATTTCATATATTCCTCATCATTCTTGTCCAGAAAGTCAATAAACTCGGCCAGCTTCTGAGGTGATTCAAAGTCATCAATGAGGATGATGGAGTGATTGTTTGGCATCCAGTCCCTCACGGAGGGAGAGCCACGGTACACAGGCACAGCACCGAGATGCATGGGGCGCCACAGCTTTTCTGTCATGTAGTCGTCACAGATGGCATTTTCCAGGGCCAAATGGAACTTATAGCGGGACAAGAAGGTCAAGAGCTCTGGATCCTCGGTGGTGGCTGTGGCTGTGTCCTGTAACCGCGGAGTGGGCAGCTCCCGATTCTGCAGGCATTTCCCGTAGGAGTCCACCTGAGCGGGGTAGAGCACAGCCGTCAAGAGAGTACAGCACGTGGCCTGGACACCCGGGGTCCTGGCCTCAGCCCGGCGCGCCCCTCCCGTCCCAGCCCCGCCAGCCACGCCCGCACCCACCGGGATGTAGCGCATGAGCTCGCGCACGTAGCGGTCCCGGTCCGCAGGCACGTCGCAGTGGGACTGCAGATAAAGCAGCGGCGCATACCCGCGGCGGCGCCACTCTGCGCGTTCCTGGAGCGGAGGCGCGGGGCGACGTAGGTAGGCAGTCCCCGGCAGCCACTGCAGCGGCAGCGGGTAGTCCGAGTGGCGACTGAATGTCGCGGTAAGATTGAAGAGGCGGATGCCCGGACCGTGGCTCAGCAGGAAGTTGTTGAGGGGCGATTCCTCGTGCAGAAGCGCCCAGCTCTGGTGCGCCAGGCGCGGCAGCGGCGCCTCAGCCGCTCGAAAGTCCGTGCCGTAGAAGAGCAGAGCGCGCGTGCGCAAGTCTCCCCGCACCCGTCGGTCCCGGGACGCCACGCACGCGCCGCGCGCGCACTCGATGCGTTCCGAGTCACCCGGGAAGTGGGGAAACAGCCCTGGGCTCCACCACAGCAACACCGGTAAGTCCACCGCCTCCTCCCTCCCTAGCCGTTGGGTTCCCGGACTGCGCGCCACCCCCACCGCGCCCAGCGCTGAGGGCGGCCGGAAAACCGCACCATCCCACGGCTCCCCCCACTCCGCCTCCCCACCGGTCGCCCCCTCTGCCACGAGCCCAGAGCCGTTGGCCGCACAGACACTAAGCACTCCCAGGGCGGCAAGCACAGACCCGGTACGGCCAGCCGCCATCTCCACTCTGGCAGCCAGTCCCCCCCTCATACAGCGCCAGACCCCGCCCTGCGTTGAGCCGTGACGGACCGAGTCCCAACGCTACGCCACCGGGGCATACGGCGCATGCGCAGCTGCACTCAGCCGGCCACTTCCCCGGAGCTATTACACGGGGCAGGAAAGGCTGGAGGGAAAGTGATACGTCACCGGTAAAAATGAGGCTACTGGTTACATCTTAATTTATTTTATTTCTTTACAAATTAAAGATGCATTGAAAAATAAACCAATGAAGAGAAGTGACAGGTCCAGAGCAGGGGCATCCCAGGCTGGGAGCAGGCAAGCCTGGCCACCATCAAGCCTAGCCCTTGTCCTGCTCCAGCCAGTTCGGGTTGGAAGATAACTGTCAGCCACTCTGTCAGTACCAAAGCCTGAGTGGTGTCCCAGCAGGAGAGAACAGAGCTCCGGCCACCTCTGCCTCTCTCCCCAACAACCCCCAGCTTGAAGAAGCGGTGTTTCCAGTGGGAGCTCAGAGTGGGATGTGGAATGGCTCTGTGAGGTATTGCAAGTTGATGACCAGGCTCCCTACAGAACCATCCAGTTTTGGGGCCTCTCCAGCTGGAAAGGAGGCTGGTACCGCTCCAGATACTACTATACTTTGCAACTCATTTCCCAGGCTCATTCACTTCTGACAGTGTGCCTCTATCCACGGAGTGATCATCAATCATTGCAGGAGAGAGAAAGAGCAATGGAAGCAGAGAAAGAAAGCTAATCAACCACCTCAGTAATGCTGACTTGGCTGCTGACTTCCAGGCCAAGAAGGATCGACCTCTTTTCTCTCCACTACCTGTGGTCTATACCCCAGCTCTTGTGCACCTGTATGTTTTATCCCTAATATAGGAAGTTGTTGATGACACTGAGCTGAATTAGCCTCTCCCCTCATAGTAATCCTGGGATCCCCATTCATTCCTGCCTGCCCCTCTCTTCTTGGAGGTTGGTCCAAAGGGACACATAATATTGCCAGGGTCTGGGTGCTTCCAAATTCCCCAACACCAAATCATATACAGTGAACTGAGAAACTACATTCATTACGACAGGATTAGCAGGAAAAGGAGGGTAAAGTGAGGGGATAGGGGCACCTTCCATCAGCAGGACATGACAGAGTGGTAGGATACTTGAGCCCAGAAAGAAGGTGTCTCCTTTACCTTCCCCTCCCCACAAAGAGACTGAGGTCAGCTTACATGACTTATAATATATGGAATTGTCCCGGTTTCTCTGCCACTCTGGGGTACTTTCTGGAAGCTGGCCTGGGACTCTGTGCCATTCACCCACTTGCTCTAGCTCAGTAGCTGCCGAATCTCCTTGTGCATATGACAGAGAAAGTCCACATAGGATGCTCCTCCATTCAGGCTCTTATCTTCCACCAGGAAGTGCTTGAACAGCATCTCCAGCTTGTCCTCCTGTTTCACCACGATAAGCTATGGCCAGAACACAGGGTCATGAGGCAGAGCCAATGGGAATTAACCATGCCCTGAAATCCCATTATCCTGTCATTTACTCACTCCCCATCCCCTTCCTGGTGAGGGCTTGACAAGGTAAGAACCCCAAGGTTCAGATCAGTGTTACCTTCATGTACCGCGATCTCTGGGCCCTTAAGCTATCGATGAGGCCTCGCACCTTCTTGGACAGTGGATTATCCAGAACTGGCAGAATACTCTGGAACACAAAATTCATTTATCCTTATGGTAAGGTACTCTGAGTCCAATCAAGATGGGGCAGCACAGATTTATGCATCATCTGAAACAAGGAGGCCTGAGAAGAATGACAGCACCCTCACTGCCCTCCAAGTGGTCCCTGCTATTTAAGGGGACTAGCACACTAACTGTTGGTTCCTACTCATATCACAAAGTGCATTTCCACACCCATATTCTTCTTGACGCCCTGCTCTCACCAAGCCACTGGGGATCTGACTGAAGGAAGAGATGTTGAAGAGGCTCTGGACAACACCCTGTTGGACACTTGCTCCCACCCAGAGGAAGAGGTTGAGCCCATTCTCCAGCAAATATATATCCCCGTTGCTTAGACGCTCTTCAGATGCTCGAACAGCTGGTGGTTCAGTGGTACTCTCAATGGGAGACTTTGTCTAGGTGAAAGGAAAGGGGAAAATGTTACTGAGGACCATGAAACATGTTTGTCCCCGCACCATGCACACCCAATTTCAGAAAGCTAAGTCCCTCAGTAACTCTGAAAATGACATCAGATAATGTACGTAAAAACAAATTCTTTAGTGTCAGACACAGATATTAATCCTTCCTCTTTCTATGATGCCCCTTTCTCAGTGCAAGGTCTCACACTCCAGCCCTCAGTTGTACCAACGGTAAGAGCCGAGGATAGAAGAAGACATTGGTCTCAGCCACGTCCATGGAGGTAACCAGCTGTCGGACGTAGGCACGGTCGTCAGTAGTGACTTCAGCTCCAGGCTGCAGGACATCACTCTTCAACACACAGTTCAGGTAAACTGGGAGTAGCTTCATGCACTCAGGAAGGATCAACTGAGGAGTGTGATCAAGATAAAGTCAGTGGTCACGAGAAATCCTTCCCAAATGCAAATATTCATCCCAACAACTCCTCCACCAACATGCTTGCCCCACCTGTCCTGCAGAGGAGGGGCTGGCACAATTCTTTCTGTAACAGGCCAGGATCTGAGCACACTGAGTGATCAGAGTGTCACGAACACTCTTCACAGGGTTGTTCAGGACCCCCCGGTATGCTGGATGGGAAAGGGAGATAGCAGTCACTGGTCAGCCACCCCATCACGTGTCTTCCCCCCACCACACCTACCAGGAATGCTCAGTTGTTGACCATCCCCTTCCTCAGCCCCAGTCCCACCCTGCCCTGCCTCTACCCTCACCAAACTTGGCCATGTAGTTGATGAGTGTGTCAGTCTCACAGTTCCGATACAGATCAGCTAGCTGGGTGCAGCAGTTCAGGGCCAGGTTGTGAATGCGGAGCCGTCGCTGCCCTGCACAGCTGGTGTAGAGCAGGGCACACTAGGGGAAGGGAGAAAGGGGGTGTTCACACCCCTCCCTCACCAAAGCCCTCTGAAAAACTGCCCCTTTGCTGTATTATTAAATGAGAGAAAAGACGTGAGCCATCCCATTCCCAGACTCTTCTAGTCCTCTCTACCCACCCCTCACCCTCTTCTCTGCCGCCTATTCATATCCAGTGAAATGACACTGCCTCCCCAGCCCCTGCCTCCCGCCTGCCACCTGCAGGAGGGCTCCACTCTCTTCATTGAGTCGATCGTCATGCTTGAACTCCACGGTCACTGTCTTGTCCCCATCCAGCCCGGCAAGCTCCACGTCTGTTGTGTTGCTCATGTAGAAAGCCCCAAAGAAATCTATAGCACGGATACCTGAGGCCACATGGACAGGGTCAGGGCTAAAGGTACGACAGGTGCCACTTGCCTCCCTCCCCGATTTATCCCCCCACCTGCTCTTCTCCAACCAGGACTGACCCGTACTCGTCCGGACCCGCATCACAGCATCAAAGCCAACAACCTTCTGTACATCCCGACGCAAGTCACTCAGGAACCGTTCCTGGTCATTCTCCACCTGCAGCCCCCCAGGCCCAGAGTCACATCACCGAATACATAACCTCCTGCAGACAATCTCGCTGTCCCTCCTCCACTCTACAAGCTGCTGAACTATAATAACAATAACAGTGAAGACGATATTGCTCGCTCTTAAGCACTTCTAGGTACCACATCAAGTACATGTAATTACTTAATTCTGATGACAAATACTAATGAATAAGTATTAAAATTCAATTTTACAGAGGAAGAAACAGAGACGATAGTCATTTCATGTAGCTAGTTAGTGGTAGGGCCAGAGTATCAACCAAGGACTCATTCTAAACCCCATGCTCCTAACCGCTACACTCACGGCTCCCTTCTTTACACTATGTGGTCTTTTCCTCTAACTATTCCTGTTAATGAGTCGGCAATTAAAGAGCCACTCCACATATAGACAGACATTCCCAGTCCTGCTCCCATTTGCCACCCAGAGTCCCATGCCGTACCTGAAAGCAAGTATATTTGTAGACAGAGCCACCAGTGAGCTGGGGTACAACAGAGAGCGTGGCCACATCCACATACTGGTTAGGGAAGAGGAAAAGGTCGACACAGCAACCTTGGGCCACACAATCTTTGGCCAGGCTCTGATAGGCACCTGTCTGAGGCTGGAACAGAGTCTGGGGAGGAACAGAGGACAATGTTCAAATATCTCAGCTCCACCCTATGCTGTACATGTCGTGTGGGATATTCAAAGACATGTAAGACTTCAGATCTACCTCACAGGAGTTTGTTATAGTAGAACATTCTATTAAAAAAAAAAAAAAAAAACCCAAGGGCTATGGGACGAGATGGGGTAGAGAGGTGGGGAGTGGTGGAGAAGGTTGGCAGTCACGGATGTGACATGTGAAAGGGTAGAGTGTCTATTCCAGTCCCCCTCAAGAAAATTAAGAGTACTGTACTGCATTGGGAAGAGTCACCACCTTCCTCTCTAATGGAAAGTCCTCCCCCCACTCCCACCAACCCCCACCTTCTCCTTGTCCGTGTTGATCAGCTTCCTGTCATCCCTGTTCTTCAGTTTCCCTGGGGCCTCTGCAATGGGCAGGGAGGTGTGGAACAGAAACAGCTTCCCTGCGCACTCGGCAGCCTAGGAAAGAAGAGAGGACTATTTGTTCATTCTTTCCTTTATTCATCCATTATTCATTCATCCCCTCCCTTGTCATTTATTTAGTGCCAACTATGTCAGACAGGCTGACTCACTGGACAGTCATCAATAACCGAAGAAACAGGGGTTGTATCCCAGAGGGCAAGATGGTCAGAGGAAAGTTAGGCAGAGGAGGTTGCTGGGGATGCTAGCCTTACCTTTAGCGCCTCCATTCCAGCCTGGATAACTGGGGCAAATACTGTCTCTGTTTCTCTTGTGTCTGCAAACATTTCTGGAATCTGATCCAATAAGCTGAAGAGATAGGTGACAGGAGGCAATCAAAATTGCTATCCAGATTCCAGAGTCCTCAGTTCCCTTAAGAGTCATCTGACCCTCAGACTGAAAACTCCTGAGGCACAGCCCCTGTCCTCTGCTGAGCCCTCTGCTCAACTCTCTGGCTTTCTGTGGTTGTACCCACCTGCCCCACGCCCCGCTTCACCCCACAATCTGGCTCTTACCTGGTGATGACTGCCCGAGACTCACTGACATTGACCAGGAAACCATCCAGCAGTGGCACAAACATGTCAGCCACATCAGATACAACCATCATCTGTGGCTGGGCCAGTGAGCCCTTCACATTGTAGAAGTGGAGCACCTTATTATAGGTGACAAAGCCAACGCGGATTGCTGACTCTTCTGCCCCGCCCTCCCTGTAGAAAGTGACACTGTTACTCAGACCTGCCACCTTCTCCACCACTCAGGAGGAGTGGTGTAGTATTAAAATTAAGACGATAGTCATTAATGACATCAGGCTCCATCTGCTGAGTCCACCCAGACACCACCATCACCCCTCGCATGCAAAGAAAGCGCCTCAGCTCCCTAACTCTCACCTAGGCAGAAAGTCTAACAGTGACTTGAGCTCCTCACAGAGGAGCCTAACAAGTCCACTCCTGATGGCATTGTAGGAGACGTCAATCATGAAGATGAAGGCAGGAGGGCTGGGGAACTTATTGTTCTGCAAAGGAAGGAAACGTGGGGTAAAAGGGTATTGGTAAGTAGGCCAGGTAACTAGAAAGAAGTCAACATCAAAGGGGACAACAAAGGGGTGAGGGAAATGATCACAGCAATTCTTAGCTGTCTCATTGTCCTCCACCCACTGCTCCTCCCCATGCTACCTTCCCTCACCTTGCAGTAATCTACAGTGGCCAAGAATTCATAAGAGCCCAGGGATAGCTCAGGACGGTCATAAGCATCCACACGTTTGCCGGTATGATCCAGATGTTGAAAATACTGGGGGGGAACTGTGGGGAGTACGGCAGAGTGTTACTCACAGGCCCACTCTCAATCTTAGTCTGGCCCTGGCTGAGCTCACTCTACTGCCCCACATCCCCATATATGCCCTACGTCGCCAGTTCCTAGATAACAGACCCTCATCTATCTAACTAGAAAGAGAGCACTGAGGATACAATCAGATGTCCCCCAGTCCCAGCCATTGTGAACATACCATCATTGATACAGCTGCAAAAGCAGCACTGGAAGCGCCTCCCTCCTTCAATGAACTGCATGAAAGGGCACATGTACGCTTTGCAGCGATTGCAGCGCAAAGGGCCAGATTCCCCATGGTCAACGACATACGGTAAAGCCTACGGAGCAGAGGGGAGGGGCTCAGACATAAAGGGAAGCCACAGTGGGTTGAGACATGACAATAGATGAGGAACAACCTGGAGGAAGAAGCCATGGCTCAGATACTTTGCCTGGGGAGGGAGTCCAGTGAAGGGGAATCAAAACAAATTATGTGCATACTGGTTACAGGCATATCCCTAAGAGTCTAAATTCCGTAGCTTCCTCTCCCACTCCCCATGAGAATTCCACTTCTTGAAGAAGAAAAGGGACTCTACCAAGCCAGGGGCTGCCATGGGCATATGAGAAAGCCTAAAATTACCTAGGATTCTCGTTTCCGGCCCTACAATCCTCTTCACTCTTGCCCCTAGGAATCTTGACTCCTGCTTCCTTCCCCAACCAAGTATCTATACTTGTCCTCCCCATCCCTGGGTTTCTATGACACCTACTGATGCCCCAGGCAGATGTCACCCTACAGATAAGAGACCAGCAGCCAAGTGTCCAAGCATCCTCACTCAAACCCAGGAAGAGAAAAAAACAGAGCAAGACAGAGAGAAGCAGGATGTCAAATGAGCCCCCTTGAGCTTCCAGTTATAGAGAAACCTACCCTAAGTTTGATAAGCTAGGCATAAACATGAGGGTATCCTACCAAGGCTTGGCAGAGCAGCTGCCAAGTTCTCTTTTCATACTGATTTCAGGTACTGGGGTGACAGATCAGGGTCCAAGTGAGGTAAGAGATGGACTACTGAATCCTAATCTACCTTTTTTTCTTATATGCTGTCCGAATATCCCTAACTTACCTGGGATGATTGGACAGCATATAAGAAAAAATAGAATGATGTGCTTCTAATCATCTAGAAATGACTATACTATGAGAAGCTCCTGGATCCAGTTGTCTCCTCAGGCCAGCTATCTCCTCTTCTACAAGTTGGACCTGCCTCTTTTCACATTGTTTGTTTCCCCTATGGACCCTGCTCTTTTCCAGCAATTTCTTGGGCTTTTGCTCTCAGCCCTACCACCCTCTTCAGGCATGGGCCCTGGGATAAAAAGCTATTGAAGATATTCTCCCCTCCCGCCCAACTAAGGCTTCTTCCATTGTGACTGCCAGAATCACAGCTAGGAAGAAATTTTATTCCCCCTCCCTCCCTTCTTTTCATTATACTCCAGTCCCTTCCCTGACTTACCTCTTCTGGGGGCAGCCTTGCCAGTGGCTTGATGACAGCTGCCAGGGGCACCTGAGCCTGCTTAGCCATGTCAGATGTGCAAGGGATATTATAGGATGTGCATCGGATGTATCGGGGACTTGCATTCCCTGAAGGAAGAGGTAGAAAAGCTGAGTCAGATCACAGAATCGCTCCAAACAACCAGCTCTCCATTGCTGATCCTCCCCCACCGCCCCCACAAATGCTAAAGCCAATCGTGGCTTTTTCCCCCTAGAGACCAATGAGGAGCTGGTCTCTGATTAAAGAATGACAAAAACCCCATCTGAAAGCTGATAATCTTGGAGCAAAAGCCCCCACGGGAGGAGTTAATGTCCTTCTCACCTTGGTCTTTCACCAGGAAGTTGGTGGTGACTAAGGGTGGCACCTGGCCCCGTACTCCAGTAACAAATGGCTCTGAACCCCGGTTATTCCTGTCATCCTCAATAACCTGAATCTGTAGGGAAAAGTGAAATGAGTAAGGTGACAGAAAAAAAGGGAGTACCAGGTCCCAGAGAGCCAGAAGACGCTTAAAGCTGCAGCATAGAAACTAATAATTGGCCAAGGAACACCTCATGCACCAGGCCTGTTCTCCTTTTGGAGATCATATAAAATGCTACAATCAGCAGCTAAATGCTGGACAGGCAACACCAAGAGTAGGCTTCTTTATGAATTGCCCAGACCCCCAATCAATGGTGATCACCCTGTTATTCCCCCCATTCCAGAACAGTTTCAGCTCTAATCAGAAACCTTCAAACATGATCAGATTCCACCTCCCTCCCCCATCAAGCTTACCCCTTACCCCCTCTCTCCAAGACACATTCTGAGTCAGAGCAGGAAAACAGACAACAGTAACCATGTAAAAATGAATCTACTTGGAATGACTATCTATACTCAATGAAAGTCGAAGGGACAGGGTGAGGAGAGGATTAAACAGCCAGAAATGATGAGGTGAAGTGAGGAAGCAGATGCTGCTGCCTTTTCAGGTAAGCATTAGTGTGTAAATATGGGAGAAGAGGATAAGTACCCAATTGTTATAGCCCAATCCTCAGTCCCCCATATTTTGACAACCCAGCACAGGGGAAAAAAAAAAAAGATTTTGCAAAGGTGGTAATCAAATCTGTGTGCAGGCTGATGACCTTTGGTCAGTTACTTCAAGATGAGTTTGGCAAAATCAGAAAACGTACCGAGAGAATAAGACTCCACATCACATAGCAAAAGGAGTTGAAGCTTAGAAATATACGAGAGTCAAATAGACTCTCCAGATGAGAAAGTGGCCCACACTTTCCCAAACCAGTAGTCCCTTCCCCTGGAAGAAATGCCAGTATCCCAAACCCGTACACTTATAGCCACCTACCCAAATGTTTCTCCACAACAAGCTACAGACAATCAAACCCAACGGGGAAGGATCTACCACTCACCTTTGTCCTGTTCCGTCAAATGTCACATGCGGGCTCCTGGAGGAGCCAGCAGGACTAACACCCAAGCTTAACATGCCACCTGACCCCACCTTAGAGACTGCCCTTCTACCACCCCATACTTAAGGCACTGCTAACAGCTTGCTACTTCTTCATTACATGGTGACTTGAGGCATGCACATCCTTCTAGTTTATACAAGCGAGGTCTAGAAGGACTAAGGAAAAAGGGTGGAGAGGGATGGACATGGTGGATGAGGTAAAGATGAGGTCGCAGGCATGCATGGGTGGCACTAACACAGGGATGACACGCGCACACACACCCACCCCCTGCACTTACTGGACTAGGAATGGCATCAGGGTCTATTCTGTGCCTGGTTTTCTGCTGAGGAGGCAGCTCATTGAGTTGCTTTTAGTGTTTTAATAATAAAGGCAGCAAGGGAATACAGGGAGGGAGACAAAAGAACAAGAAGCAGATGTTACTTCTCTCAACCCCTGAACAGCTAGAGCCCAGCTCACACCGCTGAAATCAGGCTCCCTCTAGATCAGAAATTCCGAGTCTTTCTGGCCCAACACAAGGCTTTAACAGCTCAGTCTATCGTGTAGAAAAATAAGGAGAGGGGCATATAGAGGCAAGCAGGGGTTATACGGGGAAGGGCTGAATGGGAGAATTCTTAAGGAAGAAGATGTTCCCTCCAAAAGGCCAAACCTCCCATCTAAGGACTACTCTTATGCTGAAAGAAGCCTCCCCTCATATCCAACCAGACTCCTCCAAGGATGGTAAAGGAAGGAGGGGCTGCTTAATCCTTTCAGGTCCCCTTTAGCCAGTAAGGTCCCCCACCCTGCTAGTTCCCCAAGGGAAGAGGGAAGAGAACAGAATGAAATATGACAATGGCTAAGCATGGTGAGGTAACTGACATAGCAAATGTTGCAGACAGCACTATAAAGTGGCCCTCACTTGGGAGGGCAGTCCCAGCCTCTCCTCCGAGTATGATAAGGAAGGCCTGAAGATTCTGATGGCTCTAAGGGTGAGATTCACCCTCTTCCCGGGAGAAGCAGCTTCCCCAAACTGCCCTTATAAACTGTAAATCACTTTTCCCATCCACACAGCAGGAGCCTAGCAAACAAAAGTACGAAAGGTTTCCTCCTAAACCACTGTCCTAGTAGGTGCAAAGAGAGACCAGTGAGGCTTTCTTTCTCTTAACACCTAACACCAGAGAGTTCCTATCAGCTCTACCCATTAAGAAGACTGCAGTCTTACTAGATCTAAGAGGACAGACCTGGATGCAGCCACTACTCCACAGAAGGGCAGAGGTTACCATGCTATGTCCAAAAGTTGACAGAATGCAGTACTCAACCCAGAGCTCTACTGACCCTTGGTTGGCTTCCCTTCCTTTCCTGCCCAGCTATGGAGTAAAAGTGCCCCCAAAAGACTTCTGGAGCCTCAAGTTCCAGTTCAAAGAGTCAAAAATTACATCTAGGTTCTACACCTACAGAATGAATGAAAAGGGAAAATAATCAGAAGGTGCTAGGCAAGTATCTCATCTGGGTTGATTCACTCATTTGTCAGCCACAAACTCCTTCCCCGGGTCCACCTAAGTATCTACTTACAGGGCTCGGGATGGCATCCGGATCCAGGCGCTTAGGAGGCAGTGGTTGAGGCGGCCCAGGCTGACTGCCAAAGGTAGGTGCTGCTTGGTAGGGACTTCCATAATTGGGCTGAGGGCCCCGGGCTGGGCCAAAGGAACCTGGATGAGGACACAAGGTTGATGAACTCAAAATCCCCTCCCTATCTCTTCTTAAGGCCTCTGGGAAATGACCATATTCTACAAATGTAGAATCATGAGGCAGAATAGTGCCCATTCAGAGAAAGACGACATTATCTGAACGATGAGAATAAAGTATGTCTTGTAAACCCTACATCCTAGTAACAATACCCTGAAGCTGTCCATCTAGTTCACCACTTAGCAAGCAGTACTACATGCAAACAAACACCTGAATAGCTTCAGCCTTTGGCTCCTAGACAGACCTCGCGCAAAACTCACCGTTTTGTTGCAGCTGATAGCCTGGCTGCTGCGAGGAGTGCATAGGTGGTGGTGGTCCTGGAAGCCCACTCAGCTGGGTGCCAGGGTGCAGGGCTTGAGGAGGAGGCGAGGACACATGGTTGGGCTGGCTCACCGGGGGTCCCCCAAAACCCTGTCCAGGCAGGGGTGGACCAGTCATCGAAGGCATCCGAGGAACCCCTGAAGCTGGGGGTGTGAAGCTGGAGGCCTGTGGGGGGGCAGATCGCTGGGGAGGCTGGGCCCCAGAATGACCCTGGGCCTGAGCATAGGAGCCATACAGACCGGAGTTGGGGAAACTTCCTGAGGCTGAGGCCAGCGACGTTGGTGGGCCTAAGAAGTAGAAGAGGCAGAGTCAGAACCCCAGTCATTCTGCCTTCTTGTTCAGTAAATCACTTCCTTTTCCACGTAAGAGGGGCAGGAATGACTGCCCCATCTGCTAGGGCTCAGAGGCACAGGAAATAAAAAGGATTGCAGTATACCCCCACAGCCTGATACTTCTAAAAAAAGGGGAACAGTAACATTCCTGTGGTCACAGCTACTTACCATAGCCCAGGCCCGAAGGGGGAGGGGCTGGTGCCATAGCCCCACTGATCTGCATTCCAGCCAGCTGGGCGGTCACCTGGGAACTTGTCGGGGGAGGGCCATAGGACACAGTCGGCTGGCTAACCACAGGGGCCAATGGGGCTGACCCAAATGGCTGAGACCCAGGGAGCCTGTGAAGAGAAGGAAGGCAGGAATGACTAGTGGACTGGGACACCCTTCAAAATTGTCAGGAACTTGACCTCATACAGGAAGCTATATTGTTTTACAGTATCTTACTCTCATCCTGGGCTCTTTTACGGCTTCATAATTTTATACATGTGTGGATAAATTACATTGCTGATCCTCTACACTATAATTGTTTATGTCACATCTTGTTTTCCATTAGGTTCACTCCACAAATATATGCCAAGCACCCTCACATCAAATATTATTCACTCTGCTGCTTACTTAGATTATCACCTCTGCCTTAATCCTTTGTTGACAAACCACCTCAGTTTTGTAATCAGAAGCCCTGAAGGAGTTGAAAAAGAAGGTACACAGAAGCATTAACACAACAGGTGCTCACACAAATGCGGTACAATTGTTTAACTTTTAAACTAAAGTATTTATTACTTTATCCTGAGAAAGATGTCAGAAAAATCTGTAAGATCAGAGGAGTAAGTCAGCTGAGTTTGGCATTCTGTACTAATCAGAAAGATGATGATGCCAACTCCACCAGGAAAGAACTAGAGAAACAGGACATAAACCAACCACGTAGCCTTCTAGCTGGACCTATCTAGCAAAGAAAGCCTGCTTACTTGGATAGCTATGTTGGATAGTCCCATTATATCAGATTGCATATCAAAATATAAACACAAAATCATTCCAATATTATTGCCTACCAACTAGCAACTGCACTGGTGTTTTACAGTGATAATGCTGCAGAAACCTACAACATAGATTATACACAGCAAGCTCCTTCTGGGAATTCAAGAATGAATCAAATTCTTCACAAAAGTAGTTTGTTACATTTAAAATTCTGATTTATCCTTCCCGTTTATGTTGTCTCTACTGAATAAGTGGTACTTTATTATATTTGGCCAGCTTCTATTAGTCCTGCAGTTTAACACTTTTCATTCATTCAACTCGTATTTCCTGAGTGTTTTGCTAGTGAACCTTCCCTCCCTAAGCTCTTTGTTGCGCTCTGCAGTTTTCGTCTTCCACAGCACCGTACTGTTAGCCCCATGGCAGGTGCTCATAGATCCTTGTCAGAATAATTATATTCCATGGTTTTACTCCATTAATATGGACAATACTATCAATTAGGGTTACTCTTTCACATGCCCTAATAACAATAAATCACTATTTTTATATGTATCTGTATATAGCTTTACAGCGTATAAAGCATCTCTAAGTGCTTTAATGTACTCCTCATAGCAAAATGATGAGGGAGACAGAGCAGATAAAAAACTGAGACACTAAGAGTATAAGTGTCAGACCAAGCTAGAACTAGAGTCCAGACCTGATTCTTAGTCCAACGTACTTGACTTTTAAATTGTGAAATACAACACGCATAGAAAAAGTTACATAAAACATATATATACTGTTGAATAATTATAATAAAAACACCCATGTAACCAAAACCAAATCAAAAAATACAATCCACTAGCATCCAAAAGCCCTGATGCCTCTCCTCCATCACAGCCCTCTTCCTTCTCCCAGACTTGATTACTTTCCTGACTTCCGAATAATCATTCCCTTGTCTTCAAAACAATATTGTTCAGTTTTGTTGGTTTTTTAAACTTTTGTAAACATACTCTTTGAGTTTTGCTTCTTTTGTTCAACCATATGTTTATGAAATTCATCTATGCTGTTGCACATAGCATTCCGTTTTATTTAGTTATTCCACTAAATAAACATGCTGCTATTTACTTAAACATTTGAATGTAAATGGATATTTAGGTTTTTTTCTAGTTTTGGGATATTACAATATTGCTATGAACACACATACATTTAATTTGTTTATATATACATGAGTTTTTCTAAGGCATATTATCTATGAATGAAATTACTGGGTTATAGGCTATGCATATCTTCAATGTTAACAGATAATTTCAAATTATTTTCCCAGAGTAGTTGTACTAATTTTCATTTGACCACCAGTACATAAGAGTTCCTATTCCTCCATATCCTCAGTAACATTTTTATATTGTCAGACTTTGTAATTTTGCTAATCTTATGGATACATAGTAGAATCCTGTTGTGGTTTTTAATTTGTATTTTTTTCATTACTTATGAGGTTGAACAGCTTTTCTCCCCCAATTACAATTGACATACAATATTATATTAGTTTCAGGTGTACAGTATAGTGATTGGACATTTATATATGGTATGAAGTAATCATCCCGCTAAGTCTACACCATATGACCCCTTATTACAGTATTATTGACTATATTCCCTAGGCTGTATTTTACATCCCTGTGACTATTTTTATAACTGGCAATTTGTACTTCTTAATCCCTTTCACCTTTTTCACCCATCCTCCCAACACCCCATGTCCCATCTGGTGACCATCAATGAACAGCTTTTTAGTATGTTCTTTGGCCATTCGTGTATCTTCTTTTGTAAAATACCTATTCTAGTTTTTGTCCATTAGTTTTTCAACTGGATTGACTTTTCCTTATTGATTAAGGAGTTCATTCCATACTCCGTGTATTTTATGTGTTGATGTCTATTTTATGTGTAAATATATTTTTCCATTCTGGAACTTGTCTTTCCAATGTACTTTCCATTCAGTGTCTCCCTCTCTGATCACTCTATTCCCATCAGCACAAAAACAAACATCTCAAAGCAATCCCTATCAAAATACTAAAGACTTCTCCCACAGTACTAGAACAAATAATCCTAAAATTTATATGGAACCATAAAAGACCCCAAACAGCCATGGCAATCCTGAGAAACGAGAACAAAGGGGGAGGTATCATGCTACCTGATACCAAATCATACTATAAGGCCATAATAATCAAAACAGCATGTTAATGGCATAAAAACAGACACAGAGATCAATGGAACAGAATAGAGAGTCCAGAAATAAATGCATCCCTATATGGTCATTATATGGTCAATAAATGACCCTATATGGTCATTTAATCTATGACAATGGAAACAAGAATTTACATTGGGGTAAAGACAGTCTATTCAATAAATGGTGCTCGGAAAACTGGACACATACATGCAAAAAAAAATGAAACTGGAACACCTTCTTACACCATATAAAAGAATAAACTCAAAATGGATTAAAGACTTAAACGTAAGACCTGAAACCATAAAACTCCTAGAAGAAAATATAGGAAGTAAACACAGACATTACTCTTAATAATATTTTTACTGATATATCTCCTCAAGCAAGGAAACAAAAAGAAAAAATAAACAAATGGGACTACATCAAACTAAAAAGTTTTTTCACAGCAAAGGAAACCATCAACAAAACAAAAAGACATCCTACTGAAATGGGAGAAGATATTTGCCAATGATACATCTAATAAGGGGTTAATATCCAAAATTTATTTAAAAAACTCATACAACTCAACACCAAAAAAACAACCAGGGCCGGCCTGGTGGCTCAGGCGTTTGGTGTTCCATGCTCCTAACTCCGAAGGCTGCCGGTTCGATTCCCACATGGCCCAGTGGGCTGTCAACCACAAGGTTGACGGTTCAATTCCTCGAGTCCCGCAAGGGATGGTGGGCATCGCCCTCTGCTACTAAGATTGAACACGGCACCTTGAGCTGAGCTGCCACTGAGCTCCCGGATGGCTCAGTTGGTTGGAGCGCATCCTCTCAACCACAAGGTTGCCGGTTCGATTCCCGCAAGGGATGGTGGGCTGCTCCCCCTTTGAACTAGCAACGGCAACTGGACCTGGAGCTGAGCTGCGCCCTCCACAGCTAAGATCAAAAGGACAACATCTTGACTGGTAAAAAGTCCTGGAAGTACACACTGTTCCCCCATAAAGTCCTGTTCCCCTTCCCCAATAAAAAATAAAACAAAACAAAAAAAAAACAACCCAATTAAAAAACGAGCAGAGGACTTCACAGAAATCTCCAAAAAGGCCATACAGATGCCCAATAGACATGAAAAATGTTCAATGTCACTAGTTGTCAGAGAAATGCAAATAAAAACCACAATGAGATACCACCTCACTCCTGTCAGAATAGCCATCGTCACTATATCAACAAACAAGTGTTGACGAGGATGTGGAGAAAAGGAACCTGTGTGCACTGTTGGTGGGACTGCAAATTGGTGCAGCCACTATGGAAAACAGTATGGAGGTTCCTCAAAAAATTAAAAATAGAACTACCTTATGACCCAGCAATTCCATTACTGAGTATTTATCCAAAGAAATTCAAAACACTAATCTGAAAAAAATATATGAACCCCTATGTTTACCACAGCACTATTCACAATAGCCAACATATGGAAACAACCAAAATGCCGATCAATAGATGATTGGATAAAGAAATTGTGGTACATTTATACAATGGAGTATTACTCTGCCATAAAAAAGAATGAAATCTTACCATTTGCAACAACATGGATGGACCTAGAAGATATTTTGCTAAGTGAAATAAATCAGACTGAGAAAGACAAATACCATATGATCTCACTTATACGTGGACCCTAAAGAACAGAATAAACAAACAAAACAAACAGATTCATAGATACAGAGAACAAACTGATGGTTGCTAGATGGGAAGGGGTTGGGGGGATGGGTGATAAAGGTGAAGGGATTAGGAAGTACTAATTGGTAGTCACAAAATAGTCACAGGGATGTGTAATACAGTATGGGGAATATCAATAATGTTGTAAAAACTATGTAGGGTGTCAGATGGGTACTAGACTTATTGGGGGATCACTTCATAAATGATATAAATGCCTAACCACTGAAACTAATATAAAATAATATTGAATGTCAACTATAGTTCATATATATATATATATATATATAGTCACAGGATGTAAAGTCCAGCATAGGGAGTATAGTCAAGGGTACTGTAGTAGCTACATGCAGTGTCTGATGGGTAGTGGACTTGTTGGGGTTATCGCTTTGTGAGGGGTTTAAATGTCTAATCATTATCTTGCTTTGTACACCTGAAACTAACAAAATTAAAAATTTTTTTAAAAACTTACTACCAGTCAAAAAAAAAAAAGTAACCAACTATGGTGGAAACCACCCAAATGTCCATCAGGATAAATGGATAAACAAAATGTGATATTATATCCATACAACAAAATATTACTTCACCATAAAAAGGAAA
The DNA here is from genome assembly GCF_004115265.2 of Rhinolophus ferrumequinum. Lineage (NCBI taxonomy): Eukaryota > Metazoa > Chordata > Mammalia > Chiroptera > Rhinolophidae > Rhinolophus > Rhinolophus ferrumequinum. Next base: position 51,133,580 of record NC_046299.1, on the reverse strand, counting down.
GAAGTACTGATACATGCTACAATATAAACATTGAAAACATGATAAATGAGGCAGTCAGTTACAAAATATCACAGTATATGATTCCTCTCATATGAAAGTCCAGAATAGGGAAATCAAGAGAGATGGAAAATAGATTAGTGGTTGCTTAGCATTAGAGGACTGGGGGACTGAAGAAATAGCTACATAGGGGTAGCTATTTAGCTGAAGGATACAGTGTTTCTTCTTAAGGTGATAAAATGTTCTAAAATTGACTGTGGTAATGGTTGCACATATCCGTGAATACACTAATACCACTGAACTATACACTTTAAATTCACATGGTATTTGAATTATATCTCAATGAAGATGTTTTTTTAAAAAAAAATCCAATGAAATAAAATTGCCAGAAATCCTCACATCCCCCTTAAGCTTTTGCTCTGCTTTTTGGCCAAACCTTACAGAAGAATCAGTCTATACTTTGTTTCTGTCTTGACTTCTTTAATTACTATTTCTCTCTTTAAAGCTCCTTCTTTCTCAGTTCATTTTCCTTTTTTTCCTTGGTCTATTCCTTAGTAGTTTTCTCAACCAGGGTCTATCCGTGGTAAACTCTCAGTCTTTTTCTGAAAATGTCTCATTTGCCTTCTCTTTTAGGTAGGTACATAATTCTACATTGACAATTACATTCCCTTAGTGCTTTCAAGGTACTATTGTACTATCTGCTCTCCTCTAATAGTTTCTCTTTATTCTAATCAATATTGTTTTTCCTCTGAGAATTTTCTTCCTCCTTTCCTTCTTTCCTTCCTGCCTTCTTTCTTTCCTTCCTTCCTTCCTTTCTTTTAAGCAGGGTGTAGCTCACAGTGGCCCAAGCGGCGATCAAACCAGCAACTTTGGTCTAACCATGCTCTAACCAATTGAACCAAACAGCCACCCTCCTCTGAGAATCTCTTACGGACTGGGTTGAGATCTCTTACGGACTGGTGGTTGTTTCACAGTTGCTTCTGGAAGGTATTCCAATGATATTGCTATCCAAGATCAAAAATTTTTTTTAAAACTTTGAGATATAATTTTCATATCAAATCCACTCCTTTTAAGTGTACAAGTCAACAATTTTTAGTAAATTTATAGAGTTGTGCAAACATCACCAAAATCTAACTTTAGAATAATTTCATCACTCAAAAAAGTTCCCTCATATTCATTTGGAGTCCCAAGACCTTTTTTTTTTTCCTTATTTATCCACAGCCAGCCTGAGAGAAACAGGATTTCTTAATATCTCCCTCTGCCAGTGTAGATTTTTTTTCTAGATGATCTGTTCACTGAAGGTGCAGCCCAGACCCAGACTTTATAAACAAGGCCTCTATTCCAAACCTCAGCTCAGAAAAGCCCAAAGGGTCATCCCCCACCCCCAGTACCTGCTTAAATTTAAGTCCCCAGATTCTCAAGATGATACTCCCCACCCTCTCCACCGGCAGCAGCAGTGTCAGCTTACCACTCTCAGTTTCAGTTCCCACTTGGGCTCTAGCACTTGAGGATTTCACTTTCTTTCCTTTAAGCTTGATTATGCACTTGACAAAAATTGTTTTATTTCTATTTCCTTTCTCCTTTTTAGATGCTTGTAGCAAAAGGGTTTTCAGGTTATATTACTCTACTACCCCACTACCCAGCTAAAACTCTTTGACCCACTCCAACTAAACAGCTGTCTTCATTTCTCCACTTAAACGACATTTGTCAGTGATGCCAAACCTTGCCAAACCCAATGGTCAATTCTCAGTCCGCATTTTACCTTTCAGCAGCAAATGACAGCTGATGACTCCTGCCTTCCTGAAATTCTTTCTTCATCTAGTTTCAGATGCCACACTGTCCTGGCTAATCTCCAACCTCACTACTGCTCTTTCTCATTGTGTTTTGGTGGCTCCTACTCTGACTTCCTTTTAAATATTGGTAAGTTCCAAGGTGCAGTCTTCAAGTCTATTCTTTATTCTCAACACTCACTTTCTAAGTGATTTCATCTAATCCCATGGCTTTAAATAATATCTCTATACCGAACACCCTCAAATTTGTATTTCCAGTCCTGACATCATTCCACAGCTACAGATTTGTATATACAGCTGCCCACTCAACATCTCTACTTGGTAGCTAGTAGTTTTTGATTTTTTTATTTCTATATATTTCACCCCCAAAATCTGCTCCTTCTCAAGTATTTCTCACCTTAGTAAATTGCACCCAGTTTCTTAAGTCAACAAGTTAAGAGGTATCCAGAATTCCTCTTACTCTCAACTCACATCCAATCCTATTGACTCTACTTCAAAATGTACCCCAAATCTGACTGTCACACCTCTACCACTACTATCCTAAACCAAACCAAGATCATTTCCTACCTGAACTACTGCAACAATCTAACAGGATTCCCTACTTTTACTCTTGAACCCAGCAAAGTGACCTCTTTTTTAAAATAAATATTTTTAAAAAATTATTAGAGAATGGGGAGAGCATATGCAAAAATTTTTTTCAAGTAGTATTTTTAGTAATCACATTTGTAACAAGTGTTAGTGTTGTTGTACTAACAACACTATTGTGTATAATAAGGAATAAAATAAATGACAAATTGTGGCTTATTCCAATATTCTAATTCTATCATCCCCATAGCCTTAAGAATCAAGATTCTTGGAGTGGAAGAAAAGAGATGTAGATATAATACAGAGGCTCTGCAGTCTTGAATTTGAAGTACAAATTTTAATGAATGAGGTACTTTATCTTTAATATATGTAGATATGTATTTCTTAGCTATGTGCACAGAAAGGCCTAGAAAGTGTCCAATTAGGTAGCAATGAGCGTCCCTAGTCTTCAGATTACAGTAAAAATATATCATTTCTCACCAACAAAATAAAGGATTTCTGGGGGAAAAATGGCTAACTCCTGGTCGGGGGTATAAAATGGATAAGACAAGCCTAGTACATCTTACCATACCTAAAGATTACCAGGCCATGTCAGAAGGAATCAGGAGTCAATGGTGAGGCTCCCACTGGGCAAAGATGGACATTCTCAATTTCAATAATGATGAAAATGATGGTGGACTGAAACCCATCAAATATGTTTAAAACCATGACTCATACTGATACTAAAAAGAACTGGTCACCTTCAGAAGGTAACAGAGGACCAATTCATTCCCTTGTGAACTGGTAAATAAAGATAAAGAATCAAACATTTTTTCTACATGAATTGCACAATTGGTAACCAAATAACAGGTGAATGAATAAAAAAGAAAAAAATTAGAGTATCACCATTTTGTAAACCCAACAAATTAATATACATCTATATTAAGCATCAACAACTGCTAACATCACAAAAACAGAAAAAATAAGACAATATGTGCCTCTTATAGTCTTGCCCCACACTACCCACAGGGATTAGACATGAATCTGGCTGCCAATTTGTAGGAAATAATAGAGGAAAGAGGAACATATTGAACTGTATCATGAATATGTAACCAGGAGAATTGAGACTGTGGGAAACTATTCAGGTCAATTGGCTTGGGTTCTTCAATGATAAATAGTAAGAAAAAGAAAGAGATAGGGAATCTGTAGACTTAAAAGACACATCAAGTTGGTTTTTTAATAGGCAAAACTAAACTGTGGTGTCTAGGGATGTAACTTTAAGTGTGAAGTATTTTTAAAAACACAAGAAAATGGTTACTATAAAAGTTAGGATAATGGTTATTATGGAGGGGAGGGAGAGAGTTATCACTAAATTGGAGCACATGGAAGGGGCTCTTGGGGTGCGTGGCAGAGTTCTATTTCTTGATCTGGGTTGTAGTTATAAGGGGGTTAACTTATAATAATTTACTAAGCCATACATTTGTATGATTTTTGAATGTGTTTTATATTACATTGAAAATATCCATCGCATAAACAAACAAATAAGTGGGAACATTACTCCCCAACTTAAAACTCCCCCCAATGGCTTCTCACTGCAACTAAAATCAAATGTATACTTCTTACTATGGCTTACAAAGCACTGCATGATGGCGCCTGCCTATGTTTCTACCTTATCATCTCCACTCCTCACTCTGCTAGCCACTCTGGTCTTGCTCTTCCTCACATCCACCAAATTAATTTCTCCATCAGGAACCTTTGCACTTGTGCACTCTATCTAAGACACTCTTCTCCCAGACCTCGGAATAGCTCCCTTCATCATTTCACTGTTCAAAATATCACTTCAGAGAGGCTTTCCTTACCAATGTATTTAAAACAGCTCCCTACCTCCTCACCATTCTCTACATCTTTACTCTGTTTTCTTTTTTCATTAGTTTCAGGTGTACAAAACAATGTAACAGACATTTACACCCCTCACCAAGTGATAACCCCCCGCCTCCAATTTACTACCCCTCTGACATCGTATAATATATAGCTGTTACAATTCCATTGATTCTATTTCCTATGCTGTACTCCACATCCCGTGGCTACATATATATTATAGTTGACATTCAATATTATTCAGCTTCAGATGTATAAAGCAGTGGTCAAGCATCTACATCGTCCATGAAGTGGCTTCCCTAATAAGACAAGTGTCCATCTGACACCCTACAAAATCTTTACAACATTATTGATTATATTCCCCGAACTGTCTTTCATTTCCCGGTGGCAATCTTGTGCTTACTGATTGTGCTTTCGAATCCCTTCACCTTCTCCTTCATCCCCAATCCCCTCCTAAATAGCAACCCTCAGTTTTTCCTCTATGTCTCTGAGCCTATTTTTGTTTGATTTGCTCATTTATTCTGTTCTTTAAATTCCACATATAAGTGAGATCATATGGTATTTGTCTTTCTCTGACTTATTTTACTTGGCATAATGTTCTCTAGGTCCATCCATGTTTTATTTCTTGTCTATTTGCCTATTTGTTATTTCCTGTGTACTCCACTAGATAGTAAGCTCCATGGGGGCAGAGACTTGGTCTGTTTGTTTACTGTTTCATCTCCAACTTCTAGAATAGTATCTGACACATAATAGTACAAAATAAATATTTTTTGAGTGGGTGAATGAATGAATTCACTATACTGCTTCTCAAAGTATTCTAACACAAAGGGTTAAGGAGAGCCTCTTAGACTCTTTCCCCAGGCTTACAGTCAATGCTAAAATTGTACATTCTGGACACCCAATAAAAATGTCAGAAAGCGACTCTTCCATTACCACACACCCTACCCACGGTTATACTTTCTTCTTTGTTTAACAAAAAAACAAACAACATTCTAACACTGCCCTCCTGTAATGGGCTTTCATTCAAAGACAGGAGTTTATTAGATCATGTACCACCAAAGTTTTTATCATTTATGTGGTTTTCCTTTGAATATCATTTCTTTTCATAACTGGTCACACTCACACTTAAACAATAAGTCCTACTAAGTGCCTGACCCAGAGGAAAGAGGGAAGTCAGAGAAGACGAATAATCCTCAAGTCCCTTCTTCCTGTTTCTCCCTTAAGGTAGGCTCAGTAGGATTGAAATAATTATTGAAAATAAATGTCTATCAAGAAAACAAACAAACAAACAAAAAGAGAAAGAACCCAGGTACCAAGATAGGTCAATAATCCACAGAGTGGACATTAGAAGCACCTTTAACATGAAAAAATGAAAACAAAGTACAAAAAGGTGGGGGGAAGAGGAAAAGGGATCTAAGAGGGAGGCAGGGAAAAAAAAAAGGAAACAGGCCCTTATACATTGCTAATCATTCCAGTTTCATCAGACCAATTTTAGGTTTCCAAATACATACCTCTGCATCTGAACAGTAGAGCTAGGCCCGTTCTGTACATCTCCTTGGCCAAACTGGCCATATGCACCCTGGCCACAAGGGGCCTGTGCTATTGAGGCTGGAGGTGCCCCAGAAGAAGATGGGGCTCTTGACACACCTGAGGGTAAAGGACAGAAACTCAGTGATTGGGAAATGACTTTCTCCTCCATCCTTAGCAAGCAATGCAAAGCAAGGATCAACAGGCTCAGACCTTCACTGGCCCATTACCACAACTTTGTAATGAAAAGGACAGCATCAGCACGCAAGTCTAGCTACACAGATTCTGAACACTGATGCCCACCAGAGAGCCTCCACTCTCCCAGGGAGGGATATTACAAGTGAAGCTGTAGCCAGAGCCACAATAATGTAGGGGCTTCCTATGATCACCATACACTCTCACTCAGTCCAGGATAGTCTACTGTTCTTACCCCTAGACAAAAAGTCAGTTCTTTTAAGGAAAAGATCCTACTCCAGAAACTAGAAACTTAGAGCATATATGAAAAAGGTGGCATAGAAGATGAAAAAGGTGGGCACCTCTTGGGGAGACTATTCTGCCAACCTCCTCTTCATATATTCTACTTATCCTAAACATTTTCTTTTCATCCACTTCTAAGTTTTAACTCTCCCAATAGCACATGGCCCAGAAAAATGTTTCCACAGGTTGGAGACTTTTGTTTTTGTCCAACAGTTTAGTCAGGAGAGTTGGCCTGCCCTTCCATTACTGCTTCCACCTATGTCTTCACAAAATATGGACGCCATCCTTTCCACTCATCAGCACTGCCATGAAAGCTACTTCTACCACCCCCAATCGTCCTGTCTGAATATTACCCCCAACCGTCCTTCCCACATGAAATTCACGAAGAAAGCAATTAGTTACTTGACACATTACTTTGGAAATGTTCAAACATTTGTTTTTCTTTTGTTCTGCCCTTAGTAGAGATTAGACACTACAGAACCTATCCACAGAGACATGATTAATCTGAACCTGCTCACTAGTCATCACAGAACCAGGTATGTTTTCCTCTCAGTAACAAAGCTTCCTCTTGAGGCAACGCCAAACTCCATCTTGATAAGCCAGGACTTGACAGATCAGAGGTGGACTCTGTCCAGCCAAAGTCCTAACCCAGAGTAAGCCTCTTCCAGAGACCTGAGACCTAATCTTATCACTTCATGAATTTTTTTTCCAAGTTATAATTAAAATGGTAATAATGGTAATATTTCATTTCCCATTTCTCAACTATGCCTCCTTTGTGCCTTCTTTTCCCATATCTCTTTATGTAATTTACTCTCCTGAAAAGTATACAGCATTTGGCATATCCTAAGTCCTCAGCTAGCCTAACTAAAGATCTACAGCTAACAAGTTTCTAAAAGGCCCTTATGGATAGATAATCTGTAGAATACCAGCTGCTCTTCTTGAAAAAGTAATGTAAAAGCCAAACACTGATTTTAAGGCAGCACCAGATTAATCTCTTGTTGCCCTGATATTGCAGAGCCTCTAAGAAGAAGAGGAAACTCAAACAAAGGGAAACGAATTGTATCAACAGAAAGATATGAGAGGCACCAAAAATCAGGCACACAAACACCACCCTTTTCATCCATGAACTAGCTCCCCGTGTCCCCGAGTCATTTATAGATAGAACCGTTAGTCTAACGAGAGACACTATCAATATACTTGAGGAACAAGTAATTTCAGGAAGACTTTAGGTCAATAGGAAATACTCAGTTCTGGTCACAGGCTCTGGAGGAGCTATGACCACAACCCTTCCATTCATCTGTGAATAATGCAGCAAGGTGAGGCTGCACAGGGTGACACCCACAGGAAATGAAGTGCCATTGAACATGGAAGATGTGCTCCTACTAAAGGTCTTAAGGCAAAAACACTGTCACCTTATGTAAAAACAGGGAGGGGCAGACTGCCCACAGGGCTCTCAGTGACCAAGAGCCAGATTCATGTTCCTCAATCCAAGTCACCCAGCTCTCTAGGAAACTTAAGTAGGGCAATACAACCCGACCAAAAGACTACTGATTCCCCTCCTTAGCTCCTTAGCAAACTTGGAAACATACCTGGGGGAGGTGGTTGCTGATAGCCTGGTACTGGCCCATTGTAGGCTCCATAGGGGGTGGCAGGAGCTGTGGACCCTGGTTGCCCACCATAGCTGGACTGATGATACCCTGGGTAGACGGGCTGGGGCTGCCCAAATGGCGGCACAGGTGGAGCTGACTGGTTGACGTTCATTATGACAGCATCCCCGACTTGGTCTCACCTATTAGATGAGAGAGAAGAAAAGAAATTAGTCAAAATCAACTTTCTGAAAAGAGAGCAACTATTCAGGGTAGGAAGAACAGAAGATAAAAAAAAGGATTGACCTTATCAGGTAGTGATCAGCCTAATCATTCCCACACTACCACAGGATCTTTGTAATTTTCTGCCCCAGCCAGTAGCCAGATTACCTCCTCAAAGTAAGGATTTTGTTACGGAACCCCATGCTTTGTTACTGCCAAGAGGGTATAAATTTCAACTTCAGATAGGCCCACTGGAATGGAACAGTAGCCTCCACTCCCCAGTGGTATGATTTCTAGTGTCTAGACACACAAGGAGTCCTGCCACTGATGAACTACTGTGATATTGCAGGTAAATGAAACAATGTTCCCACTTTCCATTCATTCACTCTAGCATCCATTCATTCAACAAACACTGAATACCCTCTAGTGTGCTAGTCATTTTTAATCACACAGGCTACATGTCTAAAACACAGCAGGTAAATTCCCTCCCCCTCAAAAGACAAATTTTAGAATAACTGATTAGAGAAATAACAGTCTTTGACTAAACTGCAATAATCCAAATGCTACTCCATCTCCAGTCTTCCCACCAAAAGAGTGTATGGACCTTAGAACTGAAGCATTAAAATCATTAAATGTAAAGGACACCTAAACTCTAGCAAGGTACCAGATTAGAACTGAGTGAGGCCAGGCATAAAAAACTTCTCACAACAACCTTGGGAAACTGTTCAAGGATCAGCAGCTAAGTTAGATTTCATGGAAAAAAGATCATTCACTTCATCCATCAAGCAGAGGGACTATGAGGATTCCAAATCCCAATGCATTCTTCCAACTCTCCTGTTTCTGCTCTCCTTATATACTTGTCATGAATCTAGGCCACCACCAAAATTGTTACAATCTTGCCCAGCAACAGAGGAATTAATTAGAGGGCCTTTCCTGGGTCCTTCCAAGAACAGGATTACCTGCTCACGTCTACTCTAAACAGCCTTATCATTCCAACTATCCTATAAACAGAAGAGGCCCAGGAAGCAGGAGATCTCACAGCTGCTGCAGTGGAACAATGGGCCTCTCCCCTTTGCTAGGAAGGGTCATCTTGACTATAGAAAAGCTGAGCTGCTGCTGGACTAGAACTCTTCAGACTCCAAGCCATCTCAGACGTTCTTCCAAATCCTAAACCTTACAGAGGTCACAACACTAAGCTTAACAGATGTTCCCCTCCCGTTCATCTTCTTAAGTCAGTATGGGGGTGGGAGGGAGAGGAAAAGAGCTTCTTCTCCAGGAAATAATTCCCTCAAACACACACAAGAGTTTGGTGCAGGCTCAAGTTTCCATTCCATTCTGTGCGGACAGTCGAGGGTGACAACCCAGTGGGCGGGGCAAGCTTCCTAGAACTCTGGAAGTAGTCGAGCTGTGGAAGCTGGGAGCGCTGGGGATCGAGACTGAGAAGGCAAGCCAGCTTCTTGGGCCACGATGAGACAGAGGGCTGATCCATTAAGCACAGAGATCGACCGTCTTGCGCCCTACAGCAGGCTCGGGGCAGGAAGCGGGAGCCGGAATTTGGGCCGGGAGCAGAAGGGAGGGTAGGGTCTAAGACTGATCTTGGATTGTGGATGCTTGAGGTGAGGGTCTCTCACCGGGTCCCGCCCCAGGGCTCCTCCCTTCCTTCACAGACTGAACCCCGATCTGGCTAGTGATACCCCTGTCTCGCCTCGTCTTTCCTACCCACCAACCTCCCGATGCCACTCCTCACCCGGCTCCAGATCCAGGTTCGACTTCGTTCCTAACGTCAAGGCTCCCAGGCTCAACTTCCGGTTCCGAGGGGGCTGGCGCGTCGCCCCCGGAAGTTCCACCCCCACGCTCCAGGGCTGGGCCACTCCTTCTGCCACGTCTACAGTAGGCACGCGCTCAGGAACCCGGATGCTGCGCGTGCGCCACTTTCTGCTCCCATCGTGGCCGTCCCCTAGGAGGCTCCACAGATTATTATACATTTCCGCTTCCTCCCCTCACCCCCGGTAGATGTCCTGGTCACTTTATCGTCCAACCAGCTAAGATGCGATTGTGAAAGCTAGGTTAAACTATCTTTAGTAACGACCCCTCAATCCGCCTATGACAGGTTAGTGACCTCTGACTTAGAGTCCCGTAGCCACTTCCTGCTGACCCCTGACCCCATTGATTTCCGTCTTCGAGGTTGTTCTCAACACGACCTTTGCGGGTTATGAGATTTGTGGAACGCATGATGGTAAAGGTCACTAACTGTGCTTTCGGGCTCACATGTTCCAGTTCTGGCTCTGTAATTCGCTAGCTTGGGCAACTTAATCTCTGCCTCAGTTTCTTTCATCTGTAAAATGGAGTGAATACTAAGTGCCCTTCTAATAGCTGTTGAAAGGATGGATGTAGACAAGTCACATAGCTTGCCTGGCACCAGAGCAAGCGCTCGGTGACGGTCAGCTGTTACCAGTTAACCACTTTTATACAGCGCCTTGATTTAGATGCAGAGCCTGACTATCTCTGCTCTCAGGATGCCCCCAGCATATGGAAGAGCTCCAGTTTCTGGAGTAATTATTATTACCCCTAGTGAATAACAATAATTGTAGCTAATCTTTGTAGGATTTTAAAAAACATACATGACTTCATTTAATCCCTTTTTACATTGATTCATTTAGTAATCGTCTTTGTGCACTGCTGTGTGCCAAGCCATGTCCTTGGTTATGGGAATACAATAATGAAAAAAAGTACTTGCTCTCTTATTGTTGACAGTAAATATTAGTTATTCTGAGGCACAGAGTGGTTCATTCATTAAAAAAATTGCACTTGTAGTCTGTGCTGGAAGCTGTATTAGGCATTTAAGTATACTTTAGTAAATTGGCAGGTGGTTCCTGTCCTCAAGAGTCGAAGTTAGTGATTCTCAAAGTGTGATCCTGGGGTCAGCGGTATCAGTACCACCTGAACCTGTTAGAAATAGACATTTCTAAGACACACTGAATCACTCTAGAGGTACCGAATCAGAAACTCTGGAGGTGAGGGCCAGCAAGTTATGATTTAATAGGCCCTCCAGATGATTCCTTTTGCACACTGAAGACTGAGACCCACTAGTCTAGGTTAGTAATTTGCCGAATTCAGTTAACACTGGTGAGTGCCTATGTTATAGGCTGGGCCCTTTGCTAAGCATTTTCACATAATTTATTGCATTTTACTCTCAGATCAGCATAGGAAAGTTGGTATCCTCTGTCTTGCTTAAGGTTGCACTCCTAGTAAGTGGTAGAGCCTAAATTCATAGTTTCTTGAGGATAGAGGCCGACGTGTTGCATTTTATTGCTTTCTGTATCCCCACTCTGGTTCTCAGTCTTGGCTGCACATTAGAGTCATCTGTGGTGCTTTTTAAAATGGCAATACCAGGTACCAGACCAATAAAATCAGAATCCCTAAGGCTGAAGCGTGAGAATCATCTTATATATATATATTATATACACAATATATATTGTATATATGTAATATACTGTATAATATGTTATATATTATATAGAGAGGTATGTAGATATGCATTATGTAATATATAATTTCATTACATAATCATCTAATCTATATGCTGTCTTATTTTAGGAAACCAGTAGCTTTAAAAGTTTTCCATTGAATCCAGATGGCTCAGTTGGTTAGAGTGCGAGCTCTGAACAACAGGGTTGTTGGTTCAATTCCCACATGGGCCAATGAGCTGCGCCCTCCACAACTAGACTGAAGATAACGAGCTGCTGCTGAGCTGCTGGCCGGATGGCTCAGTTGGTTAGAGAGCGAGCTCTTAACAACAAAGTTACTAGTTCAATTCCCACATGGGATGGTGGGCTGAGCCCCCTGCAAATAAATATTGAAAACGGGGACTGCACTGAGAGCTGAGCTTCATCCTCCACAACTAGATTGAAGGACAATGACTTGACTTAGAGCTGACGGGCCCTGGAAAAAACACACTATTGCCCAACATTCCCCAATTAAAAAAAAATTTTTTTTCCCAGGTGATTCTGAGGGTTAATTGGTATAGCACACTGGTAGAGCACAATGGCTCACATGTAGCTAGCAGTCAATAAATGTTTGAATAGTGAATGAATGGATATTTAGATACTCTTTACTAGTGAGGTCAAGTAACTGCTCAAGGACATACAGCTAATAAATGATGGAATGAGAATCCAAGTTCAGTTCTGACTCTATATCCCAAGTGCTTTCTGTGACTACATCATACACCAAGGCAAACAGCATTTGGCACACTAGCAGAACAGCTATTCCAGGAAACTAGCCTTTGATAATTACAATTGCAGCCCCACAATGTTATGTTTTATAACAGAAAGAGATCTCTTAACGTAGGGCACATTCATGTAATGGAAACCTAAAAATAATTAGGAATTTTATTTTTAACATGGGTTGGCATGTTTATACACACCTATCTATTTCACCTTTCCATGATCACCTATGTATAGTAAGAGGTAATTCAGCAAACATTTATTGAGTACGGTTTAGTCATATAAACAGACTATAATGCCTGAGAAGTACCACAATAGAAATATGTTGATACGTCTGTTGCCCAGAGGAAGGAAGCCCTATTGAATAGGGAGGGAGTCTCGGGAAATGGGCAGGAAAGGCTTTATGGAAGAGGGAACAGTTCAGTTGGGGCAGGGCTAATCAGAATTCCTCTACACTGCACCCAGCGCTGCAATGGGATATAGATCTCCATTTTGATTAATAGGTAAATTCATGCAGAAAGGGGGCACTCTCTTCTAGGGAGCTTGCACTTGTGGATTGTTCCCAGCCATTCCTCCCTCTGGAATCAAAGCACTTGATGATGCCACTTTGAAATGAGCTTTGGAGGAAAGCAGTTGGAATTAGTCCATGATCCTATCAGGAGGCACAGTCCCTGAAAAGGTGTACATGAGTTATAGAGCCCAGAAAGTTAGTACTCTGAGTCCTGAGTCAAAGGCCCATGCAGGAGAACGGGGGACAGGAGAGGACAGAGTTTTTACTATAATTAGCTCTGGGAGTAATACAGCAGGGGGAGGGAGAGGAGTACAGCCGGCAACTATTTTGAGCACAACTCCGATTGACAGGACACGTGTGCTGGACTGTACTGATCCCAGGGCCAAGTTGCCTGCCCGTGGTGTGTGGTGTGGGGGGGAAGGCCTGGGGCAGCAGGAGCAGGACAGCCAGACAGGCCGGACGGGGTACCAGCACCTCGACTTCTCTCCCTGGGACACTGTCCAAACTCCGAAGGCCATAGGCCAAGCTGAGCGATGGGTGCTGAGGAGGAGGTGCTGGTCACACTGTCAGGGGGAGCCCCCTGGGGCTTCCGACTTCAGGGGGGGGCCGAGCAGAGGAAACCCTTACAGGTGTCCAAGGTAAGGGAGAGCCCCTATGTTGAGGTTTCAGGGAAAGGGGGAACCTAAGGGTACCTGGGAAGAGCCATGTGGTGGCTTATGGGGGAGAGAAGTGGGAGTCTGTGAAGAGGAGTGGGGGTGGATAGGTGGGCAGGGAAGCGTGTTTATGTTTGGTGGGCGAGTGGTGTCACCACAGGCTTCTTGTGGGGGGCTATTAGAAAAGGGATTCCCGGTTTCTGATAGCAGAGAAAAAGTGTCTCAGTTCCTTGTGGCGCCATAGTAACAGAGGCCCAGGTCCGGCCAGCCAGTCTTTGCTCCCCTGGGTCTGTGCCTCCTCTACTCCAAACTCCAGGAATGTAGGGAAGGTTCTAATTTCTAACTAAGCTGATATGTAATGAGCTGAGTTTGTCTCGCCCAGCCCAGCCCAGCCCTGCCCTGCCCTGCCCATGCCTTCAGTGCTCTTCTTTCCCTATGCCAGATCCTTTCTCACTAGGCAAGACTCTTTTTTTGGTGCTAGGAGGGTTATGGCAAGATCTGGCCTGTCAGAGGAAGTTGTTACCCTTTTGGTTTCACCATACAGGCTTAATTCTCTCCGTTATAAAATGTGGGTGATAATAGTACTTACCTCATAGAACCATTCTAACGATTAAATGCAATACTACATGTAGAATGCTTAGCACCATGCCTAACATTTAGTAAGCACTCAATAAGTAATAGCCACCATGGCACACATACACATACGTACACATAATCATAGTCTCCCAGAATCTGCTGGATTCCCTCCAGTCTGGAATACTGTTCTAAAATGTCGACTACATAGATCATAGTGCCTGGGATTCCAAGGCCTAGGAGAGAACTATTGGCTCGTATAGATACTGCTGTTGGAGGACAATCTTGGAAAACCACCATGCTAGTACCGCCCTGCTGCCGTTTTCCCCACGGTGCTCATTCAATGATGACCCTACTTCCTCTTATATAATGCACCCTGTATCTTCTTCCTTCTAGATTGGCCCCCGTAACTGCAGCCCCATGCTCCTCTCCACCCTTTCTTACCCTGCAAAGTAAAATCCCTCCCACGCATGGGTCCTTCCTCTCCTAACTCCTTTCATTCTATTCCCCCTTGGAGGCCCTCTCTCACCTACAGTCTCTCCTCCAACACCTTCTCAGATCCGAAGACGGAGCCAAGCTGGCAGAGCAGGACTCCGAGAGAGGGACCAGCTTTTAGCCATTAATGGAGTCTCCTGCACCAGCCTCTCTCATGCCAGTGCCATGAGCCTCATTGATGCCTCAGGGAATCAACTGGTCCTCACTGTGCGGAGGTATGGACTCCTCCTACCCCACCCACCCATGTCCCCCTAGTCCAGGGTTCCCCTTGCCTGGCAGCTCTGTGCCTTACGGGCCTGGCTTCAGCAACTAACAAGGACCCATCTCTGCTTGTGCATTAGTGCCGGAGTATAGATGTTAGTGTAGGCCTCCCAAAGGGCTTGAACATAGCTGATGGAGGTGTTAGGTGGGTATCTGAGTGCATGGGCCTCCTTCAGTCCCTTGCCTGTCTCATCATCACATCTTCCAGGAAGCTCATTTCCACTCAGAGCCCTCTAAGCACATTTGCCTTCCAGTTTGTCTTCAGATCTTCACTCTTCTCAGCCCAGCCATTCCTCCTATATGCCAGTCCCTTCTCTCCCCTTACCTCCTTCTCCCTCTCCCATCCCCTTCAGATCTCTCTAGCTGTCAGTCATCCAGCCCATTTTTCAAGCTCTGTCATCTTTCCCACCCAGGGTAGAGGATGAAGGGCCTTTGCGATCTCCATCCCCTGGTGAGCGTCAGGTGCTGTCACCCTTATCTCCGCTGAGTCCTGAGCCCCCTGGTGCTCCAGTTCCCCAGCCTCTTCAGCCTGGGAGCCTCCTTTCACCCCCGGACAGTGAGGCTTACTATGGAGAGACCGACAGTGACGTTGATGGCCCTGCCACCCAGGAGAAGCCCCGCCGACCCCGCCGCCGAGGCTCCACAAGGCCCAGCCCTCCAGGAGCCCCACCCGATGAGGTCTACCTGTCTGACAGCCCTGCAGAGCCGGCACCTGCTGTCCAGGGCCCTAACAGCCAGGGTGACAGCCGTGTGAGCTCCCCATCTTGGGAGGATGGGGCAACCCTTCAGCCACCGCCAGCCGAGGCCCTGCTGTTGCCCCATGGTCCCCTCCGGCCTGGCCCTCATCTCATCCCGATGGTGGGGCCTGTTCCCCACCCAGTGGCAGAAGATCTTACTACCACCTACACCCAGAAGGCCAAGCAAGCCAGTGAGTGCCTGAACCCTTTCCCCCTAGTCAGGATCTTTCCATCTGAACCCTAAATCTACCCTTCATAACCATACCTTATATTTCCCTTGGATATAGTATTGGGGACAAGTGGAGAAGAGTAGGAGGGGAAAATAATCACATGGTCTCCATTATTTATGCTGTTTGAACTAGTATGGCAAAAGGGTACAAGTGGTTCAACCCAACCCAGGAACAGGGTAAGTAGGGAAGTTGGAAAGAGACATGAATCAAAGCAGGGTTTGCTTGTTGTTGTTGCTATAATTTTGATAGGTGTCAGGCATAGGGCAGGGGACTATTTGGAAGCAGGGTAGGGCTATTAATTGCAGGCATAGAAAATCAGAGGCACCTTTGACATTTGTAAGTTCAGTTAGGATTCTGGGGCCTGGGAGGCTATGGGATACTCATGAGTCCTTAGGAAATGGTAGGGGAGGGATCTTCAGCTCCTTATCTCAGGCAAAAATGTGGGCCTGGACAGAAAAAGCCAGTTCCACTTATCTCAAGCTCTCTACTATTTTTGATGTGGGCTATAGAACAAGGTCTAAGAGTGAACTTTCTCCCTATGCCTCCCATGCCTCTCACCCAGAAACCTTTCTTGTCACCTTGGAAATCTCCGGATTCCCCCTCTAGTTCTCATTTCTTGTTCCTCCCCTCCACCATTCTGATTCCCGATCCATAGAATTTTGTGTCTTTAAGTCTGGATTAGAGGCTAAGGACATGACAATTTAGAGGCTGACATCCCCGAGAGTGTCCAGTATTCCACAAAGAAATTCCAGATGCATAACCAGGAGCCAAGGCTTATCCCCAATTCTCATTTTAGCACCCTCTCCCTTCCCATCATGCTGGATGAGACTGTAGTTAGTGGCTTGGGGATATTTTTAGCCAAGCAGACCTCATTGTCCAGTGGGGTAGGGTGGGGGAGAGGGCAGGCAGGTGCCTGTGTCTGTCACACTAGGGCTGGTGGAGCAGGCAGCAAGAGAAGGGAGGGGGCCAGGCTCCAAAAATAGCATAGTGAGCTCATTCAGCTGCCAGCTCTGGGGAGAAGACAAAGGGGCTTTAAAAGGCATGGGGGGTGGCTCAAGCTGGTCCTGCTCCAGCCAACACTGCCTTTCCCGGCATGGAGACGTTTGAGCCCATCAGCCAAGAGCCCTTCAGCCAAGCAAGTTTTGACAAAGCCTCAGGCCAAGTTCCTGCAGTCCAGGACCCATTCTATGCAGGTACTACTCTCCCATAGCCAAGAGGGTTCTGGGCTCTGGAACGGAGGGGAATATATCAACAGTTTAGGAAGGGAGGTCTTTGGGAAAGGTCTTACTCCCTTATCTCGTTCTTCTTTTTGCCTTCCTCTTCCTTCTTTTCTAAGGCAAGTTTCATGACCCCTTTCTCAGAATGGGCTGATGCTATGGTCACATGTCAAAGGGGTTTGTGACCATATGAGTTATAGAAAACTCATGGAGAGAGAGTGTATGAGAGAGAGAGAGGTGTGAATAATCTATGGATACATTAAGGCTTGTATGTGGGAGTCTGTGGGAGAAAATCTGTGTGTGTGAACAAGAAAGTGTCTGTATACATGTGTAGTTAGTGTCAAGAAAGCTTTGATAGTAATGATTACTCACAGTCGGACTTAGGCTGTCGTTAAATGCTAAATTTACCAACATTATCTCACTTAATCCTCATAGCAACCCTATGAGGTAGCTATTATCATTTTCATTTACAGATGAGGAAACTGAACTTCAGTGAAGTAACTCTCTCTCATGAACCAAAAATCTAAACTGAACTCTGACTCCAGAGCCTGTCTCTCGTTCAGTTCTATTCTGTGGTACAAACGTTGGGATGGGTGGAATGAGAGCCCTAATTAGAAAAGAGCTTGGTATCTTGAGTGGAAAGTAGATGGAATTTCAAGAATTTTTCGGGAGGAACTGGGGATCATGGATCAGAGTATCCATGTCCAAAGCAGGGTCCCAGCAGCAGGGCAGCCACTCCCACTTCGTGGCCCCACCTCCCAGGCCCCACATGGCATGAAAAGCCCTGCCCTGCTTCCCTTTAATACATAGACCTCTCGTGCCTGCCTGGTAGTGGCTGCCCAAGCTTTCCACCTTCTAGAAGGCTGACCCCTAAAGAAGACCACCCCACTCCCACTGCCAGCTGGGGGAAAAGGTGAATATATTTATCCGGTGACCTTGAGTTATCCTAAAGATTTGGAGGGTTGCCTTGGAGAGCAGCGCTCTGGCTTTTCCTGCATCTTGGATCTGAGGTTATCCCTGGCTGTGAGTAGCAGGGGTGTGAGGCACAGAGGAGTGCCCTGGCTGTTGGAAGGCCTATATCAGCTCTAAAGTTTTGACCAAACTGTTAGCGACAGGATCTCTGCAGGGGGAACTTGGGAAGGGGCACCTGGAGTATGCATGTGTGTGAATAGATTCAAATGACTCTATGCAGTTTTTGTGCAGGAATATATGTATTTACATACATGTGTGAACTGGAGTGTTCATAAGCTGGGGTCTCTGCAAATGAGAGTGAAAAGTACATGAGAAAATATACCCACAACTGGCTTTTACTAGACCCATATTCTTGTTGAAATGATGTGTGGGGGGAGTTATTTCTATGAATGTATATGGTTTGGAATGCATGGTAGGGTGGAATTATGAATGAAGATTCTTGTTGCTAAGGGGTCCTTTGAGTCCTTATCATAGGGGTAAGGGGATTAGTCCCAAACTTTCTGAGAAGCACCCTACTGTGGTCTCTATGGTGGGAGAAAAGTATCCCTTTGTCATCTTTTCTCTCCCCGGGACCTGTCTCATTTTTCTGTCTGGGAAGTGACCCCAGTTCAACCCCACCCCTGCATTGCCAGCTGGGAATGGAGGGAGGCAGGGGAGGAATGTGTGTGAAGTGGGTAAGAACACATCCCCGGGAAGACAGGAGCAGAGTAGAGGGAAAAGAGGATAGGAAAGCTGTGGTCAGAGTGGTGTCAGGGCAGCCAGCTCGACTCTGCCTTCCCTTCAACTGTCCTTGGTTTCACCTTTCATCCTCCACTCTGCCCCCAAGTCAGAGGACTTTGCCACAGGCAGGAGACGTTGTGGGTCTGGCCAGTGAAAAGATAGGAGGTGGGAGGGCTGAGGGAGCTGGCTGGAGTAGAGATGAAAGACTTGGGGAGTAGGAGTAGAAGAGGCTCACTGACGGTTCTCCCTCCTGGCCTCCTTAGAACTGCAACGGGCAGAGAGCCTCCAAGAGAAGAGTGTGAAGGAGGCCAAGACCAAATGCCGGACGATTGCATCCCTGCTAACTGCAGCCCCCAACCCCCATTCCAAGGGGGTGCTTATGTTTAAGAAAAGACGGCAGAGAGCCAAGAAATACACCTTAGTGAGCTTTGGGGCTGTGGCTGGGACAGGCACTGTGGAGGAAGAAGACGGGGTCCCTCCTACCAGTGAGTCCGAGCTGGACGAGGAGGCCTTTTCCGACGCCCGCAGCCTCACCAACCAGTCCGACTGGGACAGCCCCTATCTGGACATGGAGCTGGCCAGGCCAGGCTCAGGTGCTGCAGAGGGTCCGGGCTCAGGGCTGGGAGGGCATCTGAGTGAGGCCTCTGGGCGAGGGGTCCAGCTCTTTGAACAGCAGCGCCAGCGCACAGCCTCCAGCACCCAGGAGCCGGCACAGGATGGTCCAGCAGCCATGCTCAACGGGAAGGGCCTGCAGTCACCACCTCGCGCCCAGAGTGCTCCTCCGGAGGCGGTTGTGCTCCCATCCAGCCCTTCACCGGTCCCTCTCTCCAGCTCCAGACCCTTACTCCTAGGTGGTGGAGCCCCTACCCCAGCTCCAAGCATCTTTAACCGGTCAGCCAGGCCTTTTACCCCGGGCTTACAAGGTCAGCGGCCAGGTACCACCTCGGTTATTTTCCGGCCCCTGGCCCCCAAGAGAGCGAATGAAAGCCTGGGAGGGCTCAGTCCTGTCCCACCGCCTTTCTTGTCCTCTCCTCAGGGGCCCACCCCTCAGCCCAACTTCACCTCAGGGGTTCCCAGCCATATGCCAGCCTCCAGTTCCTCCAGCACCCCACGCTCTTCGGGCCCCATGACGGCCACCAGCTCTCTGTATATCCCAGCCCCTAATCGTCCTGTTACGCCAGGCGGAGCCCCTGAGCCCCCCGCTCTCCCTAGCGCAGCTGCCATGACCTCCACCGCTTCTATCTTCCTGTCGACGCCCCTGCGACCCGCTGCGCGCCCAGAGGCGCCCTCCCCAGGCCCCGCGGGCCCTGAGCTTCCCAGCGCTCGGGAGCAGCGCATCTCTGTGCCAGCTGCTCGCACCGGCATCCTACAGGAGGCCCGACGTCGGGGGACCCGGAAGCAGATGTTCCGGCCGGGAAACGAGGAGACGAAGAACTCTCCCAACCCGGAGCTGTTATCGCTGGTGCAGAACCTGGATGAAAAACCCCGGGCAGGGGGTGCTGAATCTGGTCCAGAGGAGGATGCTCTGAGCCTCGGGGCTGAAGCCTGCAACTTCATGCAGCCACCAGGGGGCAGGAGTTACAAGACCCCGCCTCACGTGACACCTAAAACCCCGCCTCCAATGGCTCCCAAAACCCCGCCCCCTATGACTCCTAAGACTCCACCCCCAGTGGCTCCTAAACCCCCATCTCGAGGGTTCACTGATGGGCTGGTGAATGGGGCTACCCCGTCTGCTGGAATCCCTGAGCCACCAAGGCTTCAGGGCAGGGGTGGGGAGCTGTTTGCCAAGCGGCAGAGCCGAGCAGACAGGTATGTGGTGGAAGCTACACCTAGTCCTGGCCTCGGCCCTCGACCCCGAAGCCCTTCTCCTACTCCCTCACTGCCCCCTTCCTGGAAATACTCACCCAACATACGTGCCCCACCTCCTATAGCTTACAACCCTCTGCTCTCACCGTTTTTTCCCCAAGCTGCCCGAACTCTCCCTAGTAAGGCCCAATCCCAGGGGCCTCGGGCAACTCCCAAACAGGGAATCAAGGCTCTGGATTTCATGCGGCACCAGCCCTACCAACTTAAAACTGCCATGTTCTGTTTTGATGAGGTTCCCCAGACTCCTGGTCCCACCTCCTCAGGGCCCCCCAAAACTGCCCGAGTGCAGGAGATCCGGCGATTTTCCACTCCAGCACCTCAGCCAACTGCAGAGCCCCTGGCCCCCACTGTGCTTGCTCCCCGAGCAGCCACTACATTAGATGAGCCCATCTGGAGGGCAGAGCTGGCCTCAGCCCCTGTCCTTAGCCCAGCGCCTCCTCCAGAGTCTCCCAGGGGTCTTGGGGCCTCCCCTAGCTCCTGTAGCTTCCAGGTAGCCAGGCCTCGGTTTTCAGCCACCAGAACAGGATTGCAGGCTCATGTGTGGAGGCCTGGGGCAGGCCACCACTGAGCTCCCAGGACCAAGGAGAGGTGGAACATCCAGTTCCTAAAGTTGCTTCTCCTACCCAATCCACCCCCTCTCTCAAGCATCTGGAGGCTAAATTCCCTCCTACCAGAGATAGTTTTGGAGTTGGTATCCCATCCCCTGGCTTCCTCCTGGCTCCCAACCTTCCTGCTTCTTTCCAACCTAATATCTGTGCTTTGGTATCTGCGCTCCTCTTTGTCTCTGCAGTTCCTTGCTGGGATCTCTGTCTTTAGGTCTCTTCACCTATATTCCCCCACTGGTCTCTATTTCTCTACATTTGTGCTTTTCTCTGTGGGCCTCATTTTAACGTTCAATGAGAAGCACACAGAGAAGTTACCACTGAGACCTCAGGCAAGAAGCTCACCACCAGGCAGGCAGCAAACGAACTGAATTGACCCCTGTTTGTACTAAGTCGCTCGCTACTTCTCACTCTTCTTTCCCAAGCTTGGCTGGCATATACCTAATGTGTATGTGTGCATATGTATGTGCAAGTGTGTGTGCATATATGTGCTCTTCTGTCTGAGGCAAGAGTAAGAGGAGAGATCTGAAGGCCCAATGTGGGTCTTACCTTTGTGCTATTAAAGGTGGGTCCCTACATGGATAATGTAGTGGCGAGAAAGAGATTCACGAGAGTTAAAGACCAGTGTCTGTAGCTGGTACACAGCATCTTGTGAAACTCATGGAGTATGAGAAGACTTGGAGGGCCAGGGCAGTTTTATGGACTGAGTTATACCAGCTAGACCAGGAATAGAACTAAGAATTCCTCAGGATTTCAGAAAGCTAGCAACTTGAGAGGCCCATGCTGAGCAACAAGCACCCAGGAAGTGAACAAAAAGAAAGAAGATGTCCTCTGAGAGTGACCAAATCATTGGCTTCATTGCCTCATGAACACAAGACAGAAAGGAGAAAGAAAAGAGCCATGGTGTGGAAAGTGAGGCAGAGCCAGGAGCAAAGCAGAAATGAATGTAATTGATTGAGCCACAAAGAGGAGCCGGTGAGGGAGAAGGAGAATGCAGTGTCGGCAGAGAGTAAAGTTAGGTAACGAGAAAACAACCATGTACAGGAGGGGGGTTGGGGGAAATGAGGGAGAAGAATATATTTGTTAGAGTGAAGGGGGTGATGGTGGGAAGATGTGAGAATGTGTGCTGTGTGCTGAAAGAACAGTTGGTATCTCTGCTACCTCCTCTGAATCTGTCCCTCTGTCTTCTGCAGCTTGTCCTGATCACCTGGGAAAGGGCAAGGAAACACCCAGAGCCAAACCTCTTTTCAGTCCTACCCTATCCCTCAAACCGTAGCTCTTGTCCCTTTCCAGCTTCAGGTCCTCATTTCTAATCCCAGAGTGTTATGGACTCCCCTCTCACCAAGACCATGGGGCACGCTCGCAGCTTTTATCTGGAAATTGATCGTTCATTTGCATATTAGGTGTGAGTCACAGTACTTTTGTTTATTTATGCACAAGAATAAACTTATACCCCATACCTTCTGTTGCTGTCATCTCTTCTAGGTTTATACCCAGATCTTGAGCTCCCTTTGATCTTCTCTAACTCATTCCCCTGATCTCCTGATTCCTGATCTCTTTCTCCATTCCGGCCCTCCTATTTCTCACCCTTTTGCCCTTTACCCCTTGGTCTCTTGCTCTTCTCTAGCAATTCTGTCCCATTCCTGTTTAGCCACTTACACCACTCCCTTGGTTCCCTCTCTCTACATTCCCCATCCAGATTTTCTCTTTTTGAATCAACCCTGCTCCAAACTTCCCAAACTAGGCCTCAGTTTACAGAACTAAGAGAAGTTGAAAAGGCCTTCTGAGCCTTTTGCCATCATCACTTCCTAGCTCCCTGGAGGAAGCAGCCATGTTTCCGTGGGAAAACAATGGCTGGAGGTGAAGGTTGGATGGGAGAAGAACTAGAGAGAGGGTGTGGATTGAGACTAATGAAAAAAGAGAAGGCACTGGAGAAGACTAGCATTGGACTGGCCAGAAGGAAAGTGCCATTGCCTCAGTTTTACCAGCAGGGGGCATATGTGTGCCAATAACCAGGCTCAGGACCCAGATGCTCCCAAGTAGTCTCAGAATTCCAAAGGGAGGACCCAGAGAGCATAGGTTAAATATGTCTTCACCCACTTGGTAGTTTTAGGTATTCAATCACAGGAGACCAAAATTTTGGTTTCTTTTTGTTTTCGAGGGGGGGATGGTAGGGATGATGAAATCACCATTTGCTACTTATGTTTTTTCCTCTAATTGCTTCTTTGGGTTGGGAGGAAATGGAGGAGGACAAAAGACGAGGGATCTGGATGCTAAACTGGTCTGGAAAGAGGCGAACTGTGGGGGGCAGGGCGCCCTTTCAGCCCCTAGCATAAACCTGAAAAGTTCAGGATGGGGAAAGGGCAGGGGCAGGAAGAGTAGAGAGCTCACAAAGGGACAGAGGGGTATTCTGGGAGCTACAAACGCTGCTTCCAAAAGCAGCCACAACAGGGTGGTGGTGGTGGCTGCAGCAGATGTGCAGCAGCAGCTGGTTCCAGAACCTGAACAGAAGGTAGAGGGGGATCCAGGGTGCTCCTGGGACTACTGAAGAAGGGGCTAGGCAAATGACACGCTTCTCATAAGGGGTCTCTCAAGCCAGGGGCCCTGCCCAGAGGCTCCTCGGGAACAATGCGAATGGGACAGTCCACATCCTCTGGGGTGTGTGTTCCCTTTGAAGAAAACCCCAAGTAGGAATCTCAGAGAGTGAGGCCCTCGTAAGGCAGAAGTCTTCATGCGCTGCTCAGGGAGACGCCAACATCTATCTGGCAGAGTAAGGCGGAACTGAGCACCCCAACAGCAAAACGGGGTGAAATGGCAGAAACCGTTCAAGTTCGCCACAACTTCCCTTGCAGCTGAGGAAGCACTGGGTTTGGTTAATTTGGTCCCTTAAGCTGCCGAGATCTGGCCCCGCCAGAGGACAGAACAAACCATCCAGGAACTTTCAGAGTAGTTCCATTGGGAACAAACTTCCCTTCTCCATACATAGCACCTTAAGCCTTCCCACCCAAAAATGCCCCCACATATCTCTCCAGCTGTGGCCTGGACTGGCTCTGAGTGGCTCTTGGGACATATTCTCCAGGTTCTTGCTCTCCTACTCTGCATTTCTGTCTCCTGCTTGCTGCCTGCCTCCTCTTTCCCTTTTAGTTTTCAATTTCTCCCTGAAAGCTTCTTTGGATCACAGACTCTAGGTGCCAAGGGAGAGTAAGTCCCTGGGCACACTGACCCCTGATTCAGACAGCTTAGTGAGGGAATCCCAAAGCCCTTTCCTCTGTTCCTGAGCCTCTGGGCAAGGAGGGCGGGGTCTTGGTTCCAGGGTCTCAGTACCCCCTGTGCCATTTGAGCTGCGCTCATCATCTCTATTAATAACCACCCTCCCTCCCCCGCTGCCAGTGCTGCCCCCGCCTGCCCAGCTTGGGTTCTTCGGTCACAGTAGCTCAGTCCTCCAAAGCTGCTGGACCCCAGGGAGAGCTGACCACCGCCTGAGCAGCAGGTAAGTCTCTAACTCTGTGAGCAGAGGCGCTGGAGCCCATTCTTTCGACTGCTGTGTCTGTGTCTGCAGCAGTGACCCTTGATCCTGGGATAGTCGCCCCCTCCCCCATCTGTGTTCAGCTCCCAGCTGTTCAGTTCAGGGGAGCTGCAGAGAGTTGGAAGGAGAGGGGCCCAGGAGGGTGGGGGAGTAGAGATATTGGGGGAGGCTCTGGAGAATTGAGAAAGAGGTCTAAGAGGTGGGCTGGAAAAAAAGAACTTGGTTGAGGCTGAAAGGTACTGGGAGAGTCCATTTAGCGGTTCCTGGACTCTGGCCTCAGCAGACCCCACTGAGTTAGTAGAATTGCAGATGTGTTGTGAGACAAGACTCAGCAGAAGACAGCATTTTTGCTGAGTGCCAGCCTCTGTGAAAGAGGAGCTGGAGTCTGTCTTTTCCTAGCTTGTCCCCCCTCCACTGCCAGATATTATTGTGATGTTCCTGTCCTCCCTCAATGCCCCACTGCTGTGATATTGCTGAGTTGACATGCATCAAAGTTCAAATGTCCCCTGACACCCCCGCACCCCCCCCCCCCGCACTCCAGTTCTGGGGTCTGGGGCAGGAGTGACTGAAAGGGAGCAAGGAGCACTGCTGTGACCTCCAGGCCACATTCCAGCTGGCCCAGTGGAGGAGCAACAACTTCTCCTTCCTATGGAGGCTGGTTTTGGCTGCATCTCCTCGACTCTGGCAGAACATTTTTCTGCCCCCTGGGGGTTGGGGAAGACTGAGGAGAGACCAGAGCTTGGAATGACAGCCCCAATCTGAGATCTCCATGCAAATAAAAACTTCAAATCATGCCAATGAAACCTGGGTGCATTGCTCTGCCTGTGTGTTATTTGTTTGTTTTCCCCCCTGCCCACCAACGCTCTGTGTTCCTAATCCACGCACAGCTCTTTGTAAAACAGCTGCAAAGAGGTTGCTAGAAGGTAGGGGCAGGCGGTACATCTATAGTTTCTGCCCTGCCTCCCAAGAAAAGAGAAGCCCTAAAGCAGTGGGTTTTCACTGTTTGAGGGAATATATACTTCTTTGAAAATCTGATGAAATTTTGTTCTCTGAAGGCCTTAACCCCAGGTTAAGCAGCGCTGCCTTCCTGTAGACACTCACCTTTCCCAATGCCTGTTCATCTTCCAACTGCCCCTTCCCACCCTATCCAGGCTGAATCCACCTCCACAATGCCGCTCTCAGGAACCCCAGCCCCCAACAAAAAGAGGAAATCCAGCAAGCTGATCATGGAACTCACCGGAGGTATGGCCTGTCTGCACCTACCTAGTGTGGCATTTCTTACTAAGAGCATCTCTGGCACGAGTGCCAGCAATATCGTAAGGTTATATATGTCTTATGGTGAAGAGACATGCATGAGACGAGGAATTCAGGGGTGGGGTAGGGTGAGGGATGGTGGTGGTGGTACAAGGAGAAAGGAGTCAACACTGACTACCCACCCTTCCACACTTCTCACCTTGCAATCTGAGATAATACCCAGGCCATCCTACCCAGCGCAGGTCCATGACAACAGGACCCGCAGGCCAGTGAGGTATGTTTAAGGAAGAACATACATATGATGGAGATTGGCATAGAGTAAGGTCTTAAGAAATGATTCATTTCCTTACTTCTTTCCCCAAAGCTAGGGAGCCTGTGTAAGTATTTAAAATGGGAAACTGCTCAGGCATTTTTCCTGGGGGTCGTAGGAGTACGTGCATGTGACGAGCTCTCCCAATACCTAGAGGCTATTTGCAGCGAGAGTTCACTGAGGGAAAGAGTAGGGAAAGGAAATCCAAAACACTAATTCACAAAGATATATGTACCTCTATGCTCACTGCAGCATTATTTACGATAGCCAGGATATGGAAGCAACTGAAATTCCCATCAAAAGACCACTGGATAAAGAAGATGTGGTACATACTACTATGTACAATGGAATATTACTCAGCCATAAAAAAGAATGAAATCTTACCATTTGTGACAACATGGATGGACCTAGAGAGTATTATGCTGAGTGAAATAAGTCAGACAGAGACAAATACCATATGATTTCACTTATATGTGGAATCTAAAGAAGAAAATAAACAAACAAACTAAACAGAAATAGACTCATTGATACAGAGAACAAACTGATGGTTGCTAGATGGGAGGGGATTGGGAGGGATGGGTGATAAAGGTGAAGGGATTAAGAAATACAAATTGGTATTCTTACAATTGGTATTCGTCACAAAATAGTCACGGGGATGTAAAGTACAGCAAAGAGAATATAGTTAATAATATGGTAGTCACTATGCATAGTGCCAGGTGGGTACTACATTTGTACTGGGAGGATCACTTTGTAAATTCTAACCACTATGCTGTACACGAAACTAATATAATATTGAATGTCAACTAACTAAAATTAAAAAAAATGAAAGTCAGGAGTCTGTACAGAGGGTGCGTTTAAGAAAGGGAAACTGTATTAAAATTGTAATACTCAATATATACCGATAACAAAAGATGAACACAAGTCACGTTTGACTTCTGCAATTACAAGAAGTGCTCAAAGTGGTTACCATCAGCGTCCAGACACTTCTGATGACAGCGAACTACTGCTTGAGCAACATTGACCAAAATGTCCACTTGTATACATTTTTTTGGCACTTGCCCCCCGCCCCCCAGTATTTAGAGGTGGTCAGCTCCATACAGAGGGGCTCCCCACAGCTTTTGGGCTTTCTCCCAGGCTGTAGCTTCCTCAGTGGCTTCCGCCTATGACGTCTTTTACTCCTTTCGCCCGATAGCCCCCATGCCCATGCCCCACTGACCCCATTCACTCTCTTCTATGCCAGTAGCCCCACTGTCTCTACTCTGCAGCCCAGTTCCCATGCTTTCATTCTCTCCAACTCCAAATCCAAGAAATCAAAAGCCCTCACAAACTAGACAGAATTAGATCAGACATCACAGGCAGCATCTGCGTCCCTCAGGGGTCTCTGCTGGGACACACACAGAAGTGACTGGCATCTGCATGCTTAGCCCAGAAAACCCCACTTTCCTCTTCCCCTTGCCTCTTCCTCCCCACCTCCCTGAAAGGTGGACAGGAGAGCTCAGGCCTGAACCTGGGCAAGAAGATCAGTGTCCCCAGGGATGTGATGTTGGAGGAGCTGTCGCTGCTCACGAACCGGGGCTCCAAGATGTTCAAACTGCGCCAGATGAGGGTGGAGAAATTTATCTATGAAAATCATCCTGATGTCTTTTCTGACAGCTCAATGGTGAGTTCAGGACTTTACTACCCTCAAAGCCTCATGCTCCTGAGGACAACTTCTTGGTAGGCTCTGAATCTCCAAATAATCACCAACC
This sequence comes from Rhinolophus ferrumequinum, assembly GCF_004115265.2. NCBI lineage: Eukaryota > Metazoa > Chordata > Mammalia > Chiroptera > Rhinolophidae > Rhinolophus > Rhinolophus ferrumequinum. The sequence continues at coordinate 51,105,641 of NC_046299.1, read as the reverse complement.
TCCCCTCTGCAAATTTATAGCCTGTTCAATTCCCAGATATATCAAGCCCTCAACAGCTCCAGGGTGAGTTACACCCCACCTATGAAACTCAGTCTCTATCTTAGAGCTAGTGAAGTGGGAGGGAGGGAACCACACCCTCAGGGAGAAAATGCCTTCTCAGTATGGGTAAGTGTTAAAGATAGGATTTCCAGATAAAACACAGGAAGTCCAGCCCTGTATTTTAAAGTTGAGATACACACAAATAATTAATTTTTTAGTAAAGTATGTCCAATGCGGTATTTCGGACATAAAAAAAAAAAAAAAACAAGGGCAGCCGGATGGCTCAGTTGGTTAGAGCACAGGTTCTCAACAACAAGGTTGCTGGTTCAATTCCCACATGGAATGGTGGGCTGCGCCCCCTGCAACTAAAGATTGAAAACGGAGACTGGACTTGGAGCTGAGCTGCACTCTCCAAAATTAAATTGAAGGACAACAACTGATGGGTCCTGGAAAACTATACTGTTCCCCAATAAAAATTTAAAACAACAACAACAAAAACAGTCTGGCAGGGGGATAAAAACAAACAAACAAGGCACTTAATTTCAGATACACAATGAATAATTTTTTAGTATAAATATGTCCCACAAAATGGGGCATAAAAATTAAATTAAAAAACACAGGACATTCGGTAAAATTTGAATTTCAGATATATAATGGATACTCTCATATATAAATATGTCCCATGCAATATTTGTAGCATATTTATACTAAAAAAGTGTTTGTTGTGTATCTGCGATTCAGATTTAACTGGTATCCTGTAATTTTATTTGCTAAATTTGGCAACCCTAGAAAGAATTAAGTGAATTTTTACGGTCATCTCCTTCTTCAGCCATTCTTTCATCTAAGGACCCCAGATGTGGGGACTGAAACCATCCTTGAAGATCCTACATTCCCTAGTCAGGATCCTTCAAAGAAAGAGAAGTAGGGATTGGAGAGAGGCCAGGCACAAGATGTTATAGCTGCCACGGAGAGGCTCTTCTCCTTTTCCTTTATTTCCCCTCCACCTTCCCTGGGCAGCCGGCCAGGGGAGAGTGGAAATAGCTGCCTATATGGGGCCAGGGGCAGAAGTGTCTGTCGTTGGCCCTTATGTAGCAGCAGAGTGAAGATGCTGAGCTGGTTATATCTAACTTTAGGAGACCAAAAGCCCTCCTTCCTGCCTGGGTCTGGTTACACTGGGTGGAGCACTGGGTTGTGTGTGGTGGGTGGCCAGGAGAGCCTCCTGAAGGAGTTGGCAGGGTTATTTTTAGGCCTTGGGGCTGAATCCAGTGTTGCCCTTTTGGCCACCCTTCCCCCTCCCACTACAATTTCACTGTCAAGATGTCCTGGTCCAACAAGCACCAAGAAAAGAGAGGGAGAAAAAGAGGGAGAGAGAGAAGAGTTCTGTCTGACTAGATGAGGAGGGGGAGGGGGCAGAGAGCTCTCTAGTTCTTCAAATTAAGGCTAAGTTCTCCAGGCCAAACCTATCCTCTCAAAGTTTAGTTGAGCAGAAGTCTTGGTCCTCTTTGCCTTGGTAAGGATGGGAAAGGAGAATGAGTTGCTCTCATCCTGAGGTACAATTGGAGGTACTGAGCCATTGGGGGTCTAACCCCTTAAGGAGAGTTTAATTTCTCTCAGTCAGGCTATCCTTATCCATCTATTGGAGGGGAGAATCATAGAGGATTCAGTGTCTTTTGGTTGCCATTGTCTGATCACATCCGCCTTGCTACGCATACCTGTGTCTTTGTGTATTCCCCATACCCATCCCTAACCTTCCCCTAACTCTGTCCTTTTCAGGATCACTTCCAGAAGTTCCTTCCCGCAGTGGGGGGACAGCTGGGCACAGAGGGTCAGGGATTCTCCTACAGCAAGGGCAGCAGTGGAGGCCAGGCAAGGGGAAGTGGCCCTGCTGGACAGTACGGCTCTGAACAGCAGCAGCATCAGGGCCCTGGGTCTGGATCTGAAGGTACAGGTGGTCCGGGAGGCCAGCCCGGCAGAGGAGGAGCTGCTGGCACAGCAGGGGCTGGCGATACAGGAACAGGCAAGTATCTTCACCCAAGAGTAATGTCTGGTCCCTAGAGCAGCGATATCCACAGGAAGGAGGCCTAAATTGGGTGTAGGGAGCAGGAGAGGCCTGAGATTTCTTGGTGGACTCTATGGGTCCAGGAGAATACAAACATGTATCTATTTCACCCAGAAGTCACCTTTCTGGCTTTTCAGTTTCAGCCCTAGATCCGACCCCAGGCTGTCATTATTCTGCAAACATTATACAATTATCAGGATGCTATACCTTTGGTACTTGGCTCCAGCAGCTTCCCTAGTGCAAGGGTATGAGACTAACTTCCACTGGCTACTACCTGCTATTATTTGACTTACTTTTCTCTCCCATGGCTGCCAGGAGACCAGGCAGGTGGAGGAGGAAAACATATCACTGTGTTCAAGACCTATATTTCCCCATGGGAGAAAGCCATGGGGGTTGACCCCCAGCAAAAAGTGGAACTTGGCATTGACCTGCTGGCCTATGGGGCCAAAGCTGAACTCCCCCAATACAAGTCCTTCAACAGGTAGCGGTGATGGGGGAAGGAACCAGATGCATGCGAGTGTGTGGTAACATGTCCTTCATTGGGATGGAAACTTTGGTTCAAATGTTTCAGGAGGCATGGGAGGAATATGGGGACCCTAATTGAAGGCCTTTGCTCTTTCCACTCCAGCTCAGAGAAACAGCATAGTATGATGACAGAAAATTTATTGGGAGGCAGGATTTAATTTTTAGTTCATAGGCCACTTATTAGCTGTGTGGGCATGGGAAAGTCACCCTATTTCTGAGCGTTGGTTGCCTTGACTGTAAAATGGGAGTAATATATCACACATTTAAAGGCCTCTTGAAGGCTCCCTTCTTTCAAGGTTAGGGTTCCATTACTGTTCCTGCAGTATGAGTCTAGTCCTTTATATCCTACCTTAGGGAGGTTTGAATATCTGTTCTTTTGGGCTTCTCCAGACTGTGGATAGTAGATCTGTGTGAAAATAGGATAGGGAAGTGCTAGAGAAGGGCTTTTGCATCTGGTCCTAAGGAGTCTGGATTTTCCAGGAAATGTTATTCCTCTCATTTAGGCCAGGTACTATCCACTGGAGGCAGGGTCGGGGTTCTACATTGTACTTTAAGGTAGCCTCAGACCCTTGGGTCTATAGTGTTTGGGGTCACTTTTTCTAAAATGCTGGTCTGGGCCACAGCTGCTCATGAGGCTATCTAGTACCAATTAGAGTCCTTTTCTCATTATTAGCTTTGAGGAAACAAGGAAACCAGGAAGGGGGAATGGAGTGCTATGGGAGAAAAAGAATAAGGAGAGCAGAAGCAATCTCACACTAGAATTCAGAGACTCCCCATCTTCAAAACAGAGTAACATCTTACTGATAAAGCTCTGCTCCTTTTGTTCTGGTTTTTAATGAAATAATGTGTCCCCTTTTCAGGACAGCAATGCCTTATGGTGGATATGAGAAGGCATCCAAACGAATGACCTTCCAGATGCCCAAGTTTGACCTGGGACCCCTGCTGAGCGAACCCATGGTCCTCTACAACCAGAACCTCTCCAATAGGCCTTCTTTCAATCGAACCCCTATTCCCTGGCTGAGCTCCGGGGAGCATGCAGACTACAACGTGGATATTGGCATCCCCTTGGATGGAGAAACAGAGGAGTTGTGAGGCGTTTCCTTCTCTACTTTGCATTAAGTTTCCCCTCTCTGGTTCCAATTTGGAGAGGGAAGCTGAGCAAGATACTCCCATTGTAAATCTAGTATCCTTTTGGGAATGGAGGGGAAAAAGAAGGGAGAAATCTGCCTTTCCATCCTTCGGTCTAAGTGCCCACTCCAGCATCCTTCCTCACCACCTCAGAGCTCCCCTTCCACTTTCTCTGTATGGAAACTGTTCTTTTATGGAATTTTCTCCGCCACCGGTAACAGTCAATAAACTTCAAGGAAATGAACTCATTCTTCCTCTGATATTTGAGGGCAGACGAAAACTGAGGCTAACAATGCACAGAGACTAATTAAAGTCAAATACTAGTCATTCATGATTCAAACTTCAAGACCAGACCTGAGCTCTGGTTACTTACACACCCACACCCACATCCACACCCATGAAACCACATTCATAGGTGTATACAAAGGCATTCTTATTCAACAGTAACATAAGACAAATAATCACGCACAGACACACGTACTAGTCCATATGTGGGCACAGCTAAGAAGCTATTGTGTGCTGTGGTTAGGAAGTAGGTGGTGGTGACCCTGCTGTTAGTTCTCTTTTTGTAGCTGATTAGAAATTGGGATAATCAGGATTACCCAATCATTACAGAACTAGAAATGCCATAAAGTTTCCAGATGACATCAGAGTGGGCTTAGGAATGTATGTCAAAGGTTACGGATTCCCAGAAGGATGAGATAGAATAGGGAGCCGTGTTGGAATCCAGAAGGAAGTGGGAGAAACCAGCTGTAGTAGTTATAGTAGCCCTGGCTCTGTACTAACATAGCAAGAAAAGAACTAAGGGTCATGGGGGCACTGCAGTGGTGTCCAGACAGCAATGCGATTGGGAAGAAAGCACGAGAGCCCAACAGGAATGAGTAACATTACTCTTTTTATTGATTTCAAGCATGAGGTTTCTTTAGAATCCCAGACTTACTCCTGTGTTCTACAAAATAAGAAGTGATGCAGACCAGGAAGAATAGAGATGACTCAATCGGTTCTGGGAAAATAAATTCTGAGAGCTGGCTGAAGTCAGCCAACTTCTTGAGCCATTAAAGATGATACTAATTTGCTAGACTCTGCATAGACTGATTCAATTTTCATGGACCTTGGGTCACATGATATTTATCCTGGTCACGTTCCTTTACAAATTAAATACATTGCAGGGGGTTCATAGGTTCTGTGAACTTGTACACAAAACTCTACTTCTACATGCATTTTTCTAAGTAGAGTGTTGTCATAGTTTGGATTTTCCCCCAAATAGATCCTGGAACAAAGTTTTGGATACAAGTAGTTAACAAGGAAGGTGATCCCAGAATCCAAGCAGTGCAAGGGAGAAGAAAGCCAATAAAGGTGCTTTGAGCAATTGGGGCTGAATCCCACCGGGGACTCTGGGAAAAATACTATTCAAACTGTGGTCCACGGACTGGCAGCAGCATTATCTTCTGGGAGCTTGGTTAAAAGTACAAACTCAAGAATCTGTCGCTTATTAAGCTCTCGAGGTGATTCTTATGCATTGGTAAATTTTGAGAAACACTACATCAGAATTGCCCCACTGAGGGGGGGTGGGAACTGGAATATTTAACCACCAAATCCCATCTCTCATTGGTTGTGGATTGTTACCAGGAATGTTAACTCTGCTGGCAATTCCAAAGAAAGGTGTTTGAGGTAGGAAGCTATGGGCTTGTGCAGGATCTGTCTACCAAAGTTGTAGTGAACTCTGAGGTGGGCTGAGGGAATATGGTTAGGGCACAGATAGGATCTGGATAAGGCTTCATAGCGTTCATCTGATTCCCATGTTTAAAAGTCTATGAACCCTGCCAAAAAGTTACGGACTATATTTCTTTAACAAATGTTTATTGAGTGCCTACTGTATACCAGGTACTTACTAGGTCAGGCATCAGAGGTACAAAGGCTAGTAACAACTCATGTGACAAAGAGATTTCATAGTCAATCATAAAATACTTATTAAATGCTTACTATTAAAGTTGAGATTAAAAACAAAAAGTCCAGCATCTGCTAGTCAACAGCTCTGAAAACCTAGAACTTAAGTTTTTCTAAACTCAGAATGTCTGAAATCTTAAATATAACGAAATATCATGATGCAAGCTTATTAATTTACAGGAAGCCCAGGTTGGTTGTGAAATTATTTTCTTAGTATAAAAGTCTACTTGAGAGTCAAATTATTATCAGAAGATGCAATGGTGGTTTAATGCATTAAAATGCGCACTTGCACAGGATCTAGCCAGAAATCCAGTCAGATCCTCAAGCTTTGCTATCTCTTTGCCTGGACATTTTTCTTGTGTTAAAACATCCTTTCTTCAGACCATCTTTTATTGTTACTTGCTTAGCCTCTGTAGCCATCTGAGTTAGCAACTTTAAGGGTTTCTTTTACATAAACCACATGCCTATAATACTGTGCCCCTAACCTCACCCAGATAGCTCATTCCCTCTTCTAGGGTTCAGAGCTTTGTGGTGCAATACTATAGTCACTAGACACACGTGTCTTTTAGGCTTTTAAAATGAGCCTAGTCAGAATTGAGATGCTCTGTGTATAGAAACACTGGATTTTGAAGACTTAGTATGAAAAAATATCTCATCAATAACTTAAAGATATTGATTACATCTTGAAATGGTATTTTGGGTTAAAAATTAACTAAAATTTCCTATTTCTTTCAAGAAATGTGGATACTCGATATTTTAAATTGCGTAATGCGGTTTGCAGTATATTTCTACTGGACAGCAGGGGTCTAGACTATGAGAGCTATTCAGGGGCTGTGAGGGAAGGAATAAATTCTCCATTTATTATTTCTATTCCTTTATTTGTTCCCCTCTGTTCTATTCTTCCTTGATGACCGGCGTTAAGTCTACCTTCTGTTCCAGATGTTACTCAGTCTGCATTTACAGTTGTCTGAGAGCAGAGACAGCAAGCCCTCCAACTTAAATGTTGACAGAGTCACTAAGTCACAAGGATGTGTCCACAGGGCAGCAAGCAAGTGCCAAGTTCAAACCACACGCCAATCCGGTCCCCTTCTGCATCCCAACACCTGTGCCTGATTTAAAAGACAAACTTGTGTTGCCTATTTGCGTCGGGCTAACTGACGGGGGGTGTGGCACCAGCGGAGAAACATAAACATTTCTGTGGAGTCCAATACCATTTGCAAACCACGGTAGGGGAAAAACGTATGAAAACTTCCTGAAGGAAGGTAATGAGGACACGGGAAGGTCAATTTCTGTCTTGCTTCATCCCTACTCCGCATGCAGAAGGAAAATGCCGGGAAAACGGGAACTTCAGCTAAAGGCGACACTGCTCTAAGTTGGAGGCACTTGGGCAAAGAGCAGGCCACATCCCTAGTTATTCCAGCGTGGGGTCCGCTACCCTAACATCCCCCAGCTCAGACTGCCCCGGCTGCACTAGTTTCCGACTCTCCAGCCGGCTCCACATTCTCCCTCGCTCTCGCCCACCTCTGGACCTTCCCAGGCCACCCCTGAAACGCCCTGCAGCCGCCATTTTACCCAATGCTATCGCGAGACACTCAGCCGTCGGGAGCCTGACTCATGTATGTACTTTCTTGCGAGACGTTCTCCTGGGTTGTTCTCGCGGAGGAAAGTGTCGCGAGAGCTGGTTGCCTTGGCTCCCTGTAGCTATAGCAGCCGCGGCGGTTAAGGATGCGGCGGCAAGAGCGGTGAGTGCGACACCCTCAGGGGGGCGGGGCTGGAGGGAACGGGGTGCAGGGGGAGCGCCCAGGGAGGGGGCGGGGAGGGTCGGGTCACGGGGGGAATGGGCGTGAGTGTGACGTGTAGGGGAGGACCCAGGTCTAGTGGGTATAGGGACTGGGCGCCGATCTGCACTGGGGCACGCGGGGAGGGCTGCAGCTGCTGGGAGGTCTAGGGGGAGGGACGGGGTGGAGCAGGGTTCAAGGGGCAGGGGCCAGAGTGTGGAAGTCTGTGTGTGTGTGTGTGTGTGTGTGTGTGTGTGTGTGTGTGTGTGTGTTTGTGTATGGTGGGAGGGAGAGGGTTACCGGGACTCAGAAATGGTTAAAGAGACCGGACTACATCGAGGAATAAGTGGTAAGAAATGGGGTTCAGCTAGGAGCAGGGTATGTTGAATGGGAGCAACAGAGGTTGGGCCCGGTTGCTTTGCACTGGTGGGGATGCGTGTGCGTGTGTGTCAGACCTTCGCAGCTCCCGGGGGCCCCGCCTGAGGCTAGTCCGGGACTTGAGGCGCGCCAGGACCTGCGTCCTAAAGGGCTTGGCGGGAATGGTGGCGTCCCGGACCTTCGCCTCCCGTCCCTCCCAAAGAAATCCCCCACGGACTTTGAAATATGAAAGGAGGTTCCTGGTGAGCTAGTATTAGTTGGGAAGGTTCTTTCGGTGGAGAGACTGAGTGGGATCATGAATGATTGCTGTTCTAAGATAAAGTGTGGGGTGGGAGCGGGTGAGAAATGTTTGAGAGGAAAAAACCAAACCTCAGATGTGCTTCCTCTGGAACGTATTGAGTTGGAGGAAGGGGGTGTGTGCTGAGATCACGTTTCTTGCCAGATTCATTCAATTGTAGAAATCCTTTACAGTATATTTAGGAAATTATATATGCAGTGTAAAATCAGCTTAGATAATACAGTGAAAGAACGTGCAGTACGACACTTAAACCTTCCACGAATGTAACTTACAAACTAAGAAAAGTGTTTTTATTGCAGCAGCAGCATCTGCAGATTGAACTAGGGATAGTTTTAGTTACTTGAATGTACTAGGGATAGTTTTAGTTACTTGAATGTAAAACCTAGTGTTCCCAAAGTGTGCCTGTTTAGGTTATTTGCCTTTTAAGAAATGGATTAGGTTTCATTTTAGGGGACCAAACAAGTTTTGAATATCTGTCAACCTGGAAATAAAAGGAACCCCAGGAGTTAAAATCACCGAGAGGGCAAAGCGTTTAGTCTGAGACTCAAGGACTGTTCTGGAGACCTCAGGTTTGGACTACTTTGTTTGTTAAAATCTTATTTCTAGGGAAAACAGTGGCTTCAATTCAGGCATAAAAATAATTTATCCATTTCGATCTACAGATAACAGCTTTCTGATAATTTTTCTCACTACCTTTATAAGTATAAATGTGCAAAACCACTCTTTGATTATGTAACTGGATTTTTCCATGTTGAGGTTCACAAATTCATTAATTAGAATAATGGCTTTTAAATTTTTCTAGAGCTAGCCTTGATGTGGTTAGTCTTTGAACCTATTTATCTGATATGTTTTAGACTAAAACTTTTCATTTGTAATGTTAATAGCTAAACTTTAAAGTGCTTTTTTTGAGGCAAGATTTATGTGGTAGAGTCCAAAAGATTTCTGCATGAATCCATTAACGAGCTTCACTGAGTTCCTGTTATGTGTAGAGTACTGTGTGTAAGGCATTGCAGGGGGAAAAGATTAATTAATTCATTTATCCATTCAACAAACATTTATTGAGACCTATTTTGTGTCTGATTACTAAGCTTTCAGGATACAAATACAAGTAAGCCTTGCTCTCTGCCTTGAAATTGCTCAGACCCTAGGAAAGGAGAGTAATAGAGAAACAAATAATTACAGTGTAATAAGCACACAATATATGAACACACGCTTATGAAACAAGGGTCTGTCCCTGAGCACTTTACTATGTTTATAGCATAGTAGATGACCATGCTGTATCAGTAAAACACATACTACATTTCTCAGAAGAGATGAAAGTTAGAATAGAAACTTGGGGCGAAAATTCTCGGGTAAGTTCATAATTTAATAGTTTTTTTTAGTATTCTTAAAATAAATATCACTAAGCATCTTAAGTCAATAATATAATAATAATAATAATAATAATAATAATAATGATTATAAGCACAATAGCTAACATTTGTTGGGTGATTATTAATGTTCCAGGCACATTATCTCATTTTATTTTCACAGCACCCTGCTCTTCAGCTGCTACTAATACTTCAATGTTAAAAATAAGAAAACTGAAGATTAAAAAATTAAAAAGTTGCCAAAGATTACAGAGCTGGTAAATGTCAGATTAGGGAGTTAGAAATATACATGATTGGAAAAACCTAAGCAAGATTCCTTTCTTTGCAGAAAGGGAGCCTTGGGATGTGGGGAGGAGGGCAGAGATTGAAGGTGGAATTGGACAGAAGACCAGAATTCAATCTCTATCTTTATTCATAGATTTTCCTCTATCAAATATTTACACGCATATGGGGAATGAATTTCAATATTAGCATGATGCTAAATATGAAATTTGTATTGTACAGAGAATTGAGTAAATTACCATATTCATGTTGGATATAATTGTACAGGGAGCTATGTTTGGGAAAATAGTTGTAATAAGCAGTTGTTAACATTTATAAGCTTCCAGAAAATGATCATTTTAACCCTGGAAATGGTTATCTATATTCATACCGTGTTTCCCTAAAAGTAAGACCTAGCCGGACCATCAGCTCTAACACGTCTTTTGGAGCAAAAATTAATATAAGACCCGGTCTTATGTTAGATAAGACCTGTTATAAGACTGGGTCTTATATTAATTTTTGCTCCAAAAGACGCATTAGAGCCCATGGTCTGGATTGGTCTTATTTTCGGGGAAACATGGTATATATGGCAAGTGTTAATTACAGTAGACTTTAAAGGATTAAGTCAAATATTTTTTATACTGCAATTTTTTTGTATTGAGAAAAATACATACATATTACATGTATTTATATATTTGCTTTCAGATTTTTTTAAGCTCTATATTTCAGACTCCAAAATCTGATTATCTGGTTGAAATTCAAATTTTATATCTTAGTACATGGTTTCTTTAAAAATCTGAGAAGGAAAAATATCATCAGTGTAGTATTGATACTTAGTTCTAGAGTTACTTAGTTGAATGCTTAAAAGTCAACCAGTTCAGTCCATCCTTTTATACTGAGGAAACTAAAGCCTAGAGAACTTTTAAATGACTTGCTCAAAGTCATACAGCTACAATGTCCCAGGTATTCTGATTTCAATTCAGTGTTCCTTTTACCGTACCACATTGCCAAATTATACTTAATAATTGCTATACGTTAAAGATAATTGAGAGTTTTAGATGCTCTCAGCTAATTTTAGGAAACCAGTTATATCAGGAGGCTATAGATGACAGAACAAACTAATTACTTGTTTCCCTTATACTGTATTTACACTTCTTATACTTAGGATAAATGCATTCAGATAATTTATTCAAATGCTTCCAACATTTGGTTTGTTATATCACTGTTTTCATTTTCTCTGTGTCCAGCTGTGGTGCTGGCCCATTTTAATAAATGTTTAGTGTCTTTAAAAATGGAGGTGTACAACTATGTTGTAATACACAGTATTCTTAAGAAATACATGCAGATTTGATGGTGAGTCCGTGATGCAGTTTTTTTTTCCATTGAGTTGAGTTTCTGCAGCAGCCCCTCATCTGTATAGATTTTAGATGGAATAGCATGTGGGTGTGAATGAGATCCTTGTGTTTTCTAACACCTTTTAACTAAGTGAGCCGGGTGCTTACTTTTTTTATGTGAGTTATTTTATTTTATTTTTTATTTTATTGGGGAAGGGGAACAGGACTTCATTGGGGAACAGTGTGTACTTCCAGGACTTTTTTCTTTTTTTCCAAGTCAAGTTGTTGTCCTTTTAATCCTAGTTGTGGAGGATGCTGTTCAGCTACAAGTTGTTGTCCTTTCAGTCTTAGTTGTGGAGGGCGCAGCTCAGCTCCAGGTCCAGTTGCTCTTGCTAGTTGCAGGGGGAGCAGCCCACCATCCCTTGCGGGACTCGAGGAATTGAACTGGCAACCTTGTGGTTGAGAGCCCACTGGCCCATGTGGGAATCCAACCATCAGCCTTTGGAGTTAGGAGCATGGAGCTCCAACTGCCTGAGCCACTGGGCCGGCCCTATGTGAGTTATTTTTGAGGTATTGAGACATTTTTCCAAAAAAGGTTTAGAGCAAGAGAATGAGATGAGAGGAAGAGCCCTGAGGGCTAAGAATGGAACTTCTTCTCCATGTGTGTTGAAAGCTGACACAGCAGTTTATGATATGTGAAGAAGATAATAGTCTAAAAGCTTTCTTGAACTCTTCATCCTCAGGAGAGCTTGAAGTTCTTTTCTTCTGCTTTGATACACATACCCTCTGGAAAGTTTCTATCCATTTACACTCCTACAGGGATGAGTGGGCAAAAGTATTAATTTCCTAGCGCTTAAATTAGCAACAGTAAATAGAGACTCAAGGAACAAACCAAAAACAATTTACATTGTAGGTGAAAAGTAATATCTTATTTTAAATTTCCATTTCTTTGATTGCCTTTAAAGTTGAACATTTTGTCATATTTATTATTTTTCCTGACTGGCTGTTTTGTCTTTTTAAAAGCACTTAAAATTTTTAATAAATATTTAAATTGTATACTTAAAATGCTTTAAAGAGAACAAAGAATACATTCTTTCAAAAATATAATGCCGTATCTATACAGGCTAAGGAATATAGATTCCCCTTCCAGAAATATCTTGTTTGGTGGTTTTTCTTCCAGTCCTTTTTGTATGTGTTTATACTTTATATATCTATTTATAGCTTTTTTAAATCAGTGGAATGATAATGTATTTTTTCTGCAGCTCTTTTTTTTTTTAAAAAAACTTAGCTGTATACCTTTGAGAGATCTCATCCTGTCAGTACACACTTTTTAATAGCTGATTGTATTTCGGTTTGAATTACTGTAATTTATTTAACTGTTCCTTTATCCATGGACATTTAAGTTGTCCCAGATTTTTGCAATTACCAACAACACTAAAATGAAAATCCCTTATTGTCTCTTGTGCACATGTTCTAGACTGCCTCTAGAGTAGGTGCCTAGAATTGTTGCTTAAAAGGTATGCGTGCTTTCAGTTTTGAAAGATACTGCCAATCTGCCCTTTATATAGTCTGTACCATTCTGCATTCCACCAGCAGTTTATGAAAGTGCCTATATCTTTACATACTTGCCAACACTTGATGTTGTCAATCTTGTACATTTTTGCTACGTAATATAACGGCCAAAAAATTTTGTTTTAATTTTTAGTTTCCAGATTGCTTATTTTTAAAATAATTTAAAAATTTTTCAATTAACCGTTGACATATATTATTAGTTTCAGGTGTACAACATAGTGATTAGACATTTATATAATTTATGAAGTGATCACCCTGGTAAGTCTAGTACCCATCTGACACCACATATAGTTATTATAATATCAATTATATTCCCTATGCTATACTTCCCATCCCCGTGACTATTTTTATACCATATTTTCCCCAAAATAAGACCTAGCCGGACAATCAGCTCTAATGTGTCTTTGGGAGCAAAAATTAATATATGACCTGGTCTTATTTTAACTATAAGATTGGGTTTCCCTGAAAATAAGACCTAGCTGGACAATCAGCTCTCATGTGTACTTTGGAGCAAAAAGTAATATAAGACCCGGTCTTATATTATGTTAGATAAGACCCGGTATAAGACCGGGTCTTATGTTAATTTTTGCTCCAAAAGATGCATTAGAGCTGATTGTCCATTTAGGTCTTATTTTCGGGGAAACACGGTAACTGGCAATTTGTACTTTTTAATCCCTTCCCCTTTTTCACCTATCCCCCTTTCCAGTTTACTCATGAGTTTGAACATCTTTTTATGTCTTTATTGGCCGTTTATGTTTCTGTGAAATTGCTTGTTCTGTTCTTTGTTTTTTAACTGGGTTGTTTTCTTTTACCTATTGATTAACAAGAACTTTTTATATGTATGCGGATACAATTCTGTACTTTTTATATATATTGCACATATTTTTCTAGTGTGTTACATTACTTATAGTGTCTATGGATGTACTAAAATTTTTATATTTCATAGTTATGTCTTTTTTTAATGGCTTCTAGATTTTGAGGCTTAAGAAGGCTTTTCCGATCCCCAAATTATGAAAATATTCTGTTTTATTGTAATACTTTACAGCTAAAAAATATTTAGCTCTTTAATCAATCTGGAATTTATTTTTGTGTGTTTTGTGAGGTACCTTTTTCTCCAAACATGCAATTAACCCAACCCTATTTATTGAGTATCGTATCCCTGTCTTCACTGATGTGAAATCTTATCTTCATCATGCTCTAAAATGTCATATATAGATATGTATGTGTGTTTGTTTCTCACTTTCTTTTCAGTTGATCTGTTTACTTCTGGGCCAATACCACGCAGTTTAATTATTGTTGACCTATATATAGTATGTTTGAAGGTTAGGTTTCCTCTCAGTCTTAGAATATATGCAAGAACAGATTTTTTTTCTTTCTTTCAGAAATTTACTTTCAGGTTTCATTACAAACAAAAATTCTTTTGTGATTATAATTGGGATTGATCACAAGTAGACAGATTACTTACTTTATGGGAGCATTTATATTTTTATAATATTGATATGATACTTCCCATTTATAAACAAGATATTCTATATTTAAGTTAAAAAAATCCTTCAGAAAGGTTTACAGTTCTTTTCATATTGGTCTTGTACATGTTTAATTTCTAGGTATTTTATAGTTATTTCAAGTTATGGCAATTGGGATCTTTTACCTCAAGACATTTCAAAATTTGGTTATTACTGGCGTATAGGACAGTTATTGATTCTTCTCTGTTGATCCTGAATTGGATTACCTTATATTCTTTTATTAAATATGATTTTTCATTTGGTTCTTTTGGATTTTCAAGATAATCACATTTTCTAGCTGTTCATGTCTTTGCCAATTTTCATTTTGTTTTCTTATTTTGACATGTTTTAAAGCTATAGTAAAAATATTAATCCTTTGTCATATAGCTGGCAATGTTTTTAGTTTACTGTTTGTTTTTATGGGAAACCTCGTGACCATCAGTGGGTAAAACACTAGAATGTGCATTGTAATGTTTTGATGTTGTCTTAACAGTTAGAAAGTTCTAACTAAGAAGGTTAGAATTCTTTAAACCAAATCTGGTGAATAAAACTATGAATTAAAATGAGGGGAAAAATACCACTTCTGGGTACAAATTAGATTTGACTACAAAATTCAGGAACTCATTTAATATTATTATAGTGATGTGCCATTTGAGTTAAACGAGTTGAATTTAAAGTTGGGGAGACGATAGCTGAATAAAATTGATCAGGTAGAAAATCCACAATAGAATATATAAATAATAATTGTATCAGATATTTAATCATATATATAGAAGAAACTGGTTTTTCTCATTATTGTTATGCTTGGGGGAAAAATAATTCTTTAGGAGCAATGTCCCCTCACAGCTCTCTTCTGAAGGGAAATCCTGAGATGTGGACATTTCTGAGTTTAGCATTGAGAGGGAGGTGGGCACTGGGATAAAACAAAACTTGGGTTCCATTCCAGTTGTCAGTTATTAGCATTGTGATCTTCAGCTCATTAAGTGACATCCCCCTCTGTAAAATAGGGTGCTCAAAAACGGTAGCTATTAATTTTCAGACTATGGTATATAACATCAAATAATACCATCTACTGCTCAAAATTGATACTGCCGAAAGCTCCATTACATGGTGTAAATATTTGATGAAAAAGAAGGCATGCTGTAACTAAAAGGGTCTGAATTCATGTGTTTGCTGCTGAACCACTAATAACCCAGATCCAGTCAGATCAGGGGTTAGGAGAACCAATAACCTAGTGTGGGGGCTAAAAAATGTGTAATACTTTCCCTCCCATCTTCTGAGTACTTCTAGCTGGGCTAACAATCAAATTAACAGGGACAGATTAACAGGAGAAAATCAAATTTTAATACATGCCTGTGGGGAATTCACATAAGCATAAAAATTCCAAAGACAGAAAATTGGGTATAGATGACATTTTGGACAAAGGAGAAAAGGAGCGAATGGGGTCTTAGATTTCAAAAGTGAGAATGGGCCATGTACAGGTAACTGAGGAAGAATGGAACATTGGCAGGTACATTTTTGCTAGGTACCTGAGAAAATTTTTGCTAGGACTCGGGGTATCAAGCTCACAGGCCCCTGCCTAAAGCCCTCCTATTTACTATACATAATTCCGATCAGGCCAAAGTGAACATCCTGATTTCCCTCCTGAAGCAGGTTTTTCTATCTGAATCTCTTGGGCTGGAAACAGGGGAGGGTCAAAGGTTCTTTCTGAGTCTCCTGTTTTTTAATAACCAGCTTACAATCAATATCCCAAAAGGCAAAACTTTTGGTCCCCTTCACTATATAGCATCTCTTCTGCCTTCTCCTTACAGCTTTAACTATCCTTTTAATTACATGGTATGAATAGAACACATTTTGTTTATCCGTGCAACAGTTGATAGACGTTTGGGTTGTTTCCACTGTGTGGTTATTATGGGTGAGGCAGATGAGGTGCTGAGCCCACCAAATGAGGATACTAAGGGGTATGTGAGTGCAGAATTTAGAGACGGCACTTACTCTCGTGTTGACCCTGAGAAGGAGAGCCTCCTTACATTTTGTACCTGGGAGCCTCAAGTATCCTACCATAGTCCTGGCCGGGGATGACGCTCTCCTTCATCTTCACTGAATACCAGCCACTTTTAAAAACTGAATAAAAAATGATGCTTCGCTCTTTGTCACTTTCCTGTTCAACAGCCTTCAGTGGTCTAACATTAACTATCAAAGACCAACCTGTGATTCTAGCTGTTTTTCTAGTTGGAGTCTCACTATCTCATCCTTCCAGCCAGTCTAAACCACTTTCTGTTCCCTAAACAAATCGAAAGGTTTCCTGTTTTCCTGACTTTGCCCATGTCACTTTTTCACCTGGAACGGATGCTCTGACCGAAATCTGTTGGTGGTGCATTGATCAAGATGAAGCAACTGTTTGAACCAACGGCACTAATCTTGTTCAGACTCTAGTTCCCACGTATTAGAAGTCATCTCTAGATCACAGATGTTTTCCGAGGAAACTAGTGAGGAACTTCCTAACTAGGTTTCTTACTCAGAGTGCTAAAAGACAGAAGTGTCCTATCAGGACAAATTCTGTAGTTATTGGTTCAAACTTGTTTTTCCTACAATTTCTTCAAAGTGCTCAACTGTGGCCGAGCAGAGCCTGAGGGGATTACTGACATTATGCAACTGATTTGTTTGTGCCAACCTCTGAGACAAAGCCATGTAAAGTAGAAGGCATTAAAAAATAAAAACAAGTCATAGTAATGCATGGACATTGTTTAAAAGTGAAATAGTATTTTAAGGCTTTTAAGGGAAAACATCTTTCTTTTGCCCTACTCTTCCTTAGGTACTCCTGAGTTTTGTTCTTCAGAGCACTTTTATTTAAATTTTTTTTCAATTAGTTAACATTCAGTATTATTTTATATTAGTTTCAGATGTACAGCATAGTGGTTAGACATTTATATAATTTACAAAGTGATCCCCCAATGATCTTTAGAGCACTTTTAAATGTTGCCTTTTTTTTTGTTGTTATTTACCTCTGTATATATTTCTAAATGATATGCTTAAAATGCTATTTCCTATACTCCCTCCCATATACATGCACAATTTCTCTCTCAATGTATGTATAATACATTTTTGTTTGTTTGTTTGTTAAATCAGTTGTGGTAAGCAGAATACTGTGCTCCCCCCCAATCTGTCCACATTCTAATCCTTGGGACCTGTGAGTATGTTCCCTTACATGGCAAAAGGGAATTAAAGTTGCATATGGAATAAAGGTTGCTAAATCAGATTATTTTAAAATAGGGAGATTATCCTGTATTATCCAGATGCGTTCAATGTAATTAAAAGGATTGTTAAAAGTGGAGGAGGGAGGCAGAAGAGATGCTATATAAGGACTCAATCTCTGTTGTTGGTTTTGAATGTGTAAGAAAAAATACTATGATCAGAGGCATACAGGCGTCCTTTTGAATTTGAAAAAGGGAAGGAAAAAGATTCTCCCATAGAACTTCCAGAAGGAGATGAATGCAACCTTACCACCACCATGATTTTAGCTCAATGAGAGTATGTTGGACTTCTATAGAAGTATAAGACAAAAGATCTGTTTTGTTTTAAGCCACTAAATTTGTGGTAGTTTGTTACTACAACAATAGAAAACTAATGCATCAGTATTTCATTGTTATGATTTTGTAAATATTGTTCATAGCTAAGCCATGTAGTAATACATTTCCTTTCTTAGGCAATTTTTTTTCCTAGTGTTAATAACTGCTTTTTTTGTTGTTGTTTAGTGTTTTGGAAAGTTATTAGTAAATACTTTTTCTAGCTGAAGGCTAGAAAAAGTGTCAAGACTAGGTTTGAATGTCAGCTAAGTCTCTGGTCATAGTCAAGTTACCTGTATCCACATTTTTAAAATTAAAATTTTTATTGAGATAATTGTAGATTCACATGACTTGTAAGAAATAATACAGAGAAATCCCTTGTACATTTTGTCCCAGTTTCCCAAAATGGTAACATTTTGCAAAACTACAATATAACATTACAACCAGGATATTGACATTGATACATATCACTGATCTTATTCAGATTTCCCCAGTTTTACTTATAGTGTGTGTGTGTGTGTGTGTGTGTTCTGTATAACTTTTTTACATGTGTTGGTTCATGTAACTATTACCACAGTAAAGATACTGAACGGTTCTAAAACCACAAGGTGTTAGTGTTGCCCTGTAGATACCCTCATCCCTGGCAACCAGTAATCTGTCCTTCTTCTCTAAAATTTTGTCTCTTCAAAAATGTTATGTAAATGGAATCATACAGTACGTAACATTTTGGTATTGCCTTTTTTCTGTTCAGCATAATTTCCTAGAGATTCATTCAAGTTGTTGCATGTATCAATAATTTGTTCCTTTTGCTTGCTTTGTACTATTCTATGTATGAATGTACCACCATTTGTTCAAACATTTACCTGTTGAAGGACATGTGGGCTGATTCCAGTTTTTGACTTAACAAGTAAAGCTGCTGTGAACATTCATATACAAGTTTTATATGAATATACATTTTCATTTTTCTGGGATACATTTCTAGGAGTGTAATTGCTGTGTTGTATAGTAGTTGCATGTTTAGTTTTTTAAGAAACTGTCAAACTGTTTTCCACAGTGGCAGTAAAGTAAGTTTTATATTCTCATCAGCAGTGTATCACTGATGAGTTTTTTTGTACCCTCACCCTCATTTGGTGGTGTCACTACTTTTTATTTTAGCCATTGTGATATTGTGTAGTGATATTGTAGCCATGTGTAGTGATATTGCATTGTGGTTTTGATTTCTGTTTCCTTAATGGCTAATAATATTGAACATCTTTTCATGTTTTATTTTGCCATTTGTATACCTTTTTGGTGAAAGGTCTCTTCATGTCTTGTGCTTGGTTTCTAATTGGATTGTTTGATTTTTTTACTGTTGAGTTTTGAGAGATCTTTATATATTCTAGATACTAGTCCTTTGTTGAATATGTGGTTTGCAAATATTTTTTCACAGTCTGTAGCTTGTCTTTTCCCCTGTGCTTTTCATACTCTTTCCCCTAGGCTTTCATAGAATAAAAGTTTTTAATTTTGATGAGGTCCAATTTATCAGTTTTTCTTTTACGAATCATACTTTTGATGTCAAGGTGCCAAGTCTAAGAACTCTTTGCCTAACTCTAGATCACGAAGGTTTTCTTGTATTTTTTTTAAAGCTTTATATTTTACATTTACATCTGTGATCCTTTTGATTTAATTTTTGTATAAAGTGTGACGTTTAGGTTGAGTTCATTTCCTTTTTTTTTCCCCCTAGGCGTAAGAGTGGGGTTATATTTTTTTATTTTATTTTATTTTTTTAATTATTTTTATTTTTTTATTTTATTGGGGAAGGGGAACAGGACTTTATTGGGGAACAGTGTGTACTTCCAGGACTTTTTTTTTTCTTTTCAAGTCCAGTTATTGTCCTTTCAATCTTAGTTGTGGAGGGTACCGTTCAGCTTTAAGTTGTTGTCCTTTCAGTCTTAGTTGTAGAGGGCACAGCTCAGCTCCAGGTCTAGATGCCGTTGCTGGTTGCAGGGGGCGCAGCCCACCATCCCTTGCGGGAGTCAAACCGGCAACCTTGAGGTTGAGAGGAAGCGCTCCAACCAACTGAGCCAACCAGGAGCTCAGTGGCAGCTCAGCTCAAGGTGCCGTGTTCAATCTTAGTTGCAGGGGGCGCTGCCCACCATCCCTTGCGGGACTCGAGGAGTTGAACCGGCAACCTTGTGGTTGAGAGCCCACTGGCCCATGTGGGAATGGAACTGGCAGCCTTCGGAGTTAGGAGCACGGAGCTCCAACCACCTGAGCCACCTGGCCAGCCCCGAGTTCACTTCTTTGCCTTTAGATGTCCAAAGGCACCAGCACTATTTGTTGAGAAGCTTTTCCTTTCTCCATTAAATTGCTTTTGCACTTTTGTCAAAAATCAGTTAATATTTATGTGGGTCTTATTTGGGATTCTCCGTTCTGTTCCATTAATCGATGTGTCTATCTCTCTGCTGGTATCACACGGTTTTGATTACTGTAGCTATGTAGTAAGCCGTAGTATTGGGTAGAGTAATTCTTCCCACTTCTTTGTCAAGATTGTTGTAGCAGTTCTAGAGTCTGCACCTTTCTGTGTAAGTTTTAGAATAAGCCTGTCTCTGTCTACAAAGAGCCTTGGTTGGCTTTTGATAGGAATTGCATTAAACCTATCGATCAGTTTGGGGAGAACTGACATTTTTATCATGCTCAGTCTTCCAAGCCATGAACAAGTCTCTTTGTTTATTTAGGTCTTCCTTGATTTATTTCATCAGCATTTTATAATTTATAATATGCTGTACGTGTTTTGACAATTGTACACTGAAGTATTTAATTTTGTCTGGAGTGATTGTAAATGGTAATGTTTTTAATTTTGGTTTCTGCATGTTTATTGTCAGTATAAAGAAATGTGGTTGATTTTTGTGTGTTGATGTTATATCCTCTGACTTTATTGTTATTACTTCTAGGAGTTTTTTTGGAGATGGCTTGGGATTTTCTTTGCAGACAACCATGCCATTTGCAAATAGAGATAGTTTTCTTTCTTTCTTTCTTTCTTTCTTTCTTTCTTTCTTTCTTTCTTTCTTTCTTTCTTTCTTTCTTTCCTTCCTTCCTTCCTTCCTTCCTTCCTTCCTCTCCTTCCTTTCTTCTTTCCTTCCTTCAGTTCCTTCTTTCTTTCTTTTCTTTCTTCCTTCCTTCCTTCCTTCCTTCCTTCCTTCCTTCCTTCCTTTCCTTCCTTCCTTCCTTCCTTCCTTCCTTCCTTCCTTCCTTCCTTCTTCCTTCCTTTCTTCCTTTCTCCCCTTCCTTCTTTCCTTCCTTCCTTCCTTTCCTTTCTTCTTTCTTTCTTTCGCCTTTTTCTTCTCTTTCTTGCCTACTACAGTGCCTAGAACTTCCAATACTTTGTTGAGTAAGAGTAGTGAGAGCAGGAATCCTTGCTTTGTTCCCAACTTTGGGGGAAAGCATTTAGTATTTCACTATTGAGTGTGATGTTAGCTGTAGGTTTTTGTGGAGATGCTTTTTATCAAGTTGTAAGCACATATTTAACAAAAGTTTCAAAGGAACATGGTAGGTCTTCTGCAATGCTTTTACAGAATCCCCAAAGCTAGTATTTACCCTCCTTGTTTCAACAGCATTCTGCTTATTCTATTATTGGGCTCTTAATTGTTTTGTGGTTGATTTGTGTTCAGCCATCCCTCCTTCTTCTTCTCACTCCCACTCTCTAGGCTATGAGGGTAGAGGCTATTTTATTCCTCTTTATGTCACTAGTTTGGTGCAAGTGTGCCTGCCACCATTGAATTGTTTGATTGAATGAAAGAGTCAGTGAATGAATAATTGAACGAGAGAATGAGAAATTATCTCACACAGGGCCTAAGATAGTTTTAGCGATGAGAGTATAAGCCTTGGAGCCAGACAGAATTCAAATCTCAGCCCTTCAGTTTAATACTATTATGGGAAGGTGGCCAAATTGCTAAATATTTCTGAACCTCAGTTTTCTTATCTGTGAAATTAGGATAATATCCTACCTGCACATTTTAAGTGAAATAATAGGTGTTGATTCTTAGCACAGTTGCTATCATGTAGTAGGCATGCAAATTTTAGTTTTGTTTTTCCTTCATTGAACTGTTTTAAGTATGAAGTGATGTGATTGTAAAATTGCTCTGTGAAATGTATAAAGTTATTCCAGACATAGTTTATGTTTGTGTTAACAAACAGTCAAATTAAATTTCTTTTTTTAAAAGATTTTTTATTGGGGAAGGGGAACAGGACTTTATTGGGGAACAGTGTGTACTTCCAGGACTTTTTTCCAAGTCAAGTTGTTGTCCTTTCAATCTTAAGTTGTGGAGGGTGCCGTTCAGCTTCAAGTTGCTGTCCTTTCAGTCTTAGTTGTGGAGGGCGCAGCTCAGCTCCAGGTCCAGTTGCCGTTGCTAGTTGCAGGGGGCACAGCCCACCATCCCTTGTGGGAGTCGACCCAGGAACCTTGTGGTTGAGAGGATGCGCTTCAACCAAGCCATTCGGGAGCTCAGCTGCAGCTCAGCTCAAGGTGCTGTGTTCAATCTTAGTTGCAGGGGACGCTGCCCACCATCCCTTGCGGGAGTCGAGGAACCGAAACAGCAACCTTGTGGTTGAGAACCCACTGGCCCATGCGGGAATCGAACCGGCAGCCTTCGGAGTTAGGAGCATGGAGCTCTAACCGCCTGAGCCACTGGGCCGGCCCCTCAAATTAATTTTGATTATGTTGGTTTATAGGGAAAAATAAGGACAAGAGAAAATGGAGAAAGTTTGAATAACTTGTTGAGCATGCCATGTGCCAACCATGTGCTCAGCGCTTTGTATGAAATAATCCATTTAATCCTTACAACAACTTAGTGAAGCACATTTCTTCCTCTGAAAGATTATTTCTTAGTTTTTTTAATTATAGTTTTTTCATCTCCACCCTTTCTGAATAAGTCTCAGAAATGAGGAAAATACAATTTGATGCACATTTCAAATTTTGTATAGAGTATGACAAATAATAACTTTTATTTCTAAGCTACCATCCTTAATATTTGGGGACTGTTCTTTAGACTAAGTGTCCTTTTTTTTCCTTTCTATCAAACTTAGTGATGATATTTCCTTTATATTTCTCTAGGAGTACATTAGTAGCCCCTAATATGTTAGGTTCTTCAATTGTATCAAATTGATCAGAGTAATGAATTTGTCTATTGCCTATGGTACATCAGTTTTTTTCAACAAATAATACTAATAAAATTTGAATCAATTTTTGAAAGAGGAGAAAAGCACCAGTCTGTTTCAATTTGAATTTAGTTTTTCTCACTCAATACCTTAGATTGATCAGGCTAAGACCTGTTTTGATTAGTTCTGTGTATTTTTTAAATAGTAAAATACTCAACATAAAATTTACCACCTTAACTGTTTTTAATGCAGAGCTCAGTGGTAAATACACTTACACTGTAGTGCAACCAATCAGTAGAACTTTTTAAAAAAATTTTATTGGGGAATATTGGGGAACAGTGTGTTTCTCCAGGGCCCATCAGCTCCAAGTCGTCGTCCTTCAATCTAGTTGTGGAGGGCACAGCTCAGCTCTAAGTCCAGTCGCAGTTTTCAATCTTTAGTTGCACAGTGCGCAGCCCACCATCCCATGGTGTTGACAGCTCGCGCTCTAACAAACTGAACCATCCGGCCGCCCCTCCGGAAGCTCAGCAGCAGCTCGTTGTCTTCAATTTAGTTGTGGAGGGCCCAGCTCACTGGCCCATGTGGGAATCGAACTAGCAACCCTGTTGTTCAGAGCTTGCATTCTAACCAACTGAGCCATCTGGCCACCTCTATATACAACTTTTTTATCTTGCAAAACTGAAACTCTATAACCATTAAATAACCCCCACTCTTCCCTCCCCCAGTGCCTGGCAGCCACCATTCTACTGATTGTCTCTGAATTTGACTGTTACAGGTACCTGGTAGGTATAAATGGAATCAGAATATTTGTCCTTTTGTGAGATCAGATGAGATCATGTGCACATTTAGGGAGGTATGGCCGTAGACTAGTATTTGTCCTTTTGTGCCTGGCTTATTTCACTTAGCATTATGTCCTTGAGGTTCATCCATGATGTAGCATGTGTCAGAATTTCCTTCCTTTTTAAAGCTGAATAATAACAACACACACACAAGGCGTGACAATTAAGTTCGTGAACTTGTTGCAACGATGTTGCTAACCTTTTTTGATATCAGAGGGATTATTCATTATGAATTTGTACCAACTGGACAGACAGTTAACCAAGTTTACTATTTAGAAGTGCTGAAAAGGCTAAGTGAAAAAGTTAGATGACCTGGACTTTTCGCCAACAATTCATGGCTCTTGCATCATGATAATGCACCAGCTCACACGGCACTGTCTGTGAGGGAGTTTTTAGCCAGTAAACAAATAACTGTATTGGAACACCCTCCCCACTCACCTTATCTGGGCCCCAATAACTTCTTTCTTTATCCAAATACAAAGGAAGTACTGAAAGGAAGACATTTTGATGACATTCAGGACATCAAGTATAATACGAGGACAGCTCTGATGGCCATTCCAGAAAAAGAGTTCCAAAATTGCTTTGAAGGACTAGGCAGGCGCTGGCTTCAGTGCATAGCTTCCCAAGGGGAGTACTTTGAAGGTGACCGTAGTTATATTCAGCATTGAGGTATGTAGCACTTTTTCTAGGATGAGTTCATGAACTTAATTGTCCTACCTCGTGTATGTGTGTGTGTGTGTGTGTGTGTGTGTGTATGTGTGTACATATATATATATATACATATATATGTGTGTGTGTATATATACATATATATGTGTGTGTGTGTGTATATATATATATATATATATGTCACATTTTACTTACCTATTCACTTGGGTTGTTTCCATCTTTTGGCTATTGTGAATAATGCTGCTATGAACCTGCGTGTACATGGGTGATTTGTTTGAAACCCGGTTTTTAATTCTTCTGTATATATATACTCGGAAGTGGAATTGCTGGTTCATATTTTTAATTTTTGAGCAATCACCATACCGTTTCCCATAGTGACTGCACCATTTTCCATTCCCACGAGCAGTGCACAAGGGTTCCGGTCTCTCCACATCCTCATTAACAATTGTTATTTATTTATTTATTTTGGTAGTAGCCATCATTGTTGTTTTGATTTGTATTTTCCTGGGTGGTGAGCATCTTTTCATGTGCTATTGGCCATTTGTATATCTTCTTTGGAGAAAAGTCTATTTATGTCCTTCTTTGTGCACTTTTAAATTGGTTGGTGTTGTTGGAGTTCTTTATGTTTTCTGGATATTAACTCCTTATCAGATAAATGAGATACAAATATTTTCTCCCATTCTGTGGGTTGCCTTTTCACTCTATTGATTGTGTCCTTTGATGCATGGAAGTTCTCCTTTTTTGTTTTTAAAATTTTATTATTCATTATTTAACACATATGAAAAGAATAATGCAGTAAGCTTCCTTGTATCCACTATCCAGGAAATTAAACATTATTAAATTAGTTGAAGGCCCCTGGGTTTCCCTTTCTTAATTGCAGGTCTCTTGCCATCTCTCAAAGGTAACCACTAATGAATTTGATGTTTCTCTGACTAGTTTATACTCCTTAGTCAGCTTGTTTAGTGTATTAGAAGCTTGTCATGGCAGAAGTAAAAATACTGCAGAGGTCCTGTGGAAGGCGAAGGTGGGAATTTAATTTTACATTTTATTTTAACTCAAAGCCCAGTTCAGCACCCTTTCAGAGATAGATGTACTTAATACATGCACAGATATATTTGTTGAATGACTGATACCCAGGTACTTTTGATTGAAGATATTTAGTACCAGTATTAAATCGTTTTGAAGTGAAGTCTACCTAGTTTTTTGGGTTGGGATTTTTATGTGCTTTACCAATAAATAGACAGCTATGGCCGAGTAAATGGTTCCTTAGAAGTAGTGACGGAGGGACAAATGAATTTGGAGCATTTAGCTCTAATTACATATAGTGCATTTAGCTGCCTGGGTTAATTGAGACTTGTAGACAGACAGGATGAGAGATGTCGAAGTGTTACATTCCTAGTTTAGGAAGATGCATAGTAAATTCTGAGAAAAGGGGTGATTGGTAAGGTCTGACTCTGGCCAAGGACCTGTTAAAACCGCAATGTTTACAAGGTAGTGGTGAGGGACCTGACGTCTGTTCCAGCTGAAAATGAAATTCTCTAGTGAGGTTATAGTAGGAGCAGCAGCAGCTGCTGCGGCAGCACCGTGTGAAGTGGCTAGAGCAGGAAATGATTATATGGCACTAGGCGTGTCCAGGGAAGGACTTGTTCTGGCTTTGGCCAAGTGGTTGCACAGGTCGTGGGTGTCACTTTAAACACACAAAAACCTGCTTGCTGGAGGAGGAGCACCTTCCTGAGCATCGGGCACTTCTGAAGGGATGAGCTCATCCTTCTAACCAGACCTGCTCTAGACGCTGAGTGAAATGTTTTCCTAATTGCAAGCCCTGCAGCTGGGAGAAGCAGGAAATAGTTGAAGCTTCAGGCACTTCATGAGTAGGGAAAAAAAAAAGAGAGAGAGAGAGAAGCAATTTTGGGACTGTCAAAATGTGTGGCTGTCAATATCAGGTTGAAGGTGACACATGCACATTCAGTCTTTCTCTAAGTTGAAGATTGCAGTGAAGTGTATGGTGGGGTGAGGAAAGCTTTACCGGTTCTAACTTCATTCTATTGATTCTTTTTGAGGTGACTTAAAAATTTGTTTCCCATACTGTCTTGTTTGATGTTGTGGCTTTGGGAAATAAGAATCCTGGGTGATCTTTTTCAATTTCCAAGGATCTTTATGGCCTTTTTTGAGCTTTGGTTGATGGGACTTACCCCACTTTTGAAGTCCACTGTGTTGCCCTATGCCTGATTCCATTTTGTTTTGTTTTAATTTACCCACTAAAATACCCACTTTAAGTAAGCCTCTTTAAAATGAAATTGGTTTAAAAAAGAAATACCAGTTATTTATTAGTGTTTTATTTTACTTTTATTTTGAGATAATTATAGATTCACACAGTTAGAGAGAGCTCATGTACTCCTTACCTAGCTTCCCATCTTGCAACACTGTAGTGCTGTATCACAACTAGGATGTTGACACTGATACAATGAGGGTACAGAATATTTTCATCACCACGGGATCTATCATATTGCTCTTTTATGGCTACATCTATTTCCTTTGTCCCCCACCCCCTACTTAACCCCTGTCAACCACTAAATCAAAAAATCAATTTTTAAGCAAGAAATTTTATGTGCATTCTTCAGTAGTTTTGTATTAGAGATCCACATGGCTTTATGAAAAGAGTCCTAGACTGCAATAGGAGATTTTGGTTCATTGTAACTCTTTGACCTTGGGCAAATAATTTTAACTTCTCTGTGCTTCAGTTTCCTTACATATAAAATGAGATAATGGTATATTAATTTTATCTAACCTATTGATAGGATTTTTGACAAATTGTAAAGTTCTTTCAAAAAATAAGTACTATATAGATTATTATTAGCAGCAAGGACAATAGTTTTCAAATTAGAAGGTAAATAGCAAGTTATAAACTAGAAACTATAGCCCAGCATGGTGAGAATTAACATTTTAAAATGAATTTAAGTCTTAAGTCCCAATGGAATTTCAGAGTGCTGAATTTAACTGGCGAATGATCTCAGAGCCAGTGTTGTTAATCTTTGAGAAATCATAAAAACCAGAGAGACAAATGTTCTGATATACAAATGAGGAAAGTAGTTGGAAAACTGGAGACCATTAAAATTGATGTTAATTCCTGGGAAAATTCAGTTATAAATGATTGAACAGATGATATGGAGTATTAAAAAGAGTTAATATGGGTTGATTTATTACAACATATTACTTCTGTTTCTATTCTTGAATTCCGTACCTCTATTTCTTTTTAGAATTACGAGGTTAGTAGATCAGGGGATTGTTCTAATTACAGATATAATCCTGCAGTTTCACATTCTTTCATGATAGATTTGTGGCTGATATGTAGTAAAATATGGTTTGGTTGATGAAGTGAATGTGTAGAAGATTGAATAACTGTACCCACTTAGACTCTTGATTTCACTAGGAAAATCTCTGGTAGATTATCTTTGGACCTTGGATAGAATAAAAATTAAAAAAAAAGTCAATCAGGTATGTAAGTATTGCAAAGCTGCAGGAGTAGTTAGTTAATGTGACAGATGATGAATAAAGCCTTAAAAATTATATCCACAGAATGAAATCATGGGCCCAAACTGAGATTAAATTCACAGGTATAAGTCCTGTGTTTAAATTCAAAACCTCAAATGCTCAAGAACAGGATGAGGAAAAGCTGGTTGGGCAGTAGTTCATGTGAAAAATCATCTGGGAATTTTGATTAATCATAAATGTAGCAGGAACTGGCTATGCTAAAAATACCTTCAGCTATATTACCAGGAGTTTGTCCAGATCACAGAAGTATTGGTTCCAGCATATTTTTGTATTAGGTTGGAAACACATTTTGCATATTGGTTTATTTAAATGGATGCTGACAAAGTTGAGAGCATTCCAATGCAGGCAGACAGAACCACAAATGGTCTGAAAACCATTTACATAGGAGGCTGTTGGGATTTGGGAAGGGAGTGTTGAGAAATTTTAAAACTGCAAAAAGTGATATAACAAATACCCATATTCCCACCACCCAGAATTAACCACTGTTGACATCTGTTTTTCTTCCTCTTTCTCTTAGAAATAAAACATTACAGATAAAGCCAAAGCCCTTTCCCTCTCCCTCCTTACAGGGAACTCTTATTTTTATCAAAGTAATACATGTGCATAGTTTTAAAAATTCAAATAGTATTATATGCTTAGAAGGAAAAATAGCAGTTCTCCCACCCCATGAGGCAACTATATTCATCTGCTTGAAATATTTTAATAGCATAATTACATCACTTGCTTTTTAAAAATACTAAGCATATATAAAGTGCCATATAATATGGTTTTGGCTCTTAAATGCATATGAGTCTTCTCCCTTATATTCTCAATATCATTATATAATTTGGGGAGGTTAAATCATTATTTATTGTTTATATTATACAAATATTGAACCTGCGCTACATAATATATGATGATCATAATTATTTTCTTACATGACTTTATTTTCCTCAGGTATAGTAATTGCCTTTTTTTTTCATTTGCTCAGTTTTTAAAGTTCTGATCACTAAATCATTCCCAGACTCTTAGCCAGACCATAAAACTGCTCCATTTCAAACCCAGTAGATAATTAACCAGTTTGTTCCCAGCTTAGAGACCTACTTTACATATTGTTCTACATTCTGCTCTAATATGAGTTGTTAGTTATGTAGGCCTGCTCTATAGCTGTCATCCTGGGATTTCCTTTCACTGTCATCCTGGGAATTGTTTCCTGAATTACATGTAATCTTCTTCCTTGGTTTACTCCCTTAATTTGATGAAGCACTCCTGCAGAAGTTCTCTGAGAGTTAACATTTATAGGAGTTAAAATTTTTGAAATCTTGCATATGTGAACACGTTTTTATTTTACCCTTAAAATTAAATAATACTGTGTTTGAGAATAGAATTCTATGTTGGGAATAATTTTCTCTTAGAATTTTATAGGTATTGCTAATTTCTTCCTGTTTTGGCAATAAAAAGTCTGATGGATTCTTTTCATTTTGTTTTTATAAGAATAAATGGTAGTCTATTAATAAATAAAAACATGACATTTCTAGTAAAACTGAGGCTGGGTGGCATTTGCAATGCATCCATTTACTTCAAATTTCTACAGAAAATGTAATGTTTTCTTATGGACTGATTCTTATCAAGGAGTTGGGATCTTACCATTGTATCTCCATCATTTTCTTTTTTGGTTACATATACACAACATAAAGTTTACCATTTTAACCATGTTTAAGTATATAGTTCTGTGGCGTTATATTTACATTATGCAATCTGATGCCATTCTGATTTCCATTCCTTTGCATAGTTACCTCTTTTTTTCTCACTTTCTAGAAACTTAGAGTATTTTCTCTTTATCTCTAGTGTTCTGCAATTTAGTATTATTTGTGCCTTAGTGTGGATTATTACATTTATTATTCTGGGGACTTTGTGGTTCCTTTAAAATTGAAAATTTATAATCTTAAAATCTGGGCTATTTCCTGTCTTTTTTCTTTGACATTTTCCTCTTTTTTCTACAAAGCCTGGATTGATCTTTGATTTTTAAATTTATTATCTTTTCTCTGGTATTTCTCTTTTTATTTTACTTTTGGGAGAGTTCCTTAAATTTGTTTCTCAAACCTTTTATTGAATTTTATATTTCTTGTTTTATAGAAGTAAAATCTTTCCTATCTGAGAAATGCATTTTAGAATTTTAAGTTTTTTTGTATTCTGTGAATTGTCTGTTTCTTCAAGCTTTTTTCCCCTTCTTGTTTGAGGTACCATCAGCGGTCAGTATCTATAGGTGTTCTTTCGGGCTGGTCAGTTTTCCCAGATGGAAATCTTCCAGTCTTCTGCCTGGGGAATATAGTCTGACTACCGGTGTTTTGGTGCTGACAGGGCGAAAGGGGCCTGGGGATCTCCTCACTTAGCATATAGACTTTCACTTCATCTCCCCGTACTTTTTCAAGTTTTAACTTTTTATTAAAAGTTTCCCTATTTTTAATAACGCATCTTACCCAGTTTCGCTGTGCCTGGTGTCCCGGAATCACACTCTTTGGCTCACACTTCAGAAAGTAAGCCTATATAGTCTTCAGCTGGAGGGGAACGGCATTTGCCTAGCTGCATTGGATTTAAAGAATCTGAAGCATGAAACTGCTTCTTAAACATTTAAAAAGTACTCTTCCAGTTTTAAGTGCTACCCTGCATTCCTACCTGCAGAGAGTTCCAATTCCTCAGCCTTTCCTGGGTTCTGTGGTGGGAGTATGCATACTTCTGGTTGCCACCATTTACCCTCCAATTCTTTCTTTGGTATGTTAATCAATTACCACACATTTATCTGCTTTCCAGCTTCCAAAATTTTGTGTAAATTTTACTCTGGTCATTTTCTTTCCCAGTTTCTTTGCCCTTGTAGACTTTTATCTTTTGTATTCCTTTACTCTTAATGACGGTTTAATTTAGGAGTCAGTAGAGATAAATGTGTGTGTTTAATCCACATATTTAAACATAAGCAATCCATTTCTTATAATTTTATATACTTGTGAGATGTATCCGAAAGTAACATATAATAGTGTTTTACAATTGTAAATGTGTTTACAATTTTTATGTAAATGGAATTATAGGGGTAATTCTGTAACTTTATTTTCATATTATGTTGAGATCTAATGTTGAAATAGATCTAGTTCATCCATTTTTAAATGATGCGTAGCGTTAAATATGAAGACTATCACATTGTAGTTATCTATTCCCCTTTGATGAATATTTAAATTGTTTTCAGTTTTTCTCTATTATGCGTGAGTATAAATTTCTGTATTTAATGTGTGAAAATTTTTTTAGGCTATAATGAGAAGTGATTTGCTAGATGTATTACTTGTCTAATGCTTCATAACAAATTATTCCAAAATTTAATGACTTAAAGCAGCAAATATTTTTTTTATCTCATGGCGTCTGTGGGTCAGGAATCAAGGCATCTCTGTCACAGGCTTCGATCAAGTTTTTAGCTGGAACTTTGGTTTCATCTGAAGACTCAACTGGGTGAGGATCTGTCTCTCAGTTCTCTCATGTGGTCCTGGGCAGGGTTTAATTCCTCATGGGTTGACTGACTGAGGGCCTAGTTATTGTTGGCTGGAGGCCTCCTTCATTTCCTTGCGTTGTGGGACTCTCCATAGAGTGTGTGCAACATGGCACCTGGCTTCCCATGACAATGAAGAAGATGGAAGCCAGGGTCTATAACCTCATCTTGGAAATGACATCACACCACTTTTGCTGTATTCTGCTCATTAGACGCAAGTCACCAGGTCCAGCCCATACTGAAAAGCGGGGATTACACAAGGGCATGAATAAAGTAGTGTACCACAATGAGTTATAGGTATGCTAGAATATTTAGCCTGAAAAGAGGTGATTAAGGGAACGCATGAGTTTTGTCTTACATATTTGAAAGGCTTACGTAAAGAGAAAACTGTAGATCTGCTATGTTTTGGACCAAAGATTGAACTAAGAACAGTGGGTGGAAATTAAAATGTACTGTTTTATGGGATAACATGTCCTCTGTCCTTAACCATATTCTGTCAGAGGCTGGGCGACAATTTGTAGAAAAGATTGTAAAAAGTGTTCTTGCATTAGGTTAGAAACTTAGCTATATCCTCTCTAAAGAATCTTTTTACTTCAAGATTCTGTACTTACAAGTTAGTGAGTTTCAAATTGTTAGTATTTAGTCTGTCACTGATCAGGGAGAAGTGTATAGATAGAGAATACATTGTATTTGCACATATGAGATTTCATTGAGGAGATCCAGGTTAAAAAGTTAAGAGGAGAGCTATAGATTTATACTCTGAATTATTGAAAAAAATCACTGTTCATATTCTGTTTTTATTTTATATCCCTTTGGCTACCACAGAATGCTTATTAATATAATTCTTATTTTTATTAGAACTGACTCAATTTTTTCTTATAACAAAAATATTTTCATTGTAAAAAAAAAGAAAATACAAATAAGAAATAAACCCTAAATATCCTATGATCCTCCCACCCAAAGATTATATTAAAATTAACTATATTAACACAATGGTATAATAGTATATAATTTATCACCTTTTAATTTGATACAGACACCCTCCACACCCATTTGTGGTGGTATATTCTGTAATGTTGCTGCAATCCCTGAATTAACAAACACTGATTTTAGTCGCCTTTGCATCTCTAATATTAGCATTATGTCTAGCTTACAGTAGATGTTCAGTAAGTATTCAATGAATTAAAATATTTCAGATGTGACTCATGAGTAATGGGAAGTTTAGTGTAGAATTCTCTTATCACAGTATTTTAAGATCAAATAGAATTAATGGTCTTCATTCCTTCTTGCTCCATTCATCCATATTTGCTCTTCTTTAAATATTTTTATACTTTTTTATGTGGATTAAAATTTACAAAAGAAATGAAAAGTTTCGCTTTTTAAATAATTCATCAACAATCCTTCAATAGCAATGTTTTCTAATACATTTAAAATATACCAAACTTTCACTTACCCAGTTTGTAGAAATACATTATTATATAATCATGGAAGCGTTATCATGCTTAACCTCTCTGAACCTCAGGATCTTTGTGGTTCTTCTGATTCTAAGGGTAAGTTCTAATGCTCTCTTGTTTGCCTTTGTCTGTGCATAGGAAATAGTGAATACTTAATAAAAATGTAACAATATTCCCTAAGCTATTCTCTTTATGTTAAGATTTTAAAAAAATATTCTTACCATGATCTGGAATATTATTATGATGATCTGGACTAGTTCCTATGAAACAGTATTTCATTGAGATACATCCTTTTTAGAGTAGCAGATACACTAGAGGTTATCTGTGTGTGGTTTATTTTTCCTTTGTTATGTAATATTTTCTGTTTGTATGTGATTTTTAAAAAATGTACTACTGTTTTTTTTTATTAAGTTCCTGTCTTTTTTCATACAATTTAAAACAGGTTTCATTTTTTTATAACAGTTTTAGATTTATGGAAAAATGATAGTACAGAGTTCCCTTTTACTTCCTCACCCAGTTTCTCTTATTATTAGTATCTTAGAGTACGTACATTTATTGTAGTTAATGAATCAACATTGATACATTATTAACGTTCATATTTCCTCAGCTTTTACTTAATCTCCTTTCTTCATTCCAGAATCTGATCCAGGATAACGCATTACGTTTACTCATCATGTCTTCCTAGGTTCCTCTTGGCTGTGATAATTTTTTTTTGCATTTCTTTAATTATGAATGACAAGACATTTTCCCTCTCTTTACTGGCTCTCTATTTTTTTCTTTCTGTGAACTGCACATTTAAATTTTTTGCTTGTTTAAGAAAAGAAAATAAATCGAAATAAATCAGCGCAAAGGGTTAATTTCCTTTCCCAATCCATTAATACTATGCTGTCATGTCTTCCTTTCCCCTGTTCCCAGTTTAGATCACTAACTCAGGAGTGATGCTTGAGTCTTTAATGAAGTTGAATCCCTGCTCATTTTTTCCCTTTCCTTCTGCCACCTTTTCATCATCCAGTGATTCCTTACCTCTCTTTTCTGTGCACCTGCACCCTGGATACAGATTGTTTATCAAACAGATGTGTTTTTTTTTAAATTTTTAAAAAATTTTTATTGGGGAATATCAGGGAACAGTGTGTTTCTCCAGGGCCCATCAGCTCCAAGTTGTTGTCCTTAAATCCAGTTGTGGAGGGCGCAGCTCTCTAGTTGTGTGAGGGCTCAGTTGCAGTTTTCAATCTTAGTTTCACGGGGTGCAGTGCACCATTCGCACTCTAACCAACTGAGCCATCCAGCTGCCCCTCTGGCACCTCAGTGGCAGCTTGTTGTCTTCGATCTAGTTGTGGAGGGCGCAGCTCACTGGCCCATGTGGGAATCGAACCAGCAACCCCGTTGTTCAGAGCTCGAGTTCTAACCAACTAAGCCATCCGGCCGCCCCCAAAACAGATGGTTTTAAGTCAGCTTCTGAGTGAGCATTCTAGAGAAAAAATACTCAAAAAATAACAGAAAGGATTTCTGCAGATTACGTGGGAGAATGTTTGTAATTGTTTAGGAAAGGGTGTGCCCAGCAACTATCAATGCAGCCTGCCTTGTTCATCTGTTCTGTCTTTCCACCCAAACAGAAGAAATGTACTCTGACTTTTGCAGCTGAGCCATTTTGGTGGCATTTTCAGCCACCAAATTCATTTTTGTCAAGGTGAATTATCTGTCTCCATCCACTTTGGAGATATGTGTAATCAGTGGTACTACTGTTAGGTTCTTGATTAGGGAAATGCTGATTGCATTTTGTCCTGAATTAAATGACAGTATCAGAGAGTACAATGCACCGACAGCATGATTTTCTTTGCTTATGTATTTTTAAAAAACAGTTATTCAAAATCTTGTATACACAGAAGTTATTTGCCAACTAAGTTTTAGTAGGCGGCAGCTGCTGTTGTTTATGGGGACCTACAACGTTTCCCCGAAAATAAAACCTAGCCGGACCATCAGCTCTAATCGTCTTTTGGAGCAAAAATTAATATAAGACCGGGTCTTATATTAATTTTTGCTCCAAAAGACGCATTAACACGGTAATTTAAACCACAGACATGAAACAAAGTGTGTCCTTATATTGCAAAATGAGAAACTATTTTTTTAAAAAAAATAACAGCTTTATATAATTTACATACCATACAATTCACCCATTTAAAGTGTACAATTCAGTGATTATTAATATATTCACAGAGTTGAATAACCATCACCACAATCAATTTTAAAACATTTCTATCACCTCCAAAAGAAACGCTGTACCTGTTAGCAGTCACTTTTCATTTCCTTTACACCTCCTCTCAGTCCTAGGCAACCACTAATCTACTTTTTGTCTCTATAGTTTGCCTATAGTTTCATATAATTCGAATCATACAATGGGTGTTCTTTTGTGACCAGCTTCTTTCCCTTAGCATAATGTTTTCAAGGTTCATACATGTTGTAGCACGTATTATACTTCATCCTTATAATGGCTGAGTAATATTCCATGGTATGAATAACCACATTTTATTTATCCATTCATCAGTTTATGTACATTTGAATTTCCACTTTTTGGCTACCGTGAATAATGCTGCAATGAACATTTGTACAAGTTTTTGAGTGAATATATGTTTTAATTCCTTTTGGGTATATATCTAGGAGTATAATTGTGGTATAGTATGGTAATTCTATATTTAATCTTTTGAGCATCTGCCAGACTCTCTTCTAAAGTGTCTGCAGTATTTTACATTTCCAACAGTATAGGAGGGTTCAGATCTCTGCACATTCGTGCCAACATTTGCTGTTATCTGTCTTTTTGATTATAACCCATCTTAGTGGGTGTGAAGAGGTATCTCATTTTGGTTTTGATTTTCATTGCATTGTCTTAATTTAACCTGTGTTTATTATAATTGTGTGGAAGGAAGACATTTTCCTTGACCCTTATAGATTTTTCTGCCTGGTCTAATAATTAAATGGACATGAGACAGATTAATAAGAGAAAATAACCGAATTTAATGGTATACGTACCTATGGGAACCCCACATACATGAGAGGTTCAGAAACAGAAAGTTAAAATAAGGTCTATATGGCATTCTGAGTTAGGGATGAGGTAAGGAGCCGGAGGCTTCAGAGGGGAGGAAGGTCATTCTCAGGACAATAAGAGCTGATGTTCAGTCATTAGATGTTTGACCCGCCCTATAGATAGGTCACAGCAAGTTACTTCTGGTGATAATCCTTTGTATGGGCAAGGCCCCAGTTTAAATTCTTTAAGGGAGAGGTAAAAGTTTCTCTTGGGCCCGCAGGGCCTCAGTTGCCTTTGGCTCAAAATAATCCACATGCCAAAGTAGCACATCTTGGGGAGGCCAGTTCTGAACCCCGTCATTATTAATAGACTATTTCTTAGAACAGTTTTAGATTTACTGAAAAATTGAACCAATAGTAGAGAGTTCCCGTATGATCCCCGCCAGTTTCCCTTATTAGCATCTTACATGAGTATGCTACATTTGTTGTAATTAATGAACCTATATGGATACGGTATTATTACCTAAAATCCAGTTTATTCAGATTTCTTTATTTTTTACCTGATATCTTTTTTCTGTTTCAAGTTTCCATCTAAAATTCCATATTACGTTACTTGTCATGTCTCCTTAGGCTCCTCTTAGCTATAACAGTGTGGCACACTTTGATTGTTTTTGATGACTTTGACATTTTTGAGGAGTACCGGTCAAATGCTTTGTAGGATAACCCTCTATTGGAATTGGATTCTTTTCTCATGATTAGACTAGGGTTATTGGTTTTGGGGAGAATGGCACAGATAGCGCCATTCTCATCACATCATATCAAGGCTACATACTATCAATATGATTTACCAGTGTTGATAATGACCTTGGTCACTTGGCTGAGGCACTAGTTGTTAGATTTCTCCACTGTGCAGTCTCTCTTCCTGCTTTTTTCTTATTCTGTTGTTGAGCAGCTTAGCATGTGCTTATTATCCATTTGTATATCTTTGAAGAAAGGTCTGTTCAGATCCTAAATTTTAAATTGGGGTTTAAAAAATACCCATTTTTAAATTGGTTTGTTTTTATTATCTAGTAGTAAGAGTTCTTTATATATTCTAGATACAAGTCCCTTATTAGATTAGATCTATAATTTGCAAATATTTTCTCTTATTCTTTGGGGTGTTTCATTACTTTCTTGATGGTGTCCATTGAAGTATAAAAGTTTTAATTTTGGTGAAGCCAAATTTATCTCTTTCCTTTTGCTGCTTGTGTCATATCTGAGAAGACTTTGTCTAATCCAAGGTCATGAAGATACTTGTATATGCTTATATTTTCTTCTAAAAATTTTATAGTTTTAACTGTTTTATTTAGATATTTGATCTATTTTGGTTTAATTTCTGGATATGATACTAGAGGAGTCCAAGTTCATTCTCGTGCATATGGAAATCTAGTTGTCGTAACACAATTTTTTAAAGAGACAATTCTTTCCCCATTGATTTGTCTTGGCAACTGTGATTTTTAAGGTTCAGTTGAACATGGGAAATAATATAGCATATGTATTTTTTTATGCTTATGAATTAGATCTTTTTATTATGAAGAATTTATGGGGAGAATTGATGAAATTGAATGACAGCTAATGATTAGGCAGAAGGAATGTATCAATGTTAGCTTCCTGATTTGGATGATGTTTTGAGATTATTTAGGAATTATGCAATGAATGATTCAGGGTCTTGGACACCATGTTGACAATTTACTCCCAAATTATTCAGAAAAAATAAAAGGACCCTTTACTATACTTGCAGATTTGGGGAAAGATTGAGATTATTTCAATTGTCTTTAAAAAGTGGGGGAAAGTCTCCTTCTGGAAGTTACATTTCAGCAAGAAGAGACAAAATAAGTAAAATATGTAGTCTATAAAATGATTATAGGCTTGAGCCCTGGGGCACTCCCACAGTTAAAAATTAAATAGCAGAGAAAGAGCCAGCCAAGGACTGAAAAGAAGCATTTAGCATCTTAGAAGAGAGACTATAGTTTGCTCCTACTTCTGTAAAAACATTATTTGTGTGAAAGAACAGTAGTGTGAACTTTCACTCAACTACTACTCTCTTACTATGAAAAAGAGACAAAAATAAGCTGAAGAAAGAAAATTCCAGTTATACTCTGCAACCCTGAATATACTGAGTGAGACCTCGGTTTTGACGATTTCTCCGTGCTGTCCATGCTGTGATGCCTTGTGGATCACTGACGACCCTCGTTGCGCATGTGACAGCTTGAGTGATGTCATCTTGCAGCAACACGTTGCGCGATATACCACAGGTGTTAACTGCTTTTGGGGTTTTGCCATCGTTACACCAGTAGCGGCTATTGATCTGAAATATCCCATAATCAGTGCTCTTGCTTCCAGGATTATAGTTTGTAGCTTGTGTGTTATAACTGCTCTTGCTTCCAGGATTGTAGTTGGTAGCTTGTGTGTTATAACTGCTTACCCGTTGGGCCAAACACACCCCGTTTACCAGGCTGATTCCCTTGAAGCCATCCATTTCAGAGCTCTGGCAAACTCACATCTTTCATAGACCTTGCCCTGGACGGTGACAGAAAGGCAGAGAAGCCCCAGAATAAGGAGAGACTTCACATTGAATGGGAAGTCAGACCGCTTGGCTGACCAGGGTGTGCTGGCCCAAGTAACATGTGTATCTTAATACATACATTATTAGTAACTCTACTCAAAATTATTTGTAGTTTGCTGAAGTGTGATAGAACTTGCAGAGGCTTTCGCTATAGTTAGAGAAAACCGAAAATGATTCAGGAAACAATAATACCAAAAATATAAATCACTCTGCTGACCACTTACCACAACTATAGACTCAATTTGGTTCTTGCGAAACCTTTTCAGGAGAGAATTTTTGCCTTTAGAATCTTCTATTTTAGCACACAATTATTTCAGTGACAAAGGGAAGTGTTATCAGAACTGGGAGCAAATTGTTCTTCAGCTTATTCCCGAGTTTAGTTGATGGTCATTCTGGACTTTTAGCATTGTCATCACTTGCCGATTACTCTTCTCATATGTGCCTGCCCCAAATCTTCATAGATTGGAAGATCACCAGTAGAAAGAGTTTTAGAGGAGTGGAGGTGGGGTCCAAGGGTTTGAAGTGGTTTAGGATAACAGCTATAAGGATAGAGCAGGTGAAAATAAGAAAAATACAGGATTAGGGGTCAAGTGTGGTCTGAGAAAATTGGAGTGAGAGTGTTAGATATAGAAGCAGCATAATGGAGCCTCAATGGCTTCTTTTGCTTTACCGGAAGTCATGAGTTAAAACGCTCTGTGGTCTGATGAGATCACCTGGACAGGGTCTGTCTGAATTTAGCTATTCTGGAGTCTAGAAAAGAATTGGCTACCAGCATAATTTTTATGGGCACTCAGTATTTTGTCAGCCCCCCCACCCCTCATTTTCTTTTCTTTCTGTTTTTTACTTAGACATGTCTCTATTCTTCCTTGATTATGCCTTAAACTTACAGGCTTAAGATATAAAAGAGAATGAGATTCATGTTTTTAACCACTTTCTGTGCAGCTAGCATTTAGGTGGTTCTGTGGTACACTTGAGAGATATTTCATATTCTTACTGCTTTCCAGGAGCTTTGAGTCTATTTGAAGGAATTTTAACCCCTTGTCCTAGAGATATGTTAGCTAATGTTCGTAATGTGATAATGCTAATTCAAATAATTTTTAGGATGATGCAAGATACTCGTATAATTGAGTATCTGAATTTAATAATGACGTAACATTAGAAACCCAAATAAATGGCCCCTGACTACCTTTCCTCTTTTTTCAGAGTCAATTTGTGTGAGAAATATACAGAAGTTTTCTTGGATGGTTTTGCTGCTTAGTTCTGTTGTTAACAGCTAGTTTCTCCAAAATGTGTCCTTAGGATCATTTTTTTTTTCTTCCCTCTTCCTTTTCTGCAGTATACCCCTTCTCAGTAATGTATACTTGAGTGAAATGACCAGTTACTTAAGATACACACATTATTTACCAACGCTGTGAATAAATCTCAGAATAAAAACTAGATACTAATTAGCTATGTAGTTTTTATTATTTTCCAGTGACTTTTCATATTCTTCCTTACAATGTAGAGTCAAAGGCTGGAATATTTCTCTTGGGTTCCTTGTTACCTAAGATCAAGTCCACATCTTAGTTTCATTTCCTAAAACTCCAGTTGAACAGCTCTGAATTAAGCTTTTCTTAATTTCTCTCCTGTGAACATCCAGCCCAGGGATCAAATGCTGCTGTTCTACAGGCTTCCCCTTGGTATAGAGCAGTCTTGTCTCTCTCTCTCCCCACCTCAGTCTTCCATAGTTTATGTAAAAGTCTCCAAAGTTCCTCACTACCCTGGAGAGTGCTAGAAGCAAGAGGGTCTTATTTCCCAATTTGGCTCCTACTATGGAGCCACTCAGGTCCTGCCTTTATGACAACATCAGTGTTGTTGTTAGCATCTCAGAAATAAAAGCCAACAATAATGTTTTTGCTTTATGATTACTCCAGGAGGGAGTCACCTTGGTTTTTCTTTGAGAAATTCTGTTTCTCTTTTAAGCAAAATGTTCTTTCATTAAATTGAACATTCTGCTGTATTCTACCCCACTTGCTAGCGGAGACCGATAATGAAAGGTAGTGGGATCTGACCAAGTGGGACTTTTCAGCCCGTGTTCTTTCATTCCGCATTCCACCCCCCTCCCCCGCCCCCAGCGCACCTATTTCTCCTGATTGCTTTATTCACTTGCTTTATTCACGTCTTAGAGGTAATTTCTGCCTGCTAATATTATTTATATTTTCTCAGCAGTGTATGTCTATTATGATCAAAGGAAGGTGGGCCATTATGGTGTAACATTCCCTACAAAGTACTTGAATAATATGACAGGTTTTTTTGAAGCACCATTGTTACAAAGTACTGTTGTAACTAGTCATCCAACTTTAGGATCCCTGGACATTTAAACTGATCCCTGGACATCTGTTGACTGAGCATAAATGAATCAGGAGGTTTAGCTAAAATTAAAAATGGCAAAGTTTCATTCAAGGGTCTTAGGATTTGCAA
Organism: Rhinolophus ferrumequinum; assembly: GCF_004115265.2. Taxonomy (NCBI): domain Eukaryota; kingdom Metazoa; phylum Chordata; class Mammalia; order Chiroptera; family Rhinolophidae; genus Rhinolophus; species Rhinolophus ferrumequinum. Next base: position 51,064,637 of record NC_046299.1, on the reverse strand, counting down.
ATCAAAAACACTACCAGGTAACACCCAGATGTTCTGAAGAAAAAAGAAAAGTTGAGAGTTCTTACAGTAAAAAATACATTCTTGAGAAGAGTCAGTCCTGCGTTCTTAGCTTCTGGAGATGGTAATCTTCCAGATGTCTGGTGGTCTGAATAATAGATGTTAGGTGGTCTAGACATGTGAACATTCTTCCCTAAGTTTCAGAGGGTTATCTCCAGGATTTATATGCAGTCCCAGGAAAAGGGACTATGTGGCAGGCCTGACAAAGTCAGTGACTAAAAGTAACCTACGCACAGGATGATCTGATCATAAATTCCTAACCAGGGAGGTCATGGTGGGGAGTCACGTCCTCAGGAGAGGTTAATCTTTATCTTAAGCAAGCCCTGTCCATTATTTTGTGCATCTAAGACAATATACCCTTGGAATGACAGTTACTTTTCCAGACCCCTCTGAGGCTTACTCACCTGTACCTGTTCCCCTATAACCATCTCTATTTACTGTTAAGTATTCAATGTTAATTATCCTTTCCCTGCTAATGTAAAACAAGTATGTAGCTTTCCATTAGAGATTTCTCCGCTTTGTTTTCTCCCTCCTCCTTAATCTTAACCACCAATGGATTTCATGTTTTTCTCCTTTGATTCTAAATGTATAAAATGAACTGCAAAACTGTCATTCTCTGGAGCATTTTTCTCAATTCCTTTGAGATTTTGCTTCCAGGCTGATCCTCAGTATTTTTGGCTCAAGTAAATGCTCATAAAATTTTTCTGTAAGTTTGGACTTTTTTTTGCCAACAGATGCACAGCTGAAAAGTTCAAAAGTTTAAGTCCTCAGGCTAGTTAAAGTAAAATAAAATCTATTCCTTATACTTCAGCCCATTTGGTCTGAACCAGTTTTATCAGGCTGACGACACAAACTCCATTCTAAGTTAGCTATACTGACTTCATCGTGTTCTCTTCAGTCATTCTTTTCATCTAAAACCACACATATCACTCTCCCTCTTGACCTACCAATCGTGCCCACAAAAATTCTAAAGGCAGTTTGGCACTCACCTAGCACAAATCTTTAGTTTCTCAATTTATTTTGGCTGGAGAGGCCCACTGCTTTACACAGAGTTCTCTCTTCTATATGAGACAGAATCTGCTGTGCAGTCTTAAAAAAGGAAATAAGAAATGTCCCAAAATAACTTGTTTTACATGAAGTATTTTCTGGGGGGCTTCAAAAGAGATTACAATTGATTAGGGTGAGATTTTCCTGTGGATTACCTACCTTGCCTGGCTGAAATGTTATCCAGTTGCATTGTATCAGAAGTTGAAGCTCTGTAACTGCCCCAGTACTGTTTTATTTGATTAATTCAACAATGAATATATAACATCTCTTAATGATATGGAGAGCTTGACCTTGAAAACTGCATTCTTTCTTTGCATCTAGCTCTGATCAGTAAAAATCCTGTTTCACACTTTGAAATGGTACTAATCTCTCCATCCTCACTCAGCACTAGACCAGAGTTAGAATGCTAATGTTAGCAAAAGAAAAGGAATAATACCATTTTTTTCTTTTTCCATTTAAAAAAAATCTTGGTACTTGTTGCCAAAGGACTACTTTAGTACATTGTTAAAATGTAAAAGCTTAATTAGTTCTGGGCAGTGCCTGCATCTGTTTAATTTTAGCAATAAATCTTAATTAAATCTTTAAAAAAAATCAGCTCAGATATTTTCTTTCAACCTATAGAAATACAACAGCTCTTCATATTTGGCAAGGATTCTGCTGATGAGTTTTTTCATCAGTATGCTTATAAAACAACTCCTTTCAATAAAGCTGTTTTATAACTGAGAGGAACACATAGAAGGGTGTGTTTGGTCCTCAGGGGCCTTTGTGCCCTGCCTGCAAATGTAAGTTCTGGGCCGAGGATCACGTGTTTGGGGGCAGGACCCTGCCTGCTGTTTGTTCTTGGTGATCTAATGTGGCCTCCTCTGGGAAGATGACTGTCCTTGCCTTTGGGGTTGGGAACATTTGAAATCCCGTGCATTTTAAAATTGATTCTTGAACCCAACATCTCAGTTGACACAATATTATTTAGAGTATGTATTGTTTAAGAGAGTTGGAGGAATTTTGCCTATTAAAATCATAGTCCAGATAGTCTTGAAATTCTGAATGAAGGATTCAACAATGACATTGTAGCAGTTATTCTCTAAAGCCCCATGAAAATGTCTTTTGGTGCTCCTTTTGACTGTGGTGCAAAAGACTTTTTATGGCTGGCCCTCCTTTTGGAAAGCAGCTGCCACCCTGCAGATCTCATTGTTACACTGCTGACCTTTGTCGTAAGGAATGCCCCTGGAGGAAACAGCCTCCTAATTGTTGTTCTTAATCCTCTATGAAGTTTGTGATGTGTCCTTTCAAGTTACTTTTGATTTCTTAAATTTACTTTGCTTGTATTTAATTGGGGGCTCCATCTTTTTAGTTTTATCCGGAATTGTCAGTGCGGAGTGCCTGGTAGGTGGTAAAAAGAAATTCCCCTTCCTCTGTTATCCTGTTCTGCGGGAAGCCTTTGTGGTTTAGATTCACAATTTCCCATAGTGGCTGCTGTAGTTGTCTCCTCCCTCTGTACCCTTCCCTCCCCACCACTCTAGCTCTTCCCTGTCCCTCCCCATTCCTGTATCACTTGCCCCACAAATGCCCTTATGATTGCTGGAGGCTTTTTGCTGGAGGTTGAGTGTGCTGTCCGGTAAGTATCGTTCCTGTGGTAAAACTCGGAGGGGTGGAGGAATGTAGGGAACTGGTCAGTCTGTGAAGTGTTGCTTTTAACAGCAACAGGTTAAACTTTGAAATGGAAGTTTTAGGACTCTTAACTTTCAGGAGGCTTCTTTCATGCTGACTTGTTTCTGCTCTTCCCTTCTCTGTTTCAATTATTAAGGCTTCGGTAATTTGATTTTTAGGATTGGTTTTGAAAAAAACAAAACACATTCTCATAGATTTTCTTGAGCTTGTTAGAATTGAAGGCAAGGGTTATGAGTTTAGTATTTTAAATTTCCTTCAAACAGAAGGTTATTTGTGATTTCTTTATACTTATTTTCAGCATTAACACGCTGATAAAAGTAATAACGAAAAAAGATCTTATTTTGTGGCTAAGGTGGGAAGTAGCATTTACTTCCAGAACCAGAATGATTCATTTTTCCTCTCAGCTGAATGTTGTTGGTAAAATTCTGTAAGATTTTGGCAATGTTGTCAAGTCTGGGAAATGGTTTGCTGAGTACTTCAGGATAACAGATGCTTCTGGGCATTATTTTTGGGAAGTTAAATAGATTTATTTGTTCATTAGCACCTGCTGCCTTGAGGTGTGAGAGCTGTAATCCTTTTGAAAGTAAAATATTTAATATTTGGTGTTCAGATTGAGTCAAATATCACTTTCATATCATTCTGTTTCCTTAGATTGTATGTTTTGATCCTCATTTGTGTATTATTATTATTTTTACACAGAATGGATGATACTCTGGTATTTCAAGGAATTATAAATTGGAGTCTTGGGTTCTCCAGAAGTACCTGCTAATTAAAAGCCATTTTCATGGTAGACATTGTGAGGGGAAACTTCGTGGGATTTTATTGCCGTTCAACTGAGTCACTTAATTCAAGTGATAGTTGCACTTGTACAGTAGTGATGTCTTGAGCTCTTACTATGTGGCATGTACTAGTTCCTATGCTAAGTGCTTTGCTTCCAATTCCTACTATAACCCTGCCAGGTAGGTAGTATTAGCCAGCCCTCTGGGAAGCAGTCATGCGTAGGTAGAAAGAACACAGGGTATTGTTTTCTGAAAAATGAGGAAAATAATCCCGGCATGATTGATTAATTGTGAGAATTAAAGGCTGTATACCATGTATTCGGTGCCTCACACTGAGTTGGTGTTCACTGAGTGGTGGCTACTATTATAATCTTACAGCAATTTGCCGAAGGCGTCTCAGGTATAAGTGGTAGAACTAGGATTTGAACTAGCTCAAAACCTGGAGTCTTGTAGCATGTTTGAGTATTGTGAAGGCTTTTAGAGTAGATTTCAGTGGATCTCTGCCCGTCCTTCCACCTCCTGACCCCACAGAGGAGGCATTCTTCATAGCTGCGCTTCTTTTCTTGGTGTCTTCTGTCACCTTCCCAGTCATGTGCTTGGTCTCACACTGGAGTTGCTGTGCTATTCAGTACCAGTGTTCTCCCAGCAGAAATGAGTCAAGTGGGTACAGTCAGTGGCTTGCATTTCTATTTCCCTCTTGTTTAAGAGCTATCATGATTTCGTTATTATTTGTGCTGAAATAATTTGGGTAGTGGTGTGTTTATAATGATTCACAAATAGTGCATTGAAATTAATCATTGCACTATTGCAATCAAGCATTGAAATTAAAAAAAGCCTTAGAGGTTTAAAAAATTAGGAAAGAAAAAAACCCCTGGTTCTAAGTTATTGAACCAGAAGATAATATAGGGCAATTTTATGGAACTCTTAGTTATCCTTTTGCTATCCTGGGACCGAATATAATTGCAATTGATCCTCTTTCCTTTAACCACTGCTGTCACTAGTTTGGTGGAATTAGCAATATGTTTGAGAAAGAATGTTGTGTTTGTCCTACTGGCCATAAAGTAGAGTCTTTCTTCCACAGACCTTTTGAAAACACAAGGTATGAATTAGGTATGATATGATTTAGGCAATAGATTCAGGGAAGAGATAGAGAGATGACTGGCCATGCTTATAATTGAGTTATCTCTAAACTGAAAAATGTGTTTCACAAAACTTAGTTCTTCATTTATTCTTTTATTTAACAAGTATTGAGCATCTGTTGAGTGTAAAGCAATGTAACTTTCTGCATTGTGTGGACAGAAGAGGCCACATGTTAAACCTGACAAGCTCAGGAGACTGAAAAATAACCACATAGGATGGTGTGAACCTAAAAATTCCTAACTAAGGTGGACCATGGTGGGAAGTCACATCTTTAGTCTGTAGTTTCCTTTACAAAGGTCAGTCTGTACCTTAAGTGAGCCTGTCTATTGTCTTTTTGCACCTAAGATAACATCCTTGGAATGTCAGTAATCCCTTTTTCCAGACAAGAGCAGGAAACTATAGAATCCCTCATTGCTATTCTTGTCCCCTGATGACCATCTCTACGTGCTGTAAAAAGTGAACTATTAACTGTCCTGTACCCACCTATGTGAAAGAAGTACCTGTCTCTCTAATTTACTTTTATCCAATCCCAGAGATTTCCCCGCTTTGCTTTCTCCCATCCCCTTAATCTGCCACCAGTGGATTTCATGTAACCCTCCTCCTTTGATTCTACCTATAAAATAAGCTGCAAACTGCTATTTTGCGGAGCATTTTCTCAATCAGTTGAGATTTTGCTTCCTGGCAATTGTCATCAGTTTGGCTCAAATAAAATCTTATAAGCTTTCTCTTAGGCTGGATGTTTTTTGTGTGACAATTCTATTCTAATAAAATACTGATGTACAATTTAAGTGCTGATTAATAAAGGAGGGAGACATTAAATCTAAATTGGTGGGAAGTGGTATTTAGACAATCCTTTGGGAAATAAGTTGATATAAATGACTACTCCTTGCTGATAGGGTATGACTATCATTAGTCTATTACTATAAGTTGCCAACAGAATGGCTAGTTCAAACAGGTTTGCTGAGTGGAAAGGATTACTAGTATAGGTGCAACTGGGAAGATGAATGGGGAAGACAAACACAAATCTTTTTTTGTGTTTTAAGGGGAGTGGTGGTAGATGAAGTTGGAAATGAGCATGATTGTTAAGATTGTAGAAGACCTTTTAAGGCCGAGGAGTTTTGACAATAATTTGTCACTGAAGTTTTCTGAGCCCAAAAGTGGTTGATCAGAGTTTGCTTTTGGCAGTATTTTATAGATAGGATTAAAAAGGGAAGAACAGTTTGGAAGTTATTATAATACTCCAGATGAATTTCACTGAGAATACATTATTTTTAGATTACATTTTCCCTCATTTTGATATTGCTTTGGGTTTGTACTGTCAATTATAGTTTAATCTTATGGAATTTTTACAGTAAGTTATGTGTGTATGAGAGAGAGAGAAAGGGAGAAGGAGGGAAGAGAGAATGGAAAGAGGGGATGGTTAGCCATCATAATCATAGCTACTATTTATGGAGATCCTGTTTTGTACCTTGCCCTAAGTATTTTGCATATATAATTTGTTGAATACTCTCAACAATTTATTATAGGGAGTAAATTATATGAAAGTGATGGAGCAGGATTGGAGTATAGATTCATCTTATGCTTCATCATCATCATCATCATCAAAACATTTATGCCTCACTTAGTAAGTTACCAGATACTGGGCTAATTATACATATATTATACGTTATTTCAGTAATCTGCATAGTAATCAACCTATGAGACAGATCTTATTTATTAATCCCATTTTGCTGATGTAGTCGTACCTCAGACTTCAATAACTGATTCAATAACATGGTCAAGATGACACAGTTGTTAGGTGGTAGAGTCCAGGCGTGTTCTACTTTGCTCACTCTGGGTCCCTAAGTTGTCTAATTCCCAGAATGTTCTTTGGGAATGGTACACCGTGGATCTCCACTGTGAGCATGGTGTTTCCTGAGGTTATGCAATATGGTTGGCCCTGCAGAGACTGCACTTTTAACTACTATGTTCATTCTGCTATCATGCTGCCTCCCTTAGAAGTCAGTAAATTATCTATACAGATCTGGATCTTTATGATAAGGGGCTAAGTGGCCTCCAGCTGTTATTTCTTAGTTCTTAAAGTTTGTCAGTTATAACAAGGAAAACATGTCTTCTCATCTTTCTTTTTTTTTTCTCCCTAACTGGTTTTGGACAAATTTGTTGTAAATGACAGTTTTCTAAGTTCTCATAAAAGGAAAAATAAAGCTTTCTGTTCTTTATCAGTGTACAATTCTTCTTCTTGTACATGATGTAATAATTTGAAGCTGCCAAAGTCCAACCCTCAGGAAATTGTTTGAGTTGAGTAACTGTATTCACTGGGGAGTCTGAGATAACCAACCCATAAATCTACAAATAACTTAGGCTTTTTTATGGTTGTAGATGTTTATCTGTCTTCATTTTCAAGCTTGAATCAGAAGCAAATATTGATTCAATTGATGTAGTCTCCATTAGAAAAAGTGGCCTGCAGTCTCCCAAGCTGAATATAAACATTTTGGGTGCTCTTTAAGGAGAGTCAGAATAGAGCAGGATGTTCGAATTGGTTATTCTAGGTACTTATCCCATCACATAGAACGTTTTCTCTTTCAGTTAAGCTTTTAATGACTCAGTGTCTATTATTTTCAACCTCTGTTTGGAATACAAAGATGTCCTTAAGGAATATATGATGCAGTCCATGTACACAAATAACTGTCCCATGGCGGATGGTGGGAATGCTGTGATCTAAGCCCCACATGCACTGAGAGCACCGAGGAAGGTGAAATAAATGAAGAAAATGGAAAGGTGCGAGAAGGAGAGACTCTGAGAAGGCTTTTGATGCAGCTGCTCCTTGTATGATAGTTATGATATTTAAAATGAAGAACAGGAGAAGAAAGGCACTGCAGATGGACGCACTGTTAGAGCCCTGAGGAGGTAGAGTACAGAGCATGTTCATTATACAGAAAACAGTCCAGTTTACCTGGAGTGGAGGTTGAGTGAGGGGTACATATTAGGTGCTCAGTGAAATGTCTGATCAATGAGTGAGTGAGTAGAAGATGTAGCTAAAAATGGAGGTAATGTCTAACGATTCTCAAATTTGTGTAGGGTGTAGACATTTAATTGTCTTACAAATTAGTAATTTTACTGGTAAAATATGTGAATATAGAAAATAGGCAATATAAAATCACAATCAAGAACATGAGTCAATAAGAAAAAAGAGCTGTCAAAATAGGTCTGATTGACTGCTTTGGGTTTTTAATTTTCTTTAAGTTTGCTATTTGTTCATGTTTTTGCCCCGTTAGCAGGTAGAATAAGTGGACAAGAAAAAATTATAGACGAGAAACTTGTGAAAAATCCATCCATTATTATCTCCCATTGTGAATGAGAAAAATACCATTTTTCTCTAGCTGAAAGCATGTCCCCCTCTGGGAGCCATTGAAGATTTTTGAAAGGGGAGTGACATGGTATTTTAGGAGTCGTCTGGTAGTCACGTGTAGGAGTGGAGGCCTGCCAGTGAGTGAGTCAGGTGGTGAGGATCTGAAACGCAGTAGCGGCAGCAATGAGAATTGAATAAAAGGAAATAGAAATTCAAACCTGGCCCCCTATTTCTAAATAGGAAATAGTTATCTATTAAACAGTGTTCATATCGTTAGTCTATTAGATGTCTCATGATTGGTTACCTCTGGTCCAGAGTCCTTTCATTCTATTTTTGGGGAAAATGAGTTTAAATCCCAGTTTTAGTTTTACTTCAAATAAGGGAATTATAAATTATAGATAACTTATCTATGAATTATAGATAATTTAGAAAATAGAAAAAAGAATCTGTAATTCCATCACCTAATGAGAGCCCTGGTTTTTTATTTTATTTTATTACATTTATCCTTTATCTTGTAGATTTAAAGACTTTTGTGGTAAAGCAAGCTCTAAGAAACAGGTTACTGAACTAATAAAACATAACCCATGAACTACTATTCTGTGATGTTAAACATAGTAAACCCAGAGTTTTGACATGAAGCCTTCATTGGACTCTAGTTGACCAGGATCACAACCTAGATCAGTGTCTCCTGTTTTCCTGAAAATTTTAGTCCACTTACCTTTATATGCATGGATATTAATCCCTGACATTCCTCTATTCTCCACTGGGACCAAGGTTCCATCTCCTTCAGTAAGTTATTTGCACAGTTTAAAAAGTTTTTCATTTTGAACTAATTTTGGACTTACAGAAAAGTTGCAAAAGTTGTACAGAGACTTTATGTAGCCTTCACCCAGTTTCCTTTAATGTTATTATCTCATGTAACTGTAATACATTGATCAAAACCAAGAAATTCACATTGGTACAATACTACTAACTGAAGACCTTTTTCAAACTCCACAAGTTGCTCACCATTGTTCTTTTTTTTGTCCCTATCTAGGATCCTATCCAGGATCTGACATTGCTTTTAGGGGTTTCTCTTCCTCAGTCTCCTGCATTCTCTATGTGTCTTAGTATTTCTTTGTCTTTTATAACCTTGACATTTTTGAGGAATACTGATTAGTTGTTGTCAAATGTCCCTCAGTTTGGATTTGTCTGATGTTTTCTCATGATCAGACTGAAATTAATGATTTAGGCAAGAATACCACAGAAATAATGTGTCCTTCTCAGTGCATTATTATTACCATGCGATTTATGATGTCCACATGTATTATGGTTGGTGATGTTGACCTTGATCACTTGGATAAGGTGGGTTTCTCCACAGTAAAGTTACTATCTTTCCCTTTGTAGTTAATAAACATCTTGGTGGAGATACTTTCATACTGTCATTTGCATAAATGTCGTGGAGTTCTCTACACATGGAATTAATAACGTTTACTTAGAGACCTCATTGAATTTTATTTAATTATTATGAAATGAATTCCCTTAAGAGACCTGTCCTCCTCTAAGCTTCCTGAGCCTTTCACCTGGCTTCATCACAGGGCCCCAGGCTCTGCAGGAAGAAATCCTTTCTAGTCTTCGTTGGTCTCAGTTACATTCATGTCCCATTTATAATGAAATCTCTAATGCTAATAACCTGTAGATCTCTGAACCTCATTTACTCCGCTTTCTCTTAGTTTGACAGGCTCTTCCTGGCCCATTGCCCTTCCAGGCCTCATACTTTCTTTATGCATAAGCCAGTTTCATTGCAGCAAACATTTGAGTGACTACTTTGGGTTTTTTCAGGAACAGAGGCTAAGAGAAGCTGACTTTGTTGGTGAGAAATACAGCAGGGGATAATTAGGGTGGCTGCAGCTGTAGCCTCGTTTATTACTTTGGCCTGAGAAAAATGGCAGCACATTATGCTGTACTGTGTATCCTCACTGTGAAGTAATTGTTCTCTGTATTTCGTTAATACAGAGAAATAAAACTCTTTTTCGAAAGGTCGTCAGCTTCTAGAGCTGAACCTCTAATGCTGGCCGTCTCCAGCTATGGTCTTTTAAATTGAGCCCTGTCATTTCCACTCTCAGTGGTGGATTGCTGGTGATTCAAGAACACAAAATCCAAATGTGCACCAAACAGTATAATTTAGATCCATTTAGTGCTAACAAAGTTTATGTGATGAATAACAGATGCTGCTTTGATTAATACAATACAAATTTATTAGTATTACTGAATTTAAAGTAGCTTTTTGAATTATGTATTTTCTCAAGTAGTATATACTATAAAAGCTCAGTTTCTGTAATATGATTCTATGGGTCCTGAAGCTTATATAATTCGGGAGCCCCTCTTTAAGGAAAACATTTTTAAAATAGAAAATGAGATCTTGGGCCTTGAAGGCATGTGCAAGAGAGGGGCCCTGAAGCTTAATCTTTAGATTATTTGTAAATCTGCTTCTAGATGTGGGGGTCTGTAAAATGGTTGGGACCCACTGTTTTCCATCATCTCACACATGGAAAGGTTTCTAGCCCACAGGATGTTGGTGGGTTCAGACTGGGAACATACGACTTAGTAACTCTACTACACAGGAAATAGGGAATAGGTGATACGACGACATGCTTCTTTCCTAATTTTGGCTTCTAGCTTCGTAGTTTACCTGGTATTAGAGACACCAAAGTAATGCAGGCTGTTTTAACTTAGTAAATCTCAAGAGCTAGTCAGTAATGATGATTAAACAAGTATAAAGAAGATTAAAAATTAAATAAATATAAGAGTTTATGATCTTTTTTATTTCTTCATAATTCAATCTTGGTAGGTTGTATATTTTTAGGAATTTTTCCATTTCTTTTAGGTTATCCAATTTTTTAGCGTGTAATTGTTCATATTAGTTTCATATGATCTTTAGTATTTCTGTTATCAGTTGTAATGTCTACTTTTTCATTTCTGATTTTATGTATAGTCTTCTCTTTCTTTTCTTAATCTAGCTAAAGATTTGTCATTTTTGTTGATCTTTTCCAAAAACTAGCTCTTAGTTTCGTTGATCTTTTCTGTTGCCCTCTGCTCTGTGTTAAGTTAACTTGATTATGGGAATCCTTTCACAGTCTATACATTTATCAAATCATCACATTTTACGCTTTACATATATTACAATTTAATTTGTCAATTAATATATCAATAAAGCTGGAAGAAAAGAACAAACTTCCTTTGGGCTCCTTAGCGTCTATTCAGCAACAGTAAAATACAGGTGTCTCCATCTTTCAGAGTTGAGAGCAGCACAGTAATAAGATTGTCATATGCTCTTTCTCCTCCCATCTTTGATTACTCCATAGTTTTAGGACTTGGCTGGAAACTAGTAAACGTGGGTAAAAATGATTATACATTTTCTGCAGAGTTTGGGAATAAGCAGCTGCCAAGTAGCCTGCTGTCTGTGAGTTTGTTGTAGTCTCCTCTGCAGGATGCTGTGAGCCTTTTGATTGCTACTGCTATAGGGGCAAAATCAGTCAGACAGGAATACTAGGTAATAGGCTATGGAACAGTTTTAATTTAAATTTGAATAAATTTGCATATACTGCTTAGCTGCCATTATCAGGTGGTAGTTGTTTTTAATCATCTAATTGGCTGACATGAAAACTAAGCAAGCTTCTGTATTGAAAACTATGTGGACAACTTCTTTGGAACAGATTGCCACTGAACAAATAATGCATGTTCACCAAGTGTTTTGTTTTTTGTTTTTTTTCAACTAAGTATCTAAGGATATGACTCTAGGATGCATTTGCACAGAACTACCTTATTAGAATCTCATCATCCCAAAGCTGTGTGATGCCCTTAAAGTGTTTATACTGACAGTGAGGAAAGCCTAAAGTTTTAACTGAGTCAGGTTAATAATATAAGACTATCTTGCTTTAAAAGATGAAGCAATTGTATGGAAAGTTTAAATATATACATATATATTTAGAATCATACTTTTACTTAGATCACAATCTGTAAATATCATAGAATGATGGATTATATGAAACAAGAAAATATAGAAACAAGACTATATAGTGAAATCTTATGATAATATGTCCCACAATAACCGATATTTGGATAGAACACAATTGGCTTCTGACCTCCATCCATTCCCCATTTTCAAATGGTTTGGGATAAAGCCCCGTTTCCTTTACAGGTGGAGGGGAACATGGAGTAGGGGAGGACCCTAGAAACACTCGTATAATAGAAGCATTAATTGTCCTTAAAATTATAGAAAATTAATCTAAGAGTTCAGAAATGGGGGAGATCCCTTCAGACTTGGGGTGGTCAAGGAATGTTTTACAAAGGTTTTTACAAAGAGGCTGGGTTGCATATCCAGGGGAGGAGGGTACTGAGCATCCCAAGTAGGTAAAATAGAATTAAAAAGGTCATAGAAATAGGAAAACACTTTGTTTGGAAAGAAGTTTCATATAGGGAAATAGGAGATAAATATTGAAGGTAAGTTAAGGTCAGATTGTGTTATTAAGAATCAGGCTAAGAAGTTTGAACATTATTCTACTGGAGGGACCTGGGAAAGCTTTTTTTTTTTTTTTACACTTTAGAATATGCTTTTGAAAACAATTTTTAAAATCTGTGGTAATTTACATAAAATTACAAAAATTTACAAAGAAATACCAAAACCTTTTTGGTATAGCGTTCTGAGTTTTGCTAATTGCATAGAGTTAGTATAACTACCACCACATAGACATAGAAAGACATGGAAAAATTAAGACATAGAAAAATTTCATCACCCAGATAATGCCCCTTTGTAATCAATCCTTACCCTCACCCCCTACTCCTGGCAACCTCTGATCTATTTTGACTTTTAATTTTTAGTTTTCCAAAATGCCATATAAGCGAAACCATAGTAGACAGCTTTTTGAGTTTGGTTTCTTTCACTTAGCATAATACATTTGAGACTCATCCATATTTTTGTGTATGCCAGTATTCTTTCCTTTTTATTGTCCTGTCCATTGTGTGGATGTACCATTTACCAGTTGAAGAACATTTGGATTGTTTCCAGGTTTTGCTGATGTATAAAACCACTATAAACACTGGTGTACAGGTTTTCATGTGAGCATCAGCGTTCATTTCTTTTGGGTAAAATACCTAGGAATAAGATTGCTAGGTCGTATGGCAAAAGTATATTTAACTCTATATGTAACTGCCAACTGTGTCATTTTTTATTTCCACCAGCACTTGAGGAGAGTTCCAGTTGCTCTGATTCTTCCTCATTAGCACTTGTTATTATCAGGTTTTAAATATTTTGTTTTTAGCTATTTTAATAGGCATGTAATAATAGTGTGGTTAATTAATAATGTGGTTTTAATTTCCATTTCCCCTATGACTAATAACATTGAATATCTTTGTGTATGTTCATTTGCCATCTGTATATCTTCTTTAGTGAAGTATCAGTTCAAATCTTTTGCCCATTTAAGAAAATTGGGCAGTTTTTCTTAGTATTAAGTTCAGAGGATTCAATATATATTTTGGATACAAGTCGTTTATCCTTTATGTGGTTTGAAAATATTTCCTTTCAATCTTTGGCTTGTATTTTCATTTTCTTAACAGTGTCTTTCAAAGAATAGAAGTTCTTAATTATGCTGAAGTCCAATTCTATAATTTTTTTTTCTTTTATGGATTGTGCTTTTTTCTTGTCATCAACATTTTTATTTAGTTTAGTATGTGCTAGATAGAATATAAATATATAACAATATGCCCTTTCTTATCACAGGTAGTCTTTTGTATAACTAAAATCTGTGGCCAACATTTTATGTAACAAAAGAAAACTATATCTGTAAATTATCAGAAAAGGAGGAAGGATATAGGAAAATAATACATTTTATATAAATTATAGAGGACAGTTACAATGAAAATCCATTATTTTCCTCTCTAACTCAATTTTACAAAATAAAGTTAACGTGTATTATTCTGTCAACTGCTTAGAGGGCATAAACACTGTGGCCATTTCAAAAGACAGTGGTCAAAGACAAAATGTTATCTTGGTGTCGTATATTGTTTTTAGTTCTTAACTGGAGTTGAGCTTCCTTTCATAGTGTTTTTTAGGTGGTGGTAGTTTGGCAAGCTTTTCATCAGGAAATCCAGCTATAGTGACTGAGGCTGTTGTCACTCAGTCTGCACCTGATGAAGGCAATCTACACCATAGATCACTGTATTCTCTGGGATGACTTCAAATGTATTTAAGTTGCAACAAGCCCCAATGATGCAATCACTGGTCAATATTACATTTCTGCCTTTGTATGGCATTTATGATATGCGCCTGTTCTCCTATTAGGTTACTTTCATCAATCACTGTTGGCCCAGCTTCTACAATAATTCGTGCGTTAGGGTGGATCACTGTCCTAGGGCCTATAGTTATATCACCTCTGATTTCACTTTCTGCACACACAACTGTTCTAGGAGCAATCTTCACACTCTTTTGACTCTTCTTCGCCATGGTTTGGCCCCGGTCTCCATTTGGGTATGGCTTGTGCTTTTTTGTATCTAAGGAATCTGTGCTTAACTAAAGGTCAAAGAATTTTCTTCTGTCTTTTAGAATTTTTAGTTTTAGGTTTTCCATTTAGGACTGCGATCCATTTTGAGTTGTTCTATAAGATGTAAGATGTGAGCCAAGGTTCAGTTTTTTGCACGTGTATGTTCAGTTGTTTCAACGTCATTTGTTGATAACTATTCTTTCTCCATTGAGTTGCCTTTGTACCTTCATTAAAAATCATTTGACCATATGTATCTAGGCCTGTTTCTGGGCTTTCAGTTCTATTCTATTGATCTATTTGATCTATTTGTCTTTTCACCAGTACCATACAGTGTTAACTACTGTGTCTTCCAACTTTGTTTCAAAATTATTTTGGCTATTCTTTTTCTTTTTCTTTTCCACATAATTTTAGAATTTCTACGAAAAAGAAATCGTGCAGGGATTTTGATTTGAAATTGCTTTGAATCTATGAGTCAATTTGGAGTTAATTGACATTTTAACAAAATTGAGATTTCAGTTTATGAGCATAGTATACTTAGCAATTATTTACCATATATAATGTGCTCCCGTATATAATGCGCACCCATGTTTTTGGCCCAAAATTTCAGGGAAAAAAATCTTTCGTTTTAATTTTTAAAATTTTTTTCATTTGTTTACATTTAGGTACTAGTTTGTATTATAAAGGAATTTTAGCATTTATTTTTTAAGATATTATGGCACAAGAAACTTCATGTAACAAATAATTACAAGAATAGATACAAGGTACAAGAAATTTTATGTACTGGTAACAAATTTACAATATTTATGCATTGTATAGAAGGCCAAGTTCGTTGCAAGTTCGTCCTAAGTTCAACAAAATCAATTATCGTATTCCAGGGTATTATTTTGCATAAGGATATTATTATTGATTTCTAGAGCTACACTTTTAATTTCATAAACATAAATAAAAGAATAAAAAACATTTATATAGGTACAGAATTAGTACTACCCATGTATAATGCATATTTTATTTTTCCCCTCACAAATTTGGGCAAAAAAATTGTACATTATACACCGCAAAATATGGTAGTTCATCTTTGATTTCTTTCACCAGTGTTTTGTAGTTTTCAGCACATAGGTCCTACATATATTTTGTTACATTTATACTTAAGTATTTTATATTTTGTGGTATTATTATAAATGGTACTTTAAAAGAATTTCAGTTTCCAATTGTTCATTGCTAGTATATAGAAACACAAGTGATTTAAAAAAATTTTTGATTTTGTATTCTGTGACCTTACTGACCTCACTTACTAGTTCTTAGATTTGATTTTCTTTTTTTTTTTTTTAAGATTCCTTGGGATTTTAAAATTTTTAAATGATGCCTGTGAATAAAGACAGTTTTATTTCTTCCATTCCAATTTATATGTTTTTTAAATTTGTTTTTCTTGTCTTATTGCACAGGCTAGGGCCTCCAGTATGGTGTTGAATAGGAGTGTTAAGAGTAGATATCTTGGGGCGGCAGGTTAGCTCAGTTTGGTTAGAGCTTGGTGCTCTTAACAACAAGGTTGCCAGTTCGATCCCCACATGAGCCACTGTGAACTGCGCCCTCCACAACTAGATTGAAACAACTAGTTGACTTGGAGCTGATGGGTCCTGAAAAAACACACTTAAATAAATAAAAATTAAAAAAAAAAAGAGTCGACATCTTTACTTTGCTTGGGACTTGAAAAAGGTGTGAGTAATTATTTAAAAAAACTATTTTGGCTGGCAACTGAAATTTTTCTACTGCTAAGGAACAATTACTGCTAAGCAACAAAACGAGCTTTTTGGCTTTTTGTGTAAAATGCATACAAATAAATAATGGTGCATGTTAAAGAGAAATATTTATAAAAAACTATATGAAGGAATCAGAATGTCAAGAGACATGAGGCCGGAAAAACTCATCTATTGTAATAGTCTAAATGAGAGGTAATTGTGGTATAAACTAGGGTGATGACAGTGGAAATGAAAAAGAAGGATCAGTATAAGAGATTTTGAAGGGAGAACTGACAGGCCTTTGTGATGTGGATAGGCAAGTAAGGGAGCGATTGGAAGAAGTCAAAAGACTACAGAGGTTTTGAACCTGGGTGTTTGAGATGCCATTAGATTAAAAAAAAAAAAGAGTCAGAGGAGGAACTATTTTGGGGGGAAATTAGGTGACTTGAGATTTGGACATGTTGAACTTATTGCAAATGTGGGACAATGTGCAAGTAGTTGGTAGTTTGGTTTGGAGGTTCATGAGCTTTGTGATTTGTCAGACCAGAAGTGATGGCTGAAGTTCTGATGGAGAAGGAGATAAGAACACCATGGAAAGTACTATAGAAAAGAGCAAGAAGGTCTGATTTAAACTTTAGGGAATGTCCACTTTTAAGAAAGCAGCAAAGGAGAGAGAAAATGAACTGTCAGCAGTAGGAGATCTACTGTTTGTCATTCTTTCAGTTTATCAAGTCTCTCATTTCTTTATTAATTCACCCAGTGAATCCAGGATTGTGTAGCATCAGGGCAGCCAGTGTTAGGTGCTGCAGAAAAGTTAAGAAGAGTGAGGCCTATAGAAAAAGCCAGTATATTTTGAAATTAGGAGATTTCTGGCCAACAGATATATGAAAAAATGCTCAACTCCACTAGCTGTTAGGGAAATGTAAATCGAAACCACAATGAGATATCACATCACACCTGTTAGAATGGCTATCATCAAGACAAATAATAACAAGTGTTGGAGAGGCTGTGGAGAAAAAAGAATCCTCATACACTGTTGGTGGGAATGTAAATTGGTACAGCCGCTATGAAAAAGCAGCATCAAAAAATTAAAAATAGAATTACCATATGACCTAGCAATCCCTTTCCTGGGTATTTACCCAAGAAATCTGAAAACATTTATCTGTAAAGATATATGTACTTTGATGTTTACTGCAGCATTATTTATGGTGGCCAAAACATGAAAACAACCAGTGTCCTTCGATAGATCATTGGATAAAGAAGATGTGGTGTACACAATGGAATATTACTGTGCTGTAAGAAAAGATGAAATAGTGCCATTTGCGGCGACATGGTTGGATCTTGAGATTATTATGCTAAGTGAAATAAATCAGACAGAAAAAGTTGAGAACCATATGACTTCACTCATATGTGGGATATAAAACTGAAAGCAACAAAGGAATAAGACAAACAAACAAAGAAACAAAAGCTCACAGACACAGACAACAGTTTAGTGGTTACCAGAGGGTAAGGGGGGAGAGGGGTGGTAAAAGAGGGTAAAAGGGGTGAAACATATGGTGATGGAAGGAGAACTGATTTTGGGTGGTGAGCACGTAATGTGATACATAGGTGATGTATTATAGACATGTACACTTGAAACCTATGTAATTTTACTAACTATTGTCACCCCAATAAGTTAATAAAAAAATGTTTAAGAGTAAATCTTAAAATGTTATCAATGATTAAAATGTTAACAATGATATCAAAAAAAAAAGAAAAAGAAATTAGGAGATTTCTTTAGAAAGTGAATGTTCCATGGAGTAAAATTGTGGTCTTGGAGTGAAGGAGCAATACCATGTTGTGAAGAGATTCATGGTAAACAAGGAGAGGCAGCAGTTATAAATTATTAATTGTAGAGACATTTAGTGATGAAAGCTTGAAGAAAATTTAGGACAGTAGTACATATAGGAGTGAATAAGTTCAAGATGGTCTTTGTTGTTTCTGGCTTTTTTTTATATCAGATCTATGTGTGGTTATATTTAAAGGGAAAAGAGCTCGTAAGGAGGGGATGTTTGAAAGGTTATAATAACAATAATTTATATAGCAATTACTATATGCCAGACATTGATATTAGAACTTTGCATGTATTAACTAATTTCAATCCACATAATAATGAAACCGAAGATCCTAATGATTTTGATTAAATTTAGTTTTAAATCCTAGCTCTAGAAATCATATCCCCCTCTCTATATATACGCCTTGGAGACCTCGCCTTTCCCTGGATAACTAGCAATCCCCAGGGCAGCAGAAGACAGTAGCTGTGACTTGACTAATTAATGGTCATGTGGTCTGGACCTCTGGCAGGCTGAAGATAACATCTTGACCTAAGTTACCTTTCAGCTCCTGAGCCCTAAGGTGGAATGACTCCCTGGCTACTTTCCCATGAGACAGAGGGATGCCGGAAAAGACCTCAGAGCTGTAGGAAAGACCTGAAGAAATGATTTAGTCTTACCATCTCCAACCAATCAGTTCCCAACATGACCCCGAGCCTCTAACCCACAGTGTCTTGTGATTTTTGCCCTATATAACCTGTAATCTATACACCATCTGGGAGTTGGGTTTTAGAGAGCATAAGCTCCCAACTCTGTACTGGCTAATTCAATTTTAAACTATTTTTCTCTTTCTATACTGCAAACTCTCTTTCTGTACTGCTCGTGCATTTCTTTGGGCTATTGCACACAGGCAGGCAGACTCAAAGAAAAACCTCGGGGTTCCAGTAACAATGACCACTAAGATACGATAGATATGGTTTGGAATTGTTGACATGGAGTATACCAAGGAACTGAGGTAATTGCCTGCTGATTTATCAGGGCAAACCTAGTTTCTTGATAAATTACAAGTAAACTGCTGTATAGAATAACAGAAACTGAAATATGAGCAACTTTCCTGATTATCCTGTTTGGATATCTCAGTGTAGTGTAGTTTGGCTTCCTGATGTTTGGGATATTTTTGGCTTTAGTCACTAGTAATGGGGCTAGTGTTCTTTCAGAAACTGAGATACTCTTCATGGTTTTTCCATTTGAATCATTGATTAGTTGAACATGGTCATTCTTTGTCAACCTTCTAGAATGTTACCCTATTCCTTGTAATAGGCTCAGTTTTCTGCCTTTTAAAGTTAAACTTTGTATTTTAAAAATAATGGTAAAATTAAAATGTTTCTTCAAGCACGTAAATTGTGCTGACATATCACTGACCCTATGTGAGGACTATTGTTCTTTTTATACAATTAGAAGACTTATTCCTGGTAGCTTGCCACTTTCTGGTATCCTGGGGTCTCCAAACCAAAATTTACTTTTCTACTTTTAGACATAGCAGTTCATTCATTCGGTGAATTCATTATTCATTGCTTGTTTTGAAAACTTGCTAATACTTTCACATGCCTCCCTCTCTTCTTTTTCTTTTTTGTTTAGTATTGCCAATATCTTCTGACTTGATATTATCATCTACTAGTTTAGTAATTTTAGTTATGATTTTGCATTGAATCACTAATACTGCATACAGTACAGGTAATTTTTACATAATTCTAAATTCTTTTTTTAAATTTTGCAGATATTCCTTTTCAACTTAAAAATATAATTTAAAACTTAGAGAAGCTGCAAGAAATGGTACAAGTAATTCCCATATATTTTTCAGCCATATTTACCTATTGTTAATTAACATTTTGCTATCTTTATTTGCTTTACCATTTTCTCTCTTCATATATACATATACACACGTACACCCTCATATATCCAGATATATTTATAATTTTTTTCTTCTGAGCCATTTATGAGTAAGTTACAGATATTATGCTTTTTCTACCCCTAAATACTTAAGCATTGCTTAAGAAGTTCTTTTTCTTCTTTTAAATAGGTTGTTAGAGCATGTGGGTAGAACTCAATTTACTTTCTCATATATCTTTAGTAGATGGCCTTCGAGACGGATTATGTTGTTTGGTGGTACACCTGCAACTTAAGTGAAATATTTTGTCATCAGCGTTTCTGTGGACTGTTTGTTACTGCCTCTCTTGGCTTTGTTCTTTTTGGCTCTCACCTCTAGTTTCTGACATCCTTAGAGCAAGTGTGAGGGCTTATTGCCTTACCCTACATAATACTGCCTTTCAGAAACCGATAATCTTTTTTTTCTGCTACTGCCTTTTCCCCCTTTGCTCCCTGAACTTAGGGGTGTGTATCATAGGACAGGCTGAGTTTCAGTAAACGCCTAATGTGGACACTGGAAACCCCACCTGCCTGCCAAGTCCTTTTGAGCAAAGTGGAGCCTTGGTACTTGTCATTCCTCTGCAGCAGTTGAGCTGAAGGAATGCTGTACAGCTTGTTGGAAGTTGCTTAGCGGCCGGGAGTGGGGTGTGTATGAGGGTGTGTGTAGAGACTTGAGGGTCTTGGAGTCTGTGCAGAAGACGTGAAATCTTTCCTGGTGCCATGCTAACCACCAGGCAATATTTATTGAATACCTCCTTATGACTAGCATTGTGATAGGTGCTTTTGGAATAGTGTAATAAAATACATAATGAAGTCACATTATCAGAGTCAAACAATTCTAGCTCTGCCACTTACCAGCTTTGATTTGGGCAAGTTAATGTCTTTAAGCCTCACTTTACTCTTCCATGAAATGGAACTATTAATACCTACAGGTTAGGGCTGTTGTGAAGACTGAGTAGAGAATGTAAGTACAGTGTTTAGCACATCTGACAGTAATTAGTATTTCATCTCATACAGTCATATTTAGGATTTGTGACTGACACCATATAAAACAAATAGAAAGTAATAAAAATAAACAGAGAATAATATGACTCTACACTATATAATCAAATACTTTAATTGTGACATGTAGATTATAAATAGTCTGGGAATTTAGAGAAGAGAAAGAACAGTCTTGTGCAACCATTTAATGTTCATGTGCCTCAATATTTCCACTGGATGCACTGTGGAAATGCTAGGTGAACTCCCAGAGAATGGTTAACATATAGCACTTTTGCTTTTTTTAGTTGGTCCCATATGATGGTGGGATGGGAGAAGCTTGAGGAACTATTAGAAACCAAATTTAAAATTTATCATTCTTAATTTTTTCCTGTTTTTTTTTTTTTTTTTTTTTTTCCCCTTTTGTGGACATGGCAGCCTTATAGGAAAATATGAAGCTAGAGATTAGAAGCATTTCCTTCCAGGGAAGGTGCTTGCTTTGGTATTTCTCCCTGTTGCCTCACTGGCATTTTAATTAGTTGAGAACTAATGTTGGTCAATGGATAGCCTCTGATGGTGAGCGCCTTGGATATAATCTGAGGGTTAAGTGATTTGTAGCCCAAATTATCTCTCTGATCTTTTGGCAAAAATATAATATACAAACAAACAGGGAAGGAGATTTAGTTCTCTTGGGCTGATGTTAAGGACATACCGTTTACTTACCATACATAAGTGTTTCTCTGGGATGGGACATCTTTACTTAGAACAGAGTCTATACTGGTATCTTGTCCCTCCCACCTTTAAATAGGCTTTCATATCCATGAACATGTAAAACATCTTTTAAAAGTTTCTTTACTTCACATCCAAAAGAAACTGTTTCAGTTCCTAGTTTTGTGTGTACTTCCATGGTAATTTTTTTGTTAGCCTGATTCTGTATTTAGTTTTTATTTTTGTCCATCAGTACTCTTTTATTTTGTCCATCAGCACTCTTTGTCCTTCTAGAAAATTTTAGAGAAGTTTCCCATGAAAGTAAAGCTGCTCATACCTTTTTTTTTTTCCTCTTTGGTTTCTCCTTTTTGTTGTTGTTTTTTTTCCTTGGCATTGTTTGCCAAGGTTTCAAGTTTATAGTGAGAGGTGAGGCAACGTTGATCTTGGCAGAACAGCACAAAGCCAGTAGAGTCATTAAGTGACGCAAGCTTTTGATTTTTTTTTTTTTTCTGTCTGTTAAAGCTCTCTGGCACAGCTGGCTATTCTAGTCACAGAGGAAGAGAGGAGAAGAGACTTTCCGAAGTTCTGGATGAAATGATAGAAGATGTTTGGGGGATATTAAAAAACAGCAACAACAAAAACCCCGTGTTATTCAAGCAAGCTTCTTAGCTTTGTGGAATCTATGTCAGTTGCTTAGGACTTGAGTTTTTACTTCAGAGGATGATGGGACAAGAGGAGGTTTGTGTTGGATTCTTGCTTATCTGTCTGCCTCTCCTTCCAGTTGGAAAACTCTTCAATCCACAAGAAGCATTATTAACAAGCCTAAGGAACACACCCTACCCTGATCCTGGATTCTGTTGGAGTTGAGGATTACAGCCACTTCACCCGGATTTTATGGAAGCAGTTCAAGAAAAATAGAAGGAAGCAATACTCAAGGATTTCTGTTTGTGTTAGTCCTGTGCCATGTTCAGTTTTGCTCCTTGTTTGGAGCAAGTGGGGGATGGCTCTGTCATGTGGATCTAAGAGGATACCTGTGTTCCTGGAGCTACATCTGTGATGTTTGAAAGGTTGTAAAGGCAAAATCAACACATACTCGTTAACTTCTGGATGCTCTTTCTATTAAGGACTTCAGCAGACAGAAACTCCCTCTCCAAAACCTCTGTGTTTTCAAGCTAAATCGGAACGATGTCTTGGAAGAGAAATTATTTTTCAGGGGGCCGTGGGAGTGTCCAAGGGATGTTTGCTCCTCGAAGCTCAACCTCCATCGCCCCCAGCAAAGGGCTCAGCAATGAGCCAGGACAAAACAGCTGCTTCCTCAACAGCGCCTTGCAGGTAAGGGCAAGTTTGCTCTTTTTGGGGAACTTTGACTTTTCAGTGCTGGTGCTATATTTCTTTTTATTTATTTATTTATTAAATTTATTGAGGTGACAATTGTTAGTAAAATTACATAGATTTCAGGTGTACAATTCTGTATTACATCATCTATAAATCCCATTGTGTGTTCACCACCCAGAGTCAGTTCTCCTTCCATGACCATATATTTGATCCCCCTTACCCTCATCTCCCACCCTCCACCCCCTTTATGTTCTGATAACCACTAAACTATTGTCTGTGTCTATGAGTTCTTGTTTCTCATTTGTTTGTCTTGTTCTTTTATTGTTTTTGGTTTATATACAACATATCAGTGAAATCATATGGTTCTCTGCTTTTTCTGTCTGACTTATTTCGCTTAGCATTATACTCTCAAGATCCATCCACGTTGTCACAAATGGTCCTATTTCATCTTTTCGTACCGCCGAATAGTATTCCATTGTGTATATATACCACAACTTCTTTATCCATTCATCTAACGAAGGACACTTTGGTAGTTTCCATGTCTTGGCCACTGTAAACAAAGCTGCAATGAACATTGGAGCACATATATCTTTACAGATAAATGTTTTCAGATTTTTTGGGTAGATACCCAGGAGAGGGATTGCTGGGTCCTACGGTAATTCTATTCGTAATTTTTTGTGGAACCTCCACACTGCCTTCCATAGCGGCTGCTGGTGCTGTATTTCTGGTAATTGTTTTAAATGCAATACTTGACAGTCTCTGTTTGAGGTCAGCAGCCTGAGATCATTTTTTTAAGTTTATCTGTGTGATCTTAGGCAAGTCACTTTATCTCTGAGTCTCAATGACCTCATTTGTAAAAAAGGGAATTAATAATGATAATAGAAATAATAACTAACTACTACTACTACTTACCTTCCTAAAGGGGAAGTACATGGATTAGGTGATCTTACTTCTCGTTTATTGACTTTTTTCCTGAATAGTCTCTACTGTTTCCTTTATTTTTCCCCCTTTGAGACCAAGATGTCTTGTCATCCTAGTTGCTTTTCTCTCGTATAGAAAGCAAAACTCTTTCCACAAGTGAAGGAGTTTCAGGTATGTTATTCTTGTCTCATAACATTCAGGCTTTTAGCACACACACTGGATGAAGTCCAGGCTTTGTACACTTATTTATCTCGTTCCTCTGAGCTCACCTGTAGTAGCTCATAATTGGTGTCTGGTCAGATATGCTTGAGCACAGCTAGTGGAGTCAGTTCCCCTGCTCTGGATTTCCTCTTTTGGTGTTGCTTGGCAACTTAGTGGTCTCAGAATCCCAAAGCTTCCTGTCTGTCCGCCTGATCTGCTTAGGCCCATAGAATGTGAGGTTCGTTCATCCCTTTTGGCCTAACTTTCAAGTAATCCCTTTCCCCTCTTTTGTGCTTTTCGGAGTAAGAGTAAATGAAATTTGCCACCCAGGGTAATTATGCCTGGGTAAAATACTAGCTTTACACCTCAGATGCAAGGAGAAAATAAGTTGGTAATGAGAGAAGACAAGACAATATTTCATATAAAAGGTACTGGGCTTAGGAATTAGGAGACCTGGATTCTGCTTTTAGCCCTTCTGTAGACTAGTCTTGTGATAAGTATTAGTCATAGTATTTCAGTTTCTTCATTCATCGTACAAGAATCTTGTCAAGCTTATTTATGTAATTAGAATTTCATACTCAGTTTCCAAATTTTTATTTGAAAACGTTAAAAAATACCATGCTGTGAAGCCTATAGAAAGAGTTTAAGTATTTTCACCAATTACTACCACCAATTTCATGCAGTTGGGTGGGGTTGGTTAGGTTTTTTTCCCAGGTGATGCTATTAGGTTTTTGGGTGACTAATAATACTTTTGTAATTTAGAAGCAGGCAAAAAGGGTGTTGATACAGGTGTGTTTGTGTTTACCTCCTTCCCAGCCATAGTCCTGTTTTTAGACTTCTGTTTCTTTCTATATGTTCTTCTACACTGTCAATTGAAACAATAATATTTATGACTCCTGTTGTAATTTCTGGTGCTATATGGAACACATATCACACACACACACACACACACACACACACACACACTTCTATATACTTAAAGATTGTGTCATTGATGGTTTTGGAGTGCCTATCATAATCATGTTATAAGTTGAAAATAATTGTTTCTATGAACTAACATTCTAACTCTTGATACAAAAGTTCTGTTCACCAGAGATGTGTTGAACCCATTATATTTGTTATAAAAAGATGTTACTTATTTGGGTGCATAGTATGTTTGGACTGTACCGTGTTTCCCCAAAAATAAGACCTAACTGGAAAATAAGCCCTAGCATGATTTTTCAAGATGACGTCCCCTGAACATAAGCCCCAATGTGTCTTCTGGAGCAAAAATTAATGTAAGACCCGGTCTTATTTTCAGGGAAACACAGTATACCTTGAGACACCTAAGAAAGGAACTCCAGAGGTGTGCTATGATCTGGGGCTCCAGAAGTATAGTGCCTTTTTATACGTGGTCCCATTTAAATGTTTTCTAGGCAAGAGGAGTTTCCTAAGGCATGATGGTATATATTACACCATTTCTTTTTTAACCAAACCCATAGTTTATTCAGATTTACTTAGTAGTTTTTGCCTAGTGTCTTTCTGTTCCAGGATCCCATCCAGGATACGACATTTACATTTCCTTGTCATGTTCCTTAGGCTCCTCTTGGCTTTGACAGTTTCTCAAAATTTCCTTGTTTTTGATGATCTTGACAATTTTGAGGACTACTAATAAAACATTTTGTAGGATGTTCCATTGTTGGAACTTGTTTGATGTTTTCCTCATGATTAGACTGGGGTTATAGGTTTTGAGAGGAAAACCATAAAAGTAAGGTGTCATTTTCATCACATCCTATCAAGGTTACATACTATGGACATGATTTCTCATTGTTGGTGTCACCTTTATTTTTAATTTGTTCATTTAAGGAGGTCACAACTCTTTCCAAAAATTGAGAAATCTAATAAAGACAAAATTCCACACTACGATTCAAGCTTTTAAATAAGTTTCAAAATAGTCTTGCTTTTCTTGTGTGGACCATTAAAATAAATCCTATTCTGCAGCTAGTAAACAATAAATTTGCTCTTCAGGGTCACACTTAATGTATGTTATATGCCATATTTTCTCATGTCACCTTCCTTCATGTTCAAATTAATGTTTTTTTCCAGAATATGTTCATCTATCTCTCGTTAGTTACCTCCTCACCTTTTTTGACATTTAACATACTAGAATGAGCTTTTCTCTTGGGAATAAAGATATCGTCTGTAAACATTGCCTATGTTTTCGTGAACTCTTGAGTTTAAAATCAAATGGACTAATTTTTATGGACTAATGAAGTATTTTCCCTTTCTTGCCAGGTTTTGTGGCACTTGGACATCTTCCGCCGTAGCTTCAGGCAACTTACAACTCACAAATGCATGGGAGATTCCTGCATCTTTTGTGCTCTCAAGGTAAACACTTTATATTGGTTTCTTCTCACTACTACTGTTAGGTTGCCATATGCTCCATACTGAGGAGGTTTTTGATGAATCACGGTGATGCCAAGGATCTTGTTACTGAATTAATCTGCCCGTGGTTTAGTGCAAAGGATGAATATGATTAATTTTTCTTGCTTCAGAGAATTTCTCCTTGGCTTGAGTCTGTTTTTCTGAACCTTTTTGCCCACACAGCTCTATTTAATGTGATAGGAAAAAATTCAAATGTAGTTATTAATTAGATTTACCTGAAATTATTAATTAGTATTTACCTGAAAAGCTAATTCTGAATTTTAATTTTGAAAACATAAACAACCCAAGTGTTCTTAATGGAATTAACTATTGCCTGCTAAAGCTAAATTTAGCAACAAATTTGTCTTATTAAGAAAAGTCAGGGGGGCAGCCAGTTAGTTCAGTTGGTTAGAGTGCGATGCTCATAACACCAGGGTTGCCGGTTCGATCCCCACATGGGCCAGTGAGCTGCGCCCTCCACAACTAGATTGAAACAGCTACTTGACTTGGAGCTGATGGGTCCTGGAAAAACACACTTAAATAAATAAAAGTTAAAAAAAAAAAAAAGAAAAGTCAGTATTAAAATTTTCCCATTTCCCTATTCCCTAATGTTTCCCATTACCACATTTAATAGATTCTTTACGCCAGTTCCCTACCCTACTGTCTGACTCCAAGTTTTCGTTTCTGAATAAAATGAAACTGAGGATTCATTTAGAAACAAAGAAAATAGCCTAAAGTGAGAGACTTCTGACTCAGAGGTTTTAGGTATGCTGCTAAAGAGGCAGAACTAGGATGTATAGAGAGCCCATTCTCCATTACTTTATCTCTTTTCCAACATGTAGCTTCTCTGTGTTTTCTTGGTCCAGATATACAGTGGATTATTTATGGTTGGATGAGTTGGCTTGAGTTCTGAGTAAGCTTCCAGTCATTATTCAATCTCAGGAAGTCTGAATTCTTGGTTTGTCACAGAGGTGCTTGTGTGTGATGATGATATGGTTGGTTGCTTTTACATCTTAAAGTACAAATTGGGACCAAAAAATACAGGAGAATTTTCTGGTAATATTGGTTATTTGCAACAACTGACTCAAAACAAGTTTTAGACCAGCATGAATTTTAAGTTTTTTTTAAATAATTTTTGATTTTTCAATACAGGTGACATACAATATTATATAAGTTTCAGGTGTACAACATAGTGATTAGACATTTATATAACGTAAGAAGTGATCACCCTGCTAAATCTAGTACCCATCTGACACCATACATAATTACAATATTACTGACCATATTCCTTATGCTGTACTTTCTATCCCCATGACAATTTTGGTTTTTTGTTTTGTTTTGTTTTGCTATTTATAACCATATCTTTTTAAATTTTGTGTTTTTCCTCCTACATACATTTTAAATAAGGTTTTTATTAAAATATAGCTAACATACTATATTAGTTTAGAAAATAGTCAATATTTATATACCTAAAGAAGTGATCACCATGATAAGTCCAGCAACCCTTTAACACCGTACCATGCTAACACAATATTATTGACTATATTGCACATGCTGTACATTAATTATATCCCTGTTACTTATTTGTTTTATACCTGGAAATTTGAACCTCTTATTCCCCTGCACCTGTTTCCCCCTCTTTAACAATATTTCATTTGCAGTTGACATTTAGTATTATTTTATATTAATTTCAGGTGTACAGCATAGTGGTTAGACATTTATATAATTTAAGAAGTGATCCCCCTGACTAGTTTAGTACCCACCTGGCACTATACATAGTTATTACCATATTATTGACTATATTTCCTATGCTTTACTTGACATCCCCATGACTGCTTTGTAACAACCAATTTGTACTTCTTAATTCCTTCCCCTTTTTCACTCCCCACCCCCACCATCTGGCAGCCATCAAAATATTCTCTGTATGTATTTGTTTCTGTTTTTTTTTGTTTGTTTATTTTGTTCTTTAGATTCCACATATAAGCAAAATCACATTTCATCTGTCTGTCTCTGTCTGACACACTCCACTCAGCACAGCACCCTCCAGGTCCATCCATGCCACTGTGGGTGGCAGGAACCCATTCCCTTCCCTGGCTGAGCAATATTCCATTGTATATATGTATCATCTACTGTTTATCCACTTATCCATCGATGGACACCCGGGCTGCCTCCACCTCTTGGCCATTGTAAACAATGCTGCAATGAAAATATGGATGCACACGTCCCCTTGAAGTAGCGTTTTGGGTTTCTTTGGATAAATACCTAGAAGTGGTATTGTTGGGTCCTTCTTTGTCTCTTGTTATAGCAGTTGTTTTGAAGTCTATTTTGTCTGGTGCAAGTATTGCTACCGCAACTTTTTTTTTCCTTTCCATTTTCATGAAATATCTTTTTTCATTCCTTTACTTTAAGTCTATGTGTGTCTTTCGATCTGAAGTGAGTCTCATGTAGGCAGCATATGTAAGGGTCTTGTTTTCTTATCCATTCAGCCACCCTATCTTGTGATTGAAGCATTTACTCTATTTACATTGAAAGTAATTGTTGATAGATATATAGTTATTGCCATGGTATTATTCATATTTTTTATTTTTCCGTCTTAAGGAACTCCCTCTAAGATTCCTTGTAATTCTGGTTTGGTGATGATGAACTGTTTTAGCTTTTTCTTGTCTGAGAAGCTCTTTACCTGTCCTTCAATTCTAAATGATAGCTTTGCTCAGTAGAGTAATCTTGGTTGTAGGTCCTTGCTTTTCATCACTTTGAATATTTCATGCCAATCCCTTCTGGCCTGCAAAGTTTCTGTTGAGAAATCAGCTGACAGTCTTATGGGAGCTCCCCTAAAGGTAACTAACTGCTTTTCTCTTGCTGCTTTTAAGATTCTCTTTTTGTCTTTAACCTTCGGCATTTTAATTATGGCATTTTAATTGTGATTTGTCTTGGTGTGGGCCTCTTTGGGTTCATCTTGTATGGGACTCTCCTCTTCCTGGGCTTCCATATTTATTTCCTTCATGGAATAAGGAAGTAAAGGTTAGGGAAGTTTTCCAATATTCTTTCTTCAAATAGGTTTTCAATTCCTTGCTTCTCTCTTCTCTTTCTGGTACTACCCCTGTAATGCGAATGTTGGTACGCTTCTTGTTGTCCCAGAGGCCCCTTAAGCTGTCCTAATTTTTTTGGATTCTTTTTTTTCTTTCTGCTATTCTGTTTGGGTATTTTTTGCTACCTTATCTTCTAAATCGCTGATTCGATCCTCCGCTGCATCTAGTCTATTATTGATTCCTTCTACTGTATTTATTTTTATTTTTATTGGGGAACAGTGTGTTTCTCCAGGACCCATCAGCTCCAAGTCATTGTCCTTCAATCTAGTTGTGGAGGGTGCAGCTCAGCTCCAAGTCCAGTCACCGTTTTCAATCTTTAGTTGCAGGGAGCACAGCCCACCATCTCATGCAGGAATTGAACCAGCAACCTTGTTGAGAGCTCGCGCTCTAACCAACTGAGCCATCCGGCCGCCCCTCTAGAAGTTCAGCAGCAGTTCGTTGTCTTCAATCTTAGTTGCAGGGGGCGCAGCTCACTGGCCCATGCTGGAATCGAACCAGCAACCCTGTTGTTCAGAGCTCGTGCTCTAACCAACTAAGCCATCCGGCCGCCCCTAATGTATTCTTTATTTCAGTTATATAGTCTTTATTTCTGACTGGTTCTTTTTTATTTTCCATCTCCCTTTCTATGTTTCCTATCTCTTTGAAGTTCTCCCTGAGATCATTGAGCACCCTCATGACCCGTGATTTGAACTCTTGGGTCTGGTGGATTGCTTGTCTCCATTTTATTTAGTTCTTTTTTCTGGAGTTTTGTTTTGTTCTTTCATTTGGGTCATGTTTCTTTGTCTCCCCATTTTGACTGCCTCCCTGTGTTTGTTTTTATGTGTTAGGTAGGACTGCTATGTCTCCCGGTCTTAGTAGATTGGCCTAATGTGGCAGATGTCCTGTGGGGCCCAGTGGCACCGTCTCTCTGGTCACCTGAGCTGGGTGCTTCATGTGTGTACCTTGTATGGGTTGTGTGTGCCCTTCTGTTGTAGTTGAGCCTTGGTTGCTGTTTGATGTCATGGGAAGGATTGACCCTTGGGCTGATTGGTTGTGAGGTCTGGACATGACTGTAGTGGAGGAACTGTTGTGCAGGGGCTGACCCTAGTTATTGCCTTCCTTGTCTGCCCCTTGGGTGTGTCACCTGCAGAGGCAGTTGGGTGGTGCTCTGGCTTTGTCTGAAGCTGGCTACTGGGCATGCCAGCCCTGGAACCTCCTGGGAGGGGCTGCACCACAGGCCAAGTTCAGCCACAGTCTGTGCCTTGCTCAGAGCCACATGGGATGAGCCACAAATTAATCTACGGATTGATTAATCTACGCAGCCACCCGCACTGGGCTTAGAGGTACCTGGTAGAGGCCAACCTGGGAACTGAGGCTGGCTGCCACTAGTGCCATGCTTGGGGCTTCTCAGCACAAGGTACAGAATAGGGTTACTCTGAGGCCAAATTCTGCTTGTTTCGGTTTTGTGAACCTCTAAGAGATTTTAGGATAATCCACGTCATGAGCCAAGACTGGCTGTTTGTTTGGAAAAGCCACTTGAAGCTGCTTGGGTGGGCAGTTTCTCAGGGAATCACCAGGGTGGGGCAAAGAGTGTTAGTCTAATTGATAGAGACTCAGATATGGCTGCTGCCTGCCTCTGCATGCCCAGAGGTGGGAGGACTCAACAAAGGAACGTTGAGTTCTGCCAGCATTTCTATCTGGAGGAAAGCTGCACCTCTAGCCCTCACCCTGAAGCCAGACAATTCAGTTCCTCCTCCTCTGTTCCTTGTGCCATTGTATCTGCTGCCCCAATGATGAAATCAGAGCGAGTGAGTTTGTCAGTGAGTAAGTTCGTGTGTGGGCCCTTTAAGAGGAAAGTCTGGGACTCCAGCAGCCCTCTGTCTCACTCAGCCACGATCTCCGCTGGTTTTCAGAGCCGGAAGTTCAGTGCTAGGGAGGGCTTCTATCCAGGGGGAACTTCTGCAAGCTGAGATATCCCTCCCGATTTTTAACCAACACAGGCAGGTGTGGGACCAGCCTGCCCCGTCTACCAGTTTTGAGGTGGCTTCTTCTGTATGTCCCTAGTTGTAGGATTTCAGTTCAGCTAGACTTCAGGCAATTTTCAATGAGTATTGTTCTGTAGTTTAGTTGTGATTTTTATGTGGTCATGTGAGGAGAATGCACACCTCCTCACATGTGAGGAGAATGATCGGAAATCCTTAAATAATCTAATTTTAGATAGACAAAAAAAATGTAGTGGTCATTTGGTTAGCAAGTCAAAAGAAAGTTTCATTCATGGCATTAAAACCAAAAAACCAAGGCAACATACTTACTAGAGAGATTTGAATCCTGGAGAACTGACTGTCACAGTCTTGTTATGTTTTATTTTCTAGAGGGACAAATTGTTACTCTAATATAAATCGATATGATTATATAAGCCAAAGTTGACAAAAACTTACCACCAGACTTTATCGGACACCTTCTGAGACATCCAAGTAAAGAAAAGAAGTTGTTTCTCAACCTATAGGGGCTGAGGATATATGTTGGGACTCTTTCAGAGAAGTAATTGCTTATGATAGATAGGTAAATGGGTTTAAAGGATCGAAGGCTGTGTTTTGGGTCTTCGTTACTCTGAAAATGTGTTGGAATTCTGCTACTTTCCTCATCATGTAACTGTCCGATCTATCCATTACATTTCTTTTCCTTCACTGCCTCTTTTATTATATTGGGAGTATATTAAAATTTTGATTTTTTCCCCCCTAAAGTGCTTTTCAATCCCTCAGTGCTATATAAATATTAAATAATTAGGCTCTTGTTTACACATATTTCATGTTTTAGATAGCATTGTTTGCATTCTGTTAATTATCAGAATAATTACTTAATTTTAAAATTTTAAATAGATTTATAATTCAGGTGAATTAATTTGATAGTATGGATGAGCTGAACTTCTTTCTAATAAAAGAGAAATTTTAATTGTTAGACTAGCTATAGTTTCTAAGATATTCCTTAATCCAGTCTTAAGGTCTTCATTTTCTGAGAGAATGGAAAGGATGATGAGTGTATAGAGAAGTAAACCTGGGATGGAGTATCAGCACCTGGGCGGTCCAATAAGCTGTCTCTTTTGTTCCCTATTTTAAAAATGTTTTTATGGAACATGAAAATAATATAATTCATCATTGAACTAGGTTCTAGTAAGTATAATAAGACAAGAAAAACAAAAGATAGATAAATTTTAGAAAAAAGGTTGTCATTATTTGCAGATGATATGATTGGCTTTTTAAAAAAATCCCAAAGAATCTACTGATCTCTCAGTAGAATCAATAAGAGAATTTAGCAGTTTGTTGCTTATATAAGTTCAAGGTATAACATTCAATTGTATTTTTATAGCCTGGCAACAATAGAAATACAATTTAAAAAGAGCTCTTATAATAGCAACAAATATGTAAAGTAGATATGAATAGATCTAACAAAAAAGATATAAGACATTTATGTAAAACCCCAACAGAGATCCAGTATAATGGGTAATCATAAAGAACGTCCTTGTAACAACTCTTTAGGTCAAAATAGAATATTGCCAGTACCATAGATATTCTCTTTCCCTTCTTTCTCAATCATGTCACCTTCTTCCTCCCAGGGGTAACCACTTTCCTGATGTTCGTGGTAATAATTTTCTTGTTTGATCTGATAGTTTTACTACCTTTGTATCCATTCTTAAACAATGTAATCTAATAATTATTTGTTTTTAAATATTTATTTTAAATGGAATCATTTTGTATAAATTTGTATGTATGTGTGTCTTATTTAGCTCAGCAATATGTTTATACCATTGTTTCCCCGAAAATAAGACCTAGTCAGACAATCAGCTCTAATGTGTCTTTTGGAGCAAAAATTAATATAAAACTCAGTCTTATATTATGTTAGATAAGACTGGGTCTTATAGTAAAATAAGGCTGGATCTTATATTAATTTTTGCTCCAAAAGACACAACAGAGCTGATTGTCTGGCTAGGTCTTATTTTTGGGGAAACATGGTAAGTTCGTGATGTTGTGTGCAGGCTGTTTGTTCATTTTCATTTTTACATGGTATTTCATTGTGTAAAGTAAACCGCTGTTTGTTTATCCATTCTACTGCTGGTAGTCATTTGGAGTATTTCCAGTTTTTTATTTTTTATGAACAGTGTTGCCAAGAACATTCTTGTACACATCTACGTGTGTACGCATTTCTGTTGAATACATGCCCAGGAATGGAATTCCTGGATCATAGGTTATGTATATCATTGACTTTTTAGATAATACCACTATTTTTCAATATTTCCACATGTTTTCCAATGTAATGGTACTAATATACACTCTGACCAGCAAATTTTTCCTGGAAGTTGAGAAAACTCAATTCTGAAATTCATATGACAAACAGTGAATAATAGACAGGACACTCTTGACGAATAATAACAAAATGAGTGACTTGCCTTTTGTGTCAGTCAGAGTAGGGTAAGCTGTTGTGGTAACAAACTAAATATCAGTGATAAGTATACAGAAGATTTATTTCTGATTCATAGTACTCATCCACTGCAGGTTAGTAGGAAAACTCGACAGATGATAGTCATTCAGGAACTCAGATGCCAAAGCTACAACTAAGGTGAACACTACTAGTCGCTAAGCCAAAGGGAAAAAGAGCTCTGGAGGGTTTAGCCCGTTAAATGCTCAGCAGGTCACTTCTGCTCACAACTCATTGACCAGAGCTAACCATATGGCTCTAGTGAAGCACCAGGGGACCCGGAAGTGTGATCTTGTCATATCCTTGGGAGAAGGAAGAACCAGAAATATTTGACAAACAGTACTAATGACTACCATACTTTATCAGATATCAAGACATAAAACTATAGTCATTCAAACAACATGGTATCAACACAGTATGACTAATAAACCAATGGAAAAAATCAAGAGTTCAGAAACAGACATGTGGAAACTTGCTCCTTGCCCTGTGACTCAATGGAGAAAGTGGACTTTGTGGTAAATGGTGCTTAGATAATTGGTTATCCATATAGGGAAAAATGGAAATTAGATCCCTACTTCACATTATACCAAAATTAAGAATTTCAGCTCAATTAAGAACTAAAATGTGGAACACAAAATTTTTTAAGTTTTAGAAGAAAATGTGAGAGAATTACATGACCTCAGGGAGAGAGAGGATTTCTTAAAATAAGTGTTAGTACACGCAGACCCAAGGAAAAGCCCTGAGATTGAAAATCTATCTCTGTAATTGGAGGGCAGGGAAAGACAGAAGAAAGAGGCTGGCTACTCCAGTCTGGTAATTAATAATAGTTGAAGGGAAACTTACATATGAGACATGTCTTGAGGCATGAGGCATGTATCCCTATGCAACTTAGCAGGAGCCCAATAACTATATAGGGTAAAGATGCGGGGAATCGTCACAGGTGCTAGTGCGTGAATGCTACCAGGTACGGGAAGTGACTACATGTTTGACCAGGTCAGGACAACAACCTGTTCCAGGAAACAGTACACAGCAGGAGGCAGGGGAGGGGTGCTGATTTATGTCAGAATGAACATCAGTCATTACATGAACATCAGACCGTTACGACAGTCTCTAAGGGGGGTTTGCAGAAAGCAACTTCTGTTCTGGCCCAGGTTCAGCTTGTGGGACAGACAGCGGTCACATCATAGAACAGTCTCTCCACAGTAAGACATAAAAAGTACAACGTCAAAAAAATTGATATGTTTTACTACAAAAAATTCAAGAACTTCTGTTCATTAGATGATTTCATAAAGAGAGTAAAGGCTACACGCTGGGAGAAAGGCTACACGCTGGGAGAAAATATCTAAAATATATATAACCAACAAAGGATTGGTAGAACTTCAGAGAATTCCTGTAAAGAGTAAGTAAAAGATAAATGTGTCGACAGGAAAATGGGCAAAAGACATAAACAGGCATTTCTCAGAATAGGAAGCCCAAAGGACCTTTAAGCATGTGAAAGATGCTTACCCTCTTTAGTAATCTAAGAAATGTAAATTAAACCATACCCTTCAGATTAGTAGACATTTAAAAATCAGGTAGAACTGTTACCTAAAAGGTAGAATAATGAGAATTTACATACATTGCTAGTTGGAATGTAGATTGATGCCACTTCTTAGGGAAAACAGTTTGTCATTACATTTGTCCAGGAAAACTGAACTAGCATATACTCTGTCACTCCGTAATCCCACTACTAGATTCATGCTGTGGAAAACTTCCTTGTACATAGGAATACATACATACCAAAAGATACATTTGAGAATGTTCAAAGTAGTGGTTTTTGTGATTACAGAAAAATGGAAACAACCCACCCCAACTATAATAAAATGGATTAAAACATTATGGTTTATTCCCAGAGTACAATACTATGTAGTAGTGAAAATGAATAACCTGCAGCTATATATATCAACTTGGATTAATCATATAAACATTACATTGAATGAAAAAAGCAAGTCCCAGAAGACGACATAAACTGTGATTCCATTTATATACAAATAAAAAACAGGCAAAACTAAATATATTGGTTAGAGATATATACATGTGATAAAACGGTAGAGAAAATGGGAATTTTTTTCACAAAATTTCATGATAGTGGTTACCTCTGGAAAGTGGAGGGGGAGGATCAATTGGGGAGTCAGACACATTGTGAATTTTTCCAATTCTGAAATTGGGTGTTGGGCACATGGGTGTTTATTTATTATTCTTTGGAGATATATATATATATATATATATGCATATATATGCATATATATATATATCATGTTTGTTCTTTATTTGAATGATTTTTATTATAAATATAAGACAGTACTGCAGTCATTCTAGAAAGCACACTAAAGTATAGAGAGAAAAACCGAAAATTGCCTGAATTCCGCCGCAGAGGTTGTCATTTCTCTTTATGCTCCCTCTCTGGTCTATGATATTTCTAGTAATAAGTCTTTTTACTCACTGGTTTAGTAAAAAGAATACTTTTTTCCCCAGACCCCTAAATTGCTTCTCTATCTTTAGTATCTTCCTATTTTATTCGTTCTAACCTAAGAAGACTCTGTAGTGCTATTTTGATGTTATTCCCTTCTTAAAACCTTTAAGTGGCTCATTTAACAGTGCATGATTACAGACATTTGAAAAACTAATTTCTTTTTCAGCTAGGTTTCCTTCCCCAGGCACTCTCCATTTCGGCTATGGTGCACTTACTGTGGCTACCTCTGAGGCATTACAGTTGTCATTCACTGTGCCCGGATCCCTTGGCACCCAAAACAATAGCATAACAATAAACAAAACAATAACACATCCCTTTTAAACCAAATCACATCCACTTTTTAGAATTCCACTTCAGAAACTTACCTTCTTCATGAAGTTTTAAAAATACTATCTCTGTGTAAATCCATGATTGTTTGACTCTACAGTGTTTTAGTGGCCTGGCTGAACGAGTGTGGGGAAGGTGGCTCAGCCTTTCTTCCCTCTTGGTTCCTCACAGGGCCTGGGCTGTCACTTTTGTGGGTTCATATATTCTTTTAGTAGTTCTTGGATTTTAGTTACGGATGTTTTTGGGTACTTGCCTTTTGCTTTTTATCTTTTGTGCTCTCTTACTCTTGTCCTATTTAATAGAGATTTTCATATTGTGACTTTTGGCCTCACATGTGATTTTAGTCGAGGCCTTCCTGCCTCATTTAGTAAGGGAAGGATGAGGTGTGTGTGTGGGAGGGGTGAGGGAGTTGATGGTGGGAAAGGTCTGCTGGAGGAGGAGTGAAAGCCTGGGATACTGTCAGCAGAGGAGTTATCGGGTATCCTGTGGTTAAGCTACATGTTAATTTTGGGGTATCCCAATGTGGGTATAATTCCGTACATTTTTTCTCAGTGGGTGTAATTCTGTGTATTTTTTTTCTCTGCCTCCTATTTAAAAATTAGAGCATGTTTGGTGAGGCCAATAAGAATTCCTTTCTGCTGGTACTTCATGATCTGTTTGCATTCTTTAATGCTAAGTTTGATATGTAAATTTCATATTTCATAGCTTTTTTTTCTTCAAAACAGGAAACTCCAAAATTCCTGAATTTGAAGTACTCTTTTAAAAACTTGCGAATTCTATAGCCTAAATTCTTTATGTTGGAGCATAGTTGTTTAGCTCTAGAACCCACTATTAAGGACAAAAAGAAACACGAACGTGTTCCTAGATGAATCAAAAGCTAGACAACTTTCCCTTAATCTGATGTTTGGATGAAGGATTTGCCCTTCCAAGTCTGGCTGAAGATATGTATCCCTGCTTTTTCTCCAGTTGTTTACTTTACCTTGAACCAACCCTTAAAATGCATTTACTGTTGGCATTATGGGAACACCTTTTGGTTCATGCCATTGTTTAATGGTTTTGTTTTTTTCTTCTGCTCTATCTCTGTCAATATTTCTGTGCTTTGTGGTTTTCACAAGATACCATAGTATAATCCAGTGCTTACAATTGCTTGTTGTTTTTTTTTTTGAGGAGGGCACAGCTCACAGTGGCCCATGTGGGGATCGGACCGGCAACCTTGGTGCTACCAGCACCACGCTCTAACCAACTGAGCTAACTGGCCACCCCTACAATTACGTTTTGGTGGTTTGTACACAATACTTAGGATAATCCATTTCTTTTGGTCTTGCAAACATGTACTGTTTTTTTATTTTTCTGTGTTACTTGATACTAAGTCCCTAAAGTAATTTCAGCCTCAAAATCTTGCATGGGAATTATAAATGATGGCTTTCATTAAAAGAATTTGTGTCAGTGTGTCTTTCTGCTTACTTTGAACTACAATGCTTTTCAACTCTGAGTTAGCAAATAGAAGAAATTTGTGTACTATGTAATTATCCTGTCCCTTCTAAACCCTCAAATCTATTTCCATCTAGTGTTACTAAAAGGTTTTTCCTGACCTAAACTGTTGTCATGCCCCATAGCCTAAAGCTCTTATTTATTATTCATATTGAATCTACTCTTACACCCCCAGCCCCCAGGGTATGACTTTACTTTGGTGTTGGCTTATTTATTTATCTCTGTCCAGGGGAGGAAATCCGTCCTCTGTACTTAGTATGCCACAGAGATTTTGTTCTCCTTCCAGGGATTGTACTGGAGGCTTTGCAGTGCCAGGATGTAGGACAGAGTGTTTTTTGTTATAGGCAAAGAAGAATGCTGCATTGATTGACTAAATTCAATAAATCTTCTCAAATAGTGATTTTTCTTTTAAGAATGCTAGTATAAGGCATAAACGCGAGGGTATGGTAGTGGTGGTGGTGGGGTAGGTGGGGAGGAACTAGGTTTTTGTATATAAGGTGTCTGGGAATGTAAGTCTAGATCTATAGCGCAGTAAGGCTGTTCTGAAGGGTCAGGGAAGTCTGTTCTGCTGTTGGCCAGAACAGCAGGGAAATTTGAGAGTTTAGGGAACAAATCCCTCATTTTTTTTGAGCGTATTCTATGTAGCTATTCCTCTGTTGGGTACTGAAGCATATGTACAAGGAGTAAAGTTGTATAAAAAATTACTCGACATTCATGAAATTACTCATCATTCATTAGCAGTCCAGTCCTTTTTCCCCCCAGATGTTAGGAATGGAAGGTTCTTCATTGTTCTGTAGTCCCGGCCAGTATCAGAGAATAGTAAACCCATTATCCTGGACTCACTATTTAAATCAAGAAATGAGATTTCTAGTATGTTCCCTGGAAATTTTAGGTAGTAATAAACAGCCCACACATAAGGAAGTTATGCCCTTACGTCTAAAGCACATAGCATCTACTTGATCTGAACTTCCTGTTTGCTTTCCTATTGGATACGTGCATATTTATGTGGTCTTTTGGTTAAGCTTTCTTAGTCTTCAAGTCCTAGTAGGCTGTACCTAAATATTTTCAACTGATTTAACCACTGCTATAACTTGGATAATATAAATCTGAGTCCCTTATCCTTTTGAAAATTTGGAGTTCAGAATTTTACATGGTATTCAAATAGAAGGGTATGACTGCAAGGAAAAATAAAGTAGATCATCATGATTCTTTCCTTTCCAGAGTTTATGGCAGAACCTGAAACTTATATAATTTAAAAATATTTGGGTATGTCCAGAATGGCCCCCCTTTTCATTTCCCTGTTGAGTTAAGTGGTTATGGTATTGATCCTCAAAATTTGATTTGACTACTGCTGGTAATCTATTAGGTTGGAGCAAAAGTAATTGCAGTTTAAAAGGTTTAAAAAAAAAGTGCAAAAACCACAATTACTTTTGCTCCTACTTAATATAAGGTCTTGTATTTTTGATCTTGGCAAAAATTAGCAAATTGATTGTTGTATTTTATAAAATCTCTGCATTAGTTCATGATTTCCCACTAAAAGCAATACCATTCTCTCGTGAATTTGGCCTGTTTCTGCGTATGTATATCTCTGTTCTGTGTCTCGAAGTCTCTGTTTCTCTCTACCTGTGTATGTGGGTATCTGTCTGTTTTTTATAGGCAGCAGGAATGAGTGTGCTAGGTAGTTTATGATGACCTTTAACTTCACCACTGCAAGTTCAAAGTATTGGGTTATGAACTGCAAAAAAAAAAAAACACCCCAAAACGCATGGGGAAATACGACATTGACAACTGAATTTAAAGGGGTTGATAGAGGATATTTGGCTAATTTTCTAATCAGGAAGTCCAGAAGGTAAATATTTGTGCACATAACGTTAAAGAATCCCAAGGGAGAAACTAGCCAGCTATTCTCTGCTTTCCCCACAGTTGGAGCTAGAGTTTCTATTAAACTGGTTGGCCATTTGATGATAGTAAGGAATTATCATTCCCGTTTTCTGGATGTTGTAATGATATTATGGTTATGTTCTTTTTAAAAAAGAGTTCTTAGTTTTTAGAGGAATATCCTGAAATATTTACAGATGAATAAGATCTGGCATTTGCTTCAGAATGATGTGGGAGTGGGTAAGTGGGTGGTTAGTGTATATGAAATGAGGTTGGCCACTGGTTGATAAATTTTGAAGATGGATGATAGGTGCATAGGAGTTGATTGTGCTATTTTGTCTACTCTTATGTATGTTTGAAAATTTCCGCAATAAATGTTAAAAAAATCCAACACTGTTTTGAGTGCCAAAATGGTAAACAGTTACATATTTTTTCCCCTCTTGAAGAGAATGTTCAACATTCTTTGAACACATAAAACAGTTCTCTTTTCAGGAGTCATTAGGATTAGCTCCTTTATCTTCTTTTCAAAGGGCTGTGTTTACAAACAGGCTCAATTGGTTACATTTAGGTTTAGGATTTATTTAGGTCTACGATTTTCCAGGAGGTGTGGAGAAAATGACAAAGTACGAAAGCCACAATGAGAGATTGGGAAGGCCAGATCAAGAAGAGAAGCCCTAGGAACTGAATATAGCAGTGCACAAAGTATGTCATGCCTTTCAGAAGGTATTGCTGACACCTCTCAGGGATGAGTTAGACTGCTGACGAGGGCACTTCCCAAACACCTCGGGCCCATAAAGCATCAGATTTAGTGACAGCCCTGCTGTTCCTTGACCCCCATCTTCTCTACTCATGACTTTTAGACTCAAGGCTGGGGAATCCTAGGAGAGAAATAAACAACTGTTCCCTGCCTAAAGATAAAAAAATCTGTGTTGTAGGTGGGGGAAAAAACCCACAAAACTTAAGCAACAGCTGCATTCGTAGATGCCAAAGCACAAAGACTTTCTGTCTTTATGGTACATCTCTCTTATTCACATGGTTTTTGCTAATCCAAATGGTTATGTGCTCTTGTGGCTAGAATTGTTCGCTTCTTGATCCAAGAGAGATGGGTGGGGAAGCACCTGCTTTGGGTCATTAAAATCTTGTTGCTTTTGCACTGCATCCAAGAAAATAGTTAACAGACAAAAAGTAATTTGCCTTTTCCTGAGAGAGAAAAGGAAGACCTGTGAAGAAGACCTTGCCGGAGAAACCGCAAAGGTGGGTTTTCTCTGTTTATTGAAATGAAACCATCAGGGACGCCCCAGGGGAAAATTCCTGGGTTTTGGTTCTTCCTGCCCTTTCTCCCTCCCTGCCATTGAACTCAGCAATTGGAAGAATACCAGTTTTTGTTCCTTATTGGTGCTACCACCTGTTCTTACTGCTGAACTAAATGTTCTTGGCTTTCTTTGGTGTGAACAGGATCTCCCTCTGGGAAAGGTGGGAGGAGGGTGAAAAAGGGAACAGGAGGAGGCCCGTTCCAGCCCTGTGCTCATGTGAGAGGGACACACAGGGGTTAGTGTGCTGCCCTAACAGAGGGGCTTTGTGCTACAGCTTCTTCCAGAGCTGTGGCTGCACAGATGCATGCTGGGTGGGCTCAGGCTGCTTCATCCCTGATGCACTTGCGTCTTCCTCACAATAGCTGAGCAAGACTGGTAACAGTAATTAAAATAAGAAAATAAAGAAGATGCAGGCAGAGGCTATTCTGATGCCTTCAGAATTTAGTGTGTATGGAGAAAGATGCCTGTAATTAAGAAGTGACAGAAGAGTCTAGCATGGCAATGTGGATGCCACTGAACGCAGGAGCCAGCTCTGTTGTTGGATATCCACTGTGGGTGCAGGCAGAGCTCTCACTTTAGGTCTTTCCCTTTCCGTGCCGAAACCCTTCTTATCTAGGTCACGGGAGATCTGCCTCTCTTGAATAGGAGCAACAGAAGAGAGTTTGGTCCTCACTGAGGTAGCTCAAGGGAGAAGCATTTCTGACTGAAGGCCCACTTTTCAGCATTGGTCAGTGGCAGACAGGCTCCTTAGTAACCTAAAATGACTCCCAAATATAATAATAATAAATAACAACAGCAACAACAACCAGATAGCACTTGTACTGCCAGGCATTAGTCTAAGAGATAGATAGGTAGGTAGAAAACTTATTTAATCCTTAAATAGCCTGAGGAGGTAAATGCTATTATTAATCCTCTTAAAAGAGGACACGAAAGCCTAGAGAAGTAAAGTAACTTGTGGAAGGTCGTATAGATGGTATATGACAGGGCTGGGGTTTTGAACCTAGATAGTCAGGTTCCGGAGTCCATGCTCTTTCTTAGTTGTTCCTTTGTGCCATCTTTCGTTGGAGTCCTGTCCTTTCTCAAACAGGGTCATCGGAGCCACAGAACACAGAAAGTGATTTGAGTGACTGTTTTCTTAATTCTGTCTGGAATGGTAACATAACTCATGCTATGTACGGGAGAGAAGTTAATTCATTATGAAATGTTGATGCCTTAGAATAGTATTAGGGCTTCTTGAGAAAACACAGTTGGGAAAGACTAAAGCGGGGGCTATAGTTTGCAAATGTCATATTTGTACAGAACTATCCTGCAACAAATTTCCTGTTGGTTTGTTTTGGAACTACTTTTGGACTCTGAACAAAGAACCAGATCTCACCCATTCCTTGCTCTGGAGACAGAGCCTTCTCAGCAATAATGCCTTACGATTATTAACAATGAAGAAGAGCAGCGGTGGGGACACGAAAGTGGTTACTACTAACTTTTGCCAAGCTGAGGTGACTTTCTTTCAGCAAATCAGGTGGTCAGACACCATTTATTTGTAGAAGCAGTCACTGATCCTTTTCCCACCTTTGTTTTCCCTTGTTTCTCCATATTCCCCCAAGTACCAACATCCCGTAGGTCACTTGGCAGATAGCCAGTTTCCCTCTGGGAGTTTTAATTATGGGCCTAGACCTACCCTTTTGGTCTAGTGTCAGAGGTCACAGTAGACATTCTTCCCCTTCCAGCAACAAATTGTGCTTCAAGTGATCTTACAATGGACTTGTGGAAATTGTCTAGGTTAATCCAAAATAACTTGGAGTAATTATAATAGAGTTCCCTCCCAGCTCCCAGCTTATTAAATAATACTGAATATGTATTGCTGATACTGCTTCCTCCACATCATATAGCATCATTTGCAGGGAAACAATAGCAGGTTACACAATCAATTATTCTTGAGTTGCTGTTGCAGGGATGGATGTTCAACTTGCATGAGGAGAAACGAAGCTCGTAAGAGAGTAGAATGAGGAAGACAGTTCCAACTTGAAATGAGCAGAACAAGGTTTACTCCCATTTTGCACTAACCAGTTATATTACCTTAAGAAAAAGCTTCACCTTTTCTAGGTAATTCTTTATCTGCTTAAAAAAGCGAGGGGGGTACGGTGATGGAAGGGGAGCTGACTCTGGGTGGTGAACACACAGTGTGATTTATGGATGATGTGATACAGAATTGCACAACTGAAATCTATGTAATTCTACTAACAATTGTCACCCCAATAAATTAAAAATAAATTAAAAAAAAAAAAAAAAGCGAGGGGGGACTTAATGACATTTTCCCTTAGTAAAATCTCCGCATATGACATGATTGATTGATTGATTGATTTGTCATTTATTCCTTTATTTATTTAAAACTAGTTATTGGTTGTCCTCTGTATGCCAGTGCCTTTCAAGGCACTGGGAGTATAGCAGGGAATTAACAGACAAAAATTTCTGTCCCCATACTTAACTTCTAGAGAATGTAGTCAGACAGTAAGTAAGGAAAATACATGTTATGACAGATGGTAAGAAGTGCCACAGGGAAAAATAAACCAGAAAAGGGTGGGAGGTTTGGGAAGAGGGGGTGGAGTTTGCAAATTTAGATAGGGTTATCAGGAAATACTATTACGAAAAGGTAATATTTGGATAAAATCCTGAAGGGAATGAGTGACTGAGGTGCTGGTGGGTGAAATAAGGTGA
Organism: Rhinolophus ferrumequinum; assembly: GCF_004115265.2. Lineage (NCBI taxonomy): Eukaryota > Metazoa > Chordata > Mammalia > Chiroptera > Rhinolophidae > Rhinolophus > Rhinolophus ferrumequinum. The sequence goes on along the minus strand of NC_046299.1, from coordinate 51,020,286 downwards.
GGACCAAGAATAGGCCATTCTAGGTTGGTGGGCCTCCTCTTCTTAGATCACATTGGTAGGTTTACAAAGTGGTCTCATATCTGGTCTCATTAGTAAGTCTGAAAAATAACTGTGGGATTTTTGTATATGAGGAAATTACGAACAAGAATTTCAAGCGAGTTCCCTTCTTTGGCGTACTGCTCCGTACCTCACTGTTGAGTGAGTTGTTTATCTGGGTGGCTCTGAGAATCTGGGCCATGTGCTGTCAAGGAGCACATTCTAGTCTCTGTGGGAAAGGCCTGCACCACTTGAGAAGGACGCCTCACGCCAGGTGCCGCTTGTTGCCACTCTGTTTCCATTCTCTGGACATCACATTCGTCATTGTTTCAAATGTAGGTAAAGATGGAGAAGACAGATACATTTAATTGCACCAAAATAAAAAACTGCTGCGGCACATAAAAGACACCAGAAGACTGGAATAAGATATTTGCTACAGTAATACAGAAGACCTAGAAAAACTAAACGTAGTTAGATGGATTAAAATTAACCAGTCTGATTTTATTAATAGTCGACAAGGATAGGGGTAATTTATTTATATTCATGCACTGGTGGAAGTATAAGTTGGCATAGCGTCTTTATAATAGCAAAAAATTGGAGACTGCCAAAATGTCTCTCAATAAAGAAATGGATGAATAGATGTGGCATAGTCACTTGATGAAATACTATACAGCAGGGAAAAAGGATAAACCAGGTGTTTGTGTATATTTTTAATGCAAAAACAGATTTATTTGTGTGCACAACAACGAGGAATAGGACACTGTATCAGAAGGAAGCAGTCTTCTCTCAAATGGAGAACATGAGTCTTAAGAAGCCGGCTTTGTGACCTACTGCAGTGGGAAGACTTGCCATGTTCCTTCAGGTGTCAAGTGTCTATGTGACACTTGAGCAGGCTTTTAAATGTGTCTTTCTGCTGGGCTTTTCTAATTTCTTACAATATGCAAGCTGGTGTTCCAGATAGCCTGTGTTCCTCTCCTGTTTATCCAGGTACTTTCCCATAAAGCGTAAGAGTTTAATCACTGGCAGGCGGATTTTACCCTCACGTTTTCTTAGATATCTTAGGAACTGCTTTGCATGTTCCCTTTTTACCTCAGCTTGGTCTTGGAAGAATGCAGCAAGGTGGTGCTCCTGTGTCTTCATTGTAATAACAGGCCATAGATAAGCTTCTAAGGTGCCACTTGTGTGTGTGTGTGTGTGTGTGTGTGTGTGTGTGTGTGTGTTTGTGTGCGCGTCATTATGGGTAGAGCTCAAAAACAATGCTGAATTTTTTTAAAAGTAAAATTCATTGTGGTATTTTGTACATAAACAAAAAAATACACACAAAGGTATGTGAGTATATATATCCCTAAATAATACGCAGTGTTTATGTTTATGTATATATGTAAAAATATTAAAAACAAAAGGTTATGCAACAAGCTTATGATAGTGAGTGGCTGATAGAGAGTGGGTGGTCTTACATTGGGCTTTAGCTTTACCTGTAGATTGCAAGTAAAAATGATGTAATATTTATTTCTCGGTGTTAGACATGTGGGTGTTATACTATTCTTTGTACTTAGGGTAATTTTATATTAGGTAAACAATTTAAAAGAGGAGGGCCAATTTTCATAGAATAATATACCACTCCATTTACGTGTACTCTATCCTTATTTACTACAGACCTCTATCTATGTCAGAGGAAATGAGGTGACTGCTTTACATTAACTCATGACAATGGTCTCTCCCAATGTGACCTCGATGGTATCACACTCAAATAGAAGAGCCAGTGATTCTCATTCTTATTAGAACAGGATCATGCCCTTTATTCTGACTCTTCATTTTTTACTTTCTTATTACTAACTGCAAGCATATCAACTAGTAGGGAGTCCATTTGGTTCCGTAGCTATGAGCATATTGATGCTAGCACGACAGACCGAGATGTGTAGAAGCTTAATAACAGCCTTGTGTTTTTCCTCTCGTCTAACCTCTTCTCTACAGGGAATCTTTAACCAGTTTCAATGTAGTAGTGAAAAAGTGCTTCCATCTGACACTCTCCGCAGTGCTTTGGCAAAGACTTTCCAGGATGAACAGCGTTTCCAGCTGGGAATCATGGATGACGCCGCAGAGTGCTTTGTAAGTGCTGACCTCCGGCTCTCTTTGATAGCGGGTGGGGCTGTGGATGGTGGAGGGGGACTGGCTACTCCACTGTGGTTATTTTCTGTGCCCCTGGTCTCTACAGTTAGAATTAGGAATTTCCCTAGTTTCTCAGAGCTCTAGGGTATCTCTGCTAATACATTGTGTGAATTGCCTAGAAGGTATATTCTTTATCCTTCAGGCCTAGGGTAGTTTTGTGCTTGCCATTGCATGAAATAGTGGCTCTCACCTTCAAAGGAGACAGAGCTCATTAAAATATGGCTGGGCCCTACCCCTTGAATTTCTGATTCAGTGGGTCTGGAGTGGGACCCAAGAATATCTACCTCTGACAAGTTCCCGGGTGATGTTTATACTGATGTATGGGTTTTGGGACCACACGGTGAGAACTCCTGCATCATTAAAGATAATTAAACAGAGAACTGAGTTCCTAGCACAAGTATAATGTGCTGTTTAGATACCTAGGTTTCTCACAGTGACTTTTAGGGGAGACTCTAACTTGTCTGAACTCTGGGTTCTGTCTATCAACCTTCAAAAGGCTCTCTCTCTGTGCATCCATTAAAAAAAATCCGAGAGTGATACACATCCCATTGCAGGGTAAGATGTAGGCCAAAATCAGAGATACTCCTGAGAAACGGGATCACTAATATATGACTGGTGGGATTGTAAAAATGGTAAAGTTACTTTGGAAAAGTTTGCCAGTTTCTTTAAAAACTAAACCTACAAACTACCATATGATTCAGCAGTTTCATTCCTAGACCTGTAACCCAGAGAAATCAAAATTTATGTTCATACAAAAACCTGTATGTGAATATTCATAGAAGCTTTATTCATAATAGCCCCAAACTGGAAAGAACCTAAATACCTTTAATGGGTAAATGATGAAACAAGCTGTGCTACGTCCATACTATGGAATACTATGCAACACTAAAAAGGAGTGAACTCTTGATTTAGGCAGCAACTTGAATAGATCTAAAAGGAATTGTGCTGAGTAAAAACACAATATCAGAAGGGTTATATGTTATATGATCCCATTTATATGACATTCTTGAAATAACAAAATTATAGAGATTGGAGAACAGATTAGTGGTTTCCAGGGGTTAGGGTTGGAATTGGAGGGGTAAAACTATAAAGGAATAGCGTGGGAGGGCCTTGTGGCGATGCAATAGTTTTATATCTTGATTGTGGTGGTGGTTACATGTGATAAAATTGTATGGAGGTACACACAAACACAAATGAGTATATAGGTAAAACTTGTAAAACCTGAATAAACTCTGGATTATGCTGATGTCCATTTCCTGCTTTGGATATTATACTATAGTTATGCAAGACGTTACTGGGTGAAGGGTACATGGACCTCCTGTACAATGTTTTTGAAACTTCCTGAGAATTTATAGTTATTTCAAATTAAAGAGGTAAAAAAAAAAAAAAATTCAGCGGTATTTTTACCTTCTAGGAGGATTGCTATTCTCCTAGATTGCAATTTGTCCATGTATCTGTTAAGTATTCTTGATACACGTTTTTGTTCTTTCCCTGTTAGGAAAACCTGCTGATGAGAATTCACTTCCACATTGCTGATGAGACCAAAGAGGATATATGTACTGCCCAACACTGCATCTCCCACCAGAAGTTTGCAATGACGTTGTTCGAGCAGGTGAACCTGATTTCTATCCCCATCACTTCTTAGACCTTTTCTCCAAGAACCCTTTATCCTGGGATGTGGGGTGTTGAATGGGTGCCAAAACACTCAATGACTGTGGCTGCTTGGTTTTGCTTTTTCTCTCCCCGGGCCCAGTGTGTATGTACTAGCTGTGGCGCCACTTCTGATCCGCTGCCCTTTATCCAGATGGTGCATTACATCTCCACCACTTCCCTCTGGTGAGTCTTACAGGGTTTTCTGTGCCCTTCGGTGCTCCTTCAGTTGATTGGGTGTTAACTGAAGGCATCCAAATAGCTTCTGTCCTTATTTTTGAGTTTGCTTTATTGTAGGATCTTAGAACAGTAATTTTAAAATAAACTTTGTCCTCCTTCTTTCCTCTCCCATCCCTCCCCTCTTCTTAGGCTCAGTTTCGGCCAGCAAAGTGGGAGGAGGAATGGGGATGCTATGAGCACTGGATTTTAGGGCAGGCAGAGGCACTCGCTGTGTCTGTGGGATACCGAGGCTGGTCAGGACAGGGGGCTTTGGTACAGTAGGCAGAGGGAAAAAATTCTGACATGTGAATTAGGAGTTTGCATGAATGATTTATTTGAGTTAGCTATAACGCTGTGTAACTCGCATCGTCATCCCCCTTCTATTCTCCCTCTTGAAGCAATCAGGCTATTTGTATGTTGGAAAGACGCGAAAAGCCCTCACCGAGCATGTTTGGTGAGCTGCTACAGAATGCCAGTACCATGGGGGATCTGCGGAACTGTCCGGTGAGTGACGTCAGGGGTGGAGTTTGCAGTGGGGAGGGCAGCCCTGGGATTACTGGAATTGAGGCAGAACCCGTGGGAAACATGGCAAACTAGCCTTTTGTATGTCTTTCAGAGCAACTGTGGGGAGAGGATTCGGATTCGCCGTGTGTTGATGAATGCACCCCAGATTATCACAATCGGACTGGTTTGGGACTCGGACCACTCAGATTTGGCAGAAGATGTCATTCACAGCCTGGGGACCTGCCTCAAGTTGGGCGATGTGAGTGTCTCTGACTTGGAGTTCTTGCGTCTTAGTCTTGCTCAGCGTGTGAACACTGAACACAAAGGTGGACAGATATTATGGAGTTCTGGACAAATATACTTGTGTATAGTAGTCCCCACTTCTCCACAGTTTCACTCCATGGTTTCAGTTACCCACGGTCAACCATGGTGTGGAAATATTAAATGGAAAATTCCCAAAATAAACAATTCATGTTTTAAATTGCACGTCGTTTTCACTCCTTCCTACCTGGGACATGAATCATCCCTTTGCTCAGCGTATCCACACTGTGTACACTAGTCACCCACTAGTCACCTAGTAGCCATCTCAGTTATCAGACTGTCACAGTATCGCGATGCTTGTGTTCAAGTAACCCTTACAGTAGCTTAACGTTACGTGACAATGCCTGCGTCACTCACCTCCCTTCATCTTCTCACAAAGGCGTGGTATCATCTCGCGTCATCACAAGAAGGGTGAGTACAGTACAGTAAGATTTGAGAGAGAGAGAGAGACAGACCACAGTCACGTAACTTTTATTACCGTATTTTGTTATAATTGTTCTAGTTTATGATTAGTTATTGTTAATCTCTTGCTGTGCCTAATTTATAAATTAAACTTTATCAGAGGCATATATGTATAGCAAAATACATAGCGTATAAAGGGTGTGGTACGGTCTGCAGTTTTAGGCACCCATCAGGGATCTGGGAATGTACCCCCTGTGGATAAAGGGGCGCTGCTGTGTATGGGCGCACATACCGGTGAACGCAGGTAATGCTCACACACCTCCTCTGGGCAGGCAGCAGAGGCTTTCCGTAAGAAATGGGATGACTTTATCCTTGAAAGACAGGATGGGCAGAGCGTAGCTACTGGTGAAAACCAATTTATAGAGTTAGTATCCCGTGTAGAGTAGGGAGTGTGTTCAACCATGGGAGCAGTAAGGTCAAAGAAGTGAGCAGTCCTGACTAGAGCTGCTTTGGGAAGTGAAGGAGGTGAAAGTGGGTGACCTGAGTCCTAGAATACGAAATTCAGCGAGGAACCAGTGTATGTTGAGAAGGTAATGAAGTAGCTTGGAAGCGAGTTTAGTGGGTTAGTGGTTTTCTGTGCATCTATTCAGGAAAATAGTCAAGGAAACAGATTTCAGACACGGGGTGTTTATCTTGTCAGCTCCATGCCCTAGTGTGGGTACAGCTAGGGTTTTCCTTCAGTTCCAGAGAAGAAGCAGAAACTCTGTGATTTCCTTTCTACTTGTTTTACTCAACCAAATAACTTCCTCAAGGCAAGAATCATTTTCTTTAATTTTTATTATTAGTATTATTTTTTAATTTTTTATTTCTCTTAGCACCTAGGACAGTGCTGGACATCTAGGAATTGAAATGCTGGCAACCAGCATGGTGATATTGCTCCTCCTAAAGTCTTTCTTACCCCTTTTTAGGGTCTCAGCAGGAAATTTATATTTGTAGTGCCAGCTGATAAATAGCTTTTGTAACTTGAGAGTGTGTCGGTTTGGTTTGGGTTTGGTGTTCCAACTCTCCTGGCTCCTCTTATAATAGGCCCCAGCAAGAAAATACTGAAAGGCATGAGGAAACATCAGCACCTTACCAGTTTACTAGCTACTGTCTTGCTTTTCCCTACATTTTGCCTTTTTAGGTGCATTTCTGATGATTAATATGGACTAGCAAAAAAATCTCAGATTGAAGGGTAGAGAAGCAAGTTAGTACCTTAAGACATGATGGCATGTGCTGACAGATGATGTGAGAGAGTTGAGCATGTCACTATTCTTTCCTTTCTCTTCTTTCCCCACAGCTGTTTTTCAGAGTGACAGATGACCGAGCCAAGCAGTCTGAACTGTACTTAGTAGGAATGATCTGCTACTATGGCAAACATTATTCTACATTCTTCTTCCAAACAAAGATCCGCAAGTGGATGTATTTTGATGATGCTCATGTCAAAGAGGTAGGAATATTCCAGCCCTTCTTGAAGTGTTTGGGGACTGCAACAAAAAAAAAAACACTAAGGATAATTACTTGTCTTTAGTATTTCATTTTCATAATTTTAATGTCTGCCTGCCTATCTGTTGAATTTATGAAAGTGTCAATCTAATCTTCCCCAGGAGATGGCAAGTTCCTCAAGGATAGGAAGAATATATCTTCTATTATTTTTCTCTGAGTGCCCTCTCAAGACATTCAGGTCAATTCTATGTTTATAGTTGACAAAGTGGTTTTTTTTTTAAATGTGTCAATTGGTTGATTTGAGTGACAACAGCCTAATGCCTCAAATTAGGTTATAAGGTTAGTATGAAGTTCAGAATTCCAAATCTTAGAATTATTAGTGGGTAATGCTTTGTTACCGGACTGCTATACGTTATTCTCTGAAGTGCCCTATCACAGATGAACATGTTTTTGAGGTCATGTAGAGAAAATAGGGCTATGATAATGATACTTAAAGCTGGAAACTTGGTGTTGTCTAAACCACTGAGTCTGTGGATGAAGTAGATTAGGTGATCTGCATGAGTTAGGAAGCCTCTTGTGATTTGGTTAACAACTGTGAGATTGCTTAGGCGACAATCTACACCAGTCCACGGACCTTAAGCACCATCTTCCACAAATAGAAGTCTTTGTCAAATTCCCTAATTCTCTTTTGCTTCACCTCTTTTTCGTTGTTGTAATTTTGGGCAATGTATAAATCCTTTGAGCTTTGGGGATTTTTATTTGAAAAATCATACCCACCTTATAAGATTTGTACGTAAAAAGCATGTAAATGTGTTTTAGTTAAAATAATGACAATTCAATTATAAATTTACAGCATTGTGAAATAAAAACTATGAAATAGTTCTATTAGGAAATAACAACTATGTTAGTTATCTGACTCCAAGAGCACACCATCTAAGAATGTGACTGGTTAAACTTAAGAGAGGCTGACTTTAGGGATTTGATTGGATTGTTGTTTCCATGGCTATTCAGTCACTCTTTCCACTGCCATGGCAGCACTGAATCCAGCACAAAGCTAAGGCCGAGAGGGTCAGCTGTCTATTCTAAGCAGTTTGACATTTTACGTCCTGCCATGTATGAACTCTGAAACAGAATGTCATGTATTCTAAGGCGATCTGTGAGAGGGTTCCTGTCTGTGATTTAGCTTCATAAAAGTGATTTTAATAGTTAGAAGAAAATTATAGAAATGCAGATTTCAAGCAAGTGCTTTAATTTGATGTGAAAAGAAATTGATCAACAGGCAGCTGAAATCCCCTCATATAGTATATTCACCTTTGAGAACTGTTATTCATATTTCACAACTGAATTGCTGTTTCATGGGAATAAATGTAATTTTATTCATCATTCCTATCTCTTAGAGGGTTTTTATGCTTTCTAAAAGGATTTAACGAAAAAAGACTTATCAAAAAAAATTCATTAAGTTTAGGTCTAAGATCTCTTTTGTCCCCTGTTTGTCCAATTCTTGTCTTTTCTTCTTTTGAAGAACAGAACAGGAGGATATGTTTTGAATTGTGGATATGAAATATAATTGTCATGTTCTTCTGGTTGTTTCTGGTTCAGATTGGGCCCAAATGGAAGGATGTGGTGACCAAATGCATCAAGGGGCATTATCAGCCTTTGCTGCTGCTTTATGCAGACCCGCAGGGAACCCCGGTGTCCACCCAGGACCTGCCTCCCCAAGACGAGTTCCAGTCATACAGCAGGACGTGCTACGATAGTGAAGATTCAGGTGAGCAGCCTGGCTCTTCGCTCCACCTTTCCCTCTCCAACGTGATCGCTGGATATTTGGGACTCATACTGAATCGTGAGCCTAGCACATAACCTAGCTTGGAGAAGGAGGATCCATTAGAGATAAGAAAGAAGTGCCATCTAATGCTGAAGCCAGCTTGTGCCAGGTTTTGTTTCCTTCAGCCTCCGGGAATGTGTTGCTTGCATCACCTGGCCCCAGTTCAAAAGTGAGAAGGAAATTATGTTGATTGAGACTGAGATATTAAGTTTGTGAGGGAAGCCTCAGTATTTAACTTTCTAATATTGACAAAGCTGACTGATTCTTACTGGCAATTTAACGGTGACTTAAGTGAGGCTGTTAAGACCAAGCGAAACGATATGAGTTATTGCTGGTCATATTGTTAAGGAAGAGAGATTTTTTTATTTAAAACGCCAAGTGCAATGTGATATTCCTCAGCTTATGAATCAGTTGTTTGATTCTGATTCAACTGTTTGGAATTTAAATTATGTTTTCCTGTAGAAACAATTTGCAGTTTGATGGCTAAAGACTCAGGTTAGCCCACAGAGGCTCCTGTGTTAGAAATATAACCCTAATGGTTTTGGCTTGATTTCTGAAAAGGAGGAAAAAGAAACGTTCTTTTCCACTTCTAGATCTAGGGTTGGTCCTGAGTATAATTTTGAAAGAGAAGACACTTGTATTTGGAATCCTTTCCGCTCCCTTTTGTACCTTCCTCCTGCTTAGTAACTGGTGTTCTTCCCACCCTCGTAACCCCACCCAGACCTGCTCTACTTCTCCCTTCAATCAAATACCCATTTCCACTGTTGTGCTTATCTCAGCTAGGTATTTACAGGAAAGTAATCTGATTGAGCCAATTCACACTCAAGTATAAGTAACAGTCCTATAATTTCTCAGAGATATTAAAAATGCTTATAATGTCAATTTAAAAATTTAAAGTGACATTTCTGGCAGTATAGGAGAACAATTACGGGATAGGGGTTATGTATGCCAGGTTGGCCTGGGACTCTTCATCTAAATAGATCTTACTTTTCACAACTTTTTCCTTTCTTCCACTTTTCCCCCATAGGTTTTCTAAAAGCCCCACAGTTTTTCACAGTGGCAGGCAAAGTGAGGGCTTCAGCAAGGTAGGGGCAGGAGTGGGAGGAATTGTTTGTATGTCTGGGTTATCTGGAAGTTGGGTGTTGGGAAGAATGGCTCTGGTATATCCTTCTCACCCTTCCATCTAGGAAGTTCTTGCCTTATGGACCTTTGTTGCCATCCAACTCTTTACCCCTCTCTGTCACAGTCTTTCTCTCTTTCCTTACTTTTGCCTATGTGTCTCCTCCTTCCCTCAGGGAGGGAGCCCTCCATCTCAAGTGATACTCGAACAGATTCCTCAACGGAGAGCTATCCCTACAAACACCCCCACCATGAGTCTGTGGTCAGTCACTTCTCTTCTGATTCTCAGGGAACAGTCATCTATAATGTGGAGAATGAGTCCACGTCTCAGAGCAGTCGGGACACAGGTAGGGACTTATGCAGTGGATCCTGCTTGCCTGGCTCAGTTCCTGCGTAGAGGGTTTTCCAAGAGAAAGTAACTGGGGAAAGTCAGAAATGTTGGTCATGCAAAGGGAGAAAGGCACAGAACTTGGGTAATTGAGTGGGATCAAAAGGAGCAGCGCAATTCTGAGTGAATGATGATTTTTCACTGCTCCCATTCCTGTCAACAGCGGCCTGTCAGTAAGGACCGTTGTAACGTGATTAACTACGTGATTGTTTATTCTGAAATCTGCTTTTCTCCGGCCGTGCTCTTGATACCTGTCTCTCTCATAGTGCCCCAGTGAACTCTTGTGGTCTTGCACCTCATCATGTTCTCTTGCCAGACTTTGTCCCAAGGGAAGGGCTTTGAGAGAAGGGGACACCTGCTCATCGCCTTGCCAGGCTTCCTCAAGGACAGAGGCACCAAAGAATGAAATCTAGCCTGTTTGTTATTGTGAATTCCAGGCAGAGAACATTCTTAAATTGTTCTGTTGTTCCATAGGATAGTGTGCCTGTGTTACTGGAAGACATCAGTACAGGGCATAAAAGGAAGGACAGTGCGTGACTGACAGCTGAGACGGAAAGTTCATCACCTACGGCCCAGAACAATGCCCATATGCTTAGAGACTTGGGAGTTAGAGCTCATGGCTAGAGACTGGGGGTTTATACTCTGGGCGTGGCTTTTTTTTCTTTTTCTTTTTAAATAGAGAATTTCAAACATATTCAGAAGTATACAGAAATACAGAATAGTGTACTGCCCCTTTCACGTACCCATGACCTAGTTTCAATAATTATAACTCATGGCCAATCTATTTTTGTCTGTACCTCTACCCACTTCCCCTACTCCTGGATTATTTTGAAGCAAATCCCAGACATACCACCTTTTCCATAAATATTTTATTTTGTGTTGTCTAAAATATAAGAAATCATTTTTTAAACATACCATTAGCACACTTAAAAATATTAACAATAATTCCTTAAAACCACGAAATAACCAATGAGTGTTTAAATATCCAATTATCTTATAAATGTCATCATTTTTTAATGGTTTGTTTGTTTGACTCAGAATCCAAATGAGGTCTATAACATTGCAATGGGTTGATAAGTCTTTTGCATTTCTTTTAATCTATAGGTTTCTCCCCTATTTTTTCCTTGCAATTTATTTTTGAAGAACTAGGTAGTTTGTCCTGGAGATTCCCCAGATTCTAAATTTTGCTGATTGTGTCCCTATAGTAAACTTTAGCCTGTTTCTCTGTGCTCTGTATTTCTTGTAAATTTGATCTAGAGGTTTGGTCAGATTCATGTTGGATTGCTTTAGATGACTATTGTTTCGATGACTACTGCAAAGTGTGGTGTTTTTTTTTTAACCATATTTCTGAAACTGAACCAGGGATAAGCTAAGTCACAGGATAAATAAGGCATATTTTCCAGGAGAGTCAAGTTTATGTTAAGGGTTTGTGAATGGCTGGAGGTGGGGGAGCAGACCCCCATTGGTTTAACCTTTGTAGGTCTAGTACCTCTAAGTGATTTCCTCCTTCCTGAAATCTTTCTTATGGATCCAGAGGTAGCAAAGGATCAGATAAAAGCAAAAAACGATCACATTGGTAATTGATTGAAAATATGTAGCCATATCACTACATTGCTAATACCTGAATATGTCCAAGAATCTTTATATACTAAATATGAAAACAAGTTTCTGTTAACTCTCAGTTTGAGAACCTAAGGGATTTTCTCTAAGCCTGTCTTCCAATTTAATTCAGTTGCTGAATTCACCTCTGGCCCCCAGCACCTTAGATAATTATATCCTTTAGGATCTGACCTTTGCGGTTGTCAAGTCATACTCATACATTCACATACACTTCGCATAAAGCGAGGCAAGTTACATAAAAAATCCCAGCTCTCCTGGGTTTCCCAGCAGTTGGTATTGAGGAACTATGAAGTGTAATCTCTGGGTGAAGCCAAGTTTCATAAAGCATGGCTGGGGATGAGAAAGAGAATTATTCAAAGTTCAGATGACTCACGTTTTAAATGATTCCCGTTTAAGGAAGATTTAGAACTGGGTCTTAAAGTCGCTGTTGTGGGCAAAGGCTGGGGCACCTGCAATAAAACCAGAGGTCCTGAAGTTAGGCTTCACTTGGTATGTGTTGCTAAATAAATAAAAGGAAAGCTCTGTCTTCTAGTTATGAGAGTGAAGATATATTGGTACATGACATTTTCATACAATCTCAAAATCTTTCGCCTTTTAAAAATGACCAAGTAATGTGTCCTTTGGGTCACTGGGAAAGATTATGAGGGGGATTGAGACTGGTAATTGCTCTGGAGACATTGTGAATTTGGAAGCTCCCATTAACTACTTGAGCTTCTTTGAATTTATCTACTGAGAGGTTCCTGCTACACTTAAATCAGTTGGCCTTGCCCGTACAGCTTCCAGTCCATGAGTACAATGAGTTTGTGACACTGCCATGAATCCCACAGGGAGACGAGGTTCTCAAGAGGATGGAGGTCAGTCTCAGCTGCTAGCTTACCCCCATTTCCTTGTTCTTTTAGGACACCTGACTGATAGCGAATGTAATCAGAAACTCACATCCAAGAAAGGGTCTCTGATAGAGCGCAAGAGGAGCTCTGGCCGGGTTAGGAGGAAAGGCGACGAGCCCCAGGCGTCAGGGTACCACAGTGAAGGCAAGCCACTCTGCACTGCTTCTCTTTCCTGATTCACTCTGTCACCCTCCAGCCCCACTCCAGACTGTGGCTTCTCCTTTCTGCTCAAAGGGCTTTCCTTGCTTTCTCGACGTTGGGGTCTGGGTATCCATGAGCACTTTACACATTTGTATTTGTTTCATTCTTTGTGTTTTTAGGAGAAACACTGAAAGAAAAGCAGGCGCCTAGGCACGCCTCTAAACCGTCTGGCAGCACCAGCAGGTTAAGGGATTTTAAAGAGACAGTCAGCAATATGATCCATAACAGACCATCCCAGGCTCCTCAGACCAACCTAGGATCTCCCTGTGGAGGGAGAGGAGGAGACCAGACTGATAAAAAACCTCCTAGGAACCTGCTTTTACACTCTCGTGACTGGGAAGTAGAGAGCACCAGCAGTGAGTCAAAATCCAGTTCTTCTAGCAAGTATCGACCAACATGGAGACCCAAACGGGAGTCTCTGAATATTGACAGTATCTTTAGTAAGGACAAAAGGAAGCACTGTGGCTATACCCAACTTAGCCCATTTTCTGAGGATTCAGGTGAGGAGATAATTAGGGAACAATTGGGATTTTGAATAAAGTTGATTGATATGTTTTAAAACCCTGGATTTTCTGATTGACTTGGCTAGGTACATTTTTACCCTTATGTTGAGTCTTTTGGGGATGTAAATTCATTAAATGCATGGATGGAGGTGTTAATTCTTGATTTGAGGCAGATGCTAAATCCATCTCCTTTTTCATACTTCTTTGATCTCAATAGCCAAAGAATTTACACCAGATGAACTAAGCAAGCCACCTACTTACGACTTTAAAACTGCTGCACCAAGCCCCCAGTACAAGCCCTGGGGCCCAGCACGGCCGGGCTCTCACCTTTTAGAGCAGCACCCCCGCCTAATTCAGCGGATGGAATCTGGCTATGAGAGCAGTGAGAGGAACAGCAGCAGCCCTGTCAGCCTGGATGCCGCTCTGCCCGAGAGTGTCTGCAGGTACTGTTTGGTCTTTGAATAGTGGCATTGTCCTTTGCAGCAATGTGAGCCACCAAGAGGCTTTTCAACTCAGACAAGTGTATAATAGGTGGACTTGATTACCTTCTTGTGGGCAGGCAAAGTATTGTGCTCTATCTACTTTCTGTGGCAACAGCGCCCCCTGCCGGTAGAAAGAGCAAAGGCATTTGAGAAAGGCGAAACAATTTTTAAGTACTATGTATAAAATCATTGTTTAGTAAATAATTTTACTGAAAGAATGAATTAGTGAATCAAAACTTATATAGTCCCAAGGTCAGAGAGAAAACCCAATTGTGATTTATTCTTGCCTTTCATTTTAGGATAGTTTCTGGGGTTTCTTTTTAGGGTTATTGGGACCCCCTGTTTTATGAAGTCAATGATAATTCATAATTCCATAACAATGATAGTTTAATAGTGCTCATTGCATCCTCTCCATAGAGCCCAGTTTGCTTTATAACTTTCGGCTCTCCATGCATTGCTTTTACTGAGTTGCCATCGAGACAATTTTCCTAACAGTCTATAACTGCTTTGAAAGGAGTGATTAGATCTTCTAGAGGGTGATAACCACATCCTCGTACTTTCCCACTGCTCTTTCCTGGCCACAGGACCCTGTTCAATTTTACACATGAGAAGATGCTACATAGGTGTAAGAAAGAGGAAGGCAATCCATATTAGAGCGTATGTTTGTTAATTCATTAAATAAGTTTTGTGCCAGACACTGGGCTAGATGCACAAACGTGAATGAGGTGAGATGGCATGGGAGAAGGAATGGGTATTATAATTTTTCAGAAGTAGCCTAGTAGATACTTCATATTAGTTCAAAGCTTTGTTGTTGTTGTTTTGAGGGAATTTTGTCCTAGGACTATTCCTACTTACCACCCTTGTGATGCTTTCTTTCACTAGACTCTGGTTTCTCTTTTGAAGGGATCCGAGTGCTAAGAGATCAGCTGGGTTGACACCTTCCTGGCGTCACATCCCAAAGTCTCACAGCAGTGGCATCCTGGAGGCGGACTCTATAGCATCTAGGAGTGGCTGGATGAAGAACCAGCCCCTCTTAGGTAAGCAAAAGGACAGTGGGTTTGGAGGACTGGACTTGACTGCTGATGTTGTTTGGGAAACAGCCTCATCTGAGCACATTTGAAATTAGAGGACCGTTGCACTTTGAGTATTCCATCAGAATGTAAATGTAAATGTGGAGGCGATTGAGCTGCTCCATCTTTGGATTTACCTATTTTTAGTTTTCTATCCCAACTTGCCTAATTGTTTCTTTCTGCCTTGGAGAGAGCCCTTGTGGGAGCAAGAAGGAACAGAAATATGGTGAACAGTGTCAGTAGCACCTGCCTTCCTCAGAAGAATAAGTCCGAGGACTTTTGTTGGTATTGAGGCAGCCTCTTGGGAATGGATTTCTTCTTGTTTAGTACTATGAACTGAGATGACAAAAGGAAACATGTAGACTGTGGGCAAAACCAGGAAACGATCAGGTCAAACCTCCCCTCACCCCTGCCTCTATATCCCGCCCAGTACCCCTGTGGTTTTCTCTTCTTCAGTGTGCCTTATGTCCTCAGACTCCCTCCTTCTCAAAACAAGCTGTCAATGAATGATGTGACTCCTTCACACTAGGTATAAGTGACTGAAAGTAGTTTAAACTATGCTTTCTCTAAGGGAAGCTAGCATTTTAACAAATCAATGTCCGAAGATAAAGGACTTTTGGAGTTTAAGGTAGAGTTTTGAGGTATTCATAGATTTTAGCTCCTTTTTGCATTCTTCTCACAACACACACACACATATATACTTCTAGTGCATATTCCTCTTAAGTAGAGACCCAGTCTGACTGGGTCAAAATAAATCCTTTACTTAGAGCTGAGAAGCAAGGTGATAACTAGGCAGTCTCCCCTACATGGAGCCTTTTTTCAAAGCCTGAGGGAAGGTGGTGAGTGTACAGTATCGTTTAGTCTACTGATGAGTTCTGGGCACTACTAATTTAGAGATCAACTATATGTAAAAGATGTGTTTCAACCCTGTTTTCCTGGTATGTTATATCAATTGGCAGTAGAGTGTGTGGGCGGAAACCTAACTATGGTCTGATTTAATGAGCTTCTAGATATATAATCTGTGGTCAGCTTACTAAAGAGAGGAGGACAGACCACTATGTACTAGCCTGTCGAGATGAGACCAGGAACATTACTAGTCTGACCATCAGTTCTCTTGATGGCCACTGAAAGTCCTTAGAGGTAGCTGGAAGGGAGGTACGCAGCAGTAATAAAAGGCATGAACTCTTAGGTGTGAGTGCTGTAGGTTGCTGACATCTGGCAGAGTAGGACAATGCCTCAAAAGCAGGTATCTATGAAATTAGTGAATCAATACTATAAGGTGCTCCTGGGCTGGAGTACCTTATAGTTAAAAACCTGTAGCAGCAATGCATGCTTCCTAACGAAGTTATACATTTGCTCTATTTCCCACTTTTTTTTACATGAGTTGATATTTAGCATACATATTCATAATTATTTAAATAGATGAGTGTATACATGTTCACAAGCATGTACAGGAGCAGTGCTTTGTTGTTGAACATGGGCCTGTTGTCTGGAATTCTCTATTGTCTTTCCTGTATAAACAGAAATCTGCTATGATTTTCAGGTTCAGTTTTCTTTTTTTTTTTTTTAAGGAGGGCGCAGCTCACAGTGGCCCATGTGGGGATCGAACCGGCAACCTTGGTGCTACCGGTACCACACTCTAACCAACTGAGCTAATCAGCCACCCCAGGTTCAGTTTTCTTAAAAGAAAAAAAAAACCCAAAACAGTCAAAAATCAATTAGACTGTGGAATATGCCTAGATTTTTACGAATTTCCCACCAATCTTTTAGAGTTATCTTGTTTATACTCAATTTAGTCACAATTTTTGTTTTTTTAAGCAAATTCATCATTGACAAGTCTTTCCAAGGCAACAGTGTAGTTTTCAAGAAACACCTCTCCTTTTCACACTTATATATCATCTATTTATATAATATTTAGTTACATGTCTTAAGTGGAAAAAGTACAACCAGCATAAACAGGTTTGGGAACAAACTACTCACAATTGGCCCCCAACTGAACTGACTGGAGGAGGGGGAGGGCCCACTAGAGAGCAGTATGCCATAGACATCCAGTCCGCTTGCCAGAGGGAAGAGGACACCGTTTGATTGGTGAGTGGATCCAGTGAGCTCCTCTGCACCTCATCTGAGGCCCATCCAAAGAAATCGCTACTGATCTAGTCCAGTGCTGGGTGGGTGGGGGTGTTGGGGGAGCGTGACCAGGTTGGACCTATGGAGGGACCTATGGTTGGTCTCTAACCTGATGCCTTTCTAAGGCTTTGAAGGATAATACTGTCTGCTCAGTTTTTGTCTTATAGATTATTGGATAAACCTCCTCATAAGACGCAGTAAAGTAATACGGCTGTAAGCAGAACAGAAAGAAAAAGTAGTCATGCTTTTGGCTAAACAGAGGGAAAAACTAAAAGGCAAAATATAGATTATATAAGCATATAGAAGTATATATTATATAACTATATATAACTATGTATTATCGAAGTATGTATTATATATTTTACTATATATTTTCACACATAATATATATTTTAAGGTATACATATTATATATAATATATACTCTGCCTTTATAGTATATATGTGCATATATATGTGTACATACATATACTTCACTTATAAAGTGTGTGTGTGTGTGTGTGTGTGTGTGTGTGTGGTGTACATATCTGATGGTGCTTTACGAGGTATTTCCCACATTTTAATTTATTTTATGTTAGCTAACATTGCTTTAAGAAAGTTGTGATGATGCATGAAGCTATTTCCTCTTTTCTTTTCTTCAGATAGCCAATACTTTTTTCAGCACACTAAGGACTAAGTCTCATTGTTTTTCTAATAGTCCTAATTCTGGACTGGCTGGATAGAATTTAATTCCTAAACCAGTAAAAGAGATGTAGCAAGGAATTGCGACAAGTTTCTCACACACCATACTACTCCACCATCCTCTTATATAGTGAGCCCTAGTTATACCTCACAATTTTATCCAATCGTTTTAGTCTGGCACAGAACAAATATTTTTATCTGGTATCTTTCATTACTCTTTTAAAAAATTACAGAAGTAAAATAAATCCAACAATTTAGTAACCTGCCCTTTGCCTCTTCAAATTGAAGGTACCAGTATTACGATTCTGGTATATGTCTTTCTACATCTTTTTCTATGCTTACACAAGTATACAGATGATTTATTACTACCATTTTTATAAAAAAATATAAAATGAAGTCATACTATACATACTATTCTGTCGCTTGATTTTTCACTTGATATAACATGGACATCCTTTTAAATCTATTTGGTTCCATCTGTGAACACTGATAAAATTAAATTTTTACTACTATGGACATTTTACAAACTTATAAGGAGATGGTAGAAATTAAGGGTCAGAAATTGACTTGCTTGATGCTTCCCAGTGAGTCAGTAGCAGTACATGGTGGAGAATGCTCCCTAATGGTTAAGAGCATGGATTGTGAATTTAACATACAAGGCATAATCGAAAACTATGGTGAATGTTTAAATAAATAAAAAAATTATTATTACAGTAAAACACACATTGCCATTAATCCCCCTCAAAATAGTCCCCCTTGTTTTGAACACACCTGTCCCATTGTTCTTGCCACTTTCTAAAGCAGTTCTGGAAGTCCTCTTTTGTGAGTGTCTTTATTTGCGCTGTCGTGGCTGCCTTGATGTCCTGAATCGATTCAAAATGTTTTCCTTTCATGGTCATTTTGACTTTGGGGAAGAGCCAGAAGTCGCACGGTGCCAGATCTGGTGAATAAGGTGGATGAGGACACATCATAATGTTTCTACTTGACAGAAATTGCTGTACCAAAAGCGATGTGTGATGTGGAGCCATTCTGTTGTGATCACAAAATATGGTGAATGCTGCTGCCGAGTGCCATCCAATGGAAAGTCAGGGAATCTTCAATATGGGAAGCGGTGCGTCGAACCTTAGTAACTGTGTGTGACAAATTTCAACTTGTTTGGTGCAGTCAGTAGGGTGTGAAGTATGGTTGAGAGAATGTGTATTTTAAAGTGTGCAGTAAATCACCCTCCATCATGTCAACGCTCCGTGTCACACATTGCTTTGGTATACAGCAATTTCTGTCAAAAACATTACGGTGTGTCCTCATCCATTTATTCACTGGATCTGGTGCCATGTGACTTTTGGCTCTTCCCCAAAGTCAAAATGATTCAGGACATCGAGGCAGCCACTACAGTGCAACTAAAGACACTCACGAAAGAGGACTTCCAGAACTGCTTCAGAAAGTGGCAAGAATGGTGGGATAAATGTGTTCGAAGCAAGGGTGGGATTAATGGCAATGTGTTCTTTTGAGGGGGATTAATGGCAATGTGTCTTTTACTGTAACAAATTTTTGAAATTTAAACATTCATTGTATTGTTTGATGACACCTCATATTTGACTTTAATTCACCACCATGTACCATCTGTGTTACGTTGGGCAAGTTATTTACCCTCTTTATGACTCGGTTAGTATTTACCGCATAGGTTGTTTTGATAATTAAATGAAATAATATACGTAAAAGTGCTTAAAACTGTGCCTGTCACATAG
The DNA here is from genome assembly GCF_004115265.2 of Rhinolophus ferrumequinum. Lineage (NCBI taxonomy): Eukaryota > Metazoa > Chordata > Mammalia > Chiroptera > Rhinolophidae > Rhinolophus > Rhinolophus ferrumequinum. The sequence continues at coordinate 51,000,853 of NC_046299.1, read as the reverse complement.
TTAATGCTCAACAAATGTTAGTTGTCATGTTGTTATAAAACACTCATATTATTATTACTACTATTATTATTAATTCATGGCTCAGGTCTCGCCGTGAATCTGATATGGAAAGCAATATTCAAGACATGAACTCCAAATCGAAGCCAAGAGTTCCAAAGGAAAAGCAGTGCAGTGGCCGTAACTGCCTCAGGTGCTGTCTTAGTTACGGAAATGTGATCACTTCTCTCTCCCCTTGCTTGTATTCCAGGTGGGGAGATACCTTCCAAAAGTGAATTGGATGAATTGCAGGAAGAGGTGGCCAAGAGGGCCCAGGAACAGGAACTACGAAGGAAACGAGAGAAGGAACTAGAGGCAGCTAAAGGGTTTAACCCTCATCCCAGCCGCTTTATGGACTTGGATGAACTGCAGAATCAGGGTAATTGTTGTGAGCATTAGGTTGTGGGTGATGGGGATGGAGAGAGAGAGAGAGAGGGAAGAAAAAAATATTCAAGCTCGTAAATTCTCTGTCTTCACTTTAGCAGAGTTATACTGTATCTTAATTCAGCCATTTCAGGGAGAGCTAGTTAAAATAGGAGGTAACAGGCCTGTTGATTGGAGACAAGCACTGATTTTGGGCCCATCAGTTAAAAGCCTATAGGTTGGAGATAGTATATTGTTCATGAAAAACATTTCCCATGAACATCTTTAGAAGGTGTAAATAAAACTAGTCCCAATTCAGAAACAGCAGAAAAGGGCGCTGACACTGAGGGGAATTCTACTTGCTGGGCAGAAACATACCCTTGAGATTTCCCATCTGGAGCTCAAGGGAAGTGGAGCCACCAGACAGGTTCTCAGAACACAGAACCTGATTGCCTTTTGATTCCCTGCTGATTCATGCCCCAATCTCATACGATTTTCATGGACTGCCCCACATTAGTCACTTTTTTCTTCAGTTGCTTTAGGATGTCACTTTGTACCAGAAGACACTAGCCTTCAAAATAGAAGTTTAGAAAAACTGAGGTATCTACCTTAAATCGGCCCTGAAACCAATATCTCCATTTAAAAAAAATAAAACGAATTTATTACTCTTAACATTCAGAATCCCCATATGTAACAAAGTGTACTAAAGTAGTGTGAAAATTAGTCAGTGCCATTTTGGGTGGCTGCTTTCTGTTGATCACTTCCCTCTTTTTATCAACACATAGAGAAGCTTTCTGGGCTCATTTGGGGGCTTATTTGGGGGCCGCTTTACTCCTCTAATCCTATAGTCTTTTGATTCAGACAATTGGTGATTTATATTTCCCAAGGCATTGTATTTGTTTTCAAAATAGAGTTTTAAATTCCTAATTCCTTAGCTATCCCTATATTTGGATAGTTTTTTTTTCCCTTTTTGTCCTCAAGCTATCGGGCATTGGTGTCTCAGGTTTATGTTGCTTTTGAAAGAGGGGCCTTTTCATCTCCCTCCCTTGCCTTTTCTCCCGTCCTGTTGGGTAGTACATTAAAGTTGAGAGGGAATCCCTCCGGCTGTATTTCATTGTCAATTTACTATATTTCATTGTCAATATACTTTGGTTCAGCATCTTGTGGAAGAGCAAGGAATGGAGTGCTCGGTTTCTAGAAGAATTAAAATCCAGTACAGTGATCGATCGACTGTAGTTTGTCTATATCTTTCTAGGGAGCTTCATTTGTTTTAATGGCTCTAGCCACCACCTCTGATTATAAAGGCTGTAGTCAGTTGATTGCAAACATTCTGAGAAAACTTCAGGCTTGAAGGTTGAGGGGACTGCATCTCTGTAGGTCGCGTAGAATCTGAATGCTAAGTTCTTCAGAACCAACTTGCTACTTCCACTGCCTTCCCATTGGTCTCCAAAGCCATGGTGAATTAGGGAGTGAATGTTAGGGTTGTGGAAGAGACTTTCTTACCGTGTCCAACTGGTGGAGGTAAGTGCAGGACGGGGACATTATGGGAGGAATGACTCCAGCATTTGGATTTTCTTTTCTTGTGAGCTTGGGAAAACTCCCCACTAATCCCAATTGTAGGTGAACTTCCCTTATAGCTTACTGCCATTTTATGGTTTTGAGTGAGTAAAAGGCAAAGGGGTACATAAATTGAGGATTCTTTTACAAAAGTGGCCCTTTCAGTACTTCTCGCTTTTTCATCTGGCACTGTATGTGGACTCTCCTGCACCTGCTTTGGCACACATTCACTTGCAGGGGAAGAAGGAGTATCTCATGCTCATTGTATGGGAAGGTGACTCTTTTGCAGTCAGTTTGGTGAACAAGGGCACAATTAAATACTTAGTGCTGAAAAAAGCTGTGTGCATGCAAACCAACAACCAAGGTGGTTCAACAGGTACATTGAGGTAGGAACTGTAGACCATCTGTCCCCAAGGGGTGTACTGCTTTTCCAGGGTGGTGCAGAGAAGACTGTGGATTGATGTAGGAAAGAGGTGTTACAGATAGATTTCCCCAGAGTTTGAAGCCACAGCAGTGGAGGTCTTAGTGGAGATCAGGTGCATTCTGATACTGGTTGGCAAGATATATTTTGTTGCCCTGTGGAAAATCAGGTCAGTTCCAGGCTTAGGAACCCACCCTTCTGCTATAAATAATACTTTATTCTTTCCTTGAGGGACCCCCTAAGAGGTCTTGGAGTTGGAATATGTGGTGGACAATGACATGGTCTCTTTCAGGGCCTTGGTAAGGTCTCAGTTAAGGCAAAAATGGACGGCGACCTACGTGTTTCAGAGAATTCTTAATAGCAGTGAACGGTTGATAAGGGTAGACCAAAGACTCAGCAGCAAGGATCTGTGTGCACCGAAGGGGAACAGCAGTACATAGGCGAAGTTGGAACCAATTGTAATGAAAATGAAAAGTACTGGCCCTTTCAGGGAGGAGTGACGGCTTTGCGAGGTCCCTGCAAGAGGCAGATTCAGTATTTGAAGAAGCACTGCATCTGGAACAGAAAGGAGACTGTGCTGCAGCCTTGGCTCTCTGTAACGAAGCTATCTGTAAGTAACACCACTGGCTGTGGCACATTTGATTAACATCACAATAGGTGTGATGAGTGTCACCGCTCAGATGGGATAAAAACAACTTTTACGTTTCCTCAGTCTCTCATAAACTGAGACCCTTTAGCTATGTTTGCCCTGCGGATTTCTGGGTGTGCTAGGCGCTGTCACTTTGGCCTGTGGATATTTACTGGCATAACCTCAGAGGAGTCCAGAGATGGATGACCCAGCTGTGTCTACCTTCTTATCCCAAACAAGTTAGACCTCAGATGGGAGGTTAGTCTGCTCTTTCTCTAGTCACTGACTAGTCAGGTGGAGCTTGTGGCAGAAAGAAATAAACACATTGGCTGTGACTTCCCAGGCTGTGACTTTGCGCTGCGAATCTGATTCTTTCTGTTTCTCCCCTGCTTTCTGGTATGCCACACCGTTAGTTTACAGGAAGGGACAAAGGCTTAGAATTCCTATTGGATTCTTAAATGTGACCTGCAAGAATCTGTGTTCTATAAAGACAGATGCAGGTTTGGATCTTGTTTCTGCTGTTGGCCGTCGGGAAGGGGGAATTGGGAGCAGAATGTGGAGACCAGAGTCGGACAGGTCAGTGGCAAAGGACAAGAGTGGCAACCTCTAAGATGGACGCATCAGCTTCTCTTCCTGACTCATTTTAGTTTAGCTTTTTATTTGTTTGTTTGTTAAATTTGAATTAACCTGTTTGGCCTCCATGGCTTCCATGAATGTTCCTTGTAAAGCCAGAGCCAGCTCTGTGCCCTGCACAGCATATGCATGGTCCACGCCTTACATTCCTGCTACATATTTTGAGTTTTACTGCATATCTTTGCTCATTTTTGGTTCAGTTTTACTCCTTTTATTTTTGTTTGTATTTTGTGTTCTGTTTCTGCTATATTTTCTTTTGCATTTTAGCTAAACTCAGACTTGCCCTGCATGGTGCCAGCTCTAGCACGCACAGCAGAGCCCTAGTCGATAAGAAGTTGCAAATCAGTATTCGAAAAGCACGGAGCCTACAGGATCGCATGCAGCAGCAGCAGTCATCGCAGCAGCCGTCGCAGCCCACAGCCCGCCCCCCCTCACAGGGCGGGGCTCTCCCTCAGCCAACAAGGTAGAGCCTGGGTAGTTTATGTAAGCCAGGGGAGGAAGTGACCGTGGGTGCTCCATAGCCAGAGCTCTCATTGTCTTGGCGACAGCAGGGAAGACAAGAGTCCTCTGAAAAAATCTGTTCTCTCAGGTCAGATCTACAGTGAAGCTCATCCCACTGCCAGTCCTTTTCTTAATCCTTCCTCGAAAAGATGCATAGTTCCTCGAAAGTATAACATACTAAATAGACCACCTATCCATATTTCCTGTGGGGAAGTTTGTCCCTGGACTTGTGCAATCATGCACAATTATTAAATCTGTATATATTAAGTTCTTAGACATGACAGTGTCAGCTACATTTCATGTTGCAGGTGAAGCCATGTGATTTATTTGGGGATTTCTGTGCTTCCTGTCTCATGGAAGCAGCAAAAGCCGTCTTTCTTGCTCTGATGAAACCATAGAGAAGAGACATGAAGATTCCCTTTGTTTTGCTTACCTATGGTCAGTGAGACTAGGAAAAGAGTCCCCTTGACCATTGGTATAGTTCTCACATTTTAGCCCTCGAATTTGGCTGTTACTTAGAATAGATAGATTTAAGTAAAAGTAAAATGTGGCTGTTAATAAGCTTGCGTAGTTTTCAGAATATAAATATTATAAGAACAGCTAACATTTTTCGAACATCTGTCCATGCCCAGACACTAATCTTAAACACTTTGTTTTATTTTATAGAATTCTCACGAAAACCTTAGGGTAGGGACTGTTATTTAGTGATACTATTTAAATAAGGAAATCATGCTCAGAGGATCAGATAAGTAAGGTATCCTGTATTACTCAGCTAGTAAGTGACAGAAGCGTGGAATTCAAATCCAGGTGTGTTTGACTGCATTAGGTTTCCCATATACCATGTAAGTGCACGGTAGAAAGTTCGTGAACTTAATTGTCCAGCCTTCGTAAGTATAGTATTATATTCTTCATAATGTTTTAAGGGTAACTGAGTGACTGTACCCACAAAAGTTTATAGCTATTATTCAAATTTAATGCTAAAAGCTTGGATCTTCCTTTTACTTTTCTCCCGTAGTATACTCCACTAATTGAATGATGATTTGAGAATCTGATCCGATGTGTTTTGAATATCGGATTTTAGGCAGCTAAACTCCTTCCATAAAACTTATGCCACTTGATGTATGTGAGTGATCGAGGTTTTATTTGAGTGCTTCTAACATATTTTTTTAGGTCAGAAATACAAAACAGTTAGTGAGAAACCAACTAAATGCAGTTAATCCCTACTCCCATTCCCAAATCTTGACACAGTCACATTGCATTATTTTGGGGGAACAGCTTAGTGAGAAATACAACCCAATCCAGATTATGAAAACACACTTGAAATGGTTGATTTCTATGTAATCCCACAAGCCCAAATCATCCTGTCTTCTGTAAATGTGGCTTTTTGGTTCTTTTGACTGATATGCCTCGCAGGACTCATACCCCAGGTATGAGTGATTTCCAGCCTTTGCTTACTTTCCATGTCATGTGCATGTGGGACTAGCAATTTTTGGTTTTTTTATTTGCAAGTACATATAATATGATTGGAATAGGGCTTTACAGGTAGTGAAGAATATTGGCAAGGGCTTTATTTAATATTACTGTGTGTAACTTTGGTGAGGGAATGTAATAAAAAGGATTAATATTGCTTGTTAATTGAGTGTGAGCTGTGCCTTCTCTTGTGAATCTCCGAACTGTTGATTCTACTCGTGCTTGTCTTTCCATTTATTTTCACTGTTCCCTCTGTGGATAGCTAGAAATGGGAACCAAATGAAGAGTTCTTTTTGTAGTTGATCTCGTTATTCAAGGCAATTTATGACTGGCTCTCTCCATTTATTTCAGTGAACAACCTGTCCCGCTCCAAGTATTGCTAAGCCGGGAGGCCCAACTGGAACCCTACACGAATATAGAGTTTGGGGCCAGTTCTTTCGTCTACTCACCTGCTTCGTGCCATGAGTCACACTCATCAGTATTCCCAGAGTCATCTGCCCTGTCTGCCTCACAGCACAATCCCCCCAGTAGGTCTGCCTCGAACCTTCTTACTTCGGTTGAGGTGGACAGTGTTGAGCCCTCTGTGTTCCCCAGGCAGGGCTTACCTAAAACACCAGAGAGGACCGAGAAGAATTCTCCTCACGGTTGGGAACCGCTGGGTATACCAGAGGGTAAGCTGCAAGGCTACAGGGGTGACAACAGCAGCTATGCCAGGTTCCCCCCTCAAGAAGGAAGAGGAATTGATCAAGAACAGTTAATCCAAGAAAAGAGGGATCCTGCTGACTCATCCCAAGTGATGCCTTATTCGCACCCACCTGGAACAGCCACCTGTGAGAGAGGAGATGCACACAGCCTGGGCTGTCGCCCTGCAAGTCCATCCGCTCATCCCAGCCAACCCCCATGTAGAGCCTACCCCCCTGTGATGCCTGCTGCTTCCTCATCTGTGCTTCACTCTCCTGATGCTGTGCAGAACACTAACCAATGCCTCCCAGCCCAAAGTCTCAAAACTTTATTGACTTCAAAAGTGGACGGAGGCAGCGAGGAGCCCTGTAGGCCAGAGTTTCCAGGCACAAAGGGGCTTGTTCGCTCTCTGGCAGAGCAGTTCCAAAGGATGCAAGGCGCCTCCCCAAGGGATGGTGCAGGTTCCCAGGATAGAAGTTTGCCAAATAGTATAAGGAAGAACTCTTCCCCTGCTGACTCTAAGCCTCCCTTCCCACAGGGTCAAGGGAAAGGCCATTGGCCTTGGGCAAAACAGCAACTCTCTGTGGATGGCAGGAACAGGCTTCCTTCCTGGGAAGAGCCTGCTGATCATCCTTCTCTTGCCATGAACCCTGGGCTGCCTAATGGTGAAGCTTCTTGGGGAGGACAGCCCAGGTTGGCAGAGGCAGGTATGTACCAAGGGAAGCCATCTCAAGGGAGAGATGCTAGGCCTACGGAGCCAGGCAGCAATAGTGACGTGGGGACTTCCTTGCCTTTGGATTCCTGGGTGAATGTCACAAGGCTCTGTGATTCTCAGCTTAAACCTGAGGTCCCTGGGCCAGGAATGAAGTCCTCCCCCAACAATCCCCGTACCTGTGTGGCCTATCCGGAAAGAAACCACATCTTTTTGCATCCACACTGGAACCAAGACACAGAGCAGGAGACCTCAGAATTGGAGTCTCTCTACCAGGCCAGTCTTCAGGCTTCTCAAGCTGGCTGTTCTGCATGGGGACAGCAGGATGTGGACCGGCACCCACTTAGCCAAACAGGTAAGAATGCAACCACGGGTAGGGGGATTGGGAGACAAAACCTGAAAGCATGAGGACAGGATCAGAGGGAGTAGTGTTCTGTCCAAACAATATCCCTAGCTTAGGAGGTAGTGGTAAAACGTCTGACTTTATTCATAAAGACTTCAGCACGGGGCTAAACATTTTTCTGGCTAGAGTGAAGAATGGGGACAAAATCATCACTCATGAGCTACTGTGTTTCCCCGAGAATAAGACCTACCCCGAAAATAAGCCCCAGTTAAGATCTCAGCCAGACGGATGCATTTAGTACGTTATGATGATGTTCTAGAAGAAGATGACATGACTGTATTTGAATAAATGTAGATTGTTGTACATGAAAAAATAAGACATCCCCTGAAAATAAGCCCTAATGGGACAAAAATTAATATAAGACCCGGTCTTATTTTCGGGGAAACACGGTAGTTCCTTCCTTCGAAAGACAGAGTATATGCCCAGGGCTTCTTCAGTATAGTGCTAAGCAGTGGCTCATAGGTCTTTGAGAGTGACTCAGCATGACGTGGAGGCTGAGAGGAAAAGTCATCCTTGTGTGGCTTAGGAGCTGAAGCAATCCCCAGACCCAGCTTCCAGATCCACCTTGCACCAAGGATGTTCAAATTGAACCAAGTCTCCAAAGGGCATTTCCAGATCATACTAAACCAGCAATATGATCCCTGCAGGAACTGCCAGGCTTAGAATTTTCATTGTGGTATGACTCTTCGGGAGATGGTATTGGGTGAAGAGTGAAGTCTACACTCAAATGCACATCACAGACATACTTCTGGAAATTTAATGAATGAAGAATACTTATAACTTAGATTGATACACTTAAGAACTCCAAAGCCTGAACTATTGTCTCCATCATTAACTGTCAGTATAAATTTGGACAAGTCACCTGATATCCCAGAGCCAAGTATTTACCTGTAAAAAAGAGACAATTGGTTCAATGATTATTTTTTTAAGATAAATTCCAACTATTAAAATATGTATGATTCTGTGAAATTGAACTTGCAGAACTTTACAGTTTCCATAACGGTACAGGCTCCTTGCATGCTGCCAACCCATGTTTAATTATAGCCAAACAAGTGTTTATTGAGTGCCTACTATGTTCCGAGGAGCTCTGAGGGGGATACCACATAAATATGAGATTTGATATTAAGATATGGCTTTTAGGGTCTGCATCCTAGTGTAGACTTTGCAATAACATTTATTAAGTGCGCCTTAGGTGCACGGGACAGGGTACCATGGGAAGGTTCTGAAGACTGAGGAAGAGCTGGAGTCAGCCTCAATTGGTTTCCTGTCTGATATAAGGGAGAAAGAATACACAGATGTCAAGTGTTCTAAGAATTAATAATAAACACATACAAAAGAATACATTGCAATTAAAATTGAACTAATTGAAATTAAAATTGAACTAATTGACTGTCAAACATTATATTACAAAAACAAAACAAGGGCCGGCCTGGTGGCTCAGGCTGTTAGAGCTCCAAGCTCCTAACTCTGAAGGCTGCTGGTTCAATTCCCACATGGGCCAGTGGGCTCTCAACCACAAGATTGCCAGTTCAATTCCTCGAGTCCCGCAAGGGATGGTGGGCAGCGCCCCCTGAAACTAAAATTGAACACGGCACCTTGAGCTGAGCTGCCGCTGAGCTCCCGGATGGCTCAGTTGGTTGGAGCGCATCCTCTCAATCTCAAGGTTGCTGGTTCGACTCCCTCAAGGGATGGTGGGCTGTGCCCCCTGCAACTAGAAAAACGGCAACTGGACCTGGAGCTGAGCTGCGCCCTCCACAACTAAGACTGAAAGGACAACAACTTGAAGCTGAATGGCACCCTCCACAACTAAAATTGAAAGGACAACAACTTGACTTGGAAAAAAAGGCCTGAAAGTACACACTGTTCCCCAATAAAGTCCTGTTCCCCTTCCCCAATAAAATCTTTAAAACAAAAACAAAAACAAAAACAAACCAAAACAAAACAAAACCCCTTATGTTACCCAAAACAGCAACGTTTTTCATTTCATAGATAGTTTTGAAATATATAAAGTAATAAAAATCACTGATAATTCCACTCTTAATAATTTCGCACATTTACTCTGGCTTTGTTTTTTTATGCACATATACTATATAATTTGTTTTGTTTTTACAAAAAGTAGGATCATATATACATGTATATGTGTGTATATATATATATATATGTGTGTGTGTGTACATATATACACACACATATACATACACACAATTTACTCCCATGAATTTTCTTACATTATATCCATGAGCATTTTTCCCTTTGATAAAACCTATTTTTAATGACTATAATATACTGTATATGAATATACAACAAAACATTCAATGGTTGAATATTTAGGTTATTTCCAATTTTTTAATAATACAGCACTGTGATGAATATATTTTACATGCTTGACCACATTTCTGGTAAGCTCCTTAGAATAAATTTTTAGAAGGATAGTAACCAGTTGAAGGTTATAAACTTTAAAAATTAATCCCTTGACATATACTGGCAAATTAGCCTTCAGGAAGATTATACTTCTAAAAACAATATGAAATAGTACCTACCAACCATTAACTTTTTACTTAATACTGAACAAAAACTAATTTAAAAATCGATCTAATGAATCAGTTCTCAAAATAGTTGTCAAACCAAACTAGCTTTTATTTTGGTTAGAGTCTGTTTTAAATTGAGTCTTTAAGAACTGATACGACATAAAATGATAAAGTGATTAAGTAGAATAAATCGGTTAGTAGATGATGAAGGAAAATGCCAATTAGGATCCACATATGACAGAATGTATCTTTGGGGGAGGCCTTTATCTTACTGTAAAGCATTTATTAAGTACAAATTACTTTTCCCCCCATATTTTTTGATATGTGTGTTGACAGATAACATTGTATAAATTTAAGGTGTACAGTGTGATGGTTTGATACAAGTATATATTGCTAAAATGATTACCACAATAAGGTTTGTTAACACAACCATCACAACACATAATCACAATTTCTTTTGTGGTAAGAACATTTAAGGTCTGTTCTCTTCACAATTTTCAGGTATATAATACAATGTTAACTACAGTCATGATGCTATACATTAGATCTCCAGAACTTATTCATCTTATAGTTAAGTTTGTGCCCTTTGACCAACATCTCCCCATTTCCCTCAACCTCCAGCCCCTGGCAACTACCATTCTATGTTTCTATGAGCTTGGCTTTTTTTAAAATTCCACATACAAGTAAGATAATATAGTATTTGTCGTTCTCTGTATGACTTATTTTAAAAAAGCTTTATTGATAATATAATTTACATACCATACAATTCTCTTGGAGTGTACAAAAGGTTTTTTTAAGTATATTCAGAGTTGTCCGTCCGTCAGCACAATCAATTTTAAAGTGTTTTCATCACCGTAGAAGGAAAGCCTGTACCTATTAGTAGTCACTCTATTTCCCCCTACCCCGCTCCCCGGGTCCCAGGCAACCTCTAACCTATTTTCTGTCTTTAGATTTGTCTATTTTGGACATTTATGGAATCATATAGTATTACGGTGTTTGAGACTGGATTAATTTTGACATGATTATACTTCCTATAGAGTTATACAAACACTACCCTTGACCTATTTCATAGTATTTTAAAGTTGGGCAGACATCATCTTAAAAATAACTTCGTTATGGAAAATTTCAAACATATTCAAAAGTAAAGAGTAAGAGTAAATGTTATAATAGCGCCCCTCCACCCCATGTAGGTACCACTAGCTTCCATGGTGATTCTCTTGGCCAATTTATTGACATATGGCCAATATTGATTTAGCTATAGCACCCTCTCCTTTTTCCCACTGGATTATTTTAAAGCAAATCCTAGCCATTATATTATTTCATGCATAAATAGTTTAGAATGTATCGCTCAGAAATAAAAACGATTTTCAAAGGCAAAACTATAACATTATGTAAGCTAAAAATTTAACAATAATTTCTTAATATTATACAGTAACCAGTATTCAAATTTTCTCAATTGTCCCATAGATGTCTTTTCACAGGTGGTTTATTTCTAATCAGGATTCAAACAAGATTCACACATTGCATTTTGTTAATACACCTCAAGGCTCTTTTTTTTTAGCCTGCACGATTTCTGTATTTTTCCCCCTTACCATTTATATGTTGAAGAAATTTGGCCGTTTGTCTTCCACATTCTAGATTTTGCTGATTATATTCTAATAGAGCTTTCTTTCTTTTTTTTCTTCCCCTAAATATGTCCTTCTAGTGCCTGTTTTTCCTGTACTTGGTACTTAAGGCTAGAGACTTTATTAAAATCAGGTACAATTTTTTAAAAATAAAAGTACTTCATAGGTTAGTACATTGTACTTCTTATAGCATGTCAGGAAGTACATCATGTCTGGTAACCTTTCTTGTTACTATTGATCTGTCGTAGATATCATTTTAATTCTACCTTCTATCAAATCCAGAGGTCCCCTCAACAGTACTCCTTTCAGAAGGCCACCTCCACCTCTCCTTAAATATCTTTAAGGGAATCGGAGTCTCCTCCCTTCAGGAGGTTTCAATGGCCGCCTCCGTTTCTAGGAATCACACTTGACCTGATTAAGGAGAACCCGATTCTGCTCATTACAGCTGTAGTTCTTCAGTCTGACTGCCCATCAGAGTCACCTGAGGAGTGGCTTTTAAAAAACCAGAGAAATAATTTCACGTTAACGGGATCCCAGCACACATGCCGTTTTTATTATGGACAATTTTTCTGTTTATCTGATCTTCCTTCACATCAGTCCCTACCTTTTATCTACCACCTTTCCAGGTAATAATAGAATACGCATATTTCTGTATTTTTCTGTTCATAAAATCCTTTGCAGACATACATATACAGTGTTTTTCCGTTTGTTTGGGGATAATATTACAGACTTTTTTTGTCTTTTAACTCAGTAACACTGGATGAAAATCCCTCCAAGTCATCTAATTTACCTCAATTTGTTTTTTAGTGGCTGGGCAATATTTGATATTGAGGATACCATAATGTATTTAGCCACATTCTGCTGTAGATGGGTATTTATTTCTAGTTCTGGGCCACTACAAACAATGCCATAATAAACTGGTATTTTTGCTTCTTATTCCCAGGAGTACAATTGTTGGATAGGAGGGTAAATATGTTTTCAATTTTAATTGCTATTTCTAGATTACTTTTTAGGAAGACTGTAACATTTTATATTTCATAAATAATGTTTGAGGATATTCTCCCATACTTTTTGGGGAAGCCTTTTAAAAATAATTATTCCAAGGCTCCAACCACAAAGATTCCAATTCAGTTTGTCTGCGGAGAGGTACTGGCAGCTGCGTGTGTTAAAGCTCCTCCTAGATGAATCTGAGATGGTATTAGAACCACTGCATGTAAGTACCAGGAAACATGACAAATAACTGGCCTTCTAGCTTTGTGTCAGCAATATCCTGCTTTAGCCAGGATAACATATATGACAATCAAAACATCAAATCAAGGCATGAATTGGCAATAGACATAAATCTATATATCAAATGTAGGTCAAGAACACATGCCCTTTCAGAACTGCAGGCTTAATTAGTTGTATCGGGACAGCAAGCCCCTTGGGAGTCACATACCCAGTTTGGAGCAGCTCTTCTCTTAACTGTCTAGCAAGATTTTGAGGAAGAGATAAGCATTTAGTAGTTTAGAATTTAAGTGATTGAGAGAAGCTAATGGGGGAACTAAAAAAGCGTTACACATACAAAATGTTCCTGAAGAGCTTGTGCTCGTAATAGTAACAGGAATTAAAAATCGAGACTTGAATTTTAATACTGGTTAAGCCACTTACTACCTGTAAAACTCTGGAACTCATTTTCTTGTTATGTAAAAGGATGATGTTTGATAGATGATTACTGTGATCATTTCAGTTTCTAACTAGACTGGAGATAATATTTATATATTCCTTTGTTATCACAGACATTCTAGAGAATCACTGTCAGAAAAATTTCCTCTGTATATATCAGTCTTGGGCCCAAGTCTGACAGCAGCAAAGTTGATTGTGTTTACAAAAATGAAATGAGGCAAGATAGGGACATTCAGCTATCTGTCCACAGAGCCCCTTCTCCACAGGATTCTTCAAGGCCTGTGTCCTCAGACCCTGGTGGCCTATAAGAAACTTACCCATGTTCTGAAACTCCTGTTTCTACATTCTCCATTGGAGGCAGGGATGCATATTTGTTATTTAATGAAACAAGAACTCCTGAGTTATGTGCTGCCCGGCTCAGAGTTCAGGCTCTAAGAGATGAAGTGGCTTCAACTTGTATTTTTGTTTTCCTCCCCAGGTTCTGCAGATGGCGTGGGGAGAAGGTTGCATTCAGCCCCTGGCCTTGGTCTCTCAAAGACCCCAACAACAGAAATGGAGCACAGTCTCCATGAAGCCAGCATAGCGCCTGCTTCTCAGGTAGTAGCCTTCGGTGCTAAAGTGCTGGGCACGGGGTGATGTGTTGGAAGGAACTGTGGAGAGATGTGAGTGGTAGGTTTGGTGGTAAGGCAGAGGCATGGTAATGGGGGGCTATTAGAAGAGAACACGGTCTACGATTGAGCTGCTTTTGAATGAAGAGGTTGCCACATGGGCACTACCTTTCAAATATATCAGGTCTTTACTAGTGAGTCTTACCCTAGTTTCTCCCATATTCCTGGGAACAGGGTCTGTGCGAAAACCATAGCTTTGGTGTTGTGTGACTGCCTGTATGTGTCTGTGTACCTGAAGGCCTCACCTTGCCAAGGCCCCGGAAGGAAGTGTCGGGATGGTAAGCACGACGCGCTGCATCTCACGCAGTCTCCGTGGCATGGTTGGCATAGAGAGCGGAGGCCCCGATGTCTTCCCACAATTTTATGAGTAGAATCAAGATCTGTCTATTCAGAGCGCCCTTTCTCTTGCTAGGTAAAACATAATCCAGGTGAAGGGGCAGAAGAAACTGAAGGTTGTAATTTGGGGACAAGCAAAAATGTGCTCTCAGCAAAAATGACACGTGGTCATTATTTTATTGACACACATTTAGTTGGAGCCCAGAGGAATGTCCCTTCCCCATAGCAGTTCTGCAAGGTGTTTTACAGGGTTCTCCAGGATGAGAAGAGTCCTAGTAACCTTGATAGGAGTCTCAGAAGCAGTGGCTCCTGATTGGGTCACAATCCATTTCGCTAATCAAGGAAGAGAAGAGATGGATGGGATGGAGTATTGTTTTGTCTTTTCTTCCCCATCCCCCAGTACATGATTGAATAAGGTACAGTGTGATTTCAAGCTGAAATGAAGCATGTGCATTAGCACGAAAAGGAAAATGATTTAAAATCCTCCTCCTCGAGGCCTTTCTTACATAATGAATGCAGTAATCTGTTGGTGGAAGGGACAGAGACACCCAAGTCAGCAGAGATAAACAAACTCCAATAGTTTCCATGGCTGGGTTTATAAATCATGCCTTTTGAGAATTTCACCCACTTGCCCAAGGCAACTTGAGTTTTCATCACAATAGCGGTCGGATGCAAAGCTCCAGGACATTGAAGCTTGTTCACTAGGTCAATTCAATAAAAATTAAACCGGTTTTAAATATGTGGTATAAAAATAAAAAGGTACAAAAGATATGGAGTGAAAACTAAGTCTCTGTTCTACCGGGCCTTCAAATCCAGTTTCTCTTCCAAGAGGCAGTCATTTTTTCCACCTTATTATTCAGAAGTTCCTAAACAACTCTGAACAGTTTGCCATTCTTTTTTGGAAAAGGTAGTCTTTTCCTGCCCAGTATTTCTTTTCATACACGTTTAATGCATTTAATGGCAAACGATTACTTTCCTAGGAGATTTGCCTTGCTTTCTCTTAACTTCTGTATTATTTATTTATTCACTGATTCATTCTTTTAAACGAATGTTTACTGAGCTTCTGTTCTAGGTGTTGTACCAGGTACTGAGGATACATGGGCAAGTGAGCTACATGTAGTCCCTGCTCTCGTGGACTTTAAAGTTTGCTGAAGGAGGCAGAGAAGTAAACAGTTATTTGACAGGATTTAATGCTGTGAAGCATAATAGAAGGGACATCTAAACCAGGCTTGAGGGATTAGGGAGGGCTTCCTGGAAAAAATGCATAGCAGGTAAAGGGAGCTGAAGCAGATAATTGAATAAAAAGAAGCTACTTTGGTATGGCAGGATTAGAGTCTGTCAAGGGAAGGATAGAGAGTATTGACAAGTGAGACTGGAAAGAATATAAACAAGGGTTATATCATGAACCACAGTAAGAAGTTTGGGAAGATAGAAGTGGACATATTGGAGAGCCAATTAAGGAGTAAAAATCCATGGGACTTGGTGCCTACCTGTCTGGATATGGGGGAAAGAGAATCAAGGACCATATCCAGGAATTATGGGTTGATTGATGATGATGTATTTGAGGGAAGAGAAGTGAATATATTTAAGGGAAGAGATTTGTACAATTTTGGATGTATTAAGCTTGAGTGGAGATATCTGGTAGGCCTTTGGATATGAAACATACAGGCTTAAAATTGAGATTTGAGACTCCCAGCCATTGAAAAGAGGAAAAGAGTATTGCGAAAAGAGAGGAGCCAAGGTATTTCCCTGAAGAGTATCAGATTTAAGGTGGTTCTTCTGAAGAACACTAAAAGGACACTTAGTAAAAGAGACCAGAGAGATAGAAGGGAAACCAGGGATGTGTGGTATTACTTTCTTCTATCCAGGAGAAAGGAATAGTTGGCTGTGTCACTTGCTGAGAGGACCTGGTCCTTAGGCTAGAGGGTAAATGCCTATGACGTGCCATGTTCTCGTAGGTGCTATGAACACACTGATGAAACAACACACATCTGTCCTTGAATAGCTTACAATCTAGTAAAGGAAATAAAACATACTGGCCTATAGATTATTTTACTTAATGTATTATTTATTAAGTGCCTGTAACGTTCTAGGTGCCGTTCAGGGTGCTGGGGATATTGGAGTGAAAAACAACATATTCTCTAAGGGAGAAAGACAATAAACAAGTAAATCCAAGACAATGTGTGATAAAGAAGAATAAAATAAAGCCAGGGGATGAGGAGTAAAGAGGTAACTGGTTATTCTCAGGGCTATTTTTGATAGAGTAGTGAGGGAAATCGGAAGTAATCAGAGACGTCAGTGATAAGAAGGGAGACAT
Organism: Rhinolophus ferrumequinum; assembly: GCF_004115265.2. Taxonomy (NCBI): domain Eukaryota; kingdom Metazoa; phylum Chordata; class Mammalia; order Chiroptera; family Rhinolophidae; genus Rhinolophus; species Rhinolophus ferrumequinum. The sequence continues at coordinate 50,984,309 of NC_046299.1, read as the reverse complement.
TCCAGGTGACAGGAGCAGTAAGGAAAGGGTTTGAGGTGGAATGAGCTTGTTGGTGTGTTGGAGGAACATTAAGAAGGTGAGAGTGTAAAAGGCACAGGAATGTTAGGAGACGAGGTGAGAAAGATCAGCGTTGCCATATCACATAGGAACTTGCTGGCTCCAAGTAAGGAGGCAGTGGGTTAGAGATAGGACGGTCAGATTGGAGGCTGTTGCAGTGGTCCAGCTGAGTTTAAATATGAAACCTATAGGTAAAAATGACAGTACTTGGCAAAGGCAACTAACGGAATTGTGGATTAGAAGTGCACAATCAAGGGCAATGTCAACATTTGAGTCTAGGTGACTTAGGAAAATGTGGTACCAGGAGGAGGAGTTAGGAAGAATGTTGGTTCAATTATGGACACATTAGTGTTTCCCATGTTAAAGGGGATATTTCTGAGACTTTGCTACAAAAGTGAATGACCAATGGAGCATAGAGCAGGACATAAGCATCAGTGAGTACAAACTTGACAGGCAAACGAGACTGTGGATTGTAATGGTGACAGGAGAGAAAATAGAGTAGTAGAGTTCTTGCTTATACATTTACGGAGACATTTTGGTTTCCAATTTAAGAGAGAGTATAGAATTTTCTTTCTGAATTTTTCTCTCATTTCTTCTATTTTTAAATTTATCTCAATCTCTCTAACTCGATTGTTAGCATTAAGGAGTTTGCTAAAGACCAGAACAAGGCATGTTTGCATTCTAGTTCCCTCCATCTCCCACTATTTGCCTCACTGTGTTTACCCAACCATATCCTGCTGTGTGTTAATCTTCATCTCTATGTTTTTTTGTTGTCTCATTATAAGGATTCATCAAACTCGAGGAAAAAGCCTTTGGAAACCGGGCACCGTTGTTCCAGCTCCTCTTCCCTCCCTGTCATCCATGACCCTCCTGTGTTTCTCCTTGGTCCCCAACTCTACCCACCCCAACCACAGTTCCTGCCCCCAGATGTCTTGATGCCCAGCGTGGCAGGGGAGCCCCATAGACCCCCAGGTAACTCTCCCCAAATCTAATGTTATGTGCCAGTATGCCAGAATGTAGTACCTTTCCAGGGACCTAAAGGATCAAATCAGTATACGTGTGTGTGTGTGTGTGTGTGTGTGTGTGTCCCAAGGTGGGATTATAAAGAGATATGAATCACTGCTTTAAGATCAAGCATTGATCTAGATGAATTGTGACTGAATCATTCTTGGGGAACATGGTTCTAGACTAAGGGTCTAGACCAGAGTTCTCAGAATCGTAACTACCCACGAAAGTGAACTGTTTCAGTCATGATAGGATAAGCTTTTAAATGACCAAGGGAAGTTAATACCCCGTCTTTAGGACCCCCCCAAAACAGAAAGTGTCATCTCTATTAGCTAGTTTTCTGTCCTTCGAACCTCTGAGTCTCAGTTGAGGGATGGTCTAGGAGGACAAGGAGTGAATGGGAAACGTGGAAAGGCCCTGTACATGGAATAGCCATGCCGTGTACACAGACCGACAGTTCTGGGGAAGGTGGGTAGCACTTTCTGGCTTTCTTCCTAGCAAGATTTCCTTCTTTTCCTCTTCATGCGTTGAATCTACAGTTTAAGGCAGTGAATCTCACTGGGAAAGGAGAGGTGCTGCTGGTAGAAGCCAGGGATGCTGCTAAACATTCTGCAATGCACAGGCAGCTTCCCTGCACCCCCTCACCTCCCAAAGAATTATCAGCCCAATGTATCAGTAGTGCCAAAGTTGAGAAACCTTAGCTTATGGATATAAATGTCCCAAGGCAGGAGGTGGTTGTGGTTCTAAAACAAAAGACAGAGTAGTATTGAGGATATTTGTGTCCCAGATTTTAGGGAGCTTTGGATAAGCAGAACCTTCTGGACAGACAGACTTCGTATTACTTTGTGGAGCAGCCAGATAGCCAGCTTTCTTTGACAGTTGTTAGGGGCATCTGGTTATACAGGCAGCATTATTGCAGCCTGTTCTGTACCAAATGCTACAGTGAATACGGGAGAAAGAAGGCAGCTGTCGACACTCAAAGAGCTCAGTGTTTAAATAATCAGAATATGGATATTTACATACATATAAGAATATAGTGCAGACATTGATGGGATATAAAACAAAGAATGAAAAGTATTTTTTAGAAGTGATTTTTGAAAAGTTACTTGTTTAAGGTAAAGGGTAATTAATGTATAGAAAAGGCATTTCACATTGTATATGTTGGAGGAGTGGTATGAACAAAAGCGGAGATGTCAGAGAATGAGCAAGAATGTAAGCAGACAGCTTAACTGGAGTGAAGGTACTATGTTAAGAAAATGAGTGATGGTTTGGAGTGGTAGCTCTAGGAGTAGAGCTGTTACAATGAGAGTATACATTTGTAATATTAGAGAGCTGTGTGTGTGTGTTGGAGGAAGGATTATAGTGGAAGGAGGTAGAAGTATGGCAGCATCCAGATTGTTTCATTTGCCCAGGTTGGAGGCACAACACTTGATTTTGATGTATGTTAAGATTTTTGTTTTTAATGAAATTAAAGCAAAGCCAGGCTCCTTCTTTCCCTCTTGTGTGTGCTCTTGGAGGGGTGGGGATTTGGGTGGAACAGCCAGAAATGGTTCTTTGGGAAGGAGAATGCTTTACTAAAGATGCTCAGTCTTTGAATTTCTTTTCTCTTCCCAGGAACTTCAAGGAGTGTCCAGCAGTTTCTGGCTATGTGTGACAGGGGTGAAACTTCCCAAGGGGTCAAGTACACAGGAAGGACTTTGAACTACCGGAGTCTCCCCCATCGTTCCAGAACAGATGCCTCCTGGGGACCATGGTCAGAGGCCAACCAGCACACTGGGGCCAGATTCCTGACTACTCCAGAGTGCCAGCTTCAGCTAACCCACACTGCCACACTACCAGAAAGACGCCAGGGCATTCAGGTTCCTCACTCTCAGTCCTGGGGGGATCTTTTCCATTCACCCTCCCACCCTCCCATTGTTTACCCTGTGTCCCCACCATCAAGCAGTCTTCATGTACCCCTGAGATCAGCTTGGAATTTAGGTCCTGTTTCAGGGTCTCGAGCCCCTGGTCCTCGAAGAGTAGATATGCCCCCAGATGATGACTGGAGGCAAAGCAGTTACGCCCCACAATCTGCACACAGGAGGACAGGGGGGCAGGAGTTTCTGTTTGTTCTAGCGGATGCCCCTGCAAGAGAGATCAGGGCTAGAACCCTGCAGCATAGCAGATGGTAAGGGTCACCCTTTTCCTTTCCTGGAACCACAGCCTTCTCTGTTAAACTGGAGTGTGGCAGAGTTGGTACCCTGTATCCCTGCTGGGGTTGTGCTAGTCTCATCTCACTAGGGGTACCAAGAACCTCTACCATGATGTGGCTCTTTGAGAAGGATTATGTGAAATTCCAATATCCGTTCACCTAGCAAAAGGAAGCAGCTGCTGTTTAGGGCTTTCTTTGAGCCACTTTAAAGATGAACCCATATTACTCTGGACACTAGCCACTCCTTAGGATCTTAGGGTCACCATTTTATTCCTGGATACTTTATGCCCCCACCTGCACCTGAGCCCTCATCCTCTGTTCCCTACTGTGCTACCAACTTCTATTCTTTGTTTTATGCACCTATCCCTATTACCTGACCTCCTGCCTTTCCCCATCCCCTGTTCTTGGAGGGACATGTAGCCCTGTGGTTATGGTCCTGACCACATTATTCAGGGCAGCCCACCTGCCCAGGTATTATGGACTGTCTGCCTTCCCTGTGCCCCCAAACCTTAGGCCTAGAATACGGAGCTGCCAACATAGTAACATTTGCCCTCTGAACAGATGGAGTCAGGCACACTAACATGCCCCCATCTCCGCAGCAGAATCATTACTGCCACTTGCTCAGTCGCCGTTGTAAACCCTCAGTCAGCTGAACTATTTTAGGGCCAAACATACTGTTTTTGTAAAGTATTTTTCATTAATAAATATATAAGATAGTTCTATTTAATTCCTTGTCATTTAATTATTTATTTAATCCCTTGTGTATCCCTCTTGCTCTTTTGTATGGGGTGGGCAGGCCTGGGTAAACAGGGAATACCAATTCTCAGTGGCCTGGGGCTCCCAAAGAGTGAATCATGGCATGAACAGATGTGAGTGCGTGTGCGTGTGTGTGTAGCTTTTGACTGAAAGTGAAGAGCCAAAGAATTGAAGGATATGTACTCAAGGTGTAGGAGTCAATATACCCTAAAATGGAGTGACTTCCCTTGTTATTACTGCTGCTACATTTCCCACCCCTTTCCTGCCAAGAGGCACTAAACACTTCACACACTTTCTCCTTCCCTCCTTAGGGAGATTTTCTGGGGATTCAAACTCCTCTTACAAATTCGCTCTTGATCTGTGTACTCATGGTGCCCTCCCTCTACAAGTTTGTGTGTGCCTTTTATCCCTTGCTCTCTTGTATCCCATGGCTGCTCCTCCTCTTCCCTTCCCCTGTGGAATTACTGCACTTCAGCCAGAAAAATGCACCTCACCCCTGCTCCACTCCCAAATCTTCCTCCCTCTAAAAGATATTTTTGTGGGCTCCCTTTGCAAAGAATACCCATTGGGCATTTACCTTCTCTTGTACCCCAGGTCTCAGGATCACCAAGATTGACAAAAAGAAGAGGTAGAAAGATGCTCTCTGAGACCTTTGGACCACTGCTTACCTAATTATCACCATCCATTATGAACAGATTCTGAGCACATGTAATATGAAGCAGGACATGGGCAGGAATTTCTCACCCCATCTCACTTGCATCCGGTGCCATCACGATATATAGATCTTATTAGATACATTGGTCTCTATCCATGACTCCATACATCCTGGTGTCATACACACTCTTCTAATAATTATTGATTTAATCGTCAGTTCTCCCACTACCCCTTTCCCCACGACTGTCCATCCCTGTAAAGATTCCGTAAGTCACTTGCGCCCGGATTGTGTGTATGCACAGAAATACCGCAGGAGGTATTTCTTATGAGGAACTAATTTCCAATTCCCTATTTACTCCTCTGCCTTCCAAATCGCTAATTTCTGAATGAATCATGAGGAAAACTGTCCTTTTCAGGTGAATTCTGTAGTGTCTTTGAACATCTCTTGGTGTCATCCCTTCCCTTCCCCTTACCCGTTTTGATTCTTAACCTTTGGAGCCTAGTCTGCTCTACCTGCATCTTACTCTGCCTTCAGACTCTTGACAATTCCAGTCTCCAAACACAGGCCAGGTTTCTCTCTCAAACTCCATTTTGAACGCTCACTTCTCTGTAGAACCTGCAATGCCTCTATTTCTCTTGTGCCTTAGTAACCAAAGTACCCAGATGTGGTAGCCAAATTGTTATACATTTGTTTTTATATTAGTGGGAGATTCTGAGGTTAGATTACATCTCCCCATCACACTGGGAGCGCCATGAGAGCCGGTGTCGTGTTTCCTAGCACTCATTCACCGCAGCAACTATAGCTACAGACAGCCCTCACTCACTCTGGTTTTTGCCTGCCCAGAGTTTTAACCTGATCCCTTGGCCTCGTCCTGTTTCTCTAGCCTCAGTAATTTTGCACAAGTCCCTAGAGCCTGCCCCGCCCCCGCCCCCGCACGCGCGGTGCATGCCGGTCTTAGCCCCTCTGTAGGGAAAGAGGGTCCGCCATGTTCCCCGGCGGCGCCGCCGCTTGGCTCTGGTAGCCGCCGCCCCCGCCCCCAACCCCGCCCGGCCCAGCGCCTAGCCGAGCCCCGGGCCCAGCATGGCCGCCCCGGAGCCGGCCCGGGCTGCACCGCCCCCACCCCCGCCCCCGCCGCCCCCTCCCGGGGCTGACCGCGTCGTCAAAGGTGAGAGGTGGACGAAGCCCTGGGGGCCTGGCCTGAGGAGCTGTGTGTGAGGACGGGCGGGAGACCGTCCCCTCCTTGGCGGGCCCGGATGGGCGGACGAGTGACTGGCTGCCTCCCTTGGGGAGTGGCCCCTGGGCGGGCCCCTGCTGGGCTGGGCTGTGTTGGTGGCGGAGGCTCCGCGGTCTCTCGCTTGCCTTCAGGCCGGGGCGGGGGTTTCGCTCTCGAGGTCTCCTAGCCGAAGGGGTGAGGCTCCTAGCCGCAGTAAACCCCCTTCTTTTCCTACTCGGCCTGTCAAAGCGGCCCAGAGGCCGCGATTAGCTTCCTGCTTCGCGACAGCTGCACGCCTAGCTTGCCGGGGCGGACCAAGGGGCTCGGAGACCTGCAGCCACGCGGGGCCGGGCGATGAGCAGTCAGAAATCACCTCGGCTTTGGCCCACGCTTGCTCCCCAGTGACAGCCCTCCGCCCTGTCCGCGCCTAGTTAGCACCAGCCCCAGGGGTTCGCGCTCGGCCCTCGGGTGTCACCCCGCGCGGTAATTGGGGGAAACCTTCTGGGATTGACAAGGGTGAAGGGACGAGGCCGGATTCGGCGTCCCTGGCATTAAGTGCAGAACAGATGGAGAAAAGGCAGCATAGAAGACCAAAAAATAAGCTTCGTGGATAGGAAGAAACATTTACTTAGAAAACCGTCAACACTGCTTGGTCAAGGGCCAAAAGGGGTGACCCCTCCCCTTCAAACACACAGACACTCCCCAAAAGAAAAAGTTAAGTATATCTCAGTCGAGGCAGAATTTATGGACGTTTCCCGACAACAAGTCAGCAGATTGATTTAAAATAGAGAAATTGAGGGCTGATGGAGAGTTACTTGAGATTTCCATGCTCTCTAGGAGAGCCCATCAACTTCAAACTGCTGTGGAGGTGAAAAACAATTTGGAGTGATTTTTCTTTACCATGTAGCTTGGTCAATAAATTAAAATCATTTTAGAATAAAGGCTTTTTTTTTATTGTATTGTTTATTTTTGAAAGATAGATATTTCTTTTATTTGTTTCTTTTTTTTTTTTCATTCAGCTTCCCAGATATACTGGCACGATGTTTAAACACTCTTAAGCCCAGTTTTTGAAATCTAACCAGATGTGTTTCCATTAAACTATTTAAAACAAGAATCATTTTCCTTGTGTTATTTTAATTTTTCAGTTTGAGCCTCCTTTAATAACACTGATTTGTATCCAGGCTTATATAGATAATTTTTTACAGTCAATAGTGTATCCAGCTGGGCCAGGCATTGGAATGAGCTGAATAAAGAGTTTGTGGAATCCTTGTCCTGAGAAATCTTTTAAAAGAGAGGGGGGGGGAAAAAAAAGACTGGTAGTTCAGGCATTCATCCTGTCATGAAATCCTGGAGTTCTGTGCGGGTGGGAACAAGAGACGTGTATTTTCTATGTATCTGGGTTACATGTTCATTTCCCTGGGCACTTTACACTCTCCTATTAGATGGGACAACCCGTCACATTCCTGAACAGTGAGCCTATGCTATCCTTATGATTGTGAATCTTCTTGTCTTCTTGTCATGTATATGGTATTGTTTTCCTTGTACTGCTTTCCTACAGTAAAAATAAGATTCCAAGCATAAGGCATATTCCTTAGGGGTAAGTTGTGAATCCAAAACAGTCATGTTTGATTGGTATGAAATAAAAGCCATTTGATTTAGGTAAATAGGAAAGGACCTTGTTGGTATAGAAAATTATAGTTAAAGAGAGCTCATGGATATAAGATACCACGTACTCAGTAGTATATTCTTCAACCTAACAACTTTCATTTCTTTATGGAATTTGTTAGCTCGTTGGAATGCCTGATATGGATCATATGTTTATAGAGATGGCTTGCAACAGACTAGTTTGCACTGCTTATGGAGTCTCATCTCTGGCTTCCTTGGAAATTACTGGGAAATTCACCCTTCATACAGAAATCCACTTTTAGATTTCATCTTCAGGCTTTCTTGCCTTCCTCATTCAAAAATTGTACCATAGTGTTACATTTGGTGACAGAGAAGATATATGACCACAGTGCTAGTTCAACTCAAGTTTAACTTGTTAAAATTCAGATTTTAAAGTCCAGTATGTGCTAGTTTTGCAACTGTACCATTTCAGAGTAGTAGTGATAGGGAGACCATCGTTGGCATCAAATACAAGTAGTCTTTTACTCCCTGAAACTTTTACTTACCGTTTGTCAATTTTATACTCGTATACTTCTAGTCAGCAGGCCTGTGTGTTATGGTCATGTAGGTTTTGAAAGGGATATGGCTCTTTCTGTGTTTAATAGCAGATGCCTGAAATTTGCTTCATGTGAAGTTTGAAATACTGGAATACTGTAGGTGATTCATGTATAATGTAATTAGCTCTTCACTGAAATTATTCGTGGTAATTCCACATCACTGATTATGAGTGATTAGGTTTCCTGGTTAGTTAAAGCAGATTCGTTCTGAGCCCACTCCAGCTGCTGCCTCTGATCATATGCTTCTGTTTTACAGTTGACGTAGCCCAGGTGGTTTAGGGTGAGATAGTACGCCCTCTTAACTAGTTCCTGTTAAGCATTTTTCTGTTCTTTAGCTAGGAAGAGAAACTGGAAATCGGAAAATAGAAACAAACTAGGAAAACAGTTAACTGTATCTGTATGAGTGCCTTCCTGCCACATCAGCAAATTGATATGGGTAATTAAAGCAAAAAAAACTAAATTTATGTATATTGCTCTGCCTTCTCCCCCCTGAGTTTACTTGACCTGATTTGTCCAGGTACTTCCTTCTCTTTCCAGATACTTTAAAAATGTACCCAGATTTGTAAAACTAGGTTGTCCCTTCAGATTATTAAATCCGTTAATCTTGATACAAATTCACATTATCACTTAGAGTGCATTGTCTATATCGTGTATATGTTCATTTTAGCACACATAATGTGACTCATTTTCTTTTGAATTCAATATATTTTCTTTGTTTCCTAGGTTATATTAACCTCATCTCTTTAACTACCAGATTTTCAGGTTGAACCAAAATGTTGAAGAGCGTGTGTGTGTGTGTGTGTGTGTGTGTGTGAAGTTTTTAAAGCTGATATATTTTGATGGGCAGCCTTATGATTTATTTAGGTGCTGTTGCCAGCTGCCCTGCTTATAAATCTGAGGTCATTTGGCTAAAGTGTTTTCCAGTACCTTAGCTTTAGTAGGATTGCTTATTTTGCAGTACCGATTATTAGATGAACCACGTAGGTCTTGGGGTCACATAGCTACTTCAATGTTTCTTGCTAGTTCTACTTCATTATACTTTAAACCAAATTGAATTTTAATTTTTGTTTACAAAATCTGTGGCGTTACCTGTCTAAAAAGATAACTCTTAAAAATAATTTTTCTTTTTCTTTCCATCGCCATTAAACTGTTAAGCATACTAAAATAAATCATCAGTACCATGTGTCCTAGGAAAAAGCAAAGGAACAGAGAATTTGTGTGTGTGGTGTGTGTGTGTGTGAGAGAGAGAGAGAGAGAGAGAGAGAGAGAGAGAGAGAAACATCTTGTAGTAACAAGTCATCTTAGAAGGAAAATGCCGAGGAGGAAATACAACTGGTCAGTAGTAAGGCAAAAGCTTCAGGTTCCAAAGCTATCGAATGAATTGGCAAGAGTTGTAAGGAAAAGTTTGGTGAAAAGAACCTTGATTTAGTAAATGATTTATGCCAATCATACGACTTTATTTCATCATAATGAAAATCGTGTTTATACACAGATCAAGTAAGCTGAAGCTAATTGGGCATCCTTGTTTGGTATGTAAAGTTATTTTGAACCTCAAAGTAGTAATTAAATAGCAAATATTTAATGCCTTCTGTATGCTAAAAACTGTAGGAAAACAACAAGTATAAAAGGTAAAATACAGTCTTGGTCCTTGGGGAAATAAGTACTCATGGAAAGTTATATATGCCATAAGGACAGGTATGATTATAATTGGGAGCTGAGAGGCAGAGCCAACAAGTTTGAGTTCAGTGGAGGTAGTGATGACTCTGGACTGGAATGGTCTAGCAAGTGTTTGTGTAGGAGGAAAGAGGCCGGAAAGGATGGATAGGATTCCAGTCGGCAGACGAATTGGGACCATTTATTTGTGCAACATTTATTGAGTACCTGCTTTGTACCAGACATTATCTTGGCATCAGGGATACAGAATTGAATTAAATATGTTAAGTAAGATAAGAGTCGAAGTGCTGGCAGTCTAGTTGAGGAGACATTATTGCAAACAAACAATACAATGAATTAGGTACAAAGTGCTGTTGGAGCTATACAGAAGAAATTGACTATCTTATTTGGAGAGAAAGCATCACTGGGGGAGAGCATGTTTTGAGGTGGGCCTTGAAGGATGAGTAGAATTTCTCTCAGCAGAAAGGCATGGAGTTTTTTTAAAAAGCTTGAAATAGGTGACAGTCGTGTGTAAAGTGCTTGGCAAGTAGTGGCAGGGGATGAAGCTGGAAAGGATCTTTTGCACACCAAGTTGAGGAGTTGAAATTTAAGCAAACAGTATAACCTCTGGATGATTAAGAACACAGGTTCAAGAGTCAGGCTGACTGAGTTTGAATCCTAGCTCTACCTTAATAACCTTTTCACTGTGGATAGAATGTTTAATATCACCCAGTCTCAATTTTATCATCTGTAAAATAGTTAATAAAGTATTATTTGGAGGTTTTTGAAGAATTAATGAAGACAGTCCATGTAAAGTGTGTGAACAGTGCCTGGCCTGGCACATGATAAATACTCAACCAATGGTAGCCATCACCATTATTATTATTGAAAGTTTTAAAGTAGAGGAGTGACCCATACTCTTGGATTTTGAAAGCTAATGAGGTTATTGTGTAGAACAAAAGATTAGAAGGAGAGAGGCTGTTCAATCAGAAGATTAATGGTGTAGTCCAAATGCTGAATGACCAAGGTATGAATTAAGGGAAAGACAGAAACCAGATATGACACAAATTATGAGTAATATTAGAGGGTAGGTATATGTATATTGGATCTGTGATTGGGTGTTGGAATAAGTCAGGGAAGAGCAAAACTTTTTTAAGGAAACAATCGGACTAATTTTCCTTAGGGATTGATTAAATTGAGCAATTATAGTTTGAGGCAAAGATTGGAATGACATGTAATAGACTAGTCAAATTGAGAAGGACTTTGAAAATAAGTTTCAGGTTTTTATTCCCTTTTAGTCTTTAAGAAACTACCCAAAATTTTGGGGTAAGTTAAGTTAATCTAGCTGTGCTTGTACAATCAAGAAGGAGGAAAAGTAGAGCTTAGTTCTATTTTTCTAGTACACAATGTGGTAAGAGCCTTGAACTAGCTAGCATTGATTGCAGCCATGGAGATGTAAGAAAATGAATAGAATTTGAAGAATTAATAGGACTTGGAGTCCAGAAAAAGAACAATGACACCAAAATTTTAAGCCTGAGTGACAGAATAGTGATACCATAACGAAAATAAGTCAGGAAGGGGAACCAATTTTGAAGGCAAGGTATTGTATTCAGAGAACCACCACAAATTAAAGGAACCCAAGGGATACCTGAAATTTTGAAGACAGTGCTGTAGGATTATTGAATTTTCCTTAGAGCATTTGGGCAATGCATGCTTCTACCCCTAGCAACTGAACTGAGGTACACTGTTTTTCATGTTAGGACACTTTTGATGACTCTTAGTCAGAAGAGCACTGTCATTATGTTGGTATAAGATAACATTCTAAAGCCTCAATTTCAACCATGGCTCTACCTCTTACTAGGTTGAAACAGCTCGAGCGAGTCATTTAAGTTTTCTGAAGCTTTTATCTCATTTGTGAAATGGACGTAAAACCTGCCCTATGAAAATCACAGGATGTCTCTGAGAATCATATAGGATCACGTATGTGAAAGTACTATGTAAGTTCTATAAATATATAGTTGCTGCTGTAAATTAGTGTCACATTATACAAGTATTAATTCAATAAACATTTATTAGTACCTACATTCTAATCACTAGGTATGTAGAGACGAAAGACGTAGCTCCCTCCCTTCAAGGAGCTCCTAAGCTTGTGTGGGAGACAGATATTTACAGTGCAGTTGGTAAATGCCATGATATAGGTGTGTATCATATGCTATGCTATGGGACCACAAAGGAGGGGGCACCCTTAACCTAATCTTGGAACTGGCTTGGGGTGAGGTGAACAATAATTAACACTAGTGCACCCCCAAACAATAAGGCATGCAAGTTACAGAGACAAAAAAATAGTGATGCAATTTTAAAAATGAAAATGTCTGTAGTATAGGATGTATCTGGAATGTGAGGGACGGACAAAAGATGAGGGTTGGAAATGTAGGGAGGGGTCAGATCACGAGGGCTCTCATGTGCTATGTTAAGAGAAAAAATTTAGATTTTATATAACGAAGCCCGTCGATTTAAAACCTATTGGCCATATAGGGTGAGGAAGAAAGAGACTTCTAGGCTAATTCCCAGATGGGTTAATGTATTGGTAATGGTTTAAAGGGAAAGATTATACATTAAATTTTGGACATACTAAGTTTGAGATATCTGTGGAATATGCAAGTGGAGATATTTGATAGTTTAGTAAGGATTTGGAGTTTAGGGGTGGATTCTGGACTGAGCAGTCTATTTGGGAGTTCCTCAAAATACACATTTTAGTTGAAGCTGTGGTTATGAATGAGATCACTAATTTAGTGTGATAGAAGGGTGAAGGATAGAATTTTAGGACACACACTGACACTTAAGGATCAGGAAAAGGACTAGAAGTCCATGAAGTAGGTCAATCAGGTTTAACCAGAGAAGTAAGAGAAAAACCAGGTAGTGTTTTCACGAACCCAAGAAAGGAGAGAATTACAAGGTGGATATAGAGCAGAACCAGATAAATGTGGATTGTGGAAAACAGACAAAAAGTGAGAAAACGAAGATATCTATTGTAGATTATTTTTCCAAGAAGCTCAGTCGTCAAAATAAGGGAGATCCACCTTTACATGTCTTCCTAGCTCAGGGAAGAGGTGTTCCTCCTGCCCAACACTAAACGTTCTGTCTGTGCGGTTGTATCCCACGCCCCAACCCACCCATGCCCCCATTCTATTTCTTCTGCCTCTAACTCTCCACTGGGTCTTTCCTTTGAACAGATAAACATACCTCAGTCTCTGTGATCTTATAAGCAACCCAAACAAGTAACTCTCCCATCCTCCGCATTCCTGTTTCTGCCATGTATATCGTGGTTTTCATGTGAGCAATGACTACAAGTTTAACAAATGGCAGGGACAAGCATAAACTAGCTGGACGGCATGAACCTCAAAGGAGGAGGCCTTTTTTCCCTCACTGTGTTTCAGAAAAAGGGTCCTTGGCATCAGTAGGAGAAGAGAATTCAAACGTGAGCTGATCATGAAGTTTAAAGTAAAAGTTTAGCAGAGAGTAAGGAAGAAAAAAAAGTGCACCCCATACAGAGAATGGCAGTCTCTAATCGCTAGTGGAAGAAATGTCCCTTCGATCTGCAGGGCTAGGGTTTACATGTGTTTTCTGCTTCCGTGGAACATTCCTTGGTGTGGGGTGGGGAAGGAGGCTAGAAGAACAATGGTAAGTGTATCTCTAACTTCAGTAAGATGCAAGAAGAATAGGGGCAGGTTTGTCTTTACCTCTTGTAAAGCACAACCTGTGTTTATTTTCCATGGGCTTAACCACAGGGATGGTCCTCGTGGAATCTCTAGTCTTCCAGAGAGACTGCCCCGTGTCATTGATAAACGCCTGCCTGAGTTCTGTGTTGTGGAGCATGTAAGCAGCAGGCTTGGAATCCAACCTCTTAGAGGTTTTGTTTTTTCCTGTAAAAATAGTCCTCGTGCCCCTTCCCCATATTACGTGGAGTGATGAGGTTAGACATGGTAAAGGGAAGCTGAAGGGGACTGAAGCCTTCTCTGCTGGGAGTAGTGGAGTATGGAAAAAGGAGCAGTGTCCACTTTGAAAAATGTGTTTGAGAAGTGTTGTCCTTTAGGGGAACTCAGATTTCATAGAGCTAGAGAGAGGAAGACAGCATTCTCTGAAGAGCTAAAGAGTGTGTGTGTGTGTGTGTGTGTGTGAAGGGTGGATTTTTTTTTTTAATTTCATAATGGGAATTCTGGAGGCCTCAATGAAAAGGATTGGGAGGGAGGGAGAACAGCCAGAGGATGGCGTGGTGTGAGTAGAAGAAATACAGAAAAAAATTCGAAGTCTGGGTGACAGGAGCTTTATTTTGGACCATTGCCAATAATGGCAATGATGAGAGAAGCACAGGCATCTGTCTGATACTTTGGAGTGAAGTTGTGCAGTTGGCACAGGCTGCAACCCCCTTGATGTTGGAAGCTCCCTGAGACCTAATAGTTTGCAGCCTCTGCTTAGACTTGGGGAACAGGGTTAGTTAATTCTCAGGATTCCTTACAGTAGTAGAAAAAGGAAGATCTCTGCCCCTCCCACATCCCTGATCAATGTGTGTTCCTGGTCGATTTTTCCAACTTCCTAAATTAAAACTCCTTAGGCCTTGTTTTTTAGCCACCATACATTAAATCTGAATGAAAGTGCCCCGTTAATGTTATTGATTACTATACAGATGCGCCCTTCTGGCACAATTTGGGTTAAAGGAAATTTTAAAACAGAACAGTTTGGTCTAAGTCAGGTTTTCTAGTGTTGGAAACTTGGTGATTTGAAGTGATTTTGTAGCTCTTTAGGTTGTTACAGCTAATCATCCATGTGAGCTATTTCAGTTGTTGATCATTTGCATACATTTAAGTTCTGGTTTTTCCCTATCACAAATACGGAAGAATAGTCTAAAATGAGAAAAATGTATATAGGAAGAAAAGCCTAGAAAAGCAGGAATAATTGGCTGAAGATGAATAAGTAATAAAGAAAAGCCTTTAAAAGCCTGAAATGGATAGAAATGGCTTAAAATGCCTTAAGAATTACAAAACAAAGTAGTAGTTGAGAATATTGATTTCTGATGGAAAAATGTAATCCTCCATTGACCAACAGGGTCACTATTTAACCCCCCATTAGGCCAGATTCTATTTGGTCAGTTTTCTTTTGCCTGATCAGATCACCTGCTATAGCTCCTTTCTCCAGCTGCCAAAGAGCATGTGCCTTTTTCCTCGTATTATTTACTGATATATTAAAACATATTCTTTTGAAACTCCCTATTCTCCATTTTCAGTTTCATGTTGTTAGAACAACACTGCTCTCCTATAATTTTCACTTTTTATGTATCTGTGGTGGCATTTCTTCACTTCTCAACCTGTACCCATACTTTAAAAGGTATTCCAGCTGGTCTTGAAATGTAAAGTATGGCTTGAGTTGAAAAAAGTGGAAAAGCATAGGTCTATAGATACTGATGGGCGTGGAGGCAGTTTATACTTTTTTTTTTTTCCAGATAAATAAAGACATTCTGGCTCTTGGTTAAAAAGGGGGCAACATCTCAGTGTGACTTTGACAATGTGAATGAAAACATGTAGTATTACCACTCACTGGTGACCGGGTGAATGGGGAGAGATGGAGCGGTCTCCCAGATGGATTTTTAGGAAGTCCTGCAATTTGAACAGAATTCAGTTATTAGTGGAATTATGTTGTTGATTAGGAAGTATACATAATCTAGAATTCAGTGTCTTAAATCAAACTGTCTCTTTTCCTGAGTAGAGTGATAAAAAATTCTCTTGGCCTAATGAGAAAAGTATGATCCCATCTTGATCTCAGAAATTTGTATTTAAGAGATATTTAAATTTCTCACTTTTATAATGTCCCCAAAGTAACCTGATTTATTTAGTAATCAATTATTAAATTCTGTAGTTTAAAAACAATTGGTTTACTGATGGGAGCAAATTTGATTATATCGTATTTAATGGTTTAATCTTTGGTTGGAGAAAATCATACTTTAACAGAGGTTTTTATTTTATTAGAATCTAGGCATACTGTATTTGGGGGAATAAAATGTATTTAGATGTTCTAGATGTAGTAAAAAGAAATGGGAATAAATGTATCCTAATGTAGGGGGAAAAAAAGCAAGTTCAAGTTCTATTTTACTAAATATCAAAAAAAGAAAGCAAGGGGGATTGGTGATTTAAAAGTCTTTCAAAAATTGTTGACATCCCTCTGCCTTAGTTCTTACCTCACTTCTAAGACATTGAGGTTTTTTTTCCTCATAGGCACTTTTTTAAAGGATTGAGTTCTTTGAATTTTTTTTTCTGGTGTGAGAACATGGTTCCTTATTTTTCTTTCTTAGCTAATTGATATAATTCTAACCCAGCCATCTGTTTTTAGTTATTTTGTTTTAGTTGAAATGTGAAGAAGCAATTGGCTCTATACATTTCCAGTCTTCTGTATAATAATTGATAATTACAATGGTGACCCTAAAACATCAAGAAAATACTACATATGTATGCCTGACTATAAAGTGATTTTTTTTTTCCTTAAAAATTTTTGTTTTGGAAAAGAGGGAGCTGCCTTACATTTAAGTCTATATGTAGACTCTTACTATAAATTTCTTTCTTCGTTTTGAAAAACAAGTACTGTTTGTTAAAGAGCCTTAAATGACTTCATTGATTTTGAATGCATATAGAGGTCACTTGTTGGATTCAGTAAAAAGGAATCAAATAAATTTAACAAATATATAGTAATTTTTCCTAGGTATATGATCTCAAATTGTGCTAGATACCATTGAAAATAGACCTCCTATTTTCCATTCATTTAACAAATATCAGTTTAAAACAGTACAGTTGATGATTACTTGTGGAAACCATAAATATATACTATAGGAGTAAAAAGGCCAACTATTTCAGTGCTTAGACAAATGGGAACTGTGGCTTAGAGTACATCTGCAGTGATAACATTTTACATATATTCAAAAAGTGCTTTTTCTCAAACAACTTAAATGGAAGTGAAGATGATTTACTTTTGAAAGTGTTAGATGACTCAAAAAGTGACTCCAATGATAAGGAATATACTGATGTTGAAGATGTGTGTAAATATTTTGAAAGTGTTTTGTGAAACATGAAAGTAGGAGAAAAAGCAGTATTTCAAAATTATCATGATTTATTAATGTTATTTGAAACCTATATATGCATCTAAATTAATTTATATTTCATAAGTAAGCATTTAGTTTACTAAAAGTTTCTACTCAAGTTGGCCAGAAAATGTTTTTTTTTTCCCCTTAAAATTTTTATTAAAAATATAGCTAACATACAACATTATATCAGTTTCAGGGGTACACCATGGTTGTTCAACATTTATATACCTAAAGAAGTGATCATAAGTCCAGCAACTCTGACACTGTACCACCGATCACAGTATTATTGACTATATTCCCCATGCTGTATGTTACATCCCCTTGACTTATTTGGAAAACATTGTTATATGAATATATATATATATATATATATATATATATATATATATATATAGTCTTGTTAGGAACATGATGAATCACCTTATATTTGGGATTTCTTTCCATTCAGGCTTATGTGGTTTATTAAGTTATATTTATTATATTTCATTGAAGATGAAGAGTGTATGATATGTTTTGAGAGTTCTCCCAAAAAATGTTTTGACTTAAAAAAGCTTAGTTTAAAAAAAAAAAGCTTAGTTATCCCGAAAGAACCTTAATTTTGTGAGACAATTCATTTCTCTAATAATTTTCAACAAAGAACATGTTATATATACAGATTAATAAAAAAATAGATTACTCTTTTCAAAAAGTTTTACAAAAATTAATACCTCTATCAAATAGAAGAAACAAAAACCAGCTTTTCAGTTTTATTCTTATTTACCTAGATCCATTGATTAGTTTTATGTTAATATATTAATAGTGATTTATTTTTTTCTTAATTTAAAAAAATTGCAGCTGTCCCTTTTCCCCCAACACATCGCTTGACATCTGAAGAAGTATTTGATATGGATGGGATACCAAGGGTTGATGTTCTGAAGAACCACTTAGTAAAAGAAGGTCGGGTAGATGAAGAAATTGCACTTAGAATTATCAATGAGGGTGCTGCCATCCTTCGGAGAGAGAAAACCATGATAGAAGTAGAGGCTCCAATTACAGGTACACTTATTTATGTTTTGGATATTATTTTTTATTATACCATTATTTAGTTACCCGGATATGAAGCTGTTTCCTCTATAGCAATATCATATACAAATTAATGTTACATGGGCATTATCTTGAATTTTCCAGTTATTTTCGTTAATTTTTTTTTATTTTTTTTTTAGTTTTTGCCTATTTTCAGTGAATAAACATGATCCTAAATAATCTGCGTGCAGAGTTAGTCTAATATGCTATTGTGAAAGTTTCATTAGTTGTATTGGCCATGATTCAGTTGGATCCAACAAATACTTATTTGCTTTCAATCAATAGGGGCAAATGCCTCAGTGTCGTATGGGATACCAAAGATGATCATTTAGAAGTCAACAGAAAGTATTGAGTTAGATTGGAGATTTTACTGCCACCATTATAATTTTGTCATCGTAAGACACACATGTTTGGTTTCTTAAACAGGATCTTTATAAATTTAGATGAAAATTTTGTCACTGGCTACAAGTTTCATTACTTTTGTTATATCTTATTCTAGATCTTGAGCACATAAACATTTGGGTACACATCATCCCTATCATAATTCTTTGTAGATGACTTCTCATACATTTCTGGATAGAATTTACACTATCTCTTATGTAAAAGAAATTAGAATTTAAGTGAAATTTGTTATTTCAGAGTTTTTTTTTTTTTTTTCATATCTAATAATTTTCTTGTTTCAGTGTGTGGTGACATCCATGGCCAATTTTTTGATCTGATGAAACTTTTTGAAGTAGGAGGATCACCTGCTAATACACGATACCTTTTTCTTGGTGATTATGTGGACAGAGGTTATTTTAGTATAGAGGTAATAATCATATACTGTCATTTGATATGCTTTTAAGTGCTTTCATAGATGATTTCCATTAATTCCTAGTAAAATAAGTTCCTTGAAGTACCTGTATTGGGTTCTTTTTAATACCTCTGCATTTTCTGAATAAATAGTAGTTTTAAAGCTACTATTTATTCTTCTGTCTTTCAAACTATTCTATTAACTTTCTCTGTATTACTGTTTATATAATTATAATTGCCATTTTTCCCAGTGGAAGTTTTAAGCAAACTGAAGGGTTTATATTACCCTGTTATCTAGTAGCCCTAAGGAACTAGTGCTTTTTATCTCTTACCCCTAAAGGTATTAACCCATGTGAAAAAAGATTAATTGAATTTTCTCTGATTAAATAAAGCACATTATAATGCTTTTATTGCTTAAACCCTAGTGCTTCTATCCCTCCCTGTGTAGCTATTATGACCTTAGTATATCGTATGGAATCTTTTTTTATTCTGAAATTATTCATTTGTTTTAAAAAACTTAAGAGGCATTAAAATGACCTGTTGATTATCACTTAATGGTAAATGGTTCTTTTTGCATCCTTTTACTTTTCTAATTATATAAATAAAATCGGGTAAATATAGAACAATTTGTATTTTCTAATATGTGCATCTCTTTAAATTTTTGTTAAAATTGTGGTAAAATTGGTATGAAGATTATATATATTTCAGGTATATAACATAATTCAATATTTGTATACTCTTCATTTTTTAAGTGAAAATAGACCATATTATAATATTTTTCTGTAACTTGCTTTTTTCCATCCATCCGTATACTGTGATGTATTCCAGGTCAGTAAATATGAAATTACAGCATCATTTTTAATAGGTGCGTTGTATTCCATTGAATAAAGAAACCACAATTAATTTAATCAGTTCCTTATTTTTTGATATGTAAGGTATTCCCAGTTTTTTGCCATTACAAATGATGTTTCATTAGACCCATGTTACTTATACGTCTTTGCATACTTGCCCAATTATTTCTGTAGGACAGATTCCTAGAGGTAAAAATTGCTGGGTACAAGCTCTACCAATAGATACTCATGTTGAGCATTCAGTATGTTCCAAGCATGTTCCAAGCACTTACTACATGTTAACTTAATCCTCACAGTAACATTATCATGTAAATACTGTTATTTTATCCATTTTAGAGATGAGGAATCTAAGGCTTGGAGAGATTAAGTAAACTACGTCTTTTGGAGCAAAAATTAATACAAAACTTGGTAATATTATATTATATTATATTATATTATATTATATTATATTATATTATATACCTGGTCTTATACCTGATATTATATTTATTATAAGACCCGATATTATATTATATTATATTTATTACATTTATTACATTTATTATATTGTATTATGTAAGACTCGATCTTATACTAAAATAAGACTGGGACCTAAACTAATTTTTGCTCCAAAAGACACATTAGAGCTGATGGTTCGGCTAGGTCTTATTTTCGGGGAAACATGGTAGTTAGTAAGGGGTACAGCCAGGCACTCCAACTCCAAGCCTGTGCTCTTAGCCACCTCTCCTGGTAAATAGTAAATTTCCATGCTGGCTACTGTTGTTTCCATCCCCTTCTCCAGGATTTTTTGTCAACCTCCCATCTGAGGTATGCTAGGACACCTAGTGGGGAAGGGAGTTCAGGGCTCTGTCCACTGAAATGCCCTTAGGAATTTTACTATCCTGAGTACTTCCTTCCATTCATAATTTCATCATCAACCCTCTCAACCTTCCCTCAAGTCTTCAAGAAAATCAGAAAATAGTCCTTTTTAACAAAAAGATTGGGGCTTTGACAACAACAATAAACAATTTTAGGAAGTTTAGTTGGTAACTGAGCAGGTTGGTGTGTATGTTCTTGTATTATTAGGTTGGTGCAAAAGTAATTGCGGTTTAAAAGGTTAATAATTGCCAAAACCGCAATTACTTTTGCACCAACCTAACAGAATGTTTCACAGCTGACTCTCTTAATACATTGTATTGTTAAAAAAGGAAAATAGCAAGGAATCAAAATAAACAAAAAGGATGGGTAGAGTTTAATAAGTATTTCCCTTGTTTACTTTTTTCTGGTGAATAAAATGAAGGTGTGAATAGTTACACATTTCAGTATACTTTAACTTGCTCAAAATAGTTTGTTTTTCTTCTTGTATATGATTATATAAACCAAGCTTATTTACATATAAAATAGTTCCTTTTTTTAAACAGAATAAGTAAAATGTGAGTCTGTTTCTTACGTTAAATCTATTTTTAAAAAAGTATCTGTTTATTATGAAATAAGCATAAAACATGGCTATTTCCTTCATTAGGCATCATGTCCTAATATTTAAGATCAGAGGATCAAAAGTCTATCTCCATTACTTACAAGTTTTGTGATTTCGGACAAGTTGCTTAAACTCTTCGCTTCAGTTTCCTCATTTGTAAAATAGAGATAATATTACATACTTTATAAGGTTGTTTGAGGAATAAATGAGGGGGATTAATTTTATAGTGTATGATACATTATAAGTACTCCATAAATGTTAACTGCTGTAATTCTTACATTATTATTATTTATTGCTATACCTCAGGAGGAGACCAATCTAATTGTCTTTACAGCAAACAATCTGTAAATCTGAATTAATTAAGTAGATTATTTGACTCATTCATTCAACAAATATTTATTGTTCTTCTGTTTGCTAAGTACTTTTATAGGAGTGGAGAATCAGAAGTGAATAAGATGACAAAGTCCCTGATTTCATATATTTATATTTTAGTAAGACACAAGGAGAAAAGATAATAATGAATAATAGAGATTGTAAGGGTAAAAGGGTTCGAGGAAAAGGAGCAAAGATCAAACAACTATGTTAAATAAAAATATAAGGTAAATTCAATGGAAACATTTTCTTTTGCAGTGTGTCTTATATTTATGGGTCCTGAAGATTCTATACCCAAGCACATTGTTTCTCTGAGAGGCAATCATGAATGCAGACACCTTACTGAATATTTTACTTTTAAGCAGGAATGTGAGTACTGCCATGAAAAATATTTTCACTTCCTCAGTATTCTCTTGGAATGTCATGGGTAGTAAGAGTTTGAAGACTGTACAATGTAACATGTAAGAACAGATTTTGTGTTCAAACATATAAAGCTTTGAGGAAGATTATTAAGAACTCTCTAGTGTTTAATATTTTGTTCAGACATAGTACTTAAGAACAATTTTGGATTTTGTGTATAGTTAACTTGTATATAGTAATGTTAGTAATTTTTTTCTAACAGGAAGAATAAAAACCAAAAGAAAAAAATTGTCACATTGGAGATTTTTGTCTCCTAATATTTAGGCATTCCCATAAGGTTCTTAACAAATTATTCATCCTGTCATCATTGCAGGTTGTTTCATACACGTTATTAATGAGTTGAAATTCTTAGTCTACAATGTGCACCCTATTGCCCTCTTAAATTGTTATAGCAATGGTAATCTAACCTCTGTCGATAAGCAATTACATAATAGAGCAATGTTTGGCCTTTTTTCACACCTCATAGCTGTGTGCTTGTTAAACTAATAATTTAGTCTTAGAGTTAAGTTCTAAAAAAGAATAATTTAAGAATTGTTGAGACTCAAAACATGATCCAGTTGCGCTCGCTTTGGTAGCACATACACTAAAACATGATCCAATAAAGATCATAATGGTAGACACTTCCAGTAAAAGGAGAAAAACGCAGTGATGGGTATTGGCAGAGGTGGCAAATTCACATAACTTCAAGGATCAGGTGGGTAACCGAAGTAAATATTAGACCTAGAAAGTGCATGCTTGAATCAAATTAAAAGTTTTAATAAGCCACAGTGCTGGTAAACAGGTCTGTTAGCAGACTATTAGTTTAGAACCTCTGGTTGCTGGATATAGATTTTCTCATATTTGAATGTTACAATATTAAAGAGAAAAATAGGAACTAAGCTTTTTTCCCCCTTAGATAATTAACAAGCCACCTGCCAAAATCCCACCAGAAAGGAAATATCCAGGATTTTAAAAATATAAAAGAGTAAATGAATGTGTGATAGCTCTTTAAAAGTAAATGACAGTTTGATTTGGTGGAGTTTGTCTTTCTTGGGTTATCTCGGCTTCTAGTTTCCCATTTTAAGCATTTGTGAAGAATAAAGCAACCCCTCTGCTCCTCCAGTATATGAATAAGATCTTTTCTTTTTTTCAGTTGGATAGTCCATGAGTTTTGTTGTGATAATACAGTAGTCTTACCTGTAGCTACAAAGTAGTCACTGACTCTTAGAATAAAATAAAGTATTAAAACTATTTTAGCATTAAGTATAGTTCTAATTTTGCCTTACTTGGCTGATAATGGTGAAGGCTTGAGCTCTTAGAGATTTGACTTATTTTTAGTAATATTTTATTACTATCTGCTGCATACCCAAAATAAATTTAGAGAGAGCAAATATTTTATCTTTGCTTACTTTGTTGATTCTTATAGAGCAAGGTGCTTGCCTTTTTTAAAAAAATTACATACAGTAAAATTCACTCTTTATGGTGTTTCATTCTGAGATTTGACAAATGTATGGAGCTGCCCACCACCACATTCATGATACAGAAAAGTTTTATCACCCCATAAATTACCTCTTGCTGCCTTTTAATAGTCACCC
The DNA here is from genome assembly GCF_004115265.2 of Rhinolophus ferrumequinum. Lineage (NCBI taxonomy): Eukaryota > Metazoa > Chordata > Mammalia > Chiroptera > Rhinolophidae > Rhinolophus > Rhinolophus ferrumequinum. The sequence goes on along the minus strand of NC_046299.1, from coordinate 50,960,904 downwards.
CTTTACTCATTCTCAGTCCCTGGCTACCACTTGGCTGTTTTCCATGTCTATAGTTTTCTTGCCTTTGTATTAATACTCAAATATGTATAATTTTCAAAATGATCAACTAGTAATATAATTTTCAATTTAATTTTTTTCTTTTTCAAGGTAAAATTAAATATTCAGAAAGAGTCTATGAAGCTTGTATGGAAGCTTTTGATAGCCTGCCTCTTGCTGCACTTTTAAACCAACAGTTTCTTTGTGTCCACGGTGGACTTTCACCAGAAATACACACACTGGATGATATTAGGAGAGTGAGTATATATTTTAGTTCCAAGGTTGATTCTTATTTATAGTACTTTGTTGGGTAGAGTATAGTAGCCTCAAACTTCTCTTCACTGCCAAGATTAGATAATGGTAAAAATTAATATACTGATATTTTAAGGAAATGTCTTCTAAGCATTGAGAACAATGTAGTATGGACAGTATTCAAAGTGGGTATCACTTTCCTGTGTCCATTCTATTCTCACTTTTTGACAAATTATTTTTGTTCTTTGTTTCTTTCTTTTTTTATTTCACAGTTAGATAGATTCAAAGAGCCACCTGCATTTGGACCAATGTGTGATTTGCTATGGTCCGATCCTTCCGAAGATTTTGGAAATGAAAAATCACAGGAACATTTTAGTCACAATACAGTTCGAGGATGTTCTTATTTTTATAAGTAAGGAAACATATCCAAGATTAATCACCTTTTAGTTGTTAAAATAGCATATACTTCCTACAGAAAGCCATTATTTTACTTAATTTACTCTTTTCCCCCCACAGCTATCCAGCAGTGTGTGAATTTTTGCAAAACAATAATTTGTTGTCGATTATTAGAGCTCATGAAGCTCAAGATGCAGGGTAAGAATTCTGTTTCCCTGACCCAAATTAACAGCTTATGTACAAATCAGACTCCGTCACAGTGATTGATGCTTTCCGATGCCCACTAAGCTATTTGTTTTGCAGCTATAGAATGTACAGGAAAAGTCAGACTACAGGGTTCCCTTCACTAATAACAATTTTTTCGGCACCTAATTACTTAGATGTCTACAATAATAAAGGTAAGATGTTGTTGATAAAAAAACTGTTAAACAACTTAGCATTTTAATTGACTTATTTTTTGAAAATATAATAGAAAAGGGGCGTTGTTTGAATCTATAACCAGCCAAATCTCATGATAAGAAGTGTAAGATATAAGGGAGGGGAGAGAACAAGAAAGTAAAAATCCAAAATGTGAAACTTGAGTAATATGTAACCATTCCATAATGTGTCACTCATAAAAGCTGTCTTGTAAAAAGAATGCCAAGTACAGTACGTCAAGCAAAACCAAACACAATTTTCTCAAACTCCCCTTTCTTAAATCTTTCCCCCTTATAATCAAAAGAATGTTTTCTTGTGTCCATAAAGCTACTGCTGCTGCTTTGACCATTTTTGTGTATTTGCATTGTACAGTTGTTTAGTTTATCATGTTTCTTGTTCCATGTCCACTAATCTAGGTTCTCTTTACCTTTCTTGTTCCTTAGTTTTACTTCCACAGTCTTAATCACTGCCCCATCAAGATTTGTAGTTGAACCTTCTTTGATTAATTCACTCTGACCTCCTTTCAGGGGCAGAGTCTTCCCTTTTCTTCCCTTTTACTGCTCTATCGTCCTTTTTTCTTGTATCTTTTTTTCTTTGCCTTCTGTTCCAGTGGTTTCCATTCCCGCTCCTTCCCTCCACATTTGATCTATATATTATAGTAATTGGGTTTAATTTAACTTTGAACATAATTTATTGACAGATAATACCAAAGGATCTTAATCTAGTTAATTGTGTGCCAAGGACATTGAAGATGACCTTGCGTATGTTTACGTAGTTCACATTTTCAGAAAAGGAAATTAAGTCAGCTCCTATTCTGTCTTGACGTGTCTGGAATTCAGTTGACTATGCCATAGTTTCAAGGGTCAGACTGGAGTGGATGTGCCAGGTTGACAGAATAGACTTTTAAAAGTATATTTAACGAGATAATGAAGTCATTGCTAAATATGGGTTGTGGTGTGAATTCAAAAGAGGAACAGAATAAGAGTTCTTTGGATGATTGGAGGTGATGGTTAAAAGATTAAAACATTTGCTGCAGGTCAAATAGCAGCATGGTATATAATAACTTTGATAAGAATATGCTACAAGAACTTAATACCTACTATGTTAATTACCAAAGCAACCGTAATATTGATGTTAACTGAGTTTCTAATCCTTAGAAGCTAGTACCAGTGCAGCTTCTAAGGATTATGCCAGTGCTAAATATTCTTTTAAATTATATTTTGGTCAATAAATTTTTAAACTTCTTTAAAGATACCTAATTAGGTATGACTTCATTTTTGAGGAGAAACATCTAAATTCTGCCTACATTCTGAAGAACAGAATCAACTGTGGCATGTAACTTCCTACCTGTGTGCCCATTCCTCATCTGGGACCTTCCCGTGTCACTATTAAAGGAGCTAGTGTTCAGTGCTCAGTTGATTACTGCCTTAGTGGTTTTCCTTTGTCAGTTTGACTCCGGAGGTTAAGGGATCAATTTTCTTAGTATTCAGACAAGAAACTCAAACCATTGAATCTGTCTTGTCAAAATCAAATGTCTCTTGGTAATTCTGAGTCTGTACACAGTGTTAATCATTTGAGTACTTATGTGGTATGAGTATGTTTGTAATGTTTCATTCTATATGTCAGCCAATTTTCTAGATGCTCTCTCTCTTTTTTTTCTTTTCTTTTTTTTTTAAAGCTGAAAGCTTGGTATCAGCCTTTAATTTCTGAGGCTAAATTTAAAATACTTTTATTTCCCGGGAATTTCATAAGAGAAACAAACATACTACTTGTGACTCTATATTAGCCAGACTCTCAAATCTTGGAATTGAATAGCTGCATTTCAGTGCTTTTCATTAAAATGAAAAAGAAAAGTAATCTCATAATTATTATAATATCTGCAAAGCATTTTATACTTTTATGTACTTTCATGGGAAATACACCTTCTGATCTTAAAACAAACTTCTGAAATAGGCAGGGTGCACATATTAGTCCTATTTTATAAATGTGAAACAGATTAGCTAAATAATTTACCAAGCATTGCACAGCTAGTCCCTGCCACAGCTGAGACTCTCACCCATCTAACCCAGTGTTTTATAAAATAGTATAGCCAGTGACTGAAACTTAGGTCAGTTATTTTAAGATATTATTTAAATCAACATATTGCAACATTAGAAAGATACCTGAAACTGAGATGAGTATGTTGCCTTTGGGATATTTGGTTATATTTTCTCTCTTGGTATTTTAATGGATTTTTTTAAATGACATGAAATATTTATTTGTAGTAGTTTCACTTGATTTTCATATTGAATGAAATAAATACATTCATACATTTTAAAATAAAATGTTCCACATTGGCTTTTTGTGTGTGTTTGTTTTCTGTTTTGTTTTGTTTTATTTTTCTTTATTGCCATTTAGCTATTTTTTTCAGGTTGCCTGCAACAAAAAAGACCATCTTAAATTCCTCCAACTTGTATGAACTTTTAAACCTAGAAAATTGTTCAGTGCCATTCTGTGTTTCCTGTAAAAATTGAGTTTTCACAATTTTGGATTTAGTAAAAGTGCATATTTATCATTGGATTATAAAGTAAAACAAACATTTCTAGAAAGAATCTGGAAGTTTCATTAATAATAACAAGTGAAGCTATGACTATGCTCTACACAAAAGTTTGTTAAAAAACAAAAAGTGTGTTATTATGAAAATTAGTTCCTACCTCCCTTTACTAAGCCCTAGTAATTCCACTCACCCCTTGATTCCCCACCTGTTAAAAAGATATTTTACTGCTTTTATATGTTTTAGACATTGTTACATTGACATTCAAACTTATCTTGCAGCTGCTGTATTAAAGTATGAAAATAATGTGATGAATATTCGACAGTTTAACTGTTCTCCACATCCTTACTGGTTGCCCAATTTTATGGATGTCTTCACATGGTCTTTACCGTTTGTTGGAGAAAAAGGTATGATTTTTATTTAAAAAAAACCAATTGTTTTATTACCGTTAGATATACTCTGATATCACAGGCACATACTTGCTAAAGGAAGCTGAAGTCTAGTTTCAACTGTGGTTACAGCCCTGCTTGTGTCAGTGGGTGTGGATATGAGAGCCTCAAAGATATTTTAGTTAGCTGTTTACAGCCCCCATGTGAGTGTGTCTGGGGGACTGGGAGAAGACTTATAAATAGCCCGATGTTGTCTTCAGCTGTTAGGTTTTCTTTTCTTTTTTTCTTTAGCTTAAATCTTTTACAAAGATATGAAGGGATAGCTTTGCTTTGTAATGGATACTTTTGTATATTTTAACACCAATTTTGGGGATGTCACAGCATTTCATGGGAGATTTAATAGGCCTCGTTTGGGGCAATGCTAGTCATTTCATAGCAGTTCTGTACTTTGAGAAAAATGATAAAAAAATTCAGGTTCTAATCTTATATTTCTTCTCCTATATAAAAATATGTATAAAATTTTAGTGGTAATGCTTTTCTAACACTTTAGAGGAATATCTATTAGTATATATTTCATAGGCTTTTAAAGAGAACATAAATGGTATTTAAGAAATTTCGTTTCTGTATTTTGTCCTAGTTTTATAGAATTCTTAGGAATTCTGTGCTTACTTTATCACATTCTTCTTTTCCATTTAGTGTTAATTTTTCCACAAAGCAATCAATGCCTTAGTTTCCATATGTGGAAAATAAGAGTGTGAGAGTACAGACATGATTGTAAAACATTTTGTTCTATATCCCTCTCTATTTTTTCTCATCTCTTCCATGTTACAAGATGTTTCTTTCTGTTTGAGACATGTGACTTCTGCCAAGGCAATTTTTGGTTCTAAAATTCAGAGTTAATACTTAAACTGTGCATGGTAAACAGATTTTTTTTTTTTTAGATTGCGTTCAGTCTTTGTCAGTTACTCAGTAGGTCAACATTAAGTTAATATGGAGATAGAATTACCTACTTTAGCATTTGAGAAGGGGGCCAGTAAAGGGCTTAGGTGCAAGGGATGCATTACACTTATAACCTTCTATCTTTGGTATATGAGAAATAGTTCAATCATAGCATCATCCGTCTAAAGGGAATTTAAGAATTCATCATGCTCATTCTCCTACCTCCAGGCTAGACTGCAACTCAACTATTTTAATGTAATATGAGTGGAGTGGGGGGTGGAGAGAGCAGGGAGGATGAGGTAGGAGGAAAATGAACATTTCGTAGATTCTAATTTGATTCTTTGATGCTCCCACAATAAGGAAATATTTAATTGTATATAATTTAAATGTTTATACTATGAGGGTTTAAACAAGGAAAGAAATAGACATGATAGTTTTTTCAACTAATGCAAAAACCAGGACATCACTGAATTTTAGAGCTCATGGTGAACTTAACAGTCATATAGTCTAACTCCTTTTGAAAAATGAGAAAATTTAATTACTGTCTATGGATCTCTCATAAGTGAAGATGGAGAACAGTAGATATCTATCAGCATTCCTACATTTGAAGTCTGCTACTAAGTGATCTTTTGTTCTTCTTTGGCTACTTGAAATCATCTATTATAAGATGAGGAAGTATTCAATCTTTTTGACCGTTTTTGTTGTTTTTCTATGGATCTTCTCTAAATTATTCATGTTTTTCTAAAAATGTGAAGCTCAGATTTGAACATTATGTGCAAATAGAATCCTAACCAATGTTGAGCAGTCAGAAAATTTTCCCAAACTCATTGCATATTTTCCCATTTCAATACATGTTAGCTGTTTAGCCTGACTACTTCTTGATTCTAACGAAAATTTTCATTTGGTGTGAAAAGCAGCAAATGATATCTCATTTGTTTCACTCAGAAAAGCCAGTTTGACTTCTGATCTAGTTCCTGCGAAGCAACTAACCTAAGCCAGAGCCTTCCTGAGAGGCCGGTTTAATTTTAAAGTTAGAAGAAAGCAGTGTTTTTTAACCTTTTAGGGGCTTTTTATTTCAATTGGAAAAAAAAACACAAAACTTACGTTGGAAAATTTTCAACATACACAAAGGTAGAGTGAATAATATGAATTCCTGTGTACCAGTTACCGAGCTTTGACAATGATCAAATCATGGCCAATAATGTGTCACTTATATCCCCATCCACTGCTCCTCATCCCACACCTCAGTTATTTTGAATCAAATCTCAGCTAATTTTTTTCGTATCTATAAATGTTTTAGAATGCATTTCTAACAGTAAGGACTCTCTTTTTTTAATTAAAGTATCTACACAAAAACATTACTTTCTTGATACTAAACCCTTGTGAGAATGTGATAAAAGTTACAGACTTTTGCTCCAGAAAAATGTATGTACAAATATACTTACATTTGTACATACGCTCATAGGTCTTAATTCAGTTGGTTACCTCCCCTCAGGTTTCTTGGCCCCAATTTAAGAACCTCTGTTCTAGAGGGTCCAATATGGTGTGATCTTCATAGAAGGTCAACATGTAAGGTTTATTCATTTAATAGATTTCTTTTGACAGTGTTTTATTCAGGATACTTAGCATACAAAAATACAAGTAAGATAAGGGTCTTTGCAGATTGATAGGGAACTTAAGCTACATAAATAATGATAAAATGGAATATGGTAAGCACTCTGAGGCAAGCATAGTTTTATAGGAATTAAGAGGAGAGAGGAGATTATATCTTCTATCAGAGGATTAAAGTAGCCTTTGAACTGGGGCTTGAAGAATGGTGGGATTATGCTGGTAGATACGGGGACGAGAATGCTAGGTAAGAGAACTTTCCCAAGCATGAGTCTGAAAGCGTAAGGTCACTGACAAATGTTGATGGGCTCAATTTGATCAGCGAGTAAATGTATGAAGGACAGGTAGTGAAAAAATGAATGAAAAGTTAAGTCAAGGCCACATCATAAGGTTCTTGATCACCACACAAAGAATTTGGAACTTTGATCAATGGGGGAAGCAACTGAAACAGAATATGACCACAATGGTCATTTAGAACAATTACTGTAGTGAAATGGACTACAAGGAAGGCTAGAGGTTGGGAGACCTATTATAAAGCTCCATTAGGAGTCAAATGGAAACATAATGAAGCTCTGATAGCATTAGGAATGGAGAGCAGGGGAGAACCACAAGAACTATAGAAATAGAATCAGTGAGATTTAACAAGATGGCATGTTTATTAAGGGGAGGGAACGGTTGACCATAACTTCGATGTTTTGAGTCTGGTAAAGATAGTGACATTAATACCCTGTGATGAAAACCCCTGTTATTCTAGTAACCCCTCCCTCTGGTTATAGCTGCTCTTCGTCTTCATTGGAATCGATAGGCCTCTGACCATGTCATTTTATTAGATCCCTCCTTGCCTCTCTTATTTCTTAACATACCCTCAAACTCTTTTCTCTTGTTTTCCTATTTTGTCCTATAACTCAGCTCCAGTTAAGTCGGGCCATGCATTTCCTCCATTCTTGCGGCCAGGGTAGAGAGCACTGCTAGAGATATTTGTACAGCCTGGTGAATTGTACCACCCTTTGATTTCTAGCGTTAGCTGGGCTCTCGAGAGTACACAAACAGCCTTTATGTCACCAGTCTGCAGCCTTGCCCATTGCCTTTAGGATATAGTCGAAATTTTTCCTTTTTTCTCAAACACTTTCTTTTTCCAGACACTTCCCCACTCTTGGAGAAAACACGTACCATCAGTGGCAGCGTTCTCTCCTTCCTGTCCCCCTGTTTTATAAGCTGCATTCATCTTGAATTCTTGTCTTGGTGTCCCTAGATTCTATTACCCTTCTGCTTTTTCAGGAAACTTGCTTCATCAGTTAGATCCCTCTATGTGAAACTTTCTCTACTAAGCACTTTTATAAATTGTTCAAATCTGTTTGATCTTTAAATAAAAAATAAATAACATTTTCCCCCACCTGATATCCTTCTTTAGTTACTACTGTGATATTCCTCTCTTGCCTTTCCTTCACAGCTAAGCTTTGGATGAAAAGGACTGTAAACTTAAAAACTACTATTTAGTTTCCATAAACGGCTTCCAGTAGCTTTCAGGATAAACCTTAACCTGTCACACAGGTTTTTGGACCTTCCTTAATGTGTCACACAAAGTTTTTGGACTTTCTCTTGAGGCCTCTTTTCTTGCCTTTCTCTTTCGTCTTTTCTGTGTTCCAGCCATAACACAGCACAGCCAATTTCCTAAATGTGTTGTGCTCGTTCAGTTTCATGCCTTCGTACTTTTTACTTTTTCATAACAGCTTTATTGAGATATAATTCACATATTGTACAATTAACCTATTTAAATTGTAAAATTCAGTGGTTTTTAGTATATTCACATAGTTGTGCAACTATCACCACAATCAATTTAGAAACATTTTCATAATCTTCCCAAAGAAATCCTGTACACTCACTCCCCACACCCCCCACTTCTCCTTGCCAGCCCTAGGCAACCACTCATCTACTTTCTGTCTACATAGATTTGCCTGTCCAGGACATTTCAATGGAATCATACAATATGTGGTCTTCTCTGAATGGCTTTTTTCCATAATGTGTTGATGGTTCATGCATGTTGTTGCATGAATCAGTATTTCATTCCTTTTCGTGACCAAGTTACATTCTATTGTGTGGATATACCACCTTTTGTTGATCCATTCATCAGCTTGTGGATGTTTGGTTCTTTCCACTTTTTGACTATTACGAATAATGCTGCAATGAACATTTGTGTACAAGTTTTTGTGTGGATACGTGTTTTTTTTTTCTTAGGTATGGAACTGGGAGTAGAATTGCTGGATCATATGGTAACTCTATGTTTAACATTTGAGGATTGGCCAAACTGTTTTCCAAAACAGCTGTACCATTTTACATTCCCACCAGCAGTGTATACTGGTTCCAATTTTTTCATAGCCTTGCCAACTCTTGTTTTTATCTATATTTTTTTATGATAGCCATCGTATTGGATAGGGAGTTTGTCTGTCATTGTAGTTTTGATTTGCATTTCCCTAATGAATGATGATGTTGAGTATATTTTCGTGTGCTTTGGCCATTTGCATATCTTCTTTGAGGGAATGTTTATTTAAATTCTTTATTCATTTTTAAATGGGCTATTTGTCTATATTTTTGAATTGTAAGAGTTCTTTATGTATTCTAGATGCAAGGCCCTTATCAGATATATGATTTGCAGACATTTTCTCCTGTTCTGTGGGTTGTCATTTTACTTTCTTGATGGTGTCCTTTGAAACACAAGAATTTTTAATTTTATAGAAGTTCTATTTATTTTTTCTTTTGTTGCTCATGTTTCTGGTGTCATGTTTAAGAAACCATTGTCTAATCCTAGCTCATGAAGATTTACCTCTGTCTTTTCTTCTAAGAGTTTTATCGTTTTAGCTCTTACATTTAGGTCTTTGATCCATTTTGTATATGGTGTGAAGTGGGGGGTGGTCCAACTACATTCTTTTGCATGTGGATATCAAGTTTCCCTGCAGCATTTGTTGAAAAGACTATTCTTACCCTACCGCATTATTTTGGCACCCTTGTTGAAAATCAGTTCACCTTAAATGCAAGGTTTTATTTATGGACTATCAATTCTATTCCATTGATCTGTATGACTACTTCGTACTCTTTCTAACTTTTCTTTAGAATGCATTGTATGCCCTGGCAAACTCCTAGTTCATGATTCCTCTACTGAAAGCCTTCCTTTCCTGAAAGCCTTCCTTTCCCCAGCAGATCTTGTGCATACTTCTGCATGGTTACAGCATAGTGCTCACACTGTGTGTGTGTGTGTGTGTGTGGTGTGTGTGTGTGTGTGTGTCCTTCAGTAGTTAGGAAGCTTTTGGAGAGCAGGGACTGGACCTTCTATATCTGAATCCCACAGCTTTACCTGGCATGTGCTGTGCTATTAATATGTTTATAGGAGGAATAATAGGGGCAGTATTGAATTCTGTTTTGAATGTGTTCATTTCTAGATGTTGTCAGAACATCCACAGGCTAATATGGGATAATAGGCTTTTTTATTTATTAATTGAAATTTCCTTATACCTTCCTTTTTTACTCATTTGTCAGATATTTACTGGATGCCTGTCATGGGCCAGGCACTGTGCTAGGCTCTGGGGGTACAGTGGCAAACAAAACAGCACCCTACACTGATGAAGCTTTCATTCTAGTAGGGGAAACAGACAGTATACAAGTAGTTTAAGATGGTTGACAATCAAAACAGCAAGGAAATCCAGACTCTGAAAGAGAGGTCAAGACTGGTGATGTAGAATTTGGAGTCATCTTCCAAAAGGTGATACTTTATATAGCGATGAGTGGGATCACCAAGAGAGTGGAGCGTATAAAGAGAATAAGACAGCAGAGAATCTTCAGAATATCCAAGTTTTAGGGAAAATGGTCTACAAGGTAGGTAAAACCATGACTAGAATCCTGGAAACCAAGGGAAAACAGAAGGGAAACATATATAGAATGGTAAAGGTGGATTACGCCTGAGAAAGAACCATGGTTTCAGGTTGTTAGAGAGTCATTAACAGCCTTAAAAATTACGTTTCCGAGTTACTGGAGCTAGTTTTTTAAAAATTTGAGTCCTAGGACTTTTTTGCAACAGTGGAACTGTGCCATGATTTTTTTCTTACTCCTTAATGCTGTATCCATAAATGAATTTAAATGTATATATTTAGATTTTTTAAAAAATCTCTGTTCTTATCTCTGTAGGGATTCATTTTTTTTTGTGAGAAACCTGAAAACTTATCCCGTAAAGAATCTTTCTCAGACTTGTTATTCATTGAATTTCTTTCATTTTGAAAGCCTTTATATCTTTTAATTCCATCATTCCTGCTATCAGAATGTGTTAAGTCAAAGAAAAAAATTGTGTTAAGTCTTCCTGGGTTAAAAATCATTTGATCACTTATATAAAGTTATTGTATATACTTATAGACAGTTGAATATGGGCAGCTAACATGTAACTTTTTTTGTTTTTTGATTTTGGAATAGTGACAGAAATGTTGGTAAATGTTCTAAGTATTTGCTCTGATGATGAACTGATGACTGAAGGTGAAGACCAGTTTGATGGTATGATTATTCATTTTACTATTTTTTATTGTGAAATGGTATTTTTTTAACTGCCTATAACTTCAATACACACTCCTTTGCAAAAGATAGTCATTGCTCTCAAATGACTATGCTATTTGATAAGTGACAAGTCACTTTTTCAGATATTACTTATATTAAGATTTTTAAATAATTTTAGTGATTTTATTTATTTTTCTGTTTGTATGGGGAAAAAGATGAATTTTGGGGAGGGGGAATTTGGAAAAAAGAACAGAAGAAAAGGAAAATTGAAGTTATAAAAGGATGTGGTTCTTCATGAATATGGACACTGCTTAGAGAAGGAAGGATAAAAATGCTTTTTGTTTCATTGGGACAGTATTCTTAGTGCATCGGAAACGTACCTGAACCCCCAATGTTGTTGGAAGTTCCTTCTTCTTTCCAAAAACCAAAGTAGGCTGTCCCATCTTACGAGTGGTTGTGTTCTAAGAAACCACTTGTTAGTTTAGATTGAGATTCAGAAAGCGTTTTTTCCCATAGAAACAAGGTTATATGTGGTTGTTAGTTCTTACGTCAACCAACCAGCCTATGTACCTAATGTGCATTTATAGTGTAAATTAATACCATACAAACAAAATGCCTTTTATTTTTCTGTTTTGAAATTCTGATTTAAAGCTTTTTAATTTCAATATTTATTTAAATTTAATTAACTGAATAAATAAGGACATAAACATTTTGTAAGCTGAAAACTCTTTATTTCCTTCCATATACCCCTCACATCTTTGTTGTAGCATACTTTTCATAGTTATAATCAGTATACAGATGTTTCCATGTATTAAACATGGTTTACATATTGACAAAATTTCATAGCTACATTTTTCTGAGTATATTAATACATAATTTCATAGTTAATCTCATCATTTGGCTTTTGGGTGGTTTAAATTATCCTTATTCTGAATAACATGCAATAAACATTTGTATGATAGTTTTTATTTTACTTCTTGGAATAAATTTCTTGAAGAGAATTACAGAGCTAAAGAATATAAGTTTTAGCTTCACTATTTTAGCTATGAACTGCCAGGTAGACTACTTTGCAGAAGAATTGGACCAGAAGTACTTCCAGCAACGAATCAATAGACCTGTTTCTCCACAGGCCCACCTCATTGGGTTTTGGTCATTTTTCCTTATTTTGCCTGGTGGCTATATAGTAGTAAATTACAGTTGGTTAATTTACATTTCCTTGATATCAGTGATGCTAAGGAAAAAAATTACTGTCTACTTTTCCAACTGTGTAAGCTATCTATTTCAATTGATCACTTCTCAAGTAAAATCTAGTTAGATATTTCTCTGCTTACAAGAGGTTTGATTCTTAAACGCTGTTGTAAGCCCATTTGTTGAAAATACAAAGTGACTGTGTGCAAGTATCTGCTGTTGCCAACTGTTGACAGGCAGAGATGTGCTTTTACTCTGTTTTGTAGTTTTGTCAACTAAAATGAATTATTTATATCAGTTCTTTATTTGGTTTAGATAATAATAATGAATACTATTTATTTTTCCTTATTTTAATTCTGTCTCCTTTTCATGTTTGTGTAGAAGCTTTGAATTCTAACATATTTCATCATATCTATCTCTTCCATAAAAATTTTAAATATTTTAGTTAAATATTTATTTTCTCTGTTCTGCTACCATCTTTGTAAGACTAGGTCTGGGTTCAGATTCTAGTTTCTTATAATCACTGTGTGGCCTCAGGCAAGTTACTTAACCTTTCTGAGCCTCAGTTTTCTTATCTTCAAAATGAGGATAATAGTAGCGACTTCATAATGTTACAGGTACTGATATAATGACTGAAATAATTTTTGGTACATAGCCCACTAATATTTTCAGATAAATTTTTCTGTTAATTTGTCAAATTCTGTGAAATATCAAGTAAGAGTTTTAATTGGTGTTCCATTTAATCTATATCTAAATCTTGGAAGTTTTAAAAAAATATTTGGTTTTCTAAACTGAGATTAAGATCTCTTGCTCCATATAATTACTTCATTTACTATGATTGCTCCATTTAATATATTTAACATGATTATTACATTTAAAATTAGTTTTTCTTTGCAAAAAATCTGTTAATACCAAATTAAATTAATACTTTAGTATTTTATATTCTTATTACTATTATAACTGGTATCTCTCTTAATATATTTTCTAACTGTGTATAAAGTAATTATATATTTGTGGGTTTATCTTATGTTCAATAACTTGGATCAGAAAAGTTATTTACTATGGTAATTTTTATTTTGTTTTCCTTAACTTAAAAATATGTCATTTGCATAGGGCTGATATTATTTATTTTCTATATCATTGCCTTTTATTTCTTTTTTATTCTTTAAACATTTTTATCAATATTGCTAATGCTGTGTTAAATAGGAGTGGTGATAGGTAGTGCTTTAGTCCTCTTCCTGTAATAAAAAGGAAAAAAGTTTCCTTGTTAAGTCTAATATAGTACTTGGTTTAGATACTTATGATTTATATGAATATAGACACTGAATCATATTTTGGGATTCAACCAGGAATAAATATAAAATGTTATTGATATATTCCTTCTAATGAGATTTAATGTGTTTTATCAATATTTTTCCTATCAATGGTAAATTATGCTTATTTATCCACTTGTTATATGAAGAATGAACCACATTTGATCATTAAAGAAGCAGTATAGTTTAGTGGAAAGGGTCAATGGTTCAGGTGTCTTGGTGCTGCCATTATATTAGCTGTGTAATCTTGGAAAAGTTACCAAACTTTTCAGGATCTTCTCATCCATAGACTAAGGGAATGGAGAGAATGAAAATTCTTTCCCTCTCTTAAGTAATTTAAAAAATTGGTAGCACCGTTTATGTCTGTTTCTATGGGAAAATAAAAGTTCCTCGTTTCTTCACCCTTATACTATCAAATATTAGGAACTGGGACTCGAAGAAACTTTTAAGAATATGGGTCTGGGAGTTTGCATGGAGGAATGAGAGTGGTTTAGGGGAGAAAGAACATTGAGGAATGGAGGAAAAGAAGAGGAAATTAAGATAGATACTAGGATGGGTTAGGGAAGAGAGCTACTGGAACTAGGTTTATTTCCCTTCCTTATTTATATTTATATTTCTTCCTTTTAACTCTGTCCATCTTTTCTCCTTTCCTTCCACCATGATAGCATGCCTTCTGTCCTTTCCTTCTCCTTTTCCTACTCAACAGTGGAACCATCCTATGGACTGGGCCTGGGGAGAAATCTGACTTAGAAAGAAAACTTGATGGAGAAGGCATTGCTGTGGAGGCAGAATTAGGGTTTAGCTTTTCTGTGGGGAAAGGGGAGAGAGTAAGATTGGAGATTTCCCAGTGGCAGGAAGGAAAGAGTAGTTTTTCCATATTCGAGTTTGAAATTGGGTAAAGGAATAAGACTCTCTTTCTTCCTAAGTGATGGTCTTTGGTTTTCCGTATTGTTTAATGTATATGTGGGGTTATTTTTAAAGGCAAATATTTTCGTAAACGTATTACATGTATAAATGCACATAGCATTCCTTTTAGATATATCATTTAATCACTAAAGAGATTTTCGAACACTCATTTCTGTGATATTTAGAATGCATACTGTTTATTTCAGATATTTATCTTTTATCTTGAGTTTGGTAAAGGAAATACATAATCCCTATGTGCTGCAGTTTTACTAAACTAAAACTTTGCATTTCCTGTAATGGAATCATGTATCTCAGCATTAAAATGGAAAACACGGAAAGCCCAATGAAACATCTCTGCTGCCTACTCTTAGAACTGTTACTTGCTTTAAAACCATCTGTTCCTATTTCTGCAAAAAGATGTCCCTCAAGCTCCTAGATTCTATTAGGAACAGAAGGCACATACTGTTGATCTGAGTATGTGCAAAGTTCTACAATTCAGATTCAAGAAATTGTGTGCTTTTGTTATTATGGAGTGTGGGAGGCTTAGCCTTTCCTTTATCGGGAGTGGGTGAGGTTTTCCACTGAGGTAGTTTATAAAGTTACCTACATTTCTCTGTATATACTACAGATTTTGCAGATGTTGGTGTCCTTGAAGAACCACATGAGTTTGTATCTCATTTGTGTCATTACCTTTCACTTAACATACTTCCATGGGTGACACATTTCCTTAGGGTATCAATATAAATGTGCGATTGTTGTTAGCACAGTGTTTTATCAGTCTTATGTGTTTTCATGTGTATTTTTCTGTCCCTAATTTGTCTACTTTCATCAAATATTATAGTCATTCTGTCCATAATTTCTTCTGAATACATATCTTTTAAGAAATCTTTCCTTAAGAGCTCTACACAGTGGCATCCCTCTTTTATTCGCCAGATCCTACAGTACTGCATTTTTCAAATTTCAAATATGAGGGCCTTCATTTTTCTCTCTTTCTTTCTACATTCATTCTTCAGTACCACTGCCAAGTTAAATCTCTATCTTTTTATTTGTCTCAACCACCTTTTCTCCATCATTCACTTCCTTTTTTCTGGACTCTCCATCTGAAGAACGGCTCATATATGGCAATAAAAAAGGTACAGACCAGACAGAGTAACATTGTTTTGAAATATGACTTCATAAATTATCCTCATGTCCATGTAAGTTAGCACATTCATTGAGTACTATTTATGCAGAGTCCTCTTGGGCCTTGTACAAATTTAGTTTAAGTTGTATCTAAGTTAGAAGTTGATGTTTTTAGAAGTCATATTCCAAGATATCTGTCTTTCTGTGCATGGAAATATTTTTCCCTCTTTTTCATTCCTCTTGTTTTTAAATTTCATTCTTTTGCTTATTTGTAATGTTTTGTACTTTTCCCTGCATGAGTAGGGGTGTTTGATTGTCTGTCTTATTCCCCAAAGTAATTTTACTGTGGACATTTACTTTAATATTATGCATGATGTGTTTGTAGACTGATTTAAAATTCTGATTTGTACAATGTTTTTATATCCTAGTGAATTTTTAAATTTGAAATCAGTATAGTTTACATATCATTCAATTTTACAGATATATAAATTAAGACTGAAAATATGGATCTACCTCATTACATCCATCTTCCCCATCCCTATACTCCTTTCCTAGCTATTTAAAAAATTCTGTCTATTTTAAAACAAAATGTTCATATTAATTTATTTGAAGAGAATCAGACTTAATGTTCTTGGAAAAGCTGTGTAGTAAACTTAGTTTACTTGTCTATAAAATGAGGAGATTGAACTTTGCAATATCTCCAATGTCTCTTCAGATTCTAAAATTCTCTGGTTCTGAGACTTTTAGTAATTATTTTCCCTCCACATCTTAAAAATACCTGTGTAGTGCTGTGGTACCTACACAGTTTTGGACTTGTTAAAGCTGTGGCTTCAGTGCTCATAATATTGCCCTTTAGAGCACTATAAACATGGCCATGGAACCTGTTTTCTCTAAAACATACCTTTTGTTTTCATCTTTGAAATTGGATTTCTTTTTCTGTTTCCTTGCAGGAAGGTCCAGTCATCATCTTAGTTTTTAATTATATGTATTTGTGGGATGCTTGAATTTTAAATGAGATACTCTAGCCCAGAGGACTATGGTGGTCAGACCTCTGTATAAGGCCCTTTTTGGTCTGGTGTCTTTAGCCTTTCCTTAACCTTCTCCTCAACCATGGTGCTTCCATATGTGTGTTTTCATCATGTTGAAGCACAGTTCTCAGGCACTACACTCTTGGGTCCAGAGTTATTCTAGTTGCTATATATGAGACGAGAGGACTGAGATGGTGGTTGTTCTTTTTGGAGGCCAAGGAAAGGAAGATAGAACCTTTCAGTGTTTTGTTAGCCAGAGATCCAGTTATGTTGGTGTATTCTCTTTTATATCAGTGATAGGCAGCACAGCTAACCCTTTGGAATGAAACATTAGTGACTCCTTAGCCATGTTTTTTAGGGAGTCTTTTCTCATTGCTCACGCGCCTTGTGTCATACTCACCTCAGGATGTGAGAGCTTGTATATATTTGCATGACCTTAGAGGATACCTAGTCCATGAGGTTGAGATGTGCATTGTTGTTGAAATGCTGGTATGGTTCCTAAGTCCTGGGTCACCTGCACAGTAGTTGCTTCATACCATTGTTTTTAGAGAGCAAGGAAGCTTACTTTGTCACAATATGATGGGATATTTCCAGCCTGCATGTCAAAGGCTTTTAATAAACAGAAGACTTTAGGCTCTTACCAATTCTTGTCTGTTAGTGTGCATGCCATCGGCTCTCATGAGAATTAAAGACCCTAGGGTTGTTGCCTTTTTTTTTGTTGTTCTCTGGTTTGTGATACAGGTTGGGCTCTTTCCCGTTGACGTTTTACTAATTAGTCAGTAGTGTGAGAGTCATAAAGTTTGTGGCTTACTCTTCATTTGTATCTGTATCAGATCCCAGTATTAGACCAGTGCTGAGCTAAACATTGAAGCAGCGAGAAGCTTTTTGGCATGAGTTCATCTAGTCTCCTCCATGTGAGCTGGTGGCAGGGGGCTTGGTGTTGGTTCAGATGAGTGTGGAATAGGCTAATAGAATGGTACGAGTGTGAATGCCCTAAACTTGAGTCTTTCTTTCTATTTATTCCATTGAAAGTAGGTTCAGCTGCAGCCCGGAAAGAAATCATAAGAAACAAAATTCGAGCAATTGGCAAGATGGCAAGGGTCTTCTCTGTCCTCAGGTAATGATACATTTTCCTAATAATTTGTTTTGTAGAAATTACTTTATTGCCCTTTGTTACAAGCAGTGTACTGTTTGACATCTAATATAGTAGCGTTCTAAAACAAGTTAGTCATATATTTACATATTGAAGAGGGGAACACAGTCCCTTTGAAACTTGGAGTTTTTGAGCCTTGTTTATTATTGCTCACCTTTGGTATCTCTTGTCCTTCTGTGATGAAAGTACTAGGTGTGCACATTGAAAATTACAGCAGGATAAGAAGGAAGGAACACTTTTTAGAGTATTCCTGATGAACTTGCTCGTCTGCATAGGAAGCCCCTTTTTCTGGAGCCACAAATTGTCTTCCTGGGGTTAATTCAGGAAGAACAGGTTTAAGAGTGCACATAAATGGATCATTCTTAAAAATTTGTTTGCAAAAGTGATTACATCAGACATTTGAACTTGAAAGCATGTGAAATACCATATTTTCTCAATTGTATAATGCCCACTGATGATGAATCTCACCATATATTTAATGAGGCTTTTCAGGGAAAACAATATATGCCTCAGTCATAAGGTACACCCTCATATCTGAAACATTTAGAATATGGAAAACTCTAGATCTTGGAATTGAAGACAATATGGTAATAGCAGTGCATGTCATAAATTATATACATGGCCTACATCTGGGCCCATCTCCTATTTTCAACTAAGGTCTTGTTGGAAGAGTCTGACGTTTGTTGTATCTCTGCTGCAGGAGGAGTGAAAGTGTGCTGACACTCAAGGGCCTGACTCCCACAGGGATGTTGCCTAGTGGAGTGTTGGCTGGAGGACGGCAGACCCTGCAAAGTGGTAATGATGTTATGCAACTTGCTGTGCCTCAGATGGACTGGGGCACACCTCACTCTTTTGCTAACAATACACATAATGCATGCAGGGAATTCCTTCTGCTTTTTAGTTCCTGTCTCAGCAGCTGACACAGGCAGAATACTATATGATAGGTAGTGTCTGATTGATAACCTATTACGGGCAGACAATTGATAGAATGGGTATTTGTTTCAATTGAAAACAATGGTCAGTCTCTCAGCTTTTCATGAAATGATATGGAGGCAGCTCATATCGTAATGTCTGAAATACTTATTTTATTCGTTTGTCTAATGCACCCTTTCCTTTTAAAAGCCCCCGTTTCAGAATGTGAACCAAAGATATAGTATATCGTATTACTAAAATGGAAATGTAATTCCAAGTTTCTTATTTTTTTAATTCATGTAATTGTATTAGACTATGCTTTTATTATCAGACACCTTATTTTAGAATTAACAATCTGCTTGGGCCCCAGAACATTACTTATGCACTTACTTGCCAAAAGACTTGTGCAAGGTTTTGTATACTGGTATGCCAAAGTTTGTTTTCTGTGGTGTTTGTCAAATGTTCTATGTATAATTGACTGTCTGTAACATGCTGTTTCCTTCCTCTGCAGATGTAGCTGCTTTCCTAAATCTGTCTGTCTTTCTTTAGGTTAGCTGTATGTTTGTATAAGTATGTTAAATTAAATTACTCGATCAGACACTTGTCTGTCTTTTGATGTAGAAGCAACTTTGTAGCACCTTGTTTTGAGGTTTGCTGCATTTGTTGCTGTACTCTGCATTCTGAACATGAATGTAACATTAGATATTAAGTCATTGTTATAAGGGGTTGAACTTAAAATCCTGTAAGTCAAAATTGAAAGGGTGTTATTAAGTGTGCCTTTATTTTGCATGAAAATAAAAAGAATTATACGTAAAGCATTTCTGTAATCTGGCTCATTGAATATTTTATATTATAAAAAAAAATAACTTTTTTGGCGTAAATAAATATTTGTGTAAATACTGGGTTAACTTTTTTATAGTCCATTACAGATTAAATAGAAGAGAGTGTTGTGGATGTTATAGACTTCTTTCCCTTGTAGTTGAAGAGCAAAAAATGTGATATGGAAAGCTAATTTGTTTTCTATAGCCACAATGAAGCAAACAAATGAATAGCCACGCAAAAAATGGGTTTGAACAACCCTCCAAGGGTCACTGCTCTATAAAAACAGGCAGCGACAGATCTGATGTTTTCCTTAGTCATGATTAATAGTTTCTTTCTGATGTTATATAATTACTGAGTTTTTAAACCAAAAAAATAGGAAAATTTAATTTAAATTTTTGAACAAATTTGCATTAGATTGGCTTTTCACAAATTCATTTCACTCAGTCTCATAATAAATGCTTAAATAAATAAATAAAAATAATTTTTCCTGTAGACAAATAATTTCTACTTGTAGTCTATACATGTTCTATTTTATATGTTATTGTGTTGTCTGCTACCACCAATGGCATATGTGAGAAATACAACTAAGTTTTGAAATTGTAGTTTGAAATTTTCATTCTGAATGAAGTTTTTTTAAATTTTTTTTTTAAAAATCTGCTTTTATTCTCTTTATATTCCTTGCTCTCCATTTTTCTTGTTACATTGTAAACATTACAATAATGAGCTAAAAAGAATTTGATTAAAACAAATTAAGAAGATCTTAAACATTCAATAAAAGTAGCAACAATGTTAATAGAAAAGGATGAATTTTAAAAGTTTGAAAAATGTTATACCCTTCTTCCTCTGTTCAGGAAGAAAAAGAAAACTGAAAGGGTCTCGTACTTAAATAAATCTACACTACAGTGTCTCTCAGTTATCCTTGGATATATTATTACTTTTACGTTGTATCCACAGCAAACCTTTCTTTCAGATTTCACAATTAGCACCTGCTAATTACATGCTTTGTTGGCAGCTCAGCACTTCTATTTATTCTTAATTTGCATGCAGCCTGAAGCTCAGTCTTCCAACTTTGAAATCACCCCAACTGCAGAGAAGGTTTGAAAGACAACTTTAATGAAGGGACTGTCTATTCCCAGCATAGAGTGAGTTACTGGCCGGTGCTGAGCTCGAGGGGTCCAACTTGGGAAACTAGATAGCTCCCTCCTCGTCTGCCAAGTGATGGCTCTTGATAGTGTGGTTTGACCATTTGGTTGAAGGGATTTCCCTAGTTTAAGATAAACTCATTTTGAAACAAATAATGAAACTCACACAAAAGCTGCAACTTTGTGTTTTTTTAAAAGTTTATCTAACATTTAAAATTTTAGTGGACACGTTTCCTGATGTGAATAATTGAGAATTAAGTATTGCAAAAAAAAAAAAGTTTTTAACTTCTAAGACCTCAGTCCTATTGTCAGAAAATAAAAATTGTCTTCTCAGTAACTTTAAAGTTAATTTATGATATTTCTTGAGTATTTTTATAAGATGCACAACTCTATTGGAGTAAGACTTCATACTCATATTTATGTGCATTTTATTCATGGAATTTGATTGGAAGCTAGCCCTATAATACTACCTTCACCAAGACCTATGTGGGAAAATATGTGGCCATCTCTATTTTAGTTTCAGGTTCCTCTTGATCATATATCCTGTGTAGTATTGTGGAACGCAGTTTGAGACAGCACTGTACTCATACTTACTAAGGCCATGTCAAGAGGCCCTATAAAATTGAAAACAAATAGAGGAAAAATAGTGCCTTTCAGATAGAATTTTGCAATTATCAGATCTCTTTCTTTCCAGCTTAATGTTTAAGTTTTCAAATGACATTTCAATTCTAAGCATTCAAGTTTGACATGGTATGCAGTTTTGAGTATGATACCTATTTTGTTTCTGCAAAGGATTTAGAAGCCTCAGAAAAGAACAGAGAGTTCTTTTGACCTAGAAAATGTTTTTACATATCAAATTAAAAGCCAATAGAATGATTTCAAAAGTATATTGTCACATTTCATAACTTGAAAAATTTATTAATAGACTTTTAAATGATTGATACACTCAAATAGATACTAATTCTTATAGTGATGTCATTATGGTTAATTAATTGCCATACATAATACAAGTTATAAAATAGTTTACATAAAATCACTTCTGTTACCACAAACTCTTTAAAAATATTCTGATTGGCATTTTATTTTTCCCCATTTAATTTCTAAATTATAAAGAAAACAGTCCATATTTTAAAGAATAGGAATTCCAAGACTGATCAAGTAGAGATGGGTCGTTTATCCCAGTTTTCTGAATGGACAAATTCCAAGAGTATTTTCCAAATGCACTGGGCTAGATATTTTAAATGGTGATATGTACAGTGGGTATACAATAAGTATTTTTGCTTTCATTTGTAATTAAAACAATTAAGGAAAATTAACTCTTCCTTTACTTAGTATTTAACCTATGTTTTTGGGTCCTCAATTCATTTTCTTACCTGGTTGAGATCAACAAGCTTTTATGATTTTGTCTACTTTAATTCCTTAGATTCATCAGTGTCCTTTCACATTAATAACTGTTTTGGATAAAATTTACCATTTCTAAATCATGTATACTGCTAAAAGGTTGTTTCAGGAATGATTATTCAGATTGACTTTATTGTAGAAGAAGTAAAAATAGAAGGGGTGGGGCATTATTGTTCTAAATATTCTTTAGGTAAAGTGGAGAATTGGCAATATTGTCCTCTGCAGTTTGTGTCCTGGTTTTCAGTGAGAGTGGTCTAGATAGTTTAAACCCAGAAATGAGCCAAAGGAATCTTTGACTGCAAAATGTATGACTAAATATGTTGAAATTTTCTAAGTGGGCCAGAGACAAGCTTTACCAAGAATGCATTTCTTATTTATATGACCTATGTGTATGTCCATATCATGGAATAATTAGTATTTATTGCCTGTAAGACCTCAGGTCTATCTCTTGATTTCTTCTCTAGTTGGTATCGGGGTTTGAAAAGATGCTCAGTAGCCTTTCTGTCTTTACTGGAGAATGCAGGCTGTTAGTACCTGAGGCAGATTTGAGTTCATGATAAACTGGACATAAATGGCTTTTTTAAAGGCTGTAGATGTTAATATCTTTAGATATGTGGAATACCAATGTTAGAATAGAAAGGAACTTCCTAGTAGACAAGAGGGGTCCTTTTAGGTTACCCACAAAGAATAGCTACAGAACTGTTCTACTTAGAGTAACTCGCCAAGTTTACTGCCCTTAAATTTCATTGTAGCCATACCAACTTTTGCAGCTTGTGCTTTGCGCTGTGAATCAGAAGCAACAGGAAAAGCATTGCTGACTCTTCTATAGAGTGTATCTTAGCGAACCAACTGGTGATGAGTATTATTTCAGTGAAGCATGAAAGTAAAGAATCTCCTATTTACTCCTCTGCTACAATTCTACCATCATAATTTCACCCTAGAGAATTCCCTTGTGATTGTGATGGATCTGATATAATAAACAAGTTGGAAGTTTCTAAGGCCATCAAAATACAAGATGGGTGATTAATGGAGTGCCCTTGCTTAGGTGCTGAGGTGTCTGTGTTTACAGTAGGTCTGTGTGTTCTGTGCTCTGAGCAATGTTGTCATAGTGCTGTGTGTAAACTGTGCTGTGTCAGAAATTGGGGGATTGGATGGGGCTCTAATACGGTACGATGTATGTTAAATTGTAAATGATGTAGTGTGGGGTACTGTGATATTTTAAGTGATCATTGCCTTTTCTGCTGTACAATATGACCCTTCTCATCTCTCTCATTCATTTTGCATGCCTCTGCTCACTTCTGTACAGCCACAGTTGAGGCTATTGAGGCTGAAAAAGGTACGATCAGAGTCCTTGCGCTGGGCAGAGATCTGTGGTGTGGGAGGGCATCAGAGAGGTCCTGTGGGTGTGTCTTACTCCTAGCTTGCACAGCCCAAGATGAATCAGACTCACTGACTCATCGAGTTGAAGTCACCTTCCTCTTTTTTTTAAATCACAAAGACTGATTTCATAGTGACAAGCTGGTTTTTCCCCTTGTATATTATAGTATAATATGCAACTAGCATTTAATGTTCCTGAATTCTTTAGAGTGCAGCATGTTATGCTATAATATCATAGCATTTAAAGTTGCATATAAAGATCTGATCTATGCCATATTTTGCATGATTCTGTGCTACTCAGATTATTTTTTTCCTAAGTGAAACCCCCTTTAGATAAAGGTTTGAATTTGTTTTTGCTCAGTTTCCAGTAATTCACTGAGAGTGCAGAAGCTGTCACTAGGATACATTTTTTTTCCTGTAGTTTGGGCTAGTGTTTGCTGATAGTATTGTATTCATGTATATCATGTATTGGCTTGATATTACACATTGCTAAATGCTTTGCTGCCCAACCATTTATTTGGTTCATATGCACAGACTCTGAGTCCTAGGATTCCACATTTTTAAAGCAACCAGATTGTAACCAGTAGTGTGGAAATCTATGCACATTTTAATAATGTAGAAGGCATCATTCCAGATGAAGTACATGAGAAACCATAACAATTGGAGGAGAATTGCCATTTATTTTGATTTGGGTTTCCAAAGGACATGCAGTGAATGGCCAGAGAATTAAAAACAACATCTCCTAAAATAAGAAGCTATAAGCACATTTTGCTACCAGCCAAACACAGATCTAACTCCTGGAGGCATTTCCCACCTTTCCATTTCATATTGGTGGTGATGGGGTGATGCTACCTTGACCTCCAAGATAGTTCTGAACTGCTAAATTTTAACTTCCCTTTACCTCTTCCTCCTCCAAAGTTCTTGGTACAGATTTGTATGTTGAGGATTAACCTTGTTTAGCCTCCTCACTTGCCCCCACTCTTGATGCTGTCTTACTGTGATAATCACTAGTAATGGTGATCTTGGGGTCTGAATTAGGCAATAACTGTGCAGTAGAAGTCAGACTAGGACCCTGAGGCCATTGCCTGGAGGTTGATTTTGGGGTCAGGGGAGGCTTGTTTTTGTGTTTGGGGTTTTTTTTAAAAGGCTATGCTAACACTATCATCTATGAAGCTATCATATTTATATTTAGGTTTAAATATTTCACATTTTAAGGGGAAGTCTGGAATGTGGATAGGATTCAGTTAAAGTAAGATTTAAATGTTGCTACATAGAGCTAATTTCATTCTTCTTAAAAATCATTAATTATGTTTTTGAAATCTCAGAAATGTTTTTCAATTACTGACTTATCAAATTTGCATTTTGTTAAGCAATACGAGGATTCTCTCCACCACATAGAATCTGCAGTTTTGAAGAGGCAAAGGGTTTGGATAGGATCAATGAGAGAATGCCACCCCGGAAAGATGCTGTACAGCAAGATGGTTTCAATTCTCTGAACACCGCACATGCCACAGAGAACCACGGGACTGGCAACCATAGTGCCCAGTGACCCACGGCTTCCCAGGGACTCTCACATCTCGGGCCCCAAATGGACAGATCACCCGAGGAGCTGGAGGGGTCGGCCAAGCTGACTGTAAATGTCACAGTCCCTCTGGAGAAACCATTGTGCTTTTGAGACCCCAGCCCCCTTCCTGGATGGAGGCTTGAGGGCCCTGGGACATCTTGTGCTATCTGATCAGATTGGGTCATCGCTGCCAAAGTGGGGAGCAGTGAGCAAGGGGCTTGGGGCAATTTCCAGTGGAGGGCAACTGCACCTCCAGTTATGCTTGTGGTTCACACATTTAAGTTTACAAATGAGATTTCTTTTTCCCCTCAGTAGAATTAGATTTTGTTTTTCAGCCATGACTTCAAATGTAAGCCTAAGAGCTAACATGGACTTTTTTCCCCCCTATGAAATGTCTTTAAAGGATGAATTAGCATGGTCTTAAAATACATTTCTGAGGTTACTAAGCTGTATCTTGAATTACGGGCAAAATGCTGAGAAACCGAGTTGGCGTTTATACAAAATGCAGAACCTCAGGTCTGTATTCTTAAATGTGGCTAATTCTGTAATATAGTCTTGGTATTTTTCAACTATGAATGCATCACCTATTTCTAGGAAGACTCTGTTACTTGAACACAAATCCAAAAACTAATTTAGAATCTTTTTGCCCAGGTCTTTTGAGATTTACACCCCAGAGATTTAAAAAGAAAACCTCTAAAATTTCAAAATTATGAAGAATTACAGAATTACTCATTTAAGATACTTTAACAGAAGTTTGTACATTGTCAAAGTAAATTTTAATTCAAATCATGTCTGTAAAACTTGACGTATTTTGTGTATGCATGTTTTCATTTTGCAAATATTTAATATATAGACCTATGATGTACAGGTACGACATGTATAGGTTACCTAGATATTATGAGAAATTTTAGTTTATCGTGAGTACTCAAGTTGCTTAAATAGCCACCAGGATGATTTGCTGCTGGCTTTCTATCATTTCTATGTTTTGATGCAAAGGAAATTTGAAAATGTTCTGGAAGTGTTTTTGATTAAGCAATGCAACATAGAAGAAACAATGGTTCTGTTCAATCATTCAGTTGTTAGTGGAAGCATAAAAGTCAAGACTGCATGTTGAACACTTTCTTTTGATAGTTACAGAACTGCTTGGTTAAACTAAATGGAACCATGTGCTAATTTTTCACAATTATTGACCTGTATTGATTGCCACTGTAGTTTGGTATTTCTCTTTACTCTGGTGGCCTGCTTCCCTCATGCCCTGGAATACAACTCAGAGCTCCAGGCAGCGGAACCATCTATTGTTTTGTTTGCCAGAAAGTGCACCCTGTATGGTCTCCTGTCTAAGTTGGAAATATTATGCATGTGCAGGACTATTCGAGTATTTTATAAACATTAGCACACAATAAATTCCATGCATGGGCCGCTGCTCCTATCTCTGTGTTGGGTTTTATTTGGAAGATGTAGTCTGATTTGACCTCATGCAAATCAGAAAATCCTGGTAACGGAACTGGGATATATCCTTCAGAGATTATGTCCTGGATAGTTCAATGTAATTTGGTTAATTAAATTCTGTGTTCATAAATTTATCTTTTTTTTTTTTTAAATTGTGGTTACTCTTGTTTTACGTGAGCATTAGTTAGCACTTGAGGACTGGGTGCCTGTTTTAGGCCTCCTAAATCTTAATATTTAAAATCACTGTTTCACTTAACTTTTAATTGAAAGAAAATGTTATTGTCTAGAATTTTGTTACAGTAGTATTGGAAATTTATTGAGTGTTTTAACAATAAGAAAAAAAGATACTAGTGATAGTGCATTTTCCTGACATCATATTTCTTTATTTTTTTGCCATGATCAAAATAAGTATAGAATTTTGCAAATTGAGGGAAATTACGATATTTCTCAACATTTTATAATAATATAATCATATAGCAACTTTAATTACAGTTTTCAACAATTCTTATAACGATACACATTATAAAGTATTCATTTAACTTGAAATGTATATACTTGCCTAATTCCCGGTAACAAACAGAACTCAAATTATTGATTGTTACACTTTCTACTTGTTGTAATATTAACTTGCATACCGGTCTGTGAGCTGCCTTTAAAGTTATTATGCACAGTGCATACCTTAAAGATTCTTTTTGATGTTACTGTTTTCTGAAAACTATGCATCTCTAAATTAGCTTAACTAGTACATCAGGTACCAGGAACTTCCTTAGCCCTGAGGTCCATCACTAGGGTTATATTGTGTTCGTAGGAATCATGGGTAAATGTAAAGCATCATTAGCAAACTAAGAATTTTATGTTGATGGGTAAAAATAAAAAAGGAGAAAGTAATAAAAAGGAACAGAACTGAGAAAAAGTGGTATACATGAGGAGTGAGAGAATATCACCCAATGCCTCGCAGACCACACTTCCTACCTGTTGAATAAGGAACCTCTTTCTTCTAGTCTTTCTTTATAACTTTCACAACGAACCATACAAGTATTTTTAAGTTTGGTGTTTTTTTTTGTGTAACCCATGATGAGTGCAATTCGGGTCTATTAGAGCAAACAGTAGAGATGGTAAAATATAAATTACTATTCAATATCAATTTTTTTCTATATATTCAAACATGATACTTCTGAGTTAGAAAAGATAATCTCTGACTTCTTGTACCTTCGGTAGTTCAGCCATTATTAAAAGAACTCAAAACCTTTCAATGTTCTGCCAGTTAACATTTGAAAGTGGCCTGAAACCTTTGCTTAAAATGAATCACCCCATCTTATTCAGGATTTTTGCCCATTGCAACTGATTTTCCTTTGTTCACAGCTGTTCTACACAATCTTATGTAATGTTCTGTTGCATCCTTAACACTTTTCTTCCACCTCCCCTGCTTGTAATTTGTGCTCTATATAGTTCGGGGTTCTTTTGGAATCCATTCTCTGCCTCTGTTCATGTGTATATTTGATTTGCCACATTCCAGGACCTCATTGCAAGTCATTCTGCTGTCCAGTGTGACGGAAGCAGGTAAGTGACATAGCTGGCGCCAGATGGAAGCAGAAAATCGGAGCTTGCAGTCATATAGGACCAGTGCCCTAGGTTCTGGAGCTTGATAACTCTAAGTGAAAATGAGAGCTAGGAATGTGGAATTCCCTGGATTGGCATCCATTCTAGGAAGGAATCAGATGTTTGAGTTGATTCTTATTTTCTGTTCCTAGAAATAGTATGCATCTTTAGTCATTAATATTTTGGTCTTGCTTACTTTCATATTCCAGAAATAGTTACAGTAGTCCCCCCTTGTCCATGGTTTCGCTTTCCATGGTTTCAGTCAATTGTGGCCCGAAAATATTAAATGGAAAATTCCAGAAATAATTCCTAAGTTTTAAACTGCATGCCATTCTGAGTAGCATGATGAAAACTCATGCTATCCGCTCCATCCCACCCAGGACATGAATCATCCGTTGGTCCAGTATATCCACACTGTATATGCTCCCACTGGTCACTTAACAGCCTTCTCGGATATCAGATCAGCTGTCAAGGTATCACAGTACTTGTTCAAGTAACCCTTATTTTCCTTAATAATGCCACATTCACATAACTTTATTACAGTATATTGCTATAATTTATTAGTTATTGTTAATCTCTTACTATGCCTAATTTATAAATTATCATAGGGATGTATGTATAGAAAAAACATGGTATATGTAGGGTTCGGTCCTGTCGGAAGTTTCAGGCATCCACTGGGGGTCTGTCTTGGAACATATCCCCGGTGGATAAGGGCAACTACTCTATTTCTCTTTTGAAATAAACAAGTGGAATGTCCCTGATGACATTCACTCAGAAAGTGCCTTGCTCTCCTTTCAGGGAAAGGGAATTGTACAAATTAATTCTGGATGTTTCCCCTAAAATTGATTTCCTTTCCTACCATGAAATGACCGTTTCTATTCTTTCTTGGGTATTATATTTGTACTTAAGCCTAGATTCGTCATTGTTGAGATATACTTGAGCAGTTTGTTATTCTAAAAAGGACTTTGGACTTGGGGAAACTCATCCTGGCTCTACACTGAAATCCAGAAATCCAGGGGTTCCTGTTCTTCTGGGCTGGTGCTTACCTTTTCCAACCAAAGCTTGATTTCTGAAGAAATCCCAAGGGTTTTTTCCTGACACTGTAGCCTGAGAGCAGAAATGCTGCCGTGGTGAGAGGTCCAAGAAGCAGTAGGTTTCATCTTTCCTCAGTCTGCCTGGCCTTTGGTGAGATTGGGAGTGTTGACAGAGTTCTGAGCCTTCTTGGCAGAGAAGGAAGGTCAGCAAGAGAGAAGTTCATGGACAAGAGACCTGGTCCCTACTTACCTCGTTACGGAGAATTAAGCGTGTCTGTCTGGTTGGCAGGGCACACCTAACCACAGCGTCCCAGCATTTCAGCAGTTTGCAAAGGAAGGTGATATGAAGGGACAGCTGCAAGTCAGCCACAACTTAGATCTGAAGAGATCAAGCATTCACTTCACTTGGAAGAAATAGAGAAGGAAGGAAGCCGAGGGCTTAGCAGGGTAAGTTACTTTTCCATCAGCCAGTTTGCTTGCATAGATTATAGTTGAGGAAAGTATTTAACACTCCAGGGAGTGTTAATCACTGATTAAGCTTCTGAATGTGGTTGTAAGAGGATGTGCCTAATGGATTTCTCCTTTTCTCTTTTTCTTTCTCAACCCCTTTGAGGGTCCCCAATGACTAGGCTTTACTCCCCTTCTCTTCCCTTCTTCTCCAAAGATGTTTTGTATTTGCTGGTGAATTAGAGAAAATTAGATGTGCCTTCCTGGTCAGGACACAGGATGACTGTGGTTTAGGTAAAACTTAAGGCTTTTGGTGGAAGGAGGGAGAAAGGTGGGAGACGTAGGTCCAGGAATAGGCCAGTAACTTAGAGGATTTGGAGGTGAAGGATAGGAGTTTCTCTAGGCTATCCAGTTCATGTCTCCTCTCTGCTCCAGTCCTTCCTGTTGGTGTTTTATATGCTGGGAATAAATTAGAGCCCAAGTCACTAGGGGTGGCTAGAAAAACGTTAAAATGATTCCCTTTCTAGGTAGGGTAGACCCTGAACTCTGGAAAATTCTGGAAGCTTACTATAGATAATTTTTGCCAACTTCTCCTTTGTCCCCTCGGTTTTTTGCCTTCATTTCTCTGTCCCCTCCCCCACCTTGACCTTGGAGGGGATTCTAGGGCTCATTGTAGCAAATTTAGAACCAGGGAAACTGGGTCTGGGATAGAGGTACACAAATTCAGACATGAGCCTGATGATATATGTAGGTGCAAGTGCAAAGACCCAGCTCCTTCGTCTGACCTTCTTACTACCCTGCCAGCAAATTAACTCATTTGTATCATGAACCCACTCTAGACGCAGGAAACTAGGACATCAGGGCTTTCACCAGCACCACTTCTCCCCAAGCTGCGTGACTTGACTTCCAGCCAGTTCAACCAACTCCCAGAGAGCCAAGAGTTAATCTTCCGTTGGAGGAAGACCTATCTTGGGCAAGGCAGATAAGTAAGGCTGTACCTTTCTGGCCTTACTGGACTCCCACTGCAGCATAAGGACTTTTGACTCAATATCAGGGAGATATTTATTATTACTCCTGGGATTTAAGACTCTTGAGTTGTCTCAAAGATACTGTCCCTCCCTACCTAAATAAAAGATGAGTCCATTCTTTCCAGGTTTAAGGTGTTATCTTGCCTGAGGGGGCTGGGTAGATAGAGCAGATACATGTTTCTCGAAATGCAATGATTATGGAAATATGAGGAGAATGTGTGGTGATTAAAAATGGAGGAAAGAAGAGTCATGTCACTTGTTGGAAATGGGGTCCAAACGTGTGAAGGCAACAATTCCATCCACCCTTTTGTAAAGGGACGTGACTCTTAAATCCTAAAATATCATTAAGTCTAATTTCTTCTTTATTGGTGGGAATTTAGAAGGTATGGTATGCATATGAGCTTAGCTAACTCGGTTCTGTGCAGTGAAACTATCCATTGATTTGTGGGATGAGGGGAGAGATGAAAGCGGTGGAATGAAAGGATGAGGAGAAAGAAAGTACAAAGGAAATTACAAATTTGTTCCTCCGTTAACTTGAGGAGAGGGCTTTGCAAGAGCCATGTTGTAACAGAATGGATATTAGCTGGATGATTCCGGGAGGGTTTGTTTTACCACCTACATCTTAGCTGAATGATAATTCTGGAGTTTTTTTGTAACAAATCTGATCCAGAAGGATTATATGTCAGAATATTTTTGTCACAAAATATGATCCCTGATTTGGACTTTAATAGTTACCTCATTCACAGTAAAACCAACCACTATCAGTATATTTATCCTTATTTCCCTGTCCCCAGAGGCAGTGAATCTGGGGATTAATAACGTATTAGCTTCTCCATCTTTATGGATACCTTTTTTTTTTTTAAATTGAGGTCTTGAAATTGATAGGTCTTTGAAATTCACATTAACAAAATCCTTTTAAAGTGAGCAATTAAATGTCGTTTAGTACATTCACATTGTTGTGTGGAACCACCACTTCTGTCTAGTTCCAAAACATTTTCATCACCCCAAAAGAAAACTCCATAACCATTAGTCAGTTACTCCCCATTCCCTCTTCCACCCAGCCCTGGCAACCATGAATCTGCTTTCTATCTCTAGATTTACCTATTATTGGTATCTCATACAAATGAAATCATATAATGTGACCCGTCTGTGTCTGGCTTCTTTTACTTAGCATAATATTTTTGAAGTTCATCCATGTTGTAGCCTATATGAGTACTTCATTCCTTTTTGCGGCTGAATAATCCATTATATACATACCAAAATTTATTTATTCATCTGTTAGTGGACTTTTGGGTTCTTCTTTTTGGCTATTGTGATTAGTGGTGCTATGAACATTTGTATATACGCATTTGTTCAAGTCCCTGTTTCCAATTATTGTGGGTATATACCTTGAAGTGAAATTGCTGAGTCATATGGTCATTCTCTGTTTAACTTTTTGCAGAGTGGTCATACTGGTTTTCATAGTGGCTGTACCATTTTACTTTTCTACCATCAGTACACAAAGGTTGCAATTTTTCCACATCCTTACCAACACTTGTTATTTTTATTTTATTTTTTTTATAATAGCCATCCTAAAGGATGTAAAGTGATACCATGTGGTTTTGATTTGCATTTTCCTAATGATTAGTGATGTTGAACATCTTTTCATGTGCTTTTTGGCAATTTGTATATTTTCTTTGGAGAAATGTCTGTTCAAGTCTTTTACCCATTTTTTAATTGACTTGTTTGGTGGTGTTGAGTTTTGGGAGTTATTCATGTGTTCAGGATATTAATCTCTTATATATGATTTGCAAATTCTTTCTTCCATTCTGTGGATTTTGATTTTACTCTGTCCTTCGATGCACAAAAGTTTTTAATTTTGATGGTCCAACTTATCAGTTTTTCCTTTGTTGCCTGTACTTTTGGTGTCACATCCAAGAATTTGCCTAATCCAGTATCATGAAGCTCTCTCCCTATGTGCTTTTCTAAGACTTTGTAGTTTTAGCTCTTATGGTTAGGTTTAGACTCAATAATCAGGCTCAAGCCATTTTGTTTCATTAATTCTCAGAATGTTCCCGTCGACATTTCTGTGTTCAAGCTCTTTTCTGTCTAGAATTCCTTTTTTCCTATCTCCTTGTATTCAAAATATTACCATCTTTTATGGTCCAGCTGCTCCCTGCTTCATAAAGTCTTTCTATAGCTCATCAACTAAAGAGACTTTCTTCTTCTATTTCCCAATAGTGCTTTAGTTTCACTTTTCTTATAGGATTGATATGT
This sequence comes from Rhinolophus ferrumequinum, assembly GCF_004115265.2. Taxonomy (NCBI): domain Eukaryota; kingdom Metazoa; phylum Chordata; class Mammalia; order Chiroptera; family Rhinolophidae; genus Rhinolophus; species Rhinolophus ferrumequinum. Next base: position 50,928,060 of record NC_046299.1, on the reverse strand, counting down.
TGTCTTACACTATAGTTTACATTTAATCTCTAAGACATTTAGATGTGAAGTATATTTTTCATAACTTTTTCCATTTAGTGTTTTGTGAATGATTTTATGTTTATAACTAAATATTTATTGATTGAATGGATGTTTTTACTTTGCCCAATGCAGTCCCTTTTGTTTACTCAGCCCTTGTGGAAGGAATGAGAGAAGATAAACCAGGAAAGGAGGACATCACAGAGTTCCTGATAGGTAGTGGGTGGGTGTAGACTTAGTTCTACTTCAAAACTCACCTCTTTAGGAAATTTTTCTCATAATTTGCCTAACTTACGTTGACTGTATAACTCTTAGCATTGTGGTGCCCATTTTGTATTGTATTTAAATTCTATTTCTTGGCGTATTATGTATAAATGTGATGATAGGTCTTTTAAAATGAATGTTACTTTGCCAACTAGATTAGATTGACTAATTCTCCAATTAGATGGTAGTTTGGGGCAGCCAAAACTTCTGTTGTTTTTTCCTCTGTTTTAAATTGATTTTTAAAATACACTAATAATATATGAATATGCTCTTTGTATAAAAAAGTCAAACATTACAATTATCTAAAGTCCCCTTTGATCAACTCAGTATCCCTCTGAGTTAATCACTGTTAATCGGTTTTATGAGCCCTGCCAGACCTTTTTCTATGTATTGCTTACATACATATTTTTATTATATATCGAACTTCATACGTAATTATCTCCCCTCTGTTTTTCACAACTGCCTGTAGTGATCAATGATCAGTAGATACGAAATCTTTACTGATACCTGGGTCTAAAAGACCGGAATGAGAAGTGAAAGATCAAACATGTGAAAACATGTCATACGTATCCAGCTTGCAAAATTCCATTCCATATCTTGTTTACATATGTAGTCCCCAGGTATCATTGGACAGGCCATGGCTCCACGTCCCCGGCGACGAAGGCACAAGAAGTCCCGCTCTTCGGTGGCTCCCATGGTTGAGACCCCTGTGCCTCTGACTGTCTCAAAACCTGGCCCTAGCATTGATGCACTTGGCTTCCACTCCTTGGAGAATAACGTTCCTGGCCTACCCCAGCTGATTCTTCAAAAACTGAACATGAAAAGCTATGAAGAATACAAGTGAGTGACTAACTGTGGGAGAGCTATACATTGTTTCTGGATAGAAGTGATTTCAAAAGGTGGAGAGGGAGTCTAACTTGGGGATTATGGAGTATTTGCAATGAGGGATTTTCTCATCCTCAATTTTGCCAGTTTTACTACTGTAGAAATTTAAGAAATATAATTTGCTTATGTGAGAAATGATGGGAGTAGGTGAAAATATGTAGAAGGCAAGGTTGGGGTCATGGCAGATTTTGGAGATATTCTTTTTCCTATTGCCACTCCTCCATGCTGTCTCTACAGGTTGGTGATAGATGGGGGTACTCCTGTATCAGATTTTGGATTTCGATGCCCTCAAGAAATGTTCCAGAAGATGGAGGACACATTCCGATTCTGTGCTCACTGTAAAGCACTCCCTAGTGGCCTTTCAGACTCCAAGGTCCTCCGGCACTGCAAGAGGTGACTAGTCAGTGGATAATAGGGGAGACATCCAAGAAATGATCCGGTTCTAAGACCTCGTTGTGGGAGGAAAGGTCTGAGAGCTTTCAGAATAACTTATGGCCCACTCCTCACCCAGGCCACAGAGAGATTAGAAAAGGGTTGGATTCCTGCTTATTTTTGCTGTTATGGGGTGGTTAGGCAGAGACCACAGTACAATTCTCTCTACCTTCCTCCTCTTCAGTCCTAAAAGGGTAAGAACACAATCTGTTCTGGGAAGGTTGGGGTTGAGCCATAACCTTGATCAGAGGGCAGCCACAAACACCTGGTGTTATTTTTTTCTGTAAGGGGTAGAAGAAGTGAGTTGTGGCTGGTAGAGACTGAGGTGTCACTCAGACCCAAAAGAAAAGTTACATTCCATATCTCTCCTGCCTCTCCTGCTTAAAGAAATCCCCAGATTTGGGGCATTTGCCGTCATTTCTCTCCCTACCTTCTTTATCCAGTAATCTTTCTTCTTAGGTGCAGGACTGTCAATTCCCTTCCCCAGATATCCCCCAATCACCTTTGAGGTATAGGAACATCTCTTTCTGGGCTCATTCTCTCAGGTGCAGAAATGTCTATTACTGTGGTCCAGAGTGTCAGAGGACAGACTGGCCAGCACACAGGAGAGTCTGTCAAGAGCTGCGTCTCGTAGCTGTGGACCGTCTCATGGAGTGGCTTCTGGTCACAGGTGGAGTGGTGGTATTGGGAACCTCTGCCATAATGGTCAAAGGTGGTCATACTTGGAGACAGATATGAAAGCATGTTGTTATGAGGAAAGGAGGAGGAGCTGAGTGGAACAGGGTTGTGGGCTATTCCTGGTCACAGGTTGGGAGAGTGAACAGAGAGGGAATATTGAAGCCAGGGAAGGATTTGGTCACTTCTTGTTCCTTGTTCCCTGCAGGTGATTTTGTCCTACCCTCGGGACATTGGTCATGGCCGACGGAAGTTGTGCAGGGCTGGGACACCTGGTTTTCTATGCGGCATTTACAGCTAGATGCTACACTGGATGCTGTGCTGGGTAGTCATGCCATGGCCACCCTGTGGGCCAGTGTAGGACGGCCAAGGCCAGACCCAGATGTCCTGAAGGACTCTTTGAAGCGACTGCTGACAGATGCCCTGTCACGGCCCTTGACACTGGGCCTTGGGCTTCGGGCTTTGGGCATAAATGTTAAGAAGACTGGAGGAAGCACCATTCATGTAGTTGGTGCTTCCCATGTGGAGACATTCCTCACTCGCTCCGGGGACTATGATGAGCTTGGTTACATGTTTCCTGGACACTGTGGCTTCCGTATAATCATGGTGGGTGTAGATGTAGCTGCCGGCTTTTCAAAGAACACCTCAGCTTCCCCCCTGGAACCTGGCACAGTTCAGCTTAGTGGCCATAGGGGCCTCTATCATAACTTCTGGGAGGCGCAGGTAGAGACGGGGCAGAGCGCCCGTCCAGACTTGGTGGCGGCATTCCATCCAGGTGAGAGTCATTGGTTCAGGAGAATACTGGGTGGGTCCTCTGGGCGTTTTCCATCCTGACTCTTTTATCTTTGGAATCCCATTCATTTGGCCAGGTAAACACAGTGTGATGAGGACCTTGTTGATCATTAGCCATATGTGTTACACCTGGGTTCAGAATTTTCTACTGAAGAACCTGGGGTGGGTGATAGTGGTAAAGGAGCATTAGCAGTTAGCAAGGTGAGGGTCAGGGTAGACACAAGCGGAGAATTATCTTGCTTAGGGTCTACCGCAGCCTTTCCCCTCTCTATTCCCATCTCAATTATTTTTTTCCCTTCTCAATTTTTGTTCCTTAGGTTTCCATGCTTCTCCGGACTTGATGGAGGCTTGGGTGCCCACCCTTCTGCTACTTCGTGATTATGAGATCCCTACTTTGATTACTGTTTACAGGTTTCGATCTTTTCTTATTTGTGATATCTCCCCGACTTATTCACACCTCTATATAGATGAGCTTATTGCTCTCCCCCTTGCCCATCTTCTGCCTTCTGGTGAGGAATTTCTTCCTTCCCACAATTGGCTTTCACATCCCCTTGGAGCAAAAGCTTGTTATGTTAGTTAATCTGGTGATTCGTGAGACATTTGGGAGGGAGGGATAGTCCTTGCCTCGTGTAGTCTTAGGTAATTTTGGGGCTTGATGAGTCCAGGAATGTCAAGTTCTGAGCTATTCCCATCTCCCTCATAATCAGCAGAACAATTTTTCTTATCTGTCTCCCATAGCCAACAGGAGCTGGCAGCCTCTTTGCAGATTCTGGTGGACCTGGATACACACATCACTGCCTATGGAGCTAACCCTTTCACGTCCCTCAAACCTGAACAGGTCTATTCCAACCCCAACAAGCAGCCAGTATACAGCAGTGCCTACTATATCATGTTTCTTGGAAGCTGCTGCCAGCTGGGTCAGGGGCAATTAGAAGAGAAAGTAGATGGTGGGCTTTAAATAGCTGGGCGGGGTTCTGACTGGATGCCTAGAGAAGAGGGAGGTTGTGATGAAAGTACCCTCCCTGCTGATGCCAGTTTGTCACCAACTTTGAAACCCACATTCACTTGTCCAGGTAAAGGTTCCAAGCTGAATGGCAGCTCCCTATGTGATGTGACTCATTTCCAAGAGCTTAGCTGCTAATAGCTTCTAGAGACAGGATTCTCTCTACCTAATGTGTGGCGAGAGGCTTTGCTGTCAGGCTTTCCAGAGCCTGTAGTTCCTAACAGTTTCCTTTGTGAGAAAGTTACACCTTTTGACTCGAACCAGATCACACCGAGGAGAAGAACCAGATCTCACCGAGGAGAAGAACGACACCTTATTCCGAAAAAGACTTCTTTCTTATCCAGCAGTTTGGGTTAAAAAGTGGAGAGGCGTGAATGACCTGACGTGGTGCAAGAATGGGCAAGTCAGAAAAGTGGTTGGGAACCTGGGGGAGGGTGGGCATACTGTTCTGTTTCCTGGCTTTTTCGAGGCAAATGTTTCATTTTCCTATTTTCTGTTGGGGGCTTCTAACCTAGAGCAGCTTTTTGCCCTGGTGTTGTATTTTAGATATTCCAAGTTATGTCAGACTTTATTTGAATATACTGGAATTCTTTGTGAATCACTTAGTCTATACCACAATAAACTCAGTTTGGGGCTTACATCACTTGTTTTATCTTATTTCCTGTTCACTGACAAGTATTACTTATCTACATATAACACCCCACAGTTGGAGGTTTCTCTCTTGTCACAGGAGTGATTAAGTTCAGCTCTCTGTGTAGGCCTGCCATTCTCAACCACTCCCTGACTAGTGTCTGCCTTCTCTCCTCACACGCTCAGGATTAGGACTTTCCCTAGGTATTCATGCCTACAACCTTGCCATGACCTCTGCGCCCCACCCCAACCCTGACACATACCTAGACATTCTTATTGCCCACTCTGATATGGGGGATGTTAGAATTCATTGATTCATTCAAAATATTTTGTTAGTACCTACCATGGGAAAGGTACTGTATTAGGGCTTTTGAGGAGATACAAAGCTGAATGAGAGACAGTCCTTATTTTTAACCCAGGAAGGGAAATAACGCATATACATAAATACCCTTACAAGATGCAATGTGGAATAGGAACCGTGAGAGAGGTCTGCAGTACTAAGAAAATGGAACGAAAAGAGGGATCGCTTTGCTAAGTGACACGGAAGGTTTTGTGAATTAGAATTTTATGAACTAGATGGGCATTTCAGGGCATTTCAGGACAATAGGACAATAGCAAAAGCTTAGAGGCCCCAAAGCATAGAAGGTATTTTAGGTGGATTAGCATAATGCCAGTCTGGGAGGTAGACTGGGACCAGATTATAGAAGGAGCATAGCCAGCTGGTCTGAGTGTGAATCCTAGGGCAACCACCAAATAATTTTGTGCCCGTGGGAAAGCTAAACTTCTTTGTTTCCTTAATTTCCTCATTTGTAAAGTGGGGATAATGTCTAGTATCCAGAGTTTCATTAAGAGTTTGATAAATGAGCATGTTTGCAAAGTTGGAGGACGCACAGATCCCTATTTCAAAACTTGCCACCAAGCAACAGTAATCAAGACAATGTGGTACTGGCGTAGGATAGACATAGAGCGATGGAATAGAATTGAGAATCAAGAAATAAATCCTTACATTTATGGTCAATTGATTTTTGATAGGCGTGCCAAAACAATTCAATGGGAAAAAAATAGACTTTTCAACAAATGGTACTGAGACAACTGGATAGCCACATGCAAAAGAACAAAGTTGGACCTTCACCTCACACAATATAAAAAAATAAACTCAAAATGGATCAAAGACCTAAAGAGTTAAAACTATATAGCTCTTAGAAGAAAACGGGTAAATCTTCATGAAGTTAGTTAGGGTAATGACATCTTAGACATAACACCAAAAGCATAAGTAACTAAAATAAAAGTAGATAAATTACACTTTATCAAAATTAAAAACTGCTTCAGAGGATACCATAAAGAAAATAAAAAGAATGGGAGAAAATATTCATAAATCACATATCTTAATGAATGGTAGCTATTATTGAATACATAACACTGAATTTTATTCAACAACAAACAGATTGAACTGGCAGTACTGTGTAAGATGGTTTGATGATGAAAAAACCAATTGGGATGCTATTGTCATGGTTCAGGTGATTTAATGCAGGTGTCGGCTAAGGTAATAGTAATGGGCATGGGAAAGAAGAGGTAATTTCTAGCTATGACAAGTGAATAAATAGATGGTGATTTTGTAGATAGAAGAACATGGAAGTAAAACCTACCGGGTTTGGTTACTGATTGTGATGGATGAAATGGGATATATCTATTAGAGTCTAATCAGGAGACAGCATATAGTAACAGATGACACAAAAATTTCCAACTTAATAGAATGGTAATGATAGTACGTAAAAGTCTAAATACCTAGCTTCATAATAAGTGCTGAGGGTTCTAAGATGGCTTTTGCCCTTTTAAAGTGTTTACAGTTCAATAGGAGAAGACTGACATAAGTAAGGGCAATATAATAGGGTTAGATTTCCAAAAGTCAGCAGATGATGTGAAAAAAATTTTTTTTTTCAAAACTACATTGAAAATCCCTTAGCACTACATGGGATTTCAACATATCCTCAACAGGTCTATTAGTTTTTCTTCCAGTACTGGAAACAAATCTCTGTTTATTTAGTGTATCACCAGATGAAATAGTTGGCTTGCATTTTGGGGGCCCTGTTGTAGTCAATCAAATACCTACTGAATATTTATTACTAGTCTCGAGAGAGATCGCTGTGTTCAAGGAGCTTACATGCTAGCGGGGGGAAACAAACAGTAAGCATGCAGAATTTCAGATGCTTTAAAGTGCTGTAAAGAAAATTAAACAGGGTAACGAGTGTGTATAACTGGCAGTCGTGTTGATGGCAGTGGCCACTCGTGATGCTACAATGTTTAGGGAATAACTACCTTTCTGAGGTGATGGATGGCATTTGAGATGACAGTGGGGAACATTCCAAGCAGAAGCAATAGCAAGTGCAAAGAACCAGAGAATCTCTGGTGTGTTCGGGCACAAGCTTGGTATGTTTGGACAGAAAGCAACTTTGACCAGATTTAGTGATTGAGAAGAAAGGTGATGAGGGATGAGATCAGAGGTAGGCGGGGGCCAGTTACATGGGGCTTAATAGACGATAGCTGGGAGTGTGGATTTTACTCTGGTTCCAGTGGGAAGCTATTGGAGGAGTTTAATCAAGGGAATGATCTGATCCAATTTATTCTTTAGAAAGATTACACAGGAGTGGTGTTTTGTTTTGTTTTGTTTTGTTTTCTAACCTCAGTACTATTTACATTTGGGGCTGAATAATTCTTTGTTGTAGGGGGCTCTTCAATGCGTTGTAGAATGTTTAATAGCATCCCTAGCCCATTTGGTACTGGTAACACCCTCCCCGCCCTCCCCCAGCCCCCCGTTGTGACAACAAAACATATCTTCAGACATTACAAGATGTCCCCGGGGGGACAAAATTACTCTCTAACAACACAAAGTAGACTCTGACACAGTGGAATGTTCACGTTAGGAGAAGCATAGTGGCTCCTATTTCACAGGAATCCTGGAGCTCATGATGATCTTCAGAGGTGTTATGTTTCGGTTTTGCTAAGTTTATGTGGTTGAATACAGGTAAGTTAAATGCTCATGGGCTATGACTCCACTGTTAAATGTGCCATAGCAGACACCTATAATAGGTTCAGTTGGGTGCAAAAAGGGAGTAGTTAAGTCTACCCAAGGGAAGGTAAGGAAAAGCAGGAGGAGGTGTGGAAAAGTATTTGAAGCAGGAAGGAGATGGGCAATCTTTGAGTTTCTTAGTAGATGGATAATACTTTCTAGGCAGAAGACACATGAAGAAAGGGCCTCTGACCCTGGAGGGCCTTGTATGTGTGTAGAGAGCCCCTGAAAAGTGTGTTTTTATATGAGCAAGAGTGACTCCATTTTGTGTGAGAAAGAGTCGCTCCATCTGGACACTGAGTGCTGTGGAAATTCCCCGTGAAGATAAACAACCACCTAATGGACAGTGCAGCAGCTGCATGGACTGATAGGTCCTGTGAGGACTGATAAGGTGACGTCATATGGCTCTATTGAAGTCCTTAAGAACCCAGGACTTTGACAGCTCGGGGAACCAGTCTCGACTGAGTGATGACCACATTGCTTCTGTGCTCTAAAAACCTGCTTGCTCCATCAGACTCAGACTGAACCTCTGCCAGAGCGACCTCCCGGGCCAGCAGCCCTGCACACCGGATTCTGATGGATTCTGTGACAGGTTCATTATCAAAATACTTTATTAAATTGTTATTGCTATGTTGATGGCCATATTGCTATGATTATATTATGCTGTGATATTGATGTTAAGGAGGCTATTCCTCCCACTGCATTTTCTGTGTGAATAAATGAGCTTATTGAAAGGCACTCGACTTGTGTGTTTGCCTTAATTCTCGCTTGAAGCCACGGCTACCGCGGCGGCCTCAGTCAGTGCCAGGTAGATCCTGGGGGTCTGAGAGCCTCTCAGCGGTTTGTCCTTCTGACTTGCTGGAAGAGACTGCAGCACGGTCTATGAGCCTAGCTGGCGCTCTTGGCAGCATGTCAGGAAAGAAGGGTGAATTGAAAGGATGAAGTGGGAAATCGAGTGGTAGTGTCTGAAGAGGCCATTGGATAATTGGGCCTATAGCTCAGGAAAGTGGGCTGGAAATAAGAGGTTGGAAAATACCCTCTTAAGGTGATAGTTAAGTCAGAGGGAGGGGTGGGGATGAGATCACCAAGGGAGTGAAAAAGAGTAAAGACAGGCCTCTTAGAGAATGCTTAAATTCTGGAGGTCTCTGGGGGCAGATTGGATAGAAAGGCCTGTTACCGTGTTTTCCTGAAAATAAGCCCTAGCCAGACAATTAATACAAGAACTGGATTGGTTCTTGTATTAATTTTTGCTCCAAAAGGTGCATTAGAGCTGATTGTCCGACTAGGGCTTATTTTCAGGGAAACGGTATTTGCCAGGTAAACAAACTTGTGGAAGCTGGGGAATGAATGCTGGGTACCCAAAGTATTGTGCAGTTTTATTTAAATTTGACTGTGACTCTCCTTAAGTACCTTCTACTTCTCTCTTCTTTTGGGGATATTTATATCTTGCTCTTTCCACTAAAAATTTTAATCCATCCTATCCCACTCCCTTGAAGAAGCTTTTGGGTCGAAAAGCGTATAGAGTAACAGGTTGATGGTTCTCAAATGGTAGTTACAAAATATTCATGGGGATGTAAAGTATGGTATGGGGAATATAGTCAACAATATTGTAAAAACTGTAGTGTCAGCTGGGACTACTTCATAAATTATTGGGGGGATAACTTCATAAATTATACAAATGTCTAACCACTATGCCGTACGTCTGAAACTAAAAAAAATAATAACATGAATGTCAACTATAAAAAAAATAGGCAGGGGATGTAAAGTACAAAAAAAGAACGAACCACCTGGAGGGCTTGTTAAAACTGCTAGAGTTTGAGTCAGTTGATCTAAGGTGGAGCCCAATAATTTACATTTCTGTCAAGTTTCCAGATTTGTGGTCTGGGGACCACATGTTGAGAACCATTGTAAAAGGTAGCTAGATTTTGCTCTGAAATACAAACTTTCTTAATGAGTTTAAGATATTGGTTTGGGCCCTTGAAAATGCCTCAAATGTTTAACGCTAGTGTGTGTGTCAGATGACGGGGCTCTAGTGTGAAGAGAGCCTAGAATCACCACACAACTCTTCTGTCATGGTTTTGATTAGTCTATCTCGAGTTTCGGCTATCTAGGAACTCCAATAAATATTAATCCATTCACAGAGGACTAATAAAAGGCACCTCCTTGTCCTTAGAAGATACTAGGGAGGATGGCATATACGAGGTCTGACCATTAAGTCCGCGAACTTGCCACGGTGCGCTTACATTGGCAACACTGTAGAAACAGCTCGGGAAGGTTTCCTAACCTTGGAATATCAATGTCTCACAGCTGTGTTTGTGTTGACATGTGGCCGTGTCTTGCTGAGTGACATTCATTACTGTTGCATGTTTTTGTGTGCTGTCCTGAGAATGTCTGAGCTTGAATTAGAGCAACGAACAAACATTAAATTTCTTGTTAAACTTGGGAAGAGTGGAAGTGAAATCAGGGACTTGTTAGTCCAAGTTTATGGGGATAATGCCATGAAGAAAACGGCAGTGTACAAATGGATTAAATGTTTTTCCTAGAGGAGGAACAGAGGTTCAGGGTGGCCAGTAACGAGCAGAATCGACAAAAACATTGCAAAAATTCATCGAATTGTGCGTCAAAATTATCGATTGACTATGAGAAGCATAGCAGACCAAGTAAACATCTATAGAGAAACAGAAAAATCTTAACTGAATATCTTGGAATGAGAAAGGTGTGTGCGAAAATGGTCCTGAAGGAGCTCACTGATGAACAAAAGCAAAGGAGAGTCGAAGTTTGCCAAGACCTTTTGGAGAGGCAAGACAATGTTTTGGGCTGTGTTGTCACTGGTGACGCAACATGGGTGTACCAATACGACCCTGAAACAAAGCGTCAAAGTGCACAATGGAAGTCAGTTCTCCATGACCAGAAAAGTTCCATCAGTCCAAATCGAGAGTCAAAACGATGTTGCTAACCTTTTTTGATATCAGAGGGATTATTTATTATGAATTTGTACCAACTGGACAAACAGTTAACCAAGTTTACTATTTGGAAGTGCTGAAAAGGCTGCGTGTAAAAGTTAGATGAACTGAACATTTTGCCAACAATTCATGGCTCTTGCATCACGACAATGCACCAGCTCACATGGCACTGTCTGTGAGGGAGTTTTTAGCCAGTAAACAAATAACTGTATTGGAACACCCTCCCTACTCACCTGATCTGGCCCCCAATGACTTCTTTACTGGAAGATAAAGGAAATATCAAAAGGAAGACATTTTGATGACATTCAGGACATCAAGGGTAATACGGTGACAGCTATGATGGACATTCCAGAAAAAGAGTTCCAAAATTGCTTTGAAGGGTGGACTAGGCACTGGCATCAGTGCATAGCTTCCCAAGGGGAGTGCTTCGAGGTTGATGTAGTGATATTCAGCAATGAGGTCTGTAGCACTTTTTCCAGGATGAGTTCCCGAACTTAATTGTCAGTCTCCTAAGAGGTTGATGAAGCCGCATCTGGCCTCCCAGTCTGAGCCCTCATCTGCTACCCACTGAAGGGGCTCCGGGATTCTTCAGAACCGCTGCAACTTCTCAAGTGAGTTGCTTGAGAGCCCAAACGGGTTTGGGGCTTGGTCCGTGGGATCGAAAAATGTGATACAACTGGTTGCTCCACCTGAAGGGCCGTCTACCCCACAGGTGGAGCTGCAGGGCGGGGACAAGGGAAAGCCCGAGCCCCGGTCCCAGGGCGGCGCCCTCCTGCCCCAGGGGCGTTCCCCGCTGCGCTGGCGATCTTAACGGGCTCGCGCGGAGGCCCCCGGGCCCCGCCCTCCCCGGGCCCGCCCCCGGCTCCATCTTGCGGGCGACCGGGTTGGGTTGTGACGCTGCTCTCGGGAATCAGGTGAGGAACGGCGCCCCCTACCCTTGCCACCCCCCTCGACCCCCTTAGCCATCCCGCCCGGCCCGCTCTGAGCCCCGCTGTCCCCGAGCTAGCGCGGCCCCGAGTGTGTCCCCGCGCCAGGGGGCGGTGGAGGGGCCTGTGGGCCTCCCTGGGCGGGCGACTAGATGTGCGCGTCTCGGCCCCCCGGCTGATCGGTGGGGACTTTCGGGCGGGGGCGCATTGGGGAGGGATAGGCAAGGCGGCCAGCCGGCCTGGCGGGCGGGAAACGGGAAGTGCTGTGCGCGGGTTCTGTGCGGCTCGGCCTTCCCGAGGTCAGAGGGAGCCGCGAGGCCCCGCGCACAGGCAGGTGGACCGCAGGTGGAGGGGCTGAGGCCGGAAGATGGTCCTGCTGGAGCGACCTCAGGAAGGCTGAGGAGGGAAACCAGCGAGCGCACCGGCAGCTAATTCTGGCTGGTGACTAGACTTTCCGGTGACACAGCAAATTTAGGGAAACTTGGGAAATTTGTGATGCGCTTAGTGATCCCGTAAGACAATGCACAAGCGTAAAATTGTACACTGGTTCGGGTTTATTATTCTTGGCAACCCTTTTAGGAAATAGCATTGCAGATTGACTCCTGTTCCATGGACAGCAGCAAACGTGTGCTGTTACGGGAAATGGCTGATGTCCACCATAGGGTGACACAGGGAAAGAAGTCGTCCAACTGCCTTTAAACTCCTCAATTTTGCCAGCTGATAGGGACCTGATCTGGTAAAGGCCGTCCTAATTAGGTAATATAACGAGTTAACTCTTAGGCAGGGAAGGAGTTTCAAGACTAGTATAGGTCAAGACTAATTTTGACCACTGCAGATTTAAGCCTCTTTTCAGCCCTCACTGGTGGTGACTGCCTACCCTGTCCACTCAGAAGACGTGCCTCCATGTCTTTATCCGAGGGCTTTTGGGGACTGATTTCAACGGTCCTTGCCAACCAAGAGGCAGGTTTTGGAAAATTGTAGTATCTGCTGTTGGCCATCCTCATTCACCCTTCCTGTTTCCTATTTATTTCATAAATTTGCAACACTTGCCTCGTGTTCTTGGGCTTCCTGCCATCTAGGAGACTCCCATAGTGAGACTCACCCCTTTTAGTACATGACTCACTGGGTGGAGATGGTTTGGAGAACCAAGAATGATTTTCTAGTCTTTTAAAAGTAGTTGCTGACGGAGAATGTTAAAAAGAAAAGCTCTGGTTCACCAGTACAGTCTTGTTATGCGTTGGCCAAAGTGGAGTAATTTGTTGTCACCCTGGACTTGAAGCTTTTCACAAAAGCTTTTTAAATTTACCTTTTCAATAGATGAGACATGCACAATTCTAAATATTGAAAAGTAAGTCTCATTATGCTGCAGCTCTTTTCCCTGGAGGCAGCCCTTGTTTTTCTACTTCCTTGAGAATACTTTCAGGGATATTCTGTGCATAATCAAGCAAATAAATAATTTTTTTACGTATATGGTTGCAAATTATCTATGCAGTTTTCTACCTTGTTCCCCCCCATTTATGATTTAGAGGTGATTTCACACATGAGTTAAAAAACAACAAAAACTAAAACTAATTTTTGATAGCTGCATAACACTTAAATGTATGGCTATCTATAATCTATTTCTCTTATTGATGGACTTTTAGATTGTTTTTAACCTTTTTCCATTACAGATAGTGCTGTAATGAATAGCCTTGTACACACATATGTTGCATTTGTGCAAGTATTTCTATAAGGTGCATTTCTGGAAATGGAACTGCGTTCTAGTCCTTTATATAGTTACATTCTTCAAAATGTACCCAAATTCACTTTCTTAAAATTGCTTTAAATTTTCTCATACTTGTATACAGAGTCTTTATTTTCATTTGGTTTTACAACTCTTGTTGACGTAATTCCTCTAGGCTCTTCAAGGTAGGATTTAATATAGTAGCTAAAGAATGTAGAAATAGGACTTTGTCATTAGAACAATATTCCGAGATTTAGAAATTTAAATTGCCTTTAAAATGATTAATTTCTCTAAGTTATTTTCAGATTTTTTCCCCCCTTCCTTTTGACCCTGACCTCTTTTGCCCTTGATCTAACTGACTGTTCTTAGATGTTGTTGTCTGTCCCTCCTTTACTCCTTATACCAACCAGGCTTAGAGAAGAAGAAAGCAAAAAATGATTTTGCTTGTTCCTCTTTTTACATTCAGGCCTTTGGATCCCAAATGATTATTTTAGAACCGACTGGGTCAGTTTTCTTAATGTCTTATTACATTTCTTATTAACTTATCATTTTGATTCAGTATATGCCCATTCATTCTCAATTTAGCAAGTTTTTAGCTTCTGTGCTTATGTCATAAGGGATACTATAATAACTTAAATTTATTCTCTCATTTCTCCATACTCTGTACTCAAAAGACAGGATAATTTTTCCTCCACCTTTCTGTCAGCACCTAGGACAGGGCTTATTACATAATGGGTTTTCATAAATGTTGAATTGGATTTGTTTGTGGTCTTGATATAAAGGAAATACAAATCATTCATAGCCATAATGGGGAGAAGAGCCAAAATACATATTGAAACAATTAGCAAATTAGATAGTAGATCCAGAAATGCCAAAATATAGTAGGACCAAAATATGATTCACAGGCCAGCATCATCAGCACCATCTGGAAGCTTAGTTAGAAATGCAGAATCTCAGGTCCCATCTCAGAACTGCTGAATCAGAGCCTGTGTTTTAACAAGATGTCCCAAGTGATTCACATGTTAAAGTTTAAGAAGTACTGCTTTATCTAGTGTGTTGTTCAAAGAAGGGAGAGAGAAGATTTGAGCAGGTAAGTGGGGAGAGGTGAGTGAGCCCAGGCTTGAGTTATCCTTAACTGATCTGGCTTAAGCAGAGGCATGTTGAGAGTAGTTCAAGTGGTAGAGATTTCACACTGTTGGTAGGAGATAACGTGAATAGATAAATTGGAGCCAGTATTAAGGAGACCTAAATGTCAGGACGGTGAATTTTCATTTGATACTCCAGCAGTAGTCATTGAGGAGTTTTTTGACCTGAACAGTAATATGCTGAAAGAGCAGCATTTTCACAAAGTTCATCTAGTGATGGTGCTCAGAAAAATTGGAAGTGTGAGAGTATAAGCAAGGATGTAAATGGAGAAATAATTCTAGTAAAATAGGCATCAAGTGATGAAAACCTGGTCTAAGGATATGGCCATGCGAATAGAAATGACTGAAAGAATAGGCGAGGCATTTCAAAGGAAGAAGAAAAATATATTGGGTTACTTATTATATACTGGAGTAATAGGTAATTTAAGTAGTGGTACTATTGACAGATGTGGAGTATTAAAAGTGATCTGGTGGGGAATGGTGACTATTTAATTCCACACCAATACTGAAGGCCTAACTGGCTTCTATCTTAATCTGCCCGTTCTCATTTCTGTTTTGATGATAGTCTATCTTACAGTTATACCCCACCTTTTTGCCTTGTACATGACTTTATTCTACTTTACTGCCAGTGTGTCTAGTACCTTTTAAAACCTAGTTTAAACCTTCGATAATTCACTTACTCTTCAATCTTAGTACAGTGTTTTATAATAGATGCTAAATAAATGATTATTAACTTTGTATAGATATATTTGCCAGTATATTATATCTGATAAAAGTTTTAAAAATTGGATCAGACTTAAAAAGGGTATTCTTTTTAATGTGTTTTTTCTCTATTGTTTATTTGCATTTGTTTTAGATTAATGTTTAGTGTTTTTGTCAAATGCAAAATACATAAATTTGTGTTTTTTCGGTTCACTGTAGCTCCATTTGTTTTATCTAAGCTGTCTTTTTTTTTTTTTTAAAGCAACTTCTTTATGGAAAAATTTAAACATGCAAAAGTGGACAGAGAAGTGTAATGAATCCTCACGTACTCATTGCCCAGCATAAACCGGTATCTAGTCATGACTGATCTAGCCTCGTATATGCCCACACAACCCCCTCATATTATTTTGAAGTGATTCCCAGACATCGTATCATTTTTATCTTTAATTATTCAGTGTTTATCTCTAAAAGATGAGGCTGCTTTAAGAAAATCATAATACCATTATCACACCTAAAAACATAATAATTTTTTAACATCATCAGATGTCCAGGTTATTGTTTGCATTTCCGAATGCAAATGAGCTCTTTTTGAGGAAAATAACTTTCAAACTCGCTGGTGCAGACTGCAGTTCCCAAAAGATACTTCTTATGTTATATTTGCCATTCAGAACACTATCAAATCTTGATGATCATATATTATTACAGTATAATCAATGTCTGAGTGCCTCTTTAATCCCAGACTGACTGCACTGTACCACCTCATTTACTTTCTTTTGCCATCAATTAGAGAAAGTACATTAATTTTAAAATTAGTCTAATAAAATTGGAAAGGTAAATCTACTGAAGTGCATTAGCAAATATTGGCGAAATGTGGTGAGAGGTATTTGCACAAGTCTATTCACTGCAGCACTGCAAAAGACTGGAAATAACTTAAATGTCTGCTATTCAATAAACTATGGTACCTCCACACAGTGGAGTACTATACAATGTTAATAAGGAATGAAGACTATATACTGCTATGAATGGTCTCTGTAATAAGAGAAAAAAGCCAAGTAAAGAAACAGTGTCTATGTTGGCTACATTTTATCTAAGAAAGGAGTGGGGATACAAATATATACAAATAAGCTTAAGCTTATATATTTTAAAAAAAACAATAGATGGATAAACCATAAAAATAATGGTTACATATAGGAGGAGGGAATGGACAAACATAGAAGGTAATATCTTTCTGAATATATCTTGTTTTATAGATTTGACTTTGGACCAAGAAAATGTTTTACATAATTGTAAAACAACACTAAAAATTTTTAAAAAATAATTCTTAAAACTCAAAAGCAAAACGAAACAAATGGACCAAATAGGTATTAAGTTGATAGCATAACTACACAGGAATTATTTTAGATGTCTTTGAAATAGTAATCCGACCATGCATTTATAGTGGGTGTATCACAGTGTAATGTTCTGAATATTTGTATTACCCCCAAATTCATATGTGACATCCTAATCCCCAAAGATGATAGATTCAGGAGATGGGAACTTTGGGTAGTGCTAAGATCATGAGGCAGAGCCCTCATGAGTCGGATTAGTGCCATACAAAAGAGGCTCCACAGGGATCCCTCCCCTTCTGCCATGTGAGGACACAGAGAGAAGGCCCCAACTATGAACCAAGAAGAGGGCCCTCTCCAAAGAATTCAATCATGTGGTTACCTTGATTTTCGTTTCGCAGCCTCCAGAACTGTGAGAATAAATTTCTGTTATTTATTTATAAGTGGTCCAGTTTATGTTATTTTGTTACAGCAGCCCTTATAGACTAAGAAACCAAAAAACAAAATTGCAAAAAAGAATTTTAAATTATTTTTAGTAATCATGTTGTCAGTAACAATGTAGGTATTTGTATTAATTTCCTATGGTTACTATAACAAATTATCACAAACTTGATGGCCCAAGACAACAGAAATTTATTCTCTCTCAGTTCTGGAGGTCAGAAATGCACACTCTATCACTGGGCTGAAATCAAGGTGTTGACAGGATTGTATTTCCCTAGGAGGCTCTAGGTGAGAATCTGTCCCTTGCCTTTTCCAGTTTCTGGTGGCTGCCAGCGTTCTCCAATATCTGCCTTCGTGGCCATGTTACCTTCTCCTCTTCTACTGAATCTCCCTCTGCCTCTTTTTTTTAGGATACATATGACTGCATTTAGGGCCCACCTCGATAACCTAGGATAATCTCCCCAGCTCAGGATCTTTAATTACATCATGTTTGCAAGATATGGTAATATTCATAGATTCCAGGGATTAGGATGTGAATATCTATTGGGAGGCCGTTATTCAGCCTATTGCAGTATTATATTTCTGAAACTCAAATACAGTAGGATAAAGGAAGTAGTTATGTTAATGTCATTGGGAACTAAGAATTTTATTCTATGGGAAAATACATGTAAATACAAAATCAAATCAGTTAAATAAAAAACCCTGTAATCCTAATTTTTTTTGGTGTATTTTTATTTATTTTTTTTAAAGATTTTAATGAAAATATAGCTAACATGCAGTATTTTATTAGTTTTAGGTGTACATCATAGTTATTCAGCATTTAGATACCTAAAGAAGTGATCACCGTAAGCCCAGCAACCATCTGACGCTGTACTACGCTATCACAGTATTATTGACTATATTCCCTTTGATGAACATTGCGTCCCTATCACTTACTTGTTTTGTATCTGGAAATTTGAACCTCTTGTTCCCCTTCACCTTTTCCCCTGCTTTTTAAAACTTGCAATTACAGTTGATGTTCAGTATTTTATATTAATTTCAGGTGTACAGCATTTCTAAGAAGTGATCCGCTTGACTAATCTAGTATTCTCCTGGCACTATACATAGTTATTACCATGTTATTGACTATATTTCCTATGCTTTCCTTTACATCTCCATTACTATTTTGTAATGACCAATTTGTACTTCTTAATGCGTTCACCATTTTCACCCTGTCCCCCAACTCTCCTCCCATCTATCAACCTGATAAATCTAGTACCCATCTGATACCGTACATAGTTATTACAAAATTATTCACTATATTCCTTGTGCCATACCCTACATCCCAATGACTACTGTGTAACAACCCATTTGTACTTAATCCCTCCCCCTTTTTCACCCCCACCCCCCAACCCTGGTCCTGTCTGGCAACCATCAAAATGTTCTCTGTATCTATGAGTTTGTTTCTGTTTTGTTTGTTTATTTTGTTCTTTAGATTCCACCGATAAGTGAAATCACATTGCATCTGTCTTTCTCCATCTGACATACTCCACTCAGCACAATACCCTGCAGGTCCATCCATGCTGCCACAGATGGCAAGAACCCATTCCTTTCCATGGCCGAATAATATTCCATTGTATATATGTATCAACTACTCTTTATCCATTCATTCATCAGCAGACACCCAGACTGCCTCCACATCTTGGCTATTATAAACAACGCTGCAATGAACAATATGGATGCACATGTCTGCTCAAAGTAGCATTTTGGGTTTATTCGGATAAATACCTAGAAGTGGGATTATTGGGCCCTTCTTTATGTCTTGTTATAGCTTTTGTTTTAAAGTCTATTTTGTCTGGTGTAAATATTGCTATCCCAGCTTTTTGTTTTGTATTGATTTTTCATGAAATATATTTTTCCCATCCCTTTACTTTCAGTCTGTGTGTGTCTTTCAATCTGAAGTGAATCTCATGTAGGCAGCATATGTAAGGGTCTTGTTTTCTTATCCATCAGCCACTCTGTTTTTTTCATTGGAGCATTTAATCCATTTACATTGAAAGTAATTGTTTTTTGTTGTTGTTTTTTTTAAACTTTTTTTTTTTAATTGGGGAATATTTGGGAACAGTGTGTTTCTCCAGGGCCCATCAGCTCCAAGTCATTGTCCTTCAGTCTAGTTATGGAGGGCACATCTCAGCGCCAAGCCCCGTTGCCGTTTTCAGTCTTTTGTAGCCCACCATCCCATGTGGAAATTGAACCAGCAACCTTGTTGAGAGCTCACATTCTAACCAATTGAGTCATCTGGGTGCCCCTCTGGAAGCTCAGTGGCAGCTCATTGTCTTCAGTTTAGTTGTGGAGGGCGCAGCTCACTGGCCCATGTGGGAATTGAACCAGCAACCCTGTTGTTCAGAGCTTGCGCTCTAACCAACTGAGCCATCCGGCCACTCAAAAGTAATTGTTGAGGGGCCAGCCCGGTGGCTCAGGTAGTTGGAGTTCCGTACTCCTAACTCCGAAGGCTGCGGTTCAAATCCCACATGGGCCAGTGGGCTCTCAACCACAAGGTTGCCGATTCAACTCCTCGAGTCCTGCAAGGGATGGTGGGCAGCGCCCCCTGCAACTAAAATTGAGCACGGCACCTTGAGCTGAGCTGCCACTGAGCTCCCGGATGGCTCAGTTGGTTGGAGCACATCCTCTCAACCACAAGGTTGCCGGTTCGACTCCCGCAAGGGATGGTGGGCTGTGCCCCCTGCAACTAGCAACGGCAACTGGACCTGGAGCTGAGCTGCACCCTCCACAACTAAGACTGAAAGGACAACAACTTGAAAGCTGAATGGCACCCTCCACAACTAAGATTGAAAGGACAACAACTTGACTTGGAAAAAAGTCCTGGAAGTACACACTGTTCCCCAATAAAGTCCTGTTCCCCTTACCCAATAAAATCTTCAAAAAAAAAAAGTTAAAAAAAAAAGCAAAACAGTAAAAGTAATTGTTGATAGATATGTAGTTATTGCCTTGTTGTTATTCATATTTTATTTTATTTTATTTTTTGTCTTAAAGAAGTCCCTCTGAGATTCCTTGTAATTCTGGTTTGGTATTTGTGAATTCCTTTAGCTCCCCCCCCTCCCCCCCCCCCCCCCCCCCCGTCTGGAAAACTCTTTTATCTGTCCTTTGATTCTAAATGATAGCTTTGCTGGATAGAGTAATCTTGGTGGTAGGTCCTGGCTTTTCATCACTTTAAATATTTCATGCCAATCCCTTCTGGCCTGCAAAGTTTCTGTTGAGAAATCAGCTGACAGTCTTATGGGAGCTCCCTTGTAGGTAACTAACTGCTTTTCTCTTGCTGCTTTTAAGATTCTCTTTTTGTGTTTAAACTTTAGCAGTTTAATTATGATATATCTTGGTGTGCGCCTTTTTGGGTTCATCTTGTTTGGGACTCTACACTTCCTGGGCTCCCATATCTATTTCCTTCGCCAGGTTAGGGAAGTTTTCCAATATTCTTCCTTCAAATAGGTTTTCAATTCCTCGCTCTCTCTCTCTTATCCTTCCGGTACCTCTATGATGCTAATGTTGGTATGCTTCTTGTTTTCCCAGAGGCCTCTTAAACTATCCTCAGTTTTTTGGTTTCTTTTCTTTTTGCTGTTCTGTTTGGGTGTTTTCTGCTACTTTATCTTCTAAATTGCTGATTCAGTCCTCTGCTTCATCTAATCTACTGTTGATTCCCTGTAATGTATTCTTCCTTTCCATTATTGTATCCCTTATTTCTGACTGGTTCTTTTTTATGGTTTCATCTCCATTTTTATGCTTCCTAGCTCTCTGTTGAAGTTCTTCCTGAGATCGCTGCGCATTCTTATAACCAGTGTTCTGAACTCTGTGTCTGGTAGATTGCTTATCTCCATTTTGCTTAGTTCTTTTTCTGGAGTTTTGTTCTGTTCTTTGATTTGAGACATGTTTCTTTGTCTCCCCATTTTGGCTGCCTCTCTGTGTTTGTTTCTATGTATTAGGTAGGTAATGTATTAGAAACCTAATACATTAGGTTCCTATGTATTAGACTGCTATGTTTCCCAGTCTTAGTAGGATGGCCTAGTGTAGTAGGTTTGGTGTGGGGCTCTGTGGTGTAGTCTTCCTGCTCACCTGAGCCAGGTAATTCTTATGTTTGCCTTTGTGTGGGTTGTGTGTGCCTTCCTATTGTAGTTGAGCCTTGGTTGCGGTTTGCATGTAAATGGGAGAGACTGATACTTGGGCTCATTGGTTGTGAGGACTGGGTGTGACTTCAGTGGAATAGCTGTCGTTCAGGGACTGATCCTACAAAGCAGGATTCGCTTTAGCAGGGCACTGTTGCCTGCCAGGTGTGCCCTTTGGGTGTGTCGTTCCCAGAGGTAGCTGAGTGTTGCTCTGGCTGAGTCTGAAGCTACCCCCCGGCTGTGCCAGCCTCAGGGCCTCCTTGGAGGGGCCCCTCTGCAGGCCAAGTTCAGCCACAGCCTGTACCCTGCCCAGGACCACGTGGCATGAGCTACAAAGCAATCTGCAGATGGCTGCTGCCCACACTGGCCTTGGAGGTGCCACAAGAGGCCAAGCCATGAACTGAGATTGGCTGTCGCTAATGCCAGACTTAAGGCTGCTTAGCCAGAGGTTTGGGACATGCCAAAGCCAGATGCTACTTGTTTGAGTTTTGTGAACCTTTGAGAGATTTTAGAAGAGTCCGCAGCATGAGCCAAAGCAGGGCATTTATATGTAAAAACCACTGGACATGGCTTGGGTGGGCCCAAAAGTTGGGTGGGGCAGGGAATCAGGGTGAAAGAACAGTGTTAGCCAGGTTGATGGAGACTCATATGGTGGCCACCTGTGTGTGCATGCCGGGAAGGAAGAGTGCTCAACAAAGAAACGGTAGATTCTGCCAGCTTTCCCTTCCAGAGAAAGCTGCCCCTCCAGCCTTACTCTGAAGCCAGACAATTCAGTTTCTCCCTGTATGTCCCTGCTGCCTTTTGAGCTGCTGTCCCTGCACTGGACCCGAGAACAAGTGGGTCCAACAAGTGAATAAGTCCTTGTGCAGGCTCTTGAAGAGGAGCTCCTGGGACTGCAGCCACTCTGATCTCTCTCAGCCACAATCTCTGCTGGTTTTCACAGCTACTTCTCTCCCCAGTACTGAAAGCCTGGTGTGGGGCTGCGACCCCTCGCTCCTCCTGGTGGGGGACCTCTGCAGCCTAGATTTCCCTCCTGATTTTTAATGGTCACACGCAGTGTGGGACCAGCCCGTTCTGTGTCTCCGCCCCTTCTACCAGTCTCAAGATGGCTGCTTCTGTATGTCCGTTGCGTTCAGCTAGACTTCAGGCAATTCTCAATGATGGGTAATCTCTAGTTTAGTTGTAATTTTGATGTGGTCATAAGAGGAGAGCACAGCATTTACCAACTCCGGCATCTTGGCCAGATCAGGTGTCCCTATAATCCTAATTTTGAATTGGAACTATCAGTGAATGTTTTCTTTTTTTTAAAAAAAAAAATGATTACTAGCCCCATCTCACACTGAAAAAGGCCTAGAAATAATAATCCACTTGCAGCAATGAACACCATTAGTACTACCCAAGATGTCATTTCTAAACACCCATCATTTCCCAGTAAGAGTGATCGAGGTTCCTTGGAGATAGACTAATTCCAGGTCTGAGACAAGAAAAGTACAAGATGATTCTGGGATATCTTATCAGAAAAAATGGCAGGGAAACTATCCAAGATGTCTGAGATTATGTCAAATGACTCACTGGGCAATATAAAGAGGCTCCCCTTGGCCAAAGATGGGAGAAAATAATAACTCCAATGGATTGAAATATATCAAATAGGTTTAAATCCTTGAATTCATATTGATACTTCAAAAAATTTATTAGTCATCTTGTATGCTATGAAACCAACTCATTTTAGAAACGGATAAATGAAGAGAAAAAACATCAAACATCATATTTTTCTTATACGGAAAACCACGCAGTTAATAAGGGGAAATTTCTTAAGAAATATCCCAGATAATAGCTAAAGAATGAATGATAGAATTAAATCTAGGTTGATCATCAACCACAAAAAAGAGACAGCCGATTATTACGTGTTTCCTGATGTAGATACTGTATACAAAACACCTATGCAGTATTCTTGCCGACAAGAGTAACCTGAATCTCATCAAGCTTATAGATCTGACTAACTTGTAGGAAATAACTATTAAAGAATTTGTGGAGATTCAGTCATCAAAATTCAGATAATGTGAGATTTCAGGACAAACTGCCTGGTTTCTTCAATAAATAAACTGCAAGGAAAAAGGAGACTAGGCTAAAAGAGACTTAACAGATATATGAACAAATTTTTAAGCTACAGTATTGGTAAGTGGCTATGGTTTAAAAGAGTCCTTGTCTTTTTACAGATAATATATTGAAGTACTTATAAGTAAAGCAATATGATATCTGGGGATTTGCTTTAAGATAATCCAGGGTAAGGGTCTTTGGGATACAAATGAAATAGGATTAACCATGACTTGATAATTATTGAAACTAAACATGAAGGTTACATGGACATTCGTTATATTAGGTTGAATCACAAGAAATGTTTTTGCATGTTAAGAATAGTTGAGTTTTAGTAATGTCATGTAGTTCAACCTAATACTGTTCTCTCTACTTTTATATGTTTGAAATTTTCTATAATAAACAAGTACAAAATAAAAAACAAAAAAATAAAAATATTTAAAAGACAATTGGAAATTTTAACACTAACACATTGATGTTGTAGTTATCCTTTTATTATTATTATTATTATTATTATTATTAGTTTCAGGTGTACAAAACAGTGTAATAGTTAGACATTTCACCCCGCACAAAGTGATAACCTCCGGCCCCCAATCTCTTGCCCCTCTGACATCGTATATATTTATTACAATTTTGTTGACTATTCTCTATCTCGTGACTATATATATTAAATTATAGTTGATATGCAATATTGTTCAGCTTCAGCTGCAGGTGTACAATGCAGTGATGAGACATCTACATCGTCCATGAACTGGTCTCCCTAATAAGACATGTGCCCATCTGACATCCTACAAAATCTTTGCAACATTATTGATTATATTCCCCAAACTGTTTTTCATTTCCCCTTGGCAATATAGTAGTTACCAATTTATGCTATCTAATCCCTTCCCCTTCTTTCTCATCCCACTCCCCTCCCATCTAGCAACCATCAGTTTTTCCTGTATATTTCTGAGACTATTTCTGTTTACTTTGCTCATTTATTCTGTTCTTTAGATTCCACATATAAGTGAGATTATATGGTATTTGTTTTTCTCCGACTTATTTTACTGAGCATAATGTTCTCTAGGTCCATCTGTATTGTTGCAAATGGTAAGATTTCATTCTTTATAGCTGAGTAATACTCCATTGTATAAATGTACCACAGTTTCTTAATGCAGTCGTCTACCAGTGGGCATTTTGGTTGTTGCCATGTCCTGGCTATTGTGAATAGCACTGCAATAAACATAGGGATTCTGGTTATATTTTTTAAATGGCCCTGTTAATTTTTTTAAAAGTTATGTTTTAATATACACGGGGTGTATTTTTGGGGGGTGCCAAAAAATGTATACACATTTTTAAGAAAGGAAAAACCTGTATTAAAATTGTAATAATATATACTGATAACAAAAGATGATACAAGTCATGTGTATACATTTTTTTGGCACCCCCACTATACTGAAGTATATATAGGTTAAAATGATAGAATATTTGGGGTTTGCTTCAAAATAGTCCAGTGGAGTTGTGGGAGTGAGTGAGAGTATTGAAAAAACAAGATTGACCATGACTTGGTAATTACTGCAGCTGGGTGATGAGTCTGGGGGCTTCTTATACTATTATCTTTACGTTTGAATAAGTTTGAAATTTTCCATTATCAGAAATTTATAAAAATAAAGCCAGGGTTTAATCCAGGTATGTGTGACTACAGAATGTTAACTCTTAACCATTATGCCATTGTTTGCCATAATATGGTTACATCACCATATAAGGAGATTTCTGTAGCATGTAGAAAGTATTTTAATATGTATTCGTTTTAATATTACCTTCTCTTTGTGGCAAGAAACTATCGCAAGTTTCCCACTTATGGAAGTGATATAAAGCAAACTTTTAAAATTGGTTGAAGTGAAAAATTAATTGGCTTAACGAAAATATTCCGTAAATAATAGTACCTGTAGTACTCATATATGAAATAAATTGTATGGTATAAGGAGAATGGAGTTGGAATATTTAGTATGGTATACTGACTCCATTGTTAAAATGGTGAAATGAAGAAGCATTTTATAATTTTCTTTTATCCCTAATATCCACATTTGAATGCGAACCAGACTCCTTTGAAAGAAGGTGTATTTTGTATAAAACCCTAAGACAATAGATATCTTCACAGGCCTTAACCCTTATAAGAAATTAAAGAGAACATTTTTTATTGTTGTTACAGAATGTCGTACCCAGGCTATCCCCCGACCGGCTACCCACCTTTCCCTGGATATCCTGTGAGTATTGCAACTTATAATACTAAAATAGCTTGTGTCCTTAGAACAGGTGTTATATAGGACTAGCCCATGACAGCAAGCAGATATGCTAGAGCAGGGGTCATAAACTGAAGTGCCCCGCAGTACTTAATAGAATGAGTGAAGGTGGGTGTCATGGGGGAACTGGAGGGCACTTGCTTCACCTATGAAAACCGGTAGCTATTCAGCTTTAGCCAGATGTGGCCCTGCAGGGAGGCAGACCCAATGCTGCTAGATACTCCATTTCTTTAAGTAAAGGGAGAAACCTGGATTTTATGTGAAATTGCCCATATTTTTAAAATAGGGAAATTAATTTTTTTAAATGTTAAATGCTATATGAGTCAATAAAACGTGTAAGCTGAATCCATCCCATGAGTTACCGGTTTTTGGCTTTTGTGTTAGAACGTTTAAAATAATTAAGAAGGGCTTGACTCAGAGATAACAAATTGCAATGGATTAGTGGGCCCTGGATTTGTAGTTCTGAGAGTTTTAATATTTGGAGTACATTTTACAAATGTGCCACCAAGTTCTTGCTCGTTGATGTCTGTACTACTCTGAGGGCTAAACTCATACATAGCTGAGGCACAGGTGAGAATCATTTCCATTTTCTACTCGTAAGTATGGAGGGCTTCTTTCTAACTGAGAATGGAAAGAGGGGCCTGCAGGTTAATGATAATGTTTGTACCCTTATGTAAAGTGAATATATAGTTCTTCTGAATTTATCATAGGAGAGATGAGAATTA
This sequence comes from Rhinolophus ferrumequinum, assembly GCF_004115265.2. Lineage (NCBI taxonomy): Eukaryota > Metazoa > Chordata > Mammalia > Chiroptera > Rhinolophidae > Rhinolophus > Rhinolophus ferrumequinum. Next base: position 50,901,811 of record NC_046299.1, on the reverse strand, counting down.
TGAATATGTTCCCAGGTCCTTATGTTCTAAACTAGACTCTGGCAACCATTTCAGTCAGTGTAGGCTAATTGCTGAAACAGATATCCCAAACATCCCAATGACTAAACACAATAAAAACTCATTTCTTCAGTCTCCTGGAAGTCAGTGCGGGGGTGGGGACAAGGCTTTGTTTCACGTAGTCTTTCATATTCCCAGGTCCCTTCCAGGTATTGGCCATCCTCTAGTGCCTTGGAGTCCTCCCCTGGGTCCTCTGATTCCAGCTGGCAGATGAAGGAAAAAAGAGAGGAAGAGAGAGCATAGAAGATTAGGCAGGAGATTTTAAGGGGCCAGGTTGGAAGTGGTGTACACATTACTCTGTCCACATTCATTCACCAGTATTCAGCCATATGGTCCCACATAACTGCAAGGGGCTCTGGGAAATGTAGTCTAGCTTTGTGGCCAGGGAGGAAGTTTAATGAACACATAACAGACTCTGCCACATTTAGACACTGTCTAATTTGAACTGATGTCCAAAATTTCACACCCCATGTGTGACTCAGGTCACCCTTTTTTTTTTTTTTTTTTTTATGCAACAGGTCCAGGTGTGTTGCAAGAGAGCCATGAATTCCTTATTTTAGGTTAGAGAAGTAGATCTTTCTCATATTTTAGGTGCTAGGAAATTGAAAGAATAATGAGCTTTGTTTATTCTTCCTGAAAGGTTGGAAAGAGTATGGTTCTTACTTGCAAATAAACAAACAGATCCATCTTGCCTGACACAGGTAGAATTAAATTTAACTGAGTTGTGACGAACAAGTGTCCTGACAAATGTAATATACTGATAAACTAGTATAAGATACCAAGACTTCTAATGGGGCTTTTAATGTGTAAAAGAATAAGCTAGACCTTAACATTTATCTATTTGTTCCTTTTTTTTAGATGGGTCATATTTCTCTTTGATCTCATTCATTTGAAATTCTTTCTAATTTTTCAGCCTGCAGGTCAGGAGTCATCTTTTCCCCCTCCGGGTCAGTATCCTTATCCTAGTGGCTTCCCTCCAATGGGAGGAGGTGCCTACCCACCAGGACCAAGTAGTGGCTACCCAGGACCTGGAGGCTACCCTGCCCCTGGAGGTTATCCAGCCCCTGGAGGCTATCCTGGTGCCCCACAGCCAGGGGCAGCTCCATCCTACCCTGGAGGTGAGTTATGGGTCATGGAATTTGTGATGATTTGGGTTTGCTACAGCACGTTTTCCTCCTCTCCTTAATCCTCTTTATTCCGCTTGTGTTGTATGAGGTCAGAGTAATGCTTAGCCTACTTTCTACCTTAGACAAGTACAGAGCTGGTAAGATAGAGGGATAAAGTTCCCAGGGGCCTGAAAACTGGGAGCAATCTCAAAAATTCTGTTGTGAAAGGAATGGGGAGAAATGTCATGGTAATAATAACAATTTGATTATTTGTTATCTTGAGAAGTGATTAAGGCATTTCAATTAGCCTGATTGTGATAGGATAGCTTTGTCCAAAGGTTAGGAAAAACACTTAGCACTTGTGTACTAAGTGTTATTAAGGCAGATGATTGAAGTAAAATTTTTAAATTTATGTTGTAATGGGGAAAGAGTTGGTAAGAAGTTGAATTTAGATAAATGAACTTAGTAAAGTAGCAGGATATAATATTAATATGCAGAAATCAGTTGCATTTTTATACACTAGTAATGAAATATCAGAAAGAGAAATTAAGGAGTTAGTGGAATTGTAATAGATATATATAATGTCAGAGGGACAATAGATTGGAGGACAGGGGTTATCACTTTGTAAGGGGTGAAATGTCTAACTATTACATTGTTTTGTACACTGAAACTAAAAAAAAAAAGAAAAAGAAAAGAAAAATTAAGAAAACAATCCCATTCACAATTGCATCAAAAAAAATAAAATATTTAGGAATAAATTTAACCAAAGAAGTAAAAGACCTGTACTAAGAAAATTATAAGACATTGAAGAGAGAAATTAAAGAAGATACAAATAAATGGAAACATATACCATGCTCAAGGATAGGAAGAATTAATATAGTTAAAAATATCCATACTATCCAAAGCAATATATAGATTCAACACAATCCCTATCAAAATACCAATGGCATTTTTCACAGAACTAGAACAAATAATCCTAAAGTTTATATGGAACCATGAAAGAACCAAATAGCCACAGCCATCCTGAGAAACAAGAACAAAGCTGGATGTATCACGCTACCTGATATCAAATTATACTACAAGGCTATAGTAATCAAAACACCATGGTTTTGGCATAAAAACAGACACAGATCAGTGGAACAGAATAGAGAGCCCAGGAATAATCCATGCAATTTAATAAATCCGTGTCATTTAATCTATGACAAAGGAAGCAGGAATTTACATTGAGGTAAAGACAGTCTATTTAATAAATGATGCTGGGAAAACTGGACAGATACATGCAAAAAAATGAAACTGGACCACCTTCTTATGCCATATACAAGAGTAAACTCAATGGAGTAAAGACTTCAATGTAAGACCCAAAAACCATAAAACTCCTGGAAGAAAACTTTGGCAGTAGATGCTCTGACAGCTCTCAGTAAATTTTTTTCTGGTATAGCTCCTCAGGAAAGGGAAACAAGAAAAACAAGGACAAATGGGACTAGATGAGACTGAAAAGTTTTTATTATACACAGCAAAGGAAACCATCAACAAAACGAAAAGACAACCTACTGAATATAAGAAGATATTTGCCAATGATCCATCCAATAAGGGGTTAATATCCAAAATTTATAAATAACTCATACAACTCAACACAAAAAAACAATCCAATTAAAAAATGGGCTGAGGACCTGAACAGACATTTCTCCAAAGAACGTACACATGGTCAATAGACATATGAAAAGATGTTCATTGTCACTAATCATCAGAGAAATGCAAATTTAAAAAAACCCACAATTAGATACCACCTCACTCCTGTCAGAATGGCCATCATAAATAAATAAATGTGTTGGCGAGGATGTGGAGAAAAGAGAACCCTTATACACTGTTGGTAGGACTGCAAATTGATGCAGCCACTATGGAAAATAGTATGGAGCTTCCTCAAAAAATTAAAAAGAGAATTCCGTTATGAACCAGCAATTCCACTGCTGGGTGTTTATCCAAAGAAATCCAAAACACTAATTTGAAAAAAATATATGCACCCCTATGTTTACCACAGCTTTATTCACAATAGCCAAGATATGGAAACAACCAGAATGCCCATCAATGGATGATTGGATAAAGAAATTGTGGTACATTTATACAATGGAGTATTATTCTGCCGTAAAAAAGAATGAAATCTTACCATTTTCAACAACATGGCTGGACCTAACGGATATTTTCCTAAGTGAAATAAGTCAGACTGAGAAAGACAAATACCATATGATCTCACTTATATGTAGAATCTAAAGAACAGGATAAACAAGCAAACAAAACAAATAGACTCATAGATACAGAGAACAAACTGATGGTTGCTAAATGGGAGGCGGTTGCAGGATGGGGGAGAAAGTGAAGGAATTAGGAAGTACAAATTGGTAGTCACAAAATAGTCACGGGGATGTGAAATACAATATGGGGAACATCAGTAATGTTGTAAAGACTATGTAGGGTGTCTGGACTTATCAGGGGGATCACTTCACAGACTGTAGATGCCTGACCATTGCGCTGTACACCTGAAACTAATACTACCATGTTTCCCCAAAAGTAAGACCTAGCCGGACCATCAGCTCTAATGCGTCTTTTGGAGAAAAAAATTAGTACTATAAGACCCGGTCTTATTTTACTATTATATGTTACTATATAAGACCAGGTCTTATATTAATTTTTGCTCCAAAAGACGCATTAGAGCTGATGGTCCGGTTAGGTCTTATTTCAGGGAAACACGGTAAATAAAAAATGAAAGAAGTTGAATTAGACCAAAAGCATTAATAATATATTTTTTTCACTGTTAATAGTAGATATGTTTCTAAAGTTTTCTCTTTATTCACGAGAACTGTCACTAGAGTTAATTATTCTTTTCTCTTGTTCCTCCTCCAGGCCAAGGGTTTGGAGCCCCACCAGGGGGAGCAGGCTTTTCTGGCTATCCACAGCCACCCTCACAGTCTTACGGAGGTGGCCCAGCACAGGTTGCAATACCTGGTACGTACCATCTGTCCAGAGAAAACAGTAGCATCATATTTTGAATTTTTCAATTGCCATTGAGAGAACTTAGTTTATATTTGGGATAGATGTCAGTAAATATGCTAAGTACTCCTATGCATAATTTTAAATACATGGTTTCATCAAATAATTTGATGGGAAAGTTTAATCAGTAAGATCAAAATAAGGACCCACTTTTTCAATTAAAAAAATAATGTCCCAAAGTCAAAAAGCAAAGCCTTTAGGAACTTCTCTGATTGCTTTTATATCACAAATGAAACAACCCCCAGAACTATGTCCTGACATCCTTTCCAGATGGGGTCAGAATTTAATCTGGTTTAAGAGTTAAAAAAAAAAAAGTATAGCATAAGGAATATAGTCAATAATATTGTAATAACTATGTATGATGTCAGATGGGTACTAGATTGATCACTTTGTAAGTTATGTGAATGTCAAATCATTGTGTTGTATACCTGAAACTAATATAATATTGTATATCAATTGTAATAGAAAAAGAAAACAATTATTAAAAAGTATTAGTTAAGCTATTAGTAGGATGTGGAATATTTTAAAAGGTTCTTATGAGCAAAGTTGGTTTTAGATTCAGTACATTATATTAAAAAGTTATCCTAGTGAATAGTATGAATGTTTTTAATATGTTTCCATATTCATAATAAATCAATGCTGTTTTGAAAAATTAAACATGTAAGACCTGTTTGCTGTATATTTTTTAACATGTAGGTGGCTTTCCTGGAGGACAGATGCCTTCTCAGTATTCTGGAGGACAAGCTCCTTACGCTAGTCAGGTATTTTTGCTCCTACCTTTTGAATTTAGCCTGGGTAACTGGATACTGCCAAAGGGGAGAGGCACCACTCCTTTGCAAACATTAGAGTTGTCTGTGAAGCAGAGGAGATGGTCTATGGCAACTCTTAAGATTTTAATCTTGGCTTCTGATAGACTCCCTGCTCTCTCTGGTCCATCTGCTTGAAGTAGTGTCCTGCTGACTTTGATAAGACAAGTATAAGTCCCTTGTCACAGCGGATGTTACTCATAACTTTTTCATAGAGATTCACTTGGGCTCTTAGCATGGGTTTTAGTTCTTTTTCCTCTTCCCTCGCTGGTAGTTATAACCATGAGCTTGGGTGATTTCTATTTTTGGCAGTGTTTTATGAAGTGTTTTGTTTTGCGTTTTTACCTTTGTAACTTTTCACTCTTCTTTCAGATCAATACAGAATCTTTTCCTTCCTATCCTGTTTTCTCTCCTGTTTCTTTGGATTATAGCAGTGAAGTGAGTAAGGTTTCCTAATGTTCACTAAAAACTAGGTCCCCTACATATGCCTTCATTTGTTTCTGATTTCTTGTGTATTTGTCTCTCACCACTTCCTGAGGGCTCAACTGTATCTGTTTTATCTTTATGTGCGTGGCAGGGCTTTTAACATGGTAGCCAATTAATGTCTGTTGAATTGATTTCTCAGTAGCCCCAGAAGGTCTCCCGTATGTCAAATCTTTGCCCCATCTCTGTATAGCTCCTTGTTTTAATATTAAGTCTTATTATGTAAGTGCCTTGTTAATTCTTTTATATCCTATCGAAGTTACTAGGAACATAAGCAGTATGTTTATGCTTACCTTTATCTTGATTTTCTCACTTATTTCCTTAATGTCTATTCATAAATGTCTATTCATTTTCAAGCTTTTTTAAAGTTGGAGGGGGAGAAGGATTATAGTACTGAAAGAGAAATACCTTAGCTATTTTCTGGAATTGAGAAATTTGAGCTCCGGAGAGATTAAGAAACGTGTCCATGGCCACACAACTAGTGGAAGACAAAGCTGAGACTAGATTTTAGCTTTTGTGACTCCCAGACCCATGGTCTTTCTGCTGGTTTGCTGATGTAGCAAATGACATTCCTCCAAAGCACATAGTAAATTGCTTTTAAGCCATTTTTTTTTAATTGTTGAAGTTGATTGTTAGTCATATTAAATCTGTAGCTATTTTTAATCATTTGTTATGAGAATTTTGATTTTATTTTAGTTGAAGCCTGCATATGATTTGAGACATCATTTTATGATGCAACATAAAAGATTTTTAAACATAAAACACTAAAAGTAAAACACACATACATATGCAACTTATTTTGTGTTACAATTATCACTTTCAGATAGAACTAAAAACAGTAGGTGGAAGTTAACGGAGTGGTAGGTTTTGCAAGAGCTTCTAGAGGAAAGTGGAATAGGCTACCTTGTGAGGGATGAGCTCCCTGTCAACTGAAAATCTTGTAGAGGCTGGGGTGTGTGTGTATGTGTGTAGATGTAAAGAAAATTTCTGTCTTCGTTGGGCAGTTGGGCCAGGTGACGTCTCCTAATTGACCCAATTCTAATACGATGGCAGTTTTTGAATATTTTATACTTGAATATTTGCTACAAGAATAATTTTAATTTTTCCTTAAAACCACTATACAAACATTTCTTATTAGTTCTCTGCTTACATTCCTCACTTAGAAACTAGTGAAGGGTTGGTTGGTAAAGTTTTCTGGCAGAAGAAAATGTTGGTGTAAGAATGTAGATGAGTGGGAGGAACTATTGGCCATAAAAATACTTGCGGAATGATGGTCTGCTCCCTTTCTCTATTTATTTTACCCCCACAGATGCTGGTATATTGCTGTATTCAATGGGTGTAACTCCAAATGCAGTTTCAGTTGCCTAAAAAGCAATTGAATCATTGTATATTTTTAAATGATGTTGATTGCATGTTTAAATGATATTTTAGAAATATTGGGTTAAATAAAATAAATTGTTATAGTTTTTAAAAACGTTGTAAGGATATCATTTTGCTTCATTTCATCCCTCTTAAGCCTTGATTTGAATATTTTAAGAAAAGTATTGAATCGTTTCATAGCTTTGTATTTTAAATTTTTTTTAACTTTTAATTTTGAAATAATTTCACTTACAAAAAAAGTTGTAAAAAATGAACATAGAATTTTTGTTTACCCTTTACTCAGAATCTCCAGATATTAACTTCTTACATAAAAACAATGCAATGATTAAAATCAGAAAATTACATTGATGTAGTACTATTGGCCAATCTGTAGACCTATTCAGACTTCACCGGTTGTCCCTGTAATGTCCCCTCTGGTTCAGGATCAGATCCAGGATGAAGTACTGCATTCATTGTCATGTCTCTTAAGTTTCCTTTAGAACGAAACAATCTTTAGTCTTTGTTGTTCATGACCATGACACCTTCAAAGAGTGCTACCGCTTATTTTGTAGACTATTCCCTAATTTGGGTTTGTCTGATGTTGCCCCGTGATTAAATTCAAGTTATGCCATTTGGGCAGGAGTGCCACAGTAATGATGTTGCGTCCTCAGTGCACCATAGCAGGAGGCATTTATTGTTGACTTAATCTATTACTGGTGATAATTGATTTCAACCATTTGTTTAAGATGGTGTAACATTATAAACTATGGAAGGTTTTCAGTTACAACGTTATAAGCTATGCAAGTATCTTGGTTCTCATCATACTTTTACCCACTATTTTTTTTTTATTAGTTTCAGGTATACAAAAGAATGTTATAGTTAGATATTTACACCCCTCACAAAGTGATACCCCTCCCCCAATCTACTACCCCTCTGACATCACATATAGCTGTTACAATACCATTGACTCTGTTCCCTATGCTGTACTCCACATCCTGTGACCATATATATATATACATTTATATATATATATATATATATATATATATATATATATATATATATATATAAAATATTTAACTATAGTTGACATTCAGTATTATTCAGCTTCAGCTTCCGGTGTACATTGCAGTGGTCAGATATCTACATAGTCCATGAAGTGGTCTCCCTAATAAGACAAGTGCCCATCTGACACCCTACAAAATCTTTACATTATTGATTATATTCCCCAAACTGTATTTCATATATCCATGTTTTAGCCACTGATTTTTAACATCTATTTATAATCCTTGCCTGAAACAATTTTTACTGTGATTTAGCATATGGCAATTTAAAAAAAATTTCCTCATAGATTTGTATTTTAAATATATAGCCCCTATTTTGCTTTCTAGTTTATTTCCTTATAAAATTTATGAAGAATATTATACCTTCTGGAATCTCTAATGACTTTTATTTTGTGGTTTTGTTAATATAAAATGTTTTATTTCATGTCTAATGATCAGGGCCCATAAAGAAAATGTTCTACTTTACTAAAGCCATTATTATATTCTTGTCTTTAAATTAAACACTGCTGCTATTCAGGGATCATCTCTTTTTTCCGCTCCTATTCCACCAAGAAGGAATTCCAACTGGAATTTGAAGGTCCTCAGTGTTCTCTTTACTGTGAGATTCAAGGACTTAGATAGCCCCTGCTTATTCTTGGTCCTTTGCATCATCTTCCATTCCTCTCCCTCCCTCTAAACATTTTCTATATGCCAAGGAATTCCAAGGAATACCAAGTGGGATTCAAGGCATAGGAAGGTTGTGACTAATTTCACAGGCTTGACTGTCTTGTCTCCTGAAAGTTTGGGGTCTGGCTGTCTCTTGGCAGCAGGAGGATAGGTCTTTCCCACTTGTTCCAGAATGAGCCCTGATAATAAAACGCTCATATCCGTGTCCTAGAACTCAAACACTGGTCTCTTTGCCTAAGAAAGTTGATTGGGGAAGTCTTGAGTTGTTGTCATCTTGTCAGCAGAGATGGATGTTTTCTTTTTAATTTGTATTTCTTTTATATTTATATTTGTATATTAATTTGTATTTCTTTTATATTTTTCATTTTATTTCTTTTTTTCCCCAGTTTTTTTGAGACGTAATTGACATATAACATTTAGTTTTAGGTGCATAACATGATGATTTGGTATATGCATATATTGTGAAATGATTACCACAATAACTGACTTGGATTTCATGCCTCTTGTTTTCAGCCTGCCGCGATGACTCAGGGAACTCAAGGAACAATCCGACCAGCTGCCAACTTCGATGCTATGAGAGATGCAGAAATTCTTCGTAAAGCAATGAAGGGTTTTGGTCAGGAAAACAGATTTTTGTCTTATTTATACTAAGTTCAAGTTACTGACTCTAAAGTAAAAATTAGCTTTAAATCGTAAACCAAGTTTGTATGTCAGCCTGTGTGCACATAACTCAATTGAATCTGGCACCAGGCACCTTGTAAGCATATAAGAGTTGTCTTCCAGGAGCACCCAACACAGACTTATTCTTACTTAACATGTGTGGTTCTTGCAGGGACAGACGAGCAGGCAATTGTGGATGTTGTGGCCAACCGTTCCAACGATCAAAGGCAAAAAATTAAAGCAGCTTTCAAGACCATGTATGGCAAGGTATCTTTTATTTTTCTTGAGTGAGCATGGACAGTGAGTATCCTGTAGACCCTGCATTTGTGTCAGGTTGGATACTATCTTTGTATCAGTATGGGTGGAACGAAGTAGAGACAGCTACACTCCACAGACCCCAGGAGTGGTGTATTCACTACTTTTTTTTCCTTCTCTTAAAAGCCTTTCTAATTCTAGAGTCGTGCTTGATCTCATGGTCATTCCTTAGACTATGTCTAGTGTGTGATGGATGTTCAGTAGACAGTAGATTGTGACCACAATCACGATCAATAGCTTGGTTCTTAGTCTCCTGATAGTGGGATTCAGGGACTTTTTCTTCAGCCCCTGCTTATTCTCGGTCCTTGGCTTCGTCTTCCACTCCTCTCCCTCCCACTAAGCATAGCCTGTATTTAGGATTATATAGAACATCTGACCTTTCCCTGCACATACCATGCTCTATACCCTATACTTCTGTGTTTGGTATATGTTGTTCTCTTGACCTGGAACACCTTTTTTCCTTTTCTACATGACAAACAACTGCTCCAGGATTTGGCTTAAGATAGCTACTCTGTAAAGTTTTTCTCATTGCTCTGGGCAGAATTTAGCTGCTGCTTCCACTGTGGTCCCATAGCACTTTGTAAAACCTCTGCTGTAACTAATCTCACTGTCCACCCCCAAAACTGTGAGCTCCCCTGATGAATGTCACATTCATCTTCGTATTTGTAGCACTCAGTACAGGAACAATAACAAATATCCACTTGGTAAATATTTGTTGAATGGATGATCTGTGACTAAACCCAGCAAGATTCTATGGCTAAAAAGTGCCACTGCTTCTCAACTATAAAGGGAAAACTGGGTAGCATTCATTCTCAGAATGGGAATGGAGGTCCATCTGTTGGTTCCACCTTGCCTATTCTGCTCTGCCCAGCCCAGATCCATGTCTTTAGTCTTAACGCTGATTAAATGACACAAATTGTATATTTCCTTAAGGGCTTAATGTCAGACTCACTTCTCTCACAAAAGTGTATTCCATATTATGAATTTCTTTAGTTCATAGATAGTCTGTGCTATGCTGCCCTACATTTTGTCAGACATCACTTTAGAATTAAAACTAAACTCACAACCTGTTTTCCTATCCCCAGCCACCTTTTCTCTTAAATTCCTATTAAGTAATAAAAATACTGTTCTCCTAGTCTGCCTTGGTCTTCTCTGATTCCTGTTCTTTCTCAATCAGTCAGTCAGTGACTATTTATTTAATGTCTGCTTTGTGCCAGGCACTGCTTTGTTCTAGCAACTGGTTATTGACTATGTCTTGTTGATCTAATCTGTAAAAGGCTCTTTAAAAATGTGTCTTCTGTCTTCTTCCTACTTCCGTTGCCACCACGGAAGTCCAAGCCTTTCTCACTGACCTAAATATCCCAGTAGCCTAAACATTCTCATCCATAGCGTGTTTGTCATCACAGCCCCTACTGCTGCCATTGCTACATTAATACATGTTCTTGCATAAACATTTCCAATGGCTCCTCCCAGCACGCAGAATCAAATTCACATTCTTTAGCTTGGTATTCAAGGTAATAATCCAAGCATATACCGTATTTTGCCATGCCTGATGTGCTGCTGTGTATAAAGCGCACCCACGTTTTTGCCCCAAACTTTCAGGGAAATGGAATTAGTACCACCCATGTATAATGTGCATCCTTATTTTTCCCTCACAAATTTGGGCAAGAAAGTGCACATTATACACAGCAAAATACGGTAATTACATCTCTTTTTTTCTTTTTCTTTTTTTTTTAAATTTATTGGGGTGACAATTGTTAGTGAAATTACATAGATTTCAGGTGTACAATTTTGTATTACATCATCTATAAATCCCATTGTGTGTTCACCACCCAGAGTCAGTTCTCCTTCCAGCACCATATATTTGATCCCCTTACCCTCATCTCTCACTCCCCACCCCCTACATCTTTTTTTTTCTCACTTATCTGTGAAAACATTCCCCTCTAACAAAATTGGTTGTCTTCTAATTGTTCCATTGAACAAGCTTGACTCATTCTTGCCGCTATACTAGTGATTCTCAACCTCACCTGATCATTATAATCTCTTTTAGAACTTCAAGAAAGCACACAGAATCTCTCAGTATTATTCCTCCCCAACATTATTTATTTGTTTGTTTATTTTTTAGAAAAATTCCACAGATGATTTTAATGCACAGCTAGGGCTGGGAACCATTTTTTTGTTCCTTGTTTGTATTATTCCTTTTTCCCTGAAATACCTTCCTTCTTTCTGTTTGCCTGCTGATTTTTATATACTCTTCAAGAACTGGACTAAAAGTTTTCTCTGCTTTCTGTAGCCCCCTTTAACTTCTTCTGTTTCAACTGTTTCTGTTACTTATTTCGGTGCTACTTACTCATCTGGTGCTGGAGTACAGGCTGCCTTATGTTATCTTTTCTTAGATGTTTTTCTTGTCTTTCCAAATAAGAAACAATGATGAGTTCTACTTCCTCATAGAACAAGAGCAGTTTCTACACTAAGAAGTATCTGTTTATCATTTTGTTCACTTGAGTTATTCTTTGTTTCATGTATCTCTTGTACTTCATACAGTGGTGGAACTACAGTAAGAATTTATTATTGTGTTTATTGAAAGAATGAAAGAATATATCTGCTTGAGTGTAACAAACTTTAAATGTACATATTTATTTGTTATATAATATTCGGATTTGAAAGTTAGGTTCAATTACATTGTTCCATATTTTCCTTTAAAAATTTAAGCAACAAAATTTGAAGGGCACATATATTTAGTTTGTACTTATAATTAAACAGGATTTAATCAAAGATCTCAAATCAGAGTTAAGTGGAAATATGGAAGAATTGATCCTTGCCCTGTTCATGCCAACTACATATTACGATGCCTGGAGTTTACGGAACGCAATGCAGGTAAATATATGTCATTTACTTTGGATATTTTACCCTATTTCAAAAACCCCCACAAATTATGGCAGTTCCGAATTTACAGTGACAGCTAAATCAATACATTATTTCATATCATCTGAATATACAGAGCTTTTGAGGTATGGAGGCCAAAGAAATATTTGATACAACAGTAAGATTTAATCACTTTCAGTTTGTCTTTCTTTTGTACTTTCTTTTGTCTTTCTTCATTTCACATAGGGAGTAGGAACTCAGGAACGTGTATTGATTGAAATTTTATGCACAAGAACTAATCAGGAAATCCAAGAAATTGTCAGATGTTATCAATCAGAATTTGGACGAGACCTTGAAAAGGACATTAGGTCAGATACATCCGGCCATTTTGAACGTTTACTTGTATCCATGTGTCAGGTGAGTATAGCATGAATGTTTATGTCCGGGTGGAGGGAACATTCTTTATTGCCTATTGCCAGGGAGTATTCTTTATTCCTTTTAATATTTAGCTCCCTTGGAATCTTGCCATCTTTAAGAAGGACAACACAGAACCCAGTGTATAAATTTCTTTGTAGTCACTGTTGAGACTTATTTCAGCAGATCTGACTTTTGTAAGGAATCATAAATTAACCGCTTTAAGGTTATATGGAATTAGAAATCAACCTGAGTCTGTGTCTTAGGATGAGGATGAATTTGTACTTTTAAGCTGAGCATTGCACTGCCAGTTAAGTTGGACCATTAACTGAAAATATGCAGGACAGCCGTGGAAGTGGCTATAGGAAGTGAGTACTGTGTGTGGAGAGCTAGAAATACAGAAAAATGTTTTAGGATTCCCAGAAATATTGTGATTAGCACCTGCCTTATTCTGATTCCCCAAATGTGCTGGAGAGGTGACACAAAATTCTCCAAATAGGGTATTTGGAATTATATTATAGACCCACTTAGAATGAGATGTTGAGGGTATATTTGAAAGAGATGCAAAAGGCTAGCACACTGATTCAGTATCAGGAGTTATTGGCTATTCTGCTAGTACACAAGTTGGACAGTCTTGAGGGATCTCAAAGTGGGGAGAGGATCTTCAGAGCGCAGGAGGGTAGTTGCAGAAGAGATAATACACTGTAGTGAGTAGATGTGGAAATGAGAAAAGGAAGCAAATGAGTGGGGGGAAGTTGAATTTACCTACAACGGAGTAACAGTGGGGGAGTAGGTTAGCATTTAAAAAGGACAACAAGTAGAAAATCAACAGGAACAGAAATTTAACACTAAAAAATGGTTGTTGAGACGACATTTGTTGCTGAGTGTGTCCTTATGCAGGGTTCAAGGCCCAGCCTTTTTAGAAAGTAAAGGGACCTCTTCCAGGGAATGAGCAGAGCAATGGCTTCCTAGGAAAGTGGGACTGTATTATGTGTTTGAATCTAATGGCAATAATGTGGGAAGTTTTTCCTGAGCACCTTTTCCTGTGCCGTATTTAGTCGTCCGTTTAGAATATGTCTCTACATATTCGTTGTGCCCAGGGCTTTTCAGAAGACAGTTTCCCACCTTCAAGGAATACCTGCCCATTTTGTTCCTTAGACAGACACTGGGATTCTAAGGACAGCCTTTCCTTTGTTTGGGTTTGTGTTTCTGTTTTTGAGAGAAACCAGCTGCCCATCTAAACTTTACTCTTGTTCAGGCTCAGAGCTTCCTCCCTTCCTCAACTTCCCTCCTATCCCAGGAGAGAGTTTGGTATACAATTGGTATAGTCCTGCAGAACTTGAATTATGTATAGCTTCTTCTAAAAAGCTCCTGCATCATTTTTATTTATGCATTCATCATAAATACTTATATACATATTAAGATTACACTTGGATGAAGGAAAGGAAGTTCGTGAAGCCTCCATATTATATGCCCCCTCCCTTGACTTAACTTCCTTGAGGGAGAGACCTTGTCTTTCCTGTGTCTCTACCACCTAGCACATCCTATTGGTTCTGTTTCTCTGGAGAACCCTGACTAATACAGCCTGGCACAAAGCAAGTGCTCCATATCTTCTCCGTTTTAGTTGCATGAATGAATACAAAGTGGAATTGAGTATAATGCATGTTGATCTTAGATCCCAGCTAAGGAGGGTTATGATTTCTTCATCTGAGTGGTAGTTTATGTGTATATCTCCTAGTAGAGCTATTTTTGTTTTTTGGGGGGAGGAGTATATAAATCATGTATATATGCATATAATTTTTTATGGAAACGAAACCTTTCCTGGTTTAGTGTAGCTCTCAATGCCCTGAAAAACTCCCATTGTAACATAACCTCATTAAACTATGATCATATAAAATCCAAAGTAGGCGGTGTAATAAAATACTAGTTACACTAGTGTAGTGTTGTTGGAAATATATTCATGACAAACTTTATTTATTAATCTTTAATAAATTGTCCCTTAAATCCAAAAGCGACTAGATGGGACAGAACATTTTGAATAGAACATGTATCACTTCCAATTCCTGCCTTCCTTTTTTGCAGGGAAATCGTGACGAGAACCAGAATGTTAACCACCAGATGGCTCAGGAAGATGCTCAGCGCCTCTATCAAGCTGGCGAGGGGAGACTGGGGACCGATGAATCTTGCTTTAACATGATTCTTGCCATAAGAAGCTTTCCTCAGCTGAAAGCTACCATGGAGGCTTATTCCAGGGTACGAGCTTTTTTTGAAGATCTAACTTCTGTTTCAAGGTGTGAAAATATTTTAACTCTTACACGTTTTGTTTGCAGATGGCTAATCGAGATTTGTTAAGCAGTATCAGCCGTGAGTTCTCCGGAAATGTTGAAAGTGGTTTGAAGGCCATTTGTAAGCTACTTTTCTATTTTGCTTTGTTTTGTTTATAAATGAGTAAGGCTTTGAATAGTTGTTCCCATTAAGTAATGTTAGTTAATATGGCCTCCCTGGAATCTGCTTAGGCAGAGGCTGAGCTAATCCTGTGGTTTTTCATGCAATTCCCTATGAATGGTTGGTGGCGTGATCAGTAAGGGTTGTTTTGGAATTATTTGATCCTTATTGTATATGCCCTTCATGAGGACTATGCAAGAATATATGACAGATTGTGGCATTTCCATTAAGGTCAATGGGAAAGCACTAAGCAACTATGAGTGCTACCACACAAAGTGTCATTGCGAGCCCCCAAAAACAGTTTTCAAATACTCAGCCCAGTGATACCTGTTTCACTTTTGAAATTAAAAACCCAATTTCTAGTGTTCGGAAATTCAGATGTCTAACGAAATGAAAATTTCATTCTCATGGAGAATATAGGACTAAAGAGAATATTAGTACCACATTGGTATTAGCAACTGAATGTCTTGCAAAGAGTAAGTGCTATAGTAATGGTAGCTAAATTAATAATGTGCAGTTGGTATATCTCTATCATCTGCAGGAAGAGACTTTGCTAAGTTAATTTTCCGAAGAGAAAAACGTGTCAGATTTCTTATCATTCTCAAATCTTTGCTCAAATATGTGTTTTCTTTTTTATATTGGAGTGCTATCTCATATCCTTCTCTCAGCCAAATGATATATTTGACTTCTGGAATTCAGATTTTATTCATTACTCCTTTTAAGTAAGATATTACTAGTTGCTACAGCTCTTCTCATTGTAAGGGGAAAAATGTAAAGAATCTAAGCTACTGCATCTATGGAGAGAATATGTTTTTTGGGGGCCAGATGGAATCTTCTAAAATTAAAAGTAGCCTGTCTCGTGCGTCTAGAAAGAAATATGGAGGCTGAGAAAAATCCAGGGGGAGAGCATTTTCAACTCATCTCAGATTTCTGAGATGATTACAGATGATCAGAGGCAGGTTAGAAATGGTAAATGAAGCAGGAACATGGACGTTTGTCAAGTCATGACTCCATAACTGAGGCATCTCTGACTTGCAGTGCAGTGTGCCCTGAACCGCCCTGCCTTCTTTGCTGAGAGGCTCTACTATTCTATGAAAGGTGCCGGCACAGATGACTCCACCCTGGTCAGGATTGTGGTCACTCGCAGTGAGGTGAGGCTTTCTCTCTGTGTCTGATTTTACTTGATTTTGAGTGTTGATTTCTTTTCTTTTTTCTTTTTTTCTTTTTTTAAGTTTTATAAGAGTTTATTTGAGCTACACTGATGACCTATGCTGAGAAGCAAGATCTCATGCTCCCTGAATGTTGATTTCTTAAAAGTTTCTCAGTCCCTCGGGAATGCTGTTAAGAAACAACTGTCTTTGTCACTGCTGGTAGTTTGTATAAGGCACCGTGTTCCCTTCCCTCATGCCCGAGGGAGGCTTGCCGCAGTGACGCAGACCACTGTACTGTACCTCAGGGAAGCCCAGTGCCAAAGAGTTTCCTGTTTGAGAAGGTCTGTGGAGAAGACTAGTTATGGCCAGTTGGGAGATGTTTATCTTCTGGTTTTCATTGTGTTTATGTAAAAAAATTGTATGAATGACCTATGTAGATTAATCCTATTGGATATAAAAATTCTTGAAATTTAGTATACCTTGTTAATCATAGAACAGTTTTTTTAAGAAATTCATCTTTATCTCTGCCTAAATATAGCCTCAAATGTTTCCTTTTCTTTAATTTTTTTATATTTATTGGATTTTTTAATTGAAAGAAAACATATTACTAAATTATACTAAAGAAGGTAAATTATTTTTTAAAAGACAACCAGCATATGGTGTTTAAAAAAAACCTTTTTGTGTATTTGTTCTTTCTTTTTTTTTTTTTTATTGGGGCGACAATTGTTAATAAGTATATTTGTTCTTAGACCTAAATTTTTTAAGCAGGATCTTTTTTTTAAATTGCAATGAAATATACATAGCATAAAACCTTACCATTTTAACCATTTTTAAGAGTATAGTTCAGTAGCATTCAGTACATTCACATTGTACAACCATAACCACCAGAACCTTTTCACCTTGCAAAGCTGAAAAATCCATACTCATTAAACAAGAATTCACCATTCTTTCTCCCCAACCCTTGGCAAACACCATTCTATTTTCTGTCCCTCTGTATTTCACTATTCTGCATACCTCATATAGTGGAATCACACAGTATTTACCCTTTTGTGACTGGTTTTCACTTAGCATAACATCTTTAAGATTCATCCGTGTTGTACCTTGTGTCAGAATTTCCTTCATTTTTAAGACAGAATAACTTTCCATTGCATGTATACACCACCTTTCGTTTATCCATTCATCCATCAATGAACACTTGGGTTGCTTCCATCTTTTGGCTATTGTGAACAATGCTGCTTTGAGCATGGGTGTACAATATTTGCGTCCCTGCTTTCATTTTTGTGTGTATACCCAGAAGCGGAATTGCTGTATCGTATGGTAATTTTCTTTTCTTGTTTTGAGGAATCACTGTACCATTTTCCACAGTGGCTGCACCATTGTACATTCCTACCACCAATACACAAGGGTTCCAACTTCTCCACATCCTTGCCAACACTTACTTTTTGTGTTTTTGATAATAGCCATCTTATCAACTGGTTTTTAAATGACTAATATTTTTGGAATAATAGATGAAACTAGTACCTCTCTTATCCAATATTTTTACAGAACAGTGAAGCAGACCTTCATTGTGTGATGCCAGCACTAGTATGAATGCTAGCTATAAAAGTCAGTCACTTGATGTTTCCCCCCTCTGCTTTGATTGTAATTAGGATCTTTTCACCATCAAAGAATAATTCTAATAAGTACCAGTTTCCTTTTGACAGTTTTTTTCTAACATCAAAAATATGTCTTGTATGCAGATCGATCTTGTACAAATAAAACAGATATTCAGTCAGATGTATCAGAAGACCCTGAGCACAATGATTGCAAGTGACACGAGTGGAGATTACCGAAGGCTTCTTCTGGCCATCGTGGGCCAGTAGGAGAGATTTTTTTTAAATGAACAAAGCTTTTCAAAGCTTATCCTTCAAAGCAGTGACTGACCTGCATGCAGCAATATCAACCATCACCTAACCAAAAGAGCTTTTTATTAGGGACTGTGTCAGGGTATTGTGCTTGGTTTGCACATGTGGTTATTGCCTTAATTCCAATGTTATTTTTTTCCTCTATATACAATCAATGTAAAGCCATATCATAATGGTGTAGTAATAATGCAATGTTTGTAAAGCATAATTTTCTCACTGCTCTTATCCTAATCAGGATACCAAATTGAATAAAAATCACAACAATCTCTGTGTAATATTATTGAATTTTAAAAAAGGTTGCTGAAAACTCTGCCTTCGAAAGTCTTAGTAGGCCCATTGGATGGTTATAGTTGGTGGTATATCAAAGCTATATTACTTAAAAAAAAAAATTCAGCTCTTTTAACCTAGAAGAGTAATTTACATCTTATGTTACATAAATTGGTATTCTGTATTCATAAACACTAATCTTCCCACATAGAAAATAGATTAGTATTGCCTATAGCAACTTTGAAAAAAGGGATTAGATGTTTATGTGCCTAACATGCATAGTCTACTTTTATGTCTATTAACACCCCCTAAAGATCTTTATTGGCCCTTGATTTATGAAAGACCTTAAAATTAGGTGCAATTTATTCGTGACTCCAGAAAGTGAAGTTGGACACGTAAGAAGTGCTCAATTAGTGAGCAGATGAGGCTTAAAGCATCTCCCTGGCAGAATGAATGCTAGCTCTTTTGAGAAGTAGTTCAGGAGCTCAATGGTATAGCATGGTGATTTAAAAACACAGGTTTCTTGACTAACTATGGGGTACACCTGAAACTAATATAATATTGTATGTTAGCTGTATTTTAATAAAAGTCTTTAAAAAAAATACAGGTTTATCCCCAGTACTGAGCAAACACTTATTGATTATGTTGAGCATTATAATAGGTAGTCAGGGAAAATACAAAGGAAGGAAATTTATAATCTAGTGGGGGTTCTAAACAAAAAAATTATAATTGTTAGATTATAAATTCTGTTGAGGATAAGAACCCTATTAGTTCTTTGTGCTGAGCTCCCTGGCACAAAGCATGCATATATATATAATTTTCTTTTTAATTAAAGTTTATTGGGGTGACAATTGTTAGTAAAGTTACACACAAAGCAGCTATTTAATATAGATTTGGTGAATGTGCTGAAAACTGAGGGGAAGAATAGTAAATATCAAGTAGAATTCAATGCACATTTGTGTAAGTACCAAGGAGCATACAGGTGGTGTAAGACACAACTTTACTCTTGATAGACTTCTGTACAATTGTAATACGAGGCAAGAGCAAGATACGTGGGTAGAAAGATAATGGGCTAAGATAGATGTAATTACTTTAAAAAATTTCATTGAAAAAGTTCAGTTTTGATCTAGTTTTTGAAAAAGTATATAACAGTGATGGGATTTGGTAAAGATGAGAAAGGAGGGTAGGGTCTTAAAGAAAAGATATGAGCAATATATTTTTAACCTTTTAAAAACTTGAGATATAATTCATATACCATTCACCCTTTTAAAGTGTACAATTCAGTGGTTTTTTAGCATAATTATGAATTTGTACAGCTATCAGCACAATAAATTTTTGAACATTTCATCACCCAAAAAGAAACCTTATACCCATTAGCAGTCATTCCTCATTCCCCCTCCTTCTGCCCAGGCCCTGGCAGTCACTAATTTACTTTCTGTGTCTATGGATTTGACTATTTTGGGCTTTTCATTCGAATGAAATATAACATGCGGCCCTTTGTGTCTGGCTTGTTTCAATTAGCATACTGTTTTTAAGGTTCATCTGTTGTAGCATGAATCGATGCTTCATTATTTTTTATGGCTGAATAAGCCATTGTATGGATATACATTTCATTTGTTGACTAATCAATTGATGGGCGTTTGGGTTGTTTTCATCTTTTCATTATTATGAATAATGTTGCTATAAATACTCATGGAAAAACTTGTGTGTGGACACATTTTCAATTCTCTTTGCTATGGCGCTAGGAATTGCAGGATCATATAATATCTTGATGTTGAACTTTTTTGGGATCTGCCAGACTGTTTTCCAAAGCAGTGACACCATTTTGCAATCCTACCAGCAGTGAGTGAGGTTTCTAATTCCTCCTCATCCTCACCAACACTATCATATCTGTTTAATTACAGCCATGCTAATAGATGTGAAGGGGCATCTCACTGTGGTTTTGACTTGCATTTTCCTAATGACTAATGAGCTTATTTTCTTGTGCCTATTGACATTTTGCATATCTTTTTTTTTGGAAAAATGTCTATTCAAATACTTTGACCATTTTTAAATTGGGTTATTTGTCTTTATTGTTGAGTTGTGAGGGTTATTTATGTGTTTTGGATAGTAGACCCTTATCAGATACGATTTTGTTTTGTATTCTTTTATGATATGACCAGTCATGTGGACCCCGAGAAGATTCATTTGATGTGATGTGAACCCTGAGAAGAAATTTGTTTGCTCTGATAGACTCCCCATGGTCAACTGAGGGCCTAAATTCTATGAATACTAAGAATCCAGCCATTTACTGATAGGGACCCCTGTACTCTATATACCTGAAAGAACCTCATACTGAAGCTCTGCTTCCCGCCCTATGACCTGCCTGTTTACACAGTGTGAGTCAGACTGCAAGGAAACCTTGGTTTTGTTTTTTTTTAACCAAGGGATGAGACCTGCCCCCTCCAATCAAAACTATTTGGATAACTTATTTACATAAAAACCTGGGTGGGACCTTTTGCTATAAAAGGCGGCCTCCCCTTTGTCTTGGAACACAATTTAGGTTGCTACTTGAATCTGTGTCTCCAGGCTGCAGCTCCTCCTTTTGCTCAAATAAATGCTTTTTATTCTTACTACGGTCTAAAATTAATTTTGGTTTACCGTCAGGTGCGGCCACAAAAGGAGACAGAGTAGAGGCTCAGGAAAAAATTCATTATACTTAAATGTCCTAGAGAGAGAAGAGGCACTGCACACACAGGGCCACATGGTCAAGAGCTAGAAGACAGGAGGCTAGGGGGGGAGTGTTTAGGCCATGGCCTCTATTGGGGTTTCTGAGGGAAAGGCAAGGCAGGGTACAGAAGCAGTTTAGGATTGGCTAGTTTGAATAATTTGGGGTGGTTTTTATAATAATTGCCTGGTACCTGTCAGAGAAATAAGTCAGAGAAATCTTGCCTCCTGGGGTACAGGGCCAAATACCGGAGGTATGGTTCTGGATTGTTAGTTTGCATATCAAAGGCAGGCTCCTGGCTGGGCCTTTGCTATCTCTAAGAATTGGCTACTCAGAGAGGGCAGTCTCGCCCAGCCAGAAAGTTTTTTTAAGATGTAAAAACCACATAATATACAATAAATTATATACACGCACACAATACAGATTTACAAATATTTTCTCCCATTCTGTGAGTTGTCTTAACTTTCTTGATGGTATCCTTTGATGCACAAAACTCTTAATTTTGATGAAATCCAATTTCCCTCTCTTTTTTTTTTGGTTGGTTGTGCTTTTGGGGTCATGTCTAAGAAACCATTGCCTAATAATGCAAGCTCATGATGATTTACCCCTGTGTTTTCTTCTAAAACTTTTATATAGTTTTGGCTGTCACATTTAGGTCTTTGACATTTTAGTTAATTTTTATATATGGTGTGAGGTAGGTAGGTGTTCCACTTCTTTCTTTTGCATTTGTATATCCAGTTGTCCCAGCATTATTTTGTTGAAAATTTCCACATTGAATTGTCTTGGCACGCTTGTCAAAAATCGACCATACGAGTAAGTATATTTATTTCTGAACTCTCAATTCTATTCCATTTTTCTATATATCTATCCTTATGCCTTGATTAGTATACTTTATCACTTGATAATAGTTGCTTTGTAATAAGTTAGAAACTGGTTAGTGTGAGTCCTTCAAATATGTTCTTTTTCAAGATTGTGTCGGCTATTCTGGGTCCTTTGCATTTCTATTATTAATTTTAGTATCACCTTACCAATTTCTGCAAAAGAGCCATCTGGGATGTTGATGGTGAATGCTTTGAATCTATAGATCAATTTGAGGATGAACAATGCATTTGTATTATTTGATGTTGTCAGAAATAAACTGGCTTTGGAAATAACAGATTAGTTAATTAGAAACAAGTCTTGGAATAATGAAAAAGGAGTTTGATGAGATAGTATGTCATTTAGTGGAGGTCTTGGAAACCCAAACTAAGAAATTTAAATTTTATTAGATTTTATAGTTTCCCCCAAAACTGGTTTGTATATGTAGATGATTTAATTCTGATTCTCAGTACCATTGTGTTTTCTACAGCACTCAAGAGGGCCTTTTCTGTTTTCCATATGCAAGTTGATGTTTTAAATCAGTCAAAAAACATTTGAATGCATGTCCTCATAAGGACTATAGGAAATTCAGAGTGGTTATTACTAAGCACTCTAGGAGAATAAAAGAACTTGAACACGGTTTTGCTTTCAGGTATCCTACAGTTTAATGAGGATTATGTTGAAAAAAGTGATACCTGTTACTTACCCTTGTTTGCCGAGGCCTTGAAACAAAATATGAAATAGACCAAGATCATGAGAACTGTTCCCTAGAAAGACTTGGTCCTAATCCTAGCTTATTATGTAGAAAAAGTATATTGTACTCAAGGTAAGATGGCTATCTCAGTGCAAATTCACTCACAGCCCTCACTTCGGAAAAA
This sequence comes from Rhinolophus ferrumequinum, assembly GCF_004115265.2. NCBI lineage: Eukaryota > Metazoa > Chordata > Mammalia > Chiroptera > Rhinolophidae > Rhinolophus > Rhinolophus ferrumequinum. The sequence goes on along the minus strand of NC_046299.1, from coordinate 50,878,764 downwards.
AAATCCAGAGAGAAATACTGTCCTGAATAGTTCCATAGTTTTATTTTGAGAACATTTTATTACTTATAACATTGCAATTTTGTTTTAAATCTTTTTTCTTATTTTTTATAATTTTAATATTTGGTGATGTAAAAAATGTCCAAACTTGTAGAGAATTTTTATGAGTTTATTTGAGCCAAACTGACGACAATGGCCAGGAACCAAAATCTCAACGGATTGAAAAAATGCTCCAGAGAATGGTAGTTTAGCGGCTTATTTTATACATTAGGATAAAAGGAGGAGATGTAAGGAGGGTTACATGAAATCCATTGGTGGTAGATTAAGGGGGCTGGAGAAAGCAAAGCGGGGAAATCTGGAACTAGATAAAAAGTAAAAGGGAGAGACACTTTTTGTACATTGGTGTGTACAGGACAGTTAATAACATTTACAGTACATACAGATGGTGTGTGGGGAACAAGATAACAATGAGGGGTTCTGTGGTCTCTGTTCTGGTGCTGCGGTTGTGCCCGGGGGTCTGGAAAAGATTACTCAGACATTTGAAAGGTATGTTGTCTTAGTTGCAAAAAGACAATTGACAGGCTCACTTAAGGTAAAGCCAAACCTTTATTAAGAAAGCTACAGGCCTAGAACATGACTACCCACCATGACTCGCTTTTAGTTAGACTCGCTTTTAGTTAGGAATTTTTATGTTCAGACCATCCTTTCCGTCTCTGAGTTTGTCAGGCCCACCATGCAGTCCACCCCTGAGCTTGTCAGGTTTAGTATGTGGCCCCTTTTTCATCCACAATATGTTTATTAGCAGAAATAAAATTTATTTTTAAAGTTTGGCTCTGGTAACTATCCTAAGCATGGAGTTTTCATGGAAAGAGGTATGTATGTATGTGCATATAATTTAAAATTCTGTTTTAAAATAATTTCGACTATATAGAAAAGTTGCCAAAACAGAGGAAAGAACTCCCAAGTGCTCTTCACCAAGATTTTTGAGTAATAAACATTTTATTGCTTCATTACTCAACTGTATGTGTGTGCGTGTGTAGTGTATATCACCCTTGTTATTAGTCTTTTCCTGGACCTTTTGAGGTTTGAGAGAGCAAACTGCAGACATGATGCCCCATCACTCTTAATCACTCCAGTACATATTTTCCCCCAAACAGTGACTTTCCTACATAACAGCAAGCATCCTTACACGTCAAGAAATAAATGTTGGTACAGTACTACCACCTAGTCCACAAAGCCCATTCAAATTTCCCTGTCTCAACAATGTCTCCTTTCATTCTGCTCCAAAATGCTATACAGGAATACATATTGCATTTAGTTTCCGTGAACTTGTGTATTCCTATTTTATTCAACGGATTGTCATTCATTATTATCACTTTATTTTGATGCTCTAGTTGTCTCATATTTGGCCAGTGGGAGCCCATTCAGTCTGGCTCTTAATATACAACATTGTTGAGTACACATACTGCTAAGATTCCTCCATGTTCTGAGTAGCTGTAGTTCATTCATTTTGACTATTTTGAAATATGCTATTTTGTGAATATATGTTTTTTTCACCCACTTTTCCATTGATGGGCACTTGGTTTGTTTCCAGGTTTTTGCAATTGTATTTTGTTATTACAACTCTAATGCTGAATTTCAAATGTATTCACATTTTTCATTAACATCATTTACTGCAAGTCTGTTTATCATATAAATATTGGGCACCGGAAGCAGCATTGTTTTGCAATCTCACCAACAGTGTGTGAATCAGGCTTACTTTTAAAATACTGTTATCTGAATTTTTCATGGAGAAAGATTTAATCGATCTGTTTTCAAACCCGTTTAATAAAGGCTTTATTTTCTCTTTATATGAATTTCTTTTTTGGTTTTTCTCCTCTAATTTATGGAAGGACATTTAAAGAAAAGGGTCGATAAAGCAAAATGCAAAGGTGGAAAACTTTGCACATAATCAAAACTTGTGCCACCTGCGGAAACAGGAGTAACCTCAGGTAGGAAAGCTGCTGCTCCCACGCGCCGTTCCCAGAGCGCAGGCGCAGACGCTCACCTTGCGGGCAGCTCCTAGTCTTCTCCCAAAACGTTATCGCGAGTCTTGGGATAAACTTGTGGTGATTGCAGAAACTAAGTTCTCGCGAGAGGTAATTGGTTGCTATAGTTGCGAAAACGTCTCTGCGGCTGTCGCAGGTAAGACAGCTGTTTCTCAGAAAACCCTAGCTTCCCGGCCCTGAAGCCACACCCCGTTACCTCAATCTCTGCTCCCTAAACTACGGTAGACGCACACCTGCACGGCTGCACTCCCTACACAACTAAACGCCACCACCCCGCTAGGTGACGTCACTCCCGCCCACCCCAGGCCTCCCAGTCAAAGCCAGACAGCCCCCGCTGTAAGCACCGACTGAGCCCAGACCACACCTCACCCCGTCGTCTCCTTCATCTAAACTATTTCTGATTTGACTCTTACCCTATAGCTTCTTCTGAGCAGGTGATAAGAAGTGCGTGCCTTGTTGGGGCAGCAGGATCCCCTGCCTGACTGCCCTGACCGTACCTTGTAGTTAGTCAGATTTCTTGCATTTGGTTATTCAACAAATATGCCTCTTTCGCCTCTTGCAGACAAGGCGTGGTGCCAGGCCCTCAGAGGCTGTAAATGTGAATGACAGATTACTTGTCTTTAAGGGGGTTATTGAGCATTCACGAAAAGCAGTGCATATTAATAATACCATTTGTGCTTTGCTTCATAGGTTATGCAGTTTTGCTATTTTAGTGGTGTTGACTGAAAAATCATGGTGTTTTGTCCCCAGAAAGGATTTATTTGGGGGTGGGGGTCCGGAGTGGAGGGAAGGGTTACAACCCAGGGCATGCAGACATGGCAAGTCACTTGCACACTCTGGCCTGCAAGCCAAGATGGAGGAGTATTTATAGAAGGGAAAAGGAAATTAAGGGAAGGAGAATTTAGAATCATAGAGCTTTATTATAAACACAGAAGAATTCACGTGATTACGTAGAACTTTCATAAACCCTAGCTCCTTCTGTAGACCCTCTAGACTGATGATGTTTGCTTAAAGTTCCAGTTTTTATCAGTGGATATTCACAACAAATGTGAAACAGGGCAGACGTTTTCTTGTCCATTTTACAGAAGGTGAAACTGAGGCTCAGAGAAGTTAGGCATTTGTCTAGGGTCAGGCTAGTGAAGGTCTAATTCACGTGGTACTATTGAAAAGGAAGGAAGGAAACTACTGCAAAAAGTCATTTCAAATGTAAACTTAGTAAGAAAGTTGTCAGGGCCACTTAGGCCTGAATGAGCCTGGAGATCTGGTGTTGAGCAAGTGATCTGACACTTTCAGGTGACTGGGAAAATGAGGGGGTATTTGGGAAGAGGCAATATAATTATACAATCTGGGGGCAGCAAGATACCTCCTTTTTTATACCACCAGTCCTAGACACACTTAGCATAGTATGTCCTAAGTAAACATTTGAATTGCATTAAGTTCTACTTTGAATTGAGTCAGAAAACATGATCCTTTTTAAAAACATATCCAATTTATTTATTTATTTTTATAACCACCTTTTTTTTTTTTTTTTTTTTTTTAAGGAGGGTGCAGCTCACAGTGGCCCCTGCGGGGATCAAACCTTGGTGTTATCAGCACCACGCTCTAACAAACTGAGATAACCGGCCACCCCTATCCAATTTATTTTTGAAATTGTGTCCTTAGTGTTGTAAAATAGTTAGAAAATGTCATTGACTAAATAAGACATATGTCAGGACTTTTTCCAGTGGACTAAACTATTCTTTGTGTCTACTTCTTAACTGGGAGATTAAATAATCCTTTAGTGGAGCTTTGCACACACACACACAAAAAAAACAAAACTACCAAAGAACACTATGAAGGATGTGGGGAATGGGATTTTGGGGAATGACATTTCTGTCCTCTTTGTCTCGTGATAATTTGTGCTTACTGGGTTAGTTACATGTAAAATGATCTTTTTAGCACTACAAGTGGTATCATCTTTGTGACCAGCTCCCTAAAACCCTGCCTGTCTAGCAGCAGAGTTTGGACAGGGCATAAAACAGAGCTGGACTATTGCATTTCCCCAGTTCTCCCCTGGTATTGGTTATGATGTAACGTGAGTCCTTGTGCAGCTATGGTACATGAGTGGACGGACAGGCTCATTCATTATGTTTTCAGAGACTAAAGAAGACCACACAGACTTTGCCCAAGTGCCATTATGGAGCAGGCCTCACCATCAGGCAAACCTGTGCAGATCACTGTGACAGATGGATATGACTTGGTAAAGTTATTTTGGAAAGCTGAGAAGTCCCTCGTTTATTCATACTTCTTGAAAATATGTTTGCTGAGCTCAGGTCTCCCTGTCAAACATCTACCTGTGGGTGGGGGGATGATGTGTTGGGAGCACCAGCAGGAGGAATGGGGTGTCGCATCATCCTGTACCACCAAACCTGCTGTCTTTACATAGCAATGGCTCTTCCTTCTCAGTGCTCCTTATTGAGAGTCTAGAATCAGCAACTGATGTTACTGTGGTCGTATAATACCTGGCAATTGGAATACTAAATTTAACAGGTAAACCAAGAGGTGATTTTCGTTTTCCTAGACAGCACTTTCTTTTTCCTGAAAAGGAACTGAATTCTTCCAGAGTTCCTTTTGTGATTAATTTTATTGGATGAATTTAAATAATAAAACTATAAGATGTAACTATTAAAAATTACAAGAACAATGAAATGGAAAAATGTTCAATATAAGTCAAAAAGCTCATTCCAAAGCAGGATGTAATAAATGATCTCTACTTTGCTTTGAAAGGTATACATTTAAAAAGTATATATAAGTGTGTGTGCATATATATATACACACAAACACATATACATACAAGTATACACATATATACCGGGGGGTGCCACAAAAATGTGTACACATGACTTGTATTCATCTTTTGTTATCGGTATATGATTGAATATTATAATTGTGATACAGTTTTTTACTTTTTAAAAATGTGTATACATTTGTTTGGCATACTCCGTATTCACAAAAAACACTGGAAATATATTCTAAAATGTTAATAGTACTTGCATATTAGAGAGAAATTATAGGTAATTTGTTTTCATATGTGCTTTTCTCACTTTCCAACTGTTCCACAATATGATTTTATAAACACAATAAATTTTATTTTTAAAAACTCCAACATAATAGCATTTAAATACAGTGTTGCTTGAGCACCTAGTTTTTTGCATTAAATCTCTTTCTGCTTAAAATTAAAAAAAGATACCAAGTAATATTTTTAAGTAAATCCAAATCATTAGGTTAAAAATAAATACATTGTAGCATTCAGCTACAACTAAATTTGTTTAAAGACTTTCTACCTACCCCTTTTGTATGTGTGGTATAGCTTGATAGGAAAACATGGAAAATGCTGTTTAGTGCAAGTCAAAATGAGATGCCAGATGCGTAGGAAAATTCTCCATTTGAGTATAATTGTAAAGTAGTATGTTTCTGTCAACAGAAATGTTTTAAAGGAGATTCTCCAGTTACCTTTATTCGTGCAGAATTCAATCAGGTGGTTCTGGGAGACTCTGCAAAAATTACTGTTTCTCCAGAAGGAAGTGCAAAATACAACTTCACCAGCAGTTTTGAGTTAAATCCTGAGGGAGGAATCACTTTAGATGACCTCGCTCACAAACCTGTGTTCTGTAAGTCCTTGTGGTTCTAAAAATGTTAATTATATGAGTATGTTATGAAGAGATTCTGAGGTATTTAGTAGCTGTTGTTAAGACAGATGGACACACCTTACTTTCTTAATCTTAAGAAATAACATGGTATACTTTGAGTCTTCCTGGCTTTGGCAGCCGTTGACATGGCCTACTAATTTTAACCAGTTTGTATCAAAGACCTTTCGATATATGATTGAACTTTGCAGCCTTTATCTCCTACGCTGAGTTGGGAGGTTTTCCTTTGTATTCCTGTATTTGGGGTTGCCAGAATTAGCAAAAAACAAACAAACAAAAAATTGAGACATACTTATACTAAAAAATTATTCATTGTTTGTCTGAAATTCAAATTTTAAAATCTGCATCTTGTATTTTACTTGGCAACACTATCTGTAGTTCTGTATACTCACCATACTATATAGCAATTATTTGCATCTCTTGCTAGAGGAGGCAGTTTGGAAATATGGGCTGTATCTTACAGTATTTATTTCAGAATTTCTAATGCATAGAAATATTTAGGACATAAAAGGGCTCAAAAAGTGTTTGTTGAATGAATGAATGGATAAGTGGATGGATGGTTTCTGTATCCATGCTTTTACAGTTTCTAACTATACAGTATTATCTTTGACATACTTCGTTCCTACACAATGTACTAGTCTAAGGCTTTTTTTGTTTTACCCATACTCTTTAGTTTTTTTTTTTGTTTGTTTAATGGCACATTTTTTTTGTTTGTTTAATGACACATTTTGGGTGCCTGCCAAAAACCACAGATTTCAAGATCCCAAACACAGAGAGCTGGGACCTGGGAATCTATACAGTATTATAGAGCAATACTTTCCAAATCTTTCTTTCCATAGTCACTGAAGCTCTGGGAAAAAATAGTCTTCAGGGTCCCACCCCAGACCAGTAAATTCGCAATTGCCAGAGGAGCTGCAGCTTGGAACAAAAGTCTCAGCTGACTCCTGGGAAACACTGTTGCAGAAGAGTGATTCCTAGCTCAGGCCTCCCTGGGAATTGGTTACCCATGGAGGCATTCATCGGACCCACGGTCTCTGTCCACTCCATTTTACTTTTTTCTTTTCTGCTGTGTGCTTCTCGGTCACCCCAAATAAGAAGAGTGAACTGATTGCCTTCTTTCCTAGCATGTTTGATGAGAAATGCAGAACTAGAACGTTCTTTTAAACGTGTCAACAAACTCATGAGAAAGAAAGGGCAACCCCTTTGTTGCAGAAGCAAAGCAAGCACTGAAAGCTGGAACTCTTGAACAGCTGCCATTAGTGTGTGTTGGGGTGGGGGGCTTTAATGCTCTTACAGGGACAGAGACGTGGGCTGCTGTAGATGGGGAGGTAAGCCTGAAACCACCCCCCTCACCATCAGAAACGACTCACAAAGAAAGGATGGACTAGAAAAAAAAATCCATTCACCATCATATCTGTCTAGGCCCTGGGTAGAGGAAAAAAGTCTTCTCTAAGAATTAGTCGTCATGCTCTCATGCCATTCATTAAATAATATATATTTTCTTAAAACACACAAAGAAGATTGATATAATAAAAACTGACCACATACTGGGCCATAAAGCAGGTCCTGCATATACCAAAGAATCAGTAGCATACAGACAAAGTTTTCTAATCAAAATACAACAGTCAACAAAATTAGAAATTGATAACACAGATAGCAAAAAAAAATGAATCCACTTGGAAAATTTAAGATACACGAATATTTCATGGGACAAAGAAAAAATCATAATTAAAACTGCAGAGCATTTAGAATCAACAGTAAACTCCAAATATCAAAACTTGTGAGATATAGATAAAGAGATACAATAGTCTTCCCTTATCTGCAGGGGGTACATTCCAAGACCCCCAGTGGATGCCTGAAACCACAGATGGTACTGAACCCTAAGAGTACTATGTTTTCTCCTGTACATACATACCTATGATAAAGTTTAATTTATAAATTAAGCACAGCAAGAGACTAACAGCAAAAACTAATAATAAAATAGAACAATTATAAGAATATACTGTGATAAAGTTATGTGACATAATGGTTTCTTGAACACAAACACTGCGATATCTTGACAGTCAGTCTGATTGTGGTGATGCTACTAAGTGCCTAACAGGCAGTTAAAATCATTAGGCAGGTAGCATATACAGCGTGGATATGCCGGACGAAGGGATGATTCACGTCCCGAGTGGGATGGAGCAGGATGGCATGAGATTTAAAACTTATGAAATGTTCATCTCTGGAATTTTCCATTTAATGTTTTCAGACCATGGTTGACCTCAGGTCCCTGAAACCGTGGAAAGCAAAACTGTGGATAAGGGGGGACTATGGTATAACCTTAAATGCAGTCATTAGAAATCAAGAAGAATTTAAAACAGAACTTCTGTCTCCAAGAAGATGGAGTAGATATACTTTTTCCTATTCCTCTCACTAAGTATACCTACAAACCTTGGACGTTATATATAAAACAAACATGAAACACTGAAAGGTGGAGAGAAGGAAGCTTGAGACCTGAGGAATAACATAGTAGTGAGTTCCTTGGGGTTTTTCTGTTTGTTTTTTGCCTCATATGTCCCAGACTTGATGCTGAAGAAGCCAGCAACCTGGAAACCCTAATGGGTGCAAACCAAAAAGCCCAAAAAAGTCTGCTCTCTCTAACCAAAAGACCAGGAAAGGGGCGGCCTAGAAAGACAGAAAACTTAGACAGTAACTGCTCTATTCCAGCAAAACACCACAGAAAGAAATTGTGGCCCCACCCAACCTAAGCTGAATAGGGAACCTAGACTTCTACTCTCACAAAGCTGAAATTAGGTGCCCCTAACATCCTAACTAGGTGGAGTCAGAGAAGACCAAATAGGGAGGGAGCCAGGACTTTTATGCCCTCTGGTAATGAGACCCCTTCCTCACCATGTGGTTTTAGTGGAGGCCACATGGGGAGCCTATACTTCTGCCCCAATCTGGCAGTAGCAGGGTGCCCCTCCATTCCCCAGTGGGGTGGTGTCAGACAAGGCCTAGCATAGGGTCAAGTCTTTCACTATCACCTCATGGTAATGAGTCTGCTCTCACTGTGGTTATCAGTGGAGAACAAGTAAGAAACCAGAACTTCCATTCTTCCTCAGCAGTAAGGAGGAACTCTCCCCCTCAGGTAGCAATGGAGGCTAAGTAAGGATCCTAGACTTCTACCTTCACCTGGCAATGAGACAGTGCGCCCTTCCCCTTCCACTGTTGGAGTGATGCCAAAAAGCCAGGTAAAACAGAAGGTTCAGATAAGATTCAGTGTTTCATAACAGTACAAAAAGCCCAGGTTTCACTTGAAAAAAATCACTCATCATACCAAGAACCAGAAGATCTCAAACTGAATTTAAATAGACAATTAGTATGTTAACACCAAGGTGACAGATATGTTAGATTTATTAGACAAAGATTTTAAAGAAGCCGTGATAAAACTGCTTCAACAAGCAATTGAAAACATGCTGGAAACAAATAAAAAAAGCAGAAATATTCAGAATAGAAATAGAAAGTCTCAGAAAGAAATAGAAGATATAAAGAAGAACCTAATAGAAAATTTAGAACTAAAAATATATTAACGGGGCCGGCCCGGTGGCTCAGGCGGTTAGAGCTCCATGCTCCTAACTCCAGGGGCTGCCGGTTCGATTCCCGCATGGGCCAGTGGGCTCTCAACCGGATGGGCTGTGCCCCCTGCAACTAGCAACTAGCAACGGCAACTGGACTTGGACCTGAGCTGCGCCCTCCCCAACTAAGACTGAAAGGACAACAACTTGAAGCTGAATGGCACCCTCCACAACTAAGATCGAAAGGACAACAACTTGACTTGGAAAAAAAGGCCTGGAAGTACACACTGTTCCCCAATAAAGTCCTGTTCCCCTTCCCCAATTAAAAAAATAAATAAAAATAAATAAAAATATATTAACCACTATGAAAAGCTCGGTGAATAGGCTCCACAGCAGAATGGAGGAAAGAATCAATGAACTGGAATATAAACAACAGAAACTACCTAATTTGAGTAATATAGGGGAAACAGACTAAAAATATGAACATATGCAGAACACTTTACTCAACAACCATAGAATACACATTCTTCTTGAGTGCACATGGGACATTTCCAGGATAGACCATATATTAGGCTACACATCAAGTCTCAATATATTTAAAAAGATATCTTACAAATTATCTTCTACAGATACAATGGGATGAAGTTAGAAATCAATAACAAAGGAAAACTGGAAAATTCACAAAATTGTGAATTTACAATTGTGGAATTGTGGAAATTAACACACTTGTAAATAATCAATGGATCAAAGAAGAGGGAAGTTATAAAATAGGAACACAAGCCAGAACTTGGGAGATGCAGTGAAAGTGGTCTAAGAAGGAAATTATAGCTAAAAATACTAATGCTAAGAGAGAAGAAAGATTTTAAATCAATAGTTTAACTTTTCAACCTAAGGGAGTAGAGAAAGAAAAACAAACTAAACCCAAAGGTCACAGAATTAAGGAAATAATAATGACTAGAGCACAGATAAATAAAATACAAAATGGAAAACAATTGAGAAAATCAATAAACCCAAAAGCTGGCTCTTTGAAAAGATCAACAATATTGACAAACCTCCAGCTAATTAAACTAAGAGAGATTACTCAAATTACTAAAGTCGTAAAGTGGGATAATCACTACCAATTCTATAGAAATCAAAAATATTGTAAGAGAATACTATGAACAATTATCCACAAACAAATTGGGTAACTTAGATGAAATGGACAAAATCCTAGAAACGCAAAGACTACCAGACTAAGTCATGAAAAAAGGAAATCTCAATAAACCTATAACTAATAAGGAGATTGAATCAGTAATAAATAATCTCCCAATAAATAAAAGTCCTGGACATGATGACTTCACTTGTGAATTCTACCAAACACATAAAGAAGAACTAATACTAATACTACTCCAACTCTTCCAAAAAAGGAGGGAATATATCCTAACTCACTCTATGAGGCCAGCATTACCCTGACACCAAAGCTGAACAAGGACACAACAAGAAAACTACAAACCAGTATGTCTTATGAAAATCGTTGCAAAAATCCGAAGAAAATAAATTAGCAAACCAAATTGAGCAGCATATTAAAAGCATTATACACTATGACTAATTAGGATTTATTTTTGGAATGCAAAGATGATTCAGCATACGACTCTATCAAGGTAATACACCAGATCATCAGAATGAAGAAAAAAGTCCCACATGATCATCTTACTTGATGCAGAAAAGCATTTGACAAAATTTAACTCTTTATGAAAAAAAAAAAAAAAAACTAAAAAAACCAGGAATGAAAGGAAATTACCTCAACATATGAAAAACCCAAAGCAAACATTATGTTGAAAAGACTGAAAGCATTTCCTCTAAGATCAGGAACAAGACACAGATTTTTGCTTTCACTACTTCTTTTCAACATAATACTATAAGTTCTATCCAGAGCAATAGGCAAGATAAAGAAATAAAGGGTATCTAAATTGGAAAGGCAGAAGCAAAATAATCTCTTTTGCGGATTATATGATTTTATATGTAGAAAACCTTAATGATTCCCCAAGAAAAAACTATGAATAAATGAATTCATTGAAGTAGCACGATACAAGTTCAGTATACAAAAATCAGTTGCTTTTATATACAATAACAATGAACAATCTGAAAAATAAATTATGCATCAATTCCATTTACAATAGTATCAAAAGGAATAAAATACTTAGAAATTAAGTATTGAAAGACTTATACAAGGAAAACTATGAAACATTACTGAAAGAAATTAAAGAAGACACAAATAAATGGAAACACATCCCATGTTCATGGATCAGAAGACTTAATATTGTTAAAATGTCAGTATTACCCAGAGAAATATACAGATTCCATGCAATCCCTATTAAAAAGTCAATGACATTTTTTGCCGAAATTGAAAAACCCACCCTAAAATTCATATGGAATCTCAAGAGACCCCCAAATAGCCAAAACAATCTGAAAAAAGTTGGAGGTTTTACACTTCCTGATTTCAAAACTTACTACAATTCTACATCATTCAAAATGGTGTGCTATTGGCATAAAGTGAGAGATACAGAACAATAAAATAGAATAGAGAGCTCAGAAATAAACTCTCATATATGGCCATCCTTTCTGACAAGAGTGCCGAAACCATTCAATGAGGGAAAGGACAGTCTTTTTAACAAATGGTGCTAGAAAAACTGGATATCCACATGCAGAAGACTGAAGTTGAACCCTTACTTAACAGCATATTTAAAAAAATAACTCAAAATGGATCAAAAACCTAAATATGAAACCTAAAACAGTAAGTATCTTAGAAGAAAATATAGCACAAATTTTCATGATATTAGATTTGGCAAACATTTCTTGTATATGATACCAAAGTCACAGGATAACAAAAGAAAAAAAATTGAGAAATTAGACTTAATGAAAATAAAATATTGTGCATCAAAAGACACTATTCACAGAGTAAAAAAAGCAACCCACAGAATGGGAGAATGTATTTGCCAGCTATTTATCTGAGAAGGGATTAATATCCAGAATATGTAGAGAAATCCAAAACTCAGCAACAACAACAACAACTAAACCAAACAACCTGATTTAAAAATGGGCATAGTGCTTGAATAGACATTTCTCCAAAGATGTACAAATGGCTGATAAAATGCTCAACATCACTAATTGTTAGGGAAAAGCCAACCTGCACTGTAGTGAGATACCACCTCATACCCATTAGGATGGCTTCTATCAAAAAAACAAAACAAGGGACCGGCCCGGTGGCTCAGGCGGTTAGAGCTCCATGCTCCTAACTCCGAAGGCTTCTGGTTCGATTCCCACATGGGCCAGTGGGCTCTCAACCACAAGGTTGCCAGTTCGATTCCTCGAGTCCCGCAAGGGATGGTGGGCTTCGCCCGCTGCAACTAAGATTGAACATAGCACCTTGAGCTGAGCTGCCACTGAGCTCCCTGATGGCTCAGTAGGTTGGAGCACGTCCTCTCAACCACAAGGTTGCCAGTTCGATTCCTCGAGTCCCGCAAGGGATGGTGGGCTGCACCCCCTTCAACTAGCAACAGCAACTGGACCTGGAGCTGAGCTGCGCCCTCCACAACTAAGACTGAAAGGACAACTTGAAAGCTGAACAGCACCCTCTACAACTAAGATTGAAAGGACAATAACTTAACTTGGAAAAAAAGGGCTGGAAGTACACACTGTTCCCCCATAAAGTCCTGTTCCCCTTCCCCAGTGAAATCTTAAAAAAACAAACAATAACAACAAAAAAAACAAGTGTTGGTAAGGATTTGGATAAATTGAAACCTTTGTACAGTTTTGGTGGGACCGTAAAACAGTACAGTCACCGTGGAAACTGGTAGTTCCTCAAAAAATTAGAAATTGAATTACCATATGATCTAGCAATTCCACTTCTGGGAATATAATATATCCAAAATAATTAAAAGCAGCTCGCAAAGAGATGTTTGTACACATATTCATAGTAGCATTATTCACAAAAGGTAAATCATGGAAGCAACCCATGTGTCCATCAATGGATGAATGGACAAGCAAAATGTGGTATATATATACAATGGAATGTTATTCAGCCTTAAAAAGGAAGGAAATTCTGACATGTGTTACAACATGGATTAATTTTGAGGACATTATGCTAAGTCAAATAAGCCAATCACAAAAAGATAAATATTTTCTGATTACATTTATATGAGGTGTATGAGTAGCCATATACATAGGGAGAGAAAGTACGCTTGTGATTGCCAGGAGTAGGGGAGAATGGGGAGTCATTGTTTAAGTGGTTACAGAGTTTCAATTTTAGGAGATGAAAAGAGTTACAGAGATGGATGGTGGTAATATATATGTAATACCACTGGACTATACATTTAAAATGGTTAGTATGGAAAATTTTATGTAATGTGTATTTTACCACAATTTTAAAAAGACATAAGGAATATTCTGCCATTACTTTTGAAAACTTAGATAAAATGGAGAATTTCTTAGAAAAATAAAAATGGGAAAAATCTAAAGAAATGGAAGGGGAACCTAAAGAGTAACAGAGACTTAAGAGACCTCAACTAATCACAATATGTGGACCTTATTTGGGTCCTGATACAAACAAACTATAAAGAAAGTACTTTTGAGAGAGATGAGGTTGAATAAAGGGAAAAGCGTACCATGTTCTTAGACAGGAATGACCAACTTATAAAGATGTCATTTCCCCTAAATTTATCTGTAAGTTTCATGTGATCTCTAGAAATATGCCAACATTATATATATTTTTTAAATTACAGAGTTGTTACAGGAAAAAAATCTCTGAGGTGATCCAGTATTTTCCACCAGAAGTCACTGATAATGGTGCCTTTTAGGGTTTCAAGTTATTTCTCTTAACTTAAATTTCTTTGATAATACTTTGCTTGTTGCACCTCGGTTATCTGATGGCGAAGCTAGATGTGTTCTCATTTTCTTTGTTTTGATTTTTCTAGTAACTGTGACTGAAGTTTTACCAAAGGAAAAGAAACAGAAAGATGAGAAGACCTTAACACTTGGTCAAGCTGTGGTGGATCTTCTTCCTTTAGTGGAAGGTCAGATGTGTGATTTGCACAAAAGCAGATATAACAGGGCTCATAAAATTTTAACTTCAGCGAAATGAAAAAAACTCAGCCTGCTTGAATTCGAGGAGTTTGATGAAAAGAGCACATTTATTTTTGCCTAACCCTTCCTTTTTTGGCTTGACTTGGCCTTCTTTTTGCAGGAGAGAGTTCATTTGAAATGATGGTCCCACTGCACCCTGTGCCAGGCTCGCCCTTAGAGGCTCTTCAGTCAGGTGTTAAGGTAATCAGAGTTTTAACTCCCAACATTGCAGCCTGCCATTCTGTCTAACAAGTCCGTCTGATATCAAGGTTCAATTCAGTTGAGTCCAGTTTATCAGGTACCTTCTTTATATAGGCGCACATAGTGCTAGCTTCTGGGAAACAATGATAAATAAGGCACAGACCTACTTCTGGAGTCCATAGTCTACCTATTACGGATTTTGACTCAGTGTGATTAAATGGTGGGGCAGGGCATGTGGGCACAGTGTAGGTATCAGTTACTTTGCCCAGGGGCAGATGTAGGGAAGGCTTTACCATGAAAATGCCTCTTGAGCTATATCTGGATGAATTAAATTAAGTAGTATATGAACGCACCTAACGCGCTTTCTGGCATGGTAGCCTGCCTCTGGTTCCTGGTGGAGGGGAAGCAGGCTGTTTGTCTTCTGGGTTGTGTTTCCCATTCCTCCTGGGGATCAGTAGCTTCTTGGAGACCTGTTTGCCACTCTGGTGCAAGTGTGCTCAAGCGCAGCAGATGCCTGCAGCTGCCTTCTGTTTTGCACAAGTGAAGGAGAGAGGAGGGCCCAACTGACCCAACTGTTCTGAATGCAGTGCCCTGATTGACCATCGCTGTAGACGCCTTGCTGCTTTTTGTTGATTCTGACCTTGGAGCTGCCACAATCCATTCCTGCATCGCCTGTGGTCCTCTTCTTTTAGGATGTGGTTGGTTTCTTCTAGTTTTGTTTTTTTGTAGATCTGATTTAATTTGCTTTCTGTCTTTCAAAGATCCCTAAAAATGTGTAGTTTAGTAATGGCATTTCTTGTTTTCCGGGGTTATTATAGCATTATCCTTTAATTGGATATAAAGATATTATTCAATATCATTCTGTCATTCCATCTGACTTGTGCTGGAAAGAGGTATATATCTGAGTTCAGTCTGCCTCCCATGGTCCAGTCTCACAGCCTATATGTACTGTTGACTTTCCTTAGATACATGAAAAAAGTCAGTCAAATAAATTGTCAGTCCTCTTGATCTTTGCTCATAATATTCCTGTGTTTACTTGTTTTACATTCTCAAGGAAAAAAATTTATGACAGTTAACTTGCATTTGCTTGAGAGTTCTCACTAATTTTATATTTAAGCTTCAACACTGACACTGGTTATTCTTAAGACTCCGAGACTAAAACGATATAAACCTGTACTTGTAAAGGAGATTCCAATTCATCTTCCAATGTTCCCTGTCTTGATCAATACAAGTTAGAAAGCTTAGGGACATTTGCTTATCTTCTCAGAGATATATTGACCAGAGATGTCCCATTTTTCAGTGACTCTTTCTTAAAATCTTTCCTCCCTTTGGTGTTCTGATTTCCTACTCACTGACTGTACTTTCTCAGGTTCCTGCTCTCTCTTCTGCTTGTCCCTTAAGTATGAAAGTGTTATTCTTGACCACCTTCTCTTCTTAGTCTGTGTTCATACTCCAAGGGGGTGGTTATCCATGATTTTAACAGTCACCAATATTGAAGACTTCAAATGCAAAAGCTCCAGCCCAGACCCTTCTCCTGAATTCCAGAATGTCAGACTTTACAACCACCTACTACTGGTTTGCTCTATAATGATAGCCCATAGACACCTAAAATTTAACATTCCAAAACTAAACTCAGTATCCTCCCTCAAACTTACTCTTCCTTTTATCTTAGTTATTTTGGCTAGAGGCATCACCCATTTGTGTAATTATAGCACATACATAGGACCTACATTACATGTATGACTGCCCCCTCAGACCCTGGCTACAACCAAATCCCAAATCTGCCTTTCATGAAATTCAGCCTTTTCTATTTAAGTGCCTTTGGACTCTTTCTTCTTAGCTTCATTCCTACTCTTTATTAACTTGTAATTCTCATCTGGAACATCAAAAGTCGCCTTGTAACTGCCCTTGCCTGCCTCCAGGTCAGCCTTCCCACTGCTTGCAGAACGACTTAAAAGTGAACGTGATCACACCTCTTCCCATGGTTAGTTCTGGGTGGTTCATAGGTTCACCCATTGCTTACATATTAAGGGCCAGATTGTTTAGCAGGCATTTATGACAGGAGCCGGACGCTTGTTCAATCTCATCTCTCAGCCCGCCCCTCCTTGTGCTTTATGTTCTGAAATCCTGAATTATTTACCCCTGAACTAAATACACCAGACTGTTTCAGTACCTTGTTACATAAAACTCTTTTTTTTTGGTCCAGATTTATTTTCTGGACAGAATTATTTTCTCTTTCCTTATTTGCTCATCCAGATTCTAAACTATTCATCTTGTAAAACTTAGTTCTACAATAATTAGAATTATACCCCAATAATTAATTATCCATTTCCTCCTTGGTGCTCCTGGACTAGAGCATTTTGTACAGGTCTCTATTATAGCATTTATCATAAATCATGGAATTATGACATGAATTCCATGATGAAGGGGCCATGTCTTCTTCATCTTTATATTCCTAGTGCTATAGTAAAGTGCCTGGCATATCATCAGACGTTTTCAACCGATTTTTTATTGTATCCTGTATTAAAATATATACATATATGTCTATATCTATATATATGGGTAGATACAATGTATTTGAAAAAAATATGTCATATTAAAAACACCGCATTTGCCAAATCAAAGTTTTTATTGGGGAAATAACTTGGGAATTTCCCGTTAGCATGATACTTAATTCTCTAAGGGCAATATTAATCATTCTTATTAATGTTGATTCCTGAGAAATAAAATGAAAATGAACAAATTCTTGTCTCCTCTCTAATTTAAGAAAAGACTAGCTGTCTTGACTGCCTACTTGGGTACATCTCTAACATCAAATCTTTGGCAGCCCTTCTAAAAAATTCATTCCCAGGGCTTATTCATGCTGCCAAAAATACTTTTCATATTTGAAAAATAGAACTATATTAAAGAATATTGTTTTCAAATATTTAATAAAAATCTAAAAGTTTTTTTAAAGCACTATATTTAAATTACAAAATAATCATAAATATAAACTAGCACCCGAATCTCACTCACTCATGTGCAACCACTATTAATATTTCAGTGTAGAACCTTCCAATTTCTCTTCTATATGTATTTGTTTACATATTTGACCTCAATATGGTAGAAGGGAAGGGCTCTAGCTTAGGGAAAGTTTCTCTTCTTGGCTCTATTTCTAACTCATGAGACCGAGAGAAAGTTATTTGAATCCTCTGCATGGAAATAAACTTGACCTTTTTACCTTGAACAGCGATAGGATATTCAAATGATATTCAAATGCAAAAAAAGGAGAGGCCTCTGGCGTTTTCAGAATGTTGCATCATTTTATTCTTTTCCAGCAATGCAGTCTTCAAGTTAAAATATCTGTGGTGGAGCCATTATTGACCGCAGCCCAGATCTTAGAGAGCAATCTCCTGAAGGTCACATTGGAGGCTGCCTACTCTGTGCCTGAAGCCTTTATTCCAGTAGGACCCGTGCAGAACTACATGGTTGGTCTGCAAGTTCCATTAGTTGGAGAGGTAAAGCCCCACAGCCAGATATTTACATAGGTTTAAACACATTTCTGGGCGTTTCGTCCTCACCTGCTAAAATTTCATGCAAAGCAAGCTCTGACAATGGCTGCGATTTATTTTAGGCTTAAAAAAAAATGACCTTTACTTCTGTTTTATAAATAGATATTTATGTTAACAGTTTATGTATGACACATATTATAGATTACATGTAATTTATATCAATAAATACATATCGATGATGGAAATATTAAAACATTTAAAAATTGACATTATGCATATGTTTTGTGGATTTTGTATAATGTGCTTTATTATACAAAACTTCCTCTTAATTCCAGATTATTTTCTTAGTCCAAATTTCTATAGAATGATTTTGGATCGGTCTTTTGAGGCTCTTGGTAGAGATTTCCAAATTGTTGGCTAAAAGGGTGTAATTAATTACTACTACTATCTGTTTTATTGCCATTTTAGATTTTCAGTATAGAACTCTCCTCCTCACCATTTTACTTACATTCCCAACAGCAGTGCACAAGGATTCTAATTTCTCCACATCCTTGCCAACACTTGTTATGATAATAGTCACCCTAATAGGTGTGAAGTGGCATCTCCTTGCTGTTTTGATTTTCATTTCCCTGATAACTAATGATGTTGAGCATTTGTTTCATATGTTTATTGGCCATTTGTGTGTCTTATTTGGGGAAATGTCTATTCAAGTCCTTTGCCCATTTTTGAACCTTTTGTTTTTATTGTTGAGTTTTAGGAGTTCTTTGTATATTTTAGCTATTAACCCCTTATTAGATATGTGATTTGCAAATATTTTCTCCCATTCTATCGGTTGCCTTTTTTTACTCTGTTGTATCTTTTGATGCACAAAAGTACTTAATTTTGATGAAGTACAATTTGTCCATGTTTTCTTTTGTTGTTCTGAGAAATTATTGCTAAACCCAATGTCATGAGGCTTTCCCACTCTGTTTTCTTCTAAAAGTTTTCTTCTAGCTCTTATTTTTAAGAGCTAGAAGAAATGGCCTATTGCCAACATTGTGGCTCCAGGAGTTCATTTTTATATATGGTGTTAGGTAAGGGTCCAACTTCATTTTTTGCATATAGGTGACTAGTTTTCCTAGCACTATTTGTTGAAAAGACTGTCCCGTCCCCTTTGAATGGTCTTGGCACCTTTAATTTTGACAAATTTTCCCAGTGTTCTTGTTGTTTTATGGAGGAGCAAGTTTTCAGAAGTCCTTACTCTGCCATTCCAGAAATGCCCCTCCTTCTCAGAAGTTTTTAAACTTAACACATGGAACTGGACTAGTTTAGTTTTACATAGGGTATGCCAATTTTAAATTTTACTAGAGACTGCAAAATTGCTTTCCATAGTTGTACCAATTTACATTTTCCATCAACTATGTATAAGAATAACATTCCCTTCACAATATTGGCAACACTGATGTTTTCACACTTTGATTTTGCCAATCTATGGTTTAAAATGGTATCTCATTGTTTTAATGTGCATTTCACTTATTTTTTAATGATATCTGGCATGTTTTTATTTAAATGTTGGATTTTCTAATTTCCCTTTGTATAAATTTCTTATTTATATCTTTACCAACTTTCTATTGCAAATATATTTTAGATAAATTATAGATATCAGAAGCCTATAGTTTTAGGCCTTATTCAAATTTGAGTTTGTTTTCTAAAAGATAATTTTTAAAAAATTACATCATGACCTTTATATAAGTATAAAATGACAACAGTGGCTTAAACCAGTTCAAAGAAGAATCTGAGGAAATGACCCATATGAAAGCAATCAGGAATGTTGAAATGATTTTGCTAATAATTCCAAACTTGTCATCAGTCATAGGGCAATAATCAATTAATCTCCACTGGACATAATAAATTTGCATATCTATGGACAAGAATAATTTGCATTATTATCAATTTTCTATAAATTACAAAATTATAAAATAGCACAAAGACAAAGAATGGCACAAGCCCCTCTATAGATTAAGATAATCACAGAAGGGTCTGTTAGACAGAGCTTAGCATTCCATTGAAAAGGCACTTCAGTAATCCTTTCGTTCATCTCAAGGGATTTTACAAAATTTCCTGATAGCTGGTATTTATTTTTGCAGAAAGACTGTCCCATTTTCTTCAAGAATGGAACTCTGAAGCTTGGAGGGGAAAGAGAACCTGTTCCCCGGCCCAAAAAATGGCCTATTGCCAACATTGTGGCTCCAGGAGCTAATAATATTCCAGATGCGTTCATTGTTGGTGGGCCCTATGAAGAAGAAGAAGGAGAACTCAACCACCCAGAGGTGAGAGAGTTATGCAGATTTTTGTGTTAAAATCAGTACACTGACACATGATAAAATATTTTGTGAATCACTGTTATTTGTATACACTGTCATCTGTTAAAATGAAACAATTACAAATCAAAATAAAAGTTATCTAATTCTGATTAAGAGATCTCGACTTCTTAAGTCCAGCAAACAAAATAATAAATTCAAATTTACAATTTATTTTATTTTAAATTTATTTTTGAGTGAGTAATATTATAGTCACAGGTCAAAATAAAAAATTAAGAGATATGCGTTCAAGTCTCCTTCTTACTTTATGTGTCTTCCTCCTAATTGATTCCCAGATTATCACCCTCGTAGCTATCTTTGTTATCGTTTCTTGTAGTTTCAGCAAAATAATTTGTAAGATGGGAATGGTTGAATTATTTTATATATATATATATATATATATATGACACTAAGCATTTGAAATAGTATAGATGATGCTAAAATATTTGAAAAACATTATACAGTGTCTTTTCTTATTGCAATTAGTGAAAATTGTTGTTAGATTTATGTTTTCGTTTAGATCAGATATTTTATTTTAGATAGTTAGATTTTATGTTATAGTTATTTTTAAATCGTAGGTCTCAACCCTAGTTGCTCATTAGAATCACCTGGAAAGCTTTTAAAAGAATAGCAGTGGCCAGGCCCTAACCCAGATCACTTACATAAGAATTTACTTTTAAAATCATACAAATGTTCAGATGTTGATTATTTTTTAAGAAGCTCCCAAATAATTCTGATATGCATCCAGCTTTGAGAATCACTGATTGAGGTTATGTGAGTGAATATTTGGCAGTTAGTACTGGATCAGTATAAGGATAATGTAAGTAATTTATCTTATATACTTTATTAATAGTTAAGTACCCTAAAATTTAAGATGATGGTAGTATTTACAGTAGAAGTCATTCTTATTGTAGTAATAGTAGTAGTAATAAAAGTATTGTGATCCAATCCATTAAAAAAATGCCCCACAGGCTGAGCAGGATGAAGTTGTGGCACACCGAGGGAACAAAAGTCTCTATTTTATTTTACAGGACAGGGAATTTAGGAACCAATCAGAGTGCATAAAGAAAAGGATTATTTGGGACTTGGAAAGTCGCCGCTACCTTGATCCTACTGCAGTGGTCAGGTAGGAAGAGAAAGGGAATATGTCTAGACAACAAAAGTGTCGGTGGGAAGAAATATTACTTTTGTTTAGTTTATCTGTATTTGGGTTAAGTTGATCTGAGACTCTTTCACCATCACTAATAACAGAGGCTTCTAGTGATGGTGAATTAACCAAGGTGGTTTTTTATTTCGGAGCTGGTATGTATGGCGGCTCCTCAGTGTTATGAGGTATCCAGGTTCAATCTTTCTTTTTGCTCTTCCTTCTTTAACATGTGCCTTCCATCCACAAGTTTTTCTCATGGTCCAAAATGGTGTTGAAGCTCCAGCTTGCACATTCACATTCTTGGTAGAAAGTTGGAAGAGGGAAGTGCTTTCCGATAAAAAAGGACACACGCTGGCTGTCTTAGCCCCTTTTATAGAATCTTTCTGCAATCTGATCATCTCTGTTTATATCTCATCAGTCATCTCTAGATGCAAAAAAGGCTAGGAAATAGTGTTTTTGTTGGACACATTATTGCCCAGATTAAATGAGGATTTAGATAATAAAGAAGAACAGGATACTTGATATTGTTTGGGTAAGTACTAGACTCTGTCACAGTGAACTGGTTACTAGGGAGACATGAGAAATAGAGCATTATCAGTATATGTTATAACTTGAATGAACTATTCTTTTTTTTCCAGTTAGTAGACTATGTTTTTAGAACAGTTTCAGAATTACAGAAAAATTGAGCAGGTATTTCAGAGAGTTCCTGTATACCTCTGGTCCCCCACTTGATCACGGTGTATAATATACATATACATTGTTGGATTTGATTTGCTGATATTTTAAGGATACATTGTTGCTACTTACTTTGAACAAACAGTTATCAATTTGGTCAATTAAAAATAAGAAAAATTAAAAAATTTTTTAACTTTATTCATTTTCTGATTCTCTTCCTTTCTTTATGTAGATTCAAGTTTCTGACTCATATCATTTTGCCTTTCTCTGAAGACTTTTAGCAGTTTTTTATAAGGAAGATCTACTGGCCACAAATTCCCTCCAGTTTTGTTTGACTGAGAAAGTCTTTATTTTCCCTTTACTTTTGAAGGATAATTCCACTGGATACATAATTATAGGTTGATGGTTTATTTCTCAAAACTTTAAATATTTCACTTCACTTCTACTTGCATGGTTTCTGAAGAGAAGTTTAATGTAATTCTTATTCTTGTTCCTCTATAGGAAAGTTTCCCTCCCCCCTGCCACCCATCCCTCTGGCTTCTTTCAAGATTTTCGCTTTCTCTTTGGTTTGCTGCAGTTTGAATATGATATACATTTTTCAGTACTTATTATGTTTGGTATTCTCTGAGCTTCCCAGTTCTGTGGTTTGGTTTCTGTCATCAATTTCATAAAATTCTCAGCCATATGACTTTAAATATTTCTTTTGCTCTTTTCTCTCTTTATTATTCTTCTGGCATTCCTGTTACATCTTTTGTAATTGTCCCACAGTTCTTGGATATTCTGTTATGATATATATATATTTTTAAATATTTTTCCATTTTCATTTCATATTTTTCCTTTCCCATTTCAATATGGGGAGTTTTTATTGACATATCTTCAGGCTCACTGATTCTTTCCTCAGCCATGTCCAGTCTACCCATAAGCTGATAAAATGAATTGTTCATTTTTGTTGCAGTGTTTTAGATTTCTAGCATTTTCTTTTGATTCTCTCTTAGAGTTCCCATCTCTCTGCTCAAATTACCCCTCTGTTCTTGCATGTTGTCTGCTTTTTCCATTAGAGCATTTAACATATAAATCATAGTTATTTTAAACTCCCAATTTGATCATTCCAAGATCTGTGTGAGTCTAGTTCTTAGGTTAGCTTTGTCTCTTCAGACTGTATTTTTTTAAATTTAGCATTTCTTGTAATTTTTAAATTTTATTTGAAGTTCATGAATGTGAAACATTTAATGACAGTACTCTTGACCTTTTTTTTTTTATTGAAAGCTGGACATTATGTACTGGATAATAAGAAATGAGGTAATTAGAATTTTTAATGTGAGGTTTTATGTTTATCTGGCTAGGAGCTGGACTGTGTTTAATTTCTGCTGTGGCTGTAGGTGCTGAAGGCTTCAGTTTGCTTTTTTTGCTCCTCTCCTGTTGTCCTTGGGTTTGCCTAAGAACTCTTTCTTAAATAGGGTCTGTTTTTTGCAGTTTCTCAGTTATAATCCACTGTTATTATACTGACACACTGTTTATGTAGTGGTAAGGTGTTGGGAAAGGAAAGTGTTCTATAATCTTGTGATTACATCTCAGTATTTTAATGGGTTTGAGTCCCTGGGCGGTGCCCTTCAGAAGCATTTAATAGCCTTTCTTCCTTTGTTATGTGTAACAGGAAGGCTAGATGGGCCTGGGGGTGTCTAATTGTCCTTCCCCTGGGTCAGATAAAGCTCTGGTAATTTCCCTTAAAGAGTAGGCCTTTGTTATGGAGAACACTCTGGGCATATTTCAAAATGGTTACTTTTCCCTTCTCTCTGCCTAAAAGGATTGTTATTCTATCTTCACTGTGAGAATCTGCTGGGGCTCTTTGATTTAAAACCCCCAAAAGCATGGGGAACCCCTATGACTAGGTCCCCAGGAGTTTTTAACTCTCTGGCTCTTCCACATTCAGCCTCCAGCAGTTTGTCAAAATTACCATTAAAATGTTTCTACCTGTTACAGATGCCAGTGACTTCTGCTGCCTGTAAGCCAGTAAGCTGATCTCAGTTGTAATTCTCTGTACTTGACTGTCTCTCCAAATTTCTTGATCCGTAGTTTTCAGAAGCGAATTGCTGATTGCCGGTTATGGCCTGTGGAGATCACAAGAGTCCCCCTGATTACTGCACCCAAAGGGAAAGCTGCCAGGTTTGATAAGGTAAATTTGTTTACTTAAAAACATTTATATAAGAAATGCTGGGTCAGACCCGACCTGTTATTATGCTTCTAGTTGTAATATTAACAGAAAATATGAACTGATATGGCAGCTTCCTAGGGTAGCCCACAGATCCTAATTTGCCGAATAGTTTCCTGGTTTTAACGCTAAAAGTCTCCTGTCGCAAGAAATTCCTCTGTCCCTGGCAAATCAGGATGACTGGTCCCTCTAGCCCTCATTATCCACTAAAAATTATTTAGTCTTTATTTCCAGACATCCTATTTCCCTGTAGCCCTTCATTACAGTTTTACCATAGGTAAAACCATGTAAAATAGCCATTTTTATCAATCAAAAGTAGTTACCTATTGACATTATAGTTCAACCTAATACATCTTTTTGAATTTCTTTGACTTACTGACTTAAAATGTTTTAGCCTGCTAATTAGAGTAATAAGGTTCACAGATGTACTGCTGTTCTGAAAAGATAGCTGTGATGAGCCTAGAACCTGTTCCCAGTTGTTTTACTTGTGCATGGCTGGTCTTTTATGCTTGCTCATAAACTCCCTGAGGGTGGGGATCCTTTTGTAGACTGCTTTGTATCCTCCACAGAACCTACCTAGCCTGATCCACGGCATATAGCAGATACTTAACAAGTACCTAAATTATTTTATTGATTTTTAATATAGGCTTTTTGCAGAATAAAAACACCACTACTGTGTTACCACTTCTCCCTTTGTGAAATACAATATGTATTGACTAACTTTCCTTAAATTTCAAAACAACATAATGTTATCATATGAACACAGGACTTTAATTTCTAATTATTATTTTAATAGGCCTTCTCAAAGAGATTATGTTTAACCTTGTGGGACTTAAATGTTTTCTTTCACGGTTTTCCTTATGAAAGTTTTCTATGGCAAACCATATGGCCATTAAAAATGATGTTAAGATGTATTGATTGACATGTTCTTCATCTTTTTTTTTTAATTTATTGGGGTGACAATTGTTAGTAAAATTATATAGATTTCAGGTGTACAATTCTGTATCACATCATCTATAAATCCCATTGTGTGTTCACCACCCAGAGTCAGTTCTCCTTCCATCACCATATATTTGATTGTTCTTCATCTTTGTAATGAGAGTTTAGATGAGGTTAGGGATGGCAAATACATGACAGCAGGCTGTTATTTATCCTCCTTCATCCATGGCAGATAGTACTGATCAATCAAAGCACTCTTCTCTTTTGAACCCAGATGAAGACACAGAATCTTTCTCAACATGGTACTCTAAAACACCTCCACCAGTTGATTAGAACGTAGGCATCAGTTAAAGCCTATTTGTCAACACTAGTCCAGATGATTTGTACGACCCCTCTTATTCGTATGAATCTGTGAACTAAAGCTAAAAGCCATAGCTTCTGATTTAAGATGTTATTGTTGTTATTATTGTTTTGTACAAGTTTCACTTTCTCCTACGAAGTGAAATGGTAAAATTGACTTTTTGGTCGAATATATATTATCAGTTAATTTGAGTATGTGTTGATTTCACTACTGCCTTTACTGTTCATTAACACTGTTTATTTTATCATCTCAGTGAGCATGGTATTATTAAACCTATTTTGAAGATAAAGAAATGAAGACCCAAAATATCTATGTTACTGTCACTAACTGGCCCAAAGTCACTTAGTTAAGTAGCATATCTAGTTCCTAAAGCAGGTCTTTGAACTGCTGAGTCAGCTCCATACCTTATGCTACATTTCTCTATAGCTCTCTGGTTTTATTCCTTTAGGCAGAAGATGAAAATCAGCTTTCATTTCACGGTGTGGCCTATGTTAATATGGTCCCATTGCTGTATCCAGGTGTGAAGAGGATTCGGGGTGCTTTTCGTGTTTATCCTTACCTAGACAGTGTAGTCTATGAAAAGGTAAGAAAAAATTGTATAGAATGTATCCTGATTTATCCTTTATATATATATATGTGTTTACTTATATCTTTAACGTATACATCTTTGTAATGGATATTTGAAACCAGTTGATATGCTGGGATGTTAAATATATGAATGACCTGGCTGTCATTCTACCACTGAGCCTCAAAAAACTTTAGGCCAAAAACTGGAAACAACCCAAATCTCCATCAATAGGTAAACAGAAAAATAAATTGTGTCGTATATCTATACAATGAAATACTGCTCAGCAGTAAAAGGAATGAACTATTGATACATGCAACATGGATGAGTCTCAAATATATCATGTTAAATGAAAGAAGCCAGACACAAGAGAGTACATACTTTATGATTCCACTCAAATACAATTCTAGGAAAGTAATCTATAGTGACAGAAAGCAGATCAGTGGATGCTTGGGAAAAGGGATAGAGGGAGGGAGGGGTTACAAAAGAATGAGGGATGATGGAAATGTTGGTGATCTTGATTGTGGTGATGGTTTCATATATGTGTACATATGCCCCAAATTGATCAAATTATATACTTTAAATATGTAGTTTATTACATTACAATTTTGCCTCAATAAAGTTGGATACAAAATTTTTAGGATAATTAAAGAAGTCTATTGTGTTAAATATGCAAAAATTAAAATCTATGATAATGAGTTATAATTTTCAGGTGTTAAGATGTTAAAGTCACCTGTCTACGTATAGAAAGAGAAAATATCTATACATATATTCAAGCAAAAAGTCAATTTTATCATGTTGCTTCTAGGTGAAAGTGAGGCTTTGTAAAATACAACAATAATAATAATAGCACAAACATGTTTCATATATGTTTTCATATACTATTTCATCATAGAAATAGAACAGCTATTTTTCAATAATAGAGTCATGAAAGACCCATCATCTATTTTCAAACCAATTGAATAGTGAACTCTTTTATATAAGTATCCTTTTAATCAGAAATCACACTTACTGGGATTTATCTTAAGGAAATAATTTAATAGGATCACAACCCCTATATTTATGAAAATGTTTGGGTATTTATAATAGCAAAAACAAAGAATTAGATTAAATGTCTAAAACAGAGACAGGCTTAGTAAATTATTATAAATAAAAATAATGGAATATGCATCCATTAAAAAGAAATCATTAAAAAGAGATAATCATTAATGCTTTGCAGGTAGTTAAATGGAAAAAAAGAATGCAAAAATGTTACCAATGGCATATATCAAAATAAATTTCAAATGAATTTATTAAAATATGTTAAATGTGAAGACTATAAAAATAGAAGTGTCTATTAAATATATGATAAGGGAAGACTTCGTAGGAGTGAAAGTAATAAAAGATATAAAAGATTTAGATTACCAAAAAATGAAAAGCTTCTATATGTAGGAAAAAACATCATAAACAAAATTACAATGTAATGGAAAAACTGGGGAAAATATTTGAATACATATCACGAAGATGGCTACTATTCCTGAAATATAAAGCACTTTATCAGACAAATAAGAAAAACACACCATTTTTTAATGAACAAAAACAGCAGTATACAAAAGAAGAAATGCCACTGGCCAATAAATATAAGGAGAAACATTTGGCTTTAAATATAATCAAAGGAAGGCAAATGTAAATAACAACAAAAGATCAGTTTACCTGTAAAATTAGACAATTATTTAAAACATGATAATACCTATTGATGGCAAAGGTAAAACAGCTTTCATTCCCTGATACTAGTAGAAGTGTAAATTAGTACCAACTGTGTGCAAAAAAGTTTTTGTCAGTGTGTATTAAGAAGCTTAAAATACTTATATCCTTTCTCATATTACTCGTACTTCTAGGAAACTAAGGGAATGAGTAGAATTGTATCCAAACTTTACTGCATGAAGATATTCTTAGAATCTGAGGGAAACAGTATATCATAATTGAAAGGTTATGGACTTTGACATGAGGCAGCCTCTAGTTTGAATTCTGGAACTGCCATTTATTAGCTAGGTGACTTCAGGCAAGTAACTAAATTTCTCTCAACTTTAGTTTATTCATCAGTAAAATCGAGACAATGCTTGCTTCCTAGAATTGTTTTACATATTAATTGACTGAACTATATAAAGCACTAGGGATATAGTTGGCACACAGACATTTTTACCTTTTACTTTTATTATACCCATATGATAGGAGAATACTGTGCATGCATTAAAAATTATTCTTATGAAAAATCTAAAAACATGAGAGGATGCATGTGATAGTCTGTTAAATGAAAAACCAGGATCTAAAACTACATTCAATATGGTCACAACTTTCTAAATATATGTATTTATAATTTTAAAAATATATGGAATGTATATTTGGCAACCTCCTTGCTGAGACATAGCCAGACAATTTCCTCTCCAATATTTTATTGAGATTTGTTCAACTAGTATGGCATTGCAATGAAGTTTTTTTTACTTTCACTATCTCTCTCTGATTCTATACTGTTGAAATTATCTAGAAAACTAAATGATATTAAAGAATAACATGGGCTTCTTGTATTTGCCTGTGAGTCGTTGCTCTTTTTTTTTTTTCCAGACCAACTGTTTATTTAGCTTGTTCCGGGATACTGGCCACCATTTGATTCAGAATAACAGAATCGGAGGAATTAATTCCCTATTGTCCAAAACAGTTACTTCTAAGAACCTGAAAGAAGATAAAATAGTAAGAAATGGATATGGAAGAAAGGCCTATACCTGGGGGTGTGGTAGGTTGTTGAGAAGGTGATGATTTTGCTGGGTTTGTTACATTCCAGAGGCTTATACTGATTTCTCATTTGATGAATTGCCTCAATTTAGTTTGTATTTTGATGCAACATAATGATGGTTCCTGCCATTGTGAAGACTATGTCAGAATTCCATTTTTGAGGTGTGTTCATTTTGTTTCAGCAGGCATCTAGTATAAAATCTCAGAGCTCAGATACACCTTTGGAAACGGAACCCTCTCTAAACCACAATCCAGAAGGACAGGTAACTATGCCTAAATAGTTGGAAAATGAAGTTTATGTTCTTACTGAGCAAGGTAGTATGATATAGTGGAAAATGCTCAGAAAAATGCTCATTATTTGAGTTACCACCCCAGAATTTCTATGACTAGTTTATGACCTTCGGTAAATTTCTTTGTCTTGTTAAGACTTTCTAAAATGAGGGGCTACCAGATCAACTTCAAGGTCCTTTTCAGCATTAAAATTTTATGTCTTTTATTAATTATACTATATTAGGCACTATGAGGGATACAAAGATACATCATCTGCAGCCCTCAGGACGCTCAAGAGTGGTGGGTAAAACAGACTGGTACATAACTAGCTGGAATACAGAATTTTGATGAATGCTGTAGTAGAGGTACAAATAAAAGTGCTGTGTAGGCTCAGAGGAAACAGATTAATTGCTACTGGGCAGTCTCAGAAGGCTCTGCAGAAGAGGTGGCGTATGAGCTAAGCAGTGAAAGTTAAAGGTAATCCTTTGCCAGATAAAGATGGAAGGAGAATGATTTCAGGGCCAGAGAACAGCTTGAGTCAAAGCACAAAGAAGGTAGCAGAATTTGGAAGTACATCAATTGATTCAGCGTATGGTATAGAGAAATGAAAAGAAAGGAGAGATTCTAGAAGGAGGTGAGAGAGAAGAGAGAGGCTGAGATGGGTTATAGAAAGACTGAAAGTCTTGCTAAAAAGTTTGGGCGTCATTCTATAGGTGACAAGGGGACACGAGCCTCGTATTAGGGACTCACGTTAAAGGTTTTTAAGTTACGTAGAAATAAGACTCGTGTGTTTCAGGGCAGAACTCTTGCAAGGATGTGAAAAAGAGAGATTGAAGTTGAAGTAGGGGCTTCAGATGCCAGTTTACAGGTTTTTCTTTTAATACATATGAGTATTGATGACAGTTTGACTTCGGGAAGCAGTTTTAGTAAAGACAGTCAGAAACCTGCAGAGGCAAGGTGTGGAACTGGGAAGCTTTGGGGGGGTCTCAAGAAAGAAAAGTTAAAGATAACTCAGGTTTCAAGCTTTACTTTCTGGAAGGATGAAAAAAATCATTAAGAGAAAAGTCAAAAGAGAGGTTAATACAGAGGAAGTGATAAGTTCGATTTTGGACACGGTATATTTAGGATGTGAGCAAAAATCTGGGTAGAAATGTTCATCAGGTCGCAGTTGGTAGCTGGTGGTGAGGATGCCATGAGTGGGAATATCAGAAGGTTATGAGCAGAATGTTTCCGCAGGACTCATGAGAGATGTTTAGTGGGAGAAATAATTGTATTCACTTAAAACAGTTCCAAGAAAAGTATTAAACAAGATAAATAAGGCTTCAGCTGGTGTAGAAGGCTCCAAGAATAAAATTGAAAATCCTTTCCTGCAAGAGATTACCACTGTTGCTATTTTTCTTTACAGTTATTTTTTCTATGTGAAAAATATTTTAACAGTCAAGATCACACTATAGGCATATATATGGTTGTATATGCATGTTTCTCACTTATGGGGAGCATTATCTTACGTTACTAAAATATTTTCATAAATACCTTTTTCTGAAGAGAATAAATTAGAGAAAATTGTCTTTACAGCAATATGTAGATGCAGGAACTTACATCGTGTTGGAGATTCAGCTGAACAAAGCCTTGGTTCCAAAGCGAATGCCAGAGGAGCTAGCCAGACGGTGTGTAGCAATGGTTCTCATACTTGTTTTGCAAAAAAAAGTTAAGTATAAATAAAAGGAAGTCAGTTTGTCTTCGTAAGTGTAACTAACCTGAGCTAAGCATCAATTTTCTGTTTTTTTCCCAGATGAGTTTCTTATGTTACTGCTGTTTTCTTATTACAAAAGCAGTATATGCCTATTACAAAAATTTTGAGGAAATCAAGATTAGCAAGAAAGTATATAAAAACACTCAGATTTCTACTTACCCAATGATAACTACTTTTAACACCTGGTATTTATCCTTCTAGAGTTATTATGAAGTCCCCATATTATACAAACACACACCATGTCACATATAAATATATGTAATTTTTAAAAACTATTTTATATTGTACCTTGATTGTTATTTCTAGGGAATTGTCCATTTCATCTAGGTTATCCAATTTGTTGATGTACAGTTGTTCATGGTATTCCTTTATTATCCTTTTCATCTTTGTAAAATGAGGAGTAATGTTTCACTGTCCATTTCTGAGTTTAGTAATTTGAGTCTTTGTTCTCTTTTTCTTAGTCCATCTACCTAAAGATTCATCCATTTTTGTTGATCTTTTGAAAAAACCAGCCTTTTTGTTTTGTTGATTTTCTCTATTTTATTTATTTCCACTCTGATCTTTGTTTTCTTCCTTTTGCTAGCTTTGGGTTTAGTTTGCTCTCCTTTTCTAGTTCATTAAGGTTTACAGTTAGTTTATTGATTTGCAAGCTTTCTTCTTTTTAATGTATCAATTATAGGTGTAAATTTCCCTCTGAACATTTCTTTCACTACATCCCATAAATTTTGATATGTTGTGTTTTTGTTTTCATTCATCTCAAGGTATTTTCTGATTTCCCTGTGATTTCTTCTTTGACCTATTAGCTGTTTAAAAGTGTGTTGCTTAATTTCTATATATTTGTGAATGTTCCACTTTTCCAGTTTCCTTCCAGTTATTGATTGCTAGTTTCATTCCATTGTGAAGAAAAGGTACTTTGTATGATTTCAGTCTTTTAAAATTTATTGAGATTTGTTTTGTGGTCTAACATATGGTCTATCCTGCAGAATGTTCCATGTGCACTTGGGAAGACTGTGTATTCTGTGTTGTTGGGTGGAGTGTTCTGTACATGTCTGTAGGTTAAATTGGTTTATATTGTTGTTTAAGTCCTCTGTTTCCTTATTAATCTTCTGTCTGGTTGTTCTATCCATTATTGAAAGTGGGGTATTAAAGTCTCTATGACTGAAGAATTGTCCATTTCTCCCTTCAATTGTCTCAATTTTTACTTTATATATATATTTTAGGGCTCTGTTGTTAGGTACATATGTGTTTATGATTGTTATATTTTATTGCTGTCTGGAACTATATATATTTCTTCTTTGTCTTACGTTATCTTACCTGATTTAAAGTCTGTTTTCTCTGATGGTAATATAGCCACCTCAGCTCTGTGTTGGTTATTATTTGCACAGAATACCTTTTTCTATCCTCCTTTCAACTTCCTTGTGTCTTTGTATCTAAAGGGAGTATCTTTTAAACAGTAGAGAGATGGATTCTGGGTGTGTATTTTTATTCACTCTGCCAATTGCTGCCTTTTAATAGGAAAGTTTAATCCATTTACATCTAATGTGATTACTGATAAAGAAGAATTTAATTCTGCCATATATCTATGTGTAATCTGCAGGTCTTATATGTTTTCTGTTCTTGAATTCTTTCATTACTGCCTTTTTAATATTTAATTGATTTTTTACAATGTACAATTTAAACGCCCTTCTTCTTTCCTTTTCTTTATATTTTTAAGTTATTTTCTTAGTGGCTACCTTGGGGATTACAATGATCGTCTTAAACCTGTAACAACCTAGTTTGAATCCAACACTCATATCAACCTGGAAACCAAGGGATATAGTTGGTATATAGATTTACCAACTCTGGGTGTTTCATGTAAATGGAATCATATGTTATGTAGGTTTTTTTGTGACTGGCCTGTTTCATTTAACAGTGCTATCAAGGTTCATCCACACTGTGGCATGTATTAGTACTTCATTTCTTGATTGCTGAATATTATTTCATCGTATTGATATATCACATTTTGTTTTTCCATTCTTCAGGTGATGGACATTTGGGCAGGTTATTCTTAATATAGCATTCTATAATAATTGTATTAAAATGGAAGTCAAGTCAACTCATGTAACTCCTCTGCCCAGAAACTACCAGTGACTCCCCATCACACTGAGTAAAAGTCAGAGTCCTTACAGTGACCTACAAGGGCCTACATGTTCTGCATGTACTTTGCCCTCACTTTTCCAGTCCAGCCACACTGGCCTCCCTGTTATTCTTCACACGTGTCAGGCATACTCTTTGCAGCAAGGGCTTTACACTTTCTGTCCCTTTTCCCTGTGACTTCCTTGCCCCTGATATCTACATGACTTGCTTCCTCATTTCCCTCAGGTCTTTACTTAAATGTTATCATTTTAGTGAGTAAGGCTTTCTCTAGTGAAATATGCTCCCCCACTTCACCACCCCAGCCCCCAACATAGTCTATCAGCATTCCTGTATTATTCTCCATGGCACATATCACAACGTATTTAACTTAATTATTTATCTTAATTATTTATCTTAATTATTTAACTTGTTTATTGTCTTTCTTTCCCCACTAGAATGCAAGCGCCATGAGGCAAGCATTTTTGTTTGTTTTGTTTAATGCCCTATCCCCAGAATCTAGAGAAGTGCCTCATGGATAGGAGGCAATCAGTATATATTTTGAAAGAATGAATGAATAAATAACATTGTCTCTGGAGTGGAAGCTGGGTAGCTGGAAAATAAGGTTGGAAGGAGATAGTTTATTGTATATCATTTTATATCTCTTAAGCTTTGAATCATATGAATATATTAACTATTAAAATAAATAGAATTAAAATTAGAAATTACAAGCAGAGGCATACAATCACATAGGATATATAAGAGAAATATTGAATATGTGAATTTGATTGTAAACTTCAAGGCAGTACAATATACTTCAGAAGGAATCTGAAATTATTACATAAGGAGGAAAAGCTATAACTTAAATCACTCTAGGTTTTTGTAAGTTGTCCTGAAAATGGAAGTTTAGATGTTTTGGCATAAGTAGTTTGACCGTGGTAAAATGTATTTTCTTACTCACCATAAAGTCTGATATCATTATTGTAATTTAAAGCAGTCCTATAAATTATGTCCTAAAGGGAGAGGAAAGAAAAGATTTCCCTTGCCTGTACCATTTAAATTTGCAAAATTTAACACTTTCAGAGACTCTAGTGGGTGCACCTAAAATCATAACACCCATTTCTTTCTAACTCCTGAGTCAAGCAGCCTCTTGTACTCAGCAATGGTTTTAAAAAGTGTGTAAGTGTAAATCCAGGGCTCAAATTAGCCAGAAGTACAACCTAGCTACTCTCTGAGAAGGGGCTTCTTCACTTCCTGTTTATCGAGTCCACAGCTGTATACTGTTGTGGGGCTCACGTCTAGGCTTTATCTGAGAGAGCAGTACAGGGCTCTTATATCAAGTATGATGGGGGAACAGATCTGAGATCTCCCCTACCCAGAGTCTTTGGAAGTGGGCAATAGGAGAACATAAATCTGCAGAGAAAAAAGTTGTCGTTGCTATTTTTTTCCTGATAACAGGGTCAAGGAAATGATTCCTCCAAGGCCACCTCTTACTCGTCGGACAGGAGGAGCTGAGAAGGCAAGTGCCAAAGCCAAGGTGAAACTATAAGTAATCCGGAGTTGAGTGCACTCATTTGAAAATAAGGCAGGGATTCTTCCCTATGAAGGGGTGAGAAATTGTGGTTCACATATTTTCCTGCCTGTGTCTATTTGTGACCAGTGACTTACAGTGAATCGAATTCAGTGTTTAATCTCTGGCTGGTGGTCTGTGAGCTGGGAAAAAAAGAGCAATTTATACCGAACGTATTATTGACTGTGAAACCCAATCCAGGTTCAGACTTCTGTTCCACATCTTGGCCTCTCGGAGTCCTCTTTCCCAGACATTGGGTATTTTCCTAGGCGGTGAGTGACTACCACATGCAGATCAAGAACATTTCCAGAGCCATTCTGGATGAGTATTGCAGGATGTTTGGAAAACCGGTGGCCAGTCTGGGGAGTGATTTGGATAGTGAAACGCTGGAGGAGGAGAAGTGCCAGCTCAACTATGAACTTAATTGCTCTGGAAAATACTTTGCTTTCAAAGAACAACTCAAGGTACATACATATTCATTTATTTAATTACTCCGTAGGTTTTATGAAGCATCTTCTCTACATGTCTAGTTATCATTTTTCTCTGGCTGTGTTTGGCTGTGCTCCCACCTTTCTTGCTGTGGGTGCCAAGGGCTGTGCGCTCCAGGATCGAGTGTTAGAAGCTCCACTCCAGCAGAGCCTTGGAATGGCTCAGTGTCCACTCTGGGTGGGTGGGAGCTTTGAAGAAACTACTTCTTCGCTTGAGGATAGGCCAGATGTGGGGCCGGATTGCATGTTGCTCTAGGACTGATTCCATGACTAATTATCTCTGTCTTCCATTACAAACTTTTCTCTAGTCCTAAGAATCGCCAAGATTTGAGAACTATTTACTTAATAATAATGGCTAACATTTATTGTTTGTTGTATGTCAAACTTTAACATGCTTTGTATCTTACTAATTATCACAACAACCCTATGAGGTAGATACTTCCCATTTGACAGATGGAGAAATGCAGCATTGGTTGGTTAAGTAATTTGCCCAGGGTCACAGAGCTAGTGAAGGTCAAAGATGGGACTCAAATTCAGACAGCCTGGCTCCAGAACTCATGTTTTTAACTGCTATACTGCATTGCATCTCTGTGCACATTTACTATATGCCCTGTACTGTACTAAACAGATAAAAGAAAACACGTAGAAGTAATAAAGTGAAAAACAACTGATAAAGAGGCAAGAGGCTATTCTCTGTAGGTGGCCTACTCACATCTCAGTTTTATTCCTGGTTCTACCATTACTGGCTGGATGCCCTTAGTCAATTGACTTCACCTCTCAGAGCCTTAATTTATTTCCTAACAATGAGGGATAATTTCTCCTATTATTTCTCTTTGGCTTCTCAATCATCTGAAGTAAGATAGTGCATAATCCATTTAACAAATGAGAAAACCGAGGTACCAAGTATAAAAGCTTGTACAGTGGCAGGATTAGAACCAGAATTCTATTTCCCAGACTCTCAAATCAGGCCTTTCTTCCATGAATCATGTGGCCACCATGAAAAACATAATGCATAAACCTATTGCTAAGATTTTCTTCGTCTCTATGATTTCTTTTATATAATATAGGTCTTGTGTTGACCATGTTAGTGAGGATGGTGCCATCAAGAAAAGAAGTCATACAGAGTATGTTGATTGGGGGAAAGTCAGAATGCCAACAGTTTAGCAGTCACCCACGGAGCAATCAACCACCTTCTGAAGTTCTGATAAGTCTTAGACCAGAAGCTCAGGGGAGGCCTGTGCTGTCAGCATGGTGCTGGCTCTAGACTGTGTTATCAGATGGTGATGTGTGTCTCCTGCAGCACGCTGTGGTGAAGATTGTGAGAGAGAAGTATTTGAAGACAACACCATTTGAAAGCCAGGAGGAACTTCAGACATTCATTAGTGAACTCTACGTGTTCTTGGTGGATCAGATGCATGTGGCCTTAAACCAGGTGGGTGCTCAATGACTAATAGCCCTCATTTTTTCTGTAGGACATCCGGGTTTTCTCTGAATGATTCCTTCCTTCCTTGCTTCCTTTCTTCCTTAATTATGCAAACATTTATTGAGGCGTGGGCTCTGTGCTAGGCACTGACAACGCAAAATTAATAAGAAACTACCTAAGTTCTAAGACTAATTTTGGGGGAAATAGGGTGTATGCTCTTTGAATTTCCTAGAAAAATCATTAGGCAAGGAATCCCTCAACTTTTGAACCCCACACCTAAGTTATTTACTTCTGCATCCATTCGATCTTTTTCCTTTCAGTCTCAGAGGAAGAGGCATCACATCCTTCTGTGTTTCAAGGCAAATCCTTCCATCTAAATTCTTAATCCTTCTTCCCGCTTATATTCCTGGGCTGCCATCAATTACCCCGTCTTTCCCTCTATTTTCATATTCTCCCAGTCTGCTGACTTCTTTTCCCAAACCTGTGGACATGCAAAGGCTTTTTCATCTCAAAAAAGAAATATCTGTAATTTCTAGCTACACCTTTCCCACTTCTTCCCTTCAGCGTCCATCTTCTAGGTGTCCTCCTACCTTTCTGACTATTTTATGTCTCCTTTGTAGGGTCTGTCTGTCTGTATATCCCATAGAAAGTTTAAATGTAACTTCCAAAGCTTTAGCCTTAGTGTCCTGTTTTCTTGATATTTGAAACTCTATCTAGCGCTTGTCAATCTTTGACCTGTCGTGGAACCTAAAAAATAAGTACCACCAGCTACCCAGTCATTAAGCCTTAAATTAAGAATCTTTGACTTCTTTTCCTCTGTATTGTGTAAGAACCAGTTGACATCACAGTTTCACCACCTCTAACCCATCGTACATACTACAATCGGAGTGTTTTTTGTACAAAACCTTCCCTCCACATTCCCAACTCCCCCACCAGGAACTGACTTCATCTCCTGCTTCTTTGTCCCTCACCCGCTTCAACCTCTGCTCCTGAACTATATGCAGTTTCCGTACATGCCATATTCTTCCAAGCTTCCAAGCCTTTGGGATATTCCCTATGACTCAAATGCTCTGAATAGTCACCTGGAGAACTTCTTTTTAGCCTTCTATGTCCAACTCAAGTCACAGCTCCTCTGTGAATCCCTCCCTCAAAGGTCTCAGACTGAAGTTCATCACGTTTTTGCCAGGCATCCCCTAACCTGCTCTGCCATGGACACATCTCCATCACAGCACTTACCTCCCTCTATATTTGTATTTTGTACCTGTCTCCTCTATTAGCCAGAGGCTCTTTGAGGACATGAGGCAATAGTAATTACCATCTCATGCTCAATTGCTTTCCTAATCAAATCATCCAAATCACTGTGCCCACGCAGGATTGTGCTGTTACTCCTATGATACCGAAAACTCCTCTCCTACCTCTCAGGAAGGCTGAACAAGGTGAAAGGAAAAGTGATGGTGACAGTGGAAGGAAAAAACAGTGAAGAAAAAGAGCAAATCGAATAAAGGCATTGAGAAGGCATAGCTGGTTAGAGACAGACTACTGGGGGGGACAAAATGACTGATTTTTTGTCATTGTTTTCAAATAAACCACAACGACATACAATTAAAAATGAGCAAATGGAGGCAAGAACCAAGCGGTGCAAAAAATAGATATTAACAGACAAGTGAGAGGAAAGCAGACTACCCTCAAATAGAAAATGCACACTGGAAGTGTCATTGTCATTCAGGTGTAATATCTGAAAACTCATAGTTTTTTCTTTGTTTTGATTGTCAGTCTTGAAGAAGAAAAATTGAGAATTGCACACGTTCACAGAACAAACAGAATAATGTTTGTTCCACAATTTACCTAGCCGATTTTATCTATTTTTTCTATCCATCACATTTGTGACAGTTTGGAAATAGATTTCTATTTCCTCTGTGAAGTAATGTCTTTACTGAAAGTGAAGGAGATAAGTGTTGAATGAAAATCTTGAAGAAAGAGAAGGCAGTAATAAGGCCTATATCCCCAGCTAGGAAAGCAAGTCTGGTGTAATAAGTAATCTCCTGGGTCAGAAGCTATGACCAAGGAAGACCCCCCCCCCCAAAAAAAATTCTTTAATTAGAAGTAAAAATAATATCGGTGACTTTAACAAATAGAACTGCTAAGTAAAGCTAAATTTGAGATGGGCTAAAGAAAGCTGCTGATCGCTGATTAAAGCCTCTGTACTTTGTTCTTTCATTCCATCTGCCTCACATCCTGCCATTGACAAGGCCATGCCAGATGACGTCCAAGGTGCTGCCTCAACCATTCATACAAGCGTGAACAGCTTCGATTCTTTGCAGTTGAAGCAGAAGTCAATGAGAACTTTGACATGGCAGCAGTGTATTATGAAGAGGTAATTAAATATCTTCCCAGTGGTGGTTTTGACTGTTATTTGTACAATACGGGTGTAATACATAGTAGGTTTTGATTGTTCAAAATCCAACTTGATTAGTACAAGGATATACACATAGATCAATAAAACAGAGTCCAAAAATAGGTCCACACCAATAAGGCTATTATATTTTTTGACAAAGATGTAAAAGAAATTCAATGGAGAAGGGATAGTCTTTTCAAAAAATGGTGTTAGAACTATTGGTTATCATATGCAAAAAATGAACCTTGACATAAACCTCAAATACTGCATAAAAATCACCTGAAATGGATCATAGATTTGAATGTAAATCTGTAAAACTTTTAGAAGAAAACAGAGGAGAACATCTTCATGACCTAGAGTTAAATAAAGAGTTCTTAGACATGACACCAAAGCATGATCCATCAAAGAAAAATATGATAAATAGAACTTCATCAAAATTAAAATGTATGCTCTGTGGAAGGCACTGTTAAGAGAAAGAAAGAAAAAGTACAGAATAGGAGAAAATATCAGTAAAACATATATCTGACAAAGGATTTGTAGGCATTAGGGAATGCAAATTAAAAACCAGAATGAGATGCTACTGTATACTTATTACAATAACTAAAATGAAAAATGCTGACAATACCAGGTGCTGGTGAGGATACAAAGCAACTGGAACCGTCACACGTTGCTGGAGAAATGCACAGTCCTATTGGCCTATTGATACAGCCACTCTAGAATAGTTTCGCAGTTTCTTATACATTTACCATATGAACCACACCAGGGTATTTACCTTAAAGAAATGAAATCTTATGTACACGAATGCTTATAGCGGCTCTATTCATAAATGCCCAAACCAGAAGCAACTCAAATGTTCTTCAAACGATGAATAGACAAACTATGGTCTATCCATATAATAAAATACTACTCAGCAGTAAAAGAAGTGAGTGACACACGCAACAACTTGGATGAATCTCTAAGGTATTATACTGAGTGAAAGAAGCCAGCGTCAAAGTTACATACTATATGGTTCCACTTATATGACATTCTTGAAAAGAAAAAACTACAGTGATGGCTAACAGATCATTGGTTGCTGGATGTTATGGGTTGGAGGAAGAGATGACTATAAAAAGATAGCATGAGGACATTTTTGGGGGTGGTAGAACTGTTCTGTATTTCAGTATTGGTGATGGTAACATGAAAGTACACGTGTTAGAATTCGTAGAACGGTATACCAAAAGAAAAAAATGTTAATTTATTGTAAATAATTAAAAAAATAAAACCTGTATTCAGCAAATTCAACAGCCTCTTCCTGAGCCTTTACAGTGTATGATGAATGACAGTCGAGTTCTCTAGTTCTGTAAGTACCACCTACCACATGTATCATGGGCTGAATAAACTTATATGAAGAACGGCCTGACCCTTCATTTAAATTTATTTAATTATTGAGATAAAGTTCACCTGCCATGTAATTCACCCATTTAAAGTATACAGTGATATTTAGTATACTGTATTTACAGAGTTGTGCAACCATCACCATTGTACAACCAATTAGTTGTGCAATAATCTAATTTTTTGTTTTATTTTGTTTTGTAATCGTGTGTTTTTTCCAGGACCCATCAGCTCCAAGTCCAGTTGCCATTTTCAATCTTGTTGCAGGGGCGCAGCCAACCATCCCATGTGGGAATCAAACCGGCACCTTGTTGTTAAGAGCACGTGTTCTAACCAACTGAGCCATCTGGTCGCCCCTCTAATTTTTAATAGACTTTTTTAAAGAGCGGTTTTCAGTTCACAGCTACCACGATCTAATTTTGGAGCATTTGCATCCCCCCAGAAAGAAAATCTGTGCCCATTAACAGTCTCTCCCCTTCCTCTTCACCCCCAGCCCGAGGCATCCACTAATTTACTTTCTCTATATATAGATTGGCCTATTGTAGACAGCTTCTGTAAATGGAATCGTGGCAATACCAGGTCTTTTGTA
The DNA here is from genome assembly GCF_004115265.2 of Rhinolophus ferrumequinum. Classification (NCBI taxonomy): domain Eukaryota; kingdom Metazoa; phylum Chordata; class Mammalia; order Chiroptera; family Rhinolophidae; genus Rhinolophus; species Rhinolophus ferrumequinum. The sequence goes on along the minus strand of NC_046299.1, from coordinate 50,837,709 downwards.
ACTACCTTCTTTCACCTAGCATTATGCTTTTGAGGATCATTCATGTTGTAGTATGTATAGAATCTACCACATTTTGTTTATTTACACATTATTGATGGGTATTTGACTGTTTTCCACTTTTTGGCTATTATGAATAAGGCTGCTATGAACATTCATGTATAAAGTATAAGTTTTTGTATAGAAGTATGGTTTCAGTTCTCTTGTGTATGTACTCAGGAGTGGAATTGCTGGGTCATATGGTAACTCTATGCTTAACTTTTTGAAGAACTGCCAAACTGTTTTCCAAAAGGCTATACTAATATTTTACATCCCCACCAGCGATGGACGAAGTTTCCATTTTCTCCTATATTCTTGCTAACGCTTGATTATTGTCCATCTTTAAAAAAATTATTGTAGCCGTTCTAAAGGTTGATATAGTCTCTCACTGTGATTTGTTTTGCATTTTTCTAATGACTAGTAATTTTGAACATCTTTTCACATTTGTAATTTTTTCAAGAGGAGAATATGTTCCAAATTCTAAATTAATTGACAGAAGGACAGTTAGACTACAACATGTTCAAAATATCAGTCTATATAAATCAATTGTTAGGTCCCTTTGTGACTGGCTTATTTTACTTAGCATATATCCTCAAGGTTCATCCATGTTGTAGTGTATGAGGTATGTCAGAATTTCCTTGCTTTTTAAGGCCAAATGATATTCCTGTATGTATATACCACATTTTGCTTAGCCATGCATCTGTCATTGGGCACTTGGGTTGCTTGTACCTTTTAGCTATTATGAATAAAGTGCTATGGACATGGATGTACAAATAACTTTTTGAAACTCTGCTTTCAATTTTTGTGGGTATATACACAGAAGTAGGATTGCTGTATCATATGGTAATTCTATTTTTAATTTTCTGAGGAACCACCTTACTATTTTCCAAAGTGGTTGCACCATTTTACATTCCCACATTGTCAAGAGTTAATTTTAATTTCTTCATATCCTCCTCAACAGTTGTTATTTTCTGTTTTGTTCATACTGGCTATCCTAAGTTGGAGATAATATTGCACTGTGGTTTGGTTCCCTAGTGATGTGTTATGGTGAGCATCTCTTCCTATGCTTGTTGGCCATTTGTAGATCTATGGGGAAATATCTATTCAAGTTCTTTGCCCCTTTTTGAGTCAGGTTGTTTATTATTTTGTTGTTGAGTTTTAGGAGTTCTTTATATACAGTATTCTGAATATTAACCTCTTATCACATATATGATTTGCAAATATTTTCTGCCAAAACAACTGTTAGTTACATTTTTACTCTGTGGATAATTTCTTTTGATGTATAAGAGTTTTTAATTTTTACAAAGTCCAGTTTGTCTATTTTATCTTTTGTGACCTGTGCCTTTGGTATCAATCCAAGAAATCATTGCCAAGTCCAGTGTCATGAAGCTATTGCCCTATGTTTTCTTCTCAGAATTCTATAGTTTTACACCTTACATTTAGGTCTTTGATCCATTTTGAGTTGTTTTTTGTATATAGTGTCAGGTAAGGGTCCAACTTCATTCTTTTGCAAGTGAATATCCACTTTTCCTGGCACCATTTGTTGAAAAGACTATCCTTTCCCTATTGAATGGTCTTGGCACCTTTGTCAAAAATCATTTGACCATATATGCAAGGGTTTATTTCTGGGCTCTCTATTCCATTGGTCTATATGTCTGTCTTTATACCAGTACTGCACTGATTACTGTAGCTTTGTAAGTTTTGAAATCAGGAAGTGTTGAGTCCTTCAGTTTCATTCTGCTTTTTAAAGATTGTTTTGGCTATTCAGGTTCCCTTGACATTCCATATGTATTTTAGAATGGGTTTTTCTATTTCTGCAAAAGGCATTGGGATTTTGATAGAGATTGTATTGAATCTGTAAACTGCTTTGGGTAGTTTTGAAATCTTAGCATATTAAGTCTTCCAATCCATGAACATGGGATGTGTTTTCACTTATTTATGTCCTTTTAAATTTCTTTCACAATGCTTTGTAGTTTTCACTCATTATGAGGTGCTGTTTTTGTATACCATGTTCCGCCCAAAATTAGACCTAGCCGGACAATCAGCTCTATCGCATCTTTTGGAGCAAAAATTAATATAAGACTGGGTATTGTATTATATTACATTTTATTATATTATATAAGACCCGGTCTTATGTTACAGTAAAATAAGACCGGGTCTTATATTAATTTAGAGCTGATGTTCCAGCTAGGTCTTATTTTCGGGGAAACATAGTACTTGTAGATAAATTTATATTTGCCATCTCAAGACTGTGACAGAAACTATTATATATGAATCTTTAAAATGAACCATAACAAATGAATGTTTTACATTCCTAAGTAATTGGATGAGCTTATGGTGACCAGTAGACTAGCACTAGGACACAACCAATTTTTAGATTATTTCAACAAATGTTTATTTTACTACAAGCCAGAACATTAACTATGCTAGGCATTCAGAATTCAGAGGTGAGCAAAAAAGAAGACATAGTTTCAGCTTTCATAGATCTTATAGTATTTATGGGGTGCTTCTGTGTGATGTTATATGCATAAAAAATATGACATAGTGTCACAATAACCTTGGTTCTCCTGATGCTTCATGTGGTAGAGGTTGGTCCGTGAGCCCCAGAACCTGGAACACTGGCTGGACTATGGTGCCTTTTGCCTCCTAATTGAGGACAACATCAAAGCACAGAAGTGTTTTCGGAAAGCCCTTTCCCTCAATCAGAATCATATCCACAGGTAGGGGTGAAGGGAGATGGGGAATGAGTAGGAGCAGATAAACTTCTGTATAAAGTTGTCTTGATTCCATGACATGGAACTATATTGTGAATCATGTTGGTGGTCTCTTCTCAGTTTGTTGCTGTGTGGTGTCATGGCTGTCCTGATGGAGAACTATGAGCAGGCAGAAATTTTCTTTGAGGATGCTACTTGCTTGGAACCAACTAATGTTGTAGCCTGGACTTTACTTGGTATGGTATTTTCCTGCGATCTGAATGTGTTTTCTTCCATTGTAAGATTCTCCCTTTCTCTTTCCATTCTTTAATGGCTCCTCACATAGTTCTTAAACTTTGGTAAACATGTGGGAAATGTTTAAGTGAAATATTGCAATTCTTCAGTATGTGATGATGGGAAATTATTCACATTTATTCCAGCATCTTTCTTCCTTTAGGTTTGTACTATGAAATTCAAAACAATGATATTCGAATGGAAATGGCATTTCATGAGGCCTTCAAACAGCTTCAGGCACTAGTTCTTCAGGCACAAATAATGAAGGAGAAGAGCACTGTTGCTGTAGAATACGCTGAAGGAGGAGGGAAAGTAGAATCCAGTTTGGGGCCTTACAGAATCACTAGTGGTTCTACAACAGCAATCAAGGTGGAAGCCCCAGCAGGTAGGACCAGGGAATGGAGATGATGAGTGGCTAGAGGGAAAATTACTGGCCTTATGAATAGGACCAGGCAAATAATAGATACTCAGTAAATATTTGTTAAATGAATGAATAGATGGAGTTTTGAATTGTTCAGGGATACCAGGAAAGGCACTTCTCAAATATTTCCTCATTAGTATGATTGAAAGTCTGCAGCTTTTACTGTTGCCATTCAGTTTTTTTGAATCTTAGACAATTTACTGTCCTTGTGTACCCCTAAAAGGGGTATCATTCTAGCAGAGTAAATTTCTTTTTTAACCCTCACTCCTTTTCCAAACAGGGAAGGTCCCTCTCATGTGATTCTTAAATTTATTTATTTATTTGTGCACTCCCTTTTTCTTCATTGCCATTCTCCTTTCCTCTACTTTAGGAAATCAGTCATTCTACTGTGTTTAATATATGTTTCTTACATCTGTTATTTTATGTTATTGAATATTTATAATGTACACATATTTTCAACTGTTTGTCTGAGGTATAATTGACATTTCATAAACTGCACATATTTAACATGTACAATTTGATAAGTTGTAACATATAAATACATCCATGAAAATATTACCACAATCAAGATAATGAACATATCCAAAATCCCCAAAACTTGCCTTGTGTCCATTTGTACTCTTTTTCTCTTGCCCATTTCCAGACAACTACCAATTAGTTTTCTGTCACTATAGTTAGTTCACATGTTCTAGAATTTTGGAATCCTAGAAAATTTCTAGAATTTTCTAGAATTTCTAGAATTAAATAGAATTTCACAGTATGTACTCTTTTTTGTCTGACTTTTTCACTAAGTGTAATTATTTTGAGATTCAAATATGTTTTTGTCTATATCAGTAGTTCATCCCTTTATATTGCTAAATAAGTATCCCATTATATGAAGATACCAAAATATGTTTATCTATTCACCTATTGATAGATTTTTGGTTTGTTTCCAGTTTGAGACTATTAAAATAAAGCTGTTATGGATATTCATCTGCAAGTCTCTGTATGGGCATATACTTTCATTTATCTTGGAATGGCTGAGACCCTGTGTTCTTTACTTTTTTTTATTTTTCAAATAGTTGGGGATTTTGTCATATATCTTTGTTTTTTTATTTCTAATGTAATTTCATTATGGTTAGAAAACATACTTTGTATGATTTGAATTCTTTTAAATTTATTTTGACTTGTTTATGGTCGAGCATATGATCTATTTTGAAAAAAGAATGCATATTCTGCTCTTGTTGAGTGAAATGTTCTACAGATATCAATTAGGGTTAATTAGTTGATTGTGATCAACTTTTCTTTATTCTTTGTGCCTTTAACATTTTGTATTACTAGCACTTCCTGCCTCAAGTCACATTTTCTTCAATTAACTTTATAATGTTAGTTTTATATTTAGATCTTTATCAGGAATCTGTCTTTGAGTATGATGCTATGTAGGCATCCAGTTTTATTTTTCTCCATATAGGGATTTAGCTTTCTCAAAAATCATTAATTAAACAATCATCTTTTCCCCTTAGGTTTAAGATATATATGTCTCTGAGCTCTCTATTCTGTCTTTTTTTGTCTGATCTTAAAACAATATCATAATGTTTTTATTCCTGTGTTGCTGTAGTATGCCTTAACATCTGGTATATCAATTCTCTAATTTACTTGCCTTTTTTATACCTGACTTACCTATTCATGAACCGTTATTCATCTATATGGATTTTATGGTGAGTTTATCAAGTATATAAAAAAATCCAGTTGAAATTTTTATTTAGATTATATAGAACTTATAAATGAATTTAGGGATAATTAACATCTGTATATTATTTAAACCATTCTACACAAGTGTGTTAAGATCTCTTCATTTACTTAGATTATCTTTTTATGTCCTTTATTAAAGTTTTAGCATTTTTTTCAAATGAGTCCCTGTTTAAGTAATTCATAGATAGATAGATAGATAGATAGATAGATAGATAGATTCCATTGCTATCATAATAGAATCTTATTTTAATTATATTTTCTAGTTGGTTATCACTGATATATTTTAGTACATGCTATTGATTTTCTACATTATAGGTTTTACTGAATACTAATGTTTTTTAGATTGAACTTGTATATGACAGTCTTGTTTGACTTATTGATTCTAATAGATTTTTTTATTGTTTTTTCCTAGAATATAATTATCTATCATTTGTCAATACTGATAGTGTTATCTTTTCCCTCTCAATACTCATACTAGTCATGTCTTTTTATTATCTTCAGTAATATGTTATATAGTCATGCGCTGCATAATGATGTTTTGGTCAATGAAGACTACATATATGACAGTTGTCCCATAGATTATAGTGGAGCTCCCTTTCCTGTAAGAAATGGAAGGATATGTGGTTCAGAAGGATTTTTTCTGTCTTTGACAGGAGCAATATCTGTGGGGCTTGGCAATAGATTCCTTATCACTCACAGCACCTCGATTTTTGGTGCACAGATTACATCCTAATTAATCAGCTACTGACCCGTAGAGAACAGCCAAGAATAGAGAGAATTAATGAGACCAATAGCAGATTATTTGAAAGGATTAATTATATTGATAAATTTGACTAGGACAAAAAGAAGATACACTGTACCAATACCAGGAATGAAAGGGGACACTACTACAAATCTTATAGATAGAAAGATAACAAGGGAAAATTATTAGCAACTTAATGTCAACAAATTCAACAACTTAGATGAAATGTAAATACTTTGACAGACATACAAAACTTAGGAAGAAAGAGAAATCTGAATAGTGCTATGTCTCCTAAGGAAGTTAAATGTGTAATTAAAAACCTCTCACAAAGAATACTCCCGGCCTACCCTGTTCCTACCACAAACTCAGAAAACAGAACAGGCCATATTGAAGTTGAAGAATAGTTATTACTGTGATATCAAAACCAGACAAATCCATCCCCAAAAAAGAAGAGTACATACCAATAACTTTCATGAACCTAGGCACAAAAATTCTTAACAAATGTTTGCCAATCAATTTCAGTAACATATAAAAACGATAATATATCCAATCCAAGTAGGGGTTATAAGTTTGGTTTCACATTTGAAAATCAATGCAATTTACCACAGAACAGCTAAAATTAAGATTGACGATACCAAGTTATGGAAAGGATGTGGAGTAACTAGAACTCTCCAACATTTCTGGTGGGAATACCAAATGGTATAACCACTTGGAAAAACAGGCAGTTTTCAAATAAAGTTAAACATACATATGCTAGCAATTTCACTCCTAGGTATTTACCCAATAGAAATAGAAGCATATGTGCTTGCAAAGATTTATACATAAATGTTCATATCATATTTATTAATAGTAGGCAAAAAAATCTCTAGATGGGTTAATATCTATATTATGGTTAATAAATTTTCTTATAACCACACAATCAAAAACCACTCAGCAATAAAAAGAACAAATTAATGACATATACAATATGGATGAATCTCAAAAACATTATGTTAGTGAATAAGCCAGATGGCAAACAGTACATACTATATGATTACATTTAAATTAAATTCTGGAAAAGGCAAAACTAATCTATATTGACAGAAAGCAGATCAGTGGTTGCCTTGGGCTGGGAGTTGGGAATTAACTGCAAAGAGCAGAAGGGAGCTTTTGGGGGTATTAGAAATCTTTCATATATTGATTTGATAGTGATTACATAAGTGTTTATTAAAAATGCATTGAACTATATACTTCAAAGCAAACACTTTATAATATGTAAAGTATACCTCAGAAAAGCTGAATATTAACAGTTTTTTTCATTAAGATCATAATTTACTCCTCATTGATCAGTCTGTAGTACTTAACGACTTTCCTTCCTGAAATACATGTTGGATTGCCTTCTACATCTCAGTTTGGGTTTCCTTTACTAGCTTCTCTTTCTTGTCAAACTCATTAAATGCAATCAGTTCCCACTAATATAGTTTTACTTTCTAAGAGCTCACCTATCCTCAGAGTTTATTTCACTACTGATACTCTTAAACATCGTCTTAACCCTGACATTCCTCCAGGATCCAGCAGCTGTACTATTCTACTAGTAAAGTCAACTCCTTATCTCCCTCTCTACCTATCCAATTTCTACCTATTTTCAATATTTCCAAAAGAGCATATCTTTTGCTCTATCTGAGTGATCTATTCTGATTCGGAGCCAGCTGGCACTGATGATTTCCTGCCTGGAATTGCTTTTTCTTTTTATTCATCAAACATTTGTTTGGGAAGCAGCCTGGCATGTTGAAGAGCTTCAGCAAATTATTTAACTTCTCTGATTCACTTAGTTTAAAGGAGCACCATAAATAAAATTTCTCATAATATTGTGAACAATAAATGAGATTATACATTTAAGTCCTTAATATAATACTTGACATATAGTCATCCTCAAATATAGCTACTTATTATTATGTTATTATTATTATTAAACACTGAGATGATTAGAATTCCTGTCCTTTGGTGGTTTTAATCTTATCTAAAATATATATTAATCTTCCCATCTGGATTCTTGAGGATCTGGATCTAGCAAATAACTTTTATAATAGGTACTGTTTGGTGTTTTCATGCCTTGGGTAAGCAGCAGGGTTGGACTAGGGGTTACAGTGACAGAAGTTGGGCTAGCCTTCTCTCAGTTTAGGTGTACTCTTTAAATTATTCAGAAATATAAAAAGTCTGCAGAACAAATCTGTCCATGCATATTTCCGGAATATGTTCCTTATGCTTTGAAAATGAATTGTACTTTATTTTCTGTAATAACCTTTGAATATTCAATGTGGGAAGGTATTTTTTCCTCATTAAAATTTAATCTATTTAGAACAAGGAGCTCCATTATCCGTTCTAGATGGATTTGTTGAAGAATCCTCCAAACTGCAGTCTGATTCCCAAGAACCCGTTTTGCCTGTACAATCTCAGGATCCAGCTAGCAGCCAAAAACCGTCCAACCTATTTGTCAAGGAGATTCCAGTAAAAAGAGGTAATTAGGAGTAAAGATTTCAATTGAAAGGGGCATAAACCAAGTAGACAAGGATGAAAACTGCTGTGATTACCAAATGGTGATCTTATCTGAAATTGATTAGTTTACCTGTCATTTTGCTTAAGTGCCTTCAGATGAGGCTAGGCTCTGAAATCCAAACTCAGTAATACACCTCTTTCAATAAACAAGGATTTATATTTAGCTCAGAAAAGTAGCCAACTATAGACGTATGATTTTCTAACAATGATTCTTCATTTTTTAAATATCTATACATTGTGTTTCACATTCAGGACGATCTGAACACTTTTAAAAACCCATTCATTTGGTTGTGATTTTCATTTAGTACCACCAGAAGACTAACCTTGAGAACCTTTGAGACCTCCTCTCTGGGGACCATTGCTATAGAGCAATCTATTGCTTTCCAGATTATAATCTCTCTCATATATTAGATTAGAATACTCTCCCTGCTATGTTAGAGTGTCTGAGGTTTCTACATTTTTTTCCTTTACATCCAATCATCTATTCTTTAATATATTTTCAGAAGTATCAAAATATCAAGATTCATCAACTTTTCTGCATCTCACCCCTTATGGTGTTTCCCAGACTCCTACCACCATCTTCATGGAGACGATACGCTTCTTAATGAAGGTCAATGCTATGCAGGTCAGAATATTTGGAAAAGGGAAAGTAGATGGAAAGATTTTAATGAACTACTTATTCTATTCATAATGGCATCTTTGCAAGCTTAAATATGTAAGATGCAGAAATCAGGTATGCTTTTGAGAACACATCAAAAGCCCAATGGGATGAACATCCAAACATGCAGCACTCTCTGCAGAGAGCATTAGGAGACCTCACTTAAAGTCTGCTCTCTGTAGAATACCAGCAGAGCAAATTCAGATTCAATAAAGACATATGTAGCCTGATGTCACTTTATTATGGGAACTCATATTATGTGAGTTTTGGGAGTTCACAGGAGCCTAATAACCCTTCTTCCCTTTCAGGTTCTGAACCAATTGGAACAGACAACACACAGTGCTTTATGGGGATAAAAATATTAAATTTTTTTATTGTAAAACTGGGCTGGAGATGTGATGTGTTCCAGGTTTGACTTATCCATGCTGCCACATATAGAACAGTTGGAGAATTACTTCCCCTCCCAGAGAGGAAGGGCGTCCTATGAGGTCTACCTGCCCCATGGGAAACAAGAAATGTACCCAGGAAGCAAGCAGTGGGAGAGAAAGTGAGATCCAGGAGCCACTGGATCGAGAGTTGGCCCCGATTCTGCATTGTGCATGCTCCGCGTGAGGGTGGGCAAGCTCAGGAAAGGGCAAGAATTATGAACTGGGTGGGAGTGGGTGACATTAAACCTTTTCCAATAGAGAAACAGGCTCTCTGTCTCCTTGATTACATAAGTCACTATGCCTCCATGTCAAAGAGCCAGAATGCAGGTAGAGGGAACAGCTGCAGAGCTGTTTTCCTAAGAAGGTGTAAGTGTTAGTGGAAGTTTCTACATTGTAGGCTGAGATGGGAAAAGAGGGAAAAGCAAAAAGAAGGGTTTACCTCTCTGCTTAGCAAGTACATGTGACTGTCCAATCTGCAAGCCTTGCATAGTATTAAAAGTAAAGAATAGCCCAAAGTATTAAACTGGTGAACATAAGAAATATTTGAGAGTGGGTCAGAAACAGATGCACTGTTTCTAAGATCCCAAGTCTAGAATTTTAGAAAGGGAGGTTTTGTCTCACTGTAAGTTTCTTTACAATCATAGCTGCCTGAAAACGTTACTTCATGTGTCAGTATAAATAAAGTGCCTTTGTCTGCTGCTTAACAAATACAGGCTAAAACCCATCTAATATGATGACCAGCAAGACCAGAATTGTGCAATACTGCAGATTATTTACTAGTTAATGTCTGCATTTGGTGACTAAGTGAATAGGTGGTAATGGAACCATGATGTGCTAAATGTTTATAATTCACCTCTAACCTTTTGAAGTTGATAATCATTTCACTCTAGAATATGGTCCTTATTATTTATTATCAGAGACAGAATCTTCAACCATAAGAGCTATGGAACTGACATAATGCAGTTATTTACATGTTTCTCGTAATCTGATTTTTCCTTGCAGTATGTGCACCGAGTGCTTGCACATGAGCTATTATGCCCTCAAGGAGGCCCCAGCTGTGAGTATTACTTGGTGCTGGCCCAGACACACCTTCTCAAGAAGGACTTTGCCAAGGCAGAGGAATACCTCCAACAGGCTGCCCAAATGGACTACCTGGTAATAAATCTGCCGGAGCCTCTTGAGTTTAGTTTGGATAAGGGGCGAACAGGCTTTCTTAAAGGTGGTGATGCCATATCACAGGTAGATTTCTGGTTACCGGAGGTGGGGGTCGTCAGCTCTCAGTTAACTCATCCCTTCCACTTGTTTTTCTTAGGCATTCGTGAGTTTTGCAAAGGGCAGAGAAAGGATAAGGACAGCCCTTTAGTAAATAGTTTATCTATTTCAAGTTTTCTGGCTTCTTCTATTTTTCTCACTGTGAATACTATCATGGTTATCTTGAATGTTTTTCTTAATATTTACCGCAAAGACAAAATGGCTTTGAAGAATGCAAGAAAGAAATGAGAGGGCAGACCTAGAAGAATATCTCTCAGTGCAACCAAATGACCTTCTTTTTGAGTTAGAAAAAGAAAGCAGACAATTTAAATTTGAATGATAAACAAAGATCATTAATGTACTTTTAAACACCACCTCATTTCATATACTACTTGTTCTTACTTTCTCAGAACCCTAACGTCTGGGGTGTGAAGGGCCATCTGTATTTTTGAGTGGAAATCATGCTGAGGCCAAGGCATGCTATGAACGAACCATTAGTTTTGTAGTGGATGCTTCTGAGATGCACTTCATCTTCTGCGACTGGGGCACATATATCTGGAAGAGAAACAGGTGAGGGGTAAGGTTGGGGTCTAAACCATTTAAGTCAGGTCATTGTCTAGGACCTGATCATAGTCAAGTGGACTAAAAATGGTAACATAATGATGCTTTTACATCCAAAGATAAAGTAACTTGCCTAACATCAGGTAACTAGTAATTAATAGAAGCAGGATTTAAATCCAGGCAGTTTCATATTAGAGTCTGTGGTTTTCACCATTATGATACTGAAAAGTCATTAAGAACTCAATAAATTTTATTTTAGCTCATTTTCTTTATGATTAGGAGTAGTAGAAATATTCTTAGCTTGCCTTAATTAATGGAAAGTGTCATGGACTTCAAAATAAATTCTCCAGACTTCCTCCTCAGCACAGGGGATTATATTTAATTCAGCTGAGGCTAACCCCATTCCACAGAGCTCTCTGACCTGAGTCTTTAGCAATTCTTCTCCATATTTTAGGAAACACCCCAAAGCTTTCTAAAAGAAACTTTCTCTTATGGAAAATCTCAAGTATATGCAAAGTAAACAGAATAGTAGAATGAACCAACATGGACCCATCATCCCACTTCAACAATTACCAACTTTCTCCCAAAAGCTTTTTTGACTCTGTGCTTTTGTTTTGACTTATTCCATTTCTCCCCCCCAGAACACCCACTTTTCTTTCTATTTAAATAAAACAACAGCAACAAGAAGTTACAATGCCTATAATGCAAGTAAGATAGCTCATATAGGCTTGAAAGAGAAAAACCACTATCCCATTACAGTGAAATAAATAAGTAAAAGTTTTCTGCTGATGTTATTGCAAACTGCATCTTCACAGAGCTTCTGGCTTGTGCAGTCTCTAGTTAAGGAGTTCATAGGCTATTTGCTGAGGTTCAGTTGTAGTTCTGTCTCTCACACTGGAGATACAAGACAAAAGTGGTCCTTCATGGAATACTTCTTTTGGAACTTTGTTTTTGAGTTTTTCTAAATGTCTCCTGTACTGCTGAGAGCTTCTAAGACCTTTGGCAACCAGGGAACAGACTCTCAGAATAATGCAGCTCTATCAAGTGTATCCCTTAGTTCACAGATTCTCTACCTGTCATCCTACCAAAAGTGACACTTTTAAGTGAAAGGGGTAATTGATAAAGTCTAGGTGGAATTCAGATAATCATTGTGGCCACCCAGAACTTTCGGTGTAACTCCTTGCCTCAACTTTTAAAGAGACTACAAATATCTTTGGAACTGCTTTCATGTCAAAGTCTGCCTTTTAATTTGGTCTGTCCTTCTCTTCTCGCCAGTTTTCTTGCAATAGCTCCCTGAAGGTAGACATAAAATACAATCCAAACCCAGAATAACCAACACCATATTGAAAGAGAAGAGCAAAGGTGGAGGACTGACCCCCTACCTGACTATAAACTACAACAATAGTCAAGACAGTGTGATATTGGTTAAAGAATAGGCAAATAGATGAATGGAACAGAATAGAGAGCCCAGAAATAGACCCATATAAATATAGTCAACTGATCTTTGACAAAGGAGCAAAAGCATACAATGGGGCAAAGAAAATCTTTTCAACAAATGGTGGTAGGACAACTGATATCCATATGCAAAAAAAAAATCTAGACACCTTCAAAAATTAACTCAAAATGGATCATAGAATTAAATGTAAAATGCAAAACTATAAAATTTCTATAAGATAATGTAGAAGAAAACCTATATGACAGTGGGTATGGTGATGACATTTTAGATACAACACTAATTCTTTTTTAGAAAGAAGAATTGATGAGTTAGACTTCATTGAAATGAAAAACTTATGCTCTACAAAAGACAATGTGAAGAGAATGAGACAAGCTACAAACTGGAGAAAATATTTGCAAAAGACATGTCTAAAAGGACTGTTATGTAAAATATACAAAGAACTCTTAAAACTCAACAATAAGAAAGCAATCTGATTTTAAAATAGGCCAGAGACTTTAACAGATGCCTCACCAAAGAAGATATATAGATAGCAAATAAGCATATAAAAAGATGCTCCATATTATGTGTCATCAGGGAAATGCAAATTAAATTAACAATGAGATACCACTACATACCAAAATCTGGCCAAAATCCAGAACACAGACCACATCAAATCCTGACAAGGACGTGAGAAACAGGAACTCTCATTTCTTGCTGGTGGGAATGCAAAATGGTACAGTCACTTTAAATGACGGTTTGTCAAGTTCTTACAAAACTAAAATATCGTACCATATGATGCAGTGATTGTGCTTCTTCACATTTACCCAAAGGAGTCGAAAACTTACATCCACACAAAAAACTGCACACAGATGTTTGTAACAGCTTTATTCATAATGGCCAAAATTTGGAAGCAACAAAGATGTCCTTCAGTAGATGAGTGGATAAATAATCTGTGGTCCATGCAGACAGTGGAATATTACTCAGCACTAAAAGGAAATAAACTGTCAAATCATGAAAAAACACAAAGGAATTTTAAATGCATGTTACTAAGTGAAAGAAGCCAATCTGAGAGGGCTACATACTACATGATTCCAACTGTATGACATTCTGAAAAAGGCAAAATTATGGAGACAGTAAAGAGATCAGTGGTTTCAAGATGTTGGGTAAGGGAAGTGATGAATAGATGGAGCGAAGAGAATTTTTAAGACAGTGAAATACTCTGAAGGTTAGATCTCATTATACATTTGTCTAAACCCACAGAATGTACAATACCAAGAGTGAACTATGGACTTTTGGTAAACTATGGACTTTGGGTGATGGTGAAGTGTCAATGTCGGTTCATCAGTTGTAACAGTTACCACTTGGGTGGGGATGTTGATAATGGTAGAGGCTATGCATGTGTGGGGGCAGGGGGCATATGGGAAATCTCTGTACTTCCTCCCAATATTGCTGTTGAACCTAAAACTGCTCCCCCAAAATTAAGTTTTAATAACACATATAACTCTAGGACTAATTATTTTATTTTATTTTATTTGTTTATTTAAGGAGGGTGCAGCTCACAGTGGCCCATGCGGGGATCGACCCGGCAACCTGGTGTTATTAGCACCACGCTCTAACCAACTGAGATAACTAGCCACCTCCTAGGACTCGTTTAATGTACATTGGTCTGTAGTATAACTGCAGAAGCCCCATGATTATCCTAGCAATTGCCGTGTTTGAAGTTGCCAAAAGAACAAAAGCTTAGTGATGCTTTCTTTTTACAGTATGAAAAGGCAAAGAGAACCTACCTGCAAGCCTGTAAGCAATCACCTTCATGCCTCACGTGGCTCGGACTGGAATTGCCTGTTATCGGGTAAGAAGTCGAGGGCTTCAGACTAAGCTGACCTTGGTTCTTTGGTCTTCCGAGCACCCTGGGAGTTTGTGATGACAGTGGGATAGCAATCAGAGCAGTCTTCTCTAATAAAAAGTTGCTCTTCAAAGTTGTTTAGTAAACTGAAGGTCAATCAGAACTAGAAAAACAAAACATTCTTTAAAAATCTCACAAAAACTTGAACCAGGAAGCTATGTAATAAACAAAAATGTTCATGTTGTTTGGTACGTAATTTTATGAGCTATAAGAGAAAAGTGATATGGGATATGAAGAATCCACTCAATTTAATTAAAGTAAATGATTGATATTTATTAATCTCTGTGTGCCTTCTGTATTCAGGAGGAGATGCTATAGCTTCTGTAGACCTTTTGCTCTACCACCCATAAAAACTCTCTAGTCATCCTTCCCACCTTTCTTCTAATCTTTGACAGAAACATGCATCCTGCTGTTCTTTCTATTTTTTTTATGTGTATTCTTGATTCCATCTCTCACTTTTTCTCCTAATACCTACTACTTTCTTAATTTTTTCTTTCTCTATGATTAAAAATTTTAACCTTTCCTTCTCAATCATCTCTTTCCCCATACATTTCCCCCTTCTTATTGAACAACAGCGATAACAACCACCACCTTCCTGGTTGCTACCCTTTAAGCAAGATAGTTGGCTACATGTCTTGTCTCCTCTTCCTCATTGCTGTTTTTTTAACCACAAGGTGATAATGTGTTCATTATAGAAGATTTAGAAGATACAAAATATGAAGAAAACACAAAAGTAGCCATAATCCTATCACTTATTTTTGAACGCATTTTTCTCCAGTCTTTTTTCATACATATATGAAAACAATTTTAATGTATAAAATTAAAAATAATATATTTACTGCTTTTTAAACTTTTTTCTACCTAACAATATAGCATTGGTGTCTTCTCACATCACTAAATAGTCTAAACATGAGTTTTGATGGTTGCATGGTGTGCCCTAGTTTGGATGCATAAATAAGGTGATTGTGTAATTTATCATGCAAACCAGGACGCTTCTGAGAATAAAAACGGTGCTATTAATAATTACACTGGGACACAGAGACTGTCCCAGGCCAATTGTGACATATGATCACTTACACATAAGCCATGTGCCCCCTGCTCCACTTCCCAGAAGGATGTAAACATTTGTAGCTGTTAGAAACTTGACAGTACTGTCGAAAGTACAAAAACTAGACAACTATCAGGTAAGTCATGCTTCTATTTGTTGTGAGTAGTGTAAAAAAGTCTCGTTGAGATAGAAACTAAAAAAAAAAAAAAAAAACAGAACCAAAAAATCTTGAGTTAAGCCCTACTACTAAGATGTCCAAGTAATGTCTGCCACCATCAATGTTTTAGTCATACTATACCTATCTGTGGATACACCATAATTTATTTGACTAATCATTATTATTAGACATGTCCTTACTTTCTAGAAGTATGCTATTATAAATAAAGCTGAGATAAACATTCTGGGACATAAATCTCTGTGCTTAATTCTTATTATTTCCTTAAGATACATTCTTATAGAATGTAGAAAAAATTCTTTAAATTATAGTGTCATTTGCCTTCTAAGAAAGGCTAGTAATACTGATTTATACTCTTCCAGCAGGTATGAGTCAGTTTCCTGTTACCTGAGCAAAAATGGGTATAAATCACTTGCTAATTTTATAGGTAATCTTTAAAAAAATTTTTTGATCTGCAATTTGTTAGGTATCTTAATTTGCATTTATCACTATGAGGTGAAAATCATGTTATAGACATATTTCTTTTAAATTGGTTTCAAGGTGTACAAAACAATAATGCTTAGACATTTACACACCCTACAAAAGTGATAACCCCAATAAGTCTCTTACTAAACCCATCTGACAGCCATATAGAATTATTATAATACCACTGACTGTATTCCCTATGCTGTAACTTACAATCCTTGTGACTATTATTTATATTTATATTTAGATATTTATACATATATATGAGTTATAGTTGACATTCAATATGTATTGTTAGTTGAGGAGTAAGCGGCAAGTGGTTAGGACATTAATATAATGTTATGAAATGATCCCTCATAAGTCTGGTACCCATCTGACACCGTACATAGTTTTTACAACATTATTGACTATATTCCCCATACTGTATTTCACATCCCCGTGACTATTTGTGACTACCGATTTGAACTTCCTAATCCCTTACTTTTCTCAACCCATCTCCCCAACCCCCCTGCCAATCTAGTGTTGCCACGCAACAGCCTACCCGTCTATCTTCTTGTACCTTCCCTAAAGAAAGGAGAGTCTGTGAGACGGATCCTTTCAGGGACTTTGCTTCACCTTTGTGCTTGCACCTTATGTCTCCCTGTTTGGCCCCAGAAAGAGGGCTGGTCAGCCAATGACGAGTAAGATTCCCCCTGGGGGGGGGCAACTCAAGCCAGGTGCAGTCGAGTGGAGACTAACAGGAGAACCCAGGGTTCATAGAGGTGGCCACAGTCCCCCACCTTCCCCTGCTAAGGAGAGCCTCTGCCCTCTGTGGCTGTATTCCTTCTCACAACCTGCAAGGGAAGTGATTCAGTGATGTGCTCTCCATCTATTTATATGCATATAGGTTTTGTCCTTGGGGAAGTACATACATCCTGAGACTTCAGGCAAGGGTGATTGGCTTGAATCAGTTTTCTATTATAATGTATAGGATTCACAGATCTTGAGATTGACAAGCTTTATCCTCACCTAACTAATAAAAACTATGCGTAGGTCCGATTTGGAGCCAGTCCTTGAGGCTGCAGCACCTTGGACCCGCTTCACTCTATTCATGGCTACTTTCTTTTCTTAACCCTGCGCCGCCCATCCCTCGCTCCCCACAACCCTGGTCGCGCAGGACGTGACAATGTAACAACCATCAATTTGCTCTCTGTATCCATGAATCTGTTTCTGTTTTGTTTGTTCATTTATTCTGGTCTTTACCGTGATCCCCTGAAAATAAGACCTAGCCAGACAATCAGCTCTAATGCGTCTTTTGGAGCAAAAATTAATATAAGGCTGGGTATTATATTATATTATATGACATTATATTATATTATATTATACCTGGTCTTATAGTAAAATAAGACCAGGTCTTATATTAATTTTTGCTCCAAAGGATGCATTAGAGCTGATTGTCCCGGCTAGGTTTTATTTCGGGGAAACACGGTAGATTACACATGTAAATGAAATTATACAGTATTTGTCTTTCTCAGTCTGACCTATTTCACTTAGCATAATATCCTCTAGGTTCATTCTTGCTGTTGCAAATGGTAAAATTTCATTCTTTTTATGGCAGAGTAATACTCCATTGTATAAAGGTGCCATAATTTCTTTATCTAATCGTCTATTAATGGGCATTTTGGTGTTTCCATATCTTGGCTATTGTGAATAGCACTGTGGTAATTATAGGGTTGCATATATTTTTTCAAATTAGTGTTTTGGATTTCTTTCTGAGGAGTAGAATGTGCTGGGTCATAAGGAGTTCTATTTTTAATTTTCTGAGGAACCTCCATACTGATTTTCATAGTGGCTGCACAAGTTTGCAATGCCACCAACAGTGCAAGAAGGTTCCTTTTCTCCACATCCTCCCTAACACTTGTTGTTTGTTGATTTATTGATGATGGCCATTCTGACAGGAGTGAGGTGGTATCTGACTGTGCTTTTTATTTGTATTTCTCTGATACCACCTGCCAGCTGCCCATAAGGCTCAGCCATTGAAAGAGCCTCCTTAGCTTCGAGGGCCAGGCTAATTGACCTGGTTTTGAGAGTGCCTTTGGCGATGCAGTCCTAGCTGGGTGAGGCGGGGTCCCAGGGAGTCATGAAGCATGGCCAGTGGTTTTGCAGAAGGTTAATGCAGATTCACTTCTTGAGCCAGTGCCCCACCTGTGACCACTTCACAAAATGCTCTGAGAACACCACAGCCAGCCACTGCTCACCTCAGGTTCACAAATCCCCGAGAGTTGCCCAAGAGGGGCTGCGGTACAGGTTTTAGGTCACTGCTCACCACCAAAAGTTCCCTGGGCTGCTGCAGGTGCTCCAGTGTTGTAAAAGGCTTCCATGGCTTGTGGGGCAGGTCTGGCCACCCAGGCACTGAGAGTGCCCCTGTCAATGCAGCTCTAGGTGTGCAGGGTGGGGTTCCAGGGAGCTGCGGGGTGTGGCAGTGGGTTTTACAAAGTTAATACAGTTTTGGTTCTTGCACCAGTGCTGGGCCCATGATCACTTCACAAAAACACTCTGAGAACACTATGGCCAGCCACCACTCACTTAGGCCTGCAGTTCCCTGAGAGCCACCTAAGAGAGGCCTGTTGCTACCTGCTGACTTCCTGTAAGGCTCAGCTGTTGAAAGAGCCTCCTTAGCTGCGTGGGCTGGGCTAGTTGATATGGTGTTGAGAGTGCCTTTGACAATGCAGCTCTAGCTGGGTGGGGCAGGGTCCCAGATTTTGGGTCACTTCCCACCACCAAAAGTTCGCTGGGCTACCGCAGGCCTTCCACTGCTGTAAAAGGCTTCTGTAGAGGGCTGGCCTCTCAGCAGTCGAGAGTGTCCTGGGCGATGCAGTAATAGCTGTGTGGGACGGGAACCCAGGGTATCACCAAGGTGGTGTCCATTCATGAATTTTACCAGACCAATGCAGTCTTAGATTTGGCCCTTCGGGAGAGGGCTCAACATAGAAAAGATAGGCTACACATGAGGCAGGCTCCACACAGGGATAATGGCTCCTCTGCCTCCAGCTCTCACCTTGCAGCTGCACAACTCAGTCTTTCTCCGTATGTCTCCAGCACCTTGCCAGTTGCCACCTCTCCCCCGGAGACCAGGTGAGTGTTTGCAAGTGAGTGAGTCTTTGTGCGAGCCCTTTAAGAGGGTGCCTTCTGTCTCACTGGGATGGGCAGAGAGTCCTTGCTGATTCTCACTACCAGATGTTGTGGGAACTCCTCTTCCCAACACAGAACCCCTGGACTGGGAAGCCTAGTGTGGGGCTGGGACTCTTCCCTCTTCTGGGGGACCTCTGCTACCGAGGTGTCTCTCTTGGGGTTCAACCACGATCTATGGGCTTGGGGTCAGCCCATTTCGCATCTCTGCCCCTCCTACCAGTCTTGATATGGCCTCTTCTTTATATCCTTAGTTATACGGGTTCTTTTCAGCTAGTCTTCAGATGATTCTTGAGGCTGATTGTTCTATAATTTATTTGTAGTTTTGGTGTGATCCTGGGGTGCAGTAGGCATAGCGTTTATCTAATCTGCCATCTTGGACCCTCTCTCCAACGTATTTCTTTATTTGTGAATTATCTGTTAATTCCACAGGTCCCATTTACCCTTCCCTTCATTGAAATTAGGTGAATTTCACTTTGCTGAAGCTTCTCTGACAGAAGTCAGAGATACGGAAACAACTGAAATATCCATTAATAGATGATTGGATAAAGAAATTGTGGTACATTAGTACAGTGGAGCATTACTCTGCCATAAAAAGAATAAAATCTTACCATTTGCAAAAACATGGATAGAACCTGTTAATTGAAGCCTTCTTTTCCCTTGACTTCCACAATAATGCATTCACATTCTTCCAGTTCTGCACCTTACTCTCTGATATCTCATTCTTAGCCTTTTTTGCTGGCTCCTAGTCTTTTACCACCATAATTGTTGGGTCCCCTGGGTTCGGTAGTCAGCCTTATTCTCCTGTCACCTTATTTATTCTCCCTAAAAATATCTTCTACCCCAGTGATCTTCACTACCACTTGTGCCCTAAGGGATCTTAAAGCTTGAGTTCGTAATACTTTTCTTGTCCTGACCCTTATATCAAACAGTATAATGGACAGCTCCATTTGGTGGTTCCCTAGCTACCTCAAAATGTATATGTCCAAAATACAACCTAACTTATCTCTGAAGGATTCTCACATTCCTTAAGCTTATACCTTCTCCTGTATTTCCTGTCTTGGTGAATGGGGTTATGATGATCTCAATCAATCAGGTTAGAGACCTAAAAGCTATCCTAGTCTACTTCTCCTGTTATTTTTTATCTAGGCATCAAATATCCTATTGATTTAGTCTTCTAAATGTCTCTTGAGTCTATTGTCTACTCTCCATACCTATTTTTACTGCTCTAATTCAAGTCTCATCCCCTCTTTATCTGCTAGGATGGTCTCCTGTCCTCCCCCAATTCATTTCCCACATTGTTGTCAACATGGTCTTTAAAATATGCAAATACAATGTTACTCCCCTACTTAAACCCTCAATGACTACCCCTTGCTTCAGAATAAAATCCAGATTCCTTTGAATGAATATATATGATCTGGTCTCTGCTAAACGCTTTAGTCTTATTACTTTGTTTATTTTCCCTTCTCTCTCTCTCTTTCTTCAGCTACACAGGCAGACTTAAGAGTTTCTGGATCGTGTCATACTATCTTATGCCTCCATGCCTTTATATAATTGCTTTTATTTTTCTTTACTTTGTACAGATAACAAACTCCTATTTTTCTTTCAAGATTTACTTTAACAATGTTGCTTTTCAGAGGCCATCCTTTAATCTCAGGGTAGAATTTTTATTATTTTCCTTCGTCTCTCCACTAGATCACACATATGCTTTCATTATAGAAATGTTTAGTCTGTATTGGAACTATTTATGTGTTTGAGGTTTTTTTTTCTTTTGTTTTAAAAAACGTATCTGTCAATGAACTCTTTGAGGGAAGCTGTTCTATTTTATCTTTTTATTCGCAGTATCTTGCATACTGCCTGACACAGAGTAATCCTTAGCAAATACAGGCTGAATAATGAATCAATATCTCAGAGACATTTAAAGCATAGGTCAAAGTATGGGCATTGCTGAAAAACCATTCTTCATATTGTCTCGAGCCTAGAAACCCACGATTTTCTAAAAGAGAAAAAAATGAAGAGCTACTTTATTAGAAGAGGAGGGCCTTTTGGAAGATTTTACAAAGTAAACTCACAGTTTTAGAAAGCAGCAATGATATCCATGTTACCAGAGCTCAGGGAGCACCCTGGAGTCTCTGAATATTATATTGATTGCTCAAAATTATGCTGTTAATAACTAATTTTAAGGGAAAGGAAGTTTTCTGAGCAATAGTATTTTGACATGTTCATAGGACTTTAACCTTAAGAAAGGGATGCACAATGTCAAGGAAGAAACTACAAATGTATCTGATAGCCTAGTGCGTATGGGAAAATCACTGGATGATGCAAACATGACAGTGATGCTTCTGACCTTCCGACCCTGGCACCTGCAGCTTGGTGGTTTGTGGATGCCCTTGGGACTACTGTAGAGAGAAGGAGGAAGAGAGCCCGCAGGCAGGATTCCAGATTCCCCTACCTGGCTTTTTAATCAGAGTAGTTCCACTTTTAACTGGTTCAGATAGTGGGCCACCACATAAGATTTTGTTTGAAGAAAGAGTTCTGCTGCTAAAAAAATAAAATAATAATAATAATAAAGTTGGGAGCTATTGGTATGGTCATATACACTAATGTTATTTGGACATAGTGTTTTCAGCGTAGATGACTCCAGCTGGCTTACGTGACAACTATATTGATTTAACAACTCACATGTCTTCTTTTTTGTCAAGCTGGAGGAGATCACGGAGGCAGAGGATGCTCTCTCTGAAGCCAATGCATTGAACAACTACAATGCTGAAGTATGGGCATATCTGGCTCTGGTCAGCCTGAAAGTGAGTGTTTACTATCCTTGCACAATGCTTTTTCAGGGAAAACAGGTGAAGGACCAAGTAAAGCAAAAGATAGCAGCATGGCCATTAACGCATGATAGTTGAGGTTTGATGAGCTTCAGATTTGGTTATATAAATGAAGGAGTGGCTGAGTCTGAGAAGCCTCTACTTGGAATGTGCTTACAAATCATATACTCA
This sequence comes from Rhinolophus ferrumequinum, assembly GCF_004115265.2. Taxonomy (NCBI): domain Eukaryota; kingdom Metazoa; phylum Chordata; class Mammalia; order Chiroptera; family Rhinolophidae; genus Rhinolophus; species Rhinolophus ferrumequinum. The sequence continues at coordinate 50,815,163 of NC_046299.1, read as the reverse complement.
GGTGTGTTTATCTGGAAAGGAGATTCTAAAAATGGGAGTGAGACATTTGGCCTTAGTGGTCATGGGTGAGTGGGAGTGGGGTAGGCCAGGGCTAACTGCTGGCCAGGGGTTCTGGGGTGGGTGGGTAGACTCCTGCTATGATCCCCAGGCCCAGCCCAATGCCTGGCTTGCCTCAAGATGAAGGAGGATGTAGGGATCAGAACCTGGTCTAGGGTTGGGGTAATGAACGCTTAATGGGGAGCTGTGTAAGGGCAGTGACTGACCGTGCAGTGGGAAGGCAGATTAGACTTGGGGGCAGTGAGTAGTTTTCCTTCTGCCCTCCTGGGTGCCTCTTCCCACCTGCCTGTGCTCTCATGTTTAGGACAATAATTCCTGCCTGGGACAATGGTAAGCATTCCCTGTATGGTCATTCCAATTCTGCTCTGAATCTACAAAAAATTCCTGGAGCCATATATATACCCTCTAATTTCCCCCTTTGTAAGTCGTATATGGCCTAGAAAAGCTATATAAGACTCCAGGTATAAAAATAAAGGGAAAGTAGCCTATAAGTCTACAGATATAAATGGATTACAAACAAAAGGACCAACAGATATCTCTGATAGACTAAAGCAATTTTCCCAAGAGATTCTATTGTTTTAAAAATGGACCTAATACTATGAAGCATCTTCTTTGTAATTGTCTCTGACTTTTTTTCTGAGACCAGAATTTGGGATCGATAGTTTAGATATTTACCTGATACTAATCAGGAAATACATGGCATTTACATTTAAAATGTATTTAGTTATATTTAACGACCTCATTCCTGAGTTCCTTTTTCATTTCAAAAAAATAATTTTTTTTAATGGAAGTGCTATTGTATCAGAATATGAAACAAGGTCAAAGACTAGTGAAGGAGATGATATACTAGGCTTTCTGAATACTTCCTTCCTTTTGAACTGCTGGTGAAGGGTGCTTATCCTTGATATAGATGGGAAATTAGGTGGGGGGTATTGTGGGAGCTTGTGATAACTGCTTTACCTATAGAAAATAACTCTCCCGTAATTAAATAACTTGCTTAAATAACTCACGTCAGCCTAAAATCAGATTGGGAATAATGAGATTGGCCCTCCCTTTTCCATTGGCCAATATGACACCAAACTGACAGGAGGTATTGTGAATGTAAGAGAAATGAACAAAATAAAAATTACTGAATTTTCTCTTGAATATCAATACAAGACATACCTACATTCTTACCCCAGCTCTGTCACAACTAGCTATGGGATACTGGGTAAGTCACTTAAACTTGCTAGGCCTCACTTTTTTCTTCAAACTAAAAGTGTGAAAATGGAAGATTTTAATACACTTCCCTTAGAAACTGATAGCTCTAATAGGAAAAAAATTAAGGATATGTAAGATTTGAATAAAACAAGGTTGAGTTCAAATACCAATATAGAACTCTGCACTTAACAATTAAGGAATACATATTCTTTTCAAGCACAAATGAGTTATTCATAAGAGTTGACCATATGCTAAACACAAAGAGAGATTCAACAAATATATATAGATGACACCACAATAAAATTACAAATTGACAAAGGAAAGATAGACCCCAAGACTCATACATTTGTAAACTTAAAAACAGGCTTGTAATTAATTCATGGATCAAAGAGAAAATCATAAGACAATTTTTTGTGGTAGGTAGAATTCTGAAGATGACCTCCCAAGATAATTCCATCAGACACTAATATAGATACTGCTGTGAAGGGAAGTAAGAGAGATTCAAAGCAGAAGAAAGATTCAACACACAATTGCTGGCTTAAAGATGGAGAGGGACCAGATGTCAAGGAATGTGGGTAGCCTGCAGAAGCTGAAAGCACTCCCTTCTCAGAGTCACAGCCATGCAGAAAATGGAGACCTCCATCCTGCAAATACAAGGAACTGAATTCTGCCAACAACCAGGATGAGCTTGCAAGTCGATTCCAGATAAGAACCCAGCCCTGCTAACACCTGGATTTTGGCTTTGTGAGATCCTAAGCAGAGACCCAGTTGAGCCATGCCAACTTCTGACCAGTGGAAACTGTGAGATGATAAATGGGTTTTGTTTTAAGCCACGAATTTGTGGTAATTTGTTACACAGCAGTAGAAGACTAAAACAGGCCATTTGGTAGATTTTTACAATAATAGCCCCCATTTGATTATGCTTTCATGTCCACACCCTTTGCAATATGATGTTATCACTCATCAAGATATGGAGTTTCCTTCTCGTTTCTCTCTACCCTGCAATCTAAGCTGTACTGGTGACTTACTTTGATCAGTAGACTATGATGGAAATGACATTATGTGAGTTCTTAGAAACTAGTCCTTTAAAAGTCTTGCAGCTATTGCATTTCTCTCTCAAACTCTGGAAACACCATGGGTTAAAAGCACAGTTTAGCCTATAGGAGGCTCAAAGTCCACCTGGAGGAGAACTGAAGCACCCCAGCCAACAGCTAACCTCACTCTTTGAGTGAGGCCATCTTGGCTCCTCCAGCCCTAACCAAATTGTCAGATGACATGAGTGATCCCAGGAAAAAGAAGAATGGCTACGATTGCCCATAGAATTATGAGAAATAATAAATTGTCTGTTAAACCATTACATTTTGGAGTGGTTTGTTACACTTTAGTAGGTAATTGAAATGGGACTGAATAAAAAGAAAGCTATTATATATTGGAACTATGGGATACAATTAAAGCAATATAGAGAGGGTAATTTATAGCCTTAAACACATATATTAGAAAAGAGGGTGGTAAAATCAATGAATTAATCATTTAAATTATGAAAATAGTAAAGAGAAAGCAAGGACACCGAAAGAAAGGATAATCAAAAAAAGGAGTATACGAGGTGTGATCAAACAATATGGTGAATGTTTAAATTTAAAAAATGTATTAAAGTAAAAGACACATTGCCATTAATCCCCCTCCAAATACTTCCCCTTGCTTTGAACACACTTATCCCATTGTTCTTGCCACTTTCTGAAGCAGTTCTGGAAGTCCTCTTTCGTGTCTTTAGTTGTGCTGTCACTTCTGCCTCGATGTCCTGAATCATTTTGACTTTGGGGAAGAGCCAGAAGTCACATGGTACTAGATCTGGTGAATAAGGTGGATGAGGACACACCATAATGTTTTTATTTGATAAATTGCCATATACCAGAGGTGATGTGTGACGTGGAGCTTTGTCATGATGGAAGATGATTTACAGCAAACTGTAAAACACACCGTCTCTCAACTATAGCTCACACCCAACAGGTTGCACCCAACGAGTTGAAAGTTGTCACACGCTGTCATTAAGGTTCGATGCGCCACTTCCTGTATTGAAGTTCCCTGCCTTTCTGTTGGATGGCACTCGGCAGCAGCATTCCTGGTACTTTTTTTTTATCACAATGAAAAGGCGCCGTGTCACACATTGCTTCTCATATATGGCAATTTCTGTCAAATAAAAACATTATGGTGTGTCCTCATCCATCTTATTCACTGGATCTGGTACCGTGCAACTTCTGGCTCTTCCCCAAAGTCAAAATGACCATGAAAGGTAAATGTTTTGAATTGATTCAGAACATCAAATGAGGCAGCCACAACAGCGCAACTAAAGACTCACAAAAGAGGACTTCCAGAACTGCTTCAGAAAGTGACAAGAAGAATTGGATCAGTGTGTTTGAAGCATAGAGAGTATTTTGAGTGGGATTAATGGCAATATGCCTTTTCCTGTAATAATTTTTTTATTAAACAGTCACCATATTTTTTTTTATCATACCATATATATAACCTTCTTAGTTAAGAAACTTTGAATTCAAAGGTGAAGCAGGACAAGTACTTTCCCACCATAATGTTTATATCATCACCAGCTGCTTCTCTTTTTTTCAGGCTGGCCGGCAGCTGGAAGCTGAGCAAGCCTACAAATACACAATGAAGGTATGATGCAGATGCTTCTGTTTGTCTGCACTGTACGGGGGCTGGGAAACCAGGAACAAGGTGCTGGCTTAATTCAGGACTGTACAGCATTTCATGATGTGAATATTTTTCTAGAGGCTTTTCTTACCATTGTGCCGTTATCATGGGGCTGCTGGGTTTGGAATCCTAACCCACATAGTACCATGGGGGATCTTTTTTATACGTCTTTGGAGAATATGGTTTAATGGAAAGACAGATGGCCTGGGAGTCAGTAGAACTGAATTATGGTCCTAGTTTTGCCATTAACTTACTGTATTAACCTCTCTGGGCCTCCTTTTCCTCATGTGTGAAATGAAGGTGTTGGTCTAGTCCAGGAGTCAACAAACTTTTTCTTAAAGGGAAAAACAAGAAATATTTTAGGTCTTTGTGGGCCAAACAGTCTCTATTGCAACTACTACACTCTGCCCTTGTAGTGAAAAAAGCAGCCATAGGCAGGACATAAACAAATGAATGTGGTGGTTGTGTTTCAAATAAAACTTTGCTTACAGAAACAGACAGAGTGCTGGATTTGGCTGTTGAGCTGTGGTTTGCCAATCCTTAGTCTATTCTATCTGTTATGAATTATAAGTAATCTGACTAGAAAGACAGTGGCTTAAACAAATGAGTTTTATTTTTCTCATCTAATGAAGAGTCCAGGACTGGTACTACCACTCCACAATGTCATCAGAGATACAACCTCTGTCTTTCTGCTTCAACAACCATCGCATAGTTTCCATCCCTCATAGTTAAGGACAGCCATTTTAGCTCCAGCCATCATATCCATGTTTCAGGCACAATAAGGAACAAAAGGGGGAAAGGACAAAAGGGTCATGCTAGCTATATCACCTTCCTTTAAAGAGCAGTGACTTTTACTTGCATATCATTGGCCACATTGGTCATAAGACTGCCCCTAATTGCAAGCGAAGCAGGAAATGTGGCTTTTTAGCTGGCTGCATTGCGGTGCTGAAAAGAAATGAAGATTTACTTAGTTTTAAAAGAGAGAGAGGGTATTCAGTAGGCAACTAGATGTCTCTACTACACTGCTAGATTCTAAAATTAAGTTCAATCTGGTATATTTGATTCACTTCTGTCATTTGCCAAATGGGAATAGTATACATTACTCAAGATACATTGGGTGATAATGTGAATCTTTTAAAAATAAACTTTATTAAAAAATGTTACTTTATTAAAGTAACTTTATTAAAAAATGCATAAATTGTGAATGTTCAGACCACTTGATATATTTTCATAAAGTGAACATATCAATGTAACCAGCACAATGTTGAGGTCTTTTAATGGAGTTACCATGCAGTAGGGAATGTAGTCAATTCCATTCCAAGGAACTATGTTCTTTAGCTGTGGCCCCACAAATGAAGGGTCTCCACATAGATATATCAGGTATGACGTGTCCCCTTCCTTCCTGTCTTGCAGCTGAAATTGAAAGATGAGGCTCTGCTTGCAGAGATCCACATGTTACAGGAGACTGTTGGCTTTGGCAATCCATCTTTCTAACATCCTTCCAGCTGAAGAATCTTCTGTTTGGGATTCTGAGAAATTAAACCGTGGATGCTTCACCATATGAGAGCTGGCGATGGAGAACAAAGAAGTCTTTACCATAAACAGAAACCCATTCATTTATTTCCATTGGCTATCTTACTGGATGGCTATGTTACTGGTTGTTTTACTGGTTGACAGTAAAGTGGATGACAATACAAAATGGAAACAAGAGATTCAAAATTCGTCAGTGTGGTTCTGGGGCTAAGGTATACTGAGGGAAAGATAAGAATATAAATATATGTACATATATGTATATTTATAATTAAGATATAGTGGGTTCATTATTAGGGTTTCTGGAGAAAGCTTATCAGGATCACTCCTGTAGGAAGCCAACTGCTAAGGTCCGTGGCCAGGTTCACTCACTGGAACGTGGGAGTTAAGGCATCATTTTCTAAGGTGGAACTGAAGGAAGAAAGCTATGCAGGGTCCCTGTATTAGGATAAAGAGCATGTTAATTGTGGCCAGGCCTTTGGATCCAACGGTGAACAGAGAAGCTACACAAAGAGGTCTTTGCTGAAGGTGGGAGTACTGACTCCGTCTAACCACGGGTATCTTACCCACGGGGATCTAAAGCACAAGGGCTCCGTGAATAGCCCATCACCCTATAACAGATGCAAAACTCACAACTGAGGATGTTATTTTAGGGCTAAAGATGACAAAAGAACCATACGTCACTCCTGTCCTCCTGGATCACTGCACAGCAAAACCAGGAATAAAGGCTCCCCCTCTATTTTTTAAAAGAGGATGTGGAGAGAATAGGAAGGAAGGTGAGAGGCATATTAGTAAACACAGAAGAATAAAAGAAACTCTACAGCATTTATAGGCCTTTTCTAGTCTCGGCCCATAACCCCTTTTATGAAGTCGTCCTGCTAAATAAGTTATCAGGCTCGTCTTTTCTTCTTCCCCAGGACTGTGTAATGATCCCTCTAGTTATTCTGGTGTAACCTCTCAGTCTCCCCACTAGACTGTGAACTTCCTGCGGGAAGGGACAGATCTCTTTCACCTCTGCGTTCTCAGCACTGCACCTTGGCCCTAACAAGTACTCAACGTTTGCTGTAAGGATGGATTTGTGGAGCACTTTTAGCGCTTCTCTTAGCCGCTCCCGGGATACTCCCAACACTTGTCACTCTACCAGGAGCTCACAGGCCAGTAGGGACCGGAACACCCACATGATTCCGCACGCATTGCCACTCCCTTTATACGCAAATCGCAGCGCGCCTTTATTGCTGCAGTTTAAGTAAAATACGTTACGTTTCGCCGTGTTGCGTTACGGGAAATGCAGGGGCGGAAAGGGCGGGGCGAGTGGACCATTCGCTTCCGGCAATGAGGCGCTTGGCATTGGTTTGCCTTGGGGTGAGGCCCGCTTTTCGGCAGGGTTGACCTGTCGCGTCCGTCCTCCGCCCCGCCCGAGCTGGTAGAGCTGATCCTTGCGGGCGGCGGGAAGCCCCGAGGCGCCGCGAGTTGCGCATGGGCCTCAGCGCACGCCGGCTGCACCATGGTCCAGCTCAGTGAGTGAGGGGCCCCGAGAGACCACCCAGGAGGTCGCGGGGGCTGTGGGGCGTGTGGGACCGTGTGGAGCAGGGCTTGCCTAGGCCAGCTGGAGGCTACCCCAACCTGACACAGCCACACTGCCTTACGTTGAGTGTCCCCTCAATGTTTCTCACTTAATCCTCCCTGAAACCCAGTGAGGTTAGTGGCATTCATTGGATAGATGAAGCAGCTGAGGCTCTCATCTGGTCACAGCTAGTAAATGTCAAGCCTGTGCTGAGTGCACTCGGGAATGGGGAGGAAGTTATTTCTCTGAATGGAGTGCGTAAGAGGAGTTTCGCAAAGCCTCCTCTTTGCAAAGATGATATCTCAACCAGATTGACAAGAATTAATTGGAAATAAGGACATTTCACTGGAGGAAGGAGATTGTTTCATCTACCTCATTTTGCCCATTTTGTGCCCTCGGTTCTTGTGTCTTAACCACTATTTTTCTACAGCTACTGTCCTCTGCAAGGCCTACCGTGGAGGCCACTTAACCATTCGTCTTGCCCTGGGAGGCTGTACTAACCGGCCTTTCTATCGCATCGTGGCTGCTCATAACAAGTGTCCCAGGGATGGTCGTTTCGTGGAGCAGCTGGGCTCCTATGATCCACTGCCCAACAGTCATGGAGAGAAACTCGTTGCTCTCAACCTGGACCGGATCCGACATTGGATCGGCTGTGGAGCCCACCTCTCTAAACCTGTGGAAAAGCTTCTGGGTAACTCGGCTGTAGCCATACTTCATTGAGGGAATTTTAAATTGAAGTCAGTTCCAGGGTGTTGAGAATGAATGATTTTCATTACCTCCAGGCTTCTCAGAACTGGAGTGAGAAGTGAAGTTGTGATCTAATTGCCCTTTTAAATCTGGAGACCCCTTTTGTGGACTTCTTCATGAGACTTTTTGGGTGACTAGGATTTTATATTAAAAATGGGAATAGCGTGTCTTGAATGGCCATCTGCCAGTTTATCTTTATTTCAACTAAGGAAAATAGTGTTAGGACGTTGACAACATCTGTTGTCTCCTTGCAGTGAATGGAGGGGAGGGAATTGGGGGAAGAGGTTAGACAGTTTGGCAAGTTAAGAGCATAGCATGTTTTAAATCCATCCTCTAGGTCAGGTCTCTGTTAGACCTTAGTTCTGTGAGGCTGAGTTCCCAAGGAAACGTTTGCTTGTACTGTGTTATAATGAATGAAAATCCTGTTGCTTTTAGGTCTCTCTGGCTTTTTCCCTCTGCATCCCATGATGATCACAAATGCTGAGAGGCTGCGACGGAAACGGGCACGTGAAGTCCTCTTAGCATCTCAGGAAACAGAAACAGAGGCTACAGAAACAAAAGCGAACTGACTCCAGTGAGCATAGTAGTGGCAACAAGGTCAAAGTTCTCTTAAAACGCTTGTGCAGAGTTCCTAGTTTTGTTAGAGTTAGGGGTCAATAAATGGAGTTTTCTATGTCACCCATGCTCTTCTGGCCTGGCCTGAGCAGGGCCCAGGGAGAGATTTGTTCTTGTCTGATAGAGAGCTAGGTCTGGGAACTTACTAGCTTTTTCAGCCTTCGTGTGGCGAAACACAGTGGCTGTGAGATGGGTTTGACTTTTGGGTTGGGCCCTGAGTCCCTTAGACAACTTTACAGTCTGCTGCCTTCCAAGATTTCCCTGTTTCAAAGTCCCAAACCAGCATGTCCATGGCCCGTTCAAGTAATTCTTTTCTTAATTTATTGTCATCTCACCAGTTCAAGACACAGTTACTTTGCTTATTGTTTTTATAACTGTAGGTTTGTATTGCTTAACACATAATCTCAAATTTACAAAGGTAGATTTGTTACAAGTTTTTAGGCTGTAATAGTCTACTTTTAAGAATGAGAAACTGGACGAAATCTAATATGGTAAAGTACCTACATACATTCTAGGCCCTTTATATGCAAGGTTATTTGTGAGAATAATAAGGTATGAAAGTAGGTAGGATTATCGCCATTTTATAAATGGGTAAGCTGAAGCTCAGAGGTAGAAACTTGCCCAAGGCCACAGTTTTAATATTGGTAGAGCTAAGATTCAGACCCCGATGTGCCTACCTGGAGAGCCCTTTCCAACATGTATTGTCTGTAGTAGGGAGTGGGGAATGAGCAAGGATGAGGGGCTTTTCAAATGTCCACTTAAAAAGTCAGTGATAGACTCAGGTTTAGAGATCGTGAGTTTGGTAATGTAAATGACTGGCTGTGCCAAAAAACCCCCACAAAATACCACATTATCTGCTTCACTCAGACTCAGGAATCTACAAGCACAAGTGTAGATTAAATGGTTTTAGTGCACATTCTGGATAATACAGATTTCAAATTCTGTCTTAAGACTAGCATATAGGAGATTTGTAGAGGAGATTCTAAAGCCCTATCAATATACTAACTTATTCTCTGGGTTATATATTCTGAGAACAATTAACCACCTCAAATTCTGGTGTCATCAAGGCTCCCCAAGGGTTATTACTAGTTGGCCTCCACTTGCTTGGAGGAGATTTTGAAGGGCGGGCGGGCAGAGAGCAAATAACTTTACCTGGGTTTGAGCTTGGATATAGGAAAGAGAAATGCTTTGAAAATGGTAGGAACTCTGCAAGTTTAAAGGATACTACCCTGGAGAGTTTGAGGTCTTGGGAAAAGCTTTAATTGGTAGAGCAGGGGAGAATGTGATTCTGAAAAATATTGATCAGTGAGAGGAACTGATGTGAAATGGGTCAAGGTAAAGTATTTTGAGCTACTGAGTTTGCCAACTCAAGTATTTACTTTGTGCCCTTATCTATACTTTGTCTAAAATTTGTATACACATATTTCCTGTGTGAGCTCTTCTCCCTGATTTCCAGAGTTTTTTCTAGCCTTAGCCTTTGGATCTCCAGGCACAGATTTCTCACCGTGTCTTGGATGATTGTATCAGCCTGTCTTGTTGCCTGCCACCTTCAAATCTAAGGTGCTAAAAATTCAGCTCTGCACTTTAGAAAGCGTTAACAATAACAACAACAAAAAGGCCTTTGCTTCAGCAGTTTATATTTTTATTAAGATGAAGGTTTGGGTCATGTCATCTCCACCAAAGTAGAAGGTGATTCAGAGAAGAATGGGAATGATTCTGTAATAAATGTCAAATAAGAAATTTTGAAAGACTGGTATTGTGCTTTTTGTTTAATGTAGGCTTTTTTCTTGTAGGGCTCAAGGGTAAGTACCTATCCAGCAGACCCACCCTGTAGGTTGCAAAATGATTTGGACCTTAAGAGCTGGAGGTACTTGTCAGGATCATCTGTGAAAAAGAATAAATCTCTTTAACCATTGTTCTCTGGGGAAAAAACACGTTTAGGAACCATGTGAAATTGCCAAATGCTGATGTTATGCTGTTGTTTAAAAAACCAGCAATGTATAGGTTCAACCTAATATGGACATTCCATGTAACATTGAAAAATTTTCTGCTGGGATATTGGGGAGAAGATAGGCGCCAGATTTCCAGAGCACAGCCAGGAGAGGGGTGGTGGCTTCCGGGCTCATATCATCCCGCGGAAGGAGGTGCCCGCGCCAGGCGACTTGGCACACCTGCTCTACTCCACTTCAGTGCCGGCCGATGACGGCCTTTCCAAGCCCGGGTTTGCAGCCGCCGTAAAGTGCGGCGTCGTGGCCACGCCTCTTCCGCTCTTCTTGTGACGCAGGCGCCCTGGGCTTTTTGCGCGGGAAAAGGAAGCAGTTCGGAGCTCTATCGGTGTCGCTGGGACCTGTTTTTCTAGAGGCCGCCTTTCGCTCTGCGCCTCTGCCAGCCATGGGGCTGCTGGAGCTGTGTGAGGAAGTGTTCGGCACCGCCGACCTTTACCGAGTGTTGGGCGTGCGGCGTGAGGCCTCCGACGGCGAGGTCCGACGCGGCTACCACAAGGTGTCCCTGCAGGTGCACCCGGACCGGGTGGGCGAGGGCGACAAGGAGGACGCCACCCGCCGCTTCCAGGTACGCACGTCCCTGCTCCACCGGCCGCCCGGGTTCTCAGGGTCTCCTGGCCGATCGGCCCCGCCCGGGTGGAGTTGTCAGAAGCCGGCCTGGCACGCTTTCTAATTTTTATTTTTCGCTTTGCGGTTTCAGTGAGAGGCAGGGGTGACTTGTGGATGCTCTTTCCGCAGATCCTTGGGAAAGTCTATTCCGTTCTGAGTGACAAAGAGCAGAGAGCGGTGTACGACGAGCAGGGAACCGTGGACGAGGATTCCGATGTGCTCAACCAAGATCGGGACTGGGAAACGTACTGGAGGTTACTCTTTAAAAAGGTAGAGGACTCCGGAGGCTTGGACTTCTCATTATTCATCAAGCAATGTTTATCGAATGCCTCCGACGCCTTGCATTTCGGGTTGTTTAGGAATGAGCGATTTCTCTTTGGCCTCGAAATACAAATGCACAGGCATTCCTCAGGAGATATATATTGTAATCTTGTAAAACAAATGTATTTAACCCGTAGGTCGATTCATGAGTGTACACACACACATACACACGGTGAAATGGGTCTTCAATTACCTGTTGATGTAGAGTGATTGTACTGAAAAGGGGGGATTTAATTTATTACAAGATTTGCTTTATCTTACACATCTAAATGTAAGTCCTGAGTGTTTTTCTGGTGTCTTCCCACCTTTGGAAACTTCACTTAAATTTTACTGGTCTGTAGTTTAGCAGTTCTGAAGGTTGGACTAGGGAGAACTCTGGAAAAGTTTTTGGCATAGAAAATTTGTTTTTTTGCAACAATTTCAATTCAAGAAGCCTTTGTATTTGGGGAGAAACATTCAGCACCTAAATCTAATTTTACTAGAGTATCTTTTGTTTAAAATAAAATTGTCCAAGTTAAAACATATGTCTCTTGTGTAGATATCTCTAGAAGACATTCAAGCTTTTGAAAAGACATACAAAGGTTCTGAAGAAGAGCTGGCTGATATTAAACAAGCCTATCTGGACTTCAAGGGGGACATAGGTCGGATCATGGAGTCTGTGCTGTGTGTGCAGTACACAGAAGAACCCAGGATAAGGAACATTATTCAACAAGCCATTGATGCCGGAGAGGTCCCATCCTATAATGCCTTTGTCAAAGAATCAAAACAAAAGATGAATGCAAGGAAAAGGAGGGTAAGATTGTGAACGCTATTTATTATTTATATCGTCACTGCTTCCAAAAAGAATTTGAGGATATTGACAAAAATGGAAATACAGATAAGACTGCTAAAATACTAAGGATAAGGATTAACTTGCTGTGTAGTTCTCATCTAATAAAATGAGCATACCAGCTCACCACGAGAAACTTTTTTCCGTAGTATGTTGTGCTCAAGAGGATTTGTAGGTTATTTAAATAATGTCATCTTAAAGTAACAGTGAAATAATCTTCATATGGGCCAATTCTTGTCGCTTCTTCAGGCATTTCTAGGGAGAAAGTATTGGAGTCCAGATACATACGCTAGACAGTGGTTCTCACTTGGTTAAAGTGTGGGGAGAGGGCGACAGAGACTTTTTAAAAACAAATGATGTCCTGTTAATACAGATTCCTTTGCTCTTGCCCAAATTGATTGAGTTGGGCCCCGAATATACATTTTTTAAATAAACTATTTAGTTTCTTTTGATGGTGTCTTTCCAAACACACTCTGAGGAGCACTTTTGTGGAGAATCAAGGATTGAGGCCTGTGTGTCCTTTACACCCATATTAAACTGTGGAATTGGTGGAGGTAGGGATGGTGGCAAGGGAAAGGAGCTTAAGGACAGCTGGGGTTCTGGGAGGGAGTAAATTCCAAGAAGCAAACATCTGCGCCTCTGATCTTTTGGGACAGACAGGTACTGAAGTAACCATTGCCTCAGCCTGGCTTTTATAATGGGAGTTCCATGGAGAGCTGACAGTGTAAGAGTTTAGATCTTTGCTGGGTACCTGAGCTGAATACCTTATTTTACGTGGCTGAATTGGAAGTGGAGGTAGGTCTGCAGCTTTCAGATGCAAGATACACATAAGGGAAAGCTGACATATGTATTGAGTTGAGAGAAGTGGAGTGTGTATTATTGTTTTGGTTCATAGATTACATCTGCTTAAACTCAAGCTGAGTCTAAGTTTGTTAGTAATGATTTTCCCAGGTGAAACTGAGCACAGCTGTATCCAGTAATAGGCTGTTAGCTTGAGAAGCTACTCTAGATTATGGGGGTGGGTGGCTGGCATAGTTTTGAGAGAGACTCCATCCAGCAAGCTAGGGGAGAGGGATACAGTATTAGAAGAGATAAATGGGATTTGAGGACTGAAAGTAGACAATGGAAACTGTGTTTTTATTGTAATAATGAGGTCCTAATGTGTCATAATTTTCAGTATTAATAGTATTTATTGCTATTTAGAAGATTCGCTGGGGATTGGGGCCTCTTAATAGTCTTAGTTCTTGCCCTGAGGGAGAAAAAAAAAAAAAAAACCTTTCCCAAAGTATTCTTCTGGTATTTTGGCATCAGTGCCCTAGGAAAATTTGGCAAAAGAAGGTGGCTTTGAAATCAGTAAAGAAAGGTTAAAACTGAATTTATTAGCGTTTATTCTGACTTGGGGAATTTTAAACCAGGGTTGCTTTCAAGGCTGCCACTAGTCACATGCAGTAAATTGGGTTTCCAGAGGAGGAATCTGAGTTACCTGTATTCTGGCAATATTTTTGAGAGCATTCTTGTTAACTGGCTTTTCTTAGCTCTTCTAGCATTTTGTTTTCCTTTCTATCACCATGTGGTTTATTAATACCAAGCTACTTGCTACCCCTAGCAAGGAGAAATGGGGAAAACTCAGAAATGCTTATTGGAATCAGAGGATATACTGCTTGCTCTCAGCATTTTTGCCTTTTAATGAATGACATTTATGTAATTTTATCGTATATATAATATCCTCAAATTGAAAGGGTCTTAGCATAGATTTGGTTTGGGAAAAGGGTGTACTTTTAGCATTTGCTCGCTTGTCATGGAGTCTCATTTGAATTTCTTTTTTAGGCTCAGGAAGAGGCTAAAGAAGCAGAAATCAGCAGGAAGGAGTTGGGACTTGAAGGAGTGGATAATTTGAAAGCAGTCATTCAGGTAAACTTGATAGGCTGTCTGAGAAGGTTGCTGCCATTTCTTTCATGTTCTGATTCCTACTGCTAATATTTTCTTTGGAGTGAGTATATGAATAGCACTGTCGGTATTTTGGTTTTCTTTTAAGACAATTCACACACCATGTATTCATCTTTTTAAAGTGTGCAATTCAGTGGTTTTTAGTATACATCAAGTTGTACAACCATCAGCACTTATCTAATTCCAGAACATTTCATCACCCTAAGGAAAAAACCCCTCACCCATTAGCATTCACTCCCCATTCTCCCTCCCTACCAGCCCCTGGCAATCACTAAGTACTTTTGTCTCTGTGGATAGTCTTGTGTTTTGAAAGCTTGTTTTAACTCTCAAACAGAGCAGACAAAAGGATCGGCAAAAGGAAATGGACAGTTTTCTGGCTCAGATGGAAGCAAAGTACTGCAAACCTTCCAGTCGAGGAGGGAAAAAAACAGCTCTCAAGAAAGAAAAGAAATAATGGAATTTTTCTCTTCAAAAGTCCTTAGGTGTTAATTGGTGCCATTGTAGGCAAGGTACAGTCAAGATTTGAAGACAAAAGTTGATCCAACTCTTAAGTTGTGTTTCCTGCCTAAATCACTCAGATTTACTGTAAACCAGAATCTCTCAACCTGATCTTAGTATAGCCTAGAAATTCCCGACATTCTGTGAAGTCCCCATTTGAAGGAATTTGGTGGTAACTGTTGAGGGAAGAGGAGGTTGGTATACTTCCTGACAGCACTTGCCTCTGTAGATATTCTGTACAAGAAACTCTATTTAGAATGCTGGTCTGTCCATACTTCCTTTACCAGTTGTCATTTTGCCACACAGGAGTGAGCTACAGAGTATTCGGAGTGATACGAGTGTTTATTAGAACAGTTACTCTTCCTAGCTAGAATGCCTTCAGAACACTTGCTGGATGTCTTCCAAATACTTGATACTTTGTTCTTGGTCTTAATGTTCTTTTTGTTTTACTCAACCAGGTTTTGTACTCTTTGCTTGAAGTATAGGACAGACAGGCATTCTTTTACTTCACGCATCTTTATAAGACTTCTACATGATGAAATAAACAAGTAAAAAAATGACTGCTAAGTTTTAAATGATCATTTAAAATGTGATCTAGAAAAAATACGGTGTTTAGAGAAGAGAGAAGAAAAGTTCTAGTCAGCGTTGTAGTAGATAGCCTGGTTTAAGTAGCCTAAAGGGGTGTTGTAGTCGTGCCTGTAACTGCTGAATGTCATTAGGCAGGTCACTGAGTGTGGGAACTTGTTTTCTTACCTGGGAGTTTGGGTAAAGGACTTCTTAGTGGCTCCTTGTGACCCTTAATTCACTTTAAAAGGCAAGCCAAATTGATCCAGTGGTTTATCATCAGGCACTTGAATTTTTGAGAACAGTACAGAGATTTTCACTTGTATTTAGTCGAATTGGTATGCATTAGAATATATAGAAGTTTTTAGGGACTGTTCAACTTAAAATCTTTGATTTGTAGACTAACACATTCAGTTCCACATGCATAAAATAAACCTGTTACTGAGTTGTATGTATCGTAATTTATCTGAGGTAAGCACATGACACGTTTTCAGTTTCTGATTGTAAACAGGTTAAAATATGCTCTTTAATTATTAAAAATATAATTTAATGCAGGTTGTTTGAAGCATTTGTCTTCATATTGATAGCATTAAAACACTTTCCTGTAATAAAAAATTACCTCGATTTATGATCATTTGCATTTATCCATTCTCAGGGTTAACAGTAAGATCTAAAACCAGTATGATCATCAAAATTAAAGTTCAATGAAATTTAAATAAATTTAAGCCATAGTTAAAACCATTGCTGCATTTATGAGTGTACTCAGAAAAAGATCCATGGTAAAATCAGAAAAATGTCCAAGTTCTCTTCTGCTCTTAGGATATGTTCATAATGGACTAATAGCCAGGGTTTCTGAAATTTTAAGGAATTGCATCTTGCTGGCTCACTAATAGAAAAATTCTATAAATGTTTTAATTGACTTTGTTAGAACTGCAGGAGAAAACCTGGCAAGTTGAGTTTATTTGGAAAAATAAAGTACTTTAAGAAAAGCAGCATAACCTGATATCAAGCAGGCATTGTGAAATTGAGCTGTCCTACCTGGAAAACAAATATCCATTATGATTTATTACATACGTTACTTTACACCAGTGTTCAATATTTATGTCTTCAGTTGCTCACCCCTTCATATTTGTCTTTGGGATTGGACATCTACAGAGAAAGCTTTAGGAATGATACCTATTTGATGAGTAGCTCAGAGTTTTGACAGTACTGTCTCCTAAAAATCACTTAAAGCTGAGTATAACTCTACATAAATTAATACAAGCATAAGTATTCCAAAACCAGTGATGACTTACTGTTATTAATCATTTGCTGCTTTTTGTGTATTACAGTCTCATAGAATCCTATAATAATTGAACTGATCATTGTTAACAGACAACGAGAGCAGTGATTTGGGGGTAATTATTCATTTGTCACGTCTCTGGGTACAAACTTTACTGTCCAATGGAATAGGTTAATTTATGCTGAAAGAAAACAGTAAGTGGAGATAGAAACAGTACCCATGTAATCTTTGGCAGATACTCTCTTGCTTTCTCGGTCAGTTGTACCAAAATAACTTCATGAAGATAGTTTCAAGTTGTTTCTTGTATACAAGCTCTGCATCACAGAATGAGTGAACACTGATTCATAAAATCTTCCCACGTGTTCCCTGCAGCCTAAAGCAGGTTCCTCTTTTGTCTATGGTCCCTGCCTGGTTCTAGAGACTGGTCCACTTCTGCTTTGAGATTTTGTAGATGCATGTAACTGAGGACCTGTCCAACAAAAATGACATCATAGAGTAACATTAGTAGACGTTCTAGATTTGGTAATCTCAAATTCATATCTGAAGGCTTTTTCGCTCTAATAATCAGTTGGACTTTACATTTGGAGAGGGGGACTAAGTAGTAAAGTATATATTTACCGAGGCAGTAAAAATCTTGCATGTTTTAAGTAAAAACAAAAATAAGATATGAAAGCAGTAACCTAGTTATAGAGAAGAGCCCACTAACTGAAAAGGACTGAAATGTCTGTTTCACTTAATGTTGCGCTAGTTATACCAGACCATCAAACATGGCTGAAAGTAATAACTAGCTCAGAGTCAGGATTTCTTCTCTATGAGGACTGATCCAAGAGCAGAATCCACTGAAAGCGTTCAAAAACTTCCAAACTGTAAATAGGAACTAAATAAAACAATTCACTTGGACTACAGAGTAGGGTTGGAGGCAGATTAATTTCCTATGTATTTGCTGATTAATCATGTTTACAGGAAACATGTCAATTGCCCGGCACTTGTACTAAATTTCACCTATAACATAATAAGAATGACCCTGATGATGGTGAGGAGACCATTATAGGAAGAGTTAAGATACCCTTAATTAAATTCTCTCTTATTGCTCTTACGAAAATAGAAGCTATAGAATATAACTTAGAAATCAAAAAAGTAAGTGGGATAGAATCAGACTTGACGTATCTTAACATTTAGAATTTCTTTTGTCTTGCCTTGGCCTACCAGGTTAACTGACCAAATCAGTTTAAAGCCATGTGGATTTTGCCTACATAATAACACTAATGCAATGTTTGAATGTTATGAAAATGACTTAGTTGGCTGAAATTTTTTAGATTTAAAAAAAGTACTGTTTACTTTGCCAGAGTGGTGAGAGGTTAATTTACATATGAGAAAACATCTGGAAGTTTTTGGCTCTGAGTAGTAGAGCTCTATTATATCCCATCTTCCAAAATGAATTTGAGGTGATTTACAAAGATGTAGGAAAACAAAATAAAACGTGGAGGAGGGAAAACTAAGCACAGAAATGAAAAATAAGACAAAGGTAGAATCTTAACATAGCCACATATAGTGAAATAAAGAGCCATGGCCCCACCTGTCCCTGTAGGTCCCCTACCAGGTCGGGCCTGATGTGGATACTCAGCGCATGAATGACAATATTCGGTGTCCGGCTGAAAAATAGAAAAGATGAGACACTTCTTACAATGCAGTGTCTCCCAAAGGATAATATGTTAAATTTACAAGGGAGAAAAATACTTGAAATTGGACAACACTATATATGGCATCACCCGCCAATCCAGCTTTTTCAGCAGTATTGAAACACCTGTGAGTACTTCCATACTTGAACTGTAACTCTCAATATGAAACTCAGACATTTCAAAATCACCTCAAGGAATTTAAACAATTTTAAGATATGCCTAAATTATTAAAATGGAGAATATCAATAATAGAGCTATCGTCATCTCGCTGGTGCTTCTGGAATAAAAACCATCACTCAGTTCCCTGTCAGAGCACTAGAATTGAGATTTCAGGAATTTTTTTCTGGTGAAGCCCCATGTTTTTGATCAGGGTCAGCAAACTTCTTGTAAAGAGCAGGATAGAAAGTATTTTATGCTTTGTGGTACATACTGCCATTGTTGCAACTGCTCAACTCTGCTATTGTAGTGAAAAGCAGACGGCACATAAATGAGTGTGCTGGCTCTGCCGTAATAAAACTTTATTTACAAAAACAGGTGGTAAGCCAAGTGGTCCATGAACCGTAGTTTGCTGAGTCCTACTATAGATGAGAACACCAAGGAACAGAGTGCTAGTCTGGTAGTGCCAGCCCGGGGCCCAGCTCTAGAGCTCTTAGTTACATCGAGCTACTAGCTCATCTCTTTTCATGACAGCAAACTGGAGAGAAATGGCTAAGGTAAGACATGTTTACTCACTGTTATAAAATGTGAAAAAGAAGAAACTTTGAAATTTTTTTTTTTTTTTTACCCATGTTTTGGGTGAATCTTGCCCTAAATCAGGCCTCTTGAGGTCTGTTGGGTTAGTGTACCCCCTAAATTTATGTCCGCCTGGATCACATGAATGAGGCTTTATTTGGAAATAGTATCTATGCAGATGTAATCAAGTTCAGATGACTCATACTGGATTAAGGTGAGTTCTAAATTCAGTGACTGGTATCTTTATAAGAGGGATTTAGACACAGGGAAGAAGGCCATGTGAAGATAGAGGCAGAATTGGAGTGATGCAGCTGCAAGCCAAGGAATTGCTGGCAACCACCAGAAGCTAGGAAGAGGCAAGAAAGGATTCTTCCCTAGAGTCTGTAGAGGGAATGTGGCTCTGCTTGATACCTTGATTTTGGACTTCTAAGCTCTGGAACAGAGAATAAATTTCTATTGTTTTAAGCTACCCAGTTTGTGGTAATTTTTTACGGCAGCCTAGGAAACCAATACAGTGACCCATTCATTTATTCTCACTATTCTAGTGGGGAAAGATCCTATGGTGCTTTAGGCTGTAACAGGTCAAGAGATTTTTAGGAGATGGGCTAAGTGGGCTGCAAACACCACCACCCTGAAAACTGGTAGAGGTTGTGCAGCCGGATTCCTGGGCACTAAGTGTGGCCCCATTCAATTCCCAGGCTCTCCAAGCCGTTGCCACAAAGCAAAAGGAGATTGGGCTGAGCTCCTGGCCTACAGTTGGGCAAGGTCAGTGCAGGACCTTGAATCTCCCAACCAGGTTTTTCCTATCACTTGGTTAAAAGTAAAGGGGCTAGTAAATGTACATGAAATGGTAAGGCAATGTCAGCATCTCAAACAACAACAAAATGAAATTCCTAACTCGCCCATCCCCCAACCAGTCCACATCATAATCTGATACTATTGTTGGTATAACTCCAGGAGAGCAGCTTTAGAGAATGAAGTTATGCTGATCTGATAAACGTTAAACTGGGGTTTAACGTTGTGTTTTGTTTTCTTAGTCTCAGAAATATATAAACTTCACATTATTTAGAATTTGTAATTTATGTATAAGGCGTTTTATGTGTGTTCTGTGCTGCTGAGTCGGCTCCAACTCCTGGGGACCCTGTGAATGAGTGCTGGCCGCCATGTCCTGTCCTCTGCAGCCCTGCTCAGCTCCTGTAGATTCACGCCTATGCTCCTTTTATGGCGTAAGTCCATCTTATATGTGGTCTTCCTCTTTCCTGCTGCCTTCTATTTTTCCCAGCATTACTGTCTTTTCCAAAGAACCCTGCCTTATGATGTCCCCGAAGTAGGACAGCTTCAGTTTTGTCATTTTTGCCTCCGGTGACGTTTCAGGCTTAATTTGCATTTTACCTTATTCTCTCTACAAGTTAAAAGAATGAATAGCAGAGACCAGTTAGCATTTCAAAAAAATGTACTTAAAACACTATTTTTATTGTTAGAACCTTAATTTTTATATTTAAAGTTCATTAAGCCACTATGTAAAGTCTAAGTCTACCAAACTAGTTTTTTTCTTTCCCTTCCCACTCTCCCCTCTGCCCCCCAACTATCAGAATAGAGGAAATATGTCACTCTACCAAAAATGACTGAGTTGTGTTGGGCCTGGAGAAAAAGTCAGGTAAAAGGAGCCTCTCCGGGGGCTGCTGATGGTTAGGCTCATCTACCACCGCACTTCGAGCTCGATTGGTATTGCCATGGCTTTTCTGTGGAGACAGGATTACACAACAGGTGAAACGATTTGTACTGGGAGCCGTGCGTGTCCTATATCAACCCTTGCAGGTATGGTAACTGCAGGCCAAGCACCTCCAATTCCATTGTCAGAAATAGAATTCAGTGTGTAATTTTGACAAAGTATAAATGAAGACCCGAGCACAGATCCTGCAGAGTTACTGTCCGGGAAATTTTATAAGCACATGGGAAGGCCACAGGAAGGACATACCGTTTGTCTTTGTGGCCTCACAGTGCTCAGGTGTTCCACTTCAGCTGTGCCAATAGGTGGCAGCAGGTTATTTCGACTCAGGGACATTGGTGAGGGAGAAGAGAGCGAGTCGGCCGCCACCAGGCTGCAGATCCCACCAGTGAACACCAAGCCATGAGAACAATTATAACAGTACAAGCAAACTGATTAGAATCAAATAAATGAAGCAGATGAGATTAATGTCATGCACAGAAAATCTAAAGCTGCCTAGGTTCTTATGTAAAGAGCTCTCAAAGGATTTTGGAAAACTAGAGTTTCTGGTTTTTTCATAGTACTGTGTTTCCCTGAAAATAAGACCTAGCCGGACAGTCAGCTCTAATGCGTCCTTTGGAGCAAACATTAATTAATAAGACCCGGTTTTATTTTACTATAATATTATTATAAGACCCGATCTTTTATTAATTTTTGCTCCAAAAGACGCATTAGAGCTGATTGTCTGGCTAGGTCTTATTTTCGGGGAAACACGGTATTTTATGATCTTTGTTGAAACTATCCTGGACACACAGCAGAAGTTGACCCTTTCTCACAGAGAATTGGCATAAAACAGTAATTTTCCCTACCTGGTGCTGCACTTCTCTACCAGTAGTGGATTTGTAATTTCACATCTGATGGAATTCTCCAGTTCTGGGCCTTCTGGTTGTCCTTTTCACTAAAAACTATAATTCCCATGTAAAGTCCCTAAACTTTCATTTTATTCCATTGAATTTGGAGCAGTTTGCAGTACTACTCATACTCAAGATAGTAAATGAAACTGAATATTTTCATGTCCCAGAAGAAACAAAGCAACTTATTTTTCCACTTTGAAAAAACAACTGTCAGAAGGGATGAGAGATTGATTATATATCTAGACCACTCATCCCCAAATGAATGAATCTATAGCTGTATCGGTATAGATAGAGCTACATCAACATAATACAGTGAGCAGGTGAGATGAAGACTAGTGTCCTGACAAAGATTTTTGCTGGTTTTGGATATCTCTTTTAGTGAGTCTCTTGGGATACATTATAACAAGAAATTGAAAAATCAAAATCAAGAAATAACATGCTGAGAGAGAAGTATAGTGACGTGCTTAATTTAGAAGCTGAACTGAAAAGTTACGGCCTTATTATCTTTTACCCTTGATCATAGTTTTAGATATCAACCATCCTAAGATTTTCTTATTTTTTTTCAGTTACAGATGCCATTCAATATTATTTTATATTAGTTTCAGGTGTACAGCATAGTGGTTAGACATTTATATAATTTATGCAGTGATTCCCCTGATAAGTCTAGTGCCCACCTGGCACTATATATGTAGTTGTTGCAACATTATTGACTATATTCCCTATGCTGTACTTTACATCATTGTGACTAGTCTGTCATCCTAAGATGTTTTGTAAATCAACTAGTGAAAGAACTTTACTTAAAAAATTGGCTTCTGGGTTATTGTACAGTGGGGCTCAGAGTGTCTAGTGAATGAAGGGTGGGGAAAAAGGAAGATAATGTGTTTAGTCTTATTTCCTAAGAAGTGCTAAGGGATATTTTTCCTGGTATATAAACAACTTCTCTGAGGTTTATGAAGTTTTCATTGTCAATGGAATAAACAGTTCCCAATGGTACGGAAAAATATTAAAGGAGAATTAACTTATTTTGGGATGAACATGTTCCTACTAAGGAAAATGTTTAATAAAATACATAGGTATTCTAGCCAACAGTACTGTATTTAATTGAAATTTAAATTCATTTTTTTCTGTGTTGGATTTAAACCAGTGTGCAGTCCATCATAAGAATATGTAATGATTAATTTCTAGGCATATATTTCAATTTTATATTTAAATTCATTTTCTATGTAAAATTCTTAATTAGCTTTAACACAATTTCTAGAAATTCTACTTTTGAAACCTACAGTCGGGATCCTCTGAGTATTTCTTCCACAGGTCTTGGCGTTCCGGAGCGTGAATGGCTTGTGCTGATGGGATGGAGGGTACGTGGTGGGGGGTTGCGTCTCCTGGTGGGCTGCACTGTATATGACAGAGATGACGTACAAAGCTCCAAGGCTCGATGTGACCAATTTCGGGTTGAAAGGATGGAACTGGACCCTGGCCTTAGTAGCTTGTCATCAAGATCTCTAGTGTCCAAAAGAGAAACCCATAGTGAAATCAAGATTGCTCTGTACCGGGAGACAGGCCTCAAAAGGGTAAAAGCCTTAGACTATAAAATATATTCAAGGTAGAAAACAAAAGTAAAAACCATTCAATAAGTAACCTGCTTTCCAGAAGTTATGTAATCTAGCTCAGGCATGGGAACATGTCCTTAAAAGGACATCTCAGTCATATACATAATTTACTAGAATGGAGATTTGATAAATCAAGTTCCTCATTCACCTGCCATCCCAGTCACTTCTTCAGTTACCAGTGAAGGCTAAGCTGAAGGGTACCTTCTCTGAAATACTTCCCAAAAGTTTGCCTCAGACTGAGATTCCTACCAAATTTGAGGCATTCTTTTGTGCTGAAGGAATGTTGCCAGAAAGACTGAGTTGAAAGGCAAATATTGCTCATTGGGAGGAGTGTGGCCCCAGCGTGGCTCCCACTCCAGAGATTAAAATGCTGAGCTCTTTGGAGCCCACAGGGGTAGAGGTTTGGGTTCCCTGGAAAACTGGGAGCAGCAAAGAGTCCCGAGCCCTGGGCTGCTAGGGCAGTAGGATCACAGGAGGTCCTCATTTGCGCAAACAGCTGTGAAATAGAATTGATGTGCGCACTCTGATAAATAAAACACCTTGCCCAAACAGTAGCTTAAACTCTACCCTAGAGCTTCAGGGGTTTTATTTGGTTTTGTTTTTTAAGCAGAATGAGAGAATGTCTGGCTCTATTGTAAGGCACCTATGCATTTGCACAGTATTTGCACAATGAAATGGAGAGAAAGTGAAAGCATAAAGCTCTGCCATGGGCTCTTTGGCTTTCAACAAGTTCCTCAACCTTTCAGGACAGGTTGGTATCCTAAGGTGCAAAATATACCTCAGTGTTTGGAGGACTTGGAAGGGAAAGTGCCCATCAAGGAACAGGGTTAAGCCTTGAGCATTACGAGATCTTTCTGGTCTTCCCGCCTCATTCACTTATACATTTTCTTTACTTATAGAAGGTTTAGGCCTTAGCTACTCTATGCTCATCTTTATTTTGCCTTCTGGACTACTCATTCATAATTCTGGATTCACCCCTAGCCAAATGACTTCTAGATCAACTGCCAAATCTGACCTCTTCCATATTTCCCACAAGATGGCCCATCATTGTAAACGCAACACACCCCAAACCAAGCTTATCTTCCCCCTTCCCCAAAACGCTTCCCTTGAGTTTGAAATCTCAGAGTTGACTGTTATTCCTCTATTTTTATGGAATTTGATTTATTTTATAATATCTCCTAATATATTTCATTCCTTTCTCATCCTGTGCTACAACTTGCATGCAGATCCTTAGAAGCTCATGCTTGAATTCCTGCATTAGATTCCTCACCTTCAGTTCCTCCTGCTGCATTCCAATCTATGCTCTACTGCTGTGAAATCTGTCTTTCAACTTCCTGATATAAATATATGTGCTCCCCAACTGAAACTCATACGTTGCTGGTGGGAATGTAAAATGGTACAATAATTACTTTGGAAAACTGTATGGCAGTTTCACGTCTAGATAATGATCCAAGAAAATGAGACCATTGGTCCACAAAAAAAGACCTTGCAAAAATATGTATCGTGGCTTTATGCATAACTGCCTTAGCCTGAAAGCAGACTAAGTGTTCATTAACAGAAGAATGGATAAACAAATTGTATATGCCTAGAATAGAATGCTTCTTGGCAATAAGAGAAGGTAACATGCAACAATATGAGTGGATCTCAGAAACATGGCATTCAGTATCCTCCACAGTCTGGTCCCAACCTTCATTAATTTCATAGTCTCTTTCCCACTAATCAGACCATGGTCTATTTTAATTCTAAAAGATTGTCAATAATCTTTAGTTGGAAGCATTAAAGTTCTGACCTATCTTCTATCCTACCATAGCAAAAAAGGTCTTTCTCTTCTAAATACTTTGCATTTTCCTGTCTCCAAACCTTTTCCCACACCATTTCTCCTACCTAGAGTAGCCTTGCTGCTCTTCTTAGATGTTTTCACTCCCTACATGTCTGTGATTGCTTGGTAGCTACTCAATACATGCATATTAATTGACTTTCCTTTTATTTCTCAGTGATCTACTTCATTTAGTCTATTAAAATTTTATACTTCTTACAGGAGTTTGTCCATTAGGGAGAGATTTCTTGGCTGTAGAGGCATCCCATGAACCAAGAGACCATTCACATTTGGCTGATGACCACTTGCTGCTTGACAGAAACTCATCTACATGTTAAAAGAAGATGTTACTCATTATTGCTTGGTGATACCTGCTTAGTTTCCCAACTTTGCCAAAAGTCATTATTTCCAAATTAGGTCATTTATACATTTTTCTCCTATGCCTTAACTTTTGTAATATCTTGGCCAATAGCTCAGCTGGGACCTCAAGTTCAGTGTCAAGATGACAGGGTCATAGTCCTTTCCTCTCCTTTCCTAAATGACAGCAGGTGGGGAAAGCCTGATCAACCTAGATGAAAGCACTTAGCCACTGTCATAGGGGAGAGAGGACCTTTATTATTATTTGCATTAGAAAAGAAACCCTAAAAACAACAACAACAACAAAAATTAATCTCTTTTATCATCACACAGTCCTACATTCTACACAAACTAATCCTTTCTCCTTCACTACCGCTGGAGTGGTCAGCTCTCAGTGATAACCTAATTTCCGAATACTGTTTATTAGAAGGAGTTAATCTTGTTCTAATGTTAGCAGGATTTAATCTTACTTGCATTGACATACCACCTCAGAGTCCTGTTGCTTTTCTCTCTCAGGTCATCGTTTTGGGCATCTCCTTTACCATGCATTTTCCTCCTACTTTCTCTGAAGGAATGTTTGGATTAACACTTCTTCCTTTTATCATTAACAACCAGAACCATTTAAGTTAACTAACTGTTCAGGGTTTAGGTTTCCTACATCATAGCCAAACCAGTTCAACATGTACAAGTTTTTTATTACAACCAAAGGAACCTAGTTCACCTAGTTCATCCTTTAATGTGATAAGGTATGTGCCTTGCTGATTGTATTTTTAAAAAGCCTTTGTATAAATCCAGCTGTACGCTATCTGGCCAGTATACCAACAAAGCAAATACTAGATCTGGTAGTAAAACCCAGATGAGCATGACCCAAGGATTAGAGTCCCTTTTCTTTTTCTCCCTCCCCACTACACTCCAACCCCCAAGTATTGTCATAGGTAACACCAGGAAACTAGCATGTAGGAACTGGTACTACATAAGTCATTACATAGGTGAGACCAGGCTCATCAGCAGGCTCATCAGTCTTCTGCCAAAAATAGCCATCTTTATGCTTGTCCGTACATTAATTGAGACCGCTTCTCCTCTGTCCTGTAAATTGCCTTTTACACCTGGGTTATGAATAATGAACATCCAAAAGGCAAAAATGTCAACAGATTCAAATATTAAAAAAACAAAAACCAGGGAGGCAGAGACAAAAGAAAAAAGAAGGAAGCAGTCAAAAAGAAATTCAAAGGACGGAATGTTAAGACCATAAAAAATCTGAGATTTGGTCCCTCTTTTCAACATATCCTTCATTCTTCCCAGAACAGAATTAGGCTGACCACATAGTTGAGTCTAGATTACACTTATAGATACCTTTTCAAAAGAGCTCACTGAGAATAACTGACCAACCCTAATTTGCTATTAATTTTTTAAATATGTCAATACATAGAGTAACCGGCTTTTTGTGACAAAACACGTAATGTAACAACAAAATACAGTCAAATAATACAATTAAGACAAATAATACTGAGTAAATTTCCTCTGGCAAGAACAGCCCTAGGTCCTCCCGTATATTCCCCTGTGGGCCTTACCGGATTTGAGGTGACGGACAGCACCTTAGACTGTGGCACTCGAGGTAAGATCAAAGGTTGTGGTTCACTCAGCACACAGGGGCTTCCTGAAGCTGATCTGGTGATTTCAACATTACTCTCATCATCTGAGCAAAGGAACAGAATCTGTTACCCATGAATATCTCCAGACCCACAGCAACAGTATTGTGACAGAAAATCTCCCCTGAGAATTCATTGTCTCAAGCAAGGCTTCAGTCATCTTTGCAGCCCAGTTTCATACCACATGCATGGTTCAAAAATACCTCAGAAACCAAAAATTCTATTTAAAGCGGTTTCCCAGGTCGGCAGTGCCTGTTGATAGCTGACAGGAGGAAAAGCAAGGATCTCGAGAGAGAAGCTGTGCAACAGAATATCTGCAGTTGATGGAAATGTTCTACATATGCGTTGTCCAGTATAGTGGCCTCTCGCCACGTGGCTCTAGAACACTTAAAATTTGGTTAGTCTGACTGAGGAGCAGAATTTTTAATTTAATTTTAATAAATAGCCATATATGATTACCATAATGGACAATGTAGCTCTAGGGGGGGACCTTCAGATTGTTAATCCAGGCCTCAAAGAATTCCCATGCATAAAATTCCAAGATCCAATCCCACTGTTAAAAATCACATGATGCCACAAGGAAACAAAACACCTTGAGAAAGAGCAAGCAGAAACAACATAATTAGGTCAGCAAAGACTAAAGAAAGTGGAATTAATCAGGTTCAAAATGTAAACAAATGCTACAGTTGAAAATATGAGTAAAGAGTAAGACAAAAATAAGATTTGTAAAAAGAAAACTACAAAAGAGAGCAAAAATTAGTAGATTAGATCCTGCTGAAGACACTTAATGAACTTGAAGAAAAGGTCTGAAGAAATTATCCTGAATTTGGTCCAGAGGAACAGAGGTGGGAAATACAAACTATACACTAAAAAAGGTGAATTTTGCTTTGCTATATATAAATTATACCCTAATTTTTAAAATGGAGAAATAAAACCACACGGAAAACATTCTTTTACATGTTGACAAAAAATTGATCAGTAACTATTGAGGTTGTGAGCACAGGAACTTGTGTACTGTTAGTGGATATATATAACTGGTACAATCACTTGGACAATTTGGCATTATCTAGTGAAACTGAAGATGCATTTCTGTGTGAGCCAGCAGCTACACTCCTTGGTGTGAGCCCTAGAGGAACTCTTGCACATGGGTACCAGGAGGACTGTTCAAGAACGTTCATAGCTTCATTAATCATAATCGCAAAACAAATGGATTTGGGCATTTCTAAAACACTGAGATTTTAGCACTTCTCACCATCAATTTTGGCTCCAAAACTGAACTCAAGGAATCATGTTTCTGAGTAAAACTAATAACTCTTGGTCATCATTGTTTCTAAATCACTTCCATCATCATTTTATTACTGTTTCTTTCAGAGAAGGTATTTCTTTTCTCAACAAAAATGTCCAGTGAAGCTTGTTTGCCCATTGGCAAATAAGGATGAAAAATAATTTTGAGATAAATATTCCTCCATAATTTAGATTTTTAAACTGGCCTGAATAAAAGTTAAAATGATTGTAAAAATATAAAAATAAGTGATTACATATACTCAGACTTTTATATACTTTTGGGTTATAGTTGACAAATCTTAAAATACCACAAGTTGTCACATGGTCCTATTGTATATACGACTAGCATGCAGGTTGGCTTTTTCCCTCACTTAGGAGTAGAAAAAGTTGCTGTGATGGTAGAGATAGGTTTGTACCAGCACCTGTAGGTTGGCCCTAACAACAAACAACTAACCAACTGGTCCACACCAAAGCCAAAAATTCAAGAGTTCTTTTTCCATAAGGTGTTATTTTTAAAAAGTAATGGTAATAGCTAACATTTATTGTGTTCTTATATATTCTGGGAACTACTTTATGTATTTCCATGTATCTCATTTATCCCTTAACCATTTGAGAGAGGAATTAGTATTATATTTTATAAAGAAACTGAGGTACCGCGAGGTTAAGCAACTTGCACAGGATATAAAGTTAGTGTCAGAGCCAGTGGTTGAACCCAGGTTGTCTGGTAACAAACTGCTTTTAACCATTACACTACATGGCTTGTCATGGGGTTGACATTTTAGAACTGGTTGGCAAACTATGGCCCGTGGGCCAAATAGGACCCATTACTTTTTTTAAAAAAATCTTATTGTAGCAAAATATATATAACATAAAATTTACTATTTTATCCATTTTAAAGTGTATAGTTCTGTGGCACTAAGTACCTGCGTGGTGTTATGCAACTATCACCTCTATCTAGTTTCATAACTTTTTCATCACCCCAAAGGGAACCCTCATGCCCATTACCACCACCTGTTTTTGTAACAGTCGTTTGTATATTCTCATTGTTGTATAGTCCTCCATTGTATGAATATATCACATTCTACAGCTGAGGGACACCTGGGTAGTTTCCAGTTTGTTTTCCAGCACCTAGTGTTATGGACCTTCTTATATATGTCTTTTGGTGAACATAGATACTGAGTGCACGGGAGTGTCCATAGCCACACCCACTCACGTATTGCTTATGGCTGCTTCCAAGGGCAGAATCGAGTCGTTGCAACAGAGACTGGACGGCTGGCAAAGACTAAAATATTTGCTGCCTGGCTCTTTATGCACCAAGTTTGCTGTTTTGATGCATTTCGGTGAACACACTAAACCAGTTAGAGATCCTCCAGCTCCATTTCAAGATCAATGTTTTTGGTTTTAGACTAAGTCACAATTACAATATAATGAAATAACCTAAATTTATGTATGCACAGAAAAATAAACTAGAAGGATGTTAATTCACGGCCCAACATTGGTAAATTGTGAAAGGTGAAACTGAAGTTTTCTCTAATACCTCAGTGGATGATACTGAAAACTGAGGGAGTTCCTTTATCACCAGAGTTTATTGTGGGAGTTTGGATATGATTCTGAACTTTACCATTTGTCCTCTATCTCCAAAAACTTAACCTCACTTAATACAAATCAGTTTTTAAAGGGTTTTAGTCCTATTCTCCAATACCAGCTTTAAAAGAGAACATGCATACAACAGAGTGGCTTAAAAAAACAACCGTGTAGACAGTATCAACTGTGGCAAACGTAAGGCAACTGGAACTCCCATATGATAGTAGAGAAAGTATAAATAGGTGCAGCCAGTTTGGAAAAAATTATGGCAGTATACACCGAAGCTGAAATAGCATATCATAGTACCCAGCAATGCTGCTATTCTGTAACCAGTACATATGTTCACCTAAAGACATATACAAGAATGTTCATAATAGCACTATACACAGGCAAACCCAAACCGGAAACTACCCAAATGTCAACCGAAAGTAGAATGTGATATAGTCAAACAACAGAAAACTGTAACAATGAAAATAAACTACCACTACAAACAAAGCAGTTGACTCGAACATACCTAAAGCTAGGAAAGAGAACCAACTGAAAGAAAGAAGGAACAATGCCTGCTGCTTACACAAGACCAAGAATAATGCCTGCTCCCACTAGCCATACTAGAAAAACTCATAATTCCTGGGGCATTGAACAGCATACTCAGGAAGATCTTGCCTTAGTAGCTGGTAAGTAATTCGCTCTAGACTGAATATTACTCCAGCCTGCCTAACAAGTCATAAAAGCAAGACCTGAAAGGATCAGATATTTTCCAAGTAACTGCATCCCAGAAAAAGACCTGGAAAATATATGTGAAAAAAAAAAAAAATTCAACCCCCAGTAGGATAAAATTCACAATGTCTAGCACCCAAAGATTACCAGGCAGGAAAACATAACTCACAATGAGAAGAATATCAGTCATTGAAACCAACTCAGAATTCACACAGATGTTTGAGTTATTCCACATTTTCAAAAAATTAGCAACATGGGAGACAGTAAGTCACCCAAATTGTATTTCATAGAAAACCATGAGTAGAAATATACATTGGATGAGCTTAACAGTGGAGTCAACATTGCAGAAGAAAAGATGAATGAACGAACTCAAAGGCACAACAATAGAAACAATCCAAAATGAAATACACAGAGACAAAAATCCAAAAAAATTAAAGTATCTGGGGGACAAGTGGTCAAATGGACTAGTGTATGAGTAACTGGAGTCCTGCGGATTGGTGGGGGGACAGAAAAATACCTGAAGACATAATGGCTGAAACCTTTTCAAACAAAACAATAAATGTGCAGCTCCAAATAACAAACTCCAAGAAGTAACATGAAGAAAATTACATCAAGGCATATCATATTAAGATTGCTCAAAAACAGTGATAAAGAGAAAATCATAAAAGCAGCCAGAGAACAAAAAGACATGTACACAAGAACAAAGAAAAGGATGACATCAGATTTCTTGTCAGTAAATGCAAGTTAGAATATAGTGGAAAACATCTTTAAAATACTGAGAGAAAATTACATACCCTGCAAAATTATCTTGAAAAAAAAGCAAAATAAAGAAATTTTCATATCTACAAAAGAAAGAATTCATCCCCAACAGACCCACATACAAGAAATGTTAGAGGACATCCTTCAGGTTGGAAAAATTTTTTTAAAAAATGTTTTTAATGAGAGAAAATTCACATAAAAATTTCACAATTTTTAACTTTTATAGTATACAATTAGTTTTTTTTAAAAAAATTATATTTACAATGTTGTGCAACCACCACGACTATTTAATTCAGAAAATTTCCATCACTCTAAAATCACTAAACTACTTTCTGTCTCTATGGACCCACCTGTTCTGGACGTTTCATTTTAATGGAATCATATATGGCCTTTTGTGTCTGGCCTCTTTCACTTAGCATAATATTTTCAAGGGTCATTCATGTTGTAGCATGCATCATTACTTAATTCCTTTTTTATGGATGAATAATATTCCATTGCATGGTCTATTAGTTACTCAGGCTGCCATAACAAAATACCACATACTGGATAGCTTAAACAACAGAAGTCCATTTTCTCACAGTTATGTATGCTAGCAGTCCAAGATGAAGGTGCTGTCAGGATTAGTTTGTGGTGAGACCTCTCTTCCTGGCTTGTGGGCAGCTACCTTTTTGCTGTGTCCTTGCATGCACAGGAAGAGAGCTCTGATATCTCTCCTCTTATAATGATAGCAACCCTATAGGATTAAGGCCCCACCCTTATGATCTCATTTAACCTTAATTACCACCCTGAAGGCCCAATCTCCAAACACATTCACATTGGGGGTTAGAGCTTCAATATATGAATTTTGAGGGGGACACAATTCAGTCCATAACACATGGATATACCAAACTTCATCCATTCATCAGTTGGTAGGCATTTGGGTTGGTTCTACTTTTTGATTATTATGAATAATGCTGCTATGAACATTCATGCATAGGCTTTTTTTGTAGACATATGTTTTCAGTTCTTTTGGTTGTATACCTCTGAGTGGAATTGCTGGGTCATATGGTAATTTTATGTTTAATCTTTTGGGGAACTGCCAAACTGTTTCCAGTGCAGCAATGGCTGTACAACTTTATATTCTCACTAACAGTGTATGAAGTATCTCCATATCCTCACCAACACTTGTTACTGTCCTTTAAGAAAAAAGTGTATGTATATATACATATATATGTGTGTGTGTGTGTATGTATACACACACACATATCTATCTATATCTATCTATCTATCTATCTATCTATCTATCTATCTATCTATCTATCTATCTATCTAATCTCCCCATCTTAGCAAGTATGAAGTGGTGTCTCATTGTGGTTTTGGTTTTGATTTGCATTTCCCTAATGAATAATGATGTTGAACATCTTTTTCTTGTGCTTATTGGTCATTTGTATGTCTTCTTTGGTGAAACATATATTCAAGTTATTTGCCTATTTTTTAATTGGGTGTTTGTCCTTTTGTTGTTGAGTTGTAGTTCTTTATATATTGTGGATACTAGATTCTTAAGAGTTGTATGATTTGCACATGTTTGCTTTCATTCTGTAGGTGGTTTTTTCCCCCACTTTCTTGAATAATGTCTTTTGATACACAAAGTTTATTATTTTGATGAAGTCCAATTTATCTATTTTTTCTTTTGTTGTTTGTGGACTTGGTGTCATATCTAAGAATCCACTGCCAAACAAAACAATAATCTAAATAGTTCAACAAACTCCAAGCAGAAGTAACATGAGAAAAATTACATCAAGGCACAAGCTCATGCCAAGCTCATAAAGATTTACTCCCATGTTTTCTTTTAAGAATTTTATAATTTTAGTTCTTAAATATCTGTCTTGTCTTCATTTTAAGTTGATATTTTGTATACAATGTCAAGTAAGGTTCCAACTTCATTCTTTTCCATGTGGCTATCCAGTTGTTCCTGTACCAACTGTTGAAGAGACTCTTCTTCCCCCATTGAATGGTCTTGGCACCCATGTACCCATGTTGAAAATCAATTGGTCATAGATGTGTGGATTTATTATTTTTTATTGATTGTATTCCATAGATCTGTCTGTCCTATGCCAGTACTACACTCTTTCTATTACTGTAGCTTTGTATTAAGTTTAAATTCATGAAGTATGACTCCTTCAACTTTGTTCTTTTTCAATTATTGTTTTGAATATTCAGGGTACCTTGCATTTCCATACGAATTTCAGGATCAGCTTGTCCATTTCTGCAAAAAAGTCAGTTGGAATTTTGATAAGGATTGCACTCAATCTGTAGATCTATTTGGGGAATATTGCCATCTTAACAATATTAAGTCTTTCAATCCATAAACACAGATGTCTTTTCATTTCTTTAGGTCTCCCCTAATTTTAATAATGTTTTATGGATTTCAGTGTTCAAGTCTAATACTTCTTTGGTTAAGTTTATTCCTAAATATTCTTTTTGATGATGATATTAATGGATTACTTTCTTTATTTTCAATTTTCATTGATAGAGGCTGGAAGAATTTTGAGAAACATGATAGAGAAGGCATCTCTTGCCTTGAACAGACTTACCAGAAATCTGGATTTGGAGGATGATGTAGGGGAGGGCTTATTTTATTAGAAAGTGGAAGAAGGGAGATATTTGTTATTTGGTGGCAGAATGGTAGTGAAATGGTCTACTGGAGTCATATGAAAAGCAGAACTTTTAAGTGACGATCTTGGTTATTTAGCTAAGGAGATTTCCAAAGTGTTGAAGGTGAGGCCTGATTTTTTTTTCAAGCTGCTTATAATAAAACATGAGATGAGAAAGATAAATTTAGGGGAAAACTATTAAACATAAAGAAAACAGGATTTGATGATCTGAAAATCCTCAGTCTCTCTAGATGGCAAAAGATTCTAAATGAAAGAAGGCTGTCAGACCCCCAAAATTCTACTGGCAGGAAGCAGCGTGATAAAACTACTTAGCTGCAGACATGTGCTACCTTTCATGATAAAGGAAGGATCACTCAGAAGATGAAACCAAGAGCCCAGAGGGTGGAACAGATAGCTAAGAGGATTTTTTTCCAGGCCTTGAAATTTACAAAGGAACTCCCAGTATTTTTCCAGCTGGGTTTTAGAGTTGATATGGACCCATGGCAGAAGAAAGCTGCCATGACAACTACAGCTATAAGAAACTGGATGCTTCCACGAATACACAGAAGGGGAAATGGATTCTTTCCTAGTTGAGCCTCTACATGAGAACCCAGCCCTGGCCAACCCTGATTAAAGCCTTTTGAGATTGTAAGTAGAGGACTAGCTAAGCCATTCCTGGACTTCTGACCCACAAATCTGTGAGATAATAAACACGTATTTTTTGAAGCTGCTAAGTTTGTGATAATTTTTTTGTGCAACATAGAAAACTAATACAAACAATTCTTAAAAAGTTAAATATACATATAACCATTGTAATCCAACCATTCCACTCCAAGAGAAAAGGAAATGTATATCCCACAAATTCTTGTACACTAGTGTTCATAACACCTTTACATGTAATAGTCCAAAACTGAGAACAACCCAAATGTCCATCAACAGATAAATGGATAAACAAATTGTGGAACAACGGAACACTACTCAGCGATAAAAAGGAATAAATTATTGACACACAGACATGGATGAACCTCAAAATGATCATGCTGAGTGAAAGAAACTGATAAAAGATCAATACTATATGATTCTATGTATACGAAATTCTGCAAAATATCTAACCAATAGTGAGAGAAAGCAGATTACATGTCACTTGGGAATGGTGGGTCAGGCAGGGGCAAGAGGGAGGGATTACAAAAGTAATTTTGGGGCGAAGGATATGTTCACTATATTGGGGTTTCATGGGTGTGTATACACAGGTTAACTTACCAAATTGTACACGTCAAGTATATATGGTTTATTGTTTATCAAATATTTTAAATAAAGCAGTTTAAAAATGTATTTGCCAGTTGCACAGGGTTTTTTCTCACAGATGATTATATTCAAAGAGGAAGCACAATTTCTGGTCATCATAGACTAGGCCTTGTTACTCATCCACTCACTCTCAAATATTTTCTAAATTTTTCTTTGTTTCTGTGGGAAACATAAATATGAATCTTTTGCACTCATGAAGCATCTAATCTAATAGACTGGTTAGGGTTTGGGAATCCTAGACAATTATTTTTTATATTGCCGTTTTTACAAAGATCCTTACCAGAAGTAAATCCCTCCCAGTGACTACGTGTCAACTGCTCCATACAGCTCAGGACCCTGCTCCACACGTCATCAAACACGTAAGCAAGGACATCCTCTTTCATGCAGTAAAATGGAGCAATGGGAGGGTACCCTAAGTTCTGTTTCTCTGGAGCTGCTTCTGATTTCTTTCCAGGAAACCTCTCTTCTCTGTAACAGAAGCAAGCAGGAAAGACTTCATAGTTATTCTTCACTGAATGTTCACCACTGTCCTTTGTGCTTCTTAGGCGTGTGCTATGTGCCCAGTTCCCCTCCCCTCCCCAGCATATGGAGCACATGGATTAAGCTGCCTTGTGAACTAAGGGAATTCTCAACAGAGAAGACTGCATTTCCCTTTTTACCCCTAACCCACCCCACTACTCGGCCAAAAAATAGAACAAGAAAAAGAAGAGAGAATCATTGTAATTTTTTACCTTACTCAGTGGGCATTGTCAGTTGAACAGCAGTAATGCATACAGAAATAAGCTTTTTGTTGTAATTGGATAACATTTAGATTAATATTAATGTGACACATTTCATGATGTGCATGTAACTGTGCACATCATGAAATGTTATAATTATTTAAGGCAGTGATTCATTAGGAAAACAGTCCATGTAGATTATGAAAATACTTTTACTAATCCAAATAAACATTTGGTAATTGGCTGGAAAGGAAAAGGAGGGGAGCCCAGCAGCATAGGAAGCTACTCTGAGGCTCTCCTGGAGACTGTGTATCTATAACCCAGAAACTCCCAATTGGCCAAGTCTGTCTCTTCTCTGGCAGGGAGTGCCAACAGCCCCAGAATTCTAGGGAGGAAACCTACCCTGTTTCCCTGAAAATAAGACCTAGCAGGACAATTAGCTCTAATGCGTCTTTTGGAGCAAAAATTAATATAAGACCTGGTATTATACTATATTATATTATATATTATATTAATTATATATTATATTATATTATATTATATTATATTATATTATATTATATTATATTATATTATATTATATTATACCCGGTCTTATAGTAAAACAAGATAGGGTCTTATATTGGTTTTTGCTCCAAAAGACTCATTAAAGCTGATTGTCCGGCTAGGTCTTATTTTCGGGGAAACATGGTAGCTGACAGATGTATTATAAACTAAGAACAAGCAAATTCTGGCACTGGCTTGGGGTGGGGAGAAATACCTCCCAATCTCGACAGTGACAGTTACGCCTAGGGCAGCAGAGGTCTCAAGAACTAAATAGGAACTGTAGGCAGGAAAGAAGGATGCTGAGAGGTTTATGCAGGGTGCCAAAGATTCTTTGCTGCTCCTTTCCTGAGGGAGAGTTGGCCTGACATTAAGTGGGGGAAAGAAGGCTGATTAGTATTAACTGTATTTAAATTTATATTTCTTTTTAGAGGAGATAATACATTCATATGATGAAAAAAATCAGATGGTACAGAATGAAATGTGTGTATGTAGTGAAAAATAAGTCTCCTAGATCTCTCTTCCCGGTGCCCATTCCCAGAAGTAGACATTATGTATAATTCTGGAGAAATAGTTACATTATACACTGTACTGCACCTTGCTCTTTTACTTAACAATGTATCTTGGCCCTGGATTCCAATCAGTACATGTAAATTTGATTCTTTTTGAAAATAGCTGCAGAGTATTCCATTGGATATACTGTAATATATCTAACTAGTCAGTAATCGATCAACCAAACTTTTGCTCTTATTGTCAATACTATAGTTAATATCTTTATACGTACATAGGTCTTTAGCTACATGGGATTATATCTGTAGGCTAAATTCCTATAAATAGAATTATTAAGTCAAATGGTATATGCATTTGAATCTAAAAGATAATGCCCACTTTCCTGTAGTATAATTCTCTAATGGTGAAAGAATATGTCTGTTTTCTTACTGAAGGAATTATCAAATTATCTTTTGTTCTCTGCCAATCTGACAGATAAAATAGTATCTCATTATAGTTTTAATTTGTATCTCTAATTCTGAATGGGATTGAATTTCATTTCATATATTTAAAATCCATTTTCTTTTTATGTGAACTATTCATGTTCTTTGCTTGTTTTGTCCTTACTGTTTTCCTTATTAATGTACATATTAAGGAAATTAAGTCTTTGTGTATGTGTGAACTGCAAATGTTTTTGCCAGTTTGTCACCTGTGTTTTGATTTTGAGTTTTTTATATAGAAATTTCATTTTGTGTAGTTATTTTTAAGAATTTCTTAAATGATTTGTAGATTCTGTGCTGTGATTAGAAAGGCCTTCCCCATTCCTGAATTATTTTTTAAATAATCTTTCATAATTTGTTGTCTTCTAAGTTTACATGATTTACTCTGTCACCTTTAAATATTTTACGTGTGAAATTTATTTTCTGTAAAGAATAAGTTAGGAAACTTATTTTTTTCTAAATGGTTTTTCCATGTTGCACCAAAATCATTTGCTGAAATTGTTGTATATATTAATTTCCTATAGGTGTTTTGGTTTATTTCAGGGCCTTCAATATCTTAAATTAGGAACATTCTAAAGTTCCAACTACTCTGTCATTTTTCAGTCAATATCTCAGTGGTATCTCTAAAGTGAATACTGCCTTTCTGTAACTCTTCTCTGTATTACCTGAAAATTCATTTGGGTTTACTATCAGGAAAAGGGAAAGAAATGCCCTAGGGAACACCTATAAGCCATTTACATCTCTTTTTATTTTTCCCCCTTTCTTCCGCCTCCCCCCCATACTCCGGTTCAAGCCCACGGCAGCACACAGCAGCCCACGGGAGCTCATGGCAGCTCACCGCAGCCCAATTCCAGGGAGAGCTGTTTTTCACAATCTTAGCTGTAGAGGGCGCAGCTACTGGCCCTTGTGGGAATCGAACCTGTGACCTTGGCATTAGGAGCACAGCGCCCCAACCACCTGAGCCACCAGGCTGAACCTACATCTCATTTTAAATTAGTTAAGTCAGCTTTATTTTCATAAGCTAAAACCAAAGGAGAAGACTGATTTGAGGAAAAGAGCAGATGAAGTAAAGAGAAAGGGGGCAGTCTCTGGAAAACCAAAAGAACCTAATTATGATTCTCTTGCAACAATGAGCTAGCTCAGTGGTGGTATGTACAGAAATCTGAATTATGTTTAGCTGATGCTAGGATATGTACATTGAGCACATGAGTAAACATGGCTCAATAGGAAATATGATGGAAAAAAGAGAAGTTCAGAATCACTTGACACAATAATAACTAGACCTAACCACACCCTCATAGCCTAAAATGGAATTCTCACTCACTTTCAGATGTGCTGCTGTGATGATCAATTCTTGAACTTTTAAAGGCTTAAAGGAATAGTTTAAG
Organism: Rhinolophus ferrumequinum; assembly: GCF_004115265.2. NCBI lineage: Eukaryota > Metazoa > Chordata > Mammalia > Chiroptera > Rhinolophidae > Rhinolophus > Rhinolophus ferrumequinum. The sequence continues at coordinate 50,776,305 of NC_046299.1, read as the reverse complement.
AGGTTAATGTTTCAAAAAGGTAGCATGGAACAGAGAAGAGGGACTAGATTTAGAATCAGATAAAGTTTTAGTTTTAGCTTTACCTCAGACATCTTTTCACTACTCTGATTCTCACCTATCCTGTAAAGGGGGTAAATAATACCTATGTCACAGGACTATTGTCAGGATACAGTAAGAATAGGTCTAAATAAGCATTATTAATTATAAAGTCTGTGCTGAATATAAGGTTTTTATATAAATTGTATACACCTTTTTCGAACAGGATTTATGTATGTGAGGTTCACACCTCAACTGCTTGTATAAAAAGTTTCAGTGTTTCCATGAGTTACTGGTGAAATTTACAAAGGATAAAATCAAATTATGTAGAGAAAACAACTCATTTTAAAATCTTTACTCTCAGGAAGAGGCAAATGACATGTACAGGAAGAAAATACACAGGGAAGTCTGGAATGTGGAAGCAATAGGAATTTATATCAACTGAGCACATGAACTTTGATACCTGAGAAGTAATAGAAAATACATAGTAGCAGAAAGTGACGTAATCTAATTATAGGTAATATTGTTAGTATTCTTTAGAAAAAATAGATATTAATACTTAAGTAGAGGAGTAAAAAGCATAAAAGACATAATACTCACATATCTGTGTGGTCGAATGCTAAGTATTCCTCTATTATTCCTTCAGAGATTACACAATCTTCCTCTTCCATAGAACCCAAGCTAGGGGATTTGGCAATGGAAGATGCTTTATGAACATAAGAAGAGAAATGTAACTTCTTTCCCCTAATACCAAATCTGGGAGAGAAAAAAAAAAGCAAATATGTACAATGTAAACAGTTCTCACAGCAACTCAGTCACACAAGTTTCAGCTCAAAGTGCCTCGCCCTGGTGACCCCTTCCTGGACTACTCTAAGCTTCAGTGCCTTTCTTTCTCAGAACAGGGAGTGTAAATACTAGCCACAGACCTACTCTCCTTAGGTGTATTATGCAGTATCGAATTCTTCTTGCTATCTTTTCAGATGCAACAGCTATGGCTAAAAATTTTAAAAAATAAAAATCTAAGAATATTTACATTCATAATTGCATCTTTAAAGGTACCTCAGGAGGTTATATGCTTATTTCAATCCATCATTGTTCCAAATGCAGGCTCCTTAAAGACAAAGATCTTCTCTTTTATATTTAAATTTCTCTTCCAACCCAGGTATTCAGTGAATATGGGATGACTCACTCATATCAGTTGGTTTACTTTGGACAAAGTCAGTCCAATCTGAGCAATACAATTTCTTAAAATGGCTCTTAGTTTAACTAAGTATCACATATAACCAATGTATGCTTTGTGTTATTCTTTATACTTTTTTTGTACCGTATATATATTTTTTTTAATGGGGAAGAAAAAATAAACCTATGGCACTTTTCAGCAAGGCTAGTGGGAAAAGCTTACTGGAAGACATTTTGGAAATATGTATTAGAAGCCTTAAAATAATATACTTGTTTATTCAGGAGTTCCATTTGTAGGGATTTCCTTCAAGGATATTCCCGCAAGATTTAGCTACAAAAATACATTACTGTCACAGAATTGTTTATAATTGCCAAAAATTAAAACTAGCCTAACTGTTTCAAAATACAGGATTGGGAATTGGTTGTTTAATTAATGGTATATTAATGCAATGGAATAGTATGAGGTCATTAAATGAATGTGGGAGAAAAATGGAAGATGCCCACAATAAAATGGTAAATATAAAAAGAATACAAAATATGTAATTAAAAAAAAATTATATACATATGTGGCAGAGAATGCTAGATGCCCCCCAATAGCCATTCTCTCCTTCCTAGTATATCACATCAGTTTAATTCAGGAGAGCAATACACCCACCTCAAAAACTACATTTCCCACTACCGTGCAGCCAGATGTATTCAATAAGATAGCAGAATTGTTATGTGGGACTCTGGGAAGTCTGTTTAAAGAGAACTTCCTTGGCTATAAGGGGTGCCCTTTTACCCTTCTGCCTGTCCTCCTTTTCACTACCTGGAAAGTGAATGTCATGTTTGGAACTCTGTCAGCCATCGTGGACTGTGAAAAAAGCTTCAGGAAAAACATCGTCAGCTAGTGTGGTGTAACAGAAAGATGAAAGGAGCCTAGGACCCAGAAAATACTATGCCACCATTATACTGTCTTTAGATACCTTTTCTCCAGACTTCTTTTAAAATAGAAATAAACTTCTCTGTTATGTAAGCCATTAAATAAATGGTTTCATAGGAAGTGATTGGGAAGGTATGATGAAGCCAGACTGTTAAGTACTTTGTGTATTAACTTGGGCTAATTCATAGCATTGAAAAGTAATTAAATTTTTTAAGATGGAATGACGAGATCCTTGCTTTAGAAGATCACTGTGGTGGTGATGAAGAGGATAATAAGGTTAAGAGGCTAGAGCAAAAACCGAAGAAAGAGCTGGTAAGCTGATGAGAGCCTGGACCTTGTGTGGCAGGAGGTATGGGGATGGAGAGATGGTAAGACAGGAGAGAAACAGTTCAGAGTACCAACACATCTAAACCAGCTGGCATTATTGTTTATAAAAGTCTCTAAATTTGAGACTTAACGTTTTTTTTAAGTCTTTGTTCTGAAATTCTAAAACAGTGATTCCCAAATTGTAGTCAATAAGTTTATGATAGTCCATGACAAAATTTTTATTGATCTACACCAAAATGAGCCAAGTAAGGACAAATGCCCAGTAAGATTGCCAAATATCCTTTCTTGAAAAGAACTGTCCTTATTTTGAGATTATGTACTTCATGCTCTTTTGTGTTAATACGTCTTTTCTTTTATAAAATACTGGTGTTAGTAGTTTTTTTAAACCGAAACATGACAAAATTAAAAGCTGTCAAACACTGCATATTCAGCATTCCATATGTTACTGTGCTATGGCATCATTCCATTTGTATTGTTAGCCAGTCATTTCTGTTGTCGGTGGTAACTAATGGAATTATTTGCTTTGGGAAAAAAAAAAAAAGGCTTTTCTAACAAAGTATAGGTCTTTCTCTTAGTTAAAAAAACTTCAGTTAGATGAGAGGGGAAATGTTCCAGTTTCCCTAATGCTGCAGCAAAAAAACAGTATTCTACATCAAAAAACTGTCTTTGCAAATGTTACTTCTAACAAAGGAATCTTACATTATCAGACTGCAGAGATTACTGTGTCTGAAAAATAACCTTTAACTTCTAAAGTGTTTATAATTCTTTTACTTACTGAAAGAATAACAGTGGTCTTACCTAATAATGTATTGCCCTGGTAGTAATACTTAAGTTGAAATCTGTTTTTTTTGAGAGGAAAAAAATCATTGGCACTTTATTCTTCCCCCAGATCCATGGAGGATAAAATGACTTTGCTAGGTTTCTTATTTAAACAGAGTTTAATCTGGAGTCAGCTCATCCGGGTGGAGACCATAGGAGGTGAAATTTTGCAGCCTTCAAGGAGATGTCGCTGCAAGGTCCTCCTGGGTGGTTGGGAGGAACACGTGGCCAAGAGCTCACCTTCCGGACTAGGAGCTGAAAAGTACAGTTAACCACTCTCAGCCCCGTTTCAGACCCACTTTATCTCCCAGTGTACCCAGAAATGACTGGAATAGAAGAAATTTACATGGAGATGTGATCTCATGATGCCCAAAGGAAGAAAACATAATGTAGTACTGTGCAATAGAAAGGAGATACAAATGTGGATGGTCCTACTAGAAGAACTGAAAGAGACTCTCTCCATGGCTTTTGAGAGCTTCAGAAAAAAAATCTGATTTGTATTTAGCTTGACTGGCTCTTGCATTTAGGATAGTGGCTTAAAAAAAAAAAGAAAATGAAAGGAAAAACTGTAACGTGTAATGAGTAACATGAGGAGGTGTGCTTAGGACAAACAGCAGCCATACCATATCACTTTAATGATTTTTTTAAATTGTGGTAAAAAATATGATATTATGTATAAAACCCGGTCTTATAGTAAAATAAGACCGGGACTTATATTAATTTTTGCTTCAAAAGACTCATTAGAGCAGATTGTCTGGCTAGGTCTTATTTTTGGGGAAACATGGTAAATTTACCATTTTAACCACTTTAAAGTGTACAGTTTCAGTAGTGTTAAGTTATTCACATTATTGTGCAACAGATCTCTACAACTTTTTCATTTTGCAAAACTGACATACCCATTAAACACTAATTACGCCGCCCTCTTCCCCGCCCCCTCTCTTGGCAACTACCCTACTTTTATTTCCATGATCTTGACTACTTTGGATATAGCAGACCCTCCTTATTCATGGTCTCACTTTCCATGGTGTCAGTTACCCAGGTCAACCATGGTCCAACAATATTAAATGGAAAATTCCAAAAATAAACAATGCATAAGTTTTAAATTGCACGCGGTTCTGAGTAACATGATGAACTCTCTCAGCCTCCTGCTCCGTCCCTCCCGGGACCTGAATCATCCCCTTGGCCAGCTTACCCATGCTGTGTACGCTACCCCCCCAGTTAGTTACTTAGTAGTCTTCTCTATCGTCAGATCAACTGTTGTGATATTGTAGTGCTTGTGTTCAAGTAATCCTTACGTTACTTAATAATAGCCCCAAAGAGCAAAAGTAGTGATACTGCCAATTCAGATATGCCAAAGAGAAGCTGTAAAATGTTTGTTATGTATCATCAGAAGGTCAGTCGTAGCCTAACACTATGTCACAATGCCTATGTCATTCACCTCATTTCATCTCATCATGTAGCATTTTATCTCATGTCATCACAAGGATGATGACAGTACAGTAAGACGTTGCATGAGAGACCACATTCACATAACTTTTATTACGTATATTGTTAGAATTGTTTTATTTTATTATTAGTTACTGTTGTTAATCTCTTACTATGCCTAATTTAGAAATTAAACTTTATCATAGGTGTCTATGTATAGGAAAAAACAGTATATATAGAGTTTGGTACTTTTGGTGGTTTCAGGCATCCACTAGTCTTGGGATGTATCCCCTGCAGATGTGGGGCGGGCTACTGCATTTAATATGAGTGAAATCACATTACATTTGTTCTTTTGTGACAGGCTTATTTTCCTTAGAATAATCTCTTTGAGATTCATTCATATTGTAGCATGTGACAGGATTTCCTTCTTTTTTTAAGGCTGCATAATAATTAATTGTATGTATATACCAAATTTTCTTTACCCATTCATCTATTGGTGAACATTTGGGTGTCTTCCACCTCTTGGCTATTGTGAATAATGCTGCAATAAACATGAGTGTGCAAATATCTCTTTGAGATCCTGCTTTCAATTTTATAGATATAGATACAGATATATAGATATATCCAGGAGTGGGACTGCTGGATCATATGGTAATTCTATTTTTAACTTTTTAAGGAACTTCCATCCTGTTTTCCATAATGGCTTCACCATTTTACATTCCCAACAATAGTGCAAAAGTTTCCAATTTCTCTGTACTTTCCCAACACTTATTATTTTCTGTTCTTTTGATAGTGGATATCCTGATTGGTGTGAAGTGATGTGGTTTTGATTTTCATTCTTCTTATGATTAGATATGTTGAGCATCTTTTCATAGTTTGTTGGCCATTTGTATATCTTTGGAGAATTGTCTATTCTAGTCTTTTGTCCATTTTTTAATTGGGTTATTTGTTTTTTTATTGTTGAGTTGTAGAAGTTCCTAATATATTCTGGATATTAACCCCTTATCAGATACGTGATTTACAAATATTCTCCCTTTTCACTCTTGATTATTTCTTCAGCTGCACAGATGTTTTTAAGTTTGATATAGTCCCATTTGTCTGTTTTTCCTTTTGTTACCTACATTTTTGGTGTTATATCCAATAAATCATTGCCAAATCCAGTATCCTGAAGCTTTCCCCCTATGTTTTATTCTAGGAGTTTTATAGTTTTAGGTCTTTTTAGGTATTTAATTCATTTTCAGTTAATTTCTATATATGGTGTAAGGTAAGGGTCCAACTTCATTCTTTTGCATGTGATACCTAGTTTTCCCAACACTATTTGTTGAAGAGACTGTCCTTTCCCCCATGGTGTAGTCTTGGCACCCTTGTTGAAAATCATTTAGCCATATATGCAATGATTTATTTCTGGACTCTATTCTTTTAATGATTTTTTAAAGGTTATAATTCTGCATATAGTCATACACTTTAGCAACAATATAGATATTATAGTTAATCTTTTTCAAGTGGAAATGTCCTCAAACTCATCTTTTCAGGGTCCTTTTTTTGGCCTGTGTTTTCTCCTTATGCTGCCACCACCTTCTATTGTTTACGATTCCTGGAATTCCATTTTGACATAGACACTAATATTTGTTTTAATTGATAACATTGGTTTGAAACCAAAATAACAATTTATACATTAATTCATTTTCATGTAGTTTGTTATCATATAAATATGATCTGTTTTAATTTAGTAAAAAAAAAAAGGAAAAGAGTTGAATGCTAACCATGTTCTAGGCACTGTGCTAGGTGTTCGAGATAAAAAGAAGATACTGTATTTTGTGTTCATTATACCACTTGCCTCTGGCCCAAGAACACCTCAAGAATAGAAACTGGACCAAATACCTTGCTTAGTACATTTGAGATCTGAAAGAAAGCCAGTGTAGGAGGATTAGTGAATGAGACAGATCAAGATAGAAATGTACTCTGGGGCCAGCTTATGATATATTAGGTTGGTGCAAAAGTAATTGCAGTTTAAAAGGTTAAAAATAAATGCAATAACCGCAATTACCTTTGCACCAACCTAATTTTAGATTTTTATCTTAAATTCAATGGGAAGCTACTGAATATTTTTAAATGGGAGACAGAAAGGATCAACCTTGAATTTTAAAGGGAAAATATGATGTAATGTGGAGGGCAAGAATGGATATAGTTTGAAATGTTATTTTTGTAGAAAGTCTCAGTATTTAATAAACCTCATATGTTATGGCAACCTAGTTTGTTAAACTGAAAAAATAAAAATGAATTCATGACACATTTTCCCACGCTTCTTACTACAAAAAGTGGCAAGATAGCATCAGCACCACCAACTTATGTACCCTCAGTCCCAAATTTGGTTGTCAAATACAATTAGCCTCTAAAAGGAATTAGATCTCCTTGAATTTCAGCTGATTCTTGAAGAAAAAATTAGGAAGGGCCAGGAACATCCTACTGTATCTTGGAAGCAAGAATACAGTCAAAACAAAGGAACTAGCTTGATATGGCCAAGTTGTAACAATTGAAGCATCAATAATAATCATGGTTAATTAAAACATGTAAAGACTTTGAAATGCTATGAGTTCATAATGGTACTCAAGAGAGAAAATATCAAGTACGGACAAAGTAGTAGTTACATGAAAGTAAATATCATGGATTATGTTTAATTTGTTACTGCTTTCCATAAGTAGTGGTATGCTGATATAGCTGGGTAATTTGTTTAATCTAAGTATATATCTGGGTATAAAGTATAGATAGGTATTTGTTTTACTTTATGGTCTGGTCAAATCACTACAAGTAAAAAAAAAAAAGTCATCAAAAGCAAGTATTACCACAACTCTTAGATGGTATCAAATAAGTAAAACTATAGTCTTAGGAAAAAATATAGGAATAAGTAAAAAAATCAATAAAAATATCATATTTTATAATAGATTTAAATAAAGGTAAGCATAGGTTTCGAAATAATTCTATTTGTGAATATTTTGTTGCTATTTAAAGAGTTTGAGTTGTTCAAAAGAATTACCCATTTTAACTACTATACTACCCCTTTTAAGCTAAAAAACTAAGAGTTTAACTTCTGTAGAGAAATTAAGATGTAATTAATATTACATGTTTAAACAAAATCACTTTTTAAAACTTTAGAAAAAAAATTTTAAGTCTGTTTCTTAGACCCTAGATTTCTTTAAACCAGTCTACGTACACATTTATTCCAAGAGGGAAGCGCCTGTGTGTGAGTGTGTGTGTGTGTGTGTGTGTGTGTGTGTGTGTGTAAATAACAAAAACATCCTTAAACCCAAGGTAATATCTTACTTTCTGAACAAAAAATTTTATAACAAAATTGAATATGCAAAAAGACTATGGTCAGTCTTAAAGAATTTGCTGTGTTTTATTAAATACCAATAAGTAGGAAAAAATATTTTAATCCCTTTGTATAACTGGTAGACTATAATACTTGGGCATTCGGAAACATAAATACTTACATGGTAGACTCTCTTTCTTGAGACAGTGTTGCCTCAGGTGAAGCTGAAATACCAGAAGGTGATCTAGGATACAGTTCATAACCTTCACTTGGAGTGATTATCTGCTTACCCAGAATCCTTCAGAGTGAACATAAAAAAGGTTATTAAGCAACTTCACTGGGCACACATGCAAAAATGTAGATATTTTTGGAACAAATTTGATGGCTCTACACAGAAGTCCAATACACACATAATCTGATATTGACTAAGAATGGTTCTTAACACAAGAGTTTTTTCTCTATCATGTGAGGACACAATAAGAAGGTGGCCATCTGCAAGCCAGGAAGAGATCCCTCACCAGAACCTGACTACTGGCACTCTGATATCAGACTGTGAGAAATAAATTTCTGTTGTTTAAGAAAAAAACCAAAGAAAGATTTTTAGGAGAAAATGTGAATACAGAAATATAGAGCCTTATCACAGTTATATCTCTCTTCCATAGAATAGACATGGAAAAGAGAAAGCTATAGTCTCTACCCCTCCTCCCCCCAAAAAAAAAATCCAAGGAAGTTGAGCAAACATTTGTAATTTGCCCTCCATCTTCTATAATAATCTTCATTAAATCTGCCAAAATGGGTGAAAGCCAGGCCAAATTAGTGACAACCATGAATTATATTCCTAAGAACATGAAGCTTTATAAATTTTAAGTATGTGTAGTTTAAGTGCATTAATACAATTTCTATTGAAGAGAAGATTCCTAATAACTTATGTCTGCTTTCAACTATACACAAGAATTTACCTGTAAATAAGAGTGTAAACAAATATATTTTCTGACCCTCTTGTTCAAAAGAAAGACTCTGGACAGCCATAATACACAGATCTCTGCTGCTAGTATAGAAATTATTTTACTGGATTAGGATGACATGTTGGTAGTTATGAAAACTCCGAGAAACTTCCATCAACTTGAGTTTACTCTCAACTGAGGCTTTATACTGTATGGCCTTATTTCCATTCATCAAAACCATGCCTGTAAATATTCAGAATACAAGCTTTTCTGGAAATCTGCTTTTCAAATTTTAATATTAGCCATGAATACAGGTTAACTCTAGGGCTTCAATACCTGAGGTGAGGAAAACTACATGTCCACTGTTGGCACTCTTCTTGTAGACTCTTGGTATGTACACTCAACTTCTGCTCATACAAGAGCTCGTCAATGGCTGTGAACATTGCCTGGACTTTTTCAGTGGCATTTTGATCAAGTTCCTAGAAAAAAAATAACACCCCAAAATATTTAGGTGAACTTCAGTATCTGTTAAAAATCATAAAGGTTGAAAGCAATAAGATTTTGTTTTGTTTTCAATATTTGGTCCATTTGAAATACTGTTGAATTTCCATGAAAGAAAGGTTAAGTTAGTGTTTTCATATCTTAGAACATTCAGATGTGCTCCCTATTTCTATTTAAAGAAAATTTATAGAAATATTACTTTTCTAAAGTAACATTTTCTTCATAATAAAAATACTGTATTGCAATCATTTTGAAAAATCCAGAAAAGTATAAAGAAAAAATAAAAACTACCAGTAATTCTACCATTCTAAGATAATGATTGCTAATTTTAGTATAGTTTCTTGGTGTCATGCCAGTATTTTTTAGAGCTTAAGGTAGACAATCAGTCATGCGCGCGTGTGTGTGTGTGTGTGTGTGTGTGTGTGTGTATTACTTTGTAGCCTGCATTTTTTTCACTTTACAATTTAGGTTATATCTTTGTCCTGTGTAATCTATCTTTTAGCAGCAGCCAAAGGGATGGCTGGAAAGTGTGACTTTGACATGTGATCATGTTATCTGATGCTCTTCTTGCTCTCTACTTCACCCGTTTATGCACCCTTTTACATTCCAGTGTAAGAAATGTTATACTTTCTTTTAAAAGTACAAGATGAAAAATACACATTTTCACTCTAAGAATGAAAGTCAGCTTCTACACAATAAAAAGGGCTTGCTAGGCAGATATGAAGGTTAACTGTAAAAACAATACAAATGTATATTTTTAAATTTCTTATGTTTTTAAGCTCCTGGGGGTGCGTGTGTGTGTGATGAGAATTTCATAGTGTCAGTGAACTTTGTTATTCTTTACTATTAAATATTTATCTACTTAAATTCTACTTATGTCAGCTTTCTTTTGCTAGTATTTGCCTTATAACTTTTCACATCCCTTAATTTTCAACATTTGGGTGTCTTTCCATTTTTGACATTTCTTTAAATAGCATGTAGTTGGATTTTTAAAATCCAATTTCAGAGTCTATCTGTTATTTTGTAAATTTTATCCACTTATAATTATTGTAATATGCAACATTTGGACTTATTTCTACCATTTATTTTGTGTTTTCTACTTGACCTTGTTTTTCTTGTTTTTTTATCCTGTTTTCCTTCTGCTACACTGAATTTTCCTTATTCCCCCTATCAATTGGAAGTTATTCATTAAGTTTATAGTCTTTTAGTAGTTATACTTAAAATTTTAACATCCATACTCCCTTATTTTTCTAACAAAGTCTGAAGATTGTCAGTATTTCAGTCCTCCACTGAAACAAAGCAAGAACTTTGATCATTTTGTAATATATATATATATATATATATATATATATATATATATCAAATCATTATATTGTACACCTAAAACTAATACAATGTTATATGTAAATTATCTTTCAATTTTAAAAAAGAAAAATAGAAAAGGAGAACAAAGATATAAGACACACTGTGAGGATAGAATCCATAGAACCTGATGACTTATTCTATAAGAGAGGTGGTTGTGAAAATGAAATCCAAGCCTTCTATTCTGGGTGATAGAAAGGAAGATACTAGTAATAATAGTGAACATTCATCAAATAAAATATTCTTAACAGAGAAGATTTCAAAGGTCCTTATACTAACTAACCTATCTCTGTCATATCTTCTTTCATTTAACTTTGTATTTTGACCTAATTTTAGACTTAGTATCATATCATATCAATTGTTAAAGCAAGAGATAAACACTTAGGGCTTCTCAGGAAACATTCTTACCAGTGTTTTTCAAGCTTTAGGACCATGTGGATCATGAAATCAATTTAAAATGTTATGAAATAATACCAAAAAAAGTGAAATAGAATAAAGCAGAACAGAATGTAAAACATCACAGTGATCACTCACATAAAGGTTATTACTTTGTGGAATTTTGTCTTTTGTTTTACGTACACACACTGGGTCGCATTGTCAACTACATGTCTTAATGTGAGTTGCAGTTTAAAAAGTTTGAAAGCCACTGACCAGGACAATGCCCAACAAGCCATCTTTCTAGTCTAAACCCTCCCTTCTCCAGTTTACAGAATTAAATTTTTATTCAATAAATGAAAAACACAGTAACAAAAAGTATTCTTCACAAGTGAAGCTTAAATAATCTGTATTTAGGGGCGGCCAGATGGCTCAGTTGGTTAGAGTGGGAGCTCAAGCTCTGAGCAACAAGGTTGCCAGTTCGATTCCCAGATGGGCCAGTGAGCTGCGCCCTCCACAACTAGACTGAAGACAATGACCTGCCACTGAGCTGCTGGAGGGGCGGCCGGATGGCTCAGATGTTTAGAGTGCGTGCTCTCAACAACAAGGTTGCCGGTTCGACTCCCGCATGGGATGGTGGGCTGTGCCCCCTGCAATCAGATTGAAAACAGCAACTGGACTTGGAGCTGAGCTGCACCCTCCGCAACTAAGATTGAAAGGACAACAGCTTGACTTGGAGCTGATGGGTCCTGGGAAAAAACACACTGTTCCCCAATAAAGTCCTGGAAATACACACTGTCCCCCAATAAAGTCCTGTTCCCTTTCCCCAGTAAAATCTTAAAAAAAAAAATCTGTATTTAGGGGCGGCCAGTTGGCTCATTTTCGCCAGTTCGATTCCCATATGGGTCAGTGAACTGCACCCTCCACAACTAGATTGAAAACAATGACTTGACTTGAAGCTGAGCTGCGCCCTCCACAACTAGACTGAAAAACTACTTGACTTGAAGTTGATGGGTCCTGGAAAAACACTGTTCCCCAATATTCTCCAATAAAAGATTTAAAAAAAAAAAATCTGTATTTAGTTATTTATAATGGGATGAGAGGACTCTCATTTTATATTCCGAAATCAGGTGTCATAAATATAATATTTTATGTATTGAATTTGAATAAATTTTTATTGCAACACAGTCACATCCATTTATTTTTGCATCGTCTATTGCTGCCTTCTCATTACAGTGACAGAGTTGCGGGTCCTGACAGAGCCTAAAACATTTATTGTCTTTACAGAGAAAGAACACCCACCTCTAATCTAAAAGATAAATAACTCCTACTAATTAACATGAAAGTAATAAAAAAATCAAAGAATAAATGAGAACTAAATATAAACAGGCAATTCACAGACTACAAATATGTGCAACATCACGTATGAATTCTCCAAACATAATGCTGAGCAAAAAAAAACAGATACAAAGATTATAAACTGTATGATTCCACTTACACGAAGGGCAAGGAAAAGCAAAACTGGTGATAGAAGTCAGAATAGCCTATTTTGAAAACTCAGTGTCTGGCAAAGATGAAAAACTTTGATAATTCACTGTTCTGGTCAAGAGTGTAGGAGAACAGGCCCTTTCATATGAGTATGTTGCTGGTGAGACTGCAGATTGGAATAACTTCTACAGAGGTCAATTTGGCAACAGCTTTCAAAATTACAGAAGCAGATGCCTTTTGAACAGCAGTTCCACCTGTAGAAGTTTATCCTCAATATATTCACATTTATGTAAAACACTGTATGTACAGGGTATATAAATGCAGCATTTTTTGGTAATAGCAATGGCTGTGCAGCCATTAAAGAACAAAGAATTTTTTAAATATAGAATTCTTCAAAATATATTGTTAAGTGAAAAAATAAATGGCACTGAACAGTGTATAATGACAAACTATGTAAAAATAAAAATAATTAAAATGTACAGAGTTAGCAAAGGAATCAATTAAATGTGTCAATAAAGAATTCCTGTCTAGTTCCTTATTTTAATTGAAATAACTTTATTGTTTTTGTCATTTAAACTGATATTTACTATTCAGTTGGCAAATAGTCATTATCGAGTCTTAAGGGTTTCTTTCTCCCATCTTATTGAGAATTTTTATAAGGAATGGTTTTTGAATTTTATCAGATACTTTTTCAGCAGTGATTGGTTTGATCATATTTTTTCCTTTGAATCACTGATGTTATTAAACAGGATCAAATATATGGTGATGGAAGGAGAACTGACTCTGGGTGGTGAACACACAATGTGATATATAGATGATGTATTACAGAATTGTACACCTGAAACCTATGTAACCATTGTCACTCCAATAAACTTTAATTAAAAAAAAAAAAAAAACATACCAATACATTTGCAGATACTGACCCATCTTTGTATTCCTAGAATAAATCTTACTTGATTATGTAAAAAGAAAATCAACCCAAAGCATATAAAACTAAAATAGAACAGAATTTTGTTAGCTATTTTTATCACTGTTGGCTATAAAGTTTTAAATAATAGATATAATTAGAATAAAAAAAGGAATGTCTTCCTTCATATCATTATATATTAACTTTGAATTTTAAAATACTGTTTCAAAAGAAATTAAACCTAAGAATATAACCTCCAGAATGATTATAAATAATAAATATATTTAGCAAAGTAGTAGGCCATTACATTGGGACAAGAAACTATATCCCTATAGACCAGTGATAGTTCAAAACACTAAGATATTATAGTTCAAAAGTAAGTAAAATGTAGAATTAAATTCCAAATTCAATTTTAATATCACTTGTAACTTACAACAGGAGATTTACTCAAAGGAAATAATTAAGACTAAAGGAAGCTCTAAATAAAATAACTATATTTCTGGCTAGAATACTAAGTTCAGTTAAGATGACAAATGATTGAAATGTGTATACCAAGTACTTAGCACAGTGCCTGGCATCTACTATTCAATAAATGTTAGTTCTCTCTACACCTTCCCTAATTTAATATAAAGTTATAATGCAATACCAATTAAATCCCTGATGAATACTTCATAAAATTTGATAGAAATAAAAATAAAATTTATCTGGAAGAGTAAAGAGGATGCAAATACTTAATATTATGTGTTGTTTAATGAACACTAGATTTTCCCTAAAGATTTAAAAAATATCATGAAGACTATATGACATTTAGTCAAATATAGAAAAATGAGTCAAACGAAATATTCAACAGCATAAGAACAATTCATATATTATAAAAAAGCTCTGGTGAGTTAAAAACTAAAACATGCAAAATTCTATTAAAAAGGTATGAAGAACATATTATAATATTTTTCTAAAGATAAAATCCTGACTAGTAAAGAAATGAGGGTCAATAGTGAGAAGGTTATATTTGAATATTTTTGAAAAATCTGTTACACAATAAATTCCAAAGGAAAGCAAGAGAATAGGAAACATTTGTGTTACATTCATGACTTATAAAGAGATTATGACATAGTAGAGAAAGTGCCTAGCACAGTGTCTGGCATCTACTAATTCTAATATAGAGACAATTGATGGAAATACATAATCAGTACACTCAAACCTCACAATAAATGATCCCATTCATTCATTCATTCATTCCCTTTGGATAAAATTTAAATTCTTTACCATGGCCTACAGTGGCTAATGTGATCTAGAACTGCCTACCTCTCCAATCTCATTTGTGCTTTTCTCCCCCTGTACACTATTCTCCCATCACCCTGCCCTTTTTTTAGTTCCAATAACATATCAAACACTTTCCCTTGGAAATGTAAAGCTCTTTTCCTCCTTAGGGCTTTTGCATCTGCTGCTGCTTACCTGTCTGGAAAACTCTTTTCCTTACTTTTCAAGTGGTTAACATTTGAATCTTCAAGTCTCAGGTCTACTCAACCTGATGACTCTACCTAAAGTGAATCCTCCTTAGAATGTCCGATGTCAGCACCCTTAAAGCTCTTATCATCTTTTGTAGTTTTATTTGTTTTTGTCAATCTCCCTTATTAAACTGTTGAATCACATAAGTCTCACCCCCATATTCCCAAGCAGTGTCTGAAAACAAATGTGCACAAATATTTGTTGAATGAATGAAGAAAAACTGAAAATCTAAGTATCAGATAATAAGAGAAAGATCAATTATGATACATTAAAACAAGAAATGTTATGTAACTACATATAACTATTCAAACTGACAGGTATGAAAGTAGTAAAAGAAAATGTCTATATGACATAACAGTGAATGAAAATCAGACCACAAAATAGGATGCACATACATTGTAATGGAAGTATATATACATCCAAATTTAAATACGGAAAATAATTCATGGCGACAATAATTGGTTTTAATAATTGGCAGACTTTTTGTAAAGAAAGCAGGTTGCTTGGGGCCGGCTGGGTGGCTCAGGCGGTAGGAGCTCCGTGCTCCTAACTCCAAAGGCTGCCGGTTCGATTCCCACAAGGGCCAGTGCGCTCTCAACCACAAGGCTGCCAGTTCAACTCCCACAAGGATGGTGGGCTGCGCCCCCTGCAACTAGCAATGGCAACTGGACCTGGAGCTGAGCTGCTCCCTCCACAACTAAGACTGAAAGGACAACTTGAAGCTGACCGGCACCCTCCACAACTAAGACTGAAAGGACAAACGACTTGGAAAAAAGTCCTGGAAGTACACACTGTTCCCCAATAAAGTCCTGTTCCCCTTCCCCAATAACATCTTTAAAAAATTAAAAAGAAAAAAAAAAGAAAGCAGGTTGCTAACGACAATATTGTATAAAGTCAGTGTTGTGGAAAAGTGCTTACAAAATAATATTAAGTGGAAAAATGGAGCATAATATTCTATGTACACTATGATTACAGCTAGGCCAAATTAAATATAGATTGAAAGAGGATACAGAAATAAAAATTCCTATTGCATCAAGGTGATAGACATGCATAAAATTTGTCTTAAAATTTTCTTTTAAGTTATTGGGTTTTTTTTAATCAATTTTATTGGGGAACATTGGGGTACAGTGTGTTTCTCCAGGGCCCATCAGCTCCAAGTCACTGTCCTTCAATCTAGTTGCGGATGGCGCAGCTTACTGGCCCATGTGGGAATTGAACCAGCAACCTTGTTGAGAGCTTGCGCTCTAACCAACTGACCCATCCGGCCGCCCCAAGTTGTTGGTTTTTAAAAAATATTTTATAATGGGAGATAGCCATAAATAAATAAATGAAGGAATCAATTTACCTGTCTCAACACCCAATTAATAACAACTGAATAAGATTTCAGGTAAATATCTTTAGTCCTTTCTTCTAACATATATAAGCAAAAATATACATAAAATAAAATTAGAACCACACTATACATATTCTTTTTAACCTGCCTTTTTTTCCATTTAACAATAGATCACATTTTTAGGGTACATTTTCCCAGTGTAAATGGCTTAATAACAGACTTTCAAATATATATATATATTTTTAACAACAGGACTTTATTGGGGAACAGTGTGTACTTCCAGGACTTTTTTTTCCAAGTCAAGTTGTTGTCCTTTCAGTCTTAGTTGTGGAGGGCGCAGCTCAGCTCCAGGTACAGTTGCCGTTGCTAGTTGCAGGGGGCGCAGCCCACCATCCCTTGTAGGAGTCGAACCAGCAACCTTGTGGTTGAGAGAATGCACTCTAACCACCTGAGCCATCCAGGAGCTCAGTGGCAGCTCAGCTCAAGGTGCCATGTGCAATCTTAGTTGCAGGGGGCACTGCCCACCATCCCTTGCAGGACTCGAGGAATCGAACTGGCAACCTTGTGGTTGAGAGCCCACTGGCCCATGTGGGAATCGAACTGGCAGCCTTCAGAGTTAGAAGCATGGAGCTCTAACCGCCTGAGCCACCGGGCCGGCCCCTCAAAAATATTTTAAACAAGGTCACATGAGTGTTACATTGGTGGAGAGACACATCAGTGGACGGAACACAGCAAAAGGAGTACAGCCAGGGCCCAGATCCATACTCATCTGCAATTGTTTAAGTCAAACATTAAGTGAGCATCTCTAAAAATTAACTACTATAAGACAAAGCAAACACAGAGAGGGTGAAGACTGATGCTTCTTTGTAACTATAAAGTGTGGTAAATTCAAGTAGTAAAATGTAAAGAAACAATGCAGGAGAGTGAAGGCATGAAAAATACTGACAAAACAGACAAATCCAAACTCCCAGAATGTCTCCCAAGTGCTCCATCAGACCAGTAACATACAACTCACACCATATCCCCAGGAGAAGTCCGAGCTGCCTTCAGTAGAGATCCCTGTAAAACTTGGAAAAGCAGACCTTGAGTTCCCAGTGTCAGCTGATGTAAAAGGTGATTCTTGTGTGATGTCAGATTCACTAAATGCACAATGTAGAAGGAGAGAAAACAGAAAGAGTCTTATATTTCCTCAAGTTTCTGCATTAGCTACTCAGCAATTTAGTAGATGATAAGCATGTGCACAAATATATCCACAGAAGCAAAAATAAAAAATCCACAGATGCTTGAAATTTGAGCCTCATGGAAAAGTCCTACCTTATTTCTATAGAACTGATGGCAGTCATTGTACATAATTCTAGTCACAGTTTATAATGAATACTTTAACATTCTACCTATAACATATACCCTTGACAACTAAAGACATTTCAAAAATATTAGCAATATCTGAACTTGTATGGCACTTGCACAGTTTACCAAGAACTTTTGCAAATATTAATCCCATTTTATCCTCACAACCTGGTGATGCAGAACTCAATTAACCTCATTTTCAAGACACAGAATCTGAGGTTTAGTTGTAGGTTTTGAAACTAAGTTTTATGACTATAATTTTTCCTGTGACAAACACATTGCTTCTCAGAACCCTCTTTGAAGTTATAGTCTCCTATGTTCTATTTCTTAAAATAATACATGCAGCTAATATTTACTCAGTATTACCATATGCCAAGCATTGTGCCAAATTTTGCATACTTTATCTCATTTATATTCACAACACTCTTTAAGAGAGACTATCATCAGGTAAGTAACTTGCCCAATTTTACTCAGTTAATAAATGGCAGAACCAGGATTAAAAATTAGATCTGTTGGACTCCTCTTGAGTCTATGCTTTTAATTGCTTTATAATACTACTTTGCAAAGGTTATGAAAATAAATACGATGTGTTTCCATTAGCTGTTCCAGAATGAAATTGAATGGTACTGAAAACGTGATAAAAATTTGTTTTCTTTCATTACTACAAGGCCTGATACCACTCCTAAACCAAAAAAACAAAACTTTCGCCATTATCAATTATAATAAGCAAACAAGTACACTTTGTGTTATTACCTTTGGGAACTTGTATCTTTTTCATGGCTGCCATTGGTAGAAGACAGTTCATCCAGCTGCTCTGGAAGGGGATGATGATTAAGAGCATATTTTGTTATTCCTTTCCTGTGAAAGATAAAAAGAAAGGTACATTTCCTGTAAACAAAACATAGATACTTTTCAGAAACTTGATCTAGAAGTTAGTCCCCTACTTCTTGCTGCTCTGGGACTACACTGTCAAGTACACTAGCTACTAGCAATTAAAATGTGATTAATCAGAAATGAGATGCACGGATGCACTTTAAGTATAAAACACAGGATTTTGAACTCTTAGTACAAGAATATACAGGATCTCATTAATTATTTTACCTTGATTATATTGTAAAGTGAAAATGTTTTAGATATGTTGAATTAAAATATTCTTAAAATTTCCCTGCAAAATGA
This sequence comes from Rhinolophus ferrumequinum, assembly GCF_004115265.2. Lineage (NCBI taxonomy): Eukaryota > Metazoa > Chordata > Mammalia > Chiroptera > Rhinolophidae > Rhinolophus > Rhinolophus ferrumequinum. The sequence continues at coordinate 50,757,345 of NC_046299.1, read as the reverse complement.
AAATAAAGTATAACCACACACCTATTAGAACAGCTAAAATAAAATATGGTGATAACACAAAGTGCAGGCAAGGATATGGAGAAACTGGATGTCTCATATATTGCTCGTGGGAATGTAAAATAGTACAGCTACTCTGGAATAATTTCATTTTTTTATAGAACTAAACACATGCATTTACCATATGACCTAGCCATTGCACTCTTGGGCATTGACCCCAGAGAACTTATGTTCACACAAAAATCCATATACAAATGTTCACAGCAGATTTATTTATAATTTTAAAAAACCTAGAAACAACTGAAATGTCCTTTGATGGGTGAATGGTTAAAGTCTGGTATACCCACACAATGGAATATGATCCAGCAATTGAAAGGGAGTGAACTACTGATATATGCAACTATTTGGATGGATTTCAACGATACCACGCTTAGTGAAAAAAGCCAATCTCAAAAGGTTATCCACTATATGATTCCATTTATATAACATCCACAAATGACAAAACTATAGAGATAGAGAAAAGATCATTGGTTGTCAGGAGATGGAAAAAGATATGAATAGAAAACGGTATACAAGAACATTCCTTGGTGGCGATGAAACAGCTCTCTATCTTCATTGTACTGGTGTTTCCACAAATCTGTAAATGTGATCAAATTGCTCAGAACTATGTACTCACATACAAAAAAGAGTGGATATAAAAACTGGTGAAAACTGAATAAGGTCTATAGTTTCCAGTATTGTACCAATGTCGGTTTCCTGACTTTGAAATAATACTACAGTTACATAAGATGTCTTCATTGGGGGAAGCTGGGTGAAGGGTTCATGGGACTCAATGTATATTTTCGTAACTTCCTGTCAATCTATATTTCAAAATAAAAAGGTAAAAAGATTAATTTCACCAGTTTCTCCTATTTTTTTCAAATAACACATATATTTTTAAATTTTATTGGGGAACAGTGTGACACTTGGAGTGTCAGCTCCAAGTCATTGTCCTTCAATCTAGTTGTGGAGGGCGCAGCTCAGCTCCAAGTTCAGTCGCCTGTTTTCAATATTAGTTGCAGGGGGCGCTGCTCACCATCCCATGAGGGAACCTGCAACCTTGTTGTTGAGAGCTCGTGCTCTAACCAACTGAGCCATCCAGCCACCCCGTTTCTACTTTTTTTTTTTAAATGTGACTACCTGAAATTCTTAAATTATAGATGTGGCTTATATTTCTATTGGACAACGCTGCTATAGAAAGTTCAGTATGTGCATGAGAATAAACTATGGGATCAATTATTATATGTTCTAGTCCTGATCATCTACAGTAGACTTTCCTTCCCCACAAAATCCTGTACTGAAATAAATTTAGAAAGCATGATAGGTTAAACAAAGTTATACAGGTTTCTTTAGAAGAGGTCTTCCCGGGGCCTTTAATATGCAAATGTATATTATAAATCTCTAATACTCTATTTCACAGGAGAGGAAACTGAGGCACAGGGAGATTAAGTAACCTGCTTAAGGTCATATGGCTGGTAAGTGATGGAGCCAGGAGTCAAATCTTAAGTAGTCTGGCTCTGAGGCTTCGCAGAGCAAATGAATAGTTTGAAATTTCAGTGAATCATTTTTGTATACAAATATAAAGCTAGGGGCCCAGTCAGTAGAGCTTGTACTTTAAATTATTTCTCAAACCGTGGGGATGGACTTGTATAGAGCTATCTGTACTTCTCTCATTTAATGATCCTACAACCAAAAACTTGTCTATGAGGAAGTGTTAGGATGAAAAATGTGGATTACAGATACGAAACAGAAACTTAAGACATTTTCAGTTTGTCAGAGAAACTGGATTACGAAGTGACAATTAGATAGTACCGAAGAAATATTAAATTTGATAACAGCATTGTGGTTACTTAGAAAATGTGTATAATTTTTAAAGATGCATACTGAAGTATATAAGGGTAAAATGATAGTGTCTGCAGTTTTGCTTCCTTATTTTACAGATGAGGAACAGTGAGGCTGAAAAAAAAAGATAGATAAAGTAAATATATTAAAATTTTGGTAACTGTTGAATGTGGGTGATTCATTATATTACTATATATTTATGTTTAAAGTTTATCATTAAAAAATGTTAAGCTGTGTGTTGAAAATCACTCTTTTTCCACTTTCAACATCTATAATTTGAAAGTGTAAGGGAGAAAACTAAAGCTACTGCTTCAAAGCAAATTACCATTATAACACTTAAAAATTGCTTTTAATTTACAGTCTTTTAGATATAATCTTTGTTATCTTCATTATTCCCATCATCCTGACTCCCCTAGAGAATCATCTTTGGGAGAGTTCTCTTTAGGAGTATCAAATTAACAATAGAGAACAAGTAACATAACTATGTTAGGTCAATAATTCTGACCTATCAACAATTTTTTCCATAAAAGATGATTTTTTTTTTTACTATCAGAGTGATCAGAATTTATTATAAAAGATTTCTAGCTAAGCCCTGTTTGCTTTATTAGGAAATAACTTTCTTCTTCCTAGTTCCTAAAAAGCTTATCTGAATTGCTACTGTGTAGATATACTATTACTTAGTAGATAAGCTTCTGAAAGGCAAGATCAGACTGAACTTTGTATGGCTATTGTACCAAGGTGGGAAGGGACAAGGATATTACCATTTTCTGAGGACCAACTACGTGTCAAGCTCTGTGCCATCACTTTACATATGCTTGTAGATAAGGTCTTATTCCTATACTATAGAATTTGAAGGATCGAAGTTAGTAATTAGCCTAGAAATCACACAGCTAGGAAAAAACCCTAGCCAGATGTAACTGAAAAATAACAAGCTTTGTAATTACCATGTATAGTTAATATTTATTAATATATGGTTGCTAAAATTACATAGCTCAGTAGAGAAAATAAGGGGTGGGTGGGATTTGGTGTTTAAAAAGCCCAACCTCAAAAACCTATTGGTTACATAAATCTTAAGATGTGTCTCTTTTCTGGTATTTTTTCTTTTGAAAAACTGAAGATAATCAGACCCATCTTACTGAGTTGTTACAAGAATCAATATGTCAAATTCTTTTTGAAAGTGTAAAGCATTATTAAATGTGTAACATTATCATTACTTGTTAAATTACAACACTTCACTAGGGATAGGAGGTGTGTCTTTTAGCCAGAAATATTTGCTCTGTTAGGTCTCAAAACAAAACTGATCCTTAAGGATTCTGATGCTTAACTGCAGAGGTGGAGGCAGTACGTATGTGTAATGGTTATGACCACAGGCTTCAGAATCAGAATGACACCAGGTTTGTACTTCAGCTCCACTTTCTGGCTATGTAATCTTTGGCATGCTACAGTCTTTCAATTTGGGCTCTTTATCTGCGGTATATGCAAAATACTAGTCCGCATCTGCTATCCTTGTTGATAGGTTTAAGTGAGCTAATACATGTAAGCAGTTTTGCATGGTGCCTGGCACCAGATATATTCAACTTTATTGTAGCACTCAGTCAGCTATTAATAACTTTTTGAGTCGTCAGTGGCCATTGACAGTGGGGCATGAAGCACTGCAAAAACTACAGATGCCTTAGGAGACCCAGTCCCCGAGTTCGGGAAGTGCAGCTCAGGAGGACCAAGTCCTGGTATAGCACAGATGACAACACCCTCAGCTGAGGTGTAGGTGGAAGGGACAGCGTCCAGCAAGGCTGGGAGGAGAGAATTCCGAAGAAAATTTTCTTTCTCCCTTCCTGGGAAAAGAAAGGAGCAAGGGACTGGTCACGGAGAGTCCCAGAGCGCCCGCACCCCACCTCGGCCTCCCCTGGCCGCGGCTGGGATGGTTGAGCAGTCCACTCACAGCTCCAAGCTCTGTGGCACCGCCTTCCGAGTGTATCTGGAAATCATCCTCCTCTTCCTCCTGAATCGCGGCCGGAGCGGGCACGCCAGGGTGGGGGCCTCCAGGCCTGGCCCTCCCGCTGGCTCCTGCCCGGCCCCCTCCCACCACCTTCCAGCTCCGTCTCGCCCTGTCACCTAGACTCCCGACCGCCACTTCCCTAGACTTGCCACTTTTCCAGTCTTCCGCCCTCCCTGCTTCCCCGCGGGGGCGGAAGTGACGAAGGCATCCAGGCACCAGCCTAAAGATCCCGCCGACGCGCAGCAGTGACGACGCCGGGGGTTCCGGCGCTGAGCAGGGTCCGACTTTTTCTCAAGAGCTTCAGGTTCCAGACTGGCGACTGGACCGAGTTTGGGGAAGGCTTTGGCGGCTGGCTGCTCGCAGCTCCCGACTACCTCACGTGGTGGGAGGAGCGACTGAGGAGAGGTGCTGCTGCAGACACGCGTTGGAGGGGCCCTAGAACCGTAAGCGGAATTGGCTTCATTTTGTCAGATGGAAGGAGAGAGCCTGTGTGAGTAAAGAGCAGTCAGGCCTCGGGGGCTCGGTCGCGTCTCTGAGTGCCCCCGGTTTTCTCGTTTGTACAGTGAAGAGTTAGCCTGACTGACCTCAGACTTCCTTACAGTTCTGACACTAAATTCTTCACAATAAGGTGTGCTTGGTATTATGTGGGTGGTTGAGTGGGTAGAATAATCGTCTGCCCCTCTGGGTTGAAAGGCCAAATAATGATTTGGACAGCCTGTGGTGAATGGCTGTCTGGATAGCAGGTTCCTCTCGACTTTGTCTTTCTAATCCGTTAGAAAGCCGAGACAATCGAATTAGAGTGGGCCATCTAGTGCAATGCCTTTCTTTATCAAGCATCACCTGGCAGCGATAATAAACTACTGTAGTACTTTTGTTTGTAAGGGAAACCCTTAGAAAATAAAGAGATATCTACCACTTCTTAGTATATCAGAGCTGTATATACTCAGCTCCCCCCCGAGATCTGAAAAAGGGGCAAATTTAGGACAGAGCTGGAGGATCAAAAGCCATGGGCTAATTGTTTTGGGATGAGATGATAGGACATGGATGTTTCATAGTTTTGAATTCCCCTATGTCTTATAATGTTCATAAAAGGGAGAGATTGAAATTCTGCAGAGTAAGGGAGATTGCTCTGAAGAGCATTTAAATAATAAACGTTAAAACCGGGGAAGGATTCTAGAAATGGTAGAATAACTCTAATTCTACAATTAAAGAAAAATCCCCAGAAAGAGAAAGTGAAGTGCCCAAATGATACAACTAATTAGTGGCAAAACTGGGACTAAATAGAATATGTTAGTGCAGTGTTCTCAAAGTGTGTTACACATACCACTGCATCTACAAAGGCAATTTTTTATTTTTTCTTACATAATTATTAGTTAATTTGGGAATGTGATACTGGATTTCCTTCGTTGTATTATATTAAAAGTTCTTTTAATGTAATTTTAAGTATAAAGAGCAATTTTAAGTACGAAAATGTTATTAAAAGAACTTTAATAAATTACCATAGTTGGTACGTGGGCAAGGCAAAAATCATGATGATGATGTGTGGATAACTGAATTTTGGAAAACTGTTAATGGAATCACCTAGAATAGTTCAGGGAATGGGATATTACTTCTGCATTGTATTGTGTGGTTTATATTGTTGCAACTTTAAATGTAGTTTTCAAAGAAGAATGGAGGAAAATATGAAGCTTGCTACAGTGGAAGACACTGTGGAGTACCGCCTGTTCCTGATACCAGATGAACCAAGGGACCCAGAAAAACACAAAGAGATTCTTCAAAAGTATATTGAGAGAATAATGACCCAGTTTGCACCTATGCTGTTTCCTTATATCTGGCAAAATCAGCCTTTCAATCTCAAATACAAACCTGGAAAAGGTTAGGAAGACTTTTACTTATTTTGATTTGATATGTGTGGCCTTTAATGTCACTCTGACAACAGTGATGTATAATAGCCCATAGTTCATTCAGTGTTATCAGGAGATTTATATCCTGAACTTTTCAGATTAGTGATGCTTCCCTATATTCAGTTAAGCCCTTACATTTTATTTTTTATTCATATTGATGAAAACTTTCTAATAGTCATTACCTTAGGAGCTAACATATACAACATTATTAAACTCGTGGCTATTCTTTTGAACTTTTCTGTGCTATAATGTATCTTTAGCTATTACTCTGCATTCCTCTCTATTGATGATGTGTTTAGTAGGCTGCCTTTTTTTACAAAGTTGTTTTGGTCGGGATCTAGCAGTGGCTTTGCCTGGCTTATAACAAGAAGTAACTGGGCTTTATGACCATTATTTGCTGTTCAGAAGCATTTTGAGGTTCCTTCACTGTCTTCTCTGTGTTGTTGGTTGTTGAGATCTGACCTCTGGCCAAATACAGCATTTTGTCCTATAATTTCTTTAGCTTTACTAAAGAAATAAACGTGGCTTGGTGACCAAGGCTCCACTCATGCAGAGACTTAGGTGAGGTCTTGTTTCATCATGAGGCATCTTATGATACCATTAGTCTGGTTTTCAATCTAGTGCTTATCTGTTACCTTCTGGCTAACAGTTGCCACATGTCTTCCCAGCTATAATTTTATTGAACTCCTGTTAATAAAATACATGTGATATTTATTGGTAAGAGCACCGTCACATTAGTGCAGCACATCCAAAAACAACTTCTCTTTTTTCTAGAAAATAATTTTTACCCAGTGTTTTCTCATCTTGCTTAATAGCATCGCCATCTACCTAGTTATATCCAAACTAGCTAGTAATTGAAAAGTATACTCAACTCTTCACCATGGTCGGTCAGGCATTAAATCCTAGTGTGATTTTCTTCTAAAATGTGACTCATTCTCTACATGTGTTTGGCTGCAGTCTAGGCCCTCTGTTTAGCTCTTCATCTGGAAGATTATAACAGCCACCTAACCTTTCTGGTTCTAGAGTATCCATTTGCTCACACTATTAAATTTATCTTTGAGAAACACAAATTTGATCATGGCACTCCCTTGCCTAACATACTTGAACAGGTCTCCATTGCTTCTGGATGAAGTTCAAATTGAAGTTTAATATATAAGATAAATAGAAATAGATACTCTAATTGGAGTTTCTCTAGTTTAAGAAACTTGGGAGATCTGGGGTGGGGAAAAGAAGAGGTGGTTGGGCTCTTCCCATTTTTTTTTGGCACAGCAGCCCTTGAGACACTTTACAATGCACTTGTTTGACCTTCATTCTCTTAGTGTTGGTATATTGTATTGATTGATTTTCATAATCGAACTGTCCTTTCATTTTAGGAATAAATCTCACATGGTCATGGTGTACAGTCCTTTTACTGTGTTACTGAATTCAGTTTGCTGGTGGTTGATTTTTTGTTTGTTTGTTTGTTTGCTTTTTACTAAATACCCAGACTTTTATTTTTCTTCAAATTCAGAGTTTTTGCCTTTTTTATTTATACAAAGATGAGAAGTCAGTTTTGTAACCTAAAAATATTTACTTATTAAAACTATATTACTACTTTAATAAACTATACAGAAAGAGAATGAGACAGACGTGTGCATTTATAGAACTGCCTGTCAGGCATGCCAGATCCCTGTGAAGGAATTCCCCGCACGACCTCATTCATGTGCGGAGACACAGAGCAATCCTTGTTTAGACGTACACGTTCATCTACTTGTCCAGCCTGGTCAGCCCTCCACTGCTTGATGGCTTCCTTCTGCTCTGAATGTGCGTGTCCAGTTGTCTGCTTCTTACAGCACATTTACCTTCCTCATCACCAGCCATCGGAGGAGGATTAGGACCAGGCAGATGATTAATTGGACCCATTCTTCCGGGGGAGGGGAGGGGTTTCCTGGGGGCCCTCTTCCATCGTCATATCTGCAATCAGATGAGTGTCTGTAGCCTCTTCTCTTTTTCACATCTTGCTGAAGCAGAGTTTTGAAAAACAAAACCACGAACTCAGCTATTCCAGAAGAAATCTACGATCAAAGATAATCTCCCTGGGGATTAACGCCAGCTGTCCAAAACTTGTCTATTTGAGATGTAAACCGTCTTGCTTCTTATTCCCGCCTCTGGAACTTCAGTTTGCAAGTATTTTGTTGAGGATTTCTGCCTCAGGGATATTGGTTCTGGTTTTCTTGTATTGACTTTGTCTGGCTTTAGTATTAGGGCAATAATGGCCTCATAAAATGAGTTTGGAAGTGTTTCCTCCTCTTCAATTTTTTGTAAGAGTTTGAGGAGTATTGATGTTAATTCTTTAAATGGTTGGTAGAATCTCCAGTGAAGTTATCTAGTCCTGGGCTTTTTTGTTGTTGGGAAATTTTGATTACTGATTCAATTTCCTTATTCGTTACAGGTCTGTTCAGATTTTCTATTTCCTTTCGATCCAGTCTTGATAGGTTGTATGTTTCTAGGAATTTATCCATTTCTTCTAGGTTATCCAATTTATTGGTATACAATTGTTCACAGTGTTGTCTTTCATTTCTGATTTTATTTGAGTTTTCGCTCTTTTTTCTTAATCTAACTAACGTTTTGTCAATTTCGGTGACCTTTTCAACAAACCAACTCAGTTTAGTTGCTTTTGTTCTTTTTCTCTGTTCTCTTTCATTTATCTCTGCTCTAATCTTTATTATTTCCTTCCTTCTACTAGCTTTGAATTTCGTTTATTCTTTTTCTAGTTCCTTAAGGTGTAAAGTTAGGTTGTTGATTTGAGATCTTTTGTTACTATACACTTCCCTTACCACTGCTTCATTGCATCCCACACATTTTGGTATATTGCATTTTTGTTTTTATTTGTCTCAAGATATTTTCTAATTTCCCTTGTGAGTTCTTTGACCATTGGCCGTATAAGAGTATGTTGTTTAATTTCTACATATTTTTGGATAATGCATGTGTTTGAAAATTCTACTCTGTGTAAATCTTACTTCCTGATATTCCCAGAACACTCAATTGTCTGTCACACCTCTGTACCGTTGCACATACTATTCTCTTTGTGGAAAGCATACTACTGGTCAATCTTCCAGAGGAATATATACCATACCCTTTGTGTTTCCATAGTCCTCAGTGCATACCTCTGTTCTTCATCTTGTTTTGAGATGACTTAGTTGTCTATCTCCTGTTGTCTAACTCCTCAGCTACTCAAGATTAGGCTTCTTGTATCTTGTTCAGGATTGCAACCCCAGCTCCCAGGATAGTACCTAGAGCATAGTCAGTGAATGTGTGTTTAATTGAATGATTAACTTGTATTTTTATTTGTAGTGACAAATTTATTTGTTTATATGATTGCTTTTCTCTTGTTTCTAGGAGGTGTTCCTGCTCATCTGTTTGGCATGACAAAGTTTGGGGATAACATTGAGGATGAATGGTTTATTGTTTATATAGTAAAGCAAATTACAAAGGAATTTCCAGAATTGGTAGCAAGGTATTATAATTATTTTAATAATTTTAAAGGGATTCTGTTCCTGAAAAGGATACCATTTTTATCCATTTAGTAATTTTTTTCTGTAGTCTAGTAGAAATTGCACAAATCAGGGACATAGATTTTTAAAATGACTTCTGTGTTTTCTTCCTTTTCTCTTGTGACTTTCTTTTCTTGAGGAAAAATGAAAGTATCATTGGAGAGTTCAACTTCTAAAAAATTTCAAACAAAACCTGCTTGTTTTAGGTTTTCTTTCTTGTAACTCTCATTATGAAAGAACAAATACATACGGTAAACAAAATTCAAACAATACAAATGGTGTACTGCTCTGACTTCTTAGAAGTCATCATCAAATTTCTTGTGGATTAAAAAATACATACTCATATATACATACACATACATATTACATAGATTTTTTTAAACTATATTTTCCTCTACTAGGCCATATCTATATTTTTTGATAAATCGTATACAGAAAAATTTAAAGAGAAATCAGTGAACAATTGTATAGGAGGAAAGTAAATTCTAATTCAGTTTTTAAAATGCGAACTGATAGTTCTCTGTAATTACCAAATTTTGCCAGCAGAGGGCGTTCCACCCATTTGCACATGCCCTAGTTTTCCTTCCTAGTCAGCCCCCGAATTCTGATCTTTTTCTACCCACCCAACATCTTCCTCAGAAGAGCAAAAAGAAAAACAGTAACAACAACAGCTTTGAAAACTTATTCATATATCGAAATTCAAACACACATAAAAGTAGAGAGAATTAATCCACGTGAACCCATCACCCAGCTTCAACAATTATCAACTCATGGTCATTCTTATTTATCTACTCATATACCCTCCCCTTACTTCCCCACTACGCAGCAAGATTATTTTAAAGCAAATCTCCAATACTATGCCATTTGATCTTTAAATACTTCAGGATGTAAATCTAAGCAGTAAGAACTCTTTATTTTAAACACTAGTGTTACCATACCTAAAATAATTAGCAATACTTTCTTAATAAATGATAGAATTTTAAATGAACAAACACAAAAATATCAGTTTCTGTCTTTACAAGTATAATAAGGAGAGGGCAATACCTTTTGTATGCAGAGTTTGATGTTTATATAGAGATGGTGCATTCCTACACACCAGGCCTGTAAAAGCTCTTTAAATAATAGATATCTACTGTCTTGGAAGTTTAAAAAAAAACTTTAGAATAAGGAAGAAGTTGTTCCTCTATGTATGCATTAATCTTCCTAAGGTAGAGCCCTCACCATTTTACTACCCTACTCTAAAACCTTTCATTGTTTTTGTCTTTGAAACTGAGCTCATTCTCATTGATTCTGTCGACATTTAAAGCTCTTCACAAAATGATGTAACTGCGATTCTCTAATCTTGTTCTTTACTAGTTATCGTTCCAAATAGCCTGCGTCAGTTTTCCCTCCATGGCTTTGCTTATGTTGTTCCCTCTCTCGAGAATGTCTCTCCTTTTCTCCCTACATCTCTCTCCATTAAAGGTGAAAAAACCTAGAACAGTGTATATAATATATTCCCTTTTGTGTGACAAGAGGAGAAAATAAGAATTTATATTCCTATTAGCCAGATTTTGCATAAGCAAACTCTAGAAGGATAAATAAGAAATAACAGTGGTGGAGGGGTAGGAGTTGGGCATATAGGGACAAAAGTAGGAAGATTTTTCATTGTGTAACTTTTTGTGTATCTTTTTTTTTTTTTAAGTTTTAGCCATTTGACTTTATTATCTATTCAGAAATTTAAATTTAAAAAACATGATGCAAAACAAAATTATCTTTCAAAGCCCAAATAACACCTCCTCCACAAAGGCGTTCTTAACCTTGGCTGTATGTGATTGTTTTTTTTTCTTTTGAAATCCTATAGTACTTTGTATTTTTTTCATGTTTTTGCCTACTCTTATTTATTTGTGTACTTATTTTCTCTTCACCTCCTCCATACAATCTTACTGTCTTCTTCTGTACTTAATGGTATCTTAAACATTAGCTTTATTATAGCATTCTATACATGGTACATACTCAAATGTTTACTAAGACGAATGAAAATGCATATTGCAAACAACATGTTTTGATTATCAGCAGAACACAAAATTAGAACTTCTTTTTCATTAGGATTGAAGACAATGATGGTGAATTTTTGTTAATAGAAGCTGCTGACTTTCTCCCTAAATGGTTGGATCCTGATAATAGTGCCAATAGAGTAAGTATTCCCAAGTTTCGAAAATTTACAGAGATGAAATCACGTTGCAGCATTTTTCATAGTACCTAGAATATGTCAGTGCCTAGTATGAAAATTGAAGTGTTATCATTTTCCAGGTGTTTTTCTGCCATGGGGAGTTGTGCATTATTCCTGCACCAAGGAAACCTGGAGCAGTATCCTGGTTACCCACCACACCCCCAACAATCCCACAAGCATTGAATATAATCTCAACACACCCTGAAAAGATTTTGGCTTCAGAATCTATCCGAGCTGCTGTGAATAGGCGCATCAGAGGGTAAAAAAAAAACACCTTTCATTGCTAGTTGAGGAACCTTTTGCTTTAGTGCAGCTCAAGTCTTTTGTTGAATGTAGAATTTCTTTCACCTAGGTTAATGCTAATTTTCATTCTGTATTCATCCTTCATGAAATTGACTAACAAGTAATACTTATATATTTTAAAATCAAGAAGATATATGTCTTATAATTCTTATTTAAAAGTATTATAATCCAGTCCCAATATGTTTGCATTTATTTACCTTAGATATTGTGGCAAAATATCATCTATATACATAGATAAAAATTTTGAGACGTTTAGAAATGAAAACTTAAGGCAGCACAATGCTCAGGTTTTTTTCTGTGGTTCTGGGGCTACATATGGGATTCTTTGGACTATATGAAGCACTTTAGCCTCTATTCAGAAGAGAAGGCCTTAGCCTAATAACATATTAGTTCACCCATTCAAATTTGAGTACCTGTTAAAAGTTTAGCACCATTCAGTTCTTAATAATATTAAAAATCTCTTTTAGCTTTATTTCAGTATACTTTGTAGCACTTTTTTTAGAAGTTCTGATTTTATCCTTCTTCCAAAGTAGAGTTTTTTGTGTTTTTATTGAACCATGTTAACCCTTTTTTAAATTTTCCATTTGTTCCCACTTTTTCTTTCCCTCTATTCTTTCGTGTAGTCTTTAGTATATACAGTATCTTTATCTTCACCACTGTTGTCATTCTTTACATCTCTTGATGAACCAAGACAAGATAGATATTAAGGGGGAAGTAAATGGTATAAGCATTCTAAATTTTTTTACATATCATATCATAAAATAAAAGTAATTATGCTACCTGTCACAGATACCCAGACAAAATTCAAGCCTCCCTTCATCGAGCGCACTGCTTCCTTCCGGCTGGCATTGCAGCAGTGCTAAAGCAGCAGCCCAGACTGGTGGCTGCAGGAGTCCAGGCATTTTACCTAAGGGACCCCATTGACCTGCGTGCCTGTCGTATTTTCAAGACATTCTTGCCTGAGACACGAATAATGACGTCGGTAAGATATCCCCCTTGGTCATTTAATTTCTCTGACTGAAGAGTTGAACATTATTTTAATTGTTCACTAGAAAAAAAATTGGAAATATTCTGTTTCCTCACAGTAAATTAATACATTTTTTCCCCCTTTTTTCTCCCATCCAGTAGAGGACGATTTCAAGAGACCTGACTCCCTATTTTATATCTCAATGTTTTCTAGCTATTTCTGACCATATTTTCCTGATTTGAATAATTTCCTTCTTAACATTTCATTTCTTTCAGAGAAATAAGAATTATTTTTTATGTTCTACCCATAAAAATTGTCATTTATGTAACTAATGATAAGAATTCCATTAGTGATAACTTTAGAATTCCATTGGTGACTGTGAAGGTAAATTTTATGGCATATGAGTTATATTGCAATAAAGCTGTGACTAAGAAATCCAGGCAGCGAATAGGTTGGATCGTCTTTACATTTCGTATGAATGTGAAGCTCATAAATGAAGTTATTGTTATTGACTATGAAGTGATATTCAAATTTTTAATTTCGGGAAAAGACTCATCTCTTTTGTGTTCCAATGTCCAGGTTACCTTCACTAAATGTCTGTATGCACAGTTGATGCAACAAAGGTTTATGCCAGACCGGCGGAGTGGATACAAGCTGCCTGCTCCATCTCATCCCCAATACCGAGCCCATGAATTGGGCATGAAGTTGGTAATGTTGAACCAGAAAATTTTATTTTCTTCCTTTATATAAAAGGGCTCTTAACAGAATAGTGGCATAGCATAGAAAGTCTAGAAATATACCTTATTTATGTTAAAATATAGTAAAATGTGACATTTCAAATAAGAAGGATAAATGGCAGAACAATGTGAAGCCATTTAAATATTAAAATTGATTCCCTCACACCTAAACCAAAATAAATTCCAGTTGGAACAAATATTTAAATAAAAAAAAATTGAAACCATAAAATTTGAAAGAAAACACAGAACAACTTTTGATAATTGAGTATGAAAGAGGCCTTTTAAGCATAACTTGAAACCAGAAGCTCTAAAAGAAGAGATTGATAAGTCTGATTATGTAAAAATTAAACATTTTTGTGTGGGAAAGAAAAACCCCATAAATAAAGTCTAAAGAACGTAAACATGGAGAAAGTATTGTTATTTTCAATTTAAGTGGCAAAGAGCTGCTTCCTCTAATATATAGAGTTTCTACAAGTTAATATGAAAAAAATACTAATCAATTAATTAAAAAATGTTCAGAAACTATGAAAAGATAGTCCATAGAACAGGAAATACAACTGATTTTTAATCTAAACATATGCAATATGTTGACCTTTGCTCATATAATAAAACAAATGTGATTTAAAGCTACAAAATAGTATTTTCACTATTTGATAGGCAAGTATTAAAAAATATGTTAATATATACTGGATTGGTGAACATGTGTAAAGAAAGAGATAGTACTCACAAACATTATTGATAGGAATATAATTGATTCAATCTCTTAGAACAAAATTTGTCAATATTCTTCAGCATTTAAAATGCCAGACCCTTCTGGTCAGCATCTTCACTTTCAGAAATTTATCCTCCATGTAGTTTACATGTGCACAAAGATATACGACAATACTCATGACAGCAGTGTTTGTAGTAGCAAAAGACTGAAAACTACCTAAATGTCTAATAAATAGTAGGGAAATAGTTAAATTATGGTCTGTTTATGAAATGAGATGGTTAAATTTATGTGTGCTCATATGAAATGATCTTCAAAGCATATGACTAAGTGAAAAAGCAAGGTTCAGAACTGTGTATGTTGCCATTTAATAACAAAAGGGATGGAGTAAGAGAATATACAGACACACACATATCTGCTTGAGTGCACAGATTACTTCTAAAGGGATATGGAAGAAATCAGTAAAAGTCATTTCCTCTGGAGTGATCAGGGAAGCTTCCTGTTGGAATTATTTTGCCACGTGCATTAATTATATTTTTTAACCAAAGGACTCTTAAAATAAAGTGATTCTCTCCGTTTAATATGTCTGAGACCATCCTCAATTAATTTATAGTTTCTGTTAGACAGACAAGAAACCTTCTACAAGCCTTTTTTAAGTAAATAAGAAATAAGTTTAAATTTCTGGTTTTATAATCAGCGAGAAAATAAATCTCTCTGAAGAGAACAAGAATCCTTGTTTTGTATTATTTGCTTTCCCTTTATAATTTTTAGTAATCTATAGAGATTAAGAAACTTGGAAATAAAGTTATATTTTTCATAAAATTCAAAGTGTTATAAATGTCCACATGCCCATGTGTCCAGTCACCTAATTCTTGAGTGTGACTAAATGGAAAGAAAGTAACCTAATAATAAAAATTTTATCTATTCCCTCTAGGCTCACGGATTTGAGATTCTATGCTCCAAATGTAGCCCACATTTTTCTGACTCCAAAAAATCCTCTGTGACTACCTCACCACTGTGGGCTGGCTTCCTTGAAAGTCTAAAAAAGAATGATTACTTTAAGGTAGGACTTGCAATGTATTTTAAAAATTATACTATCCAGGTATAATCAAGCCAATGATTTAAAGTCCTTTTTTATGGTCCATTTTTAATATGTAACATAATTATAGGAGCTAGAATTTAAAGGAACCGTTCTAGTTGAGTGGTAATGAGGAGGTGTCTATGAACTGTTTCCAGTATTAGAAAGACATAACATTTTTATAAAATGATAAAAGTTATTATTTGTGTCAGATGAACAACTTTCACAAATCTATAAAGCAAATGTGAAGACTCCAAATAGCAAAATTAGCAAAGACAGGGATTTAAAATACTACAGAAAGATAACTAGTAAATTTCCCTTAAAATATTCACTGTCGCAAGTAGTAAAGATATGCATATGAACACAGTAATAAAGACTGTTTCTCATGCATGTAAAAAAGGATGTGAACGATATTCAGTGCTGTTGAGAGTATGGTGAAATTAATACTTCTATTCATTGCTGATAACATTGTAAACTCGTAGAAACTTAACTGGAAAGTAACGTAGTAGTGTGTCCCAAGAGCTATAGAAAGAGTCAAACGCAGAACCTTCACTTTCAATAATCTATTTTAAGGAAACATCCAAGAAGTAGAAAAGTCCATAAGAATATGAGGATTATAAAGACTGTGTGCAGCAATATAGAAAAGTATTTATGTAGTATATTTTTTAAAGAGTATAAAATATTAAGTATGAATGCCACTATAAATATGCATGTGAAAAACAAATCATAGTTAAGGTGGGATTATGCTATTTTTTGGCTCTGTTTGTACTTTGTTTTATAAATTAATACTGGTTAATCAATTGTTTCTTAATAACTAATTAAATAATGGAAAATGGTAGAAAACCTTCCAAATTGAAAAGAGGCCCTTAATGGTGAAAAGGATTAGGAATCATTACATCTAACCTGGTCCTCTTATTTGAAGAAATGGAGGCCCAAACAGATATATTAATGACAAAACTGGTACTAGGACTCAGGCCTCACGATTCCTGAACAATATGTTACATACCATACACCACCTCCCTGAAAGTTGCTGGTGAGCATGTTATTTTTAATAACAGCATGTAAATAATGCTCTGATAGGCCATTATTTATTTTTTAGGGACTCATAGAAGGTTCTGCACAGTACCAGGAAAGAGTAGAAATGGCAAAGAACTACTTCCAACTCTCAGTAAACCAGCCGGAAAGGTGAGTTTAGCACTACTTAATCATGGCAGCGGAGTGGTAACTGGCCAGAAGTTAAGGAGTTACTTACTCCTAAGGATAGTTGCAGAGGTTGGAGTTTACATGTTTAAACAGTTAATGGCTAGGGTCACGACTACTGACAGGGTTGTGGTTGGGGGAGAGGTGTTGTGACAGAAGATCTTTGGCACTGGTATCTATCATCATCATCGCCACCATCAGCAGCAGCAGCACTATCACCAGCACCACCAGCACCACCAGTACCACCACCACCACCGTATAATGGCTAACATTTATTGAGTACTTAGAAAGCAGAGGCCACTTTAAACTTGTGTAGTCCCCCATTACAGCCTTGTGAAATAAGTACAATTGTTATTGTTCCCTATTTACAGCTGAGAAGCTGAGGCCAAGAGAGAGAAAGTAATCTGTCAAAGGTCACACAGCTAATAAACGACAGACCTAGGATTCAAACTCAGGCAATCCTGGTATTGAGCCAAGTGCTTAATTCCTATAGGAGTTCTAGGCTGTGTTTAGCTATTTTAAGTGGTTCTGAAACATAGGATGAAGCAGACATTCAGCTTCCAAATCAAATCTCATTCTAACCTACTACACATTTCCTAGGGGAGGAAAGAAACGAACACAGGGTTGGAAGGAAATGGCACCCCTTTAAAATTTAATAAAGTTGAGTTTTAGTTCTGGTAGTATTGAAGTAACATATTGGACTGTCCCCTGCCGATTACAATTACAAACCCTGGGCAGAATATAAAAATTATTTGAAGACAACAAAAATCAGGCAAAAATTGGAGGGAATAGTACCCTTGAAAGAAGAAAATCGCATTTGGTGAGGTCCGCTTTATCTTTGTCCGCTGAGGACACTTCCTTGTCAGTGTGGCACCAGGAAAATACAGCTCAAGCACGAAGTCTATTGCGTGGAGGAATCAAAGGTCAGAATTTGAGTAGTGGAAAAAATTATAATTTGTTTGCAAAATTGAATTTGAGATACTTAAAGATAACATGAAAGAAATACCTTTGTGTATGTTATGATTAAAAAGGTCCCAAGTTGTGTGTTTGTGGTTTTTGTTTTGTTGTGGGCTCTAGTTTTTTTTTTTTAGTCAAACTGATCTGGTTTTGAGCCCCAGGCATATTGTCAACACTTTAAACACCATGGATTTGTGTAATAATGTTCTTTGAAGACTGTGTGAAGCCAAGTTGATGCTGAGAGATCAGTTGTCTGTGAGGTGGTAATGACTTTAGAGCAGTCTTTACTCTTCCCCAAGTGTGTAGGGGCACCTTTGTCCCATTCCCATCAGTGTTATGTCAGTAATTGATGGAAAAGAGGGTGCCTTCTTAGGGTATCATTTAAGAAAACTTGGGAAATGGAGTCAGGAGAGTAAGGGAGATAGCCTCATATTAGGGGAATCTCCCCGGGATGATTCCTCTCTGCATCTAGGAGGCCACTCCTGTTGAGAACTGTTATCTTACAGTCTTGGGTTGAAGAGAAATTAAGAAATTTGACTTATATGCAGGAGAGTTAGGTCTTCTCCCACAAAATAAGATAGATTGGTGGTTAGGTAGTTCTTTTTAAATAATAAAGTTTGTTATACAATTAACATATTCATTCATTATAGCAAACAGAAGATGTAAGAAGGAAAAAATATATGATAATAGTAGTTCCAGTGAGAAGAGACCTGAATGAAGTGAGGGAATGAGGTGTACAGGTATCAGGTATTTGTGGGAATAACATTCCAGGTAAAGAAAACAAACTGCAAATACAACATAGAAACACACACACACACACACACACATACACACACACATGCACGCACACACGCACGCACACACATACATGCACGCACGTGCCCAGAACGATACTTGTGAGAGCAGTCACCTCTGGGCAGCAGGAGAATGGATTGGAACTGCTAGTGCTGGTCACAGGAAACATTAGCTTTATCTAGAATATGTTTTTTAAAGTACATGCACATGTTACTAGTTTAAGTTTTTATAATAAATGTATAAATGTAATCATATATTTTGATGAGAAGTATATATGACAATATTATTCTGGGTGGTAAGTATATGGTTTTGTTGTTATCTTTAGAACGTCTCTATATTGTTTAAATCTCTTAAAACAAAAATTAAAAATAGCAAAGAAGTCATCAGTGGTCACCCACTGCTTGTTTCATCGAACCCAAACTTCTCAGCCCTCTTAGGCTCCCGGTGCTCTCATCCCAGTCCTCTGTTCAGCCTCAGGTTCCACGCTTCAGCCAAAATGAACGCCATTCGCTCTCTGAACATGTTCCTCACTTCCCTGCCTCTATGCAACTGCTCATTTCCCCCTGCCTGAAGTTTCTCTACCCTGCCTTACCTGTCAGAATCCTCCGTGTTCTTTAAGGCCTAATCTGCTCTTCCATATTCTCTCTCTCTCTCTCTCTCTCTCAACTACTCTGCCCCCAATGAATTTAATTACCTTTTCCTGTGACTCTCTGTAGTATTTGGTATTCCTATACAACTTTATATAATTTGTAATTATGATTATTTATATATTTCTTTCCTCCCTCCTACTAATTTCTCTCTCCTACTAATATGGAGTAAGGACAATTTTTTTTTATCACCTACATGATTTCGCAAGGTATGCAAATGTTTATTAAATGAATGCAAGCTCATTATATGACTTGATTTGCTCCTTTCTAACTAGTTCAGACAGAGTTTCATCAATTTATATAACAAGTAACATCACGATCATAAAATAACTCACTCATATAAATGATCTCTGTATATTTCCTCATCAGTTTATAATAGGAAGAGCACAAAATAGTATCAGAAGACTTGATCTCAAGCCTTTGCTCAGTCTAACTAAATGACCTTACAAAAATTGTAGAACTTTACTGGGTACTGGTTTTCTCATCTTTAAAACAGGATTATTACATGTATATATAATATACCTCCTCATAATAGTAATTAGAGGCCTAAATAAGAAAATGTATTTCAAGTGCCAGCCTAGCATATAATTTAATATAAATTAATCTAACAGATTAATTTTTGTTCATACTTTCCTCTGGATTTTCTTTTCTTCTGTGTAAGATACGTACAGATTGAAAGAATTATATTAGATCATGACAGTGTTCCATGAGAGTGTGCATGACAGTGTCCATGGAGCCTGCTGCAGTGCCAAAGGGTAGGTCTCTGAGCCACCAGCCTCCATTTCAATAAAAGCAGTTTTTCTTTTTTTTTTCCCACTTTACTGACATATAACTGACAAAACTGTAAGCTATTTAAAGTGTACATTGTGGTGGTTTGCTATATGTACACATTGTGAAAGGATTCCTACTATCTAGTTAATTAACATGTCTATCATCTCATATTCATCTTTTTGTTGTGTTGAGAACATTTAAGTTCTACTATCTTAGTAAATTTCAATTACGTAATACAGTGTTAACAACTATATCACCATGGTTTACATTAGAACCTCAGATTATTCATCTTATAGCTGAAAGTTTCTATGCTGTTACCAACCTCTCCTTATTTCCCTCACCCACTAGTCCCTGGCAGTCACTTTTGTGCTCTGTTTCTATGAGTTTGACTTTTTTTCCCCCCCAGATTCCACATATAAGTGATACCATACAGTATTTGTCTTTCTTTGTCTGGCATATTTTACTTAGCATAACACCCTCAGGTTCCATCCATGTTGTCGCAAATGGCAGGATTTGCTGCTTTCTTGCTAAATAATATTCTATTCAGTATATATACCACATCTTCTTTATTTATCTGTTTATGGACACTTAAAGCTGTTTTTATATCTTAGCTATTGTGAATAATGCTGCAGTGAACATGGGAGGGCAGATATCTCTTCAATATCCTATTTTCATTTCCTTTGGATACATACCCAGAATCAATATGGTAACTCTATTTTTAATTTTTGAGGAACCTCCATACTGTTTTCCATAGTGGCTGCATCAATTTACATTCCCATCAACAGTGCACAAGGGTTCCCTTTTCTCCACATCCTCACCAACACTTGTGATTTCTTGTCTTTTGGGTAATAGCCATTTTAACAGATGTGAGGTGATACCTCGTTGTTTTGATTGGCATTTCTGTAATGATTAATGATGTTGAGCATCTTTTCATATACCTATTGGCCGTTTGTATCTTTGGAAAAATGTCTGTTCAGGTCCTCTGTTTTTTAATCAGATTTTTTTTTGCCTTTGAGTTAAATGAGTTCTTTATATATTGTGTATATTACCCCCTTGTCAGATACATGGTTTGCAAATATTTTCTCCCATTCAGTAGGTTGCCTTTTCATTTTGTTGATGGTTTTCTTTGCTGTGCAAAGCAGTTTTTCTTCCTTTTTTTTTTTTTTTTTAAGATTTTATTGGGGAAGGGGAACAGGGCTTTATTGGGGAACATTGTCTACTTCCAGGACTTTTTTCCAAGTCAAGTTGTCCTTTCAATCTTCGTTGTGGAGGGTGCCGTTCAGCTTCAAGTTGTTGTCCTTTCAGTCTTGGTTGTGGAGGGCACAGCTCAGCTCCAGGTCCAGTTGCCGTTGCTAGTTGCAGGGGGCGCAGCCCACCATCCCTTGTGGGAGTCGAACCAGCAACCTTGTGGTTGAGAGGACACGCTCCAACCAACTGAGCCATCCAGGAGCTGAGCAGCAGCTCAGCGCAAGGTGCCATGTTCAATCTTAGTTGCGGGGGACAGAGCCCACCATCCCTTGCGGGACTTGAGGAGTTGAACCGGCAACCTTGTGGTTGAGAGCCCACTGGCCCATGTGGGAATCGAACCAGCAGCCTTTGGAGTTAGAAGCATGGAGCTCCAACCACCTGAGCCACCGGGCCAGCCCCAGCAGTTTTTTTTTGAGCTCTTAAATTTTACAGTTCCTGGTAAAATTTTATTTGAGGAAAAGCGATCTGTATCCTAAAATAAATGTTTAAAAACAAATTAGACTAGATAATTCCTTTTGACTTCAAAATATTATATTTTTGTGATTATTATTCTGAGCACTCTTATAAAAAAATACTTATGTCTTTTTTTTATAGCTCTCTTACTATGAGCCCAGGTGAAGAAATCTTAACCTTATTACAGACAATACCATTTGATATTGAAATGCTTAAGAAGGAAGAAGCTAATCTTCCCCCAGAAGATGGTAAGTAATGGACCAGGATAGAGCAGAAGGGTTAGAAAAAATGAAAACATTCCACTAAGTCTCACAGGGTCCTTTCCTAAGATGCTTGTCGTGTGAATGTAGTATGGCAGTATCATGCTTTCTTTTTTAGATGACCAGTGGTTAGATGTCTCACCAGATCAGCTGGACCAGCTACTGGAGGAAGCTGCTGGCAAAAAAGAACCAGAGTCTGTTTCCAAGGAGGAGAGCTATGACTTAACTCAAGTCTCAAAGAGCATGAAAGCTTTCATATCCAAAGTCTCAACCCACAAAGGAGCAGAGCTGCCTCGGTAATTTGTGTTAAAGTATAAATATTTAAATAGTTATAACCCAGATGTTGAAGTCATTGATCACTGCCAGTTCCACACTTTTTTTTAGTTAATGATTCATACTGCTTTATTTGTACTGCTTTGTTTCCCTCTTTTGGTGCCTATTACCATGATAACTTACTTATCTGATGGCAGATTTCTGGTCACCTTATCCTTCACTATCATTGAAGTAAGCTAGAGAGACCACTCAGCAGATCTCAAAGCCACCATCCCAGAGCTATGCAGGGCAACTATGCACTTTATTTACTCTTTATTTTTATTTTTTTCCTTTTTTTTTTATTAGTTTCAGGTGAACAAAGCAGCGTAATAGACATTTATACCCCTCATAAAGTGATAACCCACCCCCACGCTACTACCCCTCTGACATCTTATATAGCTGTTACAGTACCATCGACTATCTTCCCTATGGTGTACTCCAATCCCGTGACTATATATACCTATATAGTTAGTTATAGTTGACATTCAATATTATTCTACTTCAGCTTCAGGCGTATAGCACATTGGTCAGGCATTATTTACTCTTTAGACTTTTACTCAGAACCTTGTGGACTCTTAACATCTATCTCTCCGCAAGCTCAGACTTCTGATCTCCCACCCGCAAGGAAATTGGAAGCTTCAAACTCAAAAGAGTGGGATAAAAGGGTTCATCAGAGGAAGAAATAATAACAGAAGAAGGGGAAAGTTACATTTGGCAAGTAATGAGGAAAAAGGTAGATGGAATTGTTACTTGCACAACAAATATATCTTTATTGTCGATGCTCTTGAGCTCATGAGAAGATTAAAATTTATGTTCAATATTCTCTCGTTAAGAAAACAGATAAAGGAAGGTTTGGTCTTAATTTTGAAAGATTTGATTCTTAAAGAGATAGACTTTATTTAAATTAACTTGGATAAATAACTCCTTTTGCTAATATTAGATATATCTTATGGGAGGTGGAGGGTGGGTCGAGCTCTAAATCAGCATAAGTTAAATGTGTATAAACAAAGTATAATTTTTACTTTTATTTTATCAGTCTTTCTCCCGTTTCTGTTACCCTGCAAGACCAGTAGTTATAAGGATTTTTAAAATATAAACTGCAACTTTCCTTGCTGCACCTCATTTGAGATTCTATCTCTGGTGGTGGTCCTCACAGTGGCACCACTTTAGGAAAAGTTTCAAAGAGCTGTGTTTGGGATAAACTGTCTTTTTCCTTTAATCTTGCAGAGAACCTTCTGAGGCTCCAATCACTTTTGATGCAGATTCTTTTCTTAATTATTTTGATAAGATTTTAGGTAAGTTATAGTGTGATGTTTATTTTCATTTTGAAACTGTAAGTAGTATGGCTGTTGCTAGAGCATTGGAACATTGGATCTCTTGGAAGACAAAATATTTGCTTTCTCTTCATGATTTTGAGTTACTTTCAACCATGAATTATTGCCCTATTGAATGATTTTGCAGAGGATGGTTAGCTCAGTATCTGACGTAGTAGCTGTTCATTAAATATTTGTTGAATGAGTGAATGCTGTGTGTCTAGATAGGGTTTACCTTGGCTCCCATATTACATTGTTTTTTCTTGTTTAGACTTACATGCTAATAATAAAAAGACAACTAGCCCAGTTGAAAAAGTCAACCAAGGATATAAACAGGCAGTGCCTTGAAGAAGAAATATAGTCAATAAATATTTGAAAATAGTTAACTATAAGCAAGTAAATACACAATAAAAGTAAAAAGTTACTTTTTTGCCCATCATATTGGCAAAGACTTAAAAGATTGATAATAACCAGTTTTCTCAAGGGTCGGAGAAATGAGCATAGTTCAAACTGGGGGCGAGAAGTGTAAATCATCTTTTCACAGGGCAGTTTGGTACTCAAGAATGTTTATAACCTTGTGACTTAGCAATGTCACTTCCAGGAATCTTTGGAAAAGATATGTTTGCTAAGATAGTGATTGCAGCTTCGTAGTAGTGAAAAATTGGAATATTCTAAATGCCTACCAAGAAGGAAATGGTTAAATACATCATTGTACAATTGACCCTTACATGGGTTTGAACTGTGCGGGTCCACTTATATGTGGATGTTTTTTAATAAATACTGTAAATGTATGTTCTCCGCTGTGTAATTTTCTTAATAACATGTCATTTTCTCTAGCTTACTTTAGTGTAAGAATACAGTATGTAATACATAGAACATACCAAATATGTGTTAATCAACTATCTTATTGGTAGGCTTCTGGTCAACAGTGGGCTATTAGTAAAGTTTTGGGGGAGTCAAAAGCTATATGTGGGTTTTTGACTATACAGGGTTGCATCCCAACCTCTGCATTGTTCAGGGATCAACTGTACACCCATATTATGAAATAATTAAGAATGTCTTAATAAATAATCTATATGTTTTGGCAAAGAAGGACCTCCAAGACATATAAATAAGTGAAAAGCAACCATAGTTCAATATGTATCTGTAAAAAATAAAATCAACTGTATGTTTATATATATGTACAGAACTGCATAGATAAAGGTCTGGGTACCCACCATATGGTTCGAAGGTGCTTACCTCTGGGAAGAAAGTGAAATGTGAGACAATAATTCCATGTGGCTTGAATGTTTACATCAGAATGTATTCATGTATTATGTAGATTTTTTAATTTTTTCAGTACAAAATTTTAATTCACATTTAATAAAATAGAATAAAGGAGAAATCTTTCAGTTCAATCTGTGTACTTTTCTGCAAATAGCTTCCATCAGTACCCTTTTCTGGAAGTGATTTTTGTGAAGTAGTTTGCTTATGTATATTGGTCCTTTTCTGCAGATAATAATTCGAATTCTTTTGAGAAGTTTAATCACTCAAAAAAAATTTACCAAGTGGCTTTTTCTGTGTTGGGGTGTAGGGCCAGGGCCTCAAGAATCGGACTCCGACGACCTGGATGAAGAAGACTTTGAAAGTTTAGATAGTGATGATAACATGGATCTTGAAACCCAGGAACACGGGGGAGAAGCATCTGTAAAAGGAACTCTTGATGATCTCAAGTCATATATGGCCCAGATGGACCAGGAACTGGCACATACCAGCATTGGCAAAAGTTTCACCACCCAGAAGCAAATGGTATGTGTGTTTAACCTCTTTCCCTTTCTGAGTCTATTATGAAGGATAGCTAAAACCATATTTTATCTTTTTTTTTCGTGATTTATGATAAATTTTTTTTGTAATGAATTTGATTTGAAATACATAAGAATGCTGATTTTTCCCGATTCTGATAAGATGAAGGGTTATTCACTTTATTTTCCTAAACATAAGCCTTAATTATATTACTTACTCTGTGTTATTTATCAGGATTTAAAATAAAGTCATGTGATGTGTTGAAATTAGTATATGGTTGTATACTACTACTAACAGCTTAAATCGATTTTTTAAAAAGGATCTTAAATATCCAAATAATTTTCAAGTGTTAATAGTGTTTGTTCTGTGTGTTTCCCTAATTTAGGGCCAAATTTAGAATTCATCTTCTACTTATGTTTTTAATCCTACTTTTTGTACCAGCACTGTCTAATTCTGGACAGAGAAATTACGGAAAGAGAATGGACCCTGGAGTCTCATGGGTTAGGGTTTGAAATCCATCTCAGCTGTCCACTGTGAATGTATCCATTAACTAATAATCCTCATGGCATAGAATTAACATGAGAACCAAATGGGATAACAGTG
Source organism: Rhinolophus ferrumequinum (assembly GCF_004115265.2). Lineage (NCBI taxonomy): Eukaryota > Metazoa > Chordata > Mammalia > Chiroptera > Rhinolophidae > Rhinolophus > Rhinolophus ferrumequinum. The sequence continues at coordinate 50,731,687 of NC_046299.1, read as the reverse complement.
AAACCAGTAATGGGCCCTTAATTAATGTTACTCCCTTGCTTTGATCGCCTAAACCACATTTAAAACTATAGTCATTTCTAGTATTACCAAAACCTAATAGAAACTATACGTCAGATTTATCTAAAGCAGCGTTTCTTAACTTTTAATGTGAATATGAGCCAACTAAAGACCTTAAAATAGAGATTCTGGTTAAGTATGTCAGGGGTGTAGCCTGAGATTTTTCCATCTCTATGAAGCTCCTAAAAGATGCACAAGCTGCTGGTCCATGGACCACACTTAGAGTAGCAAAGATACAAAGGTCTGTATATCAGGCGGCAGACTTTCAAATCCTTCCCAAACCACTAAACTCAGAGGCTCAAGTTAACAATTCAGAGTCTTTGTGGTTCGACCTCAAAAAGCTTCAGGTTTTTACTTTAAGATTTTTCTTTGGGGTGGGGGCAAGGGGAACCTGGCTTCTTTCATTTAGAAAAAAATTGATTCTTTTTTGTAATACTCATCTTTATGTTTATTTCTTTAAAAATTCTTAGGCAAGCTTAAGTGCACCTCCTTAACCCTGGTTATCTCCCTTGGGCTATTTCAAAATAGGGAAGAAATCCACTCAATTTGTAGAAACTTTTCGTAAAAAGAAGTGTGTTCTAATCTTTGGAACCAAATTTTAATGTGTGTTAAATTACACAGTTTACTAGACTATATTTTTACTTTCTATCAACAAGGATATTTCCTTTTTAATTTGGAATTCAATTTTACATTGTTGCTTAAGTTAGCTTTTCATTGTTAACTACCATCTAACTTAACGGTATTATCCCATGATTTTCTTTTTCCTCCATGAATAAGGAACCTCTATCCCAGACTACCAATAGCCATTCAGATGAGGAAGATTCCGGTGCAGGAGGATCTGTTATGACACCCGTGGATGTAGACCTGAACCTGGTTTCAAATATATTGGAATCATATAGTTCCCAAGCTGGACTGGCAGGACCTGCCTCCAACCTTTTACAGAGCATGGGTGTGTGGCTGCCTGACGACACTGAGCACAGGCCCACAAGTAAGCCAAAGAAAGATTAGCCAGCAAACCTAGCCTCTCTCTTTTTTTTTCTTTTCAAATAAATATTGAGTCTGATTGTGCTCCTTTCTAGTTTAGAGTACTCATTTAGTAAAGTTTCTTTGTTCCAAGTTTCACAGAGACTTTTCCTCCATGAGCCCCAAATGTTGCCCTTTCTGCAAAAGTCTTTGTGATCTCCCAGGAGTGCACACAAAGAAGAGAAAGGATAAAGCTCCCAAGATGAGATTTACAAACTCCATATTTAGAATATTAAGTGTTTTTTACTGAGGATTAAACATGGGGTAGAGCAAAGGAAGGTAGTCAAAAATAAGGAATGAATGAGTTGCTGTTTTTTTCCAGTTACCAGGAATGACCTTGAGCCAGGCTCACTCTAGTGACAAATACATTTGTCTTAATGTTTTATCTGTTTTTACTATTCCACTTCATGGACCCAGTGGGTTCTTTTTATCCTTAGCACCTTCATAACTCATTGCTACATAAATATTCTCCAGCAAGGTAAGCCCTGTACCAAAGTTTTTTTTATTTATCTGCCATTTTCAGCACCCCAATCATGTCCTCTTTTGCCTCAGCTTTCAAATATCCTTGGAGTTCTAAAAAACAAAGCCCTCTTCCCACTCACTGCTGCAAAACAAAGTTCAGTGTCACAGGTCCTCCCGTCAGCCACTCTCATCTTTTCTTTTCTAAAACAACACATTAATCCAAAAGCAAACAGTTACTCCACGGTAAATTTGAGAAACTCATAAACAGGAATCCCACACACTCCTTTCTATCTGTATTTTCAGATTGGGGATGTGTACACATGTGCTCACAAACACACCCACATAGAGATAGAAAAGATTGGGAGACGGTAATACACATGGACCCTGAACTGTTTTCTTCTAACTGCAAGATATGAAGAAATCTCAGGACCTCTATTTTGAGTGCTTTTCCCTTCTACGTGGGTTCAGCTCAGGCCAGGGCAAGCTGCCAATTTAACAGGACAGTCAAGTCCCATCACATACTACGTATCCCTCAACATTTCCTGATGAAGGCACTTCGATTTCCCCCAAAGCAATGATGGTTTGCTGGCAAGAATGAGAGCAGTGACCTTTTGGGATCAAAAGGAAATTCAGTGCTTCAACTTTTCTAGTTCTAGAATCTCTTTTGCTTAGTCCTATAGGACCTTGATGTGTGAATAATCTTAGGCTCTCTAGCATTTGTGTTTTTAATCACAAGTTAGTGCCTAAGATTATCTGACAATACAACTTTCCCCAGCCATTCATCTTTTCAAACTGACCTCTAACAGTATTTCTTCTGCACATTGCTTCAGTTGTTCTCAGAATTGGCACCTGGACTTAAATGTTTGTCACACCAATAGATTTTTTTTCTCGCCTCCCCCTCCAAATTCTCACTTTCTGCTGTTTCCTCACTTCATAAGACAGAAAAACACATCTGAACAAAGGTGTGCAAATTTATTTCCTTCAGATAAATTTTCCCTTATGACAAGGTACAGAATGACATATATGAATGATAAGAAATCCTAAATTTAGTGTAACCCATAAAACTCAAGAAGTGGTTCATCCTCACTAATCCTTTAGTTGAAGTTACAACATTTACTGGATGTGCCAATGGCAGCAACCATTTTACATTCAGGAAAACAAGAATGGCAAAGTGATTATCTTTTCCTTGATTTACAAATTGAGCAAGTAACAACTAAAAAGACTGACCATCTTGGGCCCCAGTGGGATGCAGTTACCTCAAAAGACCATCACTGCATCTGAAGAATACTGTAGCTCCCACTTTCCTCATCCTTTCAGATGACTTAAAGAAATATGACTTATTTAACCACCATGTACAAAATAATTACCTGTGCATGGATTCAAAATGTTATGTTGTGCTATTTTTCTTAATTCTCTGGGGATAAAAAGTAACTCAGTGGTTTGAGATTTGCTACATATTTTCAGTACTAAGATAAAAGTTTTAACCAAAATGGTACCAGGCACATTTTGGCAGTTAGTATAAACCCAGCATTAACAGGCCACATGCCAAAAGATGTTTGCGTCCCAGGCCTAGGAGAAAATGGGCAAACAAGCCTACATCCAAACTAATGCTCAGCCCTCCCTCTGATTTTGACAATTGTCATCTCATCAGTTTTTCTTCTTACACTGGCATTTTCGATTGCCTGTGAGTAGGCACTTCTTTCATTAACATTGCTGGTAGAGGTGTCTTGCTGTAGACTCGCTCATCTTCTGCCTGGAGATGGCCTTTTGTCACCTCCCCTTTATCAACTGATGGCTGATACGTGCTTCTGGGGTACTGAGGAGGGATCTACGTGGCCTGATTGCGCTAAGCAGGCAGGGTAGAACAGGTCGGTTTTTCCACCCACTCCTTAATCAGGTGGTGGGCGATGGCTAACTTGGGGGGCAACCAGAACGGGACAGTCCCATTCTGTTGCTGAGTATATGGGTCGTTTCTCCTCAGGGCTGTGACCACCTCATCATGACTAAACCAGTCAGCTGCTTCTAGTTCTCTCAAATTCACCTGGATCTGAAAGACATAAGGAAAAACAGAATGTCAAGTTAAGAGCTACAATATTTAGAATATGGCCAAAGGTGAGAAAATGGTTCCAGAACTGAACAATCTTACAAGATAATACCTGGGATCCACAGGCTAGGAGATAATCAGTTCCACATGAGTATATTGCCCAGAACAAAAGAGGCATAATTAAAACATGAGCGTTAAATTATATATATATATATATATATATATATACACACACACACACACATACATTTTTTTTTTAAATAGTTAAAAAAAATACCCCATTTAAAAAATCCTATAAGTACAAATACTACAATATTAAGAGTGGTTAAACGAAGAGTGGTTAAACGAACATTGATGAATTGAGGGGTAAATTATGACTAATACTTATTTTTTTCTGTGCCTCTATTGATTGTATAATTTTCAATTTAAAAAGAACATACAAATGTTACTCTAAAGGATAAAGGTTAATTAATGATAATCAAAATCATAGTATCTTTGCAAGAAGCAAAGTAATACAACTGCATCCACCGGAAGCTGAGACAGATTAGATATTAATCCTTCTATAGAAACCAAAACAGACAATGGACAGACTGGCAGATAGGGACCACAACGGCATCTGTCAGGGAGGCCACAGAAGAGCAAGATGAGATTGGATAATACAATGGCTAAGTCCCTTTCAAGCAGAAGTTCCTATGATCGTTATTATGTAATTGATAATAATTATTAAGAATAATTACTAGTCTACAACATCCTGACTGACTTGAGCAGTAAGATCAATCCTGCTATTAGTCATTAAATTTGATGTAATTTATTGTGTGCCTGCTCTATGCGAGACGCTCTGTTAAATCCTGATGATGAAAGATAAATTGTCTCAGGATTGAGATATATACAAAGAAGAATGGTGATCATAATGGCACTCCCAGTTTTCATGGTGATTATTTGTTTCCTTTATAAGATTGCAAATTCCTGAAGGGTATAAATCATATCTTACACATCCTTGTATAATCTAGACAATGCTGACCGAGAGGGGTTTAGTGAGTAAGTACCTACTGTGGAGCTTGGATGAGGCAAAGGAAATATCACAGCAGGAGGCAAGCATCAGCACTTACCTCTGTCTGCCCGGGTTTCACAGTTGCATGACAAGCAATCATGAGTGAGCTATTCGGAAAGGGCCAGTGCTGGGATGCAGAGTACTGCAGTCTTTCTACTTCCAGTCCCACCTCTTCTGCAACTTCTCGCCGGACAGCCTCTTCCAGACTTTCACCTACAAGCACTCAGATTAATTCAGGACAGCCCTGCAGCAGGAAGGGTGATACAAATGCCCATTTGTGAAAGGAGTGTGAAACTGGCTCCAAAGTTTCCATGAACTACTCTTGGGAGAGCCTTAAATCTCTGCATCTCTATCACAGCAGGAATCAAGTCTGGAGTTGGGTGTTGAACTACAGTACTTAAACCTACTAGGTTAGTCATAACACGAAAAACGAGTGACAGTGGGAGAGGTTACTGCTGCCCTCAGCTTTAATAAAATTCTAATGCCACCATTTGCAATTTTTATCCCAATACACAGAAAAAAACCCCCAAAACTGTAAATATATATTAAATCCTAGTAAATATGATGCATGCTGAACTATTTAGGGAGAAGTGTACTAATTTCTGCAATCTGTATCAAAAAATAAGACGGATTGCTGGATTGATGGAGGAACGGATAGACAGGTACATAAGAAAATAAGTGTAAAAAGTTGTAGAATCTAGGTGGTGTTTTCACTGTATAGTTCTTTCAATTATGCTGTATGTTTGAAAGTTGGCCTGTAAAGTATTGGAAAAATACAATTCCAGAAGGCCGTTTTCTTGGCACTACAGGGAAGAAGGTGTCCAAGTACTATGACAACAAGACAAAAAAATAAGTACTATTGATAAGCTTTCGTGTCCTCTAGTGTTATCTATACATGCCCTAAACTCCTTACCTATATCACAAAACCCTGCCAAGGCAGAATACATTCCCTTGGGAAAGGAACTCTGGCGGGCAAGCAGGCATCGGGTCCCGTCCGACACCAGAGTGATCACCACCGGAGCCATCTAGGAAAAGGAGACGGACACTTACAAACCAGGCTTCGGGGTCTGTTCATGGGAAGAGGGAGCGGGTGACTGAGGAAAGCCTTTCAACTGTACAGGCTTCCATCCCCAGGACGGAGCAGTGCACAGCCTTCTTGGATTGCTGTCCTTTCCAAGCAGGACTCACCTGTGGGTAATAGATGCTCTTACTGGCAGGACACACACGCTTGCTGCCAGCCACGTTCTTCTTGGTGGGCTGCCCACATCTGCTGCAGAACTGATGAGCCTCATGCCAACGGAGGAGAGCCTGAGCCTAGGAATACAAAGACGGGCGCGGTTTCATTGGCAGAGAACGTGGAGCTCATCTGTCACAGTGCTGGGACTAGTATGCAGAGCAACTCAAAGGGAAATGCCAGTCCTTTCCCAGTTCACCTGCTCTGAATAGTTATTAACTATTTGAACTTTAAGGAAACTATCTGAACATATTCCTCCAGCCTCTGAAATAGGAATAAAAGAAAGCATGTTTTTAAATGTATTAGGAATTATTTAAAATTTATGTAACATATAAAGTATTATAATGAACATCCAAGTACTTATGATCCAGCTTCCAATATAGTTGAACACCCCAACATGGACTCCTCCCCAGTAAAACGAATTTTTTTACAAATGAAAAATGGTTGAAGATATCTCTTTAAATGGACAATCGAAAGCACTTTAGCAAGTGAAAGATAAAGCTGTGAGGACGAGTCATTAAAGGAATAAAAACTGATTTCTCAGAAGAAGGACATGCTGCTGTGTCTGTCATGCTGTGGGTCATTAACATTGTTTATGAGGCCGATAGATCCCATAACCATCGATCTGCATGTCCTTAGGGAAAAAAACGGTCCTGACAGCGATCCTGCCGAAAACAAGGGCCAAAGAAAGAAGAAGAAGCCATCTCCCTACAGCACGTTGTTCTTCTGCCAAGGTTTGTAGGCAGAACAATAATTTGCAAAAGAAGAAATCAAGTGTAGCTCTGGCCTTCTTACGCATGCATTTGCCCTTACGCTGCTTTGCTAAATTTCCTACAGAGCTGAGAAATCGGACTCTACCGTGGATAGCAAGGAGGCGTCCTTCACATTCAGCCAAAAGAGAGCCTTCCTCAACTCAGTGAAAGACCCCTGGAGCTCTCTCTCCATTTCCAGTTTCTGTAAGGAAGCTGGAAAATCAGAAAAGAGAATGAAATGAAACAAATGCCAAACTTTGCTCCGGGGCCCCTCTCAAGTGTATCCTGTTACAACAGTGTTTCCCAGACTCACCTAGTAAGACTCAACTAGGGAAAATTAAAAAAACAGGTTCTCAAGCCCCTACCTGGAGATTCTGAACAGCAGGTGAGTGAGGCCCAGAAATCTTTATTTTTTAACAAGCACCAGGTGATTCTTATATTCGGGCAAAGTTAGGAAACATTAGAGCATAGTACTATTTCACAAGATCCTCTTCGGGGCAATAAGAACATTGGCACTAGCCACACTCTAACCCTGGAAAAGAGACGAAATGGGACCGCTAAGCTCTCTGAACCTCATGCAGCATCATTACATTTGCATCCACATCCTGAAAGAAGAAAAGCCTGATAGGAGCCGTGAGCCTATAGTAAGCTGGTTCCCAAACGCAGGTCTGAAGACCCAGAGCTATGCCAAGGTAACAAGCTTACTCACTTGCATGGATAGGAGAAATAAGAATGATGTCATGAATTTTTAAACATTTCTTATGAAATACTGAAGACATAAAAAAAATGTATAAAGGTACAGAGAATAATACAATAAACATCTGTGTACCCACCACCTAGCTTAGAAAGAAAGCGTTAAAATGTCCTCTATTTTCTTTTAAATGATGACAATAGATGGTAACATTTTTTCCATCCTAACTTTAAAAAAGTAAAAAGTTGATAACTTCATGTATTCCCAACATTGTCTTTGAAATTTTACTGTCGTGAAATCCCGAAGTCTAAGAACCCCTGGGAAGTACCCATTAGGAATAATGCTATGTACCATTTGTGGAAGAGGAGCTATTTAGGTTCAGAGCAAACCATGCTTCATGATTTTCGGAGCATCCAATCAGCACAGAATCTTCTATTCTTTGTGCGTCCTGTCCAAACTTACCCAGGAGCCTTTCCAACTCTAAGAGACAGAAAAGGAGAAGGGAGAGAAACAAGGGCTTTAATTGAACCACCAGATCTATATTAAATGTATAGGAAATCATGTACTTAAACTCGAAGTAGGTATACCTGGCTTCTAGTCGCTGGCCTGCAGCTAAATAGCTATATCATCTTGGTGTAATCACTTAACCTCTCTAGGCCTCCATTTTTTCATCAACAATCTGAGTTTAGACTAAAGAAGGAATTCTTTCTGGGTAACGCTGTATTACTCGATGGTTGGATCACGAAAGGAACATATCCCCTATCTCAAAAGATACATGACAGTTTATGTCATGGCACTGAAAAAAGATGTGTCACACTTAAAATGGTAGAGACCAAATCAGTTCTATAATATAATTTAATCTCCAGATTATGCTGCTTTGTGGGCCAGAGTGGAATACTCATCTGAGATCCCGGTCTGTATAAGACAAGTGCTGTATAGGGAGAAAACCTGTCATCCTGTGCCTGACAGGCTCATATTTATTTGTTCATAGTACAACATAACATTGCTAAATCTCTGGATGGTTAGTGGGCTTCCTTATATTCTTCTGCGCTGCTAGAAACTACCTATCCAAGTACTCCAACATCTGACCCTTGGAGGAAATTCATGGCAATGTATTCAGAAGTTAGTATATAGTGAGTGACATTATATAAAACTAGAAGTATCTTGAAAGCCAAATCCCAGTGGTTTAGATATCACTACTGATATACTCCGAAAGAGTTCTAGACACAAATTCATCTTAATTCACTTTTAATTTTGACCTTTCTGGGAGAAATAGTCATGATGCAAATCTTGGCCAGTATACATGTTTGACTCCATGGAGGCTGCCGTGGGTTGGCAAAATCTTTTAGCCTTTTGAGCCATAAGATCTCTGTCACAAGTACTCAGCTCTGCCATGATAGTGCGAAAGCAGCCATAGACAATCTGTAAATGAATGAGTGTGGCTGTGTTCCGGTAAGAATTTATTTACAAAACGCGGTGGGGTTCAAAGTAGGAAAGCAGTTTTGCCCACTCCCGGTATAAGGCAGTTGTGGTTCACACCATCACCAAATAACATGACTGGGCAACACAGGTGTATACACTAAATAATTAATTGGCAGAAACAGTTTGAAAAGTCTTGACTAAGGTTGAAGGATCCTTCTCAAGGATTCAACATGGACTGAATTCGGCTTCGTGGCCACAGGCTGGTCTCTCCTGGTCCACTCTGGGGTTACCTGCTAGGTTATACTTGGGGGGCAGGTATTGATGTTCTGATTTCTGAAGCAAAGGCGCCAGGCCATGGAAGAGGTAAAATGCTCCTGTCTGCTGGGCTTTTTTACATGCGTCATTGTCTTCCTTCAGTTCAAATAAATACCTGTATTTTGGGAAATAAAGCATTACAAAACCACTTTAGTTACTTGTACAGCATTCATCTTCCAGAATTTTGTTCCCTCTCCTACCACAGTTATTTCCTTTTATTTTTTTACACACTGAATTGCGCTATAAAGGACTTGAGGTGGCTGTAGGCAATCATTCCCTCCTTTGTCTTAGTGGATACCTTGTCGATACTTCTGTGGGTGCACATAAGTTATATTATCTGTTCATTTGTCTGTCTGCCCTAAAGACTATGGTCTCCTTAAGGGTAGGGTCTGCCTTAGTTCTGTATCGCCAGTAATTAGCATATTGATGGCTCAATTCCATAAATATTTATTGAATTGAACTTCAAGGGTAATAAATATTTACTAAATTGAACCTCAAGGTACTTTGCCAATATTACACTGTGAGGCAAGAATTTACATGCAGTGGATTGAAAGGAAAACAAGTACAGTGATAAAACATCAACCACAGAATACCTAGAGATGGGAGTGGACTTTATTATTGCAGACAAAGAGCAAACACTATACCTTCAGTAACTCTCATTCAATCTAGGGAAGATAAAGAGCAAATTTTATCTTCAATGCACACTGTTTCAAACATCTAGTCCCCCAGGTAGACACCATTTGCTCCTTATCTTTATTGAAGGGACCACTGATGGGAAAGCGAAGACGTTACTTGACTTACTTTGAACAAGTGTAATATTTTCAAAGTAAAAATGTGGAAAGGAGAACATCATATAATTAGCTTCTCTCAAAGAAATAGTACTGGGGCACATTCTAGGCTTTTCTGGTAACTTCATGAAGGATTATAAAACTATCCTTTCAAGAGCCTCGGGAATCAGGTCAGGGTCCACATGATTCAGGGAGTCTGAATGTGGATTCTCCTTCTGGGGCCTTAGGAATAACCATTTTTGCCTGTTGAAAGCCCTGAAACAGACTCTCGGGTATATGGCATATTTTGTCACTTACATGGAAACACGATTGACAGATATGTTCTGTAGGACCAGGAAGCTTTTGTACCACCAGTAGGCAGAATTGGCTCAACATGAAACTACAAAGCAAAGTGCTAAACACACCCCAGTGGCATCTTTAGGAACCTATTTTTGACTGTGATAAAAGGGGTTACAATGATCTCTTTATAAACAGAAGCCAAAAGAAACCTGAGATAGTAATACTTGTGGTGTTTTTAAACTTATTGAGTGACTGCAGCCTCCTAGGGCAAAGACTCAATGTATGTCAAAAGAGAGACATGTGCCACTCAGAAGTTGCCAAATATAAATAATAGGACAAACACAGCTGCCTTCGTAAAAGAACAAAAAGAGTGGTACAAACTGTACTTTGCCCTAATGACCCTAAAAAGCAAAACACGCAGGTTAAGGTCTTAAACCCCGGGCCTCACTGGAACTGGAACAGAGATCCAAAAAATTTCTTACATTCTTCTTGGTCAGAAACACTATTTTAAAAAATTCATTTATTCTCCTCTAGTTATAATAGCATGGAAACCACAAAGCTCAGATCAAATTTAAATGTTATTTTTCTTATTATAAAAGTAGAAAACAGTCATTCTATAAAAATCAGAAAATACAGGTATCAATTTTTTTAAAAAGGGAAATCATCAAGAATCCCACCAATCAGAGATGATCACTATTTACATCTTAGAATTCTCCAAACTATCAATATTATGCATTTATACATATATAGGTCTATTTAGAATCATACCTACTAATTTGTAGCCTTTTTGCTTAAACGTATTAACATTTTTTTCACACCATATTCCATATTAATAGAATTTTATTCTTTTCTCATGATTTTTTATTCATTTTTTTAAATATAGTTAATCACTTTAACATACTCATTTTTTAGACTATTCAATATTTTGTTACTGTTCTCAGAGTCTCAGCCTGAGAACTGCAAATAACCTAAACGCCCAACAATATCTCAAACAAGTACCGTATTGCGATTTTGCTGTGTTCTCACTCTTGCTCATGTAAGATTGTATGCTTATGTGCCTTTAAATTTTGAACGAGGCACTCATGTTTGGCAGAGCTTTCTACATGGGAAGCCCTGGTTGTGAGTGTATCCCTCCAGAGGAGTTTTACATTTGCTTCTGCAAGATGCCCCAAGGGTATTGTAAGTCTAGAACTACTACTTAAATTCTTTTCTTAGGTAGGGGGCTTTTGGATCACACCATACAGACAGTGCAAATATAACCCCAAAAACTATGAGAGCAGGCTAGTGATTTCAAATTCACAGATTTCAAATTTGCCGAGGCTGAGACAAAGAAATCCTTTATCAATTTCCTGTATGGATGTAGATTTCTTTTTTCTAGTCTACCTTTCACAAAAGTTTAGTTTTTTGGTGGGGTTGGGTAGGGGTATTGGAATTATCTACCTTATTTTTGGGAAACTTCATGAATATTATTCAGAATTTAATTTTGTCATAATGGGTGCACTATAATTTAATTAATTTCTTTTTGTTCATTCATCCATTCAACAATACTTTGGTGCCTACTATCTGCCAGGTACTGTCTTATGCACTAAGTGTACCGTAGTGGAAAAGACAAAGTTCCTATTTTTTTAAGTTTCAGGTGTACAAAACCATATCATAGTTAGACCTTTACAACCCTCACAAAGCGATAACCCCCCCAATAGATACTACTGGAAATGTAGTTTAGAATTTTTCCAATTATAATTTTCAATGACCATCCTTTATATGTAAATCTTAATCACAGAACCTTAATCCTCAATATAGGATTTTGAGATTTGTATAACTAAATGGGTCAAAGATAGAATAATCAGAGTTCAGGTTGGTCAAAACTCACCGGGTCTTAGTAACGTAGGTTGACAGCAGCCTGTAACACCAGAAAGGTTTTCTCCTGCAAGCAATTCCACAATACAGGGACATTGTCAGGTCCTTAGAGGAAAGAGGAATTATAAAAAACAAAAAAGATCAGAGTGCAATTTAAATAATGAATCACCAAGAGGGTTATCCTTTAAGCCAGAACAAGATTACTTTTTAATATTAAAGAAAGAAAAACCGAATAGGAGTCAGATGATCTGGCTTCTAAATTGTATTTCTACCACCAACTAGCTGTGGGATTTTAACTTTTCAATATCTCTTTCCTAACCTACAAAATTAAAACCTGTTCTGCCTACCAAATATGTTATTGTGAGAATCAGCTAACTATCCAAAGAAATACATGCTTGTCTTTCCATATTGTGGACTTATTGGTGGGAGGTAGTTGCCAAGCCGAAGCCTGTATTTCTTTCCTCCCTTGTATCTAAGTAGGGCCCAAACTAAGTCTTAACAATGGAATGTGAATGGAGTGATGTGTATTTCTTCTAGGCTGAAGCAGTTAAGAAGTGGGTATACCTCTTCCATTCTCTTTTCCCTTTCTGCTTGGAAGACTGGAATGGCAGACCCATTAGATGGAGAAGCCTGGAAACTTGCATCACTCACTACATGGAGAAATGCCACCCACTAACCAAAGACAATTTGTGAGTGAGAAAGTTCTGTCATATTAATCCACTAAAATTTCAAAGTTTGTTACAGCAGCTAGCATTACTCTAATAGACCAAGTAAGCCTGGGCCTGTCTCTAGAGTAATGGAGCCAAGTTTCTCAGAATACATGAAAACCAAAGTCCCTCTGAATATGAAGTAGGAGAAATCCTGTAGAAAAGAAAAATATAAAATCATGGCCATTAGGAAAATATTTCATAAAGCAGCTCTGTAAATTTCCATGGATCTAAGGTATTTCCTATTTTTTGTATCTCAGTGTGAGAGAAAAAAATGCCAAATCTTAAGAATACATTCTGCATACAGTGAGATTCCTTTTAAATTGTATATCAGTAAGTATTTTATTCCCCATGCAAAGTACATTTCATGTTAGCAATAAAAAAGTCAAGAAGTTCCACTGAAACGAGAAAAGCACTAACAGTTAAATAACAAACCACCCTTTTAACTGTGCCCAAGGAAAGCAAGCTTTGATACTGAACCACCCAGGAACATCTAAAGTTTAGGCCTGCTTCTTAATTGCATAATTATGAAACACTGATGACGAATCCTTGGACAGTTTTGGCTACCTTTGTCCTAGCCAAGGGTAAATTTAGCAAATGACATTCAACAAAGTATTTATTGAGTACTGACTTTATACAAGGGCCCTTAAGGAATACAAAAATGTACAGGATGAAAATCCTGACCTCAAGAGACTCTAGCAGGAGAGAGAAAACAAACAAATTTCACAGAAGTCAATATATGGTATGTGGGTTACAAAGCATTCCTGGAGAGTATTAAAAGTATAATCACTATTTTATTAACCCAAAGACTTGTGTGATATACTGGAAGAAATGTATTTAAAGTCAATATTTCTGTCTCTTTTACTCAATGAATGTAAATTGGTACAACATTTTTGGAAGGCAATTTGGGAATATCTATCAAAATGTTATGTAAACATTCCTTTCACCTAGCAATTCCACTACTAGGAATTTATCCTAAGAAGGGAAGGATATGTACAGAAATGTTAACTGAAAATTATGATAAAAGGGAATAACATAACACACAGCTGTTAAAAATAAACAGAAAGGGCCGGCTGGTGGCTCAGACGGTTAGAGCTCCATGCTCCTAACTCCGAAGGCTGCGGTTCGATTCCCACATGGGCCAGTGGGCTCTTAACCACAAGGTTGCCAGTTCAATTCCTTGAGTCCGGCAAGGGATGGTGGGCAGCGCCCCCTGCAACTAAGATTGAACACGACGGCACCTTGAGCTGAGCTGCCGCTGAGCTTCTGAATGGCTCAGTTGTTGGTTGGAGTGCAGACTCTCAACCACAAGGTTGCCAGTTCTATTCCTCAAGTCCCGCAAGGGATGGTGGGCTGCGCCCCCTGCAACTAGCAATGGCAACTGGACCTGGAGCTGAGCTGCACCCTCCACAACTAGGATTAAAAGGACAACAACTTGACTTGGAAAAAAGTCCTGGAAGTACACACTGTTCCCCAATAAAGTCCTGTTCCTCTTCCCCAATAAAAAAATCTTTAAAACAAAACAAAAAAAAAAAAACGAAAAAAAACAAACAAAAAAAACACAGAAAATAAGGTAACAATAGAAAATATATGTATGTAGTAAGAGGGAAAGATAGTAAGTAAGAAAGGCAAGTAATATTTAGTTGGTTTAGCATGATCTAATTAATTTATAAAGAAAGGGACATATACATACCAGAACAAATAAATTAGATACATATTTATTAGTATTTTTAAAGTGACTAGAAGTATACATACCACACTGTAATAGGGACTAATTTCCCAGAGTGGGATGGAGATAGAGATTAAAAAGTGTACCTGTAATTCTTATTTTTTACATTTCTGTCCTTAAAAAATTTTTAACCATGTGTACCTACTCCGACCATAACAAAGTACAATAAATCGTAGTTCCGGGGACTAGCTGCACAACGAGGCTATTTCTAGGCCACTGTTCCCAGTAGCACCTCACCACATTTCCTAGGAGCCAAAAGGAATTCCTCAGGTGAGTTCCCTGGATCCTCAGAACTGTGCGAGCTCTTTGGTTGTAGTTATGAGTACCAGCTGATCTGTATGGCTCACTGCACTTGGCTGCCTGATGCTCTGCCTGCTTTCTGCTACTAAATTAACCTCGCCCCCTGTGTAGTACCAAGACCTGCTGACTCACAGGATGGTGGTCACAGACCTTGTAGAAAACGTAGGAAATTTCTTTTTTTTTTTTAATTTTATTTAATTTTACTTTTTTTTATTGGGGAAGGGGTACAGGACTTTATTGGGAAAACAGTGTACTTCCAGGACTTTTTTTTTCCCAAGTCAAGTTGTTGTCCTTTCAATCTTAGTTGTGGAGGGTGCCATTCAGCTTCAAGTTGTCCTTTCAGTCTTAGCTGTGGAGGGCGCAGCTCAGCACCAGGTCCAGTTGCTATTGCTAGTTGCAGGGGGCGCAGCCCACCATCCCTTGTGGGAGTCGAGGAATTGAACTGGCAACCTTGTGGTTGAGAGGATGCACTCCAACCAACTGAGCCATTCGGGAGCTCAGCGGCAGCTCAGCTCAAGGCGCCATGTTCAATCTTAGTTGAAGGGGGCGCTGCCCACCATCCCTTGCGGGACTTGACGAATTGAACTGGTAACCTTGTGGTTGAGAGCCCAGTGGCCCATGTGGGAATCGAACTGGCAGCCTGCGGAGTTAGGAGCATGGAGTTCTAACCGCCTGAGCCACCAGGCTGGCCCGGAAATTTCTTAATACAGCTTTGAAAAATATCCATAATCAAGAGGAAAACAGTCTTATTTTAACTGAGAATTGTACCTTCATTGGTAGTCATAAGCCTACTAGATAAAGATTAAGTCTAATTCCTTTTCTGAATGGTCCCTTGTATATTTTATATATATATATATATATATATATATATATATATATTATATAAAAGTAGGATAACGACTGTTTAAAAGTCAAAAGGGGAGAAAACGATTGCCTTAAAATTCAGCTTTCACTGTATTTTTCCTCTTTTAAGTAGATCATTTAAATTATAAAATTAATATAACTACATTACAGGGAATCTGGAAAATAGTATTGTGAGAACGCCCATATCACCACATAAATATAACTTGTAACTTAATACGTATTTTTCAGAGGATATGTATTTTTCAACTTGCTTCGTGAAACATATTATTAGCAGTTTACTATGTTTTTATAGAAGTTTCATAATTTCTTTGGCTACATAATTATTACATTCAAGCAGAGTCTCCTGATTTTGCTAAACATTCCCCAATTTTAGACATTTAGGTTGCTCTGATTTTAAATTATCAGAAATAAAATACCACCTAAATACCTCTGTGCTAATATTTTTAAGTTACTTCTTTAAGATAAGTTACCCCAAAGTAAAATTATTGGGACAAAATGTATTTTAAAATCACATGGCTCTTTCTACACATTGCAAAACTTACAAGATTCCATAATATTTGTTTTAAAAAAAACCACAAACTTTTATATATTTTTGATCACTATAGAAATTGAAAGTATTTTCAGATTTAATATCTTTATTCCCCTTTTGTAAAATGTCTGATGTCCTGTGCTCATTTATTAATTGTTATTTTACTTTACTTTGGACCATTCTAATTTTTAAAATATTATATTACCCTTATAGTATTCTCCACAATTGGATCACCAAAACATATTTTACAAACAAGTGCTACATGTGTTGCTTTTCTCTGGGAAGCAGTCATTCAGACAGAACCTCAGTACAAAAAAGAGGCTCTTTTAACAGTCAACAGAATACGTGAGATTACTTTTAGAATGAAAATATAATTTCTTATAGCCCTGTACTATTTAGAAATCTAGCACAGGGAAAATTTGCTACTTTTTTTCTGAAATGGTTTGTAATTTTTTACTGTCTTTTGGTGATCTTCAGTGTGATGCATTATTCAAAGTGTATTGGCCCAAAGGCTCACATTTGGTAAGCATGCTGGTAAACACACAACCGTAGTCACATCCAGCTGCTCACATGCCACATTACAAACAGAATAGTTGTTTTTGTTTGAATTGGCAACTATTATTACATTTTATGCCTGGTACACTGAGGATAAAAGTTCACTATTCGCAAAATAAATTTGGCAGAAAACACCAACACCATTATTTTGCTTCAGATGACCAGCTCAGGACTGCCTTCTATTTTGTTTACAGTACAAATGCATGTCTCCAAAGCAAGGAAGGGACGGGGAAGAAAGTGCTGGGAGAGACGCGGACTTTTGTTACTGGCTCTCCCACTGACTGAATGTGTGACCTAGGGCTGTCACCAGAGCTTGGTTTCGGTGTCACTTCTCACAGGAGGAGAGAATATGGATCTAAAGTATATTACAACTATGTCAGGTTTTGTATACCTAATTCTCAGATCTGTTGGACTGTGAAATCCTTAAAGTTTAGGATTGCATCTTCCCTATCTACAGTATCTAGCACGGTCCATCAGTGTGAAACACAATATACATGAAGGAATGAATGAATGAATCAATGAATGAACTTATCCCATTTACAGTAAGATAAAGCTTTGAGAAGTTAACCAATCTGAGATCACAATCTAGGGAGCAATAAAGTCAAACTCAGGGCTATCTGGCTCCAAAGCTTATGTTTTGGTAAGAAATATATGGGAAAGCATTTTCCAACATTCATTTATTATTTATGTTTCTAAAAAGTACAAAGACTGATAGAGATGAAAGGTAATATTATGTTTACTGAAAACTATTAAATGATGAGCCAAGTCCCTTAAGATTGACAATTTCTCTGAACCCCCTGTGATGAATGATTCATACGTTTCTCATCCTATTCATCTTAACAATAGATTAATTTATAAAGCAATACAGCTTGACAAAAAAGGCCCATCTTGAATCTCCGTGGTACTTTTACCAACAGGCCAGATTCAGTAACGTTTGAGAGAGTCATTTACAGAGAGTCTGTCTTTTCATAACTGTGAACCAGAGTGGGCGGGGAAATACGCAAACCTGAGGAGTCACTGGGATACAGATTTTAAGGTCTCACTGACAAGCTTTATGATATTTACTTTCTAAAAACTAATTTTTCCTCCCTAATTCAAAAAATAATTCTGGCATAATGTAGAGAAGTTAGCAAATCCCACTTTTAAACGACTCTCCAAAAAATATCAGAAAATTATTAGCTGTAATTAATAAGATAGTTCCACAAGTTATGATGCAAAAAAGGAAGAGGGACTGAGCGAAAATCGCAAAATGCTGTAACCGAGAGTTTTCTTTGAAGTTTTGTTTATGCCTCCCCATAATCCCTTCTGCACTTAGAACCTGGACAGGTTTCTGTCCCCTGTACTCACTGAATTTTGTTGGGGGTGCCGTCCTAGGCCTCAATAATCAGCAGAAACCAGAAACTCCTGGGAAGTTAGGCTGCCCTTTCCCATTGTTGCCTCTGCCACACTTCCCAGAATCTTCCCAGAGATGCACTCTGGGAAATGTAGTTTAAGCTTTATGTCATCTGCCAAGCCCTTCAAAGTTAACCACAGTTGTCAAAAGCATGCTTCTGCCACACTTCCCAGAATCCTCCTAGAAATGCACTCTGGGAATTATAGTTCAATCTGTAGGCGTGCTGCTATGCCCTCCAACTGCAAAGTTAACCATGGTTGTCAAAAGCATGATCTTCTAAGATCTTCTAAATCCATTACCAGGAGAACTACTGTGTCTTTGGAAAAGATAGAGTAGCATTTTGAATAACAAAAGGATAAAGTCGTTAAACGCATCATAATACACAGAAAGCATATTTTGTGATGGGAGAGGAGGAGTTTGGGGTAGGAAATCCCATACCTTTCAACCTTTTTGTATCTCTAGTTCTCTGACTGCCCACTTTAGAACTAGCTCTAACGTTTCATGAAATTCTGCCGATTTAAATGGACAAGACGGTGTCTAGATGTGTTTGAACTTGTGATAGATTGCATCCTTTGATCAACAAGGGCAAGAGGATTCCATCTGACTGAAAGCAATCTCCCAGCAAAACTGCTTTGGCACTGCTCTCTTCTTACTACTAAAGTTACTTGCTTATACAATTAGACAGTTTTGAAGGCCATTCAGTCAACATATATTTAATGAATAGCAAATGTCCCTGGGACTGTTATAGGCATAGGATATAGCAGCAAACAAAACATGAAATTTCCTGTTCTTGTGTAACTTACATTCTAGAGTAGGAAACAAACAATCAAACAAGTAAATATGCAATGTGTCAGGTGGTTATAAGTGTTAGGGAGAAAAACAAAGCAAGATAACAGGATGGAGGATTTTGCTCTTTTATGTAGGGTGGTCAGCCTCATTAATAAGGTGATATTTGAGCAAAGACCATGAAGGAACTGAGGAAGGAAGACAAGTGGATATCTATGGGAAGAGATTTGTAGGCAGAAAAAAATCAGCAAATGCGAGGGCTCTGGGACGGAAAAGTGTGCCTGGCAGGTTTGAGGAAAGGCTAGGACGAAGCATGGTGGTCAGACATGAGGTCAAAAAGTAGCCAAGCGCAACATTACGTAGGGCCTTACAAGTAAGACTTACAAGTCTTACAATTCTTACAGAGCCATTGTAATGCTTTTGGTTTTTACTCTGAGAGGGATAGGATGTTACAGAAGAGTTTGAACAGGAAAGTGAGATTATTTGACTTACATTTTAAAAGAATCACTCTGGGTGTGGAGATTAGACTGTAGGAGGTAAGAGTTACTAAATCCTGAGTGTCATTGTTAAGATGTACCTAGGTTACAAGGGAAGAAAGAGTAATAGCTCTGATTAGTTGATCAGCCATTTCTTTTGGACCTGTGCATTAGCACCCAAGCTTTTTATCAGAGTGCATCTATAGAAGAATTCTGGGAAATGTGACAGAAGCATACTTTTGACAATCCTTAACGAAGGCAGAGAAAATTTGAGGGTAACATGATATAAAGTCAATGAATTTCAAAGAGATGGGGAAACATACTTAGAGAAAATTTGGGCTATAATAATTTTTTTAAATCAAAATAACTGTATTCTTGAGCAACTAAGCGTTAAGTGCTATAATAATAAAAAATAGTACTATGGTCTGAATGGTACGAATCCTCCCAAAATTTGTATGTTGAAATCCTAAAGCCCAGTGCAATACTATCAGGAGGTGAGCTTTGGGGGGTGATTAAGTCACATGGGTGGAGCCCTAATGTATGAGATTAATGTACTTATTAAAGAGGCCTGAGGCAACTCCCTTGGCCCTTTCACCATATGAGGATACAGGGAGAGGTCTGCAGGCTGCAACCTGGGAGACCTTCACCAGAAACCAACCATCCAGCCTCCACAATTGTGAGAAATACATTTCTGTTGTTTATAAGCCACCCCAGTCTGTGGTATTTTGTTACAGCAGCCCAAACAGACTAAGACAAATAGCTAAGATTAACTGAGTATTTACAGTGTTCTAGGCACTATGCAAAATGTTCCGCATATTTATCATTAATCTTTACATCCTATGAGATATGTATTATTATTTGCACTTTACAGATGAGAACACAGAGGCTTAGAAAAGTAAAATAATTTGTCCATATTTACACCGCTACTCAGTACTGGGATTTTAACCCAAGCCTCTCTTACTCCAGACAGAACCTATACTTCCACTATCATAATGTACTATAGACATGGTTATATCTCTGACTGGATTTGTGGGGCAGAGATATAACCAATATATTGAAATGTATTGGAATGATGGTAATAATCTCATGTTTATAGATTGAAAGACTTAATTTTGTGAAGAGGGCAGTATTCCCCAAGTTGATCTACAGATTCAATGCATCCTGGTCAAAATCCCAGCTACCTTTTTTTTTGCACAAGTAACAAACTAAAAAATTAGACTTAATCAAAATTAAAATAACTTTTATGCTACAAACAGTATCATCAAGAACTTGAAAAGGCAACCCACAGAATAGAAAAAATTATTGCCAGTCATACAGTTGATAAGGGACTTGTATTTTGAATAGATAAAGAACATTTTAAACTCAGTAATAAAAGTATAAATGACTGAATTTGAAATAAACAAAGGACATTTCTTCAAAGAAGATAGAAAAATGACCAATGAGTACATGAAAAGATGTTGAACTTCATTAGTCATTAGGGAAGTGCAAATGAAAACCACAATGAGATGCTACTGCATACCGCCTAGGATGGCCACATGAAAAAGGTAGATAATGACAACGAGTGGTGAGGATGTGGAGAAAATGGAATCCTTATACACTGCTTGTGGGATTGTAAATGGTGTAGCTGCTTTGGAAAACAATCTGGCAGTTCCTCAGAAGTTAAACATAGAGTTACCATTGACCCAGCAATTCCAGTCCTGGGTTTATATCCAAGAGAATTGAAAACATATGTCTACATAAGAACTTGTACACAAATTTTCATAGCATCATTCAAAATAGCCAAAAAGTAGAAACAATTCAAGTGTCCATCAACTGATGAATAGATAAACAAAATGTTGGTATATCCATACAATGGTATTTTGTTTGGCAATATAAAGGAATGAAGTACTGACACATGCCACAACATGGATAAAGCATGAAAACATTATGTTAAGTGAAAGAATCCATTCACAAAGATGATATATTGCATTTATATAAAAATGTTCAGAATAGGCAAATCTATAGAGATGGAGAGTAGATTAGAGGTGGCCTAGGGGAGGGAGTGGGGGAAGTGCTGGGGAGAAGGGGGAGTGACTGCCAAAGGGAACAGATGTTTTTGAATGTTTTCTTTTTTTAAGTGATGAAAATGTTGTAAAATTGATTATGGTGATGATTGTACAATTCTGTGAACTTACTAATGAATATTGAATTGCACACTTTAAATGGGTAAGTGGTGTGTTATTTGAATTATAGCTCAATAAAGCTGTTGAAAATATTTAACCAAATCATTAACTGTATTAAACAATTATAGTGCATGATTAGTAAATATAACACGTATGGCATAAATAACTATAATCCTCAGGTTTGTGGTTTTTTTTTGGTCATGAGGTAAAAATCATCTTTCCTCAGACATGCTTAAGTTCTAAGCATTGGCATGTGTTAATCATGTAATAGATCAATCCTGTATATTCCTTTAAAGGCACAAATTAAGCCTCAAACCATTGAATCCCAGTCTAGCTTTAGGTGGTGAAAGTAATAATGTATTTAAAGATATGTGTTTATTAATTCATTGAACATAGTGCAAGCCTGTGATGTGGCAAGCATCATGCCAGAATTGGAGAGACGGTGGTGAATAACATATTGTCTCTGCCATAATAATTAATTATGCGTGCACATGTGTGTATGGTGTGTGTGTGCGTGTGCATGAGCCTGCAAGCATGTGAGACAACAGCCCATTTACTCAGAGTAGTCTTTGACCAATTACAGGAGTGGACATTAGGGTGTAGGGCATACCTGAGCAAACTTGCATAGAAATTACAAATTCATTCTGTAAGCAGGCTTATAGTTGGATATTGTCTCACTTCATGTGGAAAAAGAAATCGATCTTAGCAGACAGGGGTGGGAAGGGGTTTACATGAGGGCCCTTTAAATAATAAGCCACAGGCAAAGAGCCCTGTCTGTTTGCATAGCCAGTGGTACCATAAACACGGGGAGGTCCTTATGTTTCTCTTCAAGAGCAAAGTACAGTAGGGTTCTTCCTCCATTTTCTCAAATATGGAATAATGCTTAGCACACAGCAGTGAGTAGAACCAAAACTAAACACCATGCTCAGCTGGAAGACAAGATGAAACAGAACACTCAGGGTAAACCAAGGTCAAAATGAATTTGAATACATGATTTTGACAGTGTGATGCATTCACTAGACTGAGGACGTTTTCTGTCTCCTGTTCATTGAACTCTGCTTTTCCTGGTCCCCTCCTTTTTAAAATATGATTACCCATGGGCCATTTCATTGTAGTCACTAGCAATTCCATCAGAAAGTTGGCAGAAGATAAAAAAGAAAAAGATATAAAATTGTCAGTTTCATTATCAGTTAAATGGTCTGGCAAAAGGCTTTGTATAAGGAGTTGTAACTAGAGCTAAATTTCAGTTCTCTAGTGTCTTGTATAGTTTCATCTTTGTCCCAATATCCAGAGGCGTTCTGAGTATAGACAAAGTGTGCGCCGTATGTGGTTATAATTCCAAAGCAAATGTAATTTTTTCTGTTACCTAATCTGGTGATTATTTCACTTCTCTAGGCCTCAGTCCTAAATCTCTAATATTTTATAATGTAAAGATTATCTGTTATCTGTTATGTATTATCAGAGTAATGCAACCACACACTCACAGAGTACAAGGGTTTATTACGCACATGCCTGGCTCAGTGATTCTGCTGATCTGTACATGACGAGGAATGCTGCACTATTGATAATCTAACATGGTCTTGGCTAGGACACTGGGTATGAGTTGGCTCTGCCCCATGTGTCTCTCATTTCCTAGCAAGCTAGCATGTGCACATCGTTTTGATGATGATGGCAGAGGACAAAAGCACAAGTGGACATATGCGAGTCTGCTTGAACATCACCGTCAAATCATATCATACGGTCGGGCCCAGAGTTAAATGGGAGGGTATTATACGGTAATGTAGCGAAGGGTGTTGTAAGGGGTTTAGGCTGACTACAAAATTAGAGAGAACAGTCCCCACAAGAGACCACCCTCACTTCTGATACCAACTGCAGGTTCAAGGGGTTCCCAAAACCACTGTCGATAGAAGGACTCACGGAACTCACTGAAAGCTATTATACTTATGGTTACGGTTTATTACAGGGGAAAGGTACAGGTTAGAATCAGGCAAGGGGAGAAGCACATAGATGGAGTGTAGAGAAATACTAAATGTGGAGCTTCCATTGTTCTCTCGCCCCGAGTCAGGATGCATTACTTTCCCAGCCTCAACGTGTGACTTTACATATAGATAGGATGTTGCCAACCAAGGAAACTCACCTGAGCATTGGTGTCCAGAATTTTTACTGAGGCTCCATCACACTGGTGTGGCCAGCCCCTACTCTATGACCACTGGGTGTGGTCAGACCCCCCCTCCCCAAATCACATTGTTAGACTATCCATTGTGACTTAAGGCTCCCAGGCAAATAAAAACACTCTAGTCAGGTGTGAGATTACCTCCCAGAAACTGAGGGCAAAAGCCAGACATCATTTTGGACAAGGTAATTTTTTTTTTTTTTTTACTACATAGGAGTCGATACAGAAAGTAGGGAAAAATTGGGACTATTAGTACAATCAGTCTAGCACAGTAGCTCTATTAAAAGTATTCCTTAAATTGGCATAGGATATGAAGAAGTGTTCTTTAAGTTCAGGACTGACTTAAGAACTAACATTAATCATAGACTAATTATAGATGCTGTAAGTAAGCATCCTTCTCTTTACCCCTTGTATCCATTAAGACTAATCATTTCACTTCATAATTTTTTTCCAATGTCACTGAAACGAGTGTAAAGATCATCAACTTTGGCCCTATGATTAAAAACAACAACAAAATAAAACCGCACACAGTTCTATACTATATAGCATCCAATGATGATTACTTAATATAAACATAGTAAGTACTTCATACTTTCCCAAGAACTTTCAAGACAACTATCTCAATTGATTCTCAAAATCACTTTTTTTGGCCATTTGGAGGATAAAGAAATTTCATCATAAAAATTAAAGCAATTCACTTAGGGGTACCCTGCTATAGGGGTACCCTGTTAATTGTAGACTAACAATCTGGGCTCACTGATTCTACCAGTCCTTCTTCCTGACCCCAAATTTTTCTTCCAACCAAATACTATAATTCTATGACTGAATGAATTCCAGGTCCTAAACTCTTGAGTCTTGCTTCACTAAATAAAGTTGAGATTTCTGGCATTCTCTCCTGATTTGTTTGAGCTCTTGACAAGTTCATTTGGGTAGAAGAATGCATGGACTGGCCAAGATCTACAAATGTTTCACACAGCCAAGTTAAATGCTGTTTGTGTATAAACAGAAACATTTTTCTGAAATGTAACTTATTGTTTTCAGTAAAATATTTTTTAAATTTGTAAACATTTCCAATGCTTGACAGAATTGCTGTTGGATAGTCCCCTGAAAGCTATAGCATTTGAAAATATTTAATATTTAGGACTCAAGCTGTTTACATTCAAAGAGTGATACATTGCTAAGGGAAGATACAAGAAAATGGAAAAGCACTAAATGGAATCTGATATAGCTGTCATGCTGTTCATGAATTGTTCGCAACCAGAATTAATAGATAACTGTGCCTTAGTCACCAATATATTTCCAATGCCTGATACAATGCCTGGCATGTTGTATGTGCTCAATAAATATATGAATGAATGAATGAATGAATGAATGAATGAATGAATACCAAAACAGGTTTCCCTATTACAACAGTTGCTTGATATATGGTAGTACTCTCCAGACATCATTGTTTTCCTTTTTTGAAAACAAGTACACTTCTTTTGAGAATTAGGAATTTGTTTTAAAACAAGAGAACAGTTGAGAACTGAGTTGGAGCCCACTCTAACATGGCTCATGATACTAGCACTAGAGTGCTACATCAGTTAAGATGTATTTGGTTACTTGCAACTGAGATTTGAGAAAACTCAAATTTAATTTGCTTAAATAATAAGGAAATGTATTAGCTTACATAGCTAAAACATCCAACCGTGGGTCAGACCTCAGATACCAATTGGATTAAGGTCTTACTTGTTTCTCTCAGCTCTGACCTATTTCATGTGTTGGCTTTGTCCTCAGGATGGCTTCTATTTTGGTTGGAAAATGGCTACCAGAAAATCTTAGGGCTGTTTTCTTTTTTGTTCCTATCCAAAGAGTATGTCTACTCTCAGCTATGAACAAAAGTATTAACTTTATTTGGATCAATTTAGGCTACACTCTCCACTTGGTGAGCCCCTATCCAAACAATTCTTGAGGTCAAAGGGATGTCATGAATGGTTCAGGTCCTGGGTTAAGTGCCCATCCCTGAACCAAGCACTGCGGCAAGACAGGTTGTTACATTACTGATGTGCATCAGGCTTATCCGGCCAAGGGGTCACCCCTGATTTGGGAGTAAAATAAGTTGCTTGGATCTGCAGTTTGATGTATTTGTAATTTCTAGAATGTTCTCTGTCATTACCTCTGCAAACATTTTAAAGCCCCATTTTTTTTCTCTCTTCTTCTGGGATTCCAACTACACATATGTAAGACTATTTGATATTATCCTACACCTTTTGGATGTTCTGTTCTATTTGTTTTCTACTTTTTCTCTTTGTATGTCGGTTTGGATGACTTGATATTTTTTTCTCGGCTGTGTTGAGTACACCAATGAATCCATCAAAAGAATTATTCATCTCTGAATATCATGGGATTTTTCCCCCTGTGTTTTCTTTTTACTCTTATAACATTCATCTCTCTACTGAAATTTCCCATTTGTTCATGTATGTTGTTCATTTTTTTTCACTAGTTAGTTTGAAGTCCTTATATAATATCTTTGACATCTGGCTCATCTCTGAGTCCATTTCTGTTGACTACTTTATCTCTTAACAATGGATTTTTGTTTGTTTCTTGTCTGTGTCTCATGGTTTTCTAATGAATGTTGAACATTGTATTTAGAACAGCACTATTTTCTGGTAAGTAGTATCCACACGTGGCAACGATCACACTTCTTCTTCTGTCAGGTTGTTATAAGGGGGGCGGGGTGGTTGGAACATTCTAGGAGTTGAGTTGGACTGGGGCTTTGTTGTTGCTATAGTTATCGTCATTATGTTACAGACTTCAGATTCCTTTAGCAGGAAGGTGCTGTTTCCTCGTGCTTAGTCTGGGGGTTGGGGTGCCAGAGGATTTTCCTCAGTGTTCCTGCTTCCCCTGTGGCTTTCAATTGTCTCTACATTCTTATGTCACAGAGAGGCTCTAGCTACACTCAGCATTAGACTGGGGCTTCAGATGGATATTCTCTGTTGTCCTGGTTCACTCTCAATCTTAGGCAGACCCTGTGTGCCAGGGCCTTAGGAGTTGGGTCTTTTTCAGTCTCTTCACCCTGTGGCAGCCAACTCAGCTTTTTATCTATGGTTTATCTTGGCAAGAGTTTCCTGCTCCTGCCTTAGCAGTAGTGAACCTCAGCTTGCTATCAGCATACAATCCAGGATCCAAGGGGGGTTCCTGCCTCTCCCCGAAGTACAGAGGTCTTTTCCTCTACATTTCCCCCATCCACAAGATATCTTTACCTGTGCCCTAGTGGCCAGAGATTTGCTTTACCTTCTCCAATGGATTAGGGTAGAAGAGTTGGAAGGAAAAGGGTGAGGTGAGGCTCCTACCAGCTGCCAATTATTTCCTTTAGGCCTGCACCATTGAAGGATTCTCTATTGTCTCCTGCTCTTCCCCTAACCTTTCATCTGAGCACCACTAAGCTTGTGGGAAAAACTTATGAGTGTAATCTCCCCTTGTGTCTGAGACTCCCATGCTAGCCTACAGTTGTCCTTTAACAATTTGTTAAAATTATTGCTGAGGTTTTTCCTTAATAATGGTCTAAACTCTTTGTCTTATTTCTCTTTGGAACTCAGGTTCCTTGTTTCTCAACATCAATTGTCTGATGTACTTAAGAAATTTTATGATTTTGTAGATTGTCTGGCTTTTTTCTCATTGTAAGTGTGGGAGCCAAGTTCTTTGCAGTTTTCTACATCCTAAGCAGAAGTAGAAGTCACACCTAAACTGAGAGGCTGGGCAATTTGGAAAGTCTTACTAAGGTTGGAGAAGGGGGAATAAATACTAGGTAAGTAACCCACAGTGACCATTCCAGGTACAAAATATAATCAATAAATACAATTCTGGTAAGTGGTTTTGTAAAGGAAAAGTTTGACTTTGTTTAGGCACTATATAGGTTAATATAGACTGGGTAATGCTGCAGTTATAAACAACTGTAAGTTTTAATGAGTTAGCATAATGGAAGTTTATTTTTTACTCAAGCTACATATCCAGTGGAGATTGTCAAGGCAGTGGAGAGTTTGGGGCTCTGATCATTGTAGGAACTCAAGAGACCTGGACTGATGACGGCTCCATTTTGACACAGGCTTCAGTGTTAACTACAACAGTGGCAAGGGAACAGGGTGAAACATGTAGTGATTTTCAAACGTGACTTTCATTGGCTAGAGCAATTTAGTTGAGCACAGCTAATGTCAAAGAAGGTGGAGAAGAGCAGAACTTTCTGTTTGGGAAGAGAAAAGCCCTAGAAATATTTGGTGAACAACAACAACAGAAATATTTGGTAATGAATACCATGGGGAGGTAGCCTTGCATTGCCAACCAACAAAAGAAAGACGTATGTAGTTAACTGGTTGACGCAAGTTGAGCAGAATTAAATCCAAAGAAATCACAGATTAATTTTAAATTAGAACTGCAAGTAGATAGAAAGTCAGAATTTTAGCCTTTATATAAGTTTTTATTGGGCTGTGGAAATCTGCTTAATATTGACAAACTGATTATTGATTGTCAGAATAAATTTGAAGGCTATGATGGGCCCTGTCAGTTCAAATCCATTAAGACTCTAGCTTCTCTACCAATTCGGCTCATTTTCCCAATTTTTAAATTTTGGTTGTTGATACCACTCTTCTCCCAGTTTTCCAAGCTAGAAACCATAGCACAATTTTTATGTAACTAATATGTCCTGCTTTACCAGCTTGAGGGCACAATATGAGGTCATATGCCTTTTAATATTAAAATTAAAGGTCTTAATGCTTCTGTCCTGCTTATTGAGAGGTCTGTCTTCCTCTCTGGAGTCCTCTTCCTCAGAGAATTCCCATGATCTCAAGAATGCTTATCTCGTGTAAGGGGTCAGTCCTAATTACTACACACCTCTGGGAGAGAACATTAGGAAATGTACTCAGACCTTGAGAAATGTCATTGCCTTCAGCCATTGTTTCAATCATGGTCACACAAGAGATTATATTACTTTCTTACTGCTGCTATGATAAATTACCACAAACTTGATGGCTTGTGCGATACAAATTTATTATCTTACAGCTCAGAACTCTGACATTGGTCTCACTGAACTAAAATCAAAAGTACTAGAAGAGCTACATTCCTTTCGGGAGGCTGTAGAGGAATATCTGTTTCCTTGCCTTTTCCAGTTTTCTAGAGGCCTCCCACATTCCTTGGTTCATGCCCCATCTCTCCATCTTCAAATCAGCAATGTAGCAAATATCTGACCTCACTTCCATCCTCACTTCTCTTTCTCTGCTCATAGCTGGGATAAGTTATCAGCTTTAAAGTACTCATATAATCAGTTTGGGCTCATCTGGATAATCCAGGCTAATCTCCCTATGTAAAAGTCCTTAATTTAATCAAATCTGCAAAATTCTTTTGCCATGTAAGGTAATATAATCACAGGTGTTAGAGATTAGGATGTGGTCATCTCTCAGAGGCCTTTATGCTTTTTTTTTTTTTTTTTTTTTTTTTTTTAGTTTCAGGTGCACAAAACAATGCAATAGCCAGACATTTCACCTCCCACAAAGTGACAGCCATCCTCCCCCAATCTACTGCCCCCCTGACATTGTACATACCTATTACAATTCCATTGACTCTATTCCCCATGCTGACTTCTATACCAGGGGCCTTTATTCTGTCTGCCACAGTGAGCATCTCTGTTGAGGCCACATGATGTAGGTGGTCTGGCTACCCCATTGCAGCCACTTTCCTCAATGCCACAGTGACAGGATGTTAGTGACTGGAAAAGTTTCCAGTTTCAGCTACCTTCTAGAATCCCTCATTTCTTGACCTTTTTGGTAATCCCCTTTTCCTCCTGATTAAGGAGAAGTCCCTATCAGTCCTCGTCCCATTCCTACATCCAATGACATGTCATTCATAGGAAAAACTCATATTCTTACATTGCATTTTTTCCGTTGTTAAAGGTAAATTACATAATGTTACTCCACTGTTAAAATACTTCAGTGCCTTCCCAATGCACTGTCTCAGAGCTGCACAGGCCCTGCTCAATCTAGCCTCTGCATACCTGTCATACCAGTTGTTTCCTTGCTTACTGCATTACAATCACACTGAATTTTTTTTGGCTTCTCAGATGCACCAAGCTTTTTCTGCCACACGATCTTCACACATTATTCCCTTTCTTGAGAATGCTCTTATTCACACATTTCATCTGGGTAACTCAGGTCTCAGTTTGTATGTCACTTCTTCAGCAACACTTTCCCTATGTTGTCAATCTAAATTATGTCCTTCCTATTATTCTTTTCCATAGCATTTTGTTATTTTCTTTTATTACAGCTATCAACATTTATTTATTTATTTACTGAGTTACTTATTTAGTGTACTGTTGGTTTTCTTCAAAGGACTCTAAATTCTATGACAGCAAGAATCACATACCCAGCACTTGGCATAGCCTAGCTCATATGGGTATGCAAATATTTGTTGGATGAATAAATTCCCATTGCCACAAATGCAGATTTTAACTCTATCCAATAAAATTATAAACTTCTTCACATCAGAGATTAAAGTTTGATCTTCCACCGCCAGTAGGCAGTGTCTTGGATGCAGTAAGTAGGTGTTCCATAAATATTTATTCAATTAATCTTGGCTTACTAACCTAGTCTCTGCTTTCCTTCTCTTCTAATTCACATAGCAAAAATTTCTAAAATATTGCTTCCATCATCTTAATCCTCAGCTAAAAAATCTACCCATTATTACCTAGTTAATCAAATTCTACTTTATTCTTTCTCCTAACACTCAAGTAAAGGTATGTAGTGTTTTATAATCCTCACAATTCAATACTTTCCCGCTTTCTCAAATGATTTTTAATTGTTTCAGATGTGTGAATGCAATTTGGTTAAAACTGCCGTCAATAACATACTCTATGTCTTATGTTTTGGCTTCCCTTTTTGTTAAACAAATGGGTGCTCAATGTCAAAGGAAGAAACCATCATTCAAAAAATGAAATAAAAAGCGATTTTTATTCTTTTCTATGTGTCGAAGCACTATGCTTGTTTGACACAGTCTCTTTGCTGATCTTATATAGTATTTTGTGAAAGGTGGAGTTCAGGGATTGGCTGACTTTCAAAGGTGGGACTGGGTTGACATCAGCTGTAGAAGCCTGATTATTTTGGTGGAGAGACTGTTGACAGTTGGCTGATTTTCAGAAATGTGTTCACTCGAGTAAGCCTTTTGCTGTTTGGGTAACTGAAAAGTGGCCTCCAAATGTCACTGATTGGCTGGTTTTTTAGAGGCTTGTTCACAGAGTTGAGTAGCCATTGATATATTAATTGACTTTAAAATAACTTCTCGTTAGTTGTTACCATAACTACATAATAGTTTTTTCCTAAGAATATAGGACTGGTAATACTTTCTTCAAGACACATCCACGAATTGATGAACATGATCAACTTTTTCAGTTGCAAAAAGAGATTTATTGGAGGTTTATAGTACTAAAGCTAGAGCAGCTCTACCCTAATGTTTGATCACTTGGAGGGGAGTCACATCATTCTTTTTCTGTTCCCCAAGGTATCTCTCATCTTCACTGTAACCAAGCCAGGGTGATCTGGGTGAGTAGTCATATGTAGATTTGATATGAAATGTCCTTTTGGGGTAACCAAATGGTATTAATAGGGATAGGTTAGAAGTTCCTTACAGAGTCACAACTCATTGTTGATAATGTCATGTAGATTTTTAGGATTGTTGTCACATTTGGGAAAATCTCAAATAAGGCTATTTAATATATGACTTTAAATGGTTTAGGGCACATCAGTTTTCTTTAAACTGATGACACTTTAAATAGTTTGTTGTCGATATCCTCATTAAATTCTGACAAAAAAAAGAACTTCCTTTAATTGGCTAAGCAGTGATAAATACTAAATCTTTAATTAAACATTTACACATACAATAATTGGAAGAATTCCCCATAGATTAGCTTCAGGCTCCCTACTGTTTCAACTTCACTTCTCCTTCATTATATTTTTTGATACTAGAACACAAGACACATTCAAATCGCTATAAAATGTCTGGCCCTGCACCTTCGTTTTACAGTGCTAGGTATGTCGGCACAATGAGTGGTCAGAGTATTCTTGGATGACACTCCTACACTGGGACAGCTGGCAATGTCTTAACTATACATGGAAGTGACTGTGAATTACAAAAATACATCCCATTAAATTCATACAAATGTATTCTAACTCAACTTCTCTTCAGCTAAATTTTTTAAATGCCTGCTAACCGCTCCAACACCACTAGACAAGGGGAAGAGTGATGGGGAAATCAGTGAGCAAAAAATTAACAGTCTAAAGACTGCAGTTAAAATTTTTTTTTTTAAGGGGGGACTACTATACACTCCTTTTTATTTTATTTTATTGGGGAAGGGGACTTTATTGGGGAACAGTGTGTACTTCCAGGACTTTTTTCCAAGTCAAGTTGTTGTCCTTTTAATCTTAGTTGTGGAGGGTGCAGCTCAGCTCCAGGTCCAGTTGCCGTTTCTAGTTGCAGGGGGCACAGCCCACCATCCCTTGCAAGACTCGAGGAGTTGAACCAGCAACCTTGTGGTTGAGAGCCCACTGGCCCATGTGGGAATCAAACCGGCAGCCTTCGGAGTTAGGAGCATGGAGCTCTAACCACCTGAGCCACAGGGCCGGCCCTAAAATTTTTACTTTTACAAATTTTACAAGGGCATATGACTGTGTGAACATATTTCCAGAACCTCTTCCAGGACCTTGGAAAGGGCTAGTGCAAATGAAGTTCCCTGAAGCTGTAGTTTTCTTAGCTTTACAGTAGATCTGCTTCAAGGTTTGGAGCTATTTTATTTATAGAGTAAATTGTCAATTTTCACAGTCAGCTCTATATAGGGTCAGTGGATAAATTAATTACAGCTTCATTTGAGGCAATTTTTCCAGCAAATCTTTGCTTTGTGTCAAAGGGACTGGCTCCCTGCTATTTGTTTCAACTAGGAATAGTCATGACCATTTCATACTCTTAACAAGTATTGAGGACTCTAAAAAGCTTTTATGTGGTTTATGTCTATCAACATTTACTGTATTAAGAGTCAAATCAAACACGCAAAATATTTTTTATTAATTCATTTAAAAACGATAATAAATCTGTTATATGTTAACATAAATAACATTTTTAAATGAAAAATAACTATTTTCCAAAACAAAAATAATTTAGTGAGAAGAGTGGCATTATTTTACATTTCTGCAAATCTCTTTAACATCTGGACTAATAGAAGATTCTTGTATCTGCTTCTGCATTCAACCTGTTGCACAGGACATGTAGTCTCTGGAAAACTCCACTGTACTTTCATGAGAATGAAAAAGGCATATAAAGTCTTAGTATGAAATAATTTTGACCCTGTGGACCCTCAGCCACACTTTGAGAACTGCTGATTTAGACATCACTATACAGTACTCCCCCTTATCCACACAGAATATGTTCCAAAATCCCACAGGAAGCCTGAAACCACGGATTGTGCCAAACCCTATATATATTATGTTTTTTCCAATACATATATACTAATGATAAAGTTCAATTTATAAATCAGGCACAGTAAGAAATTAACAACAACAATAATAAAATAGAACAATTGTAACAATATACTATAATAAAAGTTATGTTAACATGGTCACTCATTTCAGAAGATTCCCTTGCTAAAGTCTTTGTATAAGCTCAGTGCTTTCTGGTACAACATGTTACCATCAATTGGAACAGAATGTTTTCTGTTCATGTCTTCCACCCACAAATTTAATGCCTTTTTCATCTTTACTAAGCACTGGTCCCACACTGTGGCCCTAAGTTTTGCAGTTTGAGGTGCAGCAGCAAAACTAACAAATTTATTTTTCCTTTTTCACAATTTCACGGATAGAAGGATCACTCTTACCATAGGTCTTAGCAACCTCAAAATATGACTTTTTTCCCTTTCCTTATTGAATCAAGAGCTTTTACCTTTTCATTTAAAGGAAGCACTTTATGGCTTCTCTTTAGCATATCTGGATTTCCAGCATCACTACTCCTGAGCTTTGGGGCCATTAAGTAAAAAAGGTGGTTACTTGAACACGAGCACTGTGATACGGTGACAGTGGATCTGATAACCCAGAGGACAGCTAAGTGACTAATGGGCGGGGAATGGATATGCAGGATGAAGGGATGATTCATGCCTTGGGCGGGATGGAGCATGATGGAGTGAGGTTTCATCACGCTACCCAGAGGCATGCAGTTTAAAACTTATGCTTATTGAATTGTTTATTTCTGGAATTTTCCATTTAATATTATCAGATCACGGCTGACCGCAGGTAAATGAAACCACTGAAATCACAGACAACAAAATCCCCGATAAGTGGGGACTACTATATCTGCTTTCTGGTTGCCTAAGGCTCCCAAAATATGCTCTATTTCTGTACTTATATAATTAACCCCACCTCCTAGAGTCAAATGTTAATTATTATTATGCTTTTTAGCATCCATGGAAAACTTTAGAAACAATTTTTAATGAATAAGAAGTCTTAGAGAAGTTTCACTGACAAGGGAGAGTTAGCTCTTTCATTGTATGTTCTCTGATAACAAGGCTTTCTTCTTTTAGGAATATAATGACTAGGGCAGATGGTAGACGGAGATCAAAAACAACATTGGGTGTCTTATACGCTACAACACAATCTAATTATTTGCCAAGTCGTTCCTGTGTGCTAGACCTGTGCTAAGTGCTTTATTATCTCATTTAATTCTCACAATAACCCTGACCTTGTTACCATTTTACAGATGAGGAAACTGATATAGAGGTTAATGCCCAATGTTACATGGGACTTGGCCAGGAATGGAACTGTAGGGACCGAGTCCCAGAGAGCAGTTTCCAGGCTCTCGGCCTCACGTGAAAAGGTGCTGACTTGGTTATTAGATGGCCATCAGGTGACCATCAGCTGTAACTGGTTAGCCATTAGCCACTAATATAACTGCCATTGCTACGCCGGCAAGGAGGTTGGTGGGTTGGCAGAGAAGCGGATGGCGGATTGTGTGGATCCTGCTTCCTGTATCTCCAACCCAGCCACCAGCAAGAATATAGTGGTATGAACCCCCTACCCATGGCTCCTTTGGTGTTCCTTTTTGGCCTCACCATATTCTGTGTCCACCCGCCCAGAGCAGAGACCCTGCATTACAGGAACCTAGAAAATCTGTCTCTGGAGCAGAGTCCATTATGCTGATAAAGTATAACCGTGGGAGATGAAACAAGATTAGAGACAGTAGAGGGGAAAGTTAGTAAAGCAAAATGCCTCAGGGTCAAGACAGCTAAGACAGGATGCACTGTATTATTTTCCACCAGCGGCTTCCTTTCTGCTTTATTTTTTTACACTGCTCCTCTTCTCATATTTAAGACATTCATTGCTGGTGGCTTCACTGCTCATGACTGAGGCTGAGGCTGAAATTAAGACGCTAAAAAAAACTTGATGAAAAGGAGCTCGGCAAACCCAAGGTAACCACGGTGACCGTGGCGTGGCAAGAACCTTGCGCAGGCGCGTTACAACCCAGGCCCGCCTGCCAGTCCCATTTCTCAGCCTCGGGCTCCACCAGCTCGTGGGGAGTACGGGTGTGAGCCGGGGCCGGGGTGGGGGCCGGAGGGAAACCGGAGCCCGCGCCTGCGCAGTCGGCGGGGCGCTGGTGTGATCAAGCTCACGTAGCGAGGACTGCAGTCGCCTCCTACCCAGCGTTGCCGTAGCGGCCTAGAGGTTATAAAAGGGCTAACTGGCTCCCTCTGCTGCCCAGTTGCGCCGCCAGCGGGCTGAGGGAAGGGAGTAGGTAACCCGCCGGTGTGCTGGCAACCGAAGACTGAAGAGCGCGCTCCCGTTCCATTTCCCAGGTGAGACGCTCCCCCGACCTTGGGGACTGAGGCTGAGGCCCTTGGGCAGCCGTGGTCCTTCCCAGATGGCTCTGGTGGTCCGGTACCGGCCCCCTCTGGTGGGATGGCTTGGGGGCAGGGGTTCTCCAGTTTACCCCCGGAGCCTCAGTATTTTCTTTGGACGCTCAGCCCCTTGCCCTGCGCCGCGTGTCCCCTGGCTGCCCCAGAGGCCCCTCTGCCCTTCTCGTACTACCGTTCTCACCTCCTCCCTGGTGGGCGCCCCCGGCCGTTTGGGCTGCGGCAGCCTCTGTCCCCGCCCCGGGGACCAGCACTTTCTTGAATATTCCTTCCCAGGGTGGAATCACCCTGTTGATTTTTCCGAACTCCACTCATACCTGGTCCTCCCTGCAAAGCTGATGGGAAAACGAGTTCGGAGTGAGGGTTTTTGTCCTCCACGGCAGCAGATGGTTAGAATGTGGCAACGGAGAGGGATTTTAAAGCTCAATTGAAACTTTCCAGGCATTTTTACCCAGTCGAAAAGTCGTCGGGTCTGGGAAGTGGACCTACCCAAAGAAGTTCAGGCTGAACTCATCTGTTGCGCGCAGCGGTGCTTCTTGAGCAGCTAGAAGTGGCTGCGGGCGGCGAGTTTCGGGGCTGTTTGGTTGAGGAAGTCGGCTGTCAGATCACCCAGTCAGTCACCGGGCAAGTTAGTCTTCTTCCTTCCTTCTTCCACGAAAATTTTTTAAAGGCACATGAGCTTCTCCCTCTCCCCGCTTTCTCTCAGCAGAGTTTGCTGCTTTTAAAGTCTCCATCAGTAAAACGAATTCCATGGTTGTGTGAGAATTTTGAGTTGGAGTACATGAATGGTTCTCAGATCTGGGTTTTAAGGGGAAAGAAGAATGGTGCCATAAATATGAGACGATTTTCCTAAATAATTGAGTGTATTAAATACAATTCACTAAACATCTTACGCGTTCCAGAGAGAGTGGAGAAGACTCTTGAAAGTTTTGCACTGTTTGCTTTAAGGAAGGGATGGAAAAGAAGCTAGATCTCCTTTTAGGAATTGATCTGAAAGGCCAAAGAGGCTTGTCAATTTCAATTTAACTGTTTCTGGTTTCTCGAGAGCCGTGGCTCTTGGACTTTCCCTTGGAATGCACTCTAAAGGGATGAAGTAGCCACTACGTGAGTGGGGGAGGGGAAAAGACGTGGCAGCACTGTTCTTTCATCAACTTTTTTGCTCATTTTTTTTTTTTTGAAAGGTTCTGGGCAGAAACGTATTTCCACTTTTAGGTTTAGACGTAGCTTATGAATGAGGCTAGTCTTTTCCTAAAATAATCAAAGGAAATATTCAGTCCGCATAGCAGGAGCACTGGAATTTAATTTATAAAGCATTTCAAAGGGATTTTTCTGATCTAGTTTCTATGGAGAAAATGGATACCTTAAGCAGAAAATACGCAAGAATCTGAAAGTGAACAACCATAAATACGTTTGGCCTTGATTTGAAATTTAAATAGACATTCCGTGATTTTTTTCCTTTTAACTTTGCTTTTAGCCTGTGAGTTTAATTTCAGAATCTTAACTATTAGATTCAAATTTTACCTTTTGCTGTGGGACGCATAGGTTTTATCACTTACCTTTAAAAATTATGTCATATTTTATTTTGGAACATCATGCCTTAAGTCCTGCTTATTTTAGATTGCTGATGGCAAATGCTTCTTATAGATTTAACATAGACTAACTAGGAAAAAGACTACTTTGTCTTTTTGTATATGGATAATACTGTTTCCTTTGACATCTTAAAATGAGTTTTATTTTTGAAGTACTGAAAGGCAGGGCTTTGGTAAGCAGATAATTACATTGGCCATTTTGTGTGTTGGTAACTAAGGTAGTAAAATAGGTGAAAAAATTGTTTACAACTTTTAATTATTGCAGAAAAATTTAGACAGTGCAAAAGGCTATTGAAAAAAGAAAGCTTCTATCACTAGGTAGTCTCGGTTGTTGCAGGTGAATTTTGGCTTTTTAGTAAGGAGATGTTAACCTTTTCTAAGGAGAGTTAACCTTTTCTAATCCTGCAGAGTGGGTTGTATGCTGACAAGCAGTATCTTTCATAGGGCAGTTAAGTTCAAACTCCTGCTTTTATTCCAGGGTTGCAGCAAGAGTTATTCCAGGGATGCAGCCATTAAGCTTGTGAGCCTTCCTTTCTGTGTACGGAAAGCCTTATTTTACTTAGCAATTAATAATTAACTGGGATATAATTACTGCTGTTAGATTTGAAGAGTCTACTCTGAAAAAAAAGAGGCAGTTCTCTTCTCAACCTCTTTTGAGGTCATGAAATCCATTGAGAATCTGATAGGTGTAGAACCTGGGTCAGAAAATGTAAGTACATACACACATCTGCAAGGAATTCTATGTACCATTTACAGATACTCTTCCCCTCTCTCTAAGCACATCTATAAACTTTAATATAAGAACTAAAAAAAAAAAAGATAGAAAGTTAATCTTTAAGGATAGCTAGGTATCTATCTTGAGGCGGTATCTATCTATTCTTGAATATTTCTGAAAATTGAGTTGGGCTTGTAAGTCTGACTGCACTTGAGTATACAGATGATCCTAATAAACTTTGCTAAAAGGGTTTTAACAAAAGTTAATAGGTTGGAAGGAGAACTGTTGAATTGCTGAATTGTCTACACAGTCATATGTCATATTGGCCTTCTCCCCCTCACCTTGTCCCTCACCTATATTATAACATGTCTTTGGTTCTACACTGAAAGTGGAAAATGCTTGAAGATAAACAAAACTAAATTGCACAGGCCCTCGGTATTAAGCTTTATTGCTCTTCTTATAGTGAGATCTTGAATCTTATAATTAAGTCATAATGGGGTGTGTGTATATGTGTGTAGGAATATATGAGACAAGCCAAATGATGTGTGTATGTATATTTGTAAAACTAGTTAAAGCTTTATTTCTGTTTCTACTCAATTAAATTTATTTGTATAATTTGAAGCTATCCTCTCATTAGTTTTCCATTAGCCAAATATTGTGCCTTAATAAAACCCAGTGAAACTCAAAGACTTTATTAAGGTTACTCTAGCGTTTTTTGAACTTAATATAATGAGAAACACTCCTTTTCCTGATACTATGGTGAACGACCAGTATGGCTATTAGTATATTTGGTTGGGCACTGGCAAAAAATACAGTATATAGAGAGAGATTCATGCTTCTAACATAGTTGTCATCAGTGAAAGAGTACTATTTTGCACTTCTTTCTCTTCCTGCTTAATGTCTCATAAATGTGTCCATGCTCTGGTGGTTTACATATTTGTAATTTAAATAGTAATATAACATATGAAATTGATGTACTCAGCCTTTCTCTCTTGTTGGACATTTGAGCTGCTTCTCCATTACAAGTAGTGCAAAGAGAAGGCTGTAATTTAGTGGTTTATTTTGTCCACCTGTACAGCTACAGTAAACTTGGACCAGTTTTCTATCCGCATTTTGTTTTAGGAAAAGAAGCACATGGCAATAAAATCTTATATCAGGAATTTTTTCTTCCCCCTAAAAGAATTTTCTAGGGGGATTGGACTGGGCTCTAAAAAGATTTTTAATCTACTTGATAACAGCTACTTTATAATTTAAAAAGTGTTGTTTTATATATTATATAATTCGATCCTTAAAATAATTTTGTGAGGTAGTTTTGTATCATTCCTATCTTACAAAGGTAGAGTTAATAGGTTGGGGCTCAGAGAAGGCAAGTAATTTGTCAGAGAATACAGCAGGTGGCAGAATTAGGACTTGGACCCAGGTTGTCTGTTTTCTGATTTATGTTTCGTCCTTGATGATTGGTCAGACTGACTCTGAGGTAATGGAAGGAAAAAATCAATTTAATAGCATATTAACAATGTAGTAGACATGTTTTCAACATCTAGAGTTGAAATGAAATAGGGTTCCTGGTTGGTAGTAATTAACTTCGTTCCACTCAATTAAATTTTAGAAGCATTTATAATGTACCCAGTAGACTATGGGAGAATCAAAAGACTGATAAGAAATGTTTCATAGGAGAAATCAGACATGAAAGTTACGTGGTATGCAAGCATGTTACTAACATTTTACTTGATATTAAATCTGAGTAAATAAGTGCTGAATGAAAACCCGTATCTAGATTCACATCCTCTGCAACCATGAATTCATTTTCCTCTATTCTAGTATATGTGGCTTTATTCTGCATATGTTCTCTTCAGCTTGATGACTTTGGATCTGGCATTAGGAAAAAAGAAGGAAATAAAGATTAGAAAGAGAAGAGGGAGAGGTGTTCTTTTTCTGTTTTTTAAAGCAAGAGGTTTATTTTATAAAGTGTCTTTGAGACATAATCATCTATGTAAAAATTCATATAATCTACAAAAGTAAGCTGCTAGAATAAGTGAGTTTAGCAAGGTTGCAGGATACAAGATCAAAGACAGAAATAAATTATATTTTACATACTAGCAGTGGAAAATCGCAAATTGAAGTTTACAAAACAGTGCTATAGCATCAAAAATTTTGCAGTCCTTAGGGATACATTTGACCGAAAAAAATTGCATTACCTTTTACAGTAAAACTGCCAACCCTTGAGGAGAGAAATTAACAAAGGCCTAAATAACTGAAGGCGTTCCCCTGGTGATCATTGAGTATTTATTAAGCATCTGTTATTATGTACTGGACATTGTGCTGGAAGAACCATAATAATTTCATTTTTGAAATAACATAGTTACATTAATTTATGTTTAATTATTTTATTTGAGAGCACTTACTAAATATTGGTTAACTGGTTTTAAGTAGGCTCAAGACTTGTCTTCCATTCTAATTGTCAACTGGATTTGCATATGTAATTCCTTCAAAAAATGCTCAGTAAGTGTTTATTTTAGTGTTTCTAAAACCTAGTTGTTGAATTTAGTACCTCAGTGCATTAATTACTGTGTCCATAGGGGCTTTAGTTTTGCCTCCCTATTCCAATAATCTCCCTTTTTTAAATCCAGGTATATCATATTCATAAGTTACATGAAAACATTCTCAAGTTTATATGCTCAAATTTACCAATTTTTAACCTAAAGATATTTTGAGAATAGATCTCAATTTACAATGTTTGAATAACAAATTTTAAATAGTGATGTTATTTGAAAACAGTGAACAGTGATCATAGCTACCAAGTGATAGTGTTTTATAAGTAAATAAAAAACCAATGTACGACATACTTATGATCATTAATAAAGTAATTGATATATTTTAATAACTTTATTGAGGTATAATGACAATTAATTGCACATATTTACAGTGTACAATTGATGTTTTGACAAAAGTATGTACCCACGAAATTGTCAACACATGCAAGATAGGGAACATACCCGTCTTGTGATCCTCAAGAATTTCCTCATGATTCTGTAATCCCTCCCTCCTGCATTTTTTCTCATCATTTTTTTTTTTTGACACTTAAGATTAGTTTGTATTTTCTAGAATTTTCTATAAATGAAATCATACAGTATTCTCTTTTTGTGGGGTGGAGGGATTCTGGCTTCTTATACTCAGCATAATTATTTTGAAATTCATCCATGTTGTTATGTGTTCCTTTTCATTGCTGAGTAGTATTACACTGTATGGATATACCACAATTATTTTTTGTCCATTTACCAGCTGATGGACATTTGAGTTGTTTCCAGCTTTTAGCTGTTGATAAATACAGTTGCTGTGAGCATTCATGTATAAGTCTTTGGAGGGATATATACTTTCTTTTCTCCTGCATAAATATCTAGAAGAATAGCTACATCATATCTGATAGGGAAATATTTTTTTCCTAGTCTGTGGCTTGTCTTCATTTTTTCAAAGAGCTGGAACTATCTATTCGTGGACAGTATGTCTGTGAAGAAAATTCAAAAGATTGTTCAAAAAAGCTCTAGATCTAATAGGTGAATTTAGCTAGGTTGAAGGAATCAATATACAATGATCGTATTTCTTTATACTAGCAATGAATAACTGGAAATTAAAAATTTAAAGTCTCATCTCAATAGCACCAAAACCCTTGAAATACTTAAGTATTAACTTTACAATATATGTCCAAGATTTGTATACTGAACATATAAAACACCCATGAATGAAACCAAAGAAGAACTCCAAAAATGGAGAGATGGGTCATATTCCTGGATTGGAAGACTTAATATTGTTAAAATATCCATTCTTCCCCAGCTGACCTATAGATTCAATACAATTCCAGTCCAAATCCCAGTTGAATCTAAAATTGATATAAAAAAAGGAACTAGAAAAGGCAAAACAATTTTGAAAAAGAAGAACAAAGTTGGAAAACTCACCCTGCCTGATTTTTCACTTGCTATATTATATAGCTGCAATACACAAGACGGTGTGGTAGTGGAGAAAAGATAGACGTACAGATCAATGGACCAAAGTAGAGGATGAACAATTTGTTTTTGACAAAGGTATAAAGGCAATTCAGTAGAGAAAGGATAGTCTGGAATAGTTGGATATTCATATCCAAAACATCTCTGTTTTATTTGGGCACCTAGTATCCCTTGTTGGACACTGGAGAGCCTAAGAATTTATTGGGCACCAGTGGATATGAAATATGAAATGAAGTTTACTCACACTGAACTGCAAAAGGATTCCTCAAGGACAAGGGCTTAGGTTTAGTCCAGAATGAAGCAAGAGTGAAGCAGGGTGGTTGGTTTTAGTTTTTATTGTGGCTACAAGGAGGGACCTGTGTGATAGTTCCCATATGTGAGATTTACATGGTTTTAACTTCCCACTATCACCAAGGTAGTGAATGGCTGGGCTTTCTTACTGCTTTAATCAGATGTGGGGCAAAGAGGAAGGGCAGCAGCGCTTCGGAGAAGTTGGCACCCAAACATCAAAATAGAATCTTTTCCTTTATTACAGGCTCAATGCAAAAAATACCTCACACTTTATGCAAAAACTAGTTCAAAATGGTTTGTAGACCTTGAGGTAAGACCTGAAGCTATAAAATATCTGGAAGAAAATATAAGACAAAATTTCTTTGACCTCGGGTCAGGCAAAACTTTCTTACATAGGACACCAAAAGCATGATCTATAAACGAACAAGTTGATAAATTCACTTCATCAAAATTAAGAACTTCTGTTGTTGGAAACAGGGTTGAGAATGAAAAGATAAGCCACAGACTGGGAGTAAATACTCCTCTATCACATATCTGACAAAGGACTTGTATCCAGAATATATAAAGAACTCACAAAATTTAGTAATAAGTAGACAAACAACCTAGTTAAAAATTTGCAAAAGATTTAAGTAGAAACTTTACCAAAGAAGGTGTATGGACAAATAAACACACCCAAAGATATTAAACATCATTGGTAATTGTGGAATTGCAAATTAAAACCACAAGATATCACTATATACTTAGTGATAAAATTAATAGATTAAGAAAAATGAAGGAAAAAAGGAAAATTGACAATACCAAATGCTAATGAAGTGTGGAACAATTGGAAGCTTTCTTCCATTGTTTATGGCAATGCAAGTGCTGTAGAGACTTGAGAAAAACATTTGGCAGTTCTTTATAAAGGTAAACATATACTTACCATACAACCCAGCATTCCATTACTGCTAGGTATTTACCCAGTGAAATGAGAATTTATGTTGATTTCTTTTTTGAAATAGCTTTATTGAGATATAATTCACGTATCATACAATTGACCTGTTAAAGTGTACAAATTCAGTGGCTTTTAATATATGCACAGAGCTGTGCAACCATCACAACAATCAATTTTAGAACATTTTTATCAGTTCAGATCCCTTAGCAATCACTCCTGTCTCCCTCCCCAGTCCTAGGCAGCCACTAATCTACTTTTCTATTTTTGTGGATTTTTTTCACTTAGCACAATGTTTTCAGCGTTCATTTATGTTGTAGCATGTGTCAGTACTTCATTGCTTTTTATGGCTGAATAATATTCTGTTGTATGGATATACCATATTTTGTTTATCCATTCATCCATGGACATTTGGGTTGTTTCCACCTTCTTGGCTATTGTGAATAATGCTGCTATGAACATTCATGTACAAATATTTGTGTGGACATGGTTTTTCATTTTTTTTTGTTTAAGTTTCAGGTGTACAAAGCAATGTAATAGTTAGACATTTGGATATAGACCTAGGAGTGTATTGGGTCGTATGGTAACTCTATGTTTAACTTTTCTGAGGAACTGAAAAACTGTTTCCCAAAGTAGCTATACCATTTTACATTCCTACGAACAACGTATAAGTATTCCAGTTTCTCCACGCTTATCAACACTATTATTATTATTATTATTAT
The DNA here is from genome assembly GCF_004115265.2 of Rhinolophus ferrumequinum. Taxonomy (NCBI): domain Eukaryota; kingdom Metazoa; phylum Chordata; class Mammalia; order Chiroptera; family Rhinolophidae; genus Rhinolophus; species Rhinolophus ferrumequinum. The sequence goes on along the minus strand of NC_046299.1, from coordinate 50,687,884 downwards.
TATTATCATTATTATTATTATTATTATTATTTTACTATAGCTAAAGGGGCTGTGAAATGGTATCTCATTGTATTGATTTGCATTTCCATAATGACTAATGATTTTGAATGTTTTTTCATGTACTTACTGGCTATTCGTATATCTTCTTCAGAGAAATGTCTCTTCAAATCCTTTTCCCATTTAAAAAATGGATTATTTCTATTATTTTTATTGTTGAGTTCTAAGAGTTCTGTATATATTCCAGGTCCTAAACTTTTGTTAGAAATATGATTTGCAGTTTTTTCCCCATTCTGTGGGCTGTCTTTTCACTTCCTTGAAGGACAAAAGTTTTAAATTTTGGTAAAGTCCAACTTATCCATTTTTCCTTTGTCTGCTTGTGCTTTAGGTGTCATATCTAAGAAACTTGACCAGATATTATGTCTAATTGCCTACTGAAGGTTATGAAAATTTACACCTATTTTTTCCCCTAAGAAGTATAGTTTTTTTTTTTTTTTAAAGATTTTATTGGGGAAGGGGAACAGGAAGGAACAGGATTTTATTGGGGAACAGTGTGTATTTCCAGGAGCTTTTTCCAAATCAAGTTGTTGTCCTTTCAGTCTTAGTTGTGGAGGACACAGCTCGGCTCTAGGTCCAGTTGCCGTTGCTAGTTGCTAGTTGCAGGGGGCACAGCCCACCATCCCTTGCGGGACTTGAGGAGTTGAACCGGCAACCTTGTGGTTGAGAGCCCACTGGCCCATGTGGGAATCGAACCGGCAGCCTTCGGAGTTAGGAGCATGGAGCTCTAACCGCCTGAACCACCAGGCTGGCCCCGAAGAAGTATAGTTTTAAACTTCAAAATAGTCATTGATCCATTTTGAGCTAAACATTTTAGGCTCAATTTAAAATTTTCTTATGTTTCTCCCCAGGTAATTAATGTATTTGTTGTTATTGCAAATGGGATAATTTTTTATTGCTTCCTGTGATTGGTTGTTGTTTGTATAAAGTGATCCTTTTCTAAAGGGAATGCCATTTTTTTCAAATAATTATTTTTTAAGTAGTATAATTTGATTTTAAAATTCAGTCTTTAGTGAGGTTTCATTGAAAACTGCTTTTAGAACAGTTTACCTTCACTTCATATTCCTTACTTAAGCTTAAAAATCTAAAATGTATATCGTAAAAAGTTTTACTTTTCACTCGTATCCTTAGGGTGGTGAAGACACTAAAGTTGTCTTATCAGGACTTTTATGTAAATAAAAAACAGATGAAATTTGTTTTGGAGCAAAAGGGATTGATGGTAGTATTATATTATATTATGCCAGCTAATAGAGCTGTGGAGTTGATCATTTGATTTTGCTAACTCTGTCCATGATTTAAATTTGTATCTTCACTTTAGTGTACTTGGACTTTGTTTTTTGGCTCCTTTGTTTGCTTATAGAAATATTCTTTTAAAGTACATTAAAGAAAATGCAGAAGTTGAGCGAAGAGAATTGACTGTGAACCCCTTCTCAGACATTGTTAATAGTTTTTGAGTTCTTTTAACTACTGTATAAAGTTTTAAAGTTTTTATGTACATATATCTAAATATGTTCTTTAAAGTTCGAAATTGGGCTTTAAAACTCCCCCACATGTATATTTAGCACTCTCCAAATTAGAAGACAAACCTAGTTTTAAGAGTTTAAATCTCTAAAGGATTGCTGCTTTTTATATTACTGCTTTTTTTAAAATACTCTAACCATGTTATGAAATCAGAGTTTCATTAATATAACCAGTTTATACAACCAAGAGAAGATACTGCAAATTCCATCTTAGAAAAATATAGACTATGTTAATATTTGGAAATACCAGCATTTATAAGCACCAGGGAAAGTATGTATAATTTAATGTTTACTTCTTTTCCTTCTTCCCTTCCACTGCCTCTGTCCACTCTCTTCTCCCACTCAAATTCCTAAACTGTAAAGCGTCTGCATCTGTCTGCTAAACAGACTGGGCTGTTTGTTTCTTCTCACTGTCTTAGCCCAGGTTTGAGATTGCCTGGGCTTCCCACCATTCTTCCAGTCTTTTTGGTTCCCGTGTCCCTTGAGACACCCTTGGCAACAAATCCAGCTATTCCTGAGTTCTTGCCCCACATCAAAAAGTAACATTTCTTAAGTATCTTGTAAAGCCCAGTATCTTCCTAGGGACTTTCATCTAAAGCACTGCTGTTTTTTTTTTGTTACTTGCACTAGTGGTCAGATTTGGCCTCCTATTTTGATGCCGTTTTACTTATTATGCTGCTTCTTAGAGGAACCACCAAATGAAGGTGGACATTCTGTATGAGTCTTTCTAATTCCGGGGCTCTTAATATCACTTATGGTAAATTTTTTGTGTTCTATATCCTGGGAACAATACTTCTGACCTTTTTTCTTACATTGGGAAATGTATGCATTTGTAATTAAAGTGTTTGAAATAGTTGAGAGGTATATTATGCAGTTTAAAAATCAGTGAAGAATGGCACCATTTTAATAATAAATACGATTAATTTCTTTCTGAAACCTTCCCCATCAGCCTACATATATTTGTCCACTGTTTCTGATTTAGGGGAACTTCACTTTCTTAGTTGAAACAGAAACTTCAGACATTGAGTTTAACTTCAACTGTGAATCCAAACTCCAATTTAAATCTTTTAAAAAATGGACTAAAATCACATTTATTCTCAAACTCTGTATCTGTGATATAGAAGAAGCAGTTATTGGCTCTCACAATTAAGCAGAAAAAAATTGAAATACCATTGAAAAATTGTTTTCTGGTGATAGGGAAGAGAGAGGAATAAATACATGAGAATTCTTTACAATTTTTATTTTACCTACATAAATATTAACTACAGAGTTGATGAGAGAAACTATATGAAGTAGGACTCTGGGTTGAACAGAAACCTGGCAGACTCTGGGTTGAACAGAGAAACATACTGGCACATAGTGGGATTTATTTAAGTATTGTGGGGATCAGGAGTTAACAGCTGAGGTCAGAAGTGTGATTAGACTTCAAGAATAACTGGAACATCAAAGGGTTTTCTTAAATCTCTGGTCTGTGTTCCTCTCTGCCTATCTGCTTCAATTTTTTAGTCATTCCAGATACGCTTCATTTACTTTTTTGACCAATATGTCAAAACTTGGTCCCTAACTTCTCCTGGTCTTTATTTATAATAGTTCAGGCAGTCAGAGAGTACCTGCCATTTCTTTTTCAGTTTTCATTTTCAAAATTTCCAGTAAAGAACTGAATAGCCATTTGGTTAGGGAGAAGTATGCTGTATAACATGACTGTTGAAACTGTGGGGATGAATTAAAGGTAGACTGAGACAGTGAAAAAGGTAGGAGGGGGAAGTTTTCAGAAGAAAGAGAGTGGGGGTGGTAGAAGTGCCAAATGGGTAAAGAAGAGGTGTGTGTTTTGTAAATGATCTTATTTTCAGCTTTTTTTCTGACAGGGAAGACTTTGACTTTGAACTTTGGAAGAACCTCCACAAGACAGCTGTGTAGCACTGTCCGTTAAGGGCAATGTCTTGAGTTAGAGCTTTTTCCCAACCAAATCTTGAAATGCTGTTCAGTTGGAATGATGCCAATGGCTGGGTTCACTGCTTGAGTACAGAAAGCTGTGTCAGAGAGGCTAGCATGATTCCTGAGTTTTTGGTAGAAAAGTTGGTCATACCATTAAAGCCCTTGGCCAGCAGATTGTAAGTACTAGAGAGGTAGCTCACTCTCTCTGGGAGCAGAAGTATGACTGGAATTCATGGAATTAAGTTAAAACAAATGGCAATTTGCTGAGGGATTATAAGGAAGAGCAGAAATGTAACTAGTTTTATTAGCAATCACTCTTAGTGGTCTTGGAAAATCCATCTGCTTATAGGGACGAGACATGCCAAGTCTTGATATATACCACATTGTATTGGCCTGAATTAGTGTTGGTCTTCTGCATTGACCATAAAAATTGTCAGAAAGATTAGTCTAACACAGATGTCAGGAAGGCCAACAGTTGAATATAGGATTTGTATGAGGAAAAATAAACTTAAAGCTGGAGCCCTCTAAAAGAAGTTTTGGAACAGTTGTGGAAGGCCTGGAGAGAATGTTAGAAGGAGCCCTGTGGAAAATTTTTAGCGTCAGGGAAAGTTTAGATTAGAATATCAAGCATTCTTTAGTCTCCCTTATTAATTGTTGAATGATTTGTTTGGGAAAGACAAACTTTCTTTTAGAAACGTAATTTAATCAACTTAATCTATTTTATACTTTCAGAAGAGATCCACAGCTTTTTTTTATTTTTTATTTTTTTGGTTAACTTTTAAATTTACTTTAATGTGTTTTTCCAGGACCCATCAGCTCCAAGTCAAGTAGTTGTTTCAATCTAGTTGTGGAAGGTGCAGTTCACAGTGGCCCTTGCGGGGATTGAACCGGCAACCTTGTTACGAGCGCCGCGCTCTAACCAACTGAGCTAACCTGCTGCCCTGGGAAAGACAAACTTTTAAAAATGTTGCAATTTTTTTCTTGGAAGAAAAATGTTAGACTGAAAGGCTAATAGATTATTTTTGCTAGATGCCCTGTTCTAGTAATTCATTGAAAAACTTGTACATACAATTCAATGAATTCTGATAACTCAAAGTTGTAAATATTTACAATGTAGTAGAACTGTTTTAAAATCTGTTCCCAGGTTTTATTGACCTGTAAGTGTATGAGACTGGACTTTTCCTGGAAGAAGGACTATAGGAAAATTTTGGATAAATAATACACTTTGCAATTTATTTTAATCCATGCCTACCTGAGAATATGTTTCCCAGGAAGATTTCTTCCATACTGTTTTTGTTTTCTTACAGTTTTTAAAATATAATATTCATGTATATCAAACATTATATGTAATATACATGTATGTTATAAAAATTAGATAATAAACACTCATGAGCCTACTATCTAACCAAGGACCAAATATTATCAGTAATTTATCCATATTGGTCATCATTAATTTTATTCTAATATAAATTTATCTTTGTATCTTTGGCTCTTCTTTGGCTTTCTTTTCTTTCTTTCTGTCTGTCAAGTCTTCTCAGGGAGCTGTCTGAAATTTACCTTTCTTTTAAAGGAGATTGCATTCTCTTAAACCCATTTAAATTCTATTTCAAACTTGCTTGAGGATTTAGAATAGAACACATTTGTATCTTACTATTTTTGATAAAATCCTAATATCTTTGGGATGCTTGACTCTAGATGCTTATAAATATGAGTTGCTTTGCAAGCTGCTAACCAAATGAAGGTGGAAATAAGTGGAAGTGAGACTTCATTAGTAAGGAAACCATTATGTTTTAAAAACCTGTGATTGATAAAGATAATACTTGCCTCTTATGTCATGTCACACATATCACTTAAGGTTTCTGAAAGCATGTGGATGAGATAATATTAAAACAGATTAGAGGAACCATTCCAGAGAGTAATTAGAAATTCAATGACATTTTTCAAAAAATAAGTTAAAGTTAAATCTATTTTAAAGGCAGAGAGCACCTTTTCTATGAGTTTAAGGGATGTTTGTATCCAGTGGTTCTCGCAGTTTAATTCCCCAGACCATAGCATCAACATCACCTGAGAACTTTCGTTGATTCCGATATAGCAGCGGTTTGCGAACCACTGCTACACAGGGCTATCTTTATTTTTATTAACCAGCTTAGGTTGGCATGGTCGTTTGGAGTAATGCTGTATGCATCTGAACTTTCTATTGTAAATGACAGAAATCCAACCTAAACTAGCTTAAGAAAAAGGGAATTTACAGGCTTGCCTAGCTGAGTTGGAAGATGATTGGGGTAGCTCACAGATTCAAAGCAATAATTGGAAGACTCAGGACTGAAGAGCTTGGAACTGCTTGTCTCGGCATGACTTTTTCCTGTTTATAGATTGGGTTCCGATGTATCCTTGACAAGTGGGAAAGATGGTCACAAGCAGTTCCAAATTCATACTCTCTGAGCTTAGCAACTGTTGTAAGAGCTGCTTTTTATGATTGCACAAGTCCCACCCCTCAAGTGTTATGTTCATGGGAATGAAGATCAGTGACTGGCTTAGCCTGGGTCATGTGTCTCTGGGAGGAAGGAAAATAGAAAAGTGTGCTGTTCTGGCGGAGTAGGCGGTGTAGTTCACTGCTAGGCATCTGGGTCGCTTTCAAATAAGCGCAACTGCCTTTGAAGCAGAGAGAGAAAGCTGGAGGCTTATAGAGGTAGAAAATGGAACATGTTCAAACGTGTATAGTATTTTTAGCTACTTTTTTGTGTTAGAGAGTAGATAACCACTTCATTAAAAGCTTAGGGTGCCATAATATGGGAGCTGATGTTTTAGGTTTATTATTTTGTGGAGTTAATTTTTTGTCACTATAAAAGTCAATATACCCTGGGAAACTGGCAAATACAGAGAAATAGAAAAAAAATCACCTATTGTTGTGCTGTCCAGAGACAACTTCATTTTGGTGAATTTCCTCTGCATATTTTCTTGCATAGTTGTAATCATATTATGTTAATATTTAAAATTTGTTTTAGTCAATATTTATAGCTTCTGTCAGAGTAGTGGAAACTTATTCAGTAATTTATTCAGTAATTTTTTTAAAGACTATTTTTCTTTGGGTAGTTTTAGGTTCACAGAAAAATTGAGAGGATAGTACAGAGATTTCCCACCCCCCCATACCCCCCACACGTGCATAGCCTCCCCCGTTACCCACATTCCCACCAGAGTGGGACATTTGTTACAATTGATGAATCTGCACTGACAAACCATAATTGTCCAAAGTCCATAGTTTACATTCCGGTTCACTCTAGGTCTATGGGTTTGGACAAATGTATAATGACATGTATTTATTGTTATGATATCATACAGAGTATTTTCACGGCCCTAAAAATCCTCTCCGCTCCATCTATTCAACCCCACACACTGATTTTTTTTACTGTCTTCATAGTTTTGTCTTTTCCAGAATGTCATATTCTTGGAATCATGCAGTATGCAGCCTGTTTGACTTCTTTCACCAAATAATATGGATTTAAGGTTCCTCCATGTCTTTTCACGGCTTGACAGCTCGTTTCTTTTTAGCATTGAATAATTTCTAGATATACCCCAGTTTATTCACCTCCTAAAGGACATGTTGGTTGCCTCCAAGTTTTGGAGCTGCTATAAACTTCTGCCTGTAGGTTTTTGTGTGGACGTAAGTTTTCAACTCCTATGGGTAAATACCAAGGAGCGTGATTGCTGGATTGTATGGTAAAAGTATGTTTAAGTTTTTAAGATACTGCCCAACTGTTTTCCAAAGTAGTGTACCATTTTGCATTCCCACCAAGAAAGAATGAGACTTGATGTTAATTTTCAAATCTTGTTTTTTTCATTTAAATTCACAAGTTAAAGGATATGTTCATTTTAAGTTTCTTGACATCGAGCATCATCAAAATTGTTAATTTGTTTTATTGTTCATTTGATGGGCACAGAGTAAGCTATCTTATTTCAATTTTTTTGTGTCCTTCATTACTAATAAATGAGCTCTTTTTGTTTAGTTATCTATTTATAGTCCCTTTTTTGTGACTTTCTGTGTTCTTCATCCACTTATCTATTAACTTCTTAGTGGTTTTCTTATTGATTTGTATGAGTTCCTTAAATGAGCTTTATTTTCTTTAGCTTCCTAGTTCGTAGTTTATAGTTTTCAAAAATATATATAAACCTAAATTATTTTGTGTATTTAAATTCCATCTGGCTTTCAATAGGTTGCTTCATCATTTTTAAGCTTAGAATTCTCTATTTGAGAGATCCAATAATTTTTGTTGTTTTTTTTTGTTGATTATAACTCTTTAATCCACCTAGAATTTATTTTGCAGCATGATGTAAGATAAAGGTATATTCTTCAGGTGATTAATGCTTTGATTTTTATATAAGCTCTATCATTCTTAAAATGCAATTTTCAAGTAATTTCTGTAGGCTAATGGTTCTTGATTCATTGTGAGGTTTAAGGATGATGAAAGATGACAAAGAAACTTTAGTGACAACATATTTATCAATGAAAAAAGTGATAACCTCTTATCTGACAAATCTAAACTTTCTCATCAGAGCTAAACATTTAGACAACATTTCTGATCAGCTTCCTGTTAGTACAGCAGAAGCATTTTTATTTTCTGGAAATAAAATTTAGTCATGAAGAAAATTATGGCAGAAACCCATTTAAACAGTGAGAAGATTCTAGACTATTCAGACAGTCCAGGATTTTGAAAAAGCCTAGTGCTTTGGCAGGAGCCCAGGAGAGGAAGTGTCTGCATCTGCTACATTCTAGAAGCCTTCCCAAAGAGTTACTGTAAAGCAGCCAAGAGAGCAGTGTGTTTTACTACTGTGTGGTTCTGGAAGTATCTGGAAGCTTGCAGCAAGCTTGAGGGAGGAGACTTAGGAGTACTTCCAGAATGTTCGTTTCTATGGCGAGCTATTTTTACTGAGATTCAAGTTAGGAAAGTGGGGCTATTTTTTATTTTATTTTTTTGCAGAATAGGGAGCTTCTCAGTGTGGACTTGGACCTGCTCGTTTAGGTGAAGTCACTGGGGAAGAGTCAGAGGTGCCTGCACAATGAGGAATAGGGTGACAAGTCAGAGTAACCAGAGGGAGCGTGTTACTGGGGCAAATGGTACTTTCACGGTAACTTTTTCTCCTGTAAGGGAATAAGGAGGACTTAAAGTGCAGGTGTGTGATGGAGAAAGGAGCAAGGGAAGAGGGCTCATGTGGCAAAGCCGGCTCAGTCTTTCTGCTGTTTGGTATCTGCATCTGCCATGAAGAATCCATTCCCGAAAAGACAATGCTCCCGGGGACAAAAATAAAAGCAAAAGGGCTTTGCTGCCAGGTTTAAAAAAAAATACCACAGCTATGTACTAGGCTAAGGATTTTTTATTTTTACATAGAACACAGTAGATAAGAGAAAGCAACTCAACACTAGGTCCTTTAAGTAAAGTTACGAGCTTAAATTGACAGTGCTGTTTATTCTTTTTGGATTCTATACAACTTTTTAAAAATAATAGCTTTATTGAGATATAATTCATATACCATACAATTCACCCATTTAATGTTCATGATTCAATGGTTATTAGTAGTTTCACAGTGTTCTTTAACTATCAATCACCACAGTCAATTTTAGAACATTTACATCACCCCCAAATCTACAACTTTAATTGAACTTATTTTAAAATTTAAAGCCATATAGGGAAAAGATGGAGCCAGTTGGAATTTAAAGGATTAATCAGAAAGCTCTGAAAGCTTTTTTTCTCTTAAAACATATTCTAACATTTTAGAATGTATTTTGGTAATATTTAAATTAAGTTACTTTAATAAACTTGTATATTTTTATGGGAAACCGATGGTTTAAATCTAGATCACAGAAAAGTAATTTTTCAGGCTATTCGGTTACTCTAATCGTAGTAATAATTAAGGAGAAAATAAACTCGTTGAATTTTTAAGCATAAATTGTCAGTTGATAACAAGCATTTTTTTAAACATGAAATATCAAGCTAGAGTACTTTAATTATGTGAAAAATAAGATAGTAGCTTTTATTAATATTAAATCAATTTACAAGAATTAACAATAGTCCCATGGGCACTAGCATTGGGGTGACTTACATTTTGATTGTAAGAAAAAAATAGGTTAGGAACTTTTCCTACCTTCAATTTTTTTTTTGTAATGGCCATATTTCTCTTGTAGGTGTGTAAAGCTGTAAAATGAAGTCTTCCAAGATGATCCGGTGTGTTTTAATTGTAGGGATTCTACTTCCCCAGTCTTTGGCCCATCCAGGCTTTTTTACTTCAATTGGTAAGTCTTAACTCTTTTTTGGTTTGTATTGTTTTTGCATTTAAAAATTTCCATTTTTCAGTGTTTTAACTCAGTAAAAATGAACACACTGTATTCCCTAATAGATGCTCTCTTTAAAATTCAATTTTATTTTTCTTTAAGTTGCTTTTTTTCTGATTACGAAAACAATACATTTACAGGTTAGGAACTTAGGAAAATTTAGAAAAGCATACCAAAGAAAATTTTTTGTAAATGGGTCCACCCAGCAAATAATCTAATGCTTATACGTAGTCCTTTTTAATGCACAGATACACAAACAATATACTGCACGTTATTTCATATCCTGCTTTTTCCATTTAAGAATCTACTGTGAACACGTTATTTTTTTCTACATCATAATTTCTTCAAAAAATTTTAAAAGTATTGATTAAAGTGGGGAAAAAACAGAAATATATAGAATGTAAGACCTCCGACATGTCCTCTTTCTTCCAGAAATACTCGTCACGGTTCGATGTGTATCCTCTATATTTTCTTATATGCATGGTTTCATCTGTCTTAAATGAGATGTTTTCCTTCATCCTGTTGACCAGCTTTACCTTTATGTAATTGTAGAGCCAACTAAAACACGAATGTTATATTTATGACACCTAATTTTGGGATATAAAATGATGAGTCCTCTCATCCCATTATAAATAACTAAATACGGATTATTTGAACTTCAATTATGAAGAATACTTTTTGTTACTATGGTTTTTATTTATTGAATAAAAATTTAATTCTAATTATCCTCAAAAACGGAAAACAGTGAGAGGGGAACTAAGGAAGAAGAATTATTGATCCTTGGAAAGTAGTGTTTTATTTTAAATGAAACAACATTCATTTTATTTAAATGAAATTTTAAATGAAAAAACAATTTGCCAAGCGAAATAAATCAGACAGAAAAAATAAAAAACTGTATGATTTTACACATATGTGTGATATAAAACTGAAAGCAACTAATGAACAAGACAAAAAAAACCTCATAGACACAGACAACAGTTTAGTGGTTACCAGAGGGGATAAAGGGGAAAAAGGGGTGTTAGATGAGGGTAAATGGGGGGTCAAATATATGGTGATAAGAGAAATGACTCTGGATGGTGAACACACAGTGCAATATATAGATGAAGTATTATAGAAATGTACTCTTGAAACCTATATAATTTTACTAACCAATGTTATCCCAATAAATTTAATAAAAATATAATAAATAATAAAAAGAACCCAATTTGCTGATATGGTCCAAGCTTGTAAAATTAAGTAGCTGAAAATTAGAATTGGAACACATGATTAGAAAAATTTGGGGCTTTATTTTTATTTATCTGGTCAAAAGAAAAGGAGAAAGAAATGCTGTCTCCAACATATCAGATTCATGCCAGTTAAATCCACTCATAGAATGAAGCATTCTTGATTATTCTTAAATTATTCCTGAATATGAGTATTTGATAACGCTTTTTCCTTTTAGGTCAGATGACTGATTTGATCAATACAGAGAAAGATCTGGTGACTTCCCTGAAAGACTATATTAAGGCAGAAGAAGACAAATTAGAACAAATAAAAAAGTAAGCAACGTGTTTTACTTATTATGACTCTGACTCCACCTGGATGTTTTCTTTCTACAGCTGAAACATTGGGTGGAAGTGAAAGCTATCTGTTGATAATAGCCATTTTAACAGGTGTGAGGTGGTATGTCATTGTGATTTTGATTTGCATTTCCCTTATAGCTTGTGAGGTTGAGCATCTTTTCATATATCTGTTGGTCATCTGTATGTCTTCTTGGGAAAAGTGTCTGTTCAGGTCCTCTGCCCATTTTCAATTGGTTTGTTTGGGTTTTTTTGCCCTTGAGTTGTATGAGTTCTTTATATATTTTGGATATTAATCCCTTATCGGAGGTGTTGTTTGCAAATATCTTTCTCCCATTCGGTTGGTTGCCTTTTTGTTTTGTTGATGGTTTCTTTTTCTGTGTAGAAGCTTTTTAGTTTGATGAAATCACATTTATTTATTTATTGAAGATTTTATTGGGGAAGGGGAACAGGAATTTATTGGGGAACAGTGTGTACTTCCAGGACTTTTTTCCAAGTCAAGTTGTTGTCCTTTCAGTCTTAGTTGTGGAGGGTGCAGTTCAGCTCCAGGTCCAGTTGCTGTTTTCTAGTTGCAGGGGGCACAGTCCACCATCCCTTGCGGGACTCGAGGAATCAAACAGGCAACCTTGTGGTTGAGAGCCCACTGGCCCATGTGGGAATCAAACTGGCAGCCTTCGGAGTTAGGAGCATGGAGCTCCAACTGCCTGAGCCACTGGGCCGGCCCACATTCATTTATTTTTGATTTTACTTCCCTTGCCGTTGAGGTTAAATTCATAAAATCCTCTCTAAGACTAAGGTCTGTAAGTTCAGTACCTTTGTGGGTGGTGAACACACAGCGCACTATACAGATGATGTATTATAGAATTGTATACTTGAAATCTATATAATTTTATTAAGCAATGTCATCCCAATAAATTTAATAAAATAATAAAAAAAGAGCCATTTGTCAGTCTTCAAAAGCCGGCTGAAATGGGTAAAATAGGAGAACAGAAAGCAAGAGGTAGGCCTGGGCCAAGAGTTCACATGGATTGAGATTAGAATATAAATGGGTATTGGTTAGTAACTGACAAGTTTTTTAAATGGTTGCTAATATCTTCTGTCCTTTAACCTCTCTAATCAAGCCACATTCTGTAACAATTTTCGAATTCTATTTATCCTTCACTCCTATTGCTCCATTCTAGAGATTACAATGATAAGTATGGTTAGTATTATTTAATTGATATAGATTTTCCTCAAATGTTACTTTATTTTTAATTGATTCAGATTCATAGTTAATCCTGATCTGAGGTTTCATATCTTTTGTTTAATGAGTAGTTAGGTATTCAGTTTTTGTTTTTTTTTAATGGTGTCTATTTATGATTCTTTTCACCAAATATAAATGCTGCAGAGTTTTTAGGCCTCCTCACAAATCAACTTCTTTTCATCAACTTCTTTTCATTCAGCTCTGTCAAGTCTTTTCTCAAGTCGAGATATTTCAAAAGGAAATTATAAAATTGAAAATTAAATCTTGTATAACATTTGAGCTCTCATTATTTAATTTGTCCAGTTGTCTTGCATTTGTGAGCATAAATTTCTTTATTTTGGAGTCTGTCCTCAGATCCTTTTATTTTTCAAATATAGTTGGTATTCAGTATTACATTAGTTTCAGTTACATAGCATAGTGGTTAGAAATTTATTTAACTTATGAAGTGATCCCCCCATTAAATCTAGTACCCACCTGACTCCATACCAGATTTTTTGTTTTACAATATAGTTTCTAGGTACTGAATGTAAAATTTTGGTGTAAGTTTGATTTAAATGAATATGTAACTGAATTTGAATTGGGCTAATTTGTACTTTGCAATAATCAGTTATTTGGCTTCAAGGACCTATGGGGAAATGAAATTTTAGACTCTTCCTAGAGAGCTCCAATTACAACTTTTACTAAGATGGGTTCCATTTGCTGTAACCATTTTGGAGAAACAAAACTAAAACAGAAAGTCTTGTGGTTATATTTTGATTCAACCAAGCTTGATTTTATCCATAAGAGAATTTGCTTTTTAGAAAACCTTTATAATTTTACTTTTAAACAGAATTTTTAGATATAGTTTTAACTCGAAAACATGTTTCACTAAATTGTGTTTTTCCTTATTAAGTGTATGCGTACTCCATTAATGTGTCTTACATGTATAGATGGGCAGAGAAGTTAGATCGGCTAACCAGCACAGCAACCAAAGATCCAGAAGGATTTGTTGGGCACCCTGTAAATGCATTCAAGTTAATGAAACGTCTGAACACTGAGTGGAGTGAGTTGGAGAATCTGGTCCTTAAGGATATGTCCGATGGTAAGTGAGATGGTAAGCCTAGGTAGCCAAGCAAGGCACTATTGCTACCACCTGTAGAAATGCTAAAAGTAGTTATAAATTCAGTTCCCCGAATATCAAGTTAATTATTGCTGGGGTGTGTTTGGTTTGATCATGGTTAATTTATTCTAGATCCCGAATTCCTTGATTAAAAAAAAAGATAAAAACTGAAAACAAAGAAATAAAACTTACTGTCAAAAAAGGGAAGTGATTTCTATTGGTGATTAACACTTGTGCAGTTTGCTTTGACATATACAAAAGTGATTTGATTATTTGGCATATAGTTTCATTTCTGGAGGTAGTCATTTTCATTTTAGGATTACTCTCAGAGTTCATAAATTTATGGATAGACTGTACCTTCTAATCAATTTTTAATGTATCGGGAGGTGTACTATAAGGAAAAGTGTTAGAGGTGTTCTACATACTATTTTTAAAGTTAGGATTGTTTAACTTAATGTAGACAATAAATTAAAAACTGAGGCCACAAACAGTAATAATGAATATCTTTCTAATTGAAGTAAGTTGGAGCTGGAATATTGAGGTGTTTAATATATTTTAGTAACAAACACAGAAAACTAAGTCTGGAGGAACTAAAGGGATTGTGCTTAGTATATAGTAGAGGCTCAAATATTTGCTGAATGACTGAAGGTAGCAAAAAAAAAAAAAAAGAGAGGGATGGAGGGAGGAAGAGAGAATTGAGCTAGCTATGTAGATGCAATACTTCAAGGGTGCTTACAAGTGTTTGTGAGCAGTAAACTATTTTGCATAGGGCAGGAAGCCTTGAAAAGAAAAATTAATGTAAGCACTATGAATACTTCTTCATGATGAGAAATACCTGTGATTATTGCTCTCTTATATAACACTCTGAGAACATTTTTAAGGTCATGTATGTGTGTGTATACACACACACACACACACATGTACACACATACATATTCATGAATTTATTTATTTAAAATTCTCAAATACTGACCTAAGTTTCTTTTTATAAGGTAAACCTTGAGAATTTGACATTTTAATCTGTGGTAGTCATCCATAATGCTATAATGTATATGTTTATTAGAGGGGAAGTAAGCAACTTCTGGGATTTTGTTTTGGGGAATAAAAAACATTATGATCTTCTGTAAAATTTGAAAAACTTGCTTATAAAATTCCATGTGGTTATTATGACTGAGAGTTGGTCTTAAAACTAAAAAAAAAATTAAAAATGCTTGATAATGAACTTCAGGCCTCTTCCAACTAGTTGTTCATTTGTACATATGCATTAACGTAAAAATACCTGGCCTTCTGCTGATCAAAATACACATAGCTGATAAGGAAATGAGAGGTGAGGGAAGTCTCATACCTTGACAGATACATTAAAAAAATTTTAAATCACTTTTTGTTTTTGTTTTGGTTCTTTAAGGAGTATTTAGCCCCCCATTCTCTTTAATAGTTATATATAGTTACCAGTAATTAGTTTGTTAGTTTGGTTTTTGCTATATTATATGAAAACTTTTAAAATTAAGATTAGGTTTTATATAGAGCAAATCTTGACTGATGAACACTATATTCAACAATTAAACAGATCTAACTATATTTTAATAAGTTGGCTTACCTGATCTTAAGTATATAATTAATAACTCTTCATCCTTTTAAAGAATTCCACCAAACTTTATGTGATTACATATTTATATAATGTGTGGCACATGGAAGAAGAAAACAACTTTAAGAGCATACATTATCATCTGTTATGTGAAAGTATTAATATATTTGGTTGCCATTGAATGTCATTTTCAAATTCATAAATCTGTTCATTCTTCAAGCTTAATGGAGGCTATATTGTGTAACTAAAAAGTCAATTATGTTAGTTGTTGTTTATCTGCTAATACATACAGATATAATTTATGTAGTGATCTCAGATCAACATTAGAAAGGGTTTGGGAAGATTGGATGAGTTGGAGGTATGTCGTCTCATTCAATGTATTTAATTTTTTCTCATTGAGCATGTGGAACATGGTAAAGCGGAAATTATAATAAAATCAGTTTTGAAAAGTCTTTGTAAAGACTGTATTGGAAATTGGAAGTCTCTGAGGTTCTAGAGTCTTTTCTCCCCCCCTCTATTTCCAGGCTTTATCTCTAACCTAACCATTCAGAGACAGTACTTCCCTAATGATGAAGATCAGATTGGGGCAGCCAAAGCTCTGTTGCGTCTTCAGGACACCTACAATTTGGATACAGATACCATCTCAAAGGGTAATCTTCCAGGTAAGAATGCTTCTAGTCTATAAACACTACTATCACTGGGCTTCTCTGTTCAGTCCATTAAAGCAATGTTAATGTAAAAAAATATTTTTGTATTTTAAGATATTTTACTTTAGTTTGTTACACAGCATTTGAGGACTAAGACTAAACAACCTTCCATTTCTTTAGGACTTAATAGCTGTGAAAGCTTATAATTATAGGAACTAACTTGAAGTAGGCAATTTTAGTGTGTATGAAAAAGAGCAATCATTTTTCCAGATGTTTTTCTTTAGAAGACCCAATGTTCGTATGTGAAGTTAAAAGGGAATTGATAATCAAAGTTTATTTATGTTCAGTAATTTAAAAACCAAAACTTGGTGGTATGCACACGTTTTTAAAATTTCTGCAGTGTGCAACATCTTGTTTCCTGATCTGTTTTTGGCAAAACTTTTTTTTTTTAAGTTACAGCTAACTATTTCATGATAATTTGCTTAAAAATTTTTTTATTGTACATAAAACATATAACAAAATTTACCATCTTAACCAATTTTAAATATGCAATTTAGTGGTATTAGCTACATTCACATTATTGTACAACCATCACACCATCCATTTCTCTAGCTCTTTTGATCTTGGGAAATAGAAATTCTATACGCATTAAACAATAACTCTCATTCCCCCTTTTCCCCAGGCCCTGGCAACCATCATTTTACTTTTTGTCTCTGTGATTTTGACTACTCTAAGTACCTGGATCATACAGTATTTATGATTCCACAGATATATGTGGAATCATACAGTATTTATCTTTTTGTGACTAGCTTGTTTCACTTAGTATAATGTTCTCAAGGGTCATCCATGTTGTAGCATATATCAGAATTTCCTTTTTAAGGCTGAATAATTATCATGTATGTACACCACATTTTGCTTATTATCCATTCATCCATCAATGGACACTTGGGTTGTTTCCACATTTTGACTACTGTGAATACTGCTATGAACATGGGTGTGCCAATATCTCTTCAAGACCCTGTCTTCTGTACTTTGGGTATATACTGTGATTGCTGGATCATATGGTAACTCTTTTTAATTTTTTGAGGAACTGACATACTATTTTCCATAGTAGATATACCATTTTATATTCCCACTAAAAGTGCACAAGGGTTCTAATTTCTCTACATCCTTGCCAACACTTGTTATTCTCTCTCTCTTCTCTCTCTCTCTCTCTCTTTCTATATATATATATATATATATATCTTTTTTTTGGTAATTATCAATAGATGTGAGGTGTTGTCTCATTATAGTTTTGCGTTTCCCTAATTATCAATGATGTTGAACATATTTTCATGTGCTTAGCAGCCATCTGTATGGAGAAATGTCTGTTCAAGTTCTTTGCTCATTTTTAAGTTGCGTTGTTTTTTTTGTTGTTTAATAGTTCTCTACATATTCTGGATATTAATCCCTTAGGAAATATGTGATTTGGAAATACTCTCTCCCATTCTGTGGGTTGCCTTTTTACTCTGTTGGTACTGTCTTTTGAGGCACAAAATTATAAAATTTGCATGAAGTCCAATTTGTTGATGTTTTCTTGTATTGCTTGTGCCTTTCGGGTCATATGTAGGAAACCATTGCCCAATCCAATGTTGTGAAGCTTTTGTCGTATGTTTTCTTTTACGAGTTTTATTATTTTAGCTCTTATCTTTAGGTCCTTGATCATTTGGAGTTAATTTTTACATATGGTGTAAGGTAAGGGTCCAGTTTCATTCTTTTGCATGTGAATATCTAATTTTTCCAGCACCATTTGTTGGAAAGACTGTCCTTTTCCCCCATTGAATGGTCTTGGCACCACTGTCAAAAATCATTTGAGTATACAAGCAAGGGTTTATTTCTGGCCTCTATTCCATTGGTCTATATGTCTGTCTTTATGCCAATAGTATGCTGTTTTGATGACTGTAGCTTTGTAGTAAGTTTTAAAATCAGAAAGTGTGAATACATTTTTTTTCAAAATTGTTTTAGCTATTTGGGGTCCCTTGAGATTCCTTCCATATGAATTTTCGAATGGGTTTTTCTATTACTGCAAAAAATGTCATTGGGATTTTGATAGAGATTGTATTGAATCTGTGGATTGCTTTAGGTAGTATTGACATCTTAATATAAACCTTTCACTCGATGAACATGGGATGTGTTTCCATTTATTTATGTCTTCTTTAATTTCTTTCAGTAATGTTTTGTATTTTTCATTATTCGTCCTTCATCTCCTTGGTTAATTCCTAAGGATTTTATTCTTAGAATTGTTTTAGTAATTTTCTTTTCAGATTGTATGTTGTTAATATATAGAAATGCAACTGATTTTTGTGTGTTGACTGTATCCTGCTACTTTGATGAATTTATTTACTATTAATAACTAACAGGTTTTTTGTGTGGAATATTTAGGGTTTTCTACATTTAAGATAATATCATCTGCTAACAGAGATTTTACTTTTTCCTTTCTAATTTGGATGCCTTTTATTGCTTTTTCTTGCCTAATTGCTCTGGCTAGAACTTCCAGTAGTAAGTTGAATGGAAGTGGCAAAAGTGGCATCCTTGTTCTTGTTCTTGATCTAAAGGAAAAGCTTGCAGTCTTTCACCATTGAGTATGTTTACTGTGGGTTTTTCAAAGCTATCTTTTATTATGTTAAGGTAATTTCCCTCTATTCCTAGTTTGTTGAGTGTTTTTTTTTTTTTAATCATGAAAGAGTATTGAATTTCCTCAAATGCTTTTTCTGCATTGATTGAGATGATATGTTTTTTTCTTTATTCTGTTAATGTGGTATATTATAATGATCGATTTTCATATGTTGAAACATCATTGCATTCCAGGAATAAATCCCACTTGGTCATCCTTTTAATACGCAGCTGAATTCTGTTGGCTAATATTTTGTGGAGGATTTTATTTTAATGTCAGTGTTCATAAAGCACATTGGTCTGTAATTTTCTTGTTGTGTCTTTGCCTGGCTTTGGTATAATGATGATGCTGGCTTTGTAGGATGAGATATGAAGTGTTCTCTCCTCTTTAGTTTTTTGGAAAAATTTGAGAATGATTGGTGTTAAATGTTCGGTAAAATTCTCCAATAAAGCCATCGGGTTCAGGGCATTTCTTTTTCAGGACACTTTTGATTACTGATTCAGTAGTTAAAGGTCTATTAAGATTTGCTCTTTCTTTCTTAGTCTTGGTAGGCTTTGTGTTTCTAGAAATTTGTCTAATTCATTTAGGTTATACAATTTGTTGGTGTATAATTTTTCACAGTACTCTCCTATAATCCTTTGTATTTCAGTAGAGTTGGTAGTGATGTCCACACTTTGATTTCGGAGTTTAGTAATTTGAATCTTCTTTTTTTCTTAGTTGATCTAGCTAAAGGGTTGTCAATTTTGTCGATCTTTTTAAAGAACCAACTTTTGGGATCATTAATTTTCTCTATTTTTCTATTCTCAGTTTATCTCTGCTCTAATATTTCCTTTCTTTTGCTAGCTTTGAATTTAGTTCTTGTTTTTCCAGTTTCTTAAATTGTAAAATTAGGTTATTGATTTGAAATATTTCTTGTTTTTTAGTTTAAGCATTGTAATTATAAATTTCCCTTTTAGCACTGCTTTTACTGTGTCCCATAAGTTTTAGTGTGTTGAGTTTTCATTTTCATTTGTCTTTAAGTGTTTTCTAATTTCCCCTGGGATTTCTTCTTTGATTCATTGGTTGTTTAAGAATGTGTTGTTTAATTTCTACAAAGTTTTTGATTTTCTAGTTTTACTTGTGTTCTGATTTCTAACTTCACATGATGATTTACTATTTGCCATCTCTTTTTTTTTTATGAGTGTGCAGTTTATTATCATTACTATCTCCTTGGCATTATCTACTGGAGCAGTGAAATAGTACCTCTGTCTTCATACTGAAATTTATTTTCTTAGTAAGAAAATATAGTAGGATGAGTTATTTGTTAAGATGTTTTCTTGCTCATCTCCCTTCATTTGGGGTGAAGTATTAAGTTGGAAAACTAACCATGACATAAGAATAAATACAGTTTCTATTAAGCTGGAACATAATTCCATTAAGCTGGATTTCCAAAAATGTACAAATTTTTATTTTATTTTCTGTTTCTACTAATATTATACGTTATACACTTCTGATAAGATCATAATCTTATTTTTTTAAATTGGCTTCTGTTTAAAATATCAATTCATATAATAGATATTAACTATTTAATATGTGCCACCCATTATGTTAGGTACTGTTAAGGACGCAATAATGAATAAGACTTACACTGCTCTTGCCCTTCGGGTACTTACATTCTTTTTTTTTTTTAAAGATTTTTATTGGGGGAAGGGGAACAGGACTTTATTGGGGAACAGTGTGTACTTCCAGGATTTTTTTCCAAGTCAAGTTGTTGTTTTTTCAATCTTAGTTGTGGAGGGCGCAGCTCAGCTACAGGTCCAGTTGCCCTTGTTAGTTGCAGGGGGCGCAGTCCACCATCCCCTGGGGGAGTCAAACCGGCAACCTTGTGGTTGAGAGCCCACTGGCCCATGTGGGAATCGAACTGGCAGCCTTCAGTGTTAGGAGCACGGAGCTCGAACCACCTGAGCCACCGGGCCGGCCCGGGTACTTACATTCTTAATGATATAGTACGATGAGTGCCTGGATGAGAATAATTTAGGATACTGTGGGAGCACATGAAAGGAAACCTAATTCTGGACTTGATAAGAGGCATAACAGAAGACCTCCTGAAAGACATGACAATTTAAAAAATTGAGATATAATGGACAAGGAATTAGCCAGGAAATTGGTGGGGGTGGAGGTGGGGCGGAAGTGGGCATGAGAAAAGTATTCCAAACAGAAAGAATATGTATAAAGTCTAGAGAGGAGGAGAGAGCATTTTATATCAGATCCCTAACAAGTAGTTTGTTCAACAGGTGAGTATATGAGTGACGTGGGGATAATGGAGGTTTGGTTTTGTGAGAGTAGTGAGAGAGGAGGCTAGATAGGTAAGTAGAAGCCACCTCTTGAAGGGCTTTGTAAGCCATGTGGAGAAGAGCCATTGAAAAGTTTTCAATAGGGAAGTTGGATGATTTTCATTTTAGAGATGTTATTCTGGCTGCAGAAAGGAGACTGGATTAAGACCTGGGGGTTGAGACAGAAAAATCAGGGAGAAGGCCGTTGTAAAAATTTAAATAAGAGATGATAGTGGTAGCTAGTGGGTATGGAGAGAAGTGGATAGATTATCAAGCTACTGAGGATGTCGAATGGTAGAATTTGATGATGGGCTTGACACTGGATTCAACAACTAGATGGATTCCATTCAGCGAAAGGGGAACACAAAAGAAGCAGGTTTGGTGTATGTGGGGATAATAAATTTCGTTTAGTTTACTATATTTCTTTTCATTTAAAACTTCATTATCTTCCCATCAAAATGACATTGGTTATTATTTAACCCCAATTTTGCTCTGCTTAGTCTTAGGAAATTCATTGGGATCCTCAGTACCTAGCCTTTAATCTAGAGATCCTTTGGTAAGACTTTCATAGAGAATAGCTGAAAGTAAAACATTCTGAGAATATGTGGAATTATTTTTCGTTGGAGCAATGTCCATCCTTTCCATGCACTTTGTCTCTTCTTATTGACTTCTTCAAGTCACTGTTTTGGGCTAGTTCTTACTGAATTTTCCTTTCATGCAAATTCCTTATAAGTATAGCGACTGAAATTTCCTAAGCATATTATATCCTGTAAGTGGTAAAATTATTGTAACACTAAAGTAAACTAATAAACAGTTTTCAGGCTGTCTTTGTTCTCCAAAACTTTCTCTGTTCTTGACAAAGATCACATATACATTTGAAGGCGTCTTGTGCACCTTCCCTTCTTTTCTAGAGGTAGAACTTCTGAACGTGGTGTGTATTCTTCCATCTTTTTATATTAGGTTGGTACAAAAGTAATTGTGGTTTTGCAAATTTTTTTTAACCTTTTAAACTGCAGTTACTTTTGCACCAACCTAATACCTTACTACATATATTGTATTGTTGTGTTTTTAAATTTTAAACAAATAATATATCATACTCTGTGTATCTTTCAGCAACCTTTTTCACTTAATATTTTTGAGTAAGTTCATTTATGTTGACGAAATTCATGTAACTGCTATATGGTCGTGTATGATGCAATTGATTTATTCATTCTTCTGTGGGTGAATGGACACTTAGGTTATTTTCAGTTTTCTGCCATGTTAAACAGTTTTCAACAAACATCCCTGTTTATGTCTTCTTGTGTCCATGTACACACATGCAAGAGTTTCTCTAGGGTATAGGAACTCAGGATATATGCTTCGTCCCCTTTACTATGTGTTATCAGGTTGTTCTCCAGGGCAGATACACCAATTTATACTTTCACCAACAACGTATGAGAGTTCCCATTTCTTCATGTCCGTGTCAACACTTGGTTTTGTCAGACTTAAAATTGTAGCACTTTACGTGTGAAGTAATGGGAGTGAGCGCTGGGGAAAGGATGGTTTATTTGTTTGTTTTTTTCCTAAACTTTTATTTATTTTAAGTATGTTTTTCAAGGACCCATCAGCTCTAGGTCAAGTAGTTATTTCAGTCTTGTTGCGGAGGGCGCAGCTCACAGTGGCCCATGTGGGGATCGAACTGACAACCTTGTTGTTAAGAGCACCGCGCTCTAACCCACTGAACTAACCGGCTGCCCTGGTTTGTTTTTTTAATTGTCCCAAAGCAAAAAAAAAAAAAAATCAGAGAAATGCTGATTTCAGGGGATTTTTATTAAGGCTATGTTACCCCTTGATTCGCTTTGTCTGTTTCTTCCTCCTTTGGGGGAAATGCTTTGTTGTTCAAAAGGGGGAATCCTTTTGAAATGCTTTGTTGATACTTTAATATAAGTTGCTGATACTTTAATATAAGATCTGATAAGTATAGGCATTGGCATCAGTGAAGTCTTTATAGTTCATAGAGACTGTTCGTTTAGTTTCAGTTTGTTCCTAACCCTGATTTGTTGACTAGATCTGTGTCTTCCAGAAGTATCATACTTTTCTTTTTTTCAGCTGTGATTTTTTTTCGGTGTGTGTGTGGCGGGGTGGATATGACAAATGTCTTATATATAAAATTGTATTTACTTTAGGTAGAAGTTGAATGTTCACGCTGTCGGTCTCTTAACATCACTACATCACTGTCTGGGGGAGCTGATAAGGTTACTACACCAAGGAGTAGATTCTCCACAAATTTCCGGAGCTCCCTCAGCTATGAGTGCACCATTCTGCTTCAGATGCAAGACACCAACTCCCCAAGTGTATGCACTTTAAACATATTTCTCCCTTACTAATCAAGTTTTTATCCACTAAGTGTTCCTGTGAAGTATAAGAATTTTAAAATCAGATGAGCCACAACAATGTATTTCTAAGAAATTTTTTTCTAAACTGTCATATAATATTATCGTTTATATTGTGATAATAAATTAAAAGGACTCTTTTTTGGTGTTAGTTTACTTTAAATTTGGGTTACTACATTCAGTTTGGCATGCTAATGCCAGTCGTCCATGCCACTTCCTTTGATCCAAAGGAATTTACAACTTTTTCTTATCAAATTCTATTTGCCCTTTTTATGAAAGCTTTTTATAGTCTTTTCCTGCCAACATCACTTTCTTTATCTCATTTTCTTCATCTTCATGCCCATTTATTTTTTTCTTTTCATGTTCTCTATTTTGGAAATGGCCTTCTCTTTGAAAAGCTACATCACTTCTCTTTCATTTTCTTCTTCTAAGAATTTGATTCCCAGGCCTTTAATAATTGTGAATAGATCAATAAGTAAGATAAACAAAGACACTTGAACTACCAAAACAGAATACGTAAAGATCCTCTGCTATCTCCGTCATGCTTTCAAATAATGTTGCCAGAACATCAGCTCACATAAAAAATATTACCGATGCTACCTATGTGTATTAATGGCATACTGTTCTTATGTCGTTTGCATGTCCCTGAGAAAAACATTCCTTATTGCTGAATCGTAAGCTCACCTTAGAACTGTATATCCAATCTCATAACTGAAAAATAATAGGAGAGTCAAAATGTAATATGTTTTTTTGGTTCCTGGAATTGCATCATGTTAAACTATTAATAAGTTAGTTTCTTAGGAGCCTTTCCTAGAGTAGAGTTTGGAGTAGAGAGTTAGTTAAGGGAAAAGAGTCAAAATATGGATCTTCATCTTCATGTTAGGAGTACATTGATAATTAGTTACTATCCATAAGTGACTAACAGGAGGCAAAAAAAAAAAAGTGAATGGAAGTAGTTGTATGTTTTGAATATTTTATTTGATTGTATTGGTCAGTGTGAACCTCCAGTGCATATACCTCTGTGCTAGGACTCTGCTTGGTGCTGGAATGTAACAGTACTCGCCCAAGACGAGGGCATGCTTTCCCCTATTCGGTGACTGTGTCTGATCACTAGCAAAATATGCCCATCACTTTACTTCTTCTTAATTCATTTCTCATAAACTCCTTTTCTGCTAGCATTTAAAAAAAAATAGATGTTGGCACCATTGGATAGGTTATAGCAAAGTCCTGTTGTAGCCAATTTAGTGGCTCTGGAGTGTATTCAATCAAAATTCATTAAGGAAAACACCGTCGTGTTCCTTTTCATAGCAATTTCCTATGTGATGTTATCAGACACTTAAATAAATGTATAAGATTATACCTTTCTTATCAGAGAAAATGTAGGTTAGTCTGCTTTCGACCAATAGTTTCTTTTAAAAACTTCACTCTTCTGAAGCATGACTTCTAGTACGATAATTGACTTATTCTCAGAACTATATATTCAAAGAGATATGTTGTCAGGTAAGTATTATTTATTTTTTATTATCTTTTTTTTATCATATACTGGTTATTTTCATTTTTGAAATTTTTGACTAAAAATCCCTTTTTGTCAAAAAGGGATTTTCTTTATAAGGTATAAAAAGAGCCCTTAGGAAATGGCTTTCTCCTTTTTCATATTTTTTATAAAACTTTTTATTATGGAAAATATCAAATATAAAAAATAAAAGTAGTGACATAAGGAGCCTCCAGGTACCCATCATTACCCAACTTCAAAAGTTTTTAACAGTTTGCCATTCTTGTTTTGTCTGTTCCTTGTACTCCTCCTTTTTGTTGTTGTTTTTACTGGATTATTTTAAAAGCAAATCTTAGACAATGTGTCATTTTATTCATTAGTAATTCAATATGCATATCTAACTGATCAATATGGTCTTTTTTTACTCTAAATAACACAGTCACTTACTATTATTCAACCTAACCAACTGACAATATTTTCTTAGTATAATTTAATATCCAGTCAATACTCAGTTTCTCTGGTGATCTCAAAGATATCTTTTTATACAGTTGCATATTTTGGTTATGTCTTCTAAATCTTTTATTTTTCCCTCCTCTCTTTCTCCCCTTCCCCCCCCCCCCCCCCCCCCCCCGTTCCATTGATTAGTTGGAAAAACTTGGCCATATGCCCTGTGGAATGTACCACATTCTGGAGTTGCCTTGACTTCTCCTTTTGTGTGGTTTAACTTGTTCCTCTAACTCCTGTGTTTCCTGCAAACTGATTAGAGCTTGAGACGCAGTTAGATTTGTTTATAAATTAACTCTATAGGTGGCGCTCTGAACTTTTTATTGAATTGCATGACCAGGCATCACACTTTTTGTGATGCTGATTGATGAGTAGCTTCAGTGGTGATACCTCCATGAAAAGTTCTACATGAGTTTCATTTAATGGTTTTGGCAGCCTTTGATGGTCATTGCCTAGAACTAATTTCATAAGGGTTACAAAATGGTGATTTTTCTCATTCCACCATTCCTTCTACTTTTCTTGGCTGGAATTCTATAAATAAGAACTTTTAGGAACATTTGGTACTTTGAATACTTGAATGGTACTTTATACATGAAAGGCAGGACAAATCCTTGATTCTTTTCCTTGTATCAATTTTCAGGTAATAAGTTGATGTCATTAATAACTTCCAGTAGTGACTAGTGATTTTTATCTGAAGTATCATTGTGGACTCATAGATTTTTATATATTTTGGTATTTCAATCCATTATATTCATTATTTTGTTTGATGTTCAGATTATCCCATTTTAGGCTAGTGGGGGCCTCTTTAGATTGGTTAATTTGTCTTTCTGAAATGATCCTATTATTCTTTGCTAGCAAGAAGCTTCTTTGCTTTCTGGCTCAATTTTTCTGGGCTTACCTTATAAATTTCTATCTTAGAGCAGGAATTAGGCATTTCTGTAATGAACCTTGATTCTTTTTTTTTTTTTTCCCTTAAGATTTTATTGGGGAAGGGGAACAGGACTTTGTTGGGGAACAGTGTGTACTTCCAGGACTTTTTTTCCAAGTCAAGTTATTGTCCTTTCAATCTTAGTTGTGGAGGGCACAGCTCAGCTCCAGGTCCAGTTGCCATTGCTAGTTGCAGGGGGCGCAGCCCACCATCCTTGTGGGAGTCGAACCGGCCACCTTGTGGTTGAGAGCTCACTGGCCCTTGTGGGAATCAAACCGGCAGCCTTCAGAGTTAGGAGCATGGAGCTCTAACCACCTGAGCCACCGGGCCCGGCCCCTGAACCTTGATTCTTTATAATGGGGAATGACACTTAGGGAGCAGAGTCTAGCTAGGTCCTAGGGATGTTTATTGCTATTGAGTTTGTCATTGATTCTAGCTAGGTGTTTTCAATGGACAGAATAGGAAATATGTGAGTTCATATTGTTAATTCCAATTCAACTTTAAGATTACAAAAGTTTATACTTATATCTCTTTTGTGTTGAAACTCTTGGTTCCAATGACATTAACATAATTCTTTGTGTTATCCTATAATATGCCTAAAATAATTTCAAAATACCAGTACCTATATCATTAATAACATTAAGACTATTGAATGCAGTTTATTTCTTTGTACTTTTTATCCTTATAATACACAAGGTATGATCAGTGCAAGTATTGTATTAAAAACATGCAAAGTAATTTATTTCTTTAAGTGATTATGCCCTCAATGTGTTATGCAGTTGGGTTCGTTCATTTCAGTATTTTTTCTCCAATGTTTAGGGATTAGTCTCTTTTTATTTTATTATTATTATTCGTTTTATATTTTTGGTTTTTTTGATTAAATACCTAGGAGTGAAATGGCTTGGTTGCATGGTAGGTGTATACGTGTATTTAACTTTTAAGAAACTGCCAAATTGTTGTATCATTTTATATTCGTATCTTCAGTGTATTCTAAGAGTTCTAGTTCTTCCACATACTGGCAAACACTTGGTATGTTCAATCTTTTTAATCCTAACCAATCTAGTGGGTAGTGGCATCTCATTGTGGTTTTAATTTGCATTGTTATACATATGTCATAACTGATGACTAATGATGTTGAATGTCTTTTCTTGTATTTAGTGGTCATATCTCTTCTTTGATGAAGAATCTGTTCATATCCTTTTGAGTTCTAAGAGTTCTATGTATATTTTGGATGCAAGTCCTTTATCAGATAAATGTGTTGTGAATATTTTTAACCAGTCTTTTGTCTTTTTGTTTTCATATCGGTGCCTTTCAAAGAGCAAAAGTTTTAAATTTTGATAATGTTTAATTATCAATTTTTTTTTCTTTCATGGTTAGTGCTTTTGGTGTCATATCTAAGAAATCTTTGCCTCCCCTGGAGTCTCAAATATTAATATTTTTTCCCTGTTTATTTTTTTCCCCTAGACGTTTCATAGTTTCAGATTTCACAGTAAGAGATTTGTATGGTAGGCAGTAAGGATCAATGTTTGTTTTTTAAAATATGAATACTTAGTTGGTTGAACAACATTATTGAAAAGACTTTCCTTTCCCCATTGAATTGCCTTGGCATCTTTGTGAAAAATCACTTGATCTATTTCTTGACTTGATTCTGTTCCATTGATCTATATGTCTATCCTTATACAACACCACAGTCTGAATTACTATAGCAAGTAATAAAGTAATATACATATATAAATGTATAATATATAAATACAAAGTAAGCTTTATAGTAAGTATTGAAATTAAGTAGGATAAGTCCACCAACCATGTTCTTTGTTAAAATTGCTTTGGCTATTCTATATTCTTTGAGTTTCCTCGTAAATCTTAGGATCAGCTTGTCAGTTTCTACAAAAAAGCTTGTAGGAATTTTGATTGGGATTGTGTTATGTCTTGGGGAGAATTTGGGCGGCATTGCCATCTTAACAATATAGAATTTTCTAATCCATGAAAATGCTGTATCTCTCTATTTAGATCAGAGAAGTTGGGGTTAGGAGACCAGATATTTTGACATTAACATTAAACCACCATGAGTCTCACAATTACTGTTCAACGATTGATATCAAAAGTTGGGAAACCAAAAAAAAAAAAAAGTTGGGAAACATTCTTCTCCTCCCCCGCCTTCTTTTTTCTTTTTCTTCTTCTACATCTTTATTATTGAAAGAAAATCTATTTCAGGCTCATTTTTAAATTCATATTCTATCTTTGTCTTCTATTATTCAAATTTTTTATATTGTTTTGGTTTCTAAATATCTATTATACTTTGAAATGTGTTGACAATGAAGTGTGATAACACATTTTCCAATATAGAAACATGAAACTGTTTTTAGTGGACAATATCCATTTTGGGGTTCTGTCATAATACCTTTTTCATTGGAGTGCCATGAAAATGAAATGAGCTTTTAAAAGCATGTGAGAGCTAAAACTGCAAATGGTGTTATTAATATTTAACCATTTTTTAAAAAATTGAGATACAATGCACATATAATGTGTTAGTTTTAGGTGTACAACACAATGACTTTAGATATGTAAATATTGCAAAATGATTGCCACAGTGTGTTAATATCCATCACTACACATAGTTACACATTTTTGTGTGTGTGATGAGAACTTTTAAGATCTACTCTGTTAACAACTTTTAAATATACAATACAGAGGTGTTAACTATAGTCACCATGCTGTACATTACATCCCCACGACTTATTTATCTTATAACTGAAAGATACATCTTTTACTTTTTGACCACCTTCATCCATTTCGCCCATATTATTTTTATTTTTTTAAATTTTTTTGTATTGGGGAAGGGGAACAGGACTTTATTGGGGAACGGTGTGTACTTCCAGGATTTCTTCCAAGTCAAGTTATTGTCCTTTCAATCATGGTTGTGGAGGGCGCAGCTCAGCTCCGGGTCCAGTTGCCATTGTTAGTTGCAGGGGGCGCATCCCACCATCCCCTGCAGGAGTCGAACCAGCAACCTTGTGGTTGAGAGGGCGCGCTCCAACCAACTGAGCCATCCGGGAGCTCAGCGGCAGCTCAGCTCCAGTGCCGAGTTCAATCTTAGTTGCAGGGGGCGCTGCCCACCATCCCTTGCGGAACTCGAGGAATCGAACCGGCAACCTTGTGGTTGAGAGCCCACTGGCCCATGTGGGAATCCAACCAGCAACCTTCGGTGTTAGGAGCACGGAGCTCCAACCGCCTGAGCCACCGGGCTGGCCCCGTCCCATATTATTTTTAATTATGCAAAGCTTTTTATATGTTTTTAAAGTTCAAACTATACTAATAAGGTCCACTGACAGAAGTCTCACTTTCATTTCTGTACTCTTCAACCTATTTCTTTCTTCTTCCTATACAAAACTACGATTTCATTAGTTTTTCTTTTCTATTTCCTTGTTTCTTTATTGAAAATATAAGCAAATGTATATATATATATATATATATATATATATATATATATTCTCTCAATATAAACCCAGAAGGTAGGATGGTATAAATACTTTCAGTACCTTGGTTTTTTAATTTATTGATATGACCTACATATCACTTTATATCATATATAGGAATCCTCATTTCCTTTTACAGCTGCATGTTACTCTATTTTGTGGAGGTGCCGTAGATTACATAACTAGGCCCCTTTTGATGGACATTTGGTTTGTTTGCAGTCTTTTGCCGTTCTAAAAATAATGCTGCCAATAACCTTGTGCATGTTATTTTGTATTTTTGTTAAGTGATCTTTGGGATTTTTTTTCCAGAAGTATGCCGCTGAATCAAAGAGTAAAATGCATAGGTAATTTTCCTAACATTGTCCCAATTTCTTCCATAGTGGTCGTATCATTTTGCATTTCTCCTAACAATCTACGAGGGTGCCCATTTCCCCACAGCATCACCAAAAAATGTTAAACTTTGAGATTTTTGCCAATCTCTTAGTTCACTTTAATTTAGATTGGTTCATATGTACACCAATTTCTTTCTTTCTTTTTTTAATTCTTTCTTATACCTCATGCTTTTCTTTTAGAATTATTTTCCTCCTTGATGTAACACATCTTTAAGAAACCCGTACACTGACTTTGTTTGGCTTGAGATTCTTTGTGCTTCCTGTATCTGAAGTTTCGTGTGTTTTAATTCTGGAAAATTATCCACCATTATTTCTGTATATAGTGCCTCTCCCACATTCTCTCTGTCTTCTTCTGGAACTCCAAGTAGACATAATTAGACCTTATTTTTAATTCCTTGTTTTTTAACTGGCACTTCTTCTTTATACCTCCTCTCTGCTGCATCCTGGGTTGTATATGCCATGGAAATTTATTCAGCTCTGTCTTCTAGGTTTATTCTCTTTTTATGTGTGTCTAACTTGCTGTTTAACCTGACGAATAAGTTTTTATTTTATTGATTTGTTTATAATTTCTGGAAATTCTGGGTTTTTTTCCTACTTAAATCTGCCCGGTCCTTTTTAGGGTATTGTATATGTTTGTATTTTCTATTTTTTAAAATTTCTTTAAACATTTTAATCATGGTTATTTTATATTCTTAATCTGATAACACCAATATCTGAACAATTTGAAGAATGTCTAATACTGTTTTTTGAATAATTTTTGTTTATTTTGCTCATAGTGGCTTATTTCATCATGTGCTTTGTAATTTTGGAGTGTGTGCACTTCTTCAGATTGTGTATGGGAATATTGTAAAATCTGAGGTAAGGGTGCTTTTTGCAGAGTATAAATGTTGCTTCTGCTAGATGTCCCATGACATTACCAACCTAGGACAACTTTAAATTAATTGCTTGGCTGTAGTTTACCATACCATGGAGATAGTGTAAATTTGAAATCAAAACCTCCCTGAGGGCATGCCTGTCAAATTCTGTGGAATTTTTTTTTTTCCTATCTACAATGCAGACTGTGAAAAATAAGTTCTTTTGTTGTTTCTCTTTGCCAGCTGACAGGTTGTTGTTGTTTTTTCTAGTGCATTTATTCAAAATGTAATTCTTGGGTTCTTAGGACCAACTTGCCACTTTACTTGGGCTTGAGGGCTTTATCTCCTGTCTCTTGCTTGGTGGTTAAAAATCAAGCTCCTATGTCTCTGATCTGGTTACTTCCTCAAAGGTAGATGCAGCTTTATCCTCTCCTTACTTTTCTGGATTTTAAGTTCCTTTTTGGTGTTGGCCCCAAGAGGTTTGCTTCATTCCTATGAACTTGGCTATAGTATAAATGGATAATTGTTATATTTTATCCAGCATATATATCTACGTGTCAGAAGCTCCCTGCTGCCGCATATGTGGTCCAGAAGTTAGTTATTCTCCATTACTTACTTAACATGATATAAACCAAAAACAACATAAAATACTAAGGCCCTTAAAATCTCCAAGTAACTCATCTGATTTACTGTTTATAAAGATGAAATGTTATATAGTTACTGTCATCTGTACATATCAGAGTTATATTTTTTATATTTCTTTCTATATTTCTTTCTCTATTTTTTCTTTGTTCTTATGAAAGTAATGATAACTGTACAATATTTGAAAAGGTAGAAAGTTGTCAAGATTTAGGAAACAGCTTACCTATAAGCCATCCCCCAGGGTAACAATTTAACATTTTGACATACTGCCATCTAGATTTTTTGGCTTTCCTATATGGCATTTGAAATTATCTTTCTTAATGAAAAACACCATTTTATTATGTTGACGTATCTGCCTGTACATTTCCTTGCTTTTAGCTTATTATAGTTTTTAACAATAATATTTGATTCAGCTACACAAATTGTTTACTCAAGGTGTTTCTTCCCAAACCCCCAGCACTAAACTCAAGGAAATAACTGAAAAATACTAGTATCAGTTCATAGGGTATAAAATTATTATTCTTGTCTCATTGCTGAATGTCTCAAAAGTAAAGTTACCAATCTACTGTTCCCTCCCGCTATGAAATTTTGCCATTTTATGGTATAATATTCGCACAAACTTCTGGAGTCATATTGTACAGATTCCAATTCTGGCTCTTAGCTGGATGACCTTTAGCA
This sequence comes from Rhinolophus ferrumequinum, assembly GCF_004115265.2. Classification (NCBI taxonomy): domain Eukaryota; kingdom Metazoa; phylum Chordata; class Mammalia; order Chiroptera; family Rhinolophidae; genus Rhinolophus; species Rhinolophus ferrumequinum. Next base: position 50,655,614 of record NC_046299.1, on the reverse strand, counting down.
CAATAGTTAACCTGTCTATTTTAGTCCCTCATCTAGAGCGCGTTGAGAGTTAAATGAGTGACAAGTGCCTGACACATAGTAAGACCTTAATAAATGTAGGCTATTGTGGTTTTTTAAAAATATTTTTATTAAACTATAGTTAACATACAATATTATATTTGTAGGCTGTTGTTTAAAAATATTTTTCTTTATGGTTTTAACTTCATAGTTCTTAAGGAATAATGAGGGTTAAATATTTTTCCAAGTGTTTTGGTTTTCAATTTATGTTTTATCTCATGTGAACTGTTAAATAGCTTTTTCTTAATATAGAAGTTTCACTTTGGAAAGCAGTTGACATGCCAACATCAAAAGCACACTGATAAAAGAATAAGTTAGACTTCATCAAAATTAAATCTTCTGTACTTCAAAGTACACCATCAAGAAAGTGAATAGACAGCCCACAGAGTGGGTAAAAAATATTTGAAAGTCATGTATCTGATAAGGGACTTGTATCCAGAATATATAAAGCACTCTAAGAATTAATCACTCTAATAATGAATTAATCACTCTAATATTAATCACTCTAATATTAAAGCACTCTAATAATGAAAAGACAAATAACCAAATTTTATAATGGGCAAAAGATTTGACTAGACTAAGATGTTATACAAATGAACAGTAAGCATGTGAAAAGATGCATGCTCGACATCAGCATTAGGGCAGTACAAGTCAAAACCACAATGAACTACTACTTCATACCCACCAGAATGGTTATAATAACAAAGATGAACAATAACAAGCACTGGCAAGGATATGGAGAAATTGGAACCCTCATGCATTGCTGTTGGGATTGTGAAATGGTGCAGCCACTTTGGAAAACAGTTTGGCAGTTCCTGGCAATGTTAAGCATAGAGTTGCCATAGGACCCAGCAATTCCACCATGGCTACATACTTGTATATACTCAGGAGTAATGAAAACATTTGTCCACACAAAAACTTGTATGTGAATGTTCATCGTAGCATCATTCGTAAAAGCAAAAAAGCGGAAGCCACTCAAATGTCCATCAACTGAAAAATAGTATGTAGTCTGTCCATGCAGTGGACTATCATTTGGCGGTAAGAAGGATGCTACAACATGAGTGAACCTTGAAAACATGCTGAGTGAAAGTGGGCAGTCACAAACGACCCTATGTTGTATGATATCATTTATATGAAATAACCAGAATAGGCAGATCTATAGAGAGATAAAGTAGATTAGTGGTTGTCTAGGGCTGGGATACGGAGGGGGAGAAAATGGGTAGTGACTGTTAATGGTTACAGGGTTTCTTTTTGGGGTGATGAAAATGTCTTAAAATTAGATTACAATGATGGTTGCACAGCTCTGAATATATTAAAAGCTATTGTGTTCTTTAAATGGGTGAACTTTATGGTATGTAAATTACATATCATTCATACTGTTGGGAAAGGAAAGGGAAGGAGAAGGGAAAGGGGAAGGAACCAATGACAGGTTTGCCTCTCTTCCTGTCCATTCATCTCTTGCCCAGATTGTTGGTTAGGAGGAAGATAGATATATCCCACATGGTGATTCCAAGCTGTGTTAGAAAAGTACGTGCTTCAACTTAATTGATGTTTCATTTTGGTATGATGGCTGATAATTGAAGTCATGAGATGTCTGGGTCCCATGTCCCCTATTAGCTGTGTGATTCTTGCCCTGTTTCATTACTTTGTTATTGTTCCTCTGTTTATAAACTTAGGATAATTCCTGCTTTTCCTACCTCAGAGGGTTGTTGTGGAGTTCAAATGAAAGTGAGGTAGCACATTGAAAGCTGTGTAGTCCTAAATAAATATAGAGCAGTATTAAGATTCCCAAAGTTCTCTGTTTTCTTTCCATAGGAGTAAAACACAAATCTTTTCTAACAGTGGAGGACTGTTTTGAGTTGGGCAAAGTGGCTTATACAGAAGCAGATTATTACCACACAGAACTGTGGATGGAGCAAGCACTAAGGCAGCTGGATGAAGGAGAGGCTTCTACCATTGATAAAGTCTCTGTTCTCGATTATTTGAGCTATGCGGTGTACCAGCAGGGGGACCTCGATAAGGCACTTCTGCTCACAAAGAAGCTTCTTGAACTAGGTACGTTAACTTGGCCTAATTCAAGGTTAGTGGTCATATATATAAATATGTATGTGTATATATGACTATATATCTCATCATATAGCTTTGGTACTTTTTGTTTGTTAGAAGTCATGTGCCTCATCTTTATCCTGTCTCTGATTATCCTCTCAATAAATGGCAACTGACTTTTATTTCCTAATAGTACTACAACAGTGGTTGTGTTTCTTTGCTCCGTATTCTTCAAAATTGGAGCTAACCTAGCTCACTCAGTCAAAAATGTTTATTTACCATGTTGCTATATTAAATATTAACCAGTTTACTTTGAAGGATGTCATTGATTTATTGCATTTCATATTCAAAAAATAGTGATTTTAAATAAATAGATTGAAAATATATTTGATTGTAATATTCAAATGTTAGAGAAACATGCTATCCTATAAGGATTTTACCACTAGTATTTTGAACAGAGATGCAGCGTTTCTCTAAGTACGATCCAGGGACCATGTGCATCAGAAGTACTTGGATACTTACTAGAAATGAAAATTCCTTGATCTCCACCCCAGACCCACTAAATCAGAATCTCTGGAGGTGGAGTTGTATGCTCATAAATTCAGGTGGCTGTTGGTATATAACCAAGCTTTGAATCTTAAAAAAATAAAAATAAAAAAGTAATTTTTATGAGTAGGTAAATATGTGTATGTTGGAAGAGGCAAACAGTTTAAAAGGATTGGTCATCTGAAAATGAACTTTTGATAATTAGGTTATTTCTTAGTTGAATGAATTAATAAATTGAAATATTAGTTCAAGTACCCTTTTTTCCGATATTTTTAGTGATTTTTTTTCTCTTGACCCCAAAAATTTACTTGTAGAAAAATTTAAAAAATAGAAAAAGATATGGAAGAGTCATCCATAAGCTGTCACCCTAAGATACCCACAAATTTTTTGTTTCATTGTATATACCCCTTTTCCCTGCCCACACACACTTTTCTTTTTCTTTTACAAAATTAGGCTCATATTGTGTATCACAACATATATTGTGAACAGTTTCTCAAAGACAAGAAATATTTTACAAATAAGGCTAGATTTCCTAAACACATCAATTAATGCCACAAATGAAGTTTCTACATACTGTTCTGCATTTTTTATTTGTGTGTGTGTGTGTGTGTGTGTGTATGTATGTGTGGGTGGTTGGGGTTTTTTTCTCTCGGATGGGTGGAGTAGTCCTCTTTTCCCCTACTAAAAGATAGCTAAAAATCATGACTAGCAATTCAGAGGTAGTTAGTGGACTCTGGCTTCTTGCAAAATTATATCTTTAGTTTCTCTTTTCTGTCTCACTTAGAACTTTGGGGCTGAAATCCACTCAGCCCTCAGAAGCAGGCTGTGTTCTGCATTTATAATACATCTGTGGTAAAGGTTGCTTTTGAACTGTATACCATGTCTTCTCCATGGTGATTACATTCCAATTTCAGAAAAATCTTTCCCATTGCTTAAAATAAGTAGGAGAAGTAGTATTTTAAAAATTCATTTGACATCAAATTGATCATACATAGTTCCTTTGGCTGATTAGTAAGTTCTCAAAGTAGAAGCAATGATTGCTACTTAGACACAAATGGCTGGTTCTGTCTCCAGAACTCTTTTTATATAGGGTGACTGTATGTCCTGATTTTTTTGGGGCAGTAGTCGTTTACACCTGTTGTTTTAGTATGATTTTTACTAGTGCCTCCTTTCATTCTCAGAAGCATCCTGATTTGGAAGGTAATTTATATGGTCCTCTACTTTTCTATTATTGTATTCTGATGTCTGAACAATGTAAACTTACTCAATGGGCATGCTCTCTTTCTCTTCTAATAGATCCAGAACATCAGAGAGCTAATGGTAATTTAAAATATTTTGAATATATAATGGCTAAAGAAAAAGATGCCAATAAGTCTACTTCAGGTGACCAATCTGATCAGAAAACCACACCGAAGAAAAAAGGGGTTGCTGTGGATTACCTGCCAGAGAGACAGAAGTACGAAATGCTGTGCCGTGGGGAGGGTATCAAAATGGTAAAGTGGAAAAGCCAATTGTGTGTGTGTGAATGTGTGTGTGTGTATGTGTTTGTACATAGTTCCAGAATAAATCAAGTTCTTTTATGTTTAAGCCTATGTGATAAAAATAATAATTACTGCATAAAGCATTACAGTGTGCCATATCATCTTATTGTAGGTGTCACACTTAATATGCTCCAGCTGTGAGTAAAATAGCTTTAAAATAAAGCTTGTGAATCATATACCATTACACGCATTTTTGGTAATATTACCCCTTTCATAGATTAAAAGAGGCTTATTTTTTTAAGGTGAAGGATCAGATAATTTAAGGGAAGTGATAAAGTTTTTCCTTATATCTTAATGCAAAAGAGATTCCAGTAATCTTAAATAGAAATACTATATCATTCTAATCCATACTATGAAACATGGATTCATCTATTCAGTAATCTCTAGTGGTTTTGCTGCTGGTCAACCGTGACAAGATTGCTTAGTGAATTGTTTTAGTCTATTTAAGAAATATAAAAAATGCAGAAAGACATTCAACAGATTTTGACTTTAACATTTATTTTTTTCCTGTTTTTTTTTTTTTATTAGTTTCAGGTGTACAAAGTAATCTAATAGACATTTACACCCCTCACAAAGTGACATTTATTCTTTATAATACTAAGATGTGTCTATAAAGATCCTTTTGTTTATTGTATAACTATATGTATTTATAACTTAGAGTACTGGTGCTTTAGGATGTTAATAGATAATAGGCCCAAAACAAAAAAGTTCAAGTCTAGGGAACACAGGTTTTTGTTCAGCCTCAGGACTTTTCAGAGCCTTTTTATGATAATGTGCATTATGGATATGATATACATTGTTTCCCAACACTGATAATGGTACCCTATTTTAAAGAATATCATGTGGTACTAGTGTTCAGCTGAATTCAGGCATACGTAGAAGTGGATGGTTGAATTTTTGAAGTTAAGTACTTTTAAGTGTAAACATTTGAATGGCGTTTAACTTTTTGTCTACTAATAATAAACTCAAGCTGGGCTTTACATTTTGGTATTGATGACTTTTTGATATTTGATGATTTACTGTTGACAGCCTAACCTCTAACAGCAAATAAGTAGATTATATCCATGTTGACACTTTGATAGCGAAGTTCATGGAGTCCTAGAAAAGCATGCCTACTTTTGCTTTGGGAGCTATGAGTAAATACAAAGATGGTGACACTTTGTTAGACTCACAAAACATTTTTTAAAAATATCCCATCTAAATATTTTACTATCTTTTGAAGATAAAGACTCTTAAAAAATAACCACACCATTATCACATCTAAAAAAATTTACAGTGGTTTCATAATATCATCAAATATCTGGCTAAGTGTTCAGATTTCCAATAGTAAGCACATATTGTTATTGCCTTTAATAACTCTTAAGGAAGAGAGCAAAATAGAACTCGAGGTATAAAACATTAGTCTGCTAATTTGCCAGTTTGTTCATATGACACACACATAAACCCACCCCAAAATCAAAGAACATCATTTTTCTCAAAGTAAATCCATCTCATCATTATATAAAAGACGTATTTGATATAATGTCTTGGATTTGACTCTAGGTAAATAAAGTACTGGAGAATAAACATGAATCATTTGTTTTAGCATGTTAAGTGATAATTAAAACAAAAACAAATATTCCATATATATGTGTATGTGTGTGTATATATATATATCTCGATGTGTGTGTCATATCAACAAACTGGCAAATTAGCAGACTAATGTTTTAAACCTTTTGCTCTCTTCCTTGAGAGTTATTAAAGACAATAAAAATATGTGCTTACTATTGGAAATCTGAATACTTAACCATATATATATATACACAGATATATATACATATGTTAACACTTCACCATATATATGTATATGTATATATGTATATATATATATACTTGTTTTATCAAGAGAAGAATCAGCAGTGGAGTAACTTCAGTTAATATAATACACAGATGATTGAAAGAAACATTGTTTTGTTGACTGCTCTATTTTTAATACCCACTAATAAAAGCACCTGGTTTCTTCGTTTAATAATTTATTTTCTCTCTCTCTCTTTTTTTTTTTTTTTTTTAGATTTTTATTAGGGAAGCGGAACAGGAATTTATTGGGGAACAGTGTGTACTTCCAGGACTTTTTTTTTTGCAGCTCAGCTCCAGGTCCAGTTGCCGTTACTAGTTGTAGGGCGCGCAGCCCACCACCCCTTGCGGGAGTCAAACCAGCAACTTTGTGGTTGAGAGGATGCTCTCCAACCAACTGAGCCATCCGGGAGCTCAGCGGCAGCTCAGCTCAAGGTGCCGTGTTCAATCTTAGTTGCAGGGGGCGCTGCCCACCATCCCGTGCGGGACTCAAGGAATTGAACTGGCAACCTTGTGGTTGAGAGCCCACTGGCCCATGTGGGAATTGAACCGGCAGCCTTCGGAGTTAGGAGCATGGAGCTCTAACCGCCTGAGCCACCAGGCTGGCCTCTATTTTCTCTTTTTTAGCGCTACTCATTTTCATTTTTGCGTTTTATAAAAAGAATCCTTTTTTTGGCCCATAACATTTAACTGGGAGTGTTTTAGGAAAACCTGGTTAGGTTTTGTTTTATTTTTTCTTTTAGAAACTTTCTCTTTCTAGGTGCTTCCCTGGTTACTTTGTGAAATGTGTAGCAATGCTGGTCACTCATATTTCCATAAACATTTCATGATTTCTTTCATACTTATAACACCTGAACTTTATTTTGATGAGAGAAGGGTTAAAAGAGAAATCTCACCTTCTTTCTTATTTAGGCCTAAATAATCATTAACAAAAATTTGAAAAGTCCGAACATCCTCTTTGTTGCAAAATATTTGCAGAGAACTATTTCTTTGGTGTGTTTTCGTCCACAGATACTCTGTGTATACACAAGCATGATTATTGTTTATTATCTGCATAGGAACAAGCATTAAAAATATTATTTCTCTAATATATTTATCATTTTCTTTACGTTTAGACTCCTCGGAGACAGAAAAAACTCTTTTGCCGCTACCATGACGGAAACCGGAATCCTAAATTTATTCTGGCTCCAGCCAAACAGGAGGATGAGTGGGATAAGCCTCGTATTGTTCGCTTCCATGATATTATTTCTGATGCAGAAATTGAAATTGTCAAAGATCTAGCAAAGCCAAGGGTAAATACCTTTTTTTTTTCTCTCCTCAATTTACTACACCTGCTATTCAGCTTTTCCTTTGCATGATTACAGAAATGATAAGTGATATGACAATAACCCCACAGATAGTTTAGATATTGTTGCTGCAACGTAATGGAATTGTTAACTAAGCTCTGTTGATTCCACTTTTCCTCAGTTTGTTATCAACACAAGTAACATCCTACAAATGGGTTTTAAACTCTTAATTATGAAAATCATAGATGAGATTTTTATTTCACACTTAACAAGTTTGTGTTTCAGCATCTTCCTGAAAAAGTTTTCTATGTGCTTTGGAACCCTTGAATCTCAAAGACTAATCCAAGACCAACTTCTTCGTATGTTTTATATTTTTATCTGAAAGAATACTTGAAGTATTTTTATTCCCTTTTAGGCACATTTTTACTAGAAAGATACAATTGAGCACAAGCATCATGCTACTTTGAAATAATAACATAGTTTTCTGATTTCAACCCACCTCATTAATCTTAATAAGAAAAACAGTTTAATGTAAACACAATCCTATCAACTAAGTGGTTAGTGTAGAAATTCTTTTTTTGTGAAAATGTGAGAAAGAATACCCTTTATGCTCTTGCCATTTTTCCCATCAGCGTGGTCTTAAAACCTTTTTGGTCTTACTGATAGTAAAATACTAACTGCCATCACTTTCATAAAGAGATTGTTTAGTAAACACTAGCCATATTTTTGCACAGGAGTTGGTGATTTTTTTCTGGCAAGATCCACTTGGTAAATAATTTTAAGGCTTTCTGAAAGCCATATAGTTGGCCACAACCACTCAACTCTGTTGTTGTAGTGCAAAAACATCCACGGAAAGTACAAAAATGAGTGTGGCTATATTCCAAGAAAACTTTATTTCCAAAAGCAGATGGCAGGCTGAATTTGGCCCATGGGCTATCGTTTGCTGATCCTTGCTATATTGCAAAGGTTGCATTATCTGGATATCTGTATTGCAAAATAAACTTAAAAGTTAGAATTTTTGTTTTTCTTACATTTTAATACTTTTCCAAATTTCTGCTTCTTGTTTTTTGTTTGTTTTTTTTTTACCAAAGATTACATTTTAAATGGAAAAGACAGGTCAGATATATATGGGTGTTGTCCAAGGGAATTTTTTTTTTTTAATTTTTATTGGGGAATATTGGAGAGCAGTGTGTTTCTCCAGGGCCCATCAGCTCCAAGTCATTGTCCTTCAATCTAGTTGTGGAGGGCGCAGCTCAGCTCCAAGTCCAGTTGCCATTTTCAATCTTAGGCAGGGGGCACAGCCCACCATCCCATGTGGGAATTGAACTGGCAACCTTGTTGTTGAGAGCTTACGCTCTAACCATCTGAGCCATCCAGCTGCCCTTCCAGCAGCTCAGCGGCAGCTCGTTGTCTTCAGTCTAGTTGTGGAGGGCGCAGCTCACTGGCCCATGTGGGAATCGAACTGGCAACCCTGTTGTTAAGAGCTCGGGCTCTTATCAACTGAGCCATCCGGCCCCCCCTCCAAGGGAATTCTTATAAATCTCTACTTATAATTACATCATATTCTGTCATTCTCTTTTGTATTCCTATTTTAGTCCATTATTTGTGGTCCATAAACCAAAACATCTTGGTAGAATATTTATTAAGAATTCATTTCAACTTAAAAATCAAGTCTCATACCTCTAGGTTTGAAGGTCAAAGTCTTCAAAGGGGATGCCTCAGTTGGGTTATTTTGACCAAGGGATTCAATGGCAATAAAAACTCATATTCTTTTGTTAACCTCAGAATCATCCTCCATTTAAAAAAAGTTTAAAATAATTATCTCTGTTGTCATCTCTTTTGTACTGTTTTTAACATTTATGAGTTCATTTCATTTGCATTTGTGCTCAATCCAAGATTATTTCACTGTATATGTGAAATATATGAGAGATATCTTGAAGGAAGAAAAGATCGATTCTGAACAACATTAACCTTTGCAAAACAGTTCCATCACTAAGAAAATTAAAATCCAAAGTTTGGAATGGATCATTAACTGCAAATAGCCATTCTTATAACTATAAATAGACTTCAAATTTTAGAAATTTCTCCTTTCTTCACAGTCACATCCTTTAATCATTGAAAAAATTTAATTTTCAATCTCTTTTCATTGTGTACCCTCCATTCATGAAAAACAAAAACAATTTTTAAAATAACTTTTAAAAAATACAAAAAACTAAAAAAAAAACCCACTGGTTTTCAAAGCTCAACACAAGGTGACTGGAGGTCTATGGAGTCATTTTCTCTTTTCAGCCTCCATTGTAAAAATCCCCGAATTCTGACTGGTTGGATAAATGTGATTCATTTTTTTGTTTTGTAATGCAAGTATTTTGATGGTTGGCTTCACAGCTGAGGCGAGCCACCATTTCAAACCCAATAACAGGAGACTTGGAGACGGTACATTACAGAATTAGCAAAAGGTAAGAGATGTGTATGCTGCATATTTTGATCTCTAATGAGTGTTTTGTACATCCTACAGGAATTCTTCATTTAAAGGAAGTAGGTCATTTCAGTCTCCAGCTCAAGTCACTGCCTATTTATGCACGCATGGATAAACTGCTTTGTGTTTCACAGGTCTTTCCCTTTAACTAGAAGTTCTGTTTTTACTCTAAATTGGTCTGTTATTTTTAGGGAATTAATATGCTTTGCATCTCTGTTCAGGTCAGGAATTAAATATCCTGGAAATGGCTTGATGCTTGTTTTCTTTTTCCTTTTTCTTGCCAAAGGGGAAAAAAAGAAAAAGACGCAGCCTGGATTAATCTGGGAGTAGTCTTTATTTGTGTGGTTCTCTCACACTCATAAATACTGCAGTAAATTCACATCATCCTTCATGGGTGATCGTATTGGCATTTGTTCATACATCTTGTAAAATACCATTGTCATTTTGGAGTAATCTATACTCCTCCTGATGGAGTTTTTATTTTAAAAAACTTGCTGACCTAAAAGTTGGCAATGGAAAGGACAGAGTTATGCTTCTGATCTGTCTTCCAACTACTATTACTTGTGAATTTTGTTGCCTTTTACTTTGCCAGAAAAACTTAACAGCAGTTTTGTCTTGGTGAGAGTTTTAAAAAATGAGTTTAAAGAGACTACTAATTATTCTTTTATCAGAATATTTAAAGAACATTAAACTTCTAGAGCTGAGAAACCTCCTGTGAAACCCAGTTGCTATAAATCATTTACATACAGCTTCAATTTTTTTTCCTTAAAAAAAGTGAAAGGACAATAAATCGACAACAAAAATTTGTCAACTTGTTTTCTCTTAATTTGGAAGTGGCTTTTCTTATTGCCACCTTTCTAAATGTTTTTGCTGATTTGAAACCATTACCTATCATCCAGTCCAATCTGAACCCTTCAATCACCTGTGGCTTGGCAAAACAAAATAAAACAAAACAAAAGTCCAAAATTGCCTGCTACGTGAATAAGTCCTTGTCCTTTCTCTTTTTTTTGTAGCTGAGCCGAGCTACAGTACATGACCCTGAGACTGGAAAATTGACCACAGCACAGTACAGAGTATCTAAGAGGTAAGGGAGTAATGGAGAGAATTTTAGTCACATTTAGACCATTTTCTTTTTTGAGAGTCTAATTTTCATAAAACCCATGATATGGCTTCAAAGACCTAGGCTGTTAGGCATGGATATTTATGACAACTGTGCCTGATTTTTCAAGATGGACTAATAAATAGACATGGTTAAGGGACAGTTAATAGAGATTTTCCAGAGTAATTGACTAGATTTCAGAAACCCTGCTGAGACTTCCCAAACCCTACCAGCAAGGTGAAGTTATATTCTCATACTGAAGGAGGAGAAGTTACCCAAGACCCTTCATAGAACAAGGCCTAACTTGGTCTCTGTAGTAAAGCCTGGCTTTAAAAATATCTCGGTGGTCACCCAGTGGCACGCTGTAGGTATTAAGAAAGTAAATACCTTCAGAGATTGCCTTTGGAAGTCAATTTGTTTCAAATTCTTTGTTTTTAAACAATGTTTAAAGAGAAACTACTTACTAGCTGATAGATTACAGAAATAATTTTAACAATTGATAACTGTAATTTATGTATATAACAGAGGAGCTCACGGGAGTAAGTGACATTTTTCCAACGTAACTCCTTTTCCATCTACTTATTTATGTAAAGCTTTCTCAGTTCTCATTAAAATGAAAATAGAAATATCATTGAGCTGAATTCAGTCTCATTCTAGCAAAAAGTAATATTTATCCACAGATACAATACCTAACTGAAAATAACAAAATAAGCCCCATCCGTCTCATGAGGAACATTTTAATATGTTTTCACGTTTTATACTTGATAATGATTGTTTAATCATGTTATTTAGGTTAACTGTACTATTAATATTAATAATTGTAGTAACTCATTCCAGAAGAGATTATTGTAACATTTAGACCTTTATGTTACAGGAAATTTATATTTTTATCAAGTTATATAAATATTTTTATTGTAGAGAAGTGTAGTATGATGAAAAAAGACTTTTAGGCATAGAAATATATTACTCTAGGACAGGGCATCTCAACCTTAGCACTACTGACATTTTTGATCAGATAATTCTTTGTTGTTGGGAGATATCTTGAGGTTTGTAGGAGGTTTAACCACATCTCTGGTATCCACTAGATGCCAGTAGCACTCTTTACTCCAGTTGTCACAATCAAAAATGTCCCCTCATGGGCAAAATCTTCACCACCACTCTCAGGGACTCCACTTCTCCACCCCTGTTGAGAACTACTCTTCTAGGATAAGAATGGAATGAAAATGCAGGCTCAAGGCAGAGAAGAAGGAATGATTTAAAATTTCCAAGTATTAAAAAAATACTTTATTCATGTATTTTGTTTTTAAGTGGTTGATGGTAGGCATTATTGTGGTATTTAGAGTCTACTGGATACATTGAAAAAGTAATCATTTTTCAGAAATTACCACTATTTTTAGTATGACAGAATTAAATCCTTTGCAACAATTAGTTATAGAAATTTAATTGTCAACTAGAAAATTATGCAAAGGAGTACATAGATTTTAACAACTATTTGTACTCGAACAAAAAAAATTTGAATATTACTGCTGTCAGTCATAGCAAAACTACAGATTACGTTGATTCATTTCCTTATTCTTTTTGGGCAAAGCTATATGTCTTTCATATGTGAACCTTCAACATCCCCACACACATATCCTGATTTCTTAATTGCCCTGTACCATTACCTTCTCCCTTGCCCCAGTTAGAAGACATAAAGAAAATTAAATTTGCTACAATTTTGATTCAGGAACACTAATAGATGGTAAGGATTTGCAAAAACTAATTTGTATAGATATATTTTGAGACATGATTTATAATGTTTCTGTGCATTATATAACTCTAATTTCAAGTTAGGCTAATTTTCCATTTTATTACAGAACCTTATCCAGGTCTAAAAAAATTAACCCCTTATTTATTTTTAAGAAAACATAGCTTTAGCCATTACATATTTTATCAGAGATTATTGCATGATTTTAGACATTTTTACTGTCATAAGGCTTGTAAGTGTCTAAATTCTCCAGATTTGCATACTTTTAGGAAGCATATAAAACAAAAATTCATGAACTTAGTGTTTTGGAAGTCTTTTCTGAAATTTTTCTATTATACAATGGACCTTTTGAAGAAATAGCCAGCCCACGGAGTCATTGGACTCTTACCAAGAAGTCAAAATAAATCACTCTTGGAAAGGTGACCTATAAACATTTTTTTTCCTTAAGAACTAAGTATTTCTAAACAGGCAGAACTTATTTTTTAAATATTCTAATTTTGTAGCTCTGAAAAGCAATTTTATTAGATTTTTAAGAAAGGCACAACCATACTTTATATTTTGTATAGCAGCAGACATTTAGTGAGTTAGCATTAGAAGAGTGAGCAACACCAAAATAAACTCACCCAGCCTGGGCAATGTGCAGTGTGTGTGTTTCTGTTCAAAACAACCTAGTAGAAAAGGAATTCCATAGCATAGTGATTTTCATCTTTACTATTATGAAAATTGTTCAGCAACCCTTTTAAAAATAAAACATATATGTTAAAAAAGAGGGTCTTAACTGTTAAAGAAGGAATTTGCCCCATAAAATATCCACTACATTTCACATTTTAACACAGAGAAAGTTTTTATTTTGGGAATTTAATAGCTACTTCTAGACACTATCTACCCATCACTGTAAATATGAATTTTTAAGAATCCTACAAGTGAAATGAATGATTGTTTTTTTGTTTCCTTTACATATTATTCCTCTGAAAAAGACATATAAGATGCAAAATAGAAGAAAGAATTTATATGTGTTGATGTTAGTTAATGTAATCCCTTTTGCTCTGGAACCATCAGTATTTTAAAAGGATCCGAAGGGAATTTCAAATATCTGTATTTTGAGAAATTTCTAAGTGATTGCATCATCTCTGGAAGTGAAAATATGTTTCAATGTTCTAGCAAGTAGAATTTTCTTCAGGCAAAGTATGTGTGGGAATCCATTATTGTTTAAAAAACGCAAAGTTTTTATTTACTTTATTGACTGTTAACTTTTGGCAAGTCATCTCTGTCTTTTCCAATATTAAAAAAAAAACTGAAAATTTACTACAGCTGGTTAATGGAGGAGCTAATAATTTTGGCTAGATCAGAGAAATGGAATTTTAGTTTTTGAAAGGTAAATATTCAGTTATGTACACTGAAAAGACAGTTTAGTTGTGTGAGCTCATGAAGTCCAGTTAAAGTAATATAAATGAGATACGCAAATAAACAATTTAGTGCTCCTTTGATTCTGATGGGTTATTCTTGGAAGTGGTTTTTATTTTTTTTTACTTTGAAGTAAAAACAATTGGATCTTTTATTAAACTCAAGATTGAATTTACCCACATTAGTGAGGAGCAAATATAGTGTAAAAAGTGTATGAATATTTTTACAATATAGAGGCAAATACAAATAGCTCTGAATGATTTCAGATATATTTTTAAGTTGGAATAACTTTTAACAACAGCGTTGCCCTCTATTGGGTTGTTTAGTGTTTCTCAGATTGGAATCACTGAAATGGACAGGTCTATAGTATTGTATAATTGTCCCACTAAAAACCAAAGGGAATAAATTCCCAGTCTAGGTGATTAGCCTTTCTTTGTTAACCATCAAGCACTTAGAGAAAAAATTTTGAAAGTTTTGCCCTCTGTAACTGGCGATTTGGATCCTGCATTATCTTTTGCTATTACAAAAAAATCGCATGGTAGTTTTACATTAGCTGATTGTAGATGTTAATTTTCATATGTGTTGGGTCAGAAGAAGACAGATTACATCATTCACATTTTCCTTTGGAGGTTTTGTAACAGTCTCCAAAACCTCCCACATGGTATTGTCTGCCTGTTTACTTGCCTTCCTCACTAATATATTAGAATTACAGTCAAGCAGTGTGAGAATGTTAATCCTTACTCAAATAAAGCATTCTAGTGATACTTTTAAAAATCATATATTAAAAGAATAATACAGATTTTTTTAACAGTAGAAACTCCTTAGAAAGGGAAAAAAATTACTCTCAATTTAAATGTAAACTTAGCTCTCAGGTTCCTGTCATTAAGACCAAAAGGAAGATATTTTGGGTTATCTTGTTATTAATGGAGAAAAGGGACACATATGAAATTATCTGGAGAAAGAGTTCTGTTTTGGTCTTGGCACAAAATTATGTTATAGGAAAAAAACTGTAGAATTTAGTGACATTTTCATTTATAACTGTACAAAAGTTAAGATGTTCTTCAAATGATTTTTCCTGTTACAGTAAATGCTGTGACTTTTTATTCTGACTCAGCTAAAACACAGAGTCCTAGAAGAACCTTGATTTCTGATGATTTAATTTATTGCAGGAATAAGACTTCCAGCTCCTAAGGAATAGATAATTAACATATATTACAGTTATCATTGTCTCCACTGAATTTTTCGCAATGTCACAAGTGTAAATTCAGAGCAAATTTCTTAGACTACCTGATAGGTCTACAGTAATGTTGCTGAAGACAGATTTGTAGTAATGGTTTAAGGATGGGATCCAGATGAGTAAAATGTTTTAAATGTATGAGGTTCTTCAGGTAAGAAGATTCTTATATTTTGAAGAGGTTTTTCATATGAAAGTCAAATGAAGTGAAATAACTTCCCATGCATCGGTAGAATTCATTTTCCTCTTTAGTGACTATAACAGAACCACAGTTAAGATGTTAACAGAACAGTTAACAGAACAGTTTTTTAAATGTGCAGTCATCAATGACTTTACTAAGCTTCAAACCTTCCATTGAGGTCATTTTTGATATAATAATAAGTGCAAATTAAAACATTTTTTAAAATTTAAACAAAATACTTTTGCCTCTAAGATTGGTAAAGATGAAAAAGATTGATACTGGCAAAGATTTTCTGAAATGGGCACTCTCATAATAAGTTGGTAAGAGTCTAAATCTGCAACTTTTTTGGAGGGCAGTTTGACATTATTTATCAAAATGTAAAAGTCATCTCGCAGTTCCACATCTAGGAATTTATCCTACAGAGAGATATTTCCTAAGTGTGCAAAGATAAACGGAAATTTCGTTAAAATATTCATAATGGAGAAAAATTAAAAATAACCTTATTTAACCAGTGGTTTATTGACAGACCTTCATGGTCCTTTTGGAATTAAAGATACTTTATTTTAAAAAGAAAAACAATAGTTTAAAAAGCGAGGAGTGTGGTAATGTAAAGTGGTCTAGTCACTGTAGAAAATAGTCTGGCACTTCCTCAAAAAGTTAAACACAGGATTATCATATGATCCAGAAATTCCACTTCTAGGAATATACCCAAAAGAATTGAAAGGAGGGACTCAAACAGATACTTGTACAACCATGTTCATGACAGCATTATTCACAATAGCCAAAAGGTGGAAACAACCCAAGTGTCCATTGATGAATGAACGGATAAACAAAATGTGGTGTATCCATGCAATGGAATATTATTTAGCCTTAACAAGGAGTGAAGTACTGGTGTATGCTACGACATGGATGAACCTTGAGGACATTATCTCTAACTGGAAATGGATAGTGGTGATGGTTGCACAACTTTGTGAATGTACTTAATGTCACTGAGTTGTTCACTTAAAAATGGTTAAAATGGTAAATTTTGTCATGTATATTTTACCATATTTAAAAAACGGTTAAAATGGTTAATGTTATGTTATGTATTTTTTGACCACTGTAATTGATTTGAATGAAGTAGTGCTGTATGTATTGACTTGGAAAGATGTCAGAAGTATTTTCAGGGTAAAAAAGTGTATGTGTGTATTGAGGTGAGAGATTGGAAGGTGGATATATTCCTATTTTTAAAAAAATTCTCTGTTTATACACAGGGAAAGGTGTTGAGAGGATATATACCTATTTGTTAATAGTGTTGACCTGTGAGGAGTGGGATGAGGAAAGGGACTTCATACACTTTTTGTATTGTTTGAAATTTTTATAAGTATTTCTTTTTTTAAAATAGCTTTATTGAGATATGCACATACCATCCAATTCACTCACTTAAAGAGTACAATTCAGTGACTTGAGTATATTCAGTGAGTTGTGTGTCCATCACCACAATCAATTTTTATCCCAAAGAACATTTTCATTACCCCAAAGAGAAATTCTGCACTCTTTAGCCATAACCACCCAATCTTCAGCCCAGCCCTAGTCAACTACTAATCTTTCTGTCTTTTTGGATTTGTCTATTTTTGATATTTCTTGTAAATGAAATCATATAATATGTCTTTTTGTATCTGGTTTCTGTTACTTAGCATAATGTTTTTAAGGTTCATTCATGTTGAAGTATCAGTACTTCATTCCTTTTCATGGCTGAATGATATTCCATTGTATGGATACATCACATTTATCTTATTCACGTGTTAATAGACATTTGGGTTGTTTCTACTTTTTGGCTATTACGAACAGTGCTACTCTGAACATTCATGTATAAGTCTTTGTGTGAACATAAATTTAAATTTCTCTCGTGTGTATACCTAGGAGTAGGATTGCTAGGTGATGTGGGAACTCTATGTTTAACTATTTGAGGAACTACCAATTTTCCAAAGTAGCAGCACCATTTTATGTTCCCACCAGTAATGTATGGAGTGTTCCAATTTCTGAATATTTTCACCAACACTTGTTATTGTATCTTTTTGATTACAGCCATCCTAGTGGGTGTGGTTTTGATTTGCATTTCCAGGGTGACTAATGATGTTTAACATCTTTTCATGTGCTTATTGGCCATTTATATATTTTATTTTGAAAACTGTATTCAGATCCTTTGCCTATTTTTAAATTGCGTTATCTTTTATTGAGTTGTAATAATTCTTTATATATTTTAGACGCAAGTCATAGCTAAACCACCGTTTAAGGTCACAAAGACACATGACATGCCTATGTTGTCTTGTGGCCCTTACATTTAGGTCTTTAATCCCTTGTGAGTTAATTTTTTTCATATGGTATGAGGTATGAGTACCACTTCTTTCTTTTGCATGTGGTTATCCAGTGTCCCAGGAGCATTTGTTGAATATAAAAAGCATTTCTTGCTTTTATAATTTTAAAAGTGAAAGTGAACGACTGCAATGGTAACTGCTAGAATGGCAAAGGAAAGGTGTTCTTGGTAGCAGGAGACTTCAGGTAAAAGTAAGCAAGCATTGTCAAGGAAAAGATTAAATGTGAAAAGGGAGGCAATATCTGATGGAATAAGGCCAATGGAGTTAGAAAGGGTAGACTAGAACACATACATACCGTGTTTCCCTGAAAATAAGACCTAGCTGGACCATCAGCTCTAATGCGTCTTTTGGAGCAAAAATTAATATAAGACCCAGTATTATATTATACCCGGTCTTATGGTAAGACCGGATCTTATTAATTTTTGCTCCAAAAGACGCATTAGAGCTGATGGTCCGCCTAGGTCTCATTTTCGGGGAAACACAGTAGAAGATCCAGCCTCTGTAAGGCTGAAGAACAGTGCCTCTATCAAAGTACAAGAGAAAAAGGTATGGAGGGATGCTTAAATATTGGTAGTAGCAGGGAAGAAAGTTGAAGATACCAGAAGAAGAAGACAGGTTCTCTGTGGGTGTTAGGTTCCAGGATGGAATAGGAATAGTTATCAAGATGTATTTAGTTTGAAACTTTATTAGAACACTTGCCAATCTTTTGTTGCAATATCTATAAAAATCAAGTCAGTAATTTGGTTGCTTACTTCAAAAATCTATTGAATTGTTGCTAGGCAGAAAGGATAGGTACACTGACATACTAGATTGCTTCTACCAGGAACTCAATCACGTTGGGAGAAATAAGTTCCTAGTATATTTGTCAGCTACATCCTTTATAACAATAACATTCTTGGATCCTTCTTATTTCTGCTACACTGAGCTACAACCATCACCATTATCTAATTCCAAAACGTTTTTGTCACAAAAACATCCTGTACCCATTAAGGGTCTTTCCCTTTTCCGCCCCACCCCCTGGCAACTGCTAATCTACTTCATGTATCTATCCATTACCTATTCTGGACATTTCATGTAAGTGGAATCATAATATGTGGCTTTTTGTATCTGGCTTATTTTAACATGTTTACAAGGTTCATCTATGTTGTGTCGTGTATTAGTACATCATTTCTTTTCATGGCACAGCAATCCATAATCTGGATATATCACATTTTATGTTTCTATTGACAGATATTTGATTGATGTCAATTGATGGACACTTGTGTTATTTTCACTTTTAGGTCATTAATAATGCTGCTATGACCGTTTGTGTACAAGTTTTTATATGAATATATGTTTTAATTTCTCTTGGGTATATACATAGGACTGGAATTGCTGGGTCACATGGTAACTCTGTGGTTAACAATTTGAGGAACTGCCAAACTGTTTTCCAAAGTGGCTGCATCATTTTACATTTCTACCAGCAGTGTATGAGGGTTCCACTTTCTCACATCTTCCCCAACACCCGTCATTGTCCATCTTCTTGATTATAGTCATCCTTCTGGGTGTGTATAGGTACCATTTAAAAACTTATTTATGCAAGTAATACATGAATTTTTTTTCTTATAAAGGAGTAGCATTATCTAAATCAGACTAAAAACTCTATGACCTCCACCCCAATTAATTCCTGTACCTAACTGAGAAGGAACAATTGTTTTCAGTTTGGTATGTATTTTTTCAGAATTTAGAAAAAAATCTCAATATAGATAGCCCTAAATAGCCTTCTTACATTAATCCAACTATTTTCATAAAAGCTCTATAATGAATGAGATTAGATTTTTCCTTTCCAACCTCTAACTTAAGAATATAACATCTTATTTTTTTATAACATCTTTTTAAATTACAGCATTCACTAGTAAAAATAAATCATACCAAACAAGCAAATCAACCAAATGCCTATAATAAAGGCTTACTGTCCCATATATTATGGCTTTTTAAATGATACTTATGGGTCTTCATGTATTGAAACATTATCAGTAAAACTAATATTTTCTTCTTGTTCTTAGTGCTTGGCTCTCTGGCTACGAAAACCCTGTGGTGTCTCGAATTAATATGAGAATACAAGATCTAACAGGACTAGATGTTTCTACAGCAGAGGAATTACAGGTGAGGAATCACATTATCTTTAAATTATATGCTTTCATGTTATCCTTAAGTTATCTTTACACTTCTTCACAAGATGCTTCAGATGAGATTTCCTGACACTGTCTAGGCAGTACTCAATTTGCATGATAGTTTGGGACTGTAAAAGTGAATAATTAAGCTGAAACCTGCAAAGTGATCTTCATAAGCAGTGGGAAAATTATGATTGTTCTGTGACCTTTAAAATCTGGCAAAACATTAAAAACTTTCTGTCAAGTATAAATTTATAGGAAAATGAAAACTACGTAACACTAAGTATTAAGTACACTAATTTTTTTTGTCATTCCTAGCCCTGTAAGGTACCAGGGTAATTATTTTGTTTAAATAATTTATTTTTTTCTCTTTTCTATTGAGATATAATTCACATACCATAAAATCTACCCTGGTTTTATTATATTCACATGGTTTTGCAGCCGTCAGTACTATCTAATTCCAGGACATTTTCATCACTCCAAAAAGAAACCCCATATACTTTAAGTACAGGCACAGCTCACAAATATTGTGGGTTCAGTTCCAAACCATAGCAATAAAGCGAATATCACAATAAAGTGAGTCACACGAAGTTTTTGGTTTCCCAGCATATATAAAACATCATGTTTTCAAGGTATATAAAAGTTATGTTTACACTATTCTATAGTCTGTTAAGTGTGTAATATCATTATATCTAAAAAAAAAAAAAAAAAAGCACATTCCTTAATTTATAAATACTGTATGGCTAAAAAAAAGCTAACCCATTTGATCCTAGCAAGTCGTAATCTTTTTGCTGTTGGAAGGTCTTGCCTCGATGTTGATGGCTGCTGGTGGTTACTGAAGGTTGGGGTGGCTGTAGCAATTTCTTAAAATAAGACAACAGTGAAGTTTGCCACATCAGTGGACTCTTCATTTTACGAAACGATTTCTCTGTAGTATGTGATGCTGTTTGATAACATTTTAGCCACAGTAGAAATTCTTCCAAAATTCTAGTCAGTCTTCTGAAACTGCCACTACTTTATCAACTAAGTTTATATAGTATTCTAAATCCTTTGTTGTCATTTCAACAATCTTCACAGCATCTTCACCAGGAGTAAATTCCATCTCAAACACCAGTTTCCTGAGATTACAGTATCTCATTGTCATGAGATTGCAGCAATTCAGTCACATCTTCAGGCTCCACTTCTAATTCTAGTTCTCTTGCTATTTCCTCCACATATGCAGTTACTTCCTCCACTGAAGTATTGAACCCCTCAGAGTCATCCGTGAGGGTCGGAATCTTCTTCCAAACTGCTGTTAATGTTGCTATTTTGACCTCTTCTCGTGAATCATGAATGTTGTTAATGGCATCCTAAATGGTGAATCCTTTCCAGAAGATTTTCAATTTACTTTGTCCAGATCCATCAGAAGAATCGCTATCTATGGCAGCTATAGCCTTACAAAATGTAATTCTTAAATAATAACACTTGAAAGTAAAAATTACTTCTTGGTCCGTGGGCTTCAGAATGGGTGTTGTGTTAGCAGGCATGAAAATAACATTAATCTTATTGTACGTCTCCATCAGAGCTCTTGGGTGACCAGGTGCATTGTTAATGAGAAGTCATATTTTGAAAGGAACCTTGTTTTTTCTCAGCAGTTCTCAACAGTGAGCTTAAAATATTCAGTAAACCATGTTGTAAAGAGATGTGCTGTCATCAGGCTTTGTTGTTCCATTTAGAGAGCACAGCCAGAGCAGATTTAGCATCATTCTTGAGGGCCCTAGGATTTTCAGATGGTAAATGAGCATCGACTTCAATTTAAAGTCACCAGCTGCATTAGCCCCTAACAAGAGAGTCAGCCTGTCCTATGAAACTTTGAAGCCAGGCATTCACTTCTCTCTGTGGAAGTCCTAGATGGCATCTTCCAGTATAAGGCTGTTTCATCTACATTGAAAATCTGTTGTTTAGTGTTGCCACCCACCCGCATTAATCATTTTAACTAGATCTTCTGGATAACTTGCTGCAGCTTCTACATTGACGTGTGCTGCGTCACTTTACACTTTTATGCGATGGAGACAGTTTCTTTACTTAAACCTCACAAACTAACCTCTGCTAGTTTCAAACCTTTCTTCTGCTGCTTATTCACCTCTCTCAGCCTTCATGGAATTGAAGAGATTTAGGGCCTTGCTCTGGATTAGGCTTTGGCTTAGGGGAATGTTATGGCTGGTTTGATCTTCTATCCAGACCACTAAAACTTTCTCCATATCAGCAATGGAGCTAATGTGTCTTCTTATTTGTGCCTTCAGTGGAGTAGCACTTTTAATTTCCTCCAAGAACTTTTCATTTGCATTCACAACTTGACTGTTACAAGAGGCCTAGCTTTCGACTTCTTGGCTTTTGACATGTCTTCCTCACTAAGTGTAATCATTCCTAGCTTTTGATTTAAAGTGAGATGATATGTGACTCTTCCTTCCACTTGAACACTTCGAGGCCATTGTAGGGTTATTAATTGCCCTAATTTCAATACTGTTGTGTCTCAAGGAATCAGGAGCCCTGAGGAAAGGGAAAGAGGGAACAGCTGGTTGGTGGAACAATCAGAATACACACAACATTTATGGGTGTGGTTCATGGTGCCCCAAAATAATTATAATAGTAACACAAAGATCACTGATCACAGATCACCATAACAAATATAATAATAATGAAAAAGTTTAATATATTGTGAGAATTACCAAAATGTGACACAGGGACACAAAGTGAGTGAATGCTGTTGGAAAAATGGTGCAGATAGACTTGGGTTCGATGCAGGGGTGCCACAAACCTTCTATTGTAAAAAGCACAGTAAAGTGAAGTATAATAAAATGAGGTAAGCCTATTATCACACTCCATTCTGCTTCCCTAGTGCCTCTGGCAACCACAAGTCTAGTTTCTGTATAAATTTGCCTAGTCTAGACTTTCATATATATGGAATAATACAATATGTGGCCTATCGTATCTGGCTTATTTCATTTAACATCATGTTTTCAAGGTACTTCCATGTTTTAGCACGTATCAGCACTTTATTCCTTTTCATGGCTGAATAATATTCTGTTGTTTGGATATACCACATTTTATCTATTTATTAGTTGGACATTTGGGTTGTTTCTACTTTTTGGCTATTATGTCTAATACTTTTATGAACATTTGGATACAAGGTTTTGGATACAAAGAGACATTTAAAATTCTCACTAGTATACCTGCATATTGAATTGCTGGATCATGTGGTAACTTTAGTTTAACATTTGAGAAACCGAAAAACTGTTTTCCAAAATGGCTGCACCATTTTCCAATCCCATTGGCCATGTATGAGTTTTCCAGTTTCTTCACATTCTTGCCAACACTTGCTCTTGTCCAGTGTTTTATATTATAGCCATTCTTTTAGGTTTGAAGTACTATCTCATTATGGTTTACATTTGCGTTTCCCTGATGTCTAATGATGTTGAGCATCTTTTCATGTGCTTATTGGCCATTTATATATCTTATTTGAAAAAAAATTTCTATTCACATCCTTTGCTCATTTTTAAATTGGATTGTTTATTTATTGTTGAGTTGTAAGTGTTCTTTCTATGTTCTGGATATTAGACCCTTGTCATATATGTGGTTTGCAAATATTTTTCTTTTGTTCTGTGGGTTGTCTTTCACTTTCTTGATGGTGGTGTTTGGCACAAAGTTTTAATTTTGATGAAATCTGATGTCTTTTTGTTGTTTGTACTTTAGGTGTCTGAGAAACCATTGCCTAATCAGAGGTCACAGTGATTTACACCTGTGATTTTTATTTATAACTTTTATGGTTTTATCTCTTACATTCAGGTCTTTGATCCATTTTTAAGTCAATTTTTGTATATAGTATGAGGTAGAAGTCCACTTGCATGCTTTTCATGTAGATACCCCGTTGTCCCAGCATAATTTGTTAAAAAGACTGTTTTCCCTGTAGAATTTTCCTGGCAATTGTCTTGGTAATTTAAAACATTAGCAATACTGAGAACTGAAGTGTTTTATTTCTTTGTAAACACTTATCAAGAACAGTTTAAACATTACTTTCCTTCTTCTCATTGTGAAACTTATGGTACAGATTGGGCATCTTTCCTCAGCCTTTGCAAATTGTCATACTTCTACATTTGGATCAGCTTTCAACATTTTATCCTTTGTGCTTTCAATGTGATTAAATATATCTGAGGGATCTTTTATTGTGAAGATTTTTTTCCAGCATCACTTCCTCCAGGACATCTTCATCCATTTCATCACAATCACTTTCCTTATGTTAATAAATTTGCCTTCACTAAGTTTCTCTGGCTGCATAGCTAGAGTTTTTTAAGCAGCAAAAATGGAAGCAATCCCCTGTAGCTATTTCTTTTATATCTCCATTTAAGTTGGATTTCAATTTCACTTAAAGCACTATCACTTTCTATTTCTCTGCTGTACTTTATCTTTGTCGGTCAATTCCCTCTTCCAATGATCTGTTTTTGTAAAATATCACATGGGTTTTCAGTGGGAAATAAGGAAGTAACACAACTACATGCTTTGCTGTCTGTACATGGACTCAATAATCAATATGCAGTAACTAATCACTGAGAGACTTGAAATCACTTGAAAGAAGTGATGTGATTGGTCATTGATTATGATGTGCAGCTGTTATTTGCATAGTAATTTGTGGACTGAAGAGCTAGCAGCAACATTTATACTTTATACAATTAGTCACAAATACACAAATAATATACCATGCTAACTGAAATTTCAACTGTGTTGTTGAGGTCTGGTGTTCATGGTTAGCTAAACCATAGTATCTGAGATTTGCACATTTTGTAACTGTGCAAAGCAGGACTGCCTATATGTAAATCTACTTAATTAAGTTGTTATTTATTTCATGGTAATCTACAACTTCCTTGGTAGTCATCTGAAACTTTTTGATGTTTCATTTTCTTCCCTGATCTGCATTTATTCTCACCTGCCTAACCTTCCCAGGCTCTTTCAGGCTACTTAATATATTTCTACTAAATAGGCTGATTTTAATTCTAAAATATCCAGAGTAATAGTAATTTACATAGGATTTAGACTTTGCTTAGGCAACACTCTTCTGTGTTCTCATTTCATTTCATTAGCAATGCTCTTTAAATTACATTCTCCTTTCATCTTGTCAGCGTTTTATTATATTAGAATGGAAAGAGGGAGTTAAGGAAGGTGTCATTTTCCTTATTTTACAGATAAGAAAACTGAGATTGTATCTCAAGTTAACATATTACTGTAACTGAGAAAGCTGGAAGTTGAACTCAGACCAAATATTTTTCTTACTTCCTTTTGCTGCGTCATACTGGGACATTGTCATAACCAACTAAAGCTGTTAGAGCCTTCCAGCAGGAATAATTAAGTTGGTGTTAACGTCTTCCCTTTTTTACCTCAGTAGGGAAAGGGGATTTTATTAAAGTATACTGGGAGTTTGCCAGCATTTGGGGCTTTGGAAAACATATCTTGATTTAAATTCCAAAAGAAAGTATTTAGTGAAAATTAATAATAGAAATCTCAAAATTCTAGTTCTAGAAAATTTTAAACCTAAAAATTTTAATTCTAAAATTCAAATGCATATTTTAGTTTAAGTTACATACGAGGGAAAACCATGTCCCCCAAACATATGTTAAAGAGAAGCGTATTAATAAAGTTTCTAAACTAGCAGGTAGTAGCTGTACTTAGTTTTTTGTCCTTGGTTCCTTAGGAACTCTCACTGATCTAAAATGCTTTGCGTCTCATTTGTCTAGAAGTACCTAACCATGATATATCAGAGGCCAAAATGAGGCTTATAGATTTTTTGAATAGTAATCTTGATAGTTTTTTCATTCCTGCTTTGTTTCTCTCCAGGTAGCAAATTATGGAGTTGGAGGACAGTATGAACCCCATTTTGATTTTGCACGGGTAAGTGAAAAAAGGAGAGAGAATATAGGACTTCCGCTGGAGCTCAGGCATGACATGTTAATTCTCTGTTCTTTAGTATTAAAAATTCATAGCCTGTTGGGAATTCGTGGAAGCGTGGTGGAATTCTGTAAAGCCTTTTTAGCAGTAAAAAGCACACTAAAAGAATTTAGGATACTTTTAAATGTATTGCTGAGCTTGGAAGAAAGTTAAGGAAATTCCCAAAGGCGAACTGAACAAAGAAAACCTAGAGACTAAAATTAGAAAGTTAAAGGGGGACAGAATAAGCTGAGGCTGGAGGCTTGTACCTCCAGGAATGTGGAGTGTTGAGGATTAACAGCTCAGTGAGAGCCCCCGCCCCCGACCCCCCATAGTGCAGGCTACTGAACCTGAGACCCCTGCATAAAACCTAAATCTCCAAAAGGATCCCAACTTCAGAGAAAGAATGGCTTTGAAAAGAATTTGCTGTGTCAGGAGCCTTAAGGAGAGATGCTTCTCACCATTCTGGCTGGGGTGTGGTGTGTGTGGGGAGCTGCTTCTGGGAGTTTGAAAACGTAGACTTGCCCTCACATGAATCTCGGATTTGAATTTTTACTACCCGGGAAAGGGAGAAATGAAAGTTGTTTGGCTTTAGTAGCGCTCCCTCGTACCTGGCAGAAACAAATTCATATCCTCCCTCCCTGAAGAAAAGCAGCCTCATTCCAGCACCTTGGGAATTTTAAAGATTAAGTTTAGCTAAATATGAACTCATTAAAAAAAAAATTAACTGGTTAATAAGATACCATCGGTGAGACTGAAGCAACCAACAGATTTAGACTCCTCTAGGATGTTAGATACTTGAATTATCAGTTAAAGAATATAAAATAACTATGTAATATTTAAAAAACAAAAGATAGGATAAAAATTAACCTCTCAAAATGGTTTAACATATTTGAAAGATAAACAAATAGAAGTTCTAGGTAGAAAAAGTAATTGTTGAAATTTAAAAGTTAGTGGATAAAACAGTTTAGAGACAGCTGAGGTGAATTAATGAATTGGCTGATAAATCTGAACTTACAAGAACACATTTTTGAGACACAGGAAAATAAGAACTATAAAACAGATGTAAAGAGACTGGAGAATAAATATCAAAGCAGTTTGCTGGAAAGGTGTCATTAAGCAAGTAATTTTGCTTAAGATTAATAAATTTTAAACTTTTTTTAACTTCTTTAACATTGAGCTATAAAATATGGCATTACCAAATCTTAATTAATTTAAGATCATAATTATATGAATTCTAAAGAAGGTGCCAGGTATTTTAATAAACTTCTTGATCTGTTACCATTTTAAATAAGGGTATATTCTCTTGAAATAAAATACAGTCTGTATATTGTGCTATGGCCCTTGACTGGCTTAACGTCAGAATCCTTTTTTCTGTGTAGGCCAGCAAAGACTATATTATTACTCTTTTTCTTCTGTTTTCAATTATTTAAAAATGTCTGAGGGTCTTGGGTGATGTGAAAGACGACAATTCAAGCCCAGACATTAGTATAGCTAATTTGTTCTTAGCTTTTCCTTTTTGTGATAAGATACTGAAGAAGTTGCAAAGAAATGTACAGGTTGTTCCCATGCATGTACCCTTCACTCAGCCAACCCAATGCTAACATCTTGCATAACTGTCATATACCATCAGAACTGGGAAATGGTGTAGGCACAAGCCACGAAGCTTTTTCACATTTCCCGTGTGTGTGTGTGTGTGTGTGTGCGCGCGCGCACACGCGTATGTATCTGTGTGTATGGAGTTTTATTACATGTGTAGCATAGTGTAACTACCACTACAATCAAGCCTCCCTGGCAGTACCGCTCTCTGGCTGTACTCCCATCCCTAACTGCTGATGACCAGTAATCTGTCTTTGCTATAATTGCTATTTCACAAATGTTACATAAACGTTACAGACAGTATGTATCCTTTTGTGAATGTCTTCACTCAGCATAACTCCCTTGAGGTTCATCCCAATCTTGTAGAAAGTATCAGTAGTGTGTACTTTTCTATTGCGAGCAATATTCCATGATATAAATGCAGTTTTTTAGTCATTCACCCTCTGATGGACATTAGGGTAGAAACCCCGTTTTGGACTATTACAAGTAAAGATGTGTATAAATTTGTGTGAAAAATACATTTTAAGGCGGGGAGAAGGGTGGTAGGTGAGGGTAAAAGGGATCAAATATATGGTGATGGAAGGAGAACTAACTCTGGGTGGTGACCACACAATGTGGTATATAGATGCTGTGTTACAGAATTATACACCTGAAACCTGTGTAACTTTACTAACAGCTGTCACCCCAATAAACTTTAATTAGAAAAAAAATTTTAATTTTTCTGTGATAAATGCCAAGAGACTATATTTTAATTTAGATTTAAATAGACATGAATTCTCCAGCCAGATTGAAGTGCTTACTGTTCAAAAGAAAGACAGAGTAGCAGTAAACATTTGAATGGATCATAATAAGTTCAAAGTAAATCTCAAGGTAGCTTTTTCACCCACAGAGAATAGACTGCATGAATGTAGCTAAGAGATTCTCGTGTTGTTTTTTGGAAGCTAAAACTGTAGATGTTAATTTTTTAAAAATAATTTCTGGATAGTTGCTATTAATTCTCATTATTTCGGCTAATAAGTCTGGGTTTTTTTCTTCCAGTGGTCTTATCAAACGTATTCCATGTATAGGCTGAATCAGCAAGTATTTGAATGCTTATTGCATATAGTGCACTGTGCGTTATAAAGGAATTTTTTTGGGTTGTTTTGGGCATATTTGTCAGCATATTACCAATGTTGCATTCCCACTGGAGAATTTGCATAACTGAATTTTACACCACTGATTTAGTTGTCTTTTATTCACAGAAAGATGAGCCAGATGCTTTCAAAGAGCTGGGGACAGGAAATAGAATTGCTACATGGCTGTTTTACGTAAGTTATAGCTCAAATTTTTATTTTAAGTTGGGATTTGATCACACGACTCAATTATTTTCATGTGTTTGATGTTTACTCTTATTTAACGTCCTAGTTTAAATTTTTTACAACTTAGAATTTTTATTTTTTCTCAGTTGTAACTTTTTCAGATTGTAATATTATAGCCTGAAGAAAGTTAAAATTAGTGATAGTCTCACTACCTGGAGATAGTAATTGTGGACATTTTGGGGTATGGACTGTTTGGTCATGTGTAATATGTGCGTATAAGCATCTCCATGTTTATATGAATTTATATCTATATACACACACATTAATACTTTCAAATTTTTATCGATGTATCTCACATTAGAAAAGTGTACAGGGCCGGCCCGGTGGCTCAGGCAGTTAGAGCTCCATGCTCCTAACTCCGAAGGCTGCTGGTTCGATTCCCACATGGGCCCTTGGGCTCTCAACTACAAGGTTGTCAGTTCAATTCCTTGAGTCCCGCAAGGGATGGTGGGCTCTGCCTCCTGCAACTAAGATTGAACACGGCACCTTGAGCCGAGCTGCCTCCAGGATGGCTCAGTTGGTTGGAGAGCATCCTCTCAACCACAAGGTTGCCAATTCGATTCCTCGACTCCCACAAGGGATGGTGGGCTCTGCCCCCTGCAACTAAAATTGAACATGGCACCTTGAGCTGAGCTGCTGCTGAGCTCCCAGATGGCTCAGTTGGTTGGAGCGCGTCCTCTCAACCACAAGGTTGCCGGTTCGACTCCTGCAAGGGATGGTGGGCTGCGACCCCTGCAACTAGTAACGGCAACTGGACATGGAGCTGAGCTGCAACCTCCACAACTAAGACTGAAAGGACAACAACTTGACTTGGAAAAAAGTCCTGGAAGTACACAGTGTTCCCCAATAAAGTCCTGTTCCCCTTCCCCAATCAAAAAAAAAAAAAAAAAAAGAAAAAAAGAAAAGTGTACAAATCATTAAGTATATAACAATACATTTTCACAAAGTGAGCACATCTGGTATAATCAGCACCCAGATCAAGAAGGAGTGTGTTACAGCACCCGACGAGCCCCCTCGAGTTAAAACAGACATCTGTTGTATCTCACTCTCTCCCAAAATGTCTCTCCCCACTTAGTCTATTTCCTTTCTTCCTCACTCCCAGCAACCTTCCCTGTTACCCTATTTTCTCCATTCCTGTTTCTCCTTCCCTATATCCAACCTGTCTCTCTTTCCTTCGCTATTTCCATCCCTCTCACAACTCCATCTTGTTTCTAAAAACATCTAAGATAGTGTTGGGAAAAAAAAAAGATTTAATGTACCATAAAAAAAAATTACTTACGATTTAAAAAGGATTTAAGATGTGTAAGATAAACATAAAAAGAACAAGTTATCAGAATGGGGAAACCAGGAGAGAAGTGGATACATTATACAAAATGTATGCTGTGAAGTCTTGTATACGTTCTCGAGATGAACTCTCCATAGATTATACCAATTTATATCCCACCTTTAAGTGTGATATGTTAAACTTTTTGATGTGGACATCTTATCAGATTGGCAGTTATTGTGCTTTTAATTTGCATTTCTCTGATTAGAGAGTTTGAGTAAATTTTGAAATGTTTGAGAGCTGTTAAATATTTGTTTTTGGCTGCATTTGTTTCTTCTCGTATTGCTTTACTTTTATGAACAGTGATGCTTTATTATTTGGTCCAATATCCATAAATATTAGATTATTTGATTCCCACTCCCCAACTCCAAGTCAAGCCGTTGTTTCTCAGTCTAGTTGTGTAGCATGCAGTTCCCTGGCCCATGCAGGTATTATGAACCTTGTGCTCCCCCCGGTTGAGTCAGTCGGTCACCGGCCCGCCGCTCAAGGCAGCTCTCGCCGGCTGCCGGCCACTGGCCGCTCACGGTAGCCCAGCTCCAGGTCGAGCCGTGGTTCACAATCTTAGCTGTAGAGGGCGCAGTTCACAGGCCCATGTGGGAACCAGCTCCAACCACCTGAGCCACCAGGCCGCCCCAGATTATTTGATTATTATGCCCCCCTGTAATTGCATCGCACTTTGATTGAATTAGCATTCATTTTTCCCATTATTTAAATACTATTTCTCGGTGGGCCACATAGCACAACTTTTTACTTTCTCCAAAGTTAGTTTTTTCATTGCTTAAGAGTTGTTAGCCCTTTGTTATTGATTTTTTCATGGTAAAATACCCTTCTTTATTTCACTTAATTAATGCTTTTTACTTTGATTTAGACTGTCTGATATTAAGACCAAACTCTGTTTCCTTTGGTACACCATGTGCCTGGCAAATCTTACCTTTCTGTTTCCATTGTGCATAAGTCACTTGTTTTACGTGTGACTTGGATATAGCATATGAGTATACTTGCGTTTTGCTTTGTGATACAATCTTAGTCTGTCTAGATATTCTGTCTAGATAGTCTATTTGTGTTGCTTTTGAAAACAATCTTCACTATATGATCTGTTTCCTTTGCCTTGTTTTATATACTTGTGCTTCTTTAGTTAATTTTGATGGTTTGTGTTTTTATTGTAGGTTGCCTTTAAAACTATAATTTTATATAATCCTTTAATCTTCCTTCTACTTTTCATTAAATGTGTATTGATTCTCTACCATGAAAATTGACAAAACTGATTTTAAATTTTTTCTCTTAGTGTTTTATTTCTATTTTGCTTAAATTCATTTGAGCACCTAGTATTCATGAGATAAATAAACTGTTCTAGACACTAAAGATCAGCAGTGAACAAAACATGAAAATTCCTGCCATCATGGAGATTACATTCCAGTGTAATAAAATGTATATATTTATACCCCTATATTATTTGATGTATCCGTTTTAAATCATCTTTGTTACCTCTGGCTATAAACGAAGTGCCTATCCCAAATTATATACCCCTCTCTCCTCCTAACTTTATCATTCCTTTGCCATAATATTTATTCATTCATTTATTTATTTATTTTTACTTAAGTATGTAAATCTAAACAACATTTCGTTTTGTTTTGTAAGAATTGAGGAGAATGCACTATGTAAGTAGAAGCCCAGATGGTCTCATAAGTGTAGTATTCAGTGTCATAGTGTCCTCACACTGGCATGTTTAACTTGATTCTACCAGCAGTTTTGATGACACTCTCTCATCTCTTATAGATGAGTGATGTATCAGCAGGAGGTGCCACTGTTTTTCCTGAAGTAGGAGCTAGTGTTTGGCCTAAAAAGGTAAACTTGGTTTGTTTGTTTCTCTAATTTTAGGGGTCTGTATTTTTTTCCCTGAGTAAGAGGTGTACCGTTATTTCATGGTCCAATTAATAAATTACATCTTTAAAGATAGTGTACTTAAGGACTATATTATCTCTAGGTAAGACTTTGGATATTTTTATGGCACAATTTACCATGAGTACCTAGAGGTAATGAACAACCAGGGGGATTGATTACATTGTAAGGTATAAAAATATTGTACATCTGAAACTGATATAACCGATATAATACTGTATACCAACTCTACTGAAATAACACATTTTTAAGCAATAAAAGTTTTCATTTCTAAAATGGGCTCCATATGAGGTTTGCCTTCCATGTTGCTATTACAAGATTTGTTAGCTTTGTTTTGGCAAGCAACTTTGTGGTGTTAATGTTTTCATGTGATCACCAAAATTTTGTAAAGGATATAATCATATTTTCAGAATTATATAGAGGCAGATATAATGCTCCCATAGAGGAGTACTTTCAAAGGAGCAGAGCAAAATTTAATTACTTGCAAAGAGTGATACCCTGATATTTTACTTGGGGATAATTTTTTATTCTCCACAGGGAACTGCTGTTTTCTGGTATAATCTGTTTGCCAGTGGAGAAGGCGATTATAGTACACGGCATGCAGCCTGTCCGGTGCTAGTTGGAAACAAATGGGGTAAATATTTCCTATGTTCTCTGAATAGAATTTGTTATTTTTGACTCATATTTAGAAATTATTATAATCTACGTCTTAAAAGAAATCGAAAGCAAAACTCCCAAATAATTTGCTATGACTTTAACATTGAATGGGATTCAACCAAGCAAGTTTCTGATCTTAATATAAATTTTCTTTCAACAGATCAGAATTTCCACTGGTTATTCGAACAAACATTAATTGACTCAGAGTTGAATAAGACTATCTTCCCTTCAAGGGGTTCACAATTGTCTTTGATTGAGACATACTAATGGCTAAATTACAGTGTGGTACAAAGATATAAACAGAAGATGGTGACACCTTACATTTGGGGCAGCTTCTTCAAAGCTCAATTTTAAAATGTGATCTTGAAGATAGAGCAGTTTTCCAGGCATTTTAGGGACCAGGTCCGGGACTAGTGTGAGGTGAGAGAGGCACTCAGCTGTCAGGGTCATACAAGTGTGGTATTTGCCACATACAAGAAAAGAAATAGAAAGAAACAGGTGAAAATACTTTAATATCTATTATTTAACCCCATATATCCATTTTAATATATATCACTAGCCACATTTCAAGTGCCCAGTAGCCACATGTGTCTAGTGGCTGTCGTACAGGACATTGGAAGATTGAGGAGTGATACCTGATCATGAGGATTTAAAAAACCTTCCCTGATGATTATAATGTTTGAGAACCACTGGACGAGAATGAAGAGAGGCTAGAGGAGGAGAAATCAATTTAGAA
Organism: Rhinolophus ferrumequinum; assembly: GCF_004115265.2. NCBI lineage: Eukaryota > Metazoa > Chordata > Mammalia > Chiroptera > Rhinolophidae > Rhinolophus > Rhinolophus ferrumequinum. The sequence continues at coordinate 50,622,126 of NC_046299.1, read as the reverse complement.
GGATGTTTTCCATGGTCTAAGTGCACAATGATGAAAGCCTGGACAAGGCAGCAGCAAAAGGGATGGAGAGCAAAGAATAGATTCAAGAGATGTAAAGAAAATTGACAGGGTTTGATGAGTAAACAATTGGGAAGAGGAGTTAAGGAAGGTAAAAAGTAGTTAGGGATTATTATGGGTCCTAGCTCAGATATCTTTACATGTTGAAGCCATTGATTTGGTTCTATGATATAGGAGAAGAATAGAAAATTCCTTTTTGGTTACATTAAAAAACAGTATCTTGGAACCAAGGAACCTTAATTACCACGTACTAGTGAGTGATCATAGAGTTGTTCCTTCAGAGTGAAAACCGTGTGTTCATTTTGAAAATGTCTTTGTATTAGAGGTCGTATTTTGTAAACAGGTAAAAACAATGTTCAGTTCTATCTGTACCTATACTGTAATTCCATTTGTGTTTCATTTCAAGCCTTATATTCAACATTAAATACTTGAGAAATGCACATAGACTTTCAGATGTGTGTGTAATCCAATGTTCAGTGAAGTTTTTAAAAGAGTGCCTAAGTAGCATCTGCCGTTATCTAGTTTTGGGCTTGAACTTCTAGCCCATGTCGAAACATTGTTATAGACTTAGCTCTTATAAGTTAATTAAATACTAGTTAGATAGTGGGGAAAATAAATATATATATATTTTTTTTTCTCACAGTATCCAATAAATGGCTCCATGAACGTGGACAAGAATTTCGAAGACCCTGCACCTTGTCAGAATTGGAATGACAAATAGGCTTCTCTTCCTCTCCTGTTGTACTCGAATGTGTCTGATACACACATTTCCCCATCTTAACTTTCAAGAGTTTACAGTTGACTAACAATAACACTCCATGATCAATTCAGTTATGAACCTCATCCCACGTTTCATCTGTGGACAATTACTAACTTTGTGGGTTTTGTTCTTCTAAAGTAACACGAATCACCACATTGTACATATAAAACCTTACAGTTCAGTTGGTATCACAGAGGACAGAGCAAGGCAGAGTTAAAAATGAGGAATTTTACATTTGTTGTATTTTAAAGAACTTTTTGGTTAGATAAGAAATATATGTTAACTCTCTGATTATTTCACTACATCTCATTTGGTGGGTGGCAGGCTAGGTGTGATTAAGAAAAGATGCCTTATAGTATGTACCTAGGTATTCTGTTTATCTAGTCTTCTTATTTTCTAGATGGATCTGCCGAAAGACTAGGAATAAACTAGGCCTCTGATCTGGTTTCCATACCGTGTTTGCCCCTACATACACTCTCTAAGTTGTTTATTTTCCTCCCAAGTCCTTTTTCAAGAAAGTACCCTGTATTTTTACCAATCCCCTTTTCTCTCACAGCTCCTTTGTGGTGAATTAAATCTGAGGTAAAATACTTTGATTTTAAAAAAAATTTTTAACAAAGTCCTACATAACACTGGGCCTTCTTGACTAAAATGATCGTCACTTAGTCTGTTTCTTTGTACTTTTTCTTAAATGACTGATGATTTTGTCCATAAAATTTGCGGTTTTTCTTAGTGCTGATACCTTGCCTCTTATTCCTGCTACGTCGGGTGGTGATACTGGCATTCTGATTAAATAAATATCGTGCCTTAGGAGACTGGAAATATAGAAATGTACAAGTCCTTTCAATGATGAGGTAATTATGGGTTTTTTAAAGGAAGGAATCTTTTTCTTAAAAAGCCAAAATGTTTGTTTTTTCAATTCTGAAATGTATTGTGACAATGACCTATTTATGATCTTAAATCTTTTTTTAAAAATGTTTCTGTGTTCTGTGTGGTATTTTTCATATTTGAATGTAAATGCATGCTATAGCAATAACAGGTTATTTGTATTTGTTATTTCTTTAGAATACAGGACTTAGATTTATCCTCTTAGTTTTCATTCACTTAGGTCTCATGTTATAGAGGAAAAAATTAGGTTCTCTGAACTTTTAGCTATTGAATCAAAATATTAATGTTTCCTTCAAAGGGAGCTCTACAACTTTACTATGGCTGTGGGGTTATTACAATAACTTTCTCTTATTAAAAAATATGGTATGGCAGTACAAGCTGTGAACCTAGTGAAGTGTGTTAATGACCCATTACACTTACTTTTTACAATTATTTTAGTGAATCTTAGTTCATATAGGGCTCTTTATCCTTTGTGCAGTATTTAAATATTTAAGGAAGAATTTGATTAATTCTCTGGAAAAGAAGGTATTACTTTTACCAATTTTTAAAATAAATTAACTATTAAGTTCCTTTTCCCACTGCCCTTCGCCATAACTATTTAGTAAGAAATATTGAGAGTGAAGTTCAGTACTTTACTCAAATTTCGTGACCATAGATGATTTTTTTGTAAAGCCTTTTTTTTAGAGGGAAGCAACGTTAATTCAAAAGTATAGCAATAAAATGGGGGTTCAAAGGATGGAAACTAACCTTTACTGCCATATATGTTTTAGCAAGTAGAATAAAAATAGTATATTTCAGAGGAAATGGCATATTCCATAATCTTACAAATTTCTTGTTATAAAAACCCCAAGCCCCATATAGGATTGGTAAACTCTTTTCAGTGTTAGATCTTACAGAACCCTCCCAGGTTTCATAATTACCATTTTGCTTTTCAAATGAAAAGGAGGAAAAAATTCCGGTGTAAAGCTTTGGGCCCTGTGGTCATTGCAATCTTTTCTTTTTTTAACGACTTTATTGGGGAACAGTGTGTACTTCTGAGACTTTTCCCAGTCAAGTTGTCCTTTCAATCTTAGTTGTAGAGGGTGTAGCTCAGCTCCAGGTGCAGTCAGGAGATGGGACCTGAGTTGCAGTTCCCCCACGTTAGGAGCAGGGCGCTCCAATGGCTGGTGCAAAGTCCAGGTTTAGATTAGGATGGGTCATCCCCCACCCTCTTTGTTTCTCAATCAAGTTGTGTAGAACACAACTCTCGCAGGCTGAGACAGCTGCTCACTCTGGCCATCAGCCACGCATGGCAGAACGCGGCCGCTCTTGCTGGCTGCCGGCCACCACACACGGGCCACTGGCCATTCATGGCAGCACACAGTAGCCCAGGGCAGCACACTGCAGCTCATGGCAGCGCAGCTCCAGGGAGAGCTGTTGTTCACAATCTTAACTGTATAGGGTGCAGCTCACTAACCTATGTGGGAATTCAACTGGTGGCCTTTGGCGTTAGGAGAACGATGCTCCAACCACGTGAGCCACCGGGCCGGCCCGCAATCTTTTCTTTTAATGGTGAACTTTCAAATAAATGAAGGCCATTGTGGAAACTGTGATTCCCTCACCGACCCTAAGTGCCTATCCTTCAAGATTGGAAGTTTCATTCATTAACTTTAAGCATGAAGTTATCACCAGGATCACGAACATGGAGTTAACCTAACTATCCACCAGAACAGTGTAAGTAAATGTGGTAACTACGTGATAGATAACCTAGTAGATTAAAAAAAAGAAAGAAAAAAATTAAATGATTTTAGGATTCTTTGTAAAGCTAAATGGTAAATGCAGTAATGGAAGAAGCAATCAACCATCTATTTTGTTAAAAATTAATAGAATGGTTATTACAGTGTAAGAGGATTTGAGAGGAGTTGTAAGCAGTAAAAACATACATAAATAACATGTAAACTAATATGTGTATATTGTGTGTGTGTATATATATACATATGTGTGTGTGTGTATATATACACACATATGTATATGTATATATACACACACACATATCTTACTGCTGCTGAGAAGAATCTAAATATCCTTGCATAGCCATGTGCTGACTGGTTTTATGTAAATTCCATACCAGGTATCCACTTAAGTCCATCTAACTGAAAAATGAACAACATATGTCAGGGCCCCATGGGCCAAACACGTGAATGACTGGTGTCCTGCCATTAAGAAATTTACAGTATTATACCAAAACAGCAATACTCAATCATGATTAAATAACTATAAATCACTTGAGAAGGAATAAACGAATTATAAAATAGAGATTGCTAGGAGAAAACAGAATGACATCTCAGTCTGTATAGCTGGCAGCACTTCACTATCGTAAGAGGTGGTTAACGGAGAAGAAGGAATGAATTAACACTAGAGTGTACCATTTGTTAAAGGATCAGCTTGATCAGAAAACAGATTTCACATTCCTCACGTCCTTGGACATTACCCACCACACTGATGAGTTTTACAAAATGAACTGTAATGTTACTAGCAAAGTTCCTGGCTGCTTGCTTTATTAACTTATTTGAGGACGGTCAAGTTTACTTTCTGTGTAAATGTAGCCTTCAATTAAATGCACATTTTTGATGCAGGAAGACTAAGTTATAAAAAACATTAATAGTAAGGCTGTCTTATCAAGTGTAAAAGCAGATTTTTAAATAAAGGGAACAACCCAAAAGGAATGGAAGTCCTCCATAGTCTCTTTCAGGCCTGTTGAATTCCCACTACAGCTCTTTTCTGTTTAAATTAGTTGTACAAAGCAAGATAATCACAGACAGATACAATAAGTCCTAAAATCCAAAAAAAGAAAATTCTTAGATTTTGTTACTTGTTTGTGTCAATTTCCTAACAGGCTTATTTCTAACACAAATATGTTTTAGGCTAAGTACCTTGAAGGATTCAGAATAGGGCATTTTAAATAGAACATATAGAGTAACGTGTACTTTTACATTTCAGGGCTTTTTAGGTTGATGAATTGTATCTTGAGTCAACCTTTTCTAGAGAAAGGCATTCACTTAATTTTAACCTTTTCATTGCGTTGATTGCAAGTTTGTTCTCTAAAATGTGTCAAAAATCCACAGAAAATACACTGTTTATATTTTTAAGTAAATATAGTTAAGGTGCTACATTTTATTAAAATAAATGATTACTTAAGTATAAAAATTTAAAGTATAAAAATTTCCTATTGTTATTCATTCTTGAAAGACACAAAAATATAGAAAAAAGTACATCTGCTTTCCTAAACTTCCTTTCTGGAACACTGAGCTCGTAGGGTAAAGTCGAACGCTGCAGTCAGCGGCATGGAAATATCACTCGACTATAGGTGAACATTGCAGCGAAAATGTTAAGTCCACAAAGAGCCAGAATTATTGTAGTATCTACTTTAAAGCCATAAATGTAATTAAACTTCATTGCAACGTAGCTTTTATATGGGTTGGGATATATCAGGGATTAAATCATATTATGTAAAATAACTACATAAAATGGTTAACTTCTAACAATATACTAATCCTATTCTATGATACCTGTATAATGAAACATAGTTGTCAACTCTTAGAAGATGAAATAATTTACGTAAGTTGAATTTAGTTATGTTCTATTTTTACTTTACATTTAAAAGGCAAAATAGGGCTACTTGAAATACCTCTCAGACTTACTGTGAGATGGAAAAAGTAGTCCTTATTAAAAAATATTTTTCACACATATTTAGCTTTTTACTCATGCAACTATGGGAAAAACTCTATGGAAAGTTCAAGCAAAGTAATAATTAAAAGTGCCCTGAAACAGTGCTACTTAGTGTGCTTTGCAGAAGAGTTGGCATGGGGTTTGTTACTGGTCCACAATGAGATGAGATCACATCAAAATATAAATAAACTACATCAATAAGTACATGGTTTTGTTCAGCTGACTTTTTTCATAGCAAGATTTTCATGATGAAGAAAGCAGTGTGTTATTTACATTGTGGCATAAGCTCTTTATCTTGTGAGAACCAGCTTTAAATAGCATTGCTCTTCAACAGTACAAATTATTTGACTCTACATTTTTAAGAGTAAGCTTCATATCTGGTTTGGAACTTGTTTGGGGCAGGAGAAGCAGACTTTATATATCTTAGCATAATGGGAAAGACAAATTGAGAATAATTATTTAGCTTTGCAAATGTTTCAAGAAATCAACATGCTTACATTTTAACATTCTGTCCTTATCGTGATAGATTTGGATTAATATTTCCTGTAGTTCTAAGACCACTGAATATGACTAGTTCTTGTTGGTATAAGATATTTAAAAATATCAGTTCTAGAGGAAGATAGCAGACTAGAAAGCTCCAAGCCCTTGAGCTTGTTCCCCCACAAAAACATGAAACAACTAGAGCCTGGGTAAAATAACTGTATAGAGGTCTGGAAAACAGCCAAAGGTTTACAGTAACCAAGTGAAGGCCCAGTCAAGTAAAAGCCACATTCGAGACTGGAATTTTCATGGTGTTTTTACTTATCCTTGCCCTACCCCAAACCTGGTGCAGCATAGTTGTGAGGATGCCCAGTTCTCTCACTTGAGCCAAAGGGAGCAGAGCACACCCTGTTTGTAATGTTCTAACCTATTTGGAAGCCGCCTGTAGGACTGATCTGTTTCACCTAACAGTTCAGACAGAGAAAAGCCTATAGCTAGAAAAAGCCCCGGGAAACATCAGATAGTGCTGTGTTAAAGCTTTAGGGGAACTACAGACCTGCAGATGCCTGAGGCAAGAGATTACAGGTATTGGGATACAATAGAAGGCCCTGAAAACAGTCTGGGGTGAGACTTGCAGGATATTAAGACATTTAAAAGTAGCCATGTATATGGGAGATCAAAAAAGGTCAAACACAGCCAGGGCGAGACACGTGCCAAGAAAAATGCTTAAGCGACCACCTCAGGCTGACTCCAAGGATCAGAATATGCCCTGAGATTACTGAAGTACTTGGTCAGCATGGAGCCGGCTGCAAAGACTGGGAGAGGTAGCTGCCTTTTCAAATACCGGATTTTCAACCAAAAAGAAAATTACAAAGAAACAAGAAAACATGGTTTTTCCATTTTATTTTCTCCCAAGAAATGAAACACATTCCTGAAAAAACACAGAACTGGATATGCTAAAGAAAGACTTGAAAACACCTGTCTTAAATATGCTCAAAGAGATAAAGGGAAATATGGACAAAAGACTAAAAGGAATCAGGAAAAATGAGAATATCAACAAGGGTAAAATTTTAAAAAGAACCAAACATTCTGGAGCTGAAAAATATAACTGAATTGAAAATTTTACTATAGGGGTTAAACAGCAAGCTTGAATAGGCAGAAGACTAAATCAGCAAACTTAAAGGCAAGTCATTTATAGTTAGCAAGTTTGAGGAACAAAAAGAAAAAATGGGGGCTGCCTGTTAGCTCAGCTGGTTAGAACACAATGCTCATAACACCAGGGTTGCCTGTTTGATACCTGCATGGGCCAGTGTGAGCTGCGCCCTCCACAACTAGATTTAAACAACTACTTGATTTGGAGCTGATGGGTCCTTGGAAAAACTCACTGTTCCCCAGTAAAGTCCTGGAAATACACACAGTTCCCCTTCCCCAATAAAATCTTGAAAAAAAAAAATGGATCAAAGACTTGATTAGACATTTCTCTTAAAAAGATATACAACGGTCAACAGATGAAAAGATTCTCATCATTAATCATTAGGGAAATGCAACTCAAAACCACAATGAGATACCACCCCACACCCTTTAAGATAACTATTATAAAAAAAAAATAGAATATAGAGACGGTTACAGTTAGTTAAGGGTGATGCAGACACGCGTTTCAGAGGGGAAGGTTATTTCCACCTGGTACTTGTGGATGCTAGATCGGACTCTGATGAACGGAATTGTCAATTTATTAATGAAGCATGGCTTGTGTTGAACAAGACAAGCTGGGTGAAGCATTTGAAGATGCTTTTGAGGTACTGAGGCAACATTCAGCTGGAGATCTTCAGTACTCCCCAGATTACAAAAACTACCTGACTTTCATCAACCACTGTTCTCATGTCAGAGGAAATCCCAACTGCTATGGTGTGTTGCCTGCAGAGGAACCTGTGTACAACTGGAGAACAGTAATAAACAGTGCTGCAGACCTCTATTTTGAAGGGAATATTCACCAATCTCTGCAGAACATCCCTGAAAACCAACTGGTACAACCTGCTGTTCTCCAGCAAAAGGGAGGAAAAGGCAGGAAGAAGCTCCGACTGTTCGAATACCTTCACGAATCCTTGTGTAATCCCGAGATGGCATCTTGTATTCAGTGGGTAGATAAAACCAAAGGCATCTTTCAGTTTGTATCAAAAAACAAAAAAAAACTTGCCCAACTTTGGGGAAAAAGAAAAGGCAACCGGAAGACTATGACTTACCAGAAAATGGCCAGAGCACTGAGAAATTATAGAAGAACAGGGGAAATCACCAAAATCCGGAGAAAACTAATTTACCAATTCAGTGAGGCCATTCTCCAAAGACTCTCTCCATCTTATTTATTGGAAAAAGAGATCTTCTACTCACAGTGCTGATTTTTAAAGGACAGTGCCAATTATTTCACAGCCCTGGAATCTCTCCTTTAATCGTCAGATGTTGTAAATATATAATGGACCCTGCATATTCCCATGCTCACATGGATAAAACATTAGTAAAGAACTTTACTCAAACATCATCAAAACCTGTTCCCCAAAGAGCTGGAATGACTTGTACATTCATATAACCTTATATTTAGATACTTCGGTTCACCTATTTTTCTCTAACTCATATAATCTGGGTGGAATTTGATTTTGTTTTGATGGTGTGCATTCTGATAATAAAGGTATTAATGTAAAATAAAAAAAAATAGAATATAAAGAAATGTTGGTGAGGCTATTGCGAAATTGGAATCCTCACACTTTCCTGGTACAGCCACTGTGGCAAATGGTATAGTGAATCCTCAAAAAATTAAATACAGAGTTACCATAAGATCTAGAAATTTCGTTTCTGGTTATATACCCAAAAGCAATGAAAGCAGGGACTCGATGACATTTGTACACTCATTTTAACAGCATTATTCCCAATAGTCACAACCCAAATAGAGACAACCCATGTTCATCAACAGATGAATGGATAAACAAAATGTAGCTTATATATACAATGGAATATGATTCAGCTAAAAAAGGAAGGCTATTCTGACACATGCTACAACATGGATGAACCTTGGAAATGCTGAGTGAAATTAGACACAAAAGAGCAAATATTGTGATTCCACTTATATGAGGTACCTAGAATAATCAAAATCAGGGTGTGGAGGAGGGGGTTAATGGAGAGTTATTTAGTGGATACAGAGTTTCAATTGGGGAAAAGAAAAAATTTTCTGGAGACAGATGGTAATGATGGTTGCATAACAAATCAATTTAATGGCACTAAACAGTACACTTAAAATGGTTAAAATTGTAAATTTTAAGTTCTATATAGTTTTTCATAGCAAAATATGTTTGGAAAAATTCAACAGAGAATTACCCTATGATCCAGCAATTCCTCTTCTATATACCCAAAGGAATCAAAAGCAAAACCTTGAAGAGATACTTGTACACCCAATGTTCATAGCAGCATTATTCACCATAGCCCAAAGATGGGAGAAACCCAAGTGTCTATTGACAGATGAATGGATAAATAAAAGAGAATACTTTTTAAAGAAGAAATTAAAAGAATTCAAAAGAAAATGACAAACTGAAAATAAGTAAAGACCTAACAGAGATAATAGAAATCCCTAAATAAACAAAAACAAGTGAAAGGAATAATGCTTAGATATGTTTCAAGAAAACGTTCTGTAGTGTAAGCCGGACATTAAGCATTTGATTGTCGAGGCATCCACCTTGAATAAACATATTGCCCGCTGCATGACAGCTGCAAGCAACACAACTAGCTAAGGAACCAGGCTTCCCCCACTCAGGAAGTTCCCCTTTGAGAAAGCCCTGGGTAACCTAGATAACTGACCAATTGAATGTCCCTGCTTTTTCCTTCCAACACACTAATTAACGTTCTTGTACTTGAAATTGGCCAACAGAGACTGAACCCTCAAAACCTTAGGCCTTCCACACTCAACCCCTAATAAAGAAACCCAGGTTTGTGCTCCCTCCTTTGCTCTCTACTCATGACCTCACCTGTGGCCCTCAGGCATGCCCTGTACCTCCAGGATCTGTCTAATAACTCTTGTTTTTCAAAGTTTCCTAATGATTTTTGCTGAGGTGTGTACTGCAATCATAGTAAGAACCACAAGCGCTGGTCCAGGCACAACATTGGCTCCAGCCCAGGAAATATCTGGGAGCCCAGGCAAGTGCCTCAGGCATTCCTACCCAATAGCGTCACTAGCTATAGGCTGGAACCGACACAACACTTTTCTTAAAAGTATTTTAAGGTCATTCTGACTTATTATTCTCAGGTATACAATGTACTCTTTCCATATGTAGTTTAAAATAGATGCCTGACCCCTGCAGCATACACCTTGAAGCTGAAGCTGAATAATAATGAATGTCAACTATAATTTAATATATGTATACAGTCACAGGATGTGGAGCACAGCATAGGGAATAGAGTCAATGGAATTGTAACAGCTATATACGATGTCAGAGAAGTAGTAGATTGGGGGGGGTTATCGCTTTGTGAGGGGTGTAAATGTCTAACTATTACATTGCTTTGTATACCTGAAACTGGAAAAAAAAAAAAAAAAAAAAAGGAATGAACTACACCAATACATTCCTGTAGAATGACCTGATTTTAAAGAGGGGGAGAAGTTCCTTTGAGCATTTTGGCCAAAAAAACCACATTACTTATGAGGAAGAGAAAATTAGATCACCATCAAATGTTGACAGCAATACTTTATCCCACAAGAAAATGGATTAATATATTTAAGATAGTCAAGGAAAGAAAATGTGAACAAAGGATTTTATATCCAGCATAACTAACCTTCAGGTATAAAGGGCACGGACAAATCTATCACCATACTGGAACTCAGAAACTACTGTTTCTGATTCCTTCCAACGTAATCTAGAGAATGAGCTTTAGACACCAGAATTACCTATGTAATTTTACTAACCATTGTCACCCCAATAAATTTTAATTTAAAAGAAAGAAGCCAAACAGAAAGATAAATACTGTATGATGTCACTTACAATGGAATCAAAAACCAAAACAACAAGACAAACTCATAGACACAGAGAACAGAGTAGCAGTTGCCAGAGGCAAGGGATTGAAGAGGGAGGCAGTGAAATTGGTAAAAGTGGTCAAAAGGTACAAATTTCCAGTAATAAAATAAGTAAGTCCTGCGATATAATGTACAGCATGACTATAGTTAATAATAGTGTAATGTATATTTAAAAGTTGATAAGAGTAAATCTTAAAAGTTCTCATAAGGAAAAAATTGTAACTGTGCTGGTGGTAGATATTAATGACATATATTTTGCAATATATACAAATATTGAATCATTATGTTGTACACCTGGAATTAATACACTGTTATACACCTATTATACCTCACAAAAAAAAGAAAGGAAAAAAAAGCATTATCAGGTCCAAATGTCAACAGTGTCAAGGTTGAGAAACACTGAGCTAGTCATTTGGTCAAGAACAGATGATAGAAATGTACTGATTGTGATGAAGTGCTTGCTTGAAAAAATTGCCTTTAAATTCTTCAGGGAATATTACAATTGAATCTGATAAACATGTTCATCAGATATCATGTTCCTCATCCTATTACCTTTTCTTGGGATATTAAAGGACATTATAAAAACAAAAGAATGATAATGATAATACAATAAGTTAAGAATGTCTATTTTCCCCACTCCTACATAACATTGTACTATGGTCTGAATGTTTGTGTCCTTCCAAAATTCCTATCTTGAAATCCTAACCCTAACTAATACCATCGTATGATGGAGCCCTCATGAACTGGATTAGTGATCTTATAAAAGACAACGCTCAGAGCTCCCTAACCCCTCCCACCATGTCAGGACACAAGAATAAAAAAACAGCGTGGGTAGCAATACTTATACCACACAAAATAGACTTTAAAATAAACAAAGGCTATAACAAGAGACAAAGAAGGACCCAGTAATCCCACTCAGGGTATTTACCTGAAGAAATCAAAATGCTACATCGTGGGGACATGTGCATTCATATGTTCATTGCAGCATTGTTTACAATGGCCAAGATGTAGAGGCAGCCTAGGTGTCCGTTGATGGATGAATGGATACAGGGGAGGTGGTACATACAGAGAGTGCCAAAAAAATATATACACATTTTAAGAAAGGAAAACTGTATTAAAATTGTAATAATATATACTGATAACAAAAGATGAGTACAAGTCATGTTTGACTTCTGCAATTACAAGAGGTGCTCAAAGTGGTTCCCATCAGTGTCCAGACACTTCTGATTACGGCGAACTACTGCTTGAGCAATGTTGACCAAAGTGTCCACTTGTACACATTTTTTTGGCACCCTGGTATATACAATGGAATGTTACTTGGCCATAGATGGAAATGGGTTCTTGCCATCTGTGGGGGCCTGGATGAAACTGGAGGGTATTGTGCTGAGTGGAGTATGTCAGACAGAGAAAGACAGACGAAATGTGATTTTGCTTATATGTGGAATCTAAAGAACAAAATACATAAAACAGAAACAAACTCATAGATACAAAGAACATTTTGATGGTTGCCAGATGGGAGGAGAAGTTGGGAGGATGAAAATGGGGAAAGGTTGTTAGAAAGTAGTTATGGGGATGTAGGGTGTAGCATAAGAAATATAGTCAATAATATTGTAATAACTATGTATGCTGTCAGATGGGTACTAGATTTATCGGGGTGATAGATGGGAGGGGGATTGGGGGCAGGGTGAAAAAGGTGAAGGGTTTAAGAGGTACAAGTTGGTAGTTACAAAATACTCATCGGGATGTAAAGTAAAGCATAGGGAACATAGTCAATGATATGGTAATAACTATGTACAGTGCCAGGTGGGTACTAGACTAGTCAGGAGGATCACTTCTTAAATTGTATAAATATCTAACCACCACGCTGTACACCTGAATATAAAATATTGGATGTCAAAATAAATAAAGTGTAAAAACCAATAGATGGAATGAAAAGGAAGAAAAGAAATGGTACATATATACAATGGATTAGTACTCAGCCATAAAAAAGAATGAAATCTTGCCATCTGCAACAACATGGATGGACGTAGAGGGTATGTATGCTAAGTGAAGTAAGTCAGAGAGAGAAAGACAAATGCCATATGATTTCACTTACAGGTAGACTCTAAAAAACAAATGAACATACTCATAGATACACAGAACATTTTGATGGTTGCCAGATGGGAGAGGGGCTGGAGGGTTTGGTGAAGGGGGGAAAGGATTAAGAGGTACAAATTGGTAGTTACAAAATAGTCATGAGGATGTAAAGTATAGCGTAGGGAACATACTCAATAATGGGGTTTGGTGAAGGGGGGAAAGGATTAAGAGGTACAAATTGGTAGTTACAAAATAGTCATGAGGATGTAAAGTATAGCGTAGGGAACATACTCAATAATGTTATAATAACTATCTATGATGTCAGAAGGGAACTGGATTTATCGAGGTGATTACTTCATAAACTATATAAATGTCTAATAACTATGGTGTGCACCTGTGACTAATATAATATAGTATGTCAACTGTAATTGAAAAGTAAAAAAAATATTTTAAAAATAAAATGATTCTCAAGGTCCTGGTAAGTATAATAAGAAAAAGAAAAAAGTATGTGGCAGATAGTTTAGAAAGGTTCACTATTCATTTCAATCCTTGTTTTGCTATACTAAATAGGCTGAAAGCTACAATATTTTCAGGCGTTCCTCTCTAGGAATTCACTTAGGTTTCATCAGGAAAACACACTTGAAAGCCATGTATGGCAGCATTTGCAGACGGGAAGACTGGATCTTTCGGCAAGCCTCACGGTGGTGGCATTTGGTTCTTCGGATGCTACTGTGACACAGTAAAGTGTACCTTGGTTTTCGAATGTAATCCATTCCAGAAGACTGTTCGAGGTCTGAAATGTTTGAAAACAGCCGACAACTAGGCTTCAGGATTTTGCACTTAGCGGAACACGTGACATGTTCGACTTCTGAGACATGTTTGAAAACTGAAGCATTTACTTCCGGGTTTACAGCCTTCGTAAACCAAAATGTTCATCAACGGAGACATTCGAGAACCGAGGTACTACTGTATCTGACATTTGTTTCGAAATATTGAGTGGTAGCATTTTTCCTTGCTGTGTAGCATCCTAGCTCAGCATCTCCTACCCCTGTTGATTTTGTGACCTAATATTTTTAATAATCTTTTTGCTTAAATTACTGTTACAAGCAGCTAAGATTTAGCCAAAGAAAGAAATTATGATTAAAAAGGAAAAAACTTTAAAAATTTGTCATAACTTGCAGATTATATGATTGAGTAGAGAGGAAAATGTGGGAAACACGCTATATACAAATAACTATAATATCAAGTTGAAACGGTGTTAAGTACAGATAAAACACTACTTATGGGGGCTCAGTTGGTTAGAGCGCGAGCTCTGAACAACAGGGTTGCCGATTGGATTCATACATGGGCCAGTGAGCTGCGCCCCCTGAAACTAAAGGTTGAAAATCGAGACTGGACTTGGAGCTGAGCCGCGCCCTCCATAACTAGATTGAAGCACAACGACCTGGAGCTGATGGGCTTTGGAGAACAATCACTGTTTCCCAATATTCCCCAATTAAAACAAAACAAAACAAAAGAAAACCAAAAACAAAAAAACACTACTTATGTTCAGATGGGAAAGAATTTCTAGCTTTGAAAACCCAGTGGTGGTGGAAGAATGCTGAGAGAAGGTAGGCACGTGGTTATGGTGTAGAATCCTTTTAAATACTGATGAATTCAATTTGCTAGTATTAATAATTTGAGGACATTTGCATCAATATTCATAAGGAATATTTGTAGTTTTCTTTCCTTGTAGGGTCTTTGTATTGGTATCAGAGTGATACTGGACTCTCAAAATGAGTTAGCAAGTGTTTTTTTCATCTTCAAGTTTATTTTTTTGGAAGAGTGAGAAGAATTGGTATTGGTTCTTCTTTATATGTTGTAGAATTCGACAGTGAAGCCATCTGGTCCAAGGCTTTTCTTTTTTGGGAGGTTTTTGATTATCGATTCAATCCCAAACTAGTCACAGGTCTATTCAGATTTTCCATTTATTATTCTGTCTTCTAGACTGTGTTTTTAAAAAGGAATTTGTCCCTTTCTTCTACGTTATTTAATTGTTGGTGTACAATGGTTCATTGTACTCTTATAACCCTTCTCATTTCTGTATAATTTGTAGTAATGTCCCTACTTTCATTTCTGATTCAGTAGTTTGTATCCCATCTTTTTGTTAGTCATTTCAGCTAAAGATTTTTCCAGGGGGATTTATTCTTCGAATGCAAGGGTGGTACAATATATGAAATGTGATACACTACATTAGTAGAATGGAGGAAAAACATGCAGATAATTCCAATTGATATAGAAAAGGCATTGGACAAATTTCAACACCCTTTCATGGCAAAAACAAACAAACAACAAGCTAGGAATAAAAGGAAACCGTCTCAACATAAGTCCATCTAAGAAAAGCCCACAGTTTACATCCGAAAGCTTCTTTCCTAAGATTAAGACAATGACGCCCGTTACACAGGCCATTGTATAATCAAGGGGTCAATTCATCAAGAGGAGATAACAATGGTAAATACGTATGCACTGAACATCTGAGCAGCTGAATTTATTAAGCTCTTTGACATTGGTCTTGGAGATGGTTTTTTGGGATTTGACACCAAAATCAAAGACCACAAAAGCAAAAATAAACTAGTGAGACTACATCAAACTAAAAATCTTCTGTACAGCAAAGGAAATCAACAAAATAAAAAGGCAACCTACAGAATGGAAAAATATTTGCAAATTATATATCTGATAAGGGGTTAATACCCAAAATATATAAGGAACTCATACAATAGTAAACAAACAAACAACAACAGTTTGATTTTTTTAAATGGGCAGAGGATCTGAATAGACGTTTTTCCAAAGAAGACATGCAGAAGGCCAACAGATACATGAAAAAGTGCTCAACATCACTAATCAGGGAAATGCAAATCAAAACCACAGTGAGATATCACTTCACACTTGTTGGAATGACTATTATCAAAAAGACAAGAAATAACAAGTGTTAGTGAAGATATGGAGAAGAGGGAACACTTGTGCACTGTTGGTGGAAATGAAAATTGGTTCACCCACAATGGAATACAGTCTAGAGGTTTCTCAAAAATTAAAATATAAATACTATATGATCCAACATCCCACTTCTGGGTATCTACCCAAAGGAAATATAATTAGAATCTCAAAAAGATATCTGTACTCCCATATTCACTGCAGCATTATTCACAATTGCCAGTATATGGAAACAATCTAAGTGGCCATTTACAGATGAATGGGTAAAGAAAATGTGATGTGTACACACACACACACACACACACACACACACACACACACACACAATGGAATATTATTTAGCCACAAGAAATAAGAAAATCCTGCCATTTGTGACAACATGGATGGACCTAGAAGGCATTATGTTAATGAAATAAGTCAGACAGAGAAAGATAAATACTGTATGATACCATTTACATGTGGAATCTAAAAAAGCTAAACTCATAGTAACAAAGAGTAGAAAAGTGGTTGCCAGGGGCTGGGGGTTGGGGAAATTGGGGAGATTATCAGTCAAAGGCTACAAGCTTCCAGTTATAAGATGAATAAGCTCTGGGGATGGATGGTGATGACAGTTCAACAACACTGTGAGTGTATTTAATGCACTGCATTGTACGTTTAAAATGGTTAAAATGTTATTTGTTGTGTTATGCATATTTTACCACAATAAAAACAATTTAAGGTATCAAGAAATGGGGGAAAAGACTATTAATAGCTCCAGTCACAGTTACATCAGCAGGAAAAGCCTCCTCAAAATTAAAAAGATATTCAAATATTATTTATGACCTTGCATTTGCCAAGAGCAATGGACATTGAACATTATATGCATTGAAAACGAAGTTAATAAAAGGATAAGTTTTGGTGCTCTAATAAATGAATTTGCAGGAAAGCAAGTCAGAAAAATCTGATGATCAATCAAGACATCACAAATTAATAAAGTACTACGTATTGTATTACGTAACATTATGACACCAAAATAGTTTTGTAATTTATATTACTCAGTTATCACGGTTACCCCAGTATATTTTATAAGAGAACATTTTAAAGGAAAAACTTTATATTTCAGTTCCTTTAACGGCACTTTTTCCAACTTTTTGAAAAGGAGCTCCGCATTTTCGTTTTGACTGGAACCCACAAATCAAGTAGCTGGCCCCAATCCCAGCTTTACCACTGGCAGCTTGTCCTCTTTGACTGAGTCAGTTAACCTTTGTAGCTCAGTTTTCTCACCTCTCTATGGCTATGATATTTACCCTGCTTTGGAGAACTGATATAAAAAACTAAACATATACATACATGTGTTTACATTATGTACATGCACACACAATGCTTTGAAAAGTATAGGTGCTTTAAAATATTGGTGGCACTGTTGTTCATATGAAATGTATTTGAACCACTATCCTTCGTGGAGTCTGAGTCTTTAGAAAAAATGCATTTCTTATCTAAAATGAAGAAATCACATTCATTATTTTCTATGGGGCTTTCCAGACTTTCGAGAGAGAAGCTAAATGATTCATTTGGTCCATAAAAGTTATCACTTTTATAAACTAGTGATTTCAGGATGGAATTCATTTCTTCATAGGACAAAAAGCAACGTATAAACTGAAAGTGATGCCAAAACACTCGACTTCAGTCAATACTCCTGAAGTCTAACATTTCAAATAGTGTTTCTGATAAACTCTCTGACTTTTAAGCAACTCTATACAAAAACAACACTAGGAAAGCTGACCACCCCTGGGTAATCTGTAGCTATCACACTCTGCTGAGTGTAAATGAAAATATGGGTGTAAGTAAGGAGGCAAAAATGCCCCACACTAGGCCGGCGACACTTAGGAGCTAGCTCTGCCAGGTTATTGCCACACGCTGACGACAAATATCCTCACCATCAGTACAGGTGTCATTGTTAACCCACGGCCATCGGGGTTTTCCTGAATTTTTTTTTTTTTTTAAAGATTTTATTAGGGAAGGGGAACAGGACTTTATTGGGGAACAGTGTGTACTTCCAGGACTTTTTTTTTCCAAGTCAAGTTGTTGTCCTTTCAATCTTAGTTGTGGAGGGTGCCATTCAGCTTTCAAGTTGTTGTCCTTTCAGTCTTAGTTGTAGAGGGCGCAGCTCAGCTCCAGGTCCAGTCGCCGTTAGTAGTTGTAGGGGGCACAGCCCACCATCCCTTGCGGGAGTCGAACCGGCAACCTTGTGGTTGAGAGGATGCGCTCCAACCAACTGAGCCATCCGGGAGCTCAGCGGTAGTTCAGCGGTAGTTCAGCTCAAGGTGCCGTGTTCAATCTTAGTTGCAGGGGGCGCTGCCCACCATCCCTTGTGGGACTCAAGGAATTGAACTGGCAACCTTGTGGTTGAGAGCCCACTGGCCCATGTGCGAATTGAACCAGCAGCCTTCAGAGTTAGGAGCACGGAGCTCTAACCGCCTGAGCCACCGGGCCGGCCCTCCTGAATTTTTTTATACATCCTCCTGAACCTCCCTAGAGACCATGTGCAGGTCACTGGCTTAGGGGTGGTAATAGGACCCCAGGACAAGCTCTTGGGTCAGGAGCCTGGCCCCGAAGGGCCAAGCTTGTAACTGACCAACAGGTTAACAAGCCGGTTGGGGGCAGAATTCCAGTGGCTGCACTGCTCATGCCTCCAGGAAGCTGAGCGACATTTCCCTCCTCCAGGCTCTGGAATCCACTTTGAAGTGCTCTCTCACTGGCCATTCCCCCAGTGCATAACCTTTGCCCTTTCTAATTGCCCTGATCTCATCCCAACCTCCATGGCTTTGTTTAAAGTCCACCTCTGGGGAACACACAGACTGAGGTTTCCAGATAACCCCTTTCTCAGTCCTGCCTCGCATCAGGCTGGCGGGCTGTGTACCTGGACTTCCTGGGACAGTGGCTGGGGTTTGAGCAGAGACCTGGCTACAGGATGAAGCTGCCCACCAGCTTCTTGCTTTTGTGGCTCAGCCTGGGGGGTGGCCTGGCACAGAGTGACACCAGCCCTGACACAGAGGAGTCCTATTCAGACTGGGGCCTTCGGCACATCCGGGGCAGCTTTGAATCCGTTAACGGCTACTTCGATTCCTTTCTGGAGCTACTAGGAGGGAAAAATGGAGTCTGTCAGTACAGGTGCCGGTACGGTGAGTGCACTGTTTCTCTTCCTATAAAAACTATTACTGGTGGACCTGCGAACAGCTGGTGCTGGGTCACAATCAGTCATACACTATTTGCTGTCATCCACCTCTTAGATTGGGCTGCCAGATTCAGCACATAAAAATATAAGACACCCAGTGAAATTTGAATGTCAAATAAATAACCAATAATGTGTTAATATACTTGAACTATTTGGGACACACTTATGCTGACAAATTATTGGTTTATCCAATAATTTATCCAAAATAAAATTGTGTATGATATCTACAGATTGCTCAGGGATGGTACTGGGGAACTCAGCTTTCCTAGTGTTGTTTTGTATGGAGCTGCTTGAAAGTCAGAGTTTATCAGAAACACTATTTGAAATGTTAAGACTTTAAGAGTGTTGACTGAGGTCTAGTGTGTTGGCATTGCTTCCAGTTTATATTTTGCTTTTTGTCCTACGAAGAAATGAATTCCCTCCTGAAATCACTAGTCTATAAAAGTGATAACTTTATGGATCAAATGAAGCACTTAGCTTCGCTGAGCTTTGTGTATTGTATCAGGCACACCAACTCCAAGAAGCTTTTCAAGACTTGCTCCCTGGGGCCATTTTAATAAGTTTGTTGTGAGGTGGTACTTCCAGAAAAGGCAGCATAGGTGGGGAGGGAGAATATGAGAGGTCTCTGTGAGGAGATCCTAGGGATGCAAACTGAGGCTGAACATTCAGAGAAAACCCTGCCGGGGGTGAAACAGCTTCCTCAGTCACTCTGTGCTAAGCTCAGAAGTGGCTTCTGCTGTTGCCCTAATGCTGTTCGCACCTTCCTTCCAGCTCTATCAGTCTCTAATGGGTATCAATCTGCTGATTGTCCCCTGAGAGCTGTCCCTACAGCCGCTGCCTCGACAGCAAGGTCAGGCCTTCAGTGGGTACCCTGACACTGCCCCTCAGGCCTGGTGCCAGATGTAGAATTGTGAATGGGCTGGAGCACTGCCTTGCCTCAGGTGTAGAGAGGGTACCTGGGAGCCAGGGTGCAGCCTGGTTGCCAAACAGGAGCCCTGGGGGCCAGTTCTTCCTTCCCTCTGCACCGAGTCCATGTAATGGGGACAGAGCGCAGAGTTCTAGACCTCACTGCTAGGAGGGAGGGGGCAACTTCAAAAGCACACATTGTCTCATATAGCATTGGTTTTACGGTTTAGTTTATCAAATGTTCCATCATGGGATTAGAGATAAACATGGAGAATCAGTTTAGCCTAGAAAGAAAACACTTGAGAAATGCTTTCTCCAAACACTCAACAGATAGAACTCAGCTTTGAGAGAGACTCAGAAAAGCTACACACTTGTCCCTCAAGCAGTGCCCTCACTCCCTTTTAGTCGGAAAATAGCTTCCTTAAAAACCGAGAGTGACCAGGAGGCAATGGATGGTTAACCACTGCTCCAGAACCAAGTTTTGCAACATAGAAATTTTAACCACATACGGATATAATGAGAAAGGATGCCGCGTCAGCTCTAGGAAGGTTCCACAGGGTAAAAAGCCTGGTCTATCTCAGGACTCACCTGCACCCCTAGCCATGTCTTTGTCCAAGGTGGGTTGGACCAAAACAGAGACGCCTTGTCACTGGACTGTGCTCGCCTAGTTTGCACGAATGGCGCAGGAAAGGAGTTAACTCAATTCACATATCAACAACATAGGTGCTCTTTTCCTTCCTAGAGGCAGCACAAGATTTAGGCCTGTGGTTCAGCAAATAGACAGCAGGGATTTATTTTTAGGAAAACAAGAATCAAATCTCTCCTTCTCTAGCAAAACAGCAGTAACAGATTTCAGCAAATTTCGGTTGCACTGGGCAGGGTCAGTGTCAGCAGCCACTGGTGGGGGTGGGAATAGTCAACAGAGATTGCAGGAAGGTAAATAACTCCACTTACTCCACAAAACAGAACCTGTTTAAAGGAGGGGCCTGAAAAACAGAGGAAACAAGAGGTTAAGCCTTGTTACCTTTGGAACCAAGTGGAGCCGAGAACCTGGAGGCTGTGCCCAAACGGTACAAAATATCTTCTCTGGTTGATTGTGAATCAAACATGCTTTCAAATAGATAACACCTAATAATTAACTGGCTCTATGCGTCGTCTGTTTGCTTTGAGTCCTGTACACAGTGCTTCTTTCTTTTAGGCAATGGTTCTCGAACTCACCTGAGCTTTAAGTCCTGTTGAGGGGCTTGTTCAAACCGTAGGCTGAGCCCCCACACCTCATGTTTCTGATTGGGTAGGTCTGCGGAGGGGCCAGGAAATTTGCATTTCTAAGAGTTCCCAGGTGATCCTCAGCTGCTGGTCCTGGGACCGCACTTTGAGGGAAAAAAATCCTGCTGTTATAGGCTGCAATCTTTTGCCAGAAGGAGCAATTAGCGACAATTAGTCTACAAGAAAAAACAAATTCTATTTTATAGGTATTTACTTACTACTAGAGTCAGACCTTGGAGACACAATAAAGCGAGTATCACAATAAAGTGAGTTGTAATCTTTTTGCTAGTAAAAAATACAACACCTGTGAAGCACCATAAAGTGAGGCGCCAATAAAAGGAGGTCTGCCTGCACTTAAACCAGTGGTTCTCAACCCTGGCCCTGCACTGAGGATCACCTGGGGGGCTTTAGAAACTCCTGCCACCCAAACAAATTAAATCAGAATGTCCGTGGGTGGGACCCAGACATGAGTATCATTAACATTTCCCAGGTAATTACAAAGTGCAGCCAAGGTTGGGAGCACTATTTAAGAGGTCATTCTTGGAGAACCTCAGCTCATAGGTTGCTCAGACAGGGAAAGGTGTGTTTGTATCCTGGTAGCCTACAATAGCGTGTCCACCTTGCTTTCCACACTTCTTTTATCTACAGCAATCCGTTTTCATGTCAACACACAAAATCTGGTCAAAGGAGCAGATTATAAATATAAGGAGATTCAGCACATCCCGTATCAATAGCCTACATAGGGCAACTGGTGTAAGGAGTCTGCACTGATGTGAGTGAGATTCCCTCGCCCAGAGGGATCCTGATACGGTGGGTTTGTGGTGGGACCCTGGAACTGCACAGGTGACCCCTGGACCAGACTGAGAGAAATACTACTGGAGAAATCATGGGTTTGAACTGGGGTGTGGTGGGGAATCCCGTTGTGAGTGACCGTAGGCAAGTTACCTAAGTCTCTCAACCTGTGTTTTCTCATGTTTATAAATAAAACTAAAAATACCTACTTTGTAAGATTGTTGTAAGAATTAAGGATAATACCGAGGGTACCAAAAAAAAGTATGCACATTTTAAGAAAGGAAAAAAACTATTAAAATTGTAATACTCAATATATACTGATAACAAAATTTGAATACAAGTCATGTTTGACGTCTGCAATTACAAGAGGTGCTCAAAGTGCTTACATCAGCATCCAGACACTTCTGATTATGGTAAACTACTGCTTGGCCAACGTTGACCAAAGTGTCCTCTTGTATACATTTTTTGGGCACTCCTGGTATATATAAAGAACTAGTGCTCTGTATGGAGCATCATAGGTACCAAACACATTTTATAAACATTATATGAAAGACAGTCTGGTGAACAGGTTACCTGTACATTCAGATTCTTCCAGTTCTGTTTCACCATAAAGTAACAAAACACAAACATTCGAGTGGCTGAACAACAGCCTCTCAGCTTCTGGAAGAAGTCATTGAATGATGGCTTACGTCTTCTGGGCCTTTATGAATGCTCTCGAGGAGGGTCTCAGGATGTCTGTTTTATAAATCATGATTAAAGATATTGTCTGTCCACACTGTCACACTTGGATAAAAGGACCTCATCATGAATTTCTTCTTGGGTTTAATTCTAGGAAACAGTGTCTTTAAATATCAGTCTTTTTTTTTTTTTTTTTAAATTTCAAGAAATCTGTTTGAAATCTTAGAGCAAAATTTTATGAACTTGTGAATTCATATATTCTTCCAGGGAAAGAATTCACAGCCTTCATCAGATTCTTCAGGGGGTCCACAGACTGACAAAAGAAAACAGCTACTGGCTTAGCGGCAAAATGGTTCCCATGCTACGGTGACCAACTGTTACGCTTTGCTGGGGACTGAGGGAAGGGGTGGGGGTTTCTGGGGCACGGGGCTTTCAGTACTAAAACAGGGACTGTCCCAGGAAAACCAGGGCAAGTTGGTCAGTCACCTTACCTCATGCAGTTAACTTAATCTGTTTTAGTGACTGAAATAGGGTATTGCGTCAATAAAATTGTCCCAGTTCTGCTTTGTTCCCTTGATGTATAACTCATGCTGTATTTGAGTATTTCTGGAAGTTAGCAGGATAGACATTTCAAATACATCAGTGCTCTGCCTCCTTAGTAGATCGCAAGTGGAGCACAGAGCTTCTTCTGCCGGAAACAGCTGGGTGGGGAGAGCGGACACACCCTCCAGGGAAGACTGAACCCTTGACCTGGGTAATAAAGCCCCAGAAGTTTTTACTGTTCTTTTCAATGACAAAACTGGGCCCTGGAGGCAGTGTACACAGCTGCAGGTAGGACTCTTGGGTTTTGTGGCTAACTCTCTTCCAAAATCACTCTGATTTTTCTTTTTTGTGTTTTAAGTGTTTTATGGTGTGTCACTTTATTCAGACGTTTTTAATTTTCATTTAAGATAAAGTCTGTCAATCTTTTTCTTTATGGCTTCTGATGTTTTTGCCTTGCTTAGAAAACCATCCTCACATCAAAATTACAAGAACATTGTTATTTTTTTTCTCTGGAAGCAGCCATAGCCATTAGGTAATAAGTGAGTGTTGCTGTGTTCCAATAAAACATTTTTATGGACAACTAAAATTTGAATTTCATATAATTTTCTAAATACTATCCTTGTTTTGACCATTTAAAAATATAAAAACCATTTTTATCTGGCAGGCTATACAAAAACAGGTGATGGGCCAGCCTTGGGCCATGTTTGCCAAGCCCTCAACTGCAGGAGCAAGTTGTCAGCCTCCCACGTCTATATATAACCAAAACCAGAAAATAAAGTTAACTTGTACACTACTGATGCCTAGACCCAAAACATCAGACTGTAAATACTCAACACAACTCAAAACTACTCAAACTATAATTTGAGCATATAGTATATTACTTCCACCTAGACTCAAACCATCAATCACCTTTTTCACAGAAATTGTACTTCGAGCTTTGTTCCTAAACAGAATTGCTGCAGCTATTATAAAATATTAAACACAATAAAAATAACCTTCATCAATAGCAGGCCAGGTGGGAAGTGTCTATAGTTGGCATTCCATTATCTTTCAAACTGGGACATCAGAGTTTTATCCTTTGTTAAGTTCTCAAGTGCCAAAAAGTCAGAGGGTAACCCAAGAACCTGCACTGAGTCTGCTGCAAAAGCCCTGTATCAGCAAAATTATTAAAGAGATACGTTTCACCATCAAATGTAGACATTTGTTTCTTCATTAAAATTTTTTTCTGATTTCTTTAAAGCTAGTATATGTACATTTGTAAAAGAACCATCCAAAAAAAAAATAAAATCATTATAATCTCACCTCCGACACTAAATACATATTTGATCATATGGCATAGTGTGATTATTTTCGTAACTGTAATTTGATTAATATTTAATACACTTTACCGATTCCTCCACTCCCAGTGCTTGTGACACACACACACACTGGGTTAGTAGAGTTATCAGTAGTAAGTTATATTTCTCAAGACCTTGCAAAAATAATACAGGGATTACTGGTGGGCTGGTAGACTCCATCAACAAGTACAGTACCTCTCCATTATAAATGAGAAACATTGGGTAAAAATAAAACATTTAAAAAAACCCACACACACTCAAGCTAGAATGAAATAAAGGGAAACCTTCAAGTTCCAGAAATAAACAGAAAACCCAGAGGCTAAGTGAGCTGGAGCTGACGCTGTGGCTGTAGCCCGTGGATTTTCAATCTGGAATGTACACAGATTCCGGGCTAAGGGTTGGGCAATGATGCTCATACAAAGAGAGGGAAAGTAACTTCACGTTTCCCAAGAACTGGGAAGTTGGAACTGGACAGTCTGCATAAAGCTTAGAGCCTGAGGAGCTGCCCGGTCTCTACCCTATATTCCAAGGAAGGAGCAAGGATGTTTTCCATCCACCTGGAGCTGGGACTTGAAGGAGAAATAGGGAACACCCACTAAAACAATCACTACCCCAAGCATATTCCATGCACAGGTGAGGAATCAGAGAAATTCACATAAATACTGGTGTCTCAAGTATCTTGAAACTCCCAGAGACACGGCAAAAGCAATTGAGGAACTACTTTGTATTATGTGACGCAGGGCACAGGAATCCTTTAGAAAAACAAGCCCTTCTGAAGATGAGCTCATACTAAAAAATTATACACCATGTGAAAAAATAACCCACCATAAGGAAGAGTCAGTAGACATTAAAATGAAAGGCTTATTCCAGGGAATGGAGAGAATAATATAATATATGAAAATAATATTATATATATATATACATATATATATAGTAACAAGAACATTTGAAATTACTGAAGAAATAAAAGGAATAGAAAACATAAAAAAACAATGAAAATTAATATACAGGTTTAAAAGATGCTAAGAAATGAAAATTATTATTATCAAAAGAAAAAACTCAGTGGATGGGTTAAATAGCAGATTAGTCAATCTAGAGAGAATTAGGAAAATGGAAAATAGATTTGATGAAGCTAGTCAAAATTCAGTATAGGGAGAGAAAAAGATGGAAAATATGAAAGAGAGGTTAAGATATCTGAAGGACAGGATTAAAAAGATTCCCCATTCAGTAATGAGTCCCAGAAGGAGAATTCTCCAAAGGTGAAAGAAACCCAAGTCTTCAGATTGTTCCAAGCAGGATAAGGATATACAATCCACATCTAGACACATTGTAGTGTAACTGTGAGTATATGGAGAAATTGGAACCCTTGTGCTTTGCTGGTGGGAATGTATTAGGTTGGTGCAAAAGTAATCGCGGTTTTTGCAATTATTTTTAACCTTTTAGACCACAATTACTTTTGCACCAACCAATAAAATAGTGCAGGTGCTAAAGAAAACATGTTGATAGTTCCTCAAAAAGTTAAACATAGAATTACTATATGAGCCAGCAATTCCACTCCTTAGTTATATGTACATCAAAGGATTGAAAACAAGTATCTAAACAAATACACATGCACAGTTGTTCATACCGTGTTTCCCCGAAAATAAGACCTAGCCGGATAATCAGCTCCAATGCGTCTTTTGGAGCAAAAATTAATACAAGACCCGGTATTATATTATGTTACATTACATTACATTATATTATATTATATTATATTATATTATATTATTATACCGAGTCTTATAGTAAAATAAGACCGGGTCTTATATTAATTTTTGCTCCAAAAGACGCATTAGAGCTGATTGTCCAGCTCGGTCTTATTTTTGGGGAAACACGGTAGCAGCACTTTTCACAATTGCCCAGAGATGGAAACAACCAAAATGTTCATCAATGAATGGATGAATAAACAAACTGTTGTATATCCAGAGTATAGAATATTATTCAGCCATAAAAAGGAATAAAGTACTGATACATGCTACAGAACAGACAAACCGCAAAAACGTTATGTTAAGTGAGAGAAGGCAGTCATAAAATGTTACAAATTGTATGATTTCATTTGTTTAATATCCAGAATAGGTAAATCCCTAGAAACAGGAAGCAGATTAGAGGTTGCCAGGGAATAGAAGGTGGGGCGAATGGGCATGGGCCTCCTTTGGAGGGTGACGAAAATGTTTTGGAACTAGACAGAGGTGATGGTTGCACAACATCATAAATGTATACTGAATGCCACTCAGTTGTACCCTTTACAATGGTTAAATTTATGTTTTGTGAATTTCACTTCATTAAAAAAGAAAATAGGTAAATTAGATTCATCAAAATTAAAAACTTTTGTTATTCAAAGAATACCATCAAAAAAGTAAAAAGACAAGCCACAGAGTAGGAGGAAATATTTGCACGATATACCTGACAAAGCACCTGTAGCCAGAATATATAAAGAACTCTTACAAATCAACAATAAAAAGACAAATAACCCAATTTTAAAATGGACAAAGACAAATAGACATTTTCCCAAGGAAGAGCTATGAATGGACAATAAGCACATGAACAATATTCAATAGTCACTAGGGAAATGCAAATCATGAGATACCACTTCACACCCACAAGGGTGACTATCATTAAAAAGATAGATAAGAACAAGTGTAGGCAGGACGTGGAGAATTTGGAACCTTTAAACACTGCTGGTGGAAATGCACAATTGTGCCACCGTTTTGGAAAAGTCTGACAGTTCCTCATAATGTTAGTTACCATATGATTCTGTAATTCTAATTCTATGGAAAATGAATATTGTCCACACAAAAACCAGTATACAAATGCCTGTAGCAGCATTATTCATAATAGTCAAAAAGTAGAAATAAACCAAATGTCTATCATATTTTCTGGCAATAAAAAGTAATAAAGTACTGATGTATGCCACAACATGGATGAAGATGGAAAATATAAAATAAACAGAAGCCAGACACAAAATGCCACATATTGTATGCTTTTATTTATGTGAAATGTCCAGAATAGGCAAATTTAAAAAGACAGAAAGTTGATTAGCAGTTGTGTAGGGCGGGGAGGAGAAAATGGAGAGTGACTGCTAATGGGTATTGGGTTTCTTTTTGGATGATAAAAATGTTCTAAAATTAGATTGTGGTAATGGTTGCACAACTCTGTGAATATGGTAAAGCCTATTGAATTATAAACATTAAATGGGTGAATGTATAATATGTAAATTATAACTCAAGAAAGTTTCATAGAAAAAAGTGTAATGAAAAAAGAGATCCAAATCATAATGGCAATCCCAATAGTTATGTATTGTTGATTAACAAATGACCCCTAAACTTAGTAGCTTACAATAACAAGCAATTATTGTATTGCACTGTTTCTGAGAGTGGCTCCGTTGGGTAGTTTTGGCTCTTGAATTTCTCATAAGGTTGTAATTGTGCTGTCAGCTGATGCTGCAGTCCCTGAAGATTTGACTGAAGCTGGACCGACTTCCAAACTCATGTGGCTGTTAGCAGAAGGTATTAGTTCTTTGCCACATGGACCTTTCCATGGAGCTGTTTGCAACATGGCTTCTCCCAGAGTGAGTGATGACAGAGGATGAGAGATAGAGCATGCAAGTCCAAGACAGAAGTTGTAGTCTTTTCTAACCTAATCTTGTAAGCAACATACTCCACTTCTGCCATGTTCCCTTGGTTACACAGACTACCCTGGGACAATACACAAGAGTATGAATACCAGGAAATAGGGATCACTGGGGCCATCTTGAACCACCATCTTATACACATGTTGTACCATAGCAACAAATACCCAAACTGACTGTGGTGGAGACTGCTCATTGTCCTCTAATATCCTTCCCCTTTTCTGTAGTAATAAGCCGCTCCTCCCAACTTTAAGCTGGGCGCACGGATGCCTCAACTGAATAAGAACTTCATTTCCATTGCCCACCTTTGCAACTAGGTGTTGCTATTTGATTAAGGTCTGGCCAAAGGGAGGTAAGAGGAAGTGATATGTGTAACATTAGGGAGTGTGTTTATTAAAGAGAGGGGTTATAACCCTTCTACCTTCTTCTTCCATCCTGCTGCTTATAATATGGATGTGTTGGCTGAAGCTCCATCTTGGACCACAAGAGCCAGGGCTACATTCTAGGGATGGTAGAGCAAAAAGCTAGAAGCAGACTGGGTTCCAGAAAAGTACAAATTCAGTATACCACCCTTATGATTTTTAACCTGGATTTTTATGAGATGTACTTTCTTGTGTAAGCATCTGAATAGTCCAGTATGTAGGAGATATAATAGATATGTGGAGAAAGCTATAACACTCTACTGAAAAACAAAAAAAAAGGCTAAGTAAATGGAAAGCTATTCTATGCCCATGTTTGGGAAGACAGAATATTCTAAGAAAGTCAGTTGTCTCCAAATTAATCTATAAATTCAATGTATGTCCAAGCAAAATCCTGACAATCTCTTTTAGGATGTACTAAGTTGACTCTAAAATTCACATGCAAGAATAATCAAGACAATTTTGAGAGATAAGAAGGAGAAAGAGCTATAAAGCTCAAACTTAGTATCTGAAAATTAAAACAGAAAGATGGGGTGCAAGGGAGCTCCAACTGTACTTGTAACATTTAATTAAGCAGAAAAAAATTATAGCACGTTTAGCAATGTTAACCTTTATTATGTTTGTGTAATGTGTTTATGTGTGTTTGTTTCTCTGAATTTTCTTCAGTTTTGAAATATTTCGTAATAAAAATAACTAAAAATAAAACACTTGGTAGGTGAAAATTAAAGAAAAGAAAGAAAAAAGAAATGTTACGTGCCTCACTCTGAGGATTAATTCTTAGCTTATTTCCTCAGTCTTATGCTATGTCTGTCGTGCGTTCTCCTAAAAAGGAGCAAAAGAATATGAAGGAACATGGGCTTCAGAGATAAACAGGAAATCTGGATTTACATCCTACTTCCCCCACTTACTATATGACTTAGCCCCATTTTCCTTATCTGGGTAATGGGATAAAAATACTCCCTGGATATGACTGTCCTGAGGTCATCTCAGGTCAAGATTATTTTTATCTATGATGACTACCATTGACACAACTGACAAAGCTTCCTTCTACATATTTGCAAGATCATAAAATAACTCAAAAGCCATGTAGGAGAAACCAAGAAATTCAAAGCTTTTAAGATATCTTCTACTTAGTTCTATGATACAAATACCTAAAATATTGCATGGGAGTGTTTTCTTTGCCCTTTGGTCAATAATGCTTTGTCTATATTTATGAAAACTTGCAAAATTTCCTTTCAGTTATTCTGGAAAATATTTTGCGGTACTATTATAATTCTGACTCCTGAAGTGTCTGATCAGGTAGAGCTCCTTTTTCTGTGCAAGGAGTGGTGCCTTACAGTAGATGCAGAAGTAAGAAACCTTGAGTTTTTGTTCGGTTTTGCCACAGACCTTCTCTTCGAAGTCATGCACTTAAGAAACATTAGAATTGTTAGGAAATAAATACTCATGAAAGTCTTCGAGGTTAGGAGAAAAAGGCCAAACTTGCTGACGGTCATTATTCTTTCATGACATCATTACCATCACCACCTAATTTGGTTGTGAATATCTGCTGAGGAACAAAGACTTTTAAAGGAAAAATTGAATATGCTTTTAGATCATTTTTCTTTGATGAAGGTTCCCAAATGCTTAATTTCTAAATATTTCTTACCGCTTCTTTCCTCTCTTTCTCCTGCTAGGAAAGGCACCAATGCCAAGACCTGGCTATAGGCCGCAGGAGCCCAATGGCTGCAGCTCCTACTTCCTGGGTCTCAAAGTACCAGAAAGTGTACGTACCATCACCATTATTTTCTTAGTTGATTAGCTTTAACTAAGACAAATCCAAGAGATATCACTGATGGAAGTGGTCACTTATAAAATATAGTTGAGCAATATAATAAATTGTTTTAAATTGGATACAGAGGAAGGAAGACAATTTTTTTTTTTAAGTATCTGATTTCCTTTTCTCCGAGGCAGCTGTCCCTAAGACAAGCCTTTTGAAATTACAGCTGCAAACATCAGTCGAGCTTTAGGGGATCAAACCTAACAATATGAAATAGATTTGAGAAGTCTGACTTATTTACGTTAGTGAGCCTTTCCAGGGCTGTGCTGGAGCCAGCTGGTACCGACCAGTGAGAGCTGATTGCTGTAGTATAGGCAGGACTTTTCACGTCGGTAGTGTCAAATCAGCTATGTTTGGAGTGTTAACACCATAGAAATCTGCAAATACCTACCTGCAACACACACGCACATCCAGCCGCTGGCTAAACATTTATCGTCACACTGCTGACCGTTTCTCAAACTGTTGGCCTCCCCTAAAAACAAGTAGTAAGTTAGTTTCTTTTAAGACTTCTTTAGAAAAGAGGTTTTATATAAAATGTAGGTAGTGGGGTTTCATATCCAAACTGTGATTTTGAATTATATCTTAATCAGGCTAAACTTCCCTTTTCTGATGATTCAGAAGATTTTACTTTGTAATGATTTGTCTAAGCAGCATAATGTTTATTCTTTTAACTAAAACCCTGCTCACCCATATGGCATTTTTGTACAACTTGGAAAAAGGTCCCCTTTTTCAAGACACTTTTTCTCCACTTGTCAGAAATTTATCTTAATATACTGATTTCATTACAAAGAAAACTTGACTGCTATTGGCTAGTTGTTTTTGTTAATAAATATATAAATCCATGATTTCTTGTGGGAAGGTGCCCCCTTAGATATGATGCTCTTGTGTAGTGCGCAACCTGCACAACTGTACTCCCAGCCTTGTCCTCAATCATTGAGAAGAAATCAGTGATTTCTTCTGTGTATCGACACAGAAGAAAGATAATCCTTTCAAATATATATTTATATTAGAATAACCACCTATTTTCAGCAAATATATTTTACTAGATATCAATTTAGTAGCTGGGGAAGTGGTAGGCACTCTCTTTTGAAAATAATGTCATTTGTTTATCGATACAACTATCATTAAGAACTAGTTCAAGAATTTCCCCTTTAGTTGAATTGAATGATAGCCTCTGTACTCATCTAATTCTCAGTTACTTCTGGTTGTGATATATTTTTTCATTTTAGGGGTGAAATACAAGCAAAATAGTTTACTTCAGATAGATATCAGGTGATGGGAATTTACCCAAAATTGCAGAGTCCAGGCTTTTGCCTAGTCTAATAATGAGTTAGATTATCTCTTAACATAATAATGTTTATTTGTTTGTTTTGCTAAAGGGGCATTTTAAACTGCCAATTTCCATATTCTGCTTTCAGTGGCCTTGGAATACAAGTTCGAATAAGAAAACACCTTAAGGACTCAAGGGGAAAGGATTTATAATAGCTGATAAATCAATCCCAATCATATCCTGAAACCAATTTTCACAAATTCCATCCAAGTCCAAGTTCTATTATTAGAAAAGCTGCAAAAGATTCCAAGATGCTCTACCTATGTCTAGAACCACCCTATTCTCATCTATTGTAGGCACCACAGAAAATTACTCTTTGTATCATGTTTCTTCCTTGCTTAAGAGTGTTTATCAAATCTAACTAGTTACTTTGGAAATCCAGGCTATCCATCAGCTAACCCTTCTCCCTAATTAATGAAAACTTTTTATATGTATTTCCCTGCTAAGACCCTTGAAAGACTAAACTAACTGACTTGTTCACATATGATTTGCTCATTATTTCCTTTCTTTACCTGCTATATTCTAAGTCTACCCCTGTCTCTATTAGTCCTTCATCCCATATTTTTTCAAATTCTCTAAAAAAAGTCCTGTGTGATACCTCTCTATAAATGGCATTCTATGAACTTTCTCAGTTTATGCCACAACATTTACAATTGTTTATAGGACACTTAAGAAGTGTGTGTGTGTGTGTGAATATTGCTGTTTGACCATGTCCCTTGTGGTCAGGCACTGTGGGTCCTATCTCAGACTCTGCTCCCAGCACAGACACATATACACACCCTTACAGAGGGCTGAAAGGGTTGGGTCTCTGATAAATGCTTGTGACCTCTTGATGAACTGAGGCTAAATTTTTTATACTTCTGAGCTTTGGAAGCCTTTGCTCAAACAAAATCTCACATAAGTTTCAGTTGAATTTGGAAGTCTTAAATCTCTGCTGTCTTGACTAACCTTCTGATTTCTATCTTCATCACCGTAGTGGCCTGTGAATTAGAAAACCTAAAAGATCTAAAAGAAAAAGAGCTAAAAGAAAACGAAGAAAACCAGGCGACTCAGAGTTATTACATCATGATAACTAAATCATGACCGAAACTTAGCATCCTGATGTGTCCTCTCAAGTCACTGTTGTTTCTCAGTTGATCTGAGTATGTAACAGGAATTTGAGAACTAGCTCATTATAACAACGTGGGCAAGGTTGCCTAAGGTCCTTGGTCTCAACGTGGCATTTTCTTCCTTCTCGTTTCCCCAGATGGACTTGGGCATTCCAGCAATGACCAAGTGCTGCAACCAGCTGGATGTCTGTTATGACACTTGCGGTGCCAACAAGTATCGCTGTGATGCAAAATTCCGGTGGTGCCTCCATTCTATCTGCTCTGACCTTAAGCGGAGCCTGGGCTTTGTCTCCAACGTGGAAGGTAGGTATCTTAAGGGCATCTACTTGTGAGCAGAGAGTTTTGTTTCTCCCTGTAGCCAGAGCCCCTTTACTCAAACAGGTCATCAAAGCTCACGGAATTTTATAGAACACTAAACAATGCAGGAAAAGGCCAAAGGAAGACGCTGGGCACTCTTTTGCTAAAGTTCTTGTTGTTTTGCCCAGGAACTGCTGGCGCCACTCCTGATGGATGGGGCCACACCAAAGCCTTCCCAGAGATATAAAAAAGTATCCTTTAAGACGGGAGAAAGAGTTGCCCAGTTGGCTTTAGTTGTCCATTCCACTGTTAAATAATTTTCCATATAAAAAATTATTCTGTATAGGACCACTTGGTTGGGCTTATGCCCCCTTTTTTTCTTATTTTATTCTCAGTCAGGGAAAGAATTTTTTAAAAACCTATCTCTTTTATTGTGTAGAGGTCTATATATACTTGAGGATAATTATTTTTAAACAACTGCTTACCTCTCCAATTTCTAGCACTGATTCTGTAATTTCTTTTTCCTAATTCGCTTTAGGAAAAGTTTTAATCCCTCAGTTTCTGAAGCCAGAACATTACATTCAGGTATTAGCATTATATATTTTTAGATGGTGATGTTTGAAAGTCAGGCTCATAAAGAGCTGACTCCATGCCACCGAGAAGGTCAGTAGAAAGTATCTTAGATCTTGTTCATAGATCAATGTCTAGACTGTTGTCATAAAGTGAATCTGTGAGGGTTTGAAAATATGACTAATTAATTAGGACCTGTAAAAGGGAGTATCACTCTATCTGTACCTACAAAGAGCGAGTAGTCCCTGCTGCTAATCTAGGGTTAGGTCAAGTTACTTCCTCCAAGCAACGTCCTATTGATTCTGTCTCCTAAATATCTCTGATAATTTGCCTGGTTATTGCAAATTAACCTAATTTCTGAGTCCCATCCAATTTATTTTCTCCATAGGGACTAGATATATTTTTATACCACACAAACCTTGTCATCTTCCTCTTCCTTAGGATTAAACCCACACACCTTAGAATGACATACATATCCCTTTCTCGTGCATCCCTAGCATATCTCTCCAACATCGACTTGCTTATTCCTGATTTCTCTCCTAATTTCTGCCATTCTGAATTACTTGGGTTGGTGACCCATATCTTTCCGCCTCTTCAGTTCCCTCTGCTTGGGACACTTTGATCATTCATTTTTTATTATTGTTGAAACAGTTTATCAATAGTGAAAAGCTGAAAGCTTTTCCTCTAAAATCAGGAACAAGATGGGGTGGCCGGTTAGCTCAGTTGGTTGGAGCGTGGTGGTGGTAGCACCAAGCTTGCCAGTTTGATCCCCACATGGGCCACTGTGAGCTGCACCACTGTGAGCTCCTTAAAAAATAAATTAATAAATAAATAATAAAATCAGGAACAAGACAATGCAGCCCACTCTCACCACTTCTATTCAACATAGTATATTGGAAGTCGGAGCCAGAGCAATTACGTAAGAAAAAGAAATAAAAGTCACCCAAATCGGAATGGAAGACATAAAACTGTCACTATTTGCAGATGACATGATATGATTATATATAGAAAACCGTAAAGACTCCATGAAAAAACTATTAGAACTAATAAACAAATCATTAAAGTTGCAGGATACAAAATCAATATACAAAAATCGTTGTGTTTCTATACAGTAATAATGAACTATCAGAAAGAGATTTAAAAAAAAAATCCCATGTATAATTGCATCAAAACGAATAAAATACCTAGGAATAAATTTAACCAAGGAGGTGAAGGACCTATACAATGAACACTGTAAGACAGTGATGAAAGAAATTCACAAATAAATAGAAAGATAGTCCATGCTCATGAATTAGAAGAATTAATATTGTTAAAAATGTCCATACTACCAAAAGCAATCTACAGATTCAACACAATCCCTATCAAAATTCCAATAGTAGGTGTTCTAAGATGCCTTCCATAATAACCCTTATCCCAAAGGGATAGAGACCCTTATTGTGGGCTCCCATACCATCTTGGGGTTATTTCCGTTATGGTGCAGTGTAACCATCTGTTTACCTGTCTATCCTGTCCACTTCTTTGTCCAAACTGTGAGGTTCTTGAGTTATCTCTTTGGTTTCTGTATTCCTGATGTCTAACAGAGTGGCTGACCAACATATTCAACAGGCACACATGTTTTTTTCGATGAGTGAAAGGTTATTCATCCCACCCTTGAGTAGGGAAAGCTATAGGAAACACAGTAGTCTTATCAGAGGGAGTATTCTGCAAAAATGGTAAAATTTCCACGGAGTGAGTACAGTGGTATGGGAAAATCTGATTGCTAACCATGGTTTTGACCTGGAGGCCGATAAAAGGAGGGCACCCCAAAGTGTATTCTGCTCTACTAAATTGGATGGAGTTCTTCTGAAAAATTTTCGTTTAAATATACACATACATATTCTTTTCTTTTTAATTCTGTTTTTGGATGACTGCCTCTACTTTCCTCTGGGTATCGTGACAATCTTGGAAATATATTGTGTCTTTAAAATTACTCATAATACTTGGGAGTAGTCTATATATTAACCTCTATATTTCTCTACATTTTCTTCAAGTAGCCTGTGATTCTTTGGTTGACACTGTCTTCAATACTGTATGGACCTTGGGCTGCCGACCCTTTATGAATAGTCAACGGGCAGCCTGCATCTGTGCAGAAGAGGACAAAGAAGAGTTATAAGGAAGAGGTGATTCTTTTTTTGGTTTTGAGTGACACCACAGCTGTCAGTCTTGGAGATGGTAGTGTGGCAGATGTGTCTCATCCTTTCTTCCAAAAGTTTGGGTACCACAAAGCAGGAGAAAGGAAATATTCTACAGCTGAAAAGTGCGTCCCATCCCCTGAGGAGAACTGGAGAAAAGACATGGAGTGATTTGAAGGCTATTCCTCACTTTAACACTGGTCTCCCCAACCAAGACACATTTGCCTGGAAATTCAGTTCTTAGTTTAAAGACTAAAATACTTGGATTCCTGGACTTGATAATTATACTCATAAGTGAAATTTTGGAGAGTCCAACCACTTGGGAGGCAATGACTTTCCTCTGGTCCGTGTGTGAGGTGCCAGTAATTATCTCACATTTAATAAAGTATACTTTTTAGAAAATTTGAAATGAGCTGAATGTATTCCATTATCACCAGTATGCTTCCATTTCACTTAGAAGAGAACAGAATCCAACCTGGTAAGTTCCACCAATGATAACAGTTATTTCCACTGGTGCTGAAAAGATAAGAACGGGTTGTCAGACGCTTACCTGATTAAAGCCAATGGAGGTGGTGATCAGATGGAGTTAGGTCTCTGAGTTTCCATTTTTTCCTTCAGTGAACTATTCCTGTTGATATTCCCAATTACTAGGTGGTCTTCATGTCATGATAAGATCTGAGAAGCACTTGGTAAAAACTGCCACAGAAGATAGCTAGGAAAAGTCCCTGAAATCTGAGGGGAGTGAGAGACAAATGGCCATTCCCTCAATAGTGGTTATCAACTCTGTGAATCACCTGAGGAGCATAACAAAACAAAGAATCTCTGAGGGTGGTATCTACATATAGGCATACCTTGGTTTATTGTGCTTGGCATTATTGTGCTTCACAGATGCTGCGTGTTTTACAAATCGAAGGCAAGACCTTCCACCAACAAAAAGATTACGACTCGCTATTTACCATTTGGCCCTTTACAGAAAAAGCTGGCCAACCCCTGATCTAGACCATTTTTCTCCTTTCCCTTCCTTTTGTTAATTCTACTGTTTCCATTAAGAATTGTTGATTGTAGCCATTTCTAAAAAGAAAAAAGAAGATAAACTGTGTTTTGATCTTATATAAAGTCATGAAATTAATTGGCATATTAAAAAATTGGAATTAACTGCATATAAAATTTATTTCTGTGGTTTATGATATTTATTTCAATAAAATGTATTAAACACCTACAAAACAGTATGGTATAATGTTATACCTTTTTCTATTGTCGTATCATTCTGAGGGCATAGAATGCCAAATAATAGGGTATGATACCAAATTTTAAGTTTGTCTACCATTCAGTCATTGAACCACTTAAATACATGTTAATGAATTTATTAACATTTATTAATTGAAAATATTTCATTTAAGACAATATAAAAATATGAAAAGAAAATATTGTGTAAGAGAAAAACCAAATAGAAAAACCAATTTTTAGCTCACACTTATACTGATAAACTTCCAAATCTCCTATAACTATTCTGTATTTGAATTGAAATTTCAGGGTATAATTATTATTTACATATTTCAGGAATCACTGAGTATTTAAGTCATAGTTTCAAGCAACTATTTAATTTTTTTTTTAAGTTCTGAATTTGAAATATTATACCCAGCTTCTGATTTTGGGGTCTTACTGCATCCTGCACTACATGTTTTATCCTAGGAAAGAATGGGGGGATGGGGTGAGCTGCTCTCTCCGTGGACAGCATAGTTTTCTTCCGTAGGAGGCTGAAGCCCCAACTGGGTCAGGTCAGTCAGCAGTGAGCTGACCTCTCCTGAATCAGAGTGAGTCAGTTGTGGGAATTCGTCTAAACCCACAGCATGAGGTTTAAAAGAGAGCAGGGTTCTACAGTGTTGACTGATGTTCTCAGAAGGCGCGGGGTGAAGGTCCAAAGAGGCGGGCAGCCGGAAGCCAGGACTAGGGTGTTGGATCGCCCTCCTCCTTCCAGTCAATGCTGATCGGGCCGCTCGTCAGCATCTGGCTCTGCAGACCGGCAGTGTCCTGGCCTTCTCCTGCCTCACGACGCATGCGCCGGTGGCAGCCCTGTGCACAGCGGGAACGCTCCTCTAGCATTCCACAGACGAGGACCTGGCAGTGCAGAAACACTTCCTGGAAAGACCATGATTATAATGAACAAAACCTGTGAAAACAGCTGTCACGTGTGGGGCACTTTCTCAAGGCAGACACCATACCACATGTTTCATATATACCAGGGATGCCCAAAAAATGTATACACATCACTTGTATCCATCTTTTATTATCGGTATAGATTGAGTATTACAATTTTAATAGTTGTTTTCCTTTCTTAAATGTGTATACATGGTTTTGGCACCCTCTATATTACCTCATTTTACCTAAACAGCAATCCTTTGAGGTAAGATGTCATCACCCTCATTTTACAGATGAGTAAAGAGAGGTGAGGGAACTTGCCCAAATTCACACATTCAGTAACGTGGCAAACACACAGTCCCGTGGATGATTTAAAACCCCACATCCATAACTTCTGCGTTTGTGCAGGGCCTGGAGAGACCTTTGTGAAGACAGCATCTAATAATGTTAACGTCTTTATCCCTCACATCAAGGTCTGGGAATAACATCAGCTCCCATGCACTTCTGTGTAAAATAACAAGTTCTTTCTCCAAGCTTCTCCCTATAAGTAACTTCCCATAGCACGCTGCCTAGTGGATGAGGGAGATCAGCCTTAGCCATCATGGTTAGCAGTTGTTCTGGAACAGTGGTATAGCTGGAAATGACATGAATACACTTAAGTGCAGTGTGGAAAGATTGCTGGGCTCTTAAACTTCCTTTTGTTAAAAAGTTTCAACAACTCTACTGAAACAAAAAATAAAATACTGCTACCTTAACATACTCTAGCCTCTTATAATCTCTATTCACGTATGTATTTTTTTAAATGTAGCATATTCAGTATGCATGCAAATTATTAGAACAGTTTATTCATATCTCCTTTTTATATATTTCCATGTTTCTGTATCATTTTAATAACTGCTTAATACTGCACTCATTGATATACTGCAGCCCTGTTTGTTTGGGGCTTTCTTTTTCACTCCCTTTATAACAATTCTCTATAAACGCATCCAACAAATCTTGTTTTTCTTTTTTTGCTTGTTTATTTTTGGGAAACTGTCAAAATTGGAATTTTTAGATAAAAGAGAATATGATGGTTTTATGGTTATCATTACATATCGTCACGCAACTTTCCAGAAAGTGTACCAATTTATACTGTCACAGTATACGTCTTATAACTTTGCAAGCATTGTGATTTATAACTTTTATAAATTTAATGTATGTAAAATAGTCTTATAATTCTTTTAATTGGCATTTTAAGTATTATTTTCAAGGACCATTTTACTATTTTGTCTTGTCTGTGAATTTTCTGTCCATAGTCTTTGCCATGGGACTATCACACAGGCTTTTTCAACTATAACACCTACCCTAGGAGGATTTAAAATTGTGATCCTATAGTATTTCCTTTGAACAAGTACAGTTATTTTATTGGGAGGGGGACAGATAATGATGATATTCATGAAGGTGTGAAGCTTCTAGATGGCTAGTTTTACAGTCTATTTTATAGATGCAATGCAGATCCTAACCATGAGCTCATAGAATGTCACTAAGAAGGGAGGCTCAGGCCAGGGGGTTACAAAGGTGTTCAGCTTACCTTATGGTCTTTTCCCACAAACTTGAAGACAGGGACCTGGAAGTGCTTGGCTAGGTGATCCCGTGATGTGTACTGCTTTACTGAGTCATCTGAAACACAGCTGGAAGTAGGACGGGAGAGCACATAAGACTTGATTGTTTAAACAGAGGTGGAAAAACAATCCAGTCCACTGTATTTGGCCCAAGGAGAGGCAAACTGGGTGGAGGGGGCTGGGCTGCGCTCAAGCTTTTTGAGAATGAAGGAAAAATGAAATTCCCTTCCTGTGAGGCATCTTCAGACACAGCTCTGTTCATTAACACTGTCTGTCCCATCTGTCATTCACTGTGCCCACAAATGGCACAAGGACCTCCTGTTTAGTCAATGTATTGAAGTATTAGCAACAGTGGTAACATTTATTTCAAAAATACCTTTTAAAACAAAGGTATCTTTGTAAGGCTGTATTTTTGTTTGTACTATATTGTAGGAATTCTGCATTTGCATACATTATTATTGGTTTGAGAAGACTTTTCTTTAACTAGATTTCATAAATATTCATGAATACCTCAAGACTTACCCTGAAGGGGATTCAAGGTTGAACAAACCCCAGTTTGCGCATCAAAGAGCTGCATAAAGAACCAAGTTTCTTAGAGAATAAATAACTGGATCTATCGGGAAAAGTCATTCACCTCCAAATTGTTTTAATTCCTCTTTTCCAAAGTTTAATGCTAAACTGTAGTTTGATTGGGTTTGAGGGTTTTAATCTTAGGTCTACTGCTCAAAGTGAACTCCTAGGCTCACCTCATGGTTAGCTGGGGGAAAAGAAATATTATGAATAGTCCAGGCCAAGGTTTCGTGCTGATATAACTTGTCTCCTTAAAGTTTAAAGGTTAAAGGATCACACTTGTACTTTCTTTTCCATTCTGAATTCCAAATGAACTTCTTTCTTCTAAGTATATTTTCCTTTATATGGATACCTAACAGTCCCTGTCTACCCAGCCAGGAAAAAAGTGAGGATCGGCTATAAACTCCTGAGACACTGGGCTCCATTTGCTTGCAGACCACTTTCTAGTTCATTGCTAATCGCTGTTTCAGTGCTTGAAAAATCCAATAAAATTGTTTAAAAATAAGGTATCTTGACTTGTATGACTACTAGTATTCCTCTAAACTAAAGATCTAAATATATAATGGGCTTTCTGTTATTTTTTGTATTTATGTATTCATTTCCCTGAGGTAAAATTAATTTCTATATCTTCTGATTATGTTCTATGATAAATCCTATTGTACATCTAATCTGTGTAACAAACTTTGCTGGGTGATGCAGAGGATATAAAGATGAATAATATGGTCTATGAAATCAAGGAATTTATAGTCCAATATTTATAATAATACCGTGTTTCCCCCAAAATAAGACCTAGCCAGACAATCAGCTCTAATGCGTTTATTGGAGCAAAAATTAATATAAGACCCAATCTTATTTTACTATAATATAAGACTGGGTATAATATAATACAGTATAACATAACATAACATAACATAACATAACATAACATAACATAATATAATATAATACCGGGTCTTATATTAATTTTGCTCCAAAAGACGCATTAGAGCTGATTGTCCCACTAGGTTTTATTTTCGGGAAAACACGGTAATAATAATAACATGATATTAAAATGGCATGTTCATCTAAGTGTCTCAGCATTTTCAATTTATTTTTATCTAAAAATACTAGAGGGGTGGGGAATTGGGAATAAAAAATAAAATAAAAATAATTGAGTTGTGCTTACAGTGTATAATACACACTAGATTTCAAAGACTTAGCAGGAAAAAGAATGTAAACTATCTCACTAATTATTTTTTTATTGATTCGCTATTGAAATAACTATTTTGGAGAAATCTGGTTGAATAAAATATACTATTAGAGTTTCAAAATAAATTTAAAATTTTATTATTTTTCTTTAAAAGGGGAAATGAGGCAGAGAGAGTTTGTTCCTGGGTAACACATTACAGAATAGAACCCAGGACAAATTCTTGCTCTTGATTTGGTGTTTGCTGTGATTAGACAATACTAGCTCTGTCAACTTCAAGTTCATAAGCTAAAAGAAAGGAATGATAGTATATGATAATCCAAAGAAACCGATTATCCAAAAGTCGTCCAATATTTGACTTAGGAATTCAACATGCTTCTTTTTCTGGAGATTAACTTTCTAATTCTACTTTGCTGAGGCACGTATTAAATTATTTTGCATTCTCAGGGTGTATGCAAACTAAATCTAGAGGGAGGTGAATCAGATGTGTTAAATATCAGGGGAAACTAGCCTGATTTCAATTTAAGCTGAGGACAATGAGTCATCAAACAATTTATAAATGTAAGTAAACTGCATTATGCTTATTATGATAAATGCTTATTCAATAATTAATTGGGGAAATATTCAGTGACCCTTTTTATAGGCTAGGCATTAAGGAGGAAGGAGACGGAAGGAAGGTTTTTAGCTCAGGGAGAAATCAGGGAAAGCTTCAAGGAGGAAATAAACCTGCTGAATCTTGAAGAACCAGTAAGAATCAGACAGGAAGAAGATTTCAGGCAAAACAAACAACAGGTGCAGAATCAGGAGAGGTGTAAGAAACAATAGAGTTTGGAAATTGCCTGTAATTCTCTTTGGCATGAATAGAAACTGGAGAAGATAGAGGTCAGAGGGTGAGGCACAGGGAGCCAAGCTGAGAATTGTATTTTATCCTGAGGGATTATCTTATATGCACCATTATTGTACTACCCATTATTATACTGGAGATGGGACTATTGGCCTGTTTACTAAATAGGCCTACACAGCTGTGTTTTTGAGTTCTTGTCTCTGCTTTTTAAGCATTTAAATTTCTTCCACAGCTTTTTCCCCCCTGCTTTGTATGTGCTAAGGGCTGGAAAATTAAATAGCACAGCTTCTTAAAACTGTCCAAAATAAAAGATATAGTCCTTAATTGAGGGTCTAAATAACGAATATATAAATAAACTTCATAAGTTTTTATTGAGATTACAGGTTACATGTTTTCCTAGGAACTGAGTTATGATTATGCATTCATTTTTGCAACATGAAATATGAAGGATAGATAAAACTCTTAGTGTGAGAGAAATGTTCTCTCTTTTGATTATATGTTTATTGTATGCCAATAGTAGTTCAATAGAGCTGTAAAAAAAATTAAACAGGAACCAAAATCCACTCTCCTTCAAAAAGTAAATTCATTCCCTAATCTATCTAGCATTATGTATGTGTCTGAAAAAAAGAAATAAAAAATGATGCCTCTACTTTCCATTTTAGAACTTTCTGGAGGTCACTTTAAGATGGCAAGCTATCCAACGATCTATGGATCCCCGCGAGGCCTATTATTGGCCTTCCAAAGCAGCTCAGCGTGACCAATTTTTCATATTCTGAAAAACGCTAAGGAGACTACAAGAATCTAAGACTAAAAGTACTCCTGCTGGTAAAGTTAAATTTACCAACCAAAGGCAATCAAGAGCCATTAAAAGGTTTTCAGCAGGGATGGGAATATAAATATACATTTTTTCCTTTTGACTGGATACCCAGGGACTCTGCGGAGCTGAGAATTGAGAGCTGAGATGTAGTAGGCTGCGTGAGGAAGCGGTT
Source organism: Rhinolophus ferrumequinum (assembly GCF_004115265.2). Lineage (NCBI taxonomy): Eukaryota > Metazoa > Chordata > Mammalia > Chiroptera > Rhinolophidae > Rhinolophus > Rhinolophus ferrumequinum. The sequence goes on along the minus strand of NC_046299.1, from coordinate 50,578,693 downwards.
TCAGCGGTCCAGGTGAAAGATGATGGGCGCTGGAACTAAGTCAGTAAAAGCGGAATACAGAGAATGAGGTTGGGGTATTACTATTTTTTTAAAAAACCTTCTCCGTTGACCCTAATGTGCTTCAGGGTTTGCAAATCACTGTGCAAGAGATGGGGAGCAGCAGGCAAAGGTTGCCTGTGGTGGGAGATCTGAAGAAGGAAAAGCAAAGGAGACATTTCAAAGGGTCTATCAGGCCAGCTAGCGAAGGGTATGAACTGGAGGCACCCTTGTGGGGCTCTAACTAGACCACTTCCCTTTTGTGGTCTAAAAGATCCTGATTCTCCATGAGCTATGTCCCATCTGACACCGAGAACAGAGAAGAAACTGATGAGATATTACTATGAGTCTGGAGTTTGGCGTGTGAACATCCTAGGACGGAAGCAATGGGCGTGATAACTGCTGGGCTTCCAAAAATACCTTGTGACACACGGTTTTCAATCCAAGGAGCCTTCGGAAATATGGAAATCTCCTTCGTATAAAACAAGCAAACTAGTGAGGGGATTGGAGGGCAGTCGGTGACCACAGGATGGCCACGGGGTTTGAAAATTAATCTGGGGAACGTAATTTGGTGGTTACCAGAGCGTAAGGGGGTTGGGGGGTGGGGGATGAGGGTGAGGGGGATCAAATGTACGGTGATGGAAGGGGAGCTGACTCTGGGTGGTGAACACACAGTGTGATTTATGGATGATGTGATACAGAATTGCACAACTGAAATCTATGTAATTCTACTAACAATTGTCACCCCAATAAATTAAAAATAAATTAAAAAAAAAAAAAACAAGCAAACTAAAACAAACTTGATTGATCTTTCTTCTCCTAAAATCTACCAAGTATTCTCTCTTCACTATCAAACTTCTGAAAAGAGGAGCCGACGTTTGCTGTTTCCATTTCCTCATCGCCTCGCATTTCTCAGCCCCCACCTGGTCCTCAGGGCCTACCCTCTCTGAACAGGTTAATCAACCCGATAGTTTCATTCATGAACAGGAGTGATTCTCTTTCTTTTATCTCTAGTCCTGACCTCGTTCTTGGGTCTAACTGATACACATTTCCAACTGGCCCCTGAACTGCTCTTCCTATGTATCCTGTAGGCATTTACAATTCAATTCTATTACTTGGAATTATATTCAATAGTTCCACTTCACATCTGCTTTTCTACCTACATTCATTCGTCTTGGTTAATGGCATCTAGTCAGTCATCCGAGCTAGTCCCCTTGGAGTCATTTTTGACTCCCTTCTCCATCACCAGTTTTTACCTCCAAAATGTAATAAATAAATGGTTTCTGCACTAATTAAGAGTTCAGGAGACTGCCGTGTCGTTTTAGGAAATGACTCCAGGAGACTGCCGTGTCGTTTTAGGAAATGACTCCGTATGCTTCTGCACTTAGAGTTCAGATGTAAACTGGGAATAATAAACCATTTAAGCAGCAGCATAATTACCCATCCTGGATAAGGTAGTACTTCAGGATCTCATCGATCTTGGAAGTGGGGGTGGCAAAACAGCTCTCCACTAGGCTTTCTAAGCCATTCACGTGCACCAATGGCTCAATGCCAAAGTACAGGGAGTCTCGAAGCTTGAGGGTGGGCAAAGCTTCCCGGTAAGGCTCTTCAAACTCATTGTCCTTGAAGATCTCCAGGGTGAACGGGAAGATTCCATGACTGCGGCTCATGATTTCCAGTGGGGTGTTTCGAAGGTTGGGAACGTATCCTTCAGAAATGGTGTACAGGCGCGGAAACTCACAGGTCACAGGGATCAGCAGTTTGCTGGTTCGGATGATGATGTCCCCACTGCTCCCTGGGGTCTGTTTGGGTAGACCTGTCACAAGGTTGCTTGCCACGATCTTGTCATTCACCACCTGAGCCAGGCCAGGGTGAGGAGAGGAAAGAGATTTTACATTTATTTCTACAAAGCTTTTTTTTCCCCCCACTCCTCTTAATTATAACAATCTCCAATCCTCAAAACACATTAGAGATTTGGTTGCTGAAGTCTTTTTTTATTTTTATTTTTATTATTTTTAATTTTTTTACATATGACTTTATGGTCAACCCACACATTGTTCTGGAATATTATTCATAAAACCCGAGCTATGCAGAATCAGCCAATTCAAAGCTCTGATGTTTTAGGAAAAAGGAGCTTCTGTATATTATTTTTGTCTGTAATCCTAGACCAGTGATCATGCTGCGGCGTGACCTTGTGCTGAACTTACCCTCACACAGAACTCCGTTGACACATTTATGCACGTAATTGTCAATGTTTTATCTCCAGCCTCATCCACTCTCCTGTGTACCAGAAACTCCGACTCATCATGAGGCATTTCCATTTGATTATCCACAGGCATAATAAACAAAACTTGCCAAAGGGGGACCACCTTCTCCTCGAATATCTCCCCATGTATCCCCCCAAGTCTCATTAGCACTCTGATTTTCTCTTAGTCAGACTCAATAAATCAATATTTGTGGAATCAAATGATTGCAAGGGTCTCTGCACTGATCTCCAGGATTCAGGTCCCCTTTCTCCTATACCTCTTGCGCACTTCTGATTTCATCATTGTGGTACCTGCTTAACCCCATGTCTATGGGCTAAAGCCCAGACGCCTCATGCTGGCACACAAGGCAAATCTCCCCCCATCTACTTTTCCAGTTTCCTTTTCCAGAATGAATTCCTTGCCAGTTAGGATGCATTGCCCATTCACCGCAGCATAAGCCGTAAGTATCCCCATCGCTGGGACTTGCTCACTTGTTTCCCATCTGAGATGCCCTTTCTTTTCCTCTCTGCCTGTATAAACCACACACATGCTCCCACTCCACTTGGAGTCCTATTTGTCTTGACTGCCCTAGTGTTTGTCCCTTTCTGGCCTCCTACAGCACCTGTCATCTGGATCACTGTCTCTCATGTATATTTCGTGTATATTGTCATCTCAATACTACTGTGTATATTCCTGAAAATCAGGCATCTGATTTCATATATCCCTCAGACACCCCAGCACAGGGCTGTGCACAGATTCTTGGATGAAAGTATAAACCTTTTACTTCCACGTGTGTCAATACTTGAACTCATTTGCTGCCTCATAAATGGACCACCATCTGTATCAGTTGCTTTCTTCAAGTAAAATAATTGCTACTGATGCTGATGTACTCAGCAAATGTCTACACATACTGGAGAGATGGGGCTATTTGAGAACAGAAATAGTAGAATGTCTTCTTAACGTCCCATCCTCACAGAGCTAGGACCACAGCAGATGGTCAATAATACATTTGTTAAATAAATGGCAAAATGGATGTTTTGAATTCCATTCTTTCATAGAAATATTTTGGGTGGCTGGTTAGCTCAGTTGGTTAGAGCATGGTGTTGATAGCACCAGGGTTGCCAGTTCGATCCCCACATGAGCCACCGTGAGCTGCACCCAGCTTTAAAAAAAAGAACAAAACTAGAAATATTTCATCTAGGACAGAAGCCATACTGCATACCTCTGTCAAACCACCCCCCAAATAACTGGCTTTGGGTTATTTCCCAGTATCCTTCAGCAGAAACCTACATCGACCACTGTGCCACACGTCTTGAGGGAGAAGAGGATGTTGACGTGGGTGCCATTGGATACTCCTCGGCAGGAGGTGTTGGTCAGGAAGAGCTCCAGGCCGCCAACCAGGTCCCTGGGGACGCTCACTTCAATGGCGTCCGACTTGCACAGCACGGGGACTGCAGCACAAAGGGGCTATTGTTAGAACCGGGAAGGCTGAAGGGGAGCGGGGTAAAGAAGTCTTCTGGGAGAATGAATTTCACCCCCACACAACTTGAGCTTTTTGTTCTATCCTCAAGGAAATCGATGAGGCTGGTGAATAAAACCAGGACTCTTAATTCCCAAGGCTGTGGTCAAATAATGCTCCTGAAATAGATCATTCCCCGAATGAGGAAATACTGTGTTCAAGTTTCAGTTCAACAGAGGTTTATTTCAAAGTGTGGCTAGCATAACTCCATGAACTGAAACACCCAAAAGATTAACTTTTAGCACAAACACAATTTATTGGTAATACAGAAAAAGTACTGCTTTGATATAGGCTTAAATTTTATAACGGTCCTGCTTCGACTTTACTGGCCCATAAAACAGAGGTAATAAAAACAGTGTTAGTGCACTTGGGGAAGAGTTCCAGATTGTCCTTGCATTGTTCAGTAAACCATAAACCCTGACTATAAATTCCATTTTAACTTAATATAGAAAAGATAAAAAAGATTGCTTCTCTTTAGCATTCCCATGTTCACTTCTTCAGGTTCTACAAATACCCTAAAAGGAATACTTATGGGTACTGTCAGAAAATATGTGAGGACAATAATATTTGAGGACATATCAGAGCAAATGGTACAGTAAAAAGAAATCAGGGGTAGTTGCTCATTAAATATTTGGTGGGTGAATAAATTAATATTCTGAACATAAATAACTAGATTTCCAGAAAATCGTTCTCAGAGATTGTTGATGCTCGTATTGTAAATGTATGGAGAAGAATCAGTTTTCAAGAGCTTCTTCTTTTTTATTTTTTTAAATTAAAGTTTATTGGGTGACAATTGTTATAAAGTTACATAGATTTCAGGTGCACAATTCTGTCATACATTATCTATATCTCACATTATGTGTTCACCACCCAGAGTCAATTGTCTTAAGGGCTTTCAACTTAGTTTCACAACTCAATTATCCGTTAGAAAAGAGAAGAACTGCATCCATGTCTTAGACTTCTAAATTGAGTATTAATTATACAATTAATAATAGAAATTTGAGGGAAAAAAATCAAAGGTAAAAAGCAAAGGAAACCATGTGACCCGCAATCCCATTTCTGGGTATTTATCCAAAAGAATTAAAAGCAGGATCTCAAAGAGATATTTGCATACCCATGTTCATAGCAGCACTATTTACAATAGTCAACAGGTACAAGCAGCCCAAATGGCCATCAAAACATGACTGGATAAACAAAATGTGGTGTGTACACACAATGGAATATTATTCAGCCTTATACAGGAAGGAAATTCTGTCACATGCTACAACATGGATAAACCTTGTGGACATTAAGCTAAGTGAATAAGTCAATCACAAAAAGACAAATACTGTATGATTCCACCTGTTTATGAGGTATCTAAAGTATTCAAATTTATAGAAATAGAAAGCAGAATGGCGGTTGCTAGAGGCTGGGGGAGGGAAAAATGCTGAGTTGTTTAATGGGTGTAGAGTTTTAGTCTGTACGATGGAAAAATTCTGGAGGTGTTGGACAATAATTTGAATATACTTAATACTACTGAACTATACATTAAAATTAATTTAGATGGCATATTTTATGTTATATATAGTTTTTTACCACAATTTTTTAAAAAGCAAATGAGAATTAGCTTTTTGGTAATCTTTTCTTAGAGATCTTCTCTTTTGAATGATTCCAGAGTGAAAATTTAGGGACACACACTGCTGGAAGAGCTGGTGTTCTGAAAGATGAGAATCTTGAAATATCTGGGTGAGGAAGGCAGGGAGATTGGGGTAGGGGGACAGGGGTTGAGAGGGAGGAAGAAGCATGAATCAGAGCAGAGGCCAAGCCCAGGCATGTACTACCTTGGCAAGTGTGGTTATCCTCAGACAGCACCAAACCCCGGGGACATTCACACTGGTAGCCCTTCTCAGACACCAGGCAAGAATGGCTGCAGCCGCCATTGTTATTGTGGCATCCTTCAATGTCTGCAATAAAAACCAAAAGAAAAGGGAATAATCTCGCAGACCTCTTCCCCAAACACTCTGGTTCTTGGGATGGCACTTTTCCTCGGGGATTATACTTAACTCATCACAGTATCACTGGGGCCTAACCCACTCCCTAAGACATGTAGGGAAGCCCACCAAAACTATTAAATGTTATAGTTACAAAGCACAATCTTAGAACATCTACATCTCAACTCACTTAAACTGGTCATTTTCTAGAATGTCCTTCAATCTGCATTTGTCTGTTTTTCTCATAGTTAGGTTATGTTTGGTGGGAAGAAGACCCAAAAGTCATTTCTTAATTGCTGTAATATTTAATTTATCCAATTCAAAATTTTATAGAGTATTATTGATGTAAAAAGGACGAACCGAATATAAATTCTACTGGACCAGCTTGGTGGATTAGAGTTATTGCCAGTTTGTTGGATAACCAGCCCCTCTTCTCAATCTCTAGGAATAACAGCACTGGGGATACGCATCTTGGGCTGACAGCATACTATGAAAATGAAGCCTGGACAACACACTAAGAGAGTCCCCTCAGTCAAGCTCTTTGTGACATTCCTCTTAGAAGGCAGTTTTTTAAAGTTGCCCTTTAAAAAATTTTGCATTTTCAAAAAGCATACTCAATCAAATGACAAAAAGGAAAAATATTCAATTGAAAACTGAAGAAACCACCATGTGATTTCATAGTTAGCAGAGGAAAAATACTGACCTTTGTAGGCTCTGGACATTATCTTCTAGTCAGGGGTCATCAAACTCTGGCCTGCTATATGTTGTTGTAAATAAAGTTTTATTGGCACATAGCCATGCCCATTCATTTACCTAGTGTTTATGGATGCTTTGTCACTACAGGGGCAGAGTTAAGTAGCTTCAACACATTCCACATAGTCCATGAAGCCTAAATATTTACTATTTGGCCTCTACAGAAAAAGTTTGCTGACCCCTGTTCTAGGGGTAAGATAATAAAAGAAAATGCTTTCAAATTATTTGAGATGCTCAAGGAAAGATACGTATAAGCTGAATTTCTAGTTATAACTATAACTCTTAGTTCAACCATAGTAAAAAAAAATAGTTTTTTGGAACACCAGTAAATTAACTTGAGATGAATCAGTTTTTGTGAAACACATAGAGAAAATAAATTTGTAATGAATTAATCTTTGCAAAATTTAAGAGAGATAGGCTATCACCTGTTCATAAACCTGTGTAATTAAAAAGAATAAAAGTACTCCTACGGGTTTTTGAAATAGATAAAAATGATATATAACAGTATAGAAGCATGCATAAAAATATGCTATTAAGATGTTACAGTCAACATTAACAGGAATTTTTTTTTTTCCTCAAAAATTATCTTCTTTAAGTCTAATTTTTCTGGGTCTCAATTTCAATATCTGTAAAATGAAGGGTTGGACTACATGTTCACTCAGGGGCCAGGTCTAAAATTGCACAGCGCCAGATAAATTGAAATTCTAAGTCAGCTTAAAGGATTTAAGTCTCTTATAAAGATACACCAAAGTGCTTAGAATGGATATACCTGGCAAGTGTGATTGAGGGTCATTTTAGTTATCTTTCTTTTATTCCTCTGTGTTTTCTTCTATGAACATAACACTTTCAAAACAAAATAATAAATATTACTTAAAAATTAAAAAAAGCTTTTTATTTTAAAAAAGAAGATTAATTATTTAACAGATGAGCTAAAGAAACAAATACGTTTGGACTATCAATAAAACTTAAGGATTACAAATACGAATCTTAATCATAAAGCATAACTCATATACAAATTTTATCTTCTGCTAAAATATTTTTAGTTATGATTATTAGGTTTTCAAATAATATGAGGATTAACTGTAATATTTCCATTAAAATTTTCATGAAAAATTACAAATGTTCCTCATGGAACGTTTCATTAATATTCAAATATGCAAAGATTATTGCATAAAGTAATTAAGATTTAAGGAGGATTCAGGACATTACTCTTAGTCAATAAAATTTAAAGTACATTTTGTCTTGTGCTAAGGAACAATAATTTAATATTCTGGTTAATGGTCCCTCAGTTAATAATGCAAACTTTGTTGTATGGAATAAATTGTGGGCACTAACCATAATTTTTCCTTTTATAAGCAGTATTATAACTCTATTATGCCACATATTCAATTATCCTGTGGGATAAACCACATATCCTCTATAAACAATAATAATTAAGCTATTATTTCTTCATATAATTTGCAAAGAATTGGTTTTTTCCCCCTCAATTCCCAGTGTCATGAGATTCAAACTTATTAAAGTAGAAGTGATAAACTTTTAGTTGTGATAACTTGCAAGGGCAAATATGCCTTAGAGAAAGGACATTATCTAAGTTTCATGTAATAATAGTAAACAATTTCCATTTCAATTATTTGACATAGATTTCAAATTCTTTTTATTACTTATTCGTATACAATATATACAGCAGTCCTGCTATTAAAAATACTTTTACTGATCTCCAAACAATGTATTAATCTCCAATAAATGCAAAGCACACGAAGAAAAAAATGGCTTCATGTAAACCAGTTTCCCAAACTTCTAAGAAGGTAAGACATTTATGGAAGTTGGTAAAAACACAAACTGTAAGGCCCATCCCATCCCACTGAACCAGAGTGTCCACGAGAGAGGCCTGGGAAGGGCCAGCTTTAAAAGCACCCAGGTGATTCTCCTCAGCAGGGAAGTGTGAGAAACATTGCTGTAAATCATTTGTTAGACTGCCTGCCTCTATTACCTTGCTACTCAAGGTAATAGACACCTCATCATAGGTGTCACCTAGAAGTTACTTAGAAACGCAATATCTTGGCCTGATCCCAAACCTACTGAATCAGAATCTGCATTCCAACAAGATCCCAGGTGATTCGTGGACACATTAAAGTTTGAGAAACACAGACTACTGATATTTATTTTCCAAATTCTAATGGTGGCTCTCTGCCTCTTGTGAAATGCAACATCTCCCTCCTGTGAAGTCTTGGAGACAAATTCAACACTGAATTCTGTTGCAAGCATTTTCAATGATGATCAACCTCTTCTGTCATTCCTTTATGAAGCCAAACTGTCGTGTTTCCCCAAAAATAAGACTAGCCGGACAATCAGCTCTAATGCATCTTTTGGAGCAAAAATTAATATAGGACCCAGTATTATAATGTTATGTTATGTTATCTTATATGATATGATATTATATAAGACCCGGTCGTATTTTAATTTTTGCTCCAAAAGACACATTAGAGCTGATAGTCTGGTTAGGTCTTATTTTCGGGGAAACTGTTCTAATGTTGGGCATTTTCATGAACATCAAAGAAGAAGCCAGTGGCTTATTCTGGGCTCTTGATTTGAATCCTTTCTTACCCATTCTCACCTTCACAAGTCTTGCCATCACTTCTTAGTGTGCGGCCAACTCCACACTCACAGCGATATGAATTTTTGAGGTTTACACAGATCTCACTGCAGCCACCATTGTTTTGCTCACATTCATTTTCATCTGGAGAAGAAAAACCACACCGTTTACATACTGCTGAGCACCTCGATCTTTTCAACCCCCTTAGCAGAATCTCCACATCTTTTCAGATCCTGTTGATACACTTTTCCACAGCCCAAATCCCTCGCTGAAATTCAATATAATCACGTCTATCAACCTGAGCTCCTCAACCAAGTTATTTGTCCATCTGCCCTCTGCTGGAGTAGAAGGCACCTACTTGTTGCCAATTACCCCCAAGGGTGAAACTGTAGGAAAATGAAGTTCCTTTTTGTTACCTGGGTTCACCTATTTATTTGCATTGGTGAATCTCACTTTGTCCAATGAGTTCCTGAAGGTTTGTTAAATAAATACAAACTTGTAAATCAAAGTGTGTTTTAAATGCATTAAAGGAACTTACCATTGCAGAATAAACTATCTGACAAAATTTTTGAGACAGTCTTCTGTCATAACATGAACAACTGCTGTCAAAATTTCTTTTAAAAATTGAAATATTCCCATATTGTACTTAAGCCTGATTGTTAAGTCATTTTAAGAATGTGATGAAAAACAGAGATTTTTGTCACAAAAAATGCACAATTGGCAACAAATGTCGACCCCCTTCCTTCTACAAACAAAGGAGAGGAAGCTGGGAGCTAAATTTATCGTGGCTTGGATATAGGACTTAAGCCAGGGTCTGGGGTTTAAACACCCATGAGGTGACAGGAAGTGTGGCACTGGGCCAAAGAAAGGAGCTGGAACAAAAACTGACCAGGACCCTGGCAGAGATGTCCCCACAATGAAATCGGGAGTAGAACCCTGGGAAGCAGTAAGGGAGCTCTCTGTCTGAGGCTGTAAGAAAGAAAAAGCCCCAGAAGCCCCAAGTCTGGCCCTGCCATGGTTGAAATATGAACTTACAGTTTCCACATGGTGTGGGGATATTGAAGCTAAGAAATCGATATAAAATTTGGCCCTGGCTGGTGAAGCTTCTGTGATACCTGACAGAAGCATTTGAAAACGGCTCTGCAGTAAATCTTCCACAAAGCAGGTGATAAGAGCAAGAGCCCCAAAGAAAAACAATTACAACAGAAGATGGTTTGCCATAAACATGAGGAAATGATCCATTATAAGAGAGTTGGCAAGATAACAAACACAAGGCTTTGAACAGGAGATGAACAGAATAATCCAGAAAAATCCATAACACGAGGATCCTAAAACAATCACCAAACAGACAAAAGAAAGGATATTAACCAAGACCAAAAAAGTGTGTAAAAGGACAAGGCAGAATTACAAACAAACAAACAAACACATAGAACTTAAAAATATAGTCAATAAGATTAGAATCTTCATGGGCACCTACTACTTGAAAAGTGGACAGTTAGAGGAACTGGAAGTTGTCCCAGATGTGGCCACACCAGTGCTGGGCCCATGCCTCTCTTCCAAGCCTGCTGACCTTAGGACTGATTTTTTTTCTGTGAAGGAGATATAAATTTCTACTGATTTAAGCCATTGTTATTTGGGGATTTGTTATTATTTATAGCCTAACTTAGAAACTATGCCCCAGCAATTCCACTTTCATGGGTATGCTCTGTAGAAAATCTCACACATAGGGTAAGTTATCATTTTTATATTAATTCCAACAGCACACAAAACAGTGCTAGGTATTGTTATGGGAACACACATAAATAATAAAAGCATGAAAATAGGGACCAGAAGAACACGCACTAACTTCAAAACAGTGAGTACCCTAGAAATTGACAGAAGAAAATAAGAGGGAGTCAAATGACTTTATTTGCATCTGTAAAATTTTATTTTAAGAGAAAAGGGAGAAAAGTTTAACTATAGTCAAATCCGGATACATGAGTGTTTGTTATATTATTTTCCTATATACTCCTCTCTGCCTGAAAAAACTTGCATAATTTAAAATAAATAATTAAAATTATATTTCATTAAAAAATAACTAGGGGAAAATGGACACATGCACATAAACACAAAACTTTGCCACTAATTGCAGAGAATTCATGATGCTCTGAAACTGACAGACAGACCCCACGTAGGACCTGGGGGCTTTTCCCTATGTGCTGGTAGGCAAAGATGTCCAAGAGATGAATTGTTAAGCAAGAGACATGTATGGTATATATGATACTCGACCTTTGGTGTGAAAAAGGACAATAAATAAATGTATATATTTGATTTTTGTATCTGCCTGAAGAAACCCTGGAAGCACACATAAAAAAATAATATAAGAGTTGGTAGGGGAGGAGGGAATTGGAACAAATGGGGGACAAGAGAGCTGGACATTTCACTGTATACTTTTCATGCTGTTTAATTGGGGAATCATTTAAATATATTACCTATTCAAAAGTTGTAATAAAATAAAAGCAAAGAAATGAATGAATTAGACTTATCATGGTGATCACGTCAAAACGTATGTAAATATCTAATCACGATGTTCTATACCTGAAACTAATACAACATTGTATGTCAATTATACTTTAAACAATTTTTTTAAATGAATGAACAAGTCCTGCCTTAAAATGAAGCCAAATATTTTCTGACAGATGTGTGTGTGTGTGTGTGTGTGTGTGTGTGTGTGTGTAGTGTGAAGGGTGAGGAGAGGTTATAGGAACCACTGTCTCCCGCACCCCAAACTTTTTAGCATTAAATCACATAGTCAAAATGGACCATGCAAGAACCCTAACAACTGCTACAGGGGTTGTTAAACCTAAACATGCTCCATAGGATGGTCAGTGGCTTCATTTAGGAGACTGAAGAACAAAAGCTTTTCTAAAATAAGAAGCCATTTACATCCCTTTCACCCTAAGCCCTATCCCATTCTGACCTTGTTACTGTTTTTGAAAAGACGTCCTCCTCCTTTCTCACTAGACTTTTTAAAAATCAATTGGAGTTTTAATACAAGAAGATTTCTAACATAAAAGAGAAAAGAGATGATCTTCAATCTTGGGTTTTTCAAATCTATTTTCTTGCAGTTATAGACAACAAAACATGTGATACAATTAGACAACTCTGGATTTCCCTACAAGTAATCTGACTTCTCTTTCTTACTAGTCAGAGAAACAAACATTATATAATATTAATGAAGCTGTAGGAGTCTGTCCTTGGATAATTCTAGACTAAAGCTATCCAATAGAAATACAAAGCAAGCTATACATGTAATTCAAAGTTTTCGAGGAGTTATATTAAACATTTTGTTTAAAAAATTGGTAAAATTAATTTTAGTAATATAGTCCATTTAATCCAATATGTCTAAAATATTTCATTTCAATATAAAACAACATTAAGATCATTGAGATTTTTTCAATTTTTAAAACTAGTCTTCAAAATCTAGTATGTATTTTACACTTAGCATGTCTTGATTTGGATGCTACATTTTCATGAGAAATACTTGATCTATATTTAGCCAGTCATAAAATTTATAGTTGGTTACTCAAGTTGTTCAAAACATTTTTAGTTTTCCAATGACTGAATCAAGTATCAGTTTTTAAATTTAAATGATGTAAAATTAAAATTCAGTTTTTCAGTCACACTAGTTACATTTCAAGAGCTCCACAATCACACATGGCTTGGCTAGTGCCTCCTGTATTGCACAGCACAACTCTAGACTGTCCCTAAATATTACGTATTTTTTAACATATAAACTATAATATTATATGTAAAAAATATGTATACTTTTTTAAGTAATTTTTTTTATTGGGGAGTATTGGGGAACAGTGTGTTTCTCCAGGGTCCATCAGCTCCGAATCAAGTCACTGTCCTTCACTCTACTTGTGGAGGGCGCAGCTCAGCTCCAAGACTAGTCGCCGTTTTCAATCTTTAGTTGCAGGGGGTGCAGCCCACCACCCCATGCAGGAATTGAACCGGCAACCTTGTTGTTGAGAGCTCGCTCTCTAACCAACTGAACCATCCGGCTGACTCTATACATTTTTTTTATATATAAATTTGGCTTCAGGCTTTTGTTATGAACTAAAAAGGCTGACACCATTCCAAGTGTTCAGAGACCCAAACTGGAAAAACCATGGAGCTCTGAGTCAGGAAGAGTTTTTGATTTGTCCGTTGGATAGCCTGTTTCTATATCAAGATTAGTTTCTTACCAAAGCATGTCTGCCTGTCAGGGCCTAGCACGGTTCCTGGAGCGCACGTGCACTCACTGGTATCCAAGCAGACGCCATGGCAGTCCTCATCGCAGATGTCGTAAAAATCTAGAAGGATAGAAGGATAAAGATGACCTTTTGTGAGGGGTGAGGGCCAGAGGACAACTCTCATTTATGAGAGAGTCTCATGAGTTCAATCATGGGGTACAAGTTTCTAGGCAACATCAGAGAATTCTCATTGTTCAGGGTTTACATAGACCCAATGGAAAGAGATGCTACCCCAGCGACATCTTTTGTCATTTAGGTCAGTGATTCCCAACTTCAGATCCACAGGCCCTTGGGTGTCCATAGTTTCTGCAAATCTCAAACATCACCAAACAGGAGCTGTATTAATAAACATTATCTCCTACTCTTCTATGTACCCTATGTTTTAAATGTATACAGATTTTGATGGGACTGATAACACAAAAATTTATTTGAAAGTATTACTGACCTCAAGTAGCTTCTTCCCATTGTATATCATTAAAAAAAAAAAATCTGTGGATACTGAACACAATACTACCACATGGATATCTGATATATAGTTTTAAAATGGGTCTTCCGAGCAGCTCCCAGACAGCCACATGCAAGGTTGCCAGCTGCCCATTGGCTCTCGAAGGGCAGAGGAAACAACTGTGGTCCCAGAGCCCAGCACAGAAGGAGACATATCTTGGGTGAATGTTCTAGACATTTGTGTGAGTTTACTTTTGCAAACTCCTCAGTCTGGAGCACTTTCTCCTTCATCCATTTCCTGTTTGACAGACACAGTAGGGGCTCAAAAATATTTGTTGATAAAATATATATATTTGAATGAAGATATGATTCATATTCAGTTCTCAGAGCCATCATATATAAATAGCGCTGACAGACAAATAATAAGAGCCAAGCCAAGGCAAAGAGAATTTTGAAGAATGAGAGGATATTTCCCCTGATGGAAGCACTACTCTGGAGACATGAGAGCTTTCTAAGAAATAAAGGAAGAAAGGGGAATAACATTTGTTGAAGACTTGCTGTGCTTGAAGTGCTATGCACACAATAAATGCGATTTAATCCTTTGAAATAAAATAAATAAAATAAAATGGGTTCTCCATGCTCAAAAATGTTGGAAATCTACTATTTAGATAACCTACATCAATATTTCATTTTCTAATCTGTTGTTTAAATGGACCGAAGACAAAATAAAAAGAACTGATTAAATGCATAGCTCCTTTCCCTTTCTATTCTCCAGGAATTTTTCAGAAATCTAAGACCAGATCTCAGAAATCACAATCTGGAGGGACCTGTGGCCCTACATCCATGTTATTCAGACTCTGAGAAATGACCATGACTGAATTTCATATGGCACTTTTCTCTTTGATGCCTTATGGGGGAGGATAAAGAGCACAGGAAAGTGTACTCACAACCACAGTACACATGAAAGCAGACGCTGGGCTTGGTCAGACGATACACATAGTAGCCTCCAGGGCAAGCCTTGACCTCCACCGTGGTGTTCCAGAGGCAGCAGTTCCCATTGAAGCTCGCACAGGCCTGGCGTTGCACAATGCCATCCCCTTCGAGAGGGTGGCTTCCATTGAGCCAGACAGGTGCGTGGGTTCCACAGTGGTTTTCTGGGATGCAGAAGGTGGGCATGGCGTCCCCTGCCATGCCCGTGAAGCGGTACCACTCCCCATCCACATGGTTATCACACAGAGGTGGACCTTGAGACTCATCTAGTTGGTGGTCAGTGTTCCTCCAGGGCTCATTCAGACTGATGTAAGCAGAACAAGGATCTAGGGCTGGGAGGGAAAGGGACACCTCAGAGGCACCTTCTGATATTTCAGATCACAGAGACAACAGCCTGAGTCCACCTTCTTGGTCTTGCATTTTGGCTTTTTTGGGCTCAGAAAGAAATAATCTAATGTCCCCAAATTACCTGTTTAAGATTCCCTGAGTTGCCTTCAACATGTTTCACAAATGCCTTTTACAAAATGATTTCAAATCTCTCTAAGAGTTAGAGTTGGCTTAAGGCTAAACGTTTTATCCCGAGTAATCATTTGATGAAAGGGTGGTTGTTCAGACTAAGGGAGGTTAGAATTATAGTTTCAATGAAGCCTGCTCTGGTCAGACAATATTTCAAGTATTGTGTTCACACCTGGAGGCTACACTTTACAAGAAGAATGACAAACTTGGTGTCCTGAGGAAGGTAACCAGACTTAGAAGGGACCCTAAAATTATTTACTGGGGAAGAAGTTAAGAGCTATAGTTTGGAGAAAAGAAGGCTGAAGGATATCACTTTGCAAACATCTGGAACAGGCTTGTGGAAGAGGACTTAGGTATCCTGTTACAAGAACAAGAACAAATTGTTATGGAGAAGCACATTTCGTTCAGCTATCCAGTAATGGAGAAGCTGTATCACAGTGTGGAAAGCTCCTCAT
Source organism: Rhinolophus ferrumequinum (assembly GCF_004115265.2). Taxonomy (NCBI): domain Eukaryota; kingdom Metazoa; phylum Chordata; class Mammalia; order Chiroptera; family Rhinolophidae; genus Rhinolophus; species Rhinolophus ferrumequinum. The sequence goes on along the minus strand of NC_046299.1, from coordinate 50,562,894 downwards.
CTTTGGAAATTTTCGAAAGTATTTGGATGGTCATTTGTAAGCAAGATTATAGATGGAATTTTGCACCAGTGGGAAGTTCGACTTGATAATGAATGTGTAAAACTCATTCCACTGAAAAGGAAAAGGCATTTGGCATGTGTCAGCTGCTTTGAAATACACAGAATACTGGCAAGTAGTTACCAAAGATAGTCTCGAAGTGGATGTTGCTATGTATTCCATCACCTTGTTGGAGAGACCATGAACTTTGTGTATTCCCCATTAGCCATGGCGTCATTATGTATAATATAGCAAAGTTTCTCAAGCATGCACTTTTAGTGCATACATCTCATGGACAAATACCTCATCAAAAACATTTTAATGACTAAAGACATCAATATCCCCAGTAGTCTCACTGCTTCCCTCAATTTCAGGGAAATATTGAATTAATGTAGGCCAACTGTCTGCATGAAGAATCTATAAAACCAGGAAATTCTAGAAAGGACACTCGACAGAGAGTACCATCCCTGTCCTTCTTAATGCATGTCAGGCTGACTTAACCGGCATTGTAGGCAGGGAATTCACATTAAGGCCGATTTGCGGGCAGGAATTTCAGTTTTCGCAAATAATGCACAACAATTAAATATGGCTAGGCCATGATCATAAAAGTCTAAGTTATCTAGAAAATATTTTGGATTTTCCCCCGGCTACATTTCAAACTCACGTTTATTCTCTAAACTTCAGCTGCATGTAGAGGGGGGTGTAGCCTAGTGCTAATGGCTCCAATGAGAATATGACAGTTTGGGGACAGGAAATAAGTAGGATATTGCACTTTCTGGAAATCACACACTTACAGAGTTACCCATGGCAGGAGCAACTCTTTCCTTTAAAATGTCCCTGAGGTATCCCCACTATGCCCTAGGTCATAGTTTGATGTCCTGTCCCGGAAAGAAATGTCCTCACTCTTTCCTCGCTAAAGGGAAAAATTCCCTCATCTGCTCTCTTAGCTGTGGTTCTCTTATGAAGCAAGGTTTCCAGGGCAATTTCACAGGTGTTTATAAATTCATAGAAATATTTGATTCATTTCCTTGGCTCTAATTTTATAAAAAATGGTTAGGTACTCAACTTTTAATGGCTTTTACAGAAATTCCTGTTTCATGATTTATAAAGTTTTTCCTTAAATTTAACTGTCATTTCTTGTGCTGTTTGTTAAAAGTTCACTTCCTCTCCTGTTGTAGCAAAGATATGGCACAAACAGGAGAAATTTAAAAATAAATTTATCTCTTGTAAAATAAATAAATAATTTAAAAAATGTTACCCAGGCAATATTTTCAAACATTAAATATACCCATTCCACTTCAGGTATTATGCATACTGCGCCCTATATTGCTGACACTTATTCACAAAGGGGAGAGCCTCAAAAAGAACAGCCCCGTGGGTTCCTTTCAAAGTTCGAGTTAGCCCCCCCTGCCCCCCCAGCTGGGGACTCAGCGAGGTCTGTGCACCCCCAGGGCCGGCACCTCGAGGCTGCCAAGTGCAAAGAAGTAACGTCAATGTCCCCGCATTTTCGTCCCCGGGTTTGCAGAACCAGGAGTCCGCAACCCGCCAGGTCCTCACACCGGATGCCTTTCCTCAGATTGTCCGCAGACTCAGCCGCTCGCTCAGTCCGGAAGCCCCCATATCTCTTTCCTTCCCTCTCCATCCCGGTCCTCTTCCCTTCTCTCCCACTTGGCTTCGGGTTCCCCACCTCCTCTCCTTCCCCTTCCTTCCTTCTCCTTTTCTCTCACTTCCCCTCTCCTCCCAGGACAAGCATCCCCCACCCCCTTACCCTAGCTCCCAAACTTCTCCTTTTATCTTTCTCTGGCATTGAGTCAAACGTCCAAGAAGGGCTGGGGAAAAAGAAAAAGAAAAAGAGAAACCTGGGGAGGGAGACGGTGTATGATTGGAGAGTACAGGTGGTACTAGAAGAGAGTAAGAAGGCAAAGAGTGGGAAGGAAGGGGAGTGGAAATTGAAGGGAGGATGACTTTTCCTTAAGGGACTCTTGGTTAGTTACAGGGTGAGTAATACAGGGTGAGTAAACTTAGTTCAAAGTTATCTTTTAAAAATAGACTCTTAGAACAGTTTTAGATTTAGAGAATAACGGAGAAGATAGTACAAGAGTTTCCACATCCCCTGTGCTCAGTTTCCCCATTAATATCATACATAGTACCTTTGTCACAATTAACGAACCAGTGTGTTGATACATTATTATTAACTCAAGTCCATAGTTTATTTAGATTTCCTTCCTTTCTGCCTTTGTCTCTCTCTGTTCCAGGATTTCATCCAGGATACCACATTACACTGTTTTCATATCCTTAGAGTCTCGAGCCTATTTTTAATGTGTACCCTTAAAGATGCGAGAGCAAGGCCTGAGTTGCCCTGAAAAAATAAATCAGGGCCAATGAAATACCGAGCTACTCAAAAGTGCCAAGAAGGAATGTTCTCGCCATCTCAACCTCCTCTCACCCTGTCTTCCAACTAGAACTTAAATTCTATTGGAAAAAGGAGAGACATTTGTTAGTAACTAGAAATTGAAACTTTTCTTTGCCTTGTTGGCCAGTCTTGTGCCAAACCCGAGGAGGAAGACAGTTTAAAAATCACTCAGTTTGTGTAGAAAGTCTTATTTTCAGATGTCAAGACTAAGAAATTTGATTGACCAGATCTGTGCCTTTCCTGGGGACATAGCTTTCAGTCAGTCCCTTGAAATCATTGAAGAGAAAACTATGTCCTTAACTCTAAACATCTTATTTTTGCTCTTAAAGTTGGAACTATAAAAGTGCCTAGAATATAAAGAGTCTAGAATTCCTTTTACACATACTCCAAGAAATATTTAACTAGTGGAAAGCTGTTGGACATGGCCAATCCATGGAAATTTTGGTTGCCTAGGCAAGAGGCTAAATAGAACACACAACAGAAATTCTCTGAAAATATACCTTCATAGGTTATCGACTTCTCCAACACTATTCTAGACCCAGAATTTAAGATACTGGAATCCAGCTCTTAATAGTCTGTACATAATAGCAAATTCCTACAGACAGTGCCATGTGCCAAGGACTTGACACAAGACTCACCAATTGGTGCCGCAGGTGTAACTGTGATGAGGAGGCAGGTGAGAAGCAGGAACTGAGGCATCATACTGGACCAGCCACCAGAAACTGACTGGAAAGTTCTCTTAATTCCAGTTTTCCTTTGTCCCCTTCTTTTTCAAGGACTTTTTAAAAAGGCCTCGAGGCTCTTACGAAGAAAGACTTCTCAGTACTGGCTGGGGCTTTATCAGAGGAAGAGGATGAGTGGGATAAGGTGTCCGTTGCTCTGGCCTTGACCCCAGATAGAAGTGCTGCTTTACACTGTCAACAGGGTTATTTTATTGATATTTTTCTTTAGGAAAGAAACCTTCACAATCCCTCATCCTCCTATTGTTTTCACTCAAGAATTCCCTGCAACGAGGCCTCCAGTATCTTATCCAGAAGGGAACTCTACATGAGGGATATCCCCTCACGTCAAAATCTTGTTTTGTGACTTCTAGGAATTGATTTCATGATGTGGCAGCTATGCCATTGCATACTGAGAATGGGCTAGAGCTAAACTGTTGGAACTGGTCATCAGGAAACATCTCGGTCAGATGACCAAGGAGTTTATAAGAGCACACAAAAAAGTAGTAAGGACAGGTGTGGAATGGGTACTAAATTCTCTTAAAGCAAACGCCTAAGTCTGTTTTATCATGGTCATTGGTCTCAACACGTCCTAAAGAAACAAGGTTTAAGTTGTTTTTTTGTTTGATTGTTTTTTTACCAATTCAAGAATAATAAATACTTCATGTTTTCACCGTGCCTTTCTTCCCCAAATTTAAAATGGTTTAGTGCTATTTATTTTACTAATTCTCACACTAAGATAGGGCTACACTGAAAAGTAAAGTGACAGTTTACTAGTTTCATTTTTAGACAAAAGAGGGAGAACTCAGTGACCTGTATATTACATGTGGCTGACATAGCCTTCGTAATTATAGACTGGGAGTTTGCCAGCTGCCTGACATTCTACAGACAGTGGATACCTGAGAATTGGCGAGCACTCTTATAACGTGAGGGGAAGGATAAAAAGAAGGGTCGGGGAAAGGTTTTGTTTGTTTTTAAATACTATATTAAACAAGGATCTGAGCAAAACCAGAATTTGCTCTCCTGATCTTACCTTTGCTTTGGGCTTCTTTTATTCCTGCACTTTCATCTACGTTTCCTTTCCTACTAACCACATTTCTAGAGACGGGGAAAAGAGTATTATTGTCTTTAGGAAGCAGTCCTTAAACTTGTCTTTATAATCTCTTAGCACAATTTTTTCCTCTGCCAAGTAGCATTCAAACGGTGGCCCCTTTTCTCTACAGGTTTCAGTTCAATGAAACATTAGTGCTTCCGAGGGGCCAGATGCCATGCTGGTCGCTGGGCCTTTTTTTGACAGTGACTAAGGTAAAAGTGGTCCCGGCAAGCACCGAGTTTACAAGTCTAGCAAGGGATTTCCATTGATCTACACGTGTTGTTAGGCTCTTAAGCACGAATGCTAGCAGAACACAGGCAATTTGACCCTTTGCTTATTCAGTGGCAATTTGATGGCAGCCACGGATGACGCTGGGACTGAGGACCTGTCTCCTCGCAGTTTCCTGTCTCTGAGAGGCCACCTCAGAGCTTCATGTGTTGCAGAGAAGCGGAGGATTTGTGCCTGAGATAAACCCAGATTTGCTGCCAGGATTGATTGCCGGGGTCAAGGACTTTTACCAGATTGCCCTGCGGTTCTGTAAACAAGCATTCCCAGGATGGTGGGATTTTTTTGTTTTGTTTTGTTATTCTTATTTTTTCCTTTTTAGTTGACCTGCTTTCATTTTAACTTTTTATGATGAAAAATTTCAAATATATACAACAGTAGGAAAGAACAATAATGAACACCCAGCTGCAATAATTACTAACATTTTGTTCATCTTATTTCATTTATACCCCAGTAAGCGTTTCTAACATATGGCCTTTCTTTTTTACATTATCTTAATGTCTTTAGTACAACTATAAAAACCAGAAATAATTCCTTATTATATAATACCCATTCCATATATAAATGTCCCCAATTGTCTCAAAAATTTCTTTGTATTGCTGGTTTGAGTCAGGCGGGACAAGAGCCGTATATTCCATGTGGCAGTGTCTCTTAAATTATTTTCATCTGTAACAGTCCTCCCCACCCTGCTATTTGTTGAAGAATCCCAGTCATTTGCCCTCCAGAATGTTTCACATTCTAGATTTGGCTGATTGCTTCTTGTGGTGTCTTTTAGCCTCCCTTCTCCCATATTTGATGTTAACTCTTGTTCGTATTTTCTTATTTGTCTAAAGTATGTGCTATCAGAAATTAAAATAAAAAATACTCTGGTGATACTAAAGCAATTTAATGCACAAGGGTGAGTGCTGGAAATAGATCAGTTAGGAGCTGGATAAAGCAGTCTGCTGTTCAGGATAGATCTGAGCAAAAATAACAATTTGAGAGCTACCAGCATATAAATGGTAACTGAAATTGGGGGAAGGGAGTGGATGAGATCATCCATGGAAAAATGGGGTCCAAGATGGAACCTTGAAAAGCCTAACATCAAAGATATGAGCAGAGGAAGAGAACCCTGCAAAACAGATTGAGATTTACAGAATGAAATGCAAGAGAAGAGCCACAGGAGCTGAGGACTGTTTCAAGGAGGGATTGCTCAATGGATGATGCATTTATGAAACATACATAAATGAAAATTTATAAAGTGGGTCATTTTATATTCAGTAGGATTCATTAAAATTAACCCACACATTTATCCCAAGGAAATCACCATATTGGAGACAATGTTTGGGACATCTGGGAGAGTAACAAACTAAAGGTTGTTGGCTGTGATAAAAGTGAAGTACAACCCTTAATAGTTTTGGAAAAACCAACTTCCAAAATCTAAGAAGTTCCACTTATCTGTGAAGTCTTTCCAGATAGATTTAAAAAATTCAACCTATTTGTATTTGTTTTGTAAGCATCTACTATGTGCTTACCACCACATTCTGACAAGCAAGATACAATAGTGCGTGTAACACGATCTCCATTAACCATAGTCATCATACTTACCAGTCCTTTAGTCACTCCGTTGGGCTGTTTGTAGGATTCAATGATGAGTTGTGACATAGCAACTCTCTGTGCCTGTTTCCTTCTCTTTAAAGCAATGGTTTGACTACATCAATGGTTTGCATCAGGATCACTAAGAGGGCTTGTTAAACACAGGCTGCTGCTGCCTCTCTCCCTCCCACTTTCTGATTCAGTAGGAACCAGAGAACTTGCATTTCTAACAAGGCAATGCCAGGCTGCTGCCCCAGGGACCTTACTCTGAGAATCCTTTTACATGTCCAGCTCTAAAAGTCTATGATCTCTTAGCAAAACTGCATTACCTACACTCATTAATGGATTTAACATTCTCCACTATCTCCACTGAAAATTCACTAACGCCTAACAGAGTATTGTGAATATGTAGACATTATTTGTTGAATGCAAACAAGGGCTTAACATTTTCAATCTTATCTTCTTACACCTTGCATATGTCTAGAGCTGTCTGTGTTAGGTTGCTGTAAGCTGCCAGGAGGCAGAATCATAGATAGCTATGGAGTCTTTCAGTACATCTCATACTGCACTAACATTATATAAGTTTCAGCTGTACAATTCTATCATACATCTGTATATTGCATTGTGTGCTCAACACCCAGAGTCTAGTCTCCTTTCATCACCATATATTTGACCCCTTTACCCTCTTCATGCTCTTTCCACCTCCCTTCCGCTATGGTAACCACCATACTGTTGTCTGTGTCTATGAGTTTTTTTTTCATTTGCTGCTTTTTGTTTTATATCCCACGAGTGAAATCATATGGTTCTTGTCCTTTTCTGTCCTTTTCACTTAGCATGATACTTTCAAGATCCTTCCATGTTGTTGCAAATGACAATATTTCATCGTGTTTTTAATGGCTGAGTAATATTCCACTGTATACATGTACCACATCTTCTTTACCCAATCATCTGTCAAAGAACACTTAAGTTGTTTCTATATCTTGGCTATTGTGAATAATACTGTAATGAACATAGGGGTGCATATATTTTCATACATAAATGTTTTCAAAATTTTTCGGTAGATACCCAGAAGAGGGATTGCTGGGTGGTAGCTCTACTCTTAATTTTTTAAGGAACCTCCATACTGTTTTACATAGAGGCTGCACCAATTTACATCACCACTAGCAGTGTACAAGGGTTTCCTTTTCTTCACATCCTCTCCAACACTTGTCTTACTGATAGTAGCCATTCTAACAGGTGTGAGGTGGCATCTCATTGTGCTTTTGATTTGCATTTCCTTTATAGCTAGTGATGTTGATCATTTTTTCATATATCTTTTGGTCATCTGTATGTCTTCTTGGGAAAAGTGTCTGTTCAGGTCCTCTGCCCATTTTTTAAATTGAATTGTTTTTTGTTGTTGTTGAGTTGTATAAGTTCTTTGTAATGTACCTTTTGGATATTAACCCTTTATCGGAGGTATCGTTTGCAAATATCTTCTTTCATTCAGTTGGTTTCTTCTGCTGTGCAGAAGCTTTTTGGTTTGATGTGGTCCCATTCATTTATTTTTGTTTTGACTTCCCTTGCCTTTGGGGTCAACTTCACAAAAACCCCTCTGAGACCAAGGTCCACTAAGTTTAGGGGCCTGTTTTCTCCTATGTATTTTATTGTTTTAGGTCTTATATTCAAGTCTTTCATCCAGTTTGAGTTAATTTTTGTGTATGATGTCAGATAGTAGTCTAGTTTCATTCTTTTGCATGTGGCTTTCCATTTTCCCAACACTATTTATTGAAGTGGCTTTCCTTTCTCAGTTGTATGTTTTCAGCATTAGTTGCCCATATATGTGTGGGTTTATTTCTGGGTTCTCAGTTCTATTCCATTGGTCTGTGTGTCTATTTTTCTGCCAATACCATACTGTTTTCTTACTGTAGCTTTGTAGTATAGCTTGAAATCAGGGAGTGGTACCTCTGGCTTTGTGCTCTTTTCTCAGGATTGCTTTGGCTATTCAGAGTCTTCTGTGGTTCCATACAAATTTGAGGATTTTTTGTTCTATTTCTTTGAAAAATTGCCACTGGGATTTTGATGGGGATTGCGTTAAATCTGTATATTGCTTTAGGTCATATGGCCATTTAAATTGTTAATTCTTCCAACACATGAACACAGAATGTATTTCCATTTCTTTGTGTCTTCTTCATTTTCTTTCAACAATGTCTTGTAGCTTTCAGTGTATAGGTCCTTCACTTCATTTGTTAAGCTTATTCCTAGGTATTTTATCCTTTTTGTTGCAATTGCAAATGGGATTGTTTTCTTCATTTCTTTTTTCCAATATTTCATTGTTAGTATATAGGAACACAATAGGGTTTTGTACATTGATTTCATATCCTGCAACTTTACTATATATGCTTATTGTTTCTAATAGTCTTTTGGGGGAGTCTTTAGGCTTTTCTATATATACAATCATGTAATCTGCAAATACTGAGTTTTACTTCTTCATTTCCCATTTGGATGCCTTTTTTTCCTTTCTCTCCCCCAATTGCTCCGGCGAGGACTTGAAGGACTCTGTTGTGTGACAATGGCAAGAGTGAGCAACCTTGTCTTGCTCCTGATCTTAGAGGAAACGCTTTCAGTTTTCTCACTATCGAGCTTATTAGCTAAGGGTTTGTCACATGTGGCCTTTAATATGTTGAGGCACTTTCCTTCTCTACCCATTTTATTGAGTGTTTTAATCATAAATCGTGTTGATCTCATCAAATGTTTTCCCTGCATCTTTTGATATAATCAAATGATTTTTCTTTTATTTAATACATGCTTTTTGATACGCCTTTGATGGACTAGGCAGTAAGTGATATTTTCCTTTTTGGTGATCATTATAAATTTGATATAAACCCTTAAAATAATGAATATTTAATATTTGTTCATCCTTGAACAACTTTCTGAAGTCTGGGAGACCATATTGGGCAATCTGGTGAGCTGATATAATGGAGATTTTTTCTGTTAATCAGGCGATAATGATATTAGTCTCTGTGCTGCCATTGGTTTTATTATGGTTGTACAGGTCACGTAAGCTAAGGTGGCTCTGGAAAATTAGAAAGCTACTGACCATTCTTAGGTTCAGGAAGAATTAATGAAATGCTTGTTTTTAAAATATACGTCCTAGGAAACCTAGAATCACAGGAAAATAAGTTTGTTTTTTTTGAGTTTTGCTTCAAAATATGAGATGCTACAGTTCAAAAATTGAATAAGTATTTATTGTTCCAGAAGATACATTGCTTTTTATACATATTTCATAAATGATACAGGATTTTACACATGTTCAATATTTTGTTATTTGTTTAAAGGACTTTTCTTGATGTCCATCCTTTCTCCCTCGCCTCCCACACACCCTGAAAGGATTTGCTCATTGCACTGTGCTGTTTCTTCTTAAAAACCCTGCACACAAACAGGATAAATGGTTCAAAAATAATTCACACAACAAAAATAAATGAAGGAAGAGGTTGAATGACTAAGGGGGCGCAGGGGAAGGAAATGGGGGGGGCTGGGAAGTGGAGACATGCATCCTTTCATTCCATCATGCCAGTGGAAGGGGTGGTGGCAGGAGCAGCAGCAGCAGCAATCCTGGCTGGCCTTCAACCTCTGCAAGGCACCTGGAGTCTGGGTTTGTCATTTAAAACTTTTTCTTTTCATACACAAGAATCCCAAAGGAGAAAGGAAAAAAGAAAGAAACCCCTGGCCACAATGAGGAGCTATGAATCATGTGAAAGAAAAAAAGCCAATCAACTGTGTGGCAAGCCCCATCAACCTCTCCATCCTGCCCCTACATATTCTGTAATGTTCTGTAATTAAAAACAGAATATTAGACACAGATTCCTTTGATTCCTCAAGTGCAGATGTCATCTGGAAATATGGTAGAAAATATTTTGATCGAGTATAAGATTAATGCTTCTTTCTCTCAATTTAAGATAAGAAAAAATTGGGTGAAGAGGGTAGGTTGAAAGAAGCCATAGAAATGTATTTCTGTATAAAGATAAATTGCACCCTTTGAGATCCACACACTTGATATACAACGACTGAAGTGGTGGAGGTGGGAGGGCTCACAAACTGGAAGTGTGTGTGTGTGTGTGTGTGTGTGTGTGTCCTTCGAGAATAACAAAGCCTCCAGACAAGGCAGCGCCATCTGGGTGACCTGGAATGCTGTCACACAAACAGATGAACAGCAATGAAATTACTCTGGTTCTGAAATGGCTACAAAGCCATGATTTTTAGCCAATTTGTAAATCTTACGTCTTCCTGATTTGGTAATATAGCTGAACACTCCCCCTCTGATTTGAGTTGTGGAGGAAGAGGGGAATATCAATGGAATAGTTAGAGGAAAATTCTGCCTCCTCTTAAAGATTAATTAGTAAAAAAACAAAAGAAAACAAAACAAAATCTCATGCAGTGTCGCCAATGATTTCTCGATACTGATCCAGAGCACTGGACTATACAGACATTTAAGAAGGTATTAAGGGATAATCCAAAGTGTCAATTATCAAACAGTCATAAGTTGGTTCCAATTATCATATGGATGAAATTAGTGTAACCAGCAGGTGTGGGTGGTCAGAAAAGGGGCACCAGTGGGAGACATTCCTGGTTAACTTTGTAGAGGCTGCGTCCAATTTAAAATAAATGCTAATGACATGGGCTCAGACTCTGTTTGCCACCCACATATCTTAAGGACTTGCTTTTCCGGTGTATTTATTTACTCCTATGTCAAAAATAAGAAAAGTTAAATAAAAGGAAAATAGAGTTGAGTAGGGTGCTGGTGTGTTACTGTTTTGCTGACCCTGCAAAGAAGATGCCAGAAACAAACACCCCAGCACCATTTTCTCTTTATGAATCTCTCAACTATATAATGTGTCATTTTCATCTAGGAACTGAGATGCTTGATTAAGACAATATTCACTAAGCCCTTTGAGCTTATATTTCACAAAGCCTGATCCTCAGATTTGTAACATTCCTTTCTTCCCCAAGATCCGTTTTGCTTTTGTTTTTTGATTAAAGGTAAAAACCCTCCACCCCAACGTGATCCCAGCCTCCACCTGCAATGCTTTAATTAAAAAGGCAATAGTTATAAACAGGTGTTCGTTCTGCCGGGATTCAGAGGCTCTTTGCAGATCAATCTTTTTCACCAATTTGTCGGAGGGGTAGATGTACTTGTAATGGGTCTCTCAGTCTCTTAAGGTCCATTTCTGCCTAAAATAGAAACAAAAGGTGAGAAAAACTAGCTAATGAAGATTTCAATGATATTACTGTCTCCTGAGAAGAGGACATTTTCTTCCTTTACTATGAATTAGAGAAATCATCTCAATTACTCTCCAAATAAGAGTGCCTCAGAGGCAAAGGGCTTGAAGGGACAACAAAGGGGGACCAAAACCAAAGTCTGTTCTAGCAGTTTCAGTTGTAAACAGAGCCTCCAGAAAGACTGTGCTATCAATAGGGCAGGACTTGGGGGCTCAAGAATATGGGGAGCATTTGAGGTACCTTGGTGGTGGCTTTTTCCAGAGAGAAGCCCTTTCACAAACCCTTGCCTGGAGCTAGAACTTTAATTTGTGCTGCTCAAGGGTTTTGATGTTTATCCAACAGTTGTTTAATTTTTCAGTAGCTAGTGATTTTTAAAATGGGGATATGTAGTCAACTGTAGTACTTTCAAAACTCACACATGCTTGACCATCACCCCTGAGAAGCTGGATTAATAGGCTTGGGGTGGGACTGAAGCAGCTGTATTTGTTTGTGTTTTTTTTTTTAGTTTCAGGTGTACAAAACAATATAGTGATTAGCCATTTACACTCCTCCAAGTGATAACCCCAACAAGTCTACTACCCCTCTGACACCATACACAGCTATTACAATACCATTGACTATATTCCCTATGCTGTACTTTACATCCCGTGACTACATATTTTTAAATTATAGTTGACATTCAATACTATTTTATATTAGTTTCAGGTGTACAATGTAATGGTTAGGTGTTTATATAATTTATGAAGTAATACTTCTGATAAGTCTAGTACCCATCTGACACTATATATAGTTTTTATATTACTGATTCTCTTCCCCATACTGTATTTCACACCCCTGTGACTATTTTGTAACTACCAATTTTTTTTGTTTTTGTTTTTTCAAATTTATATTGGGGAATACTGGGGAACAGCGCGTTCTCCAGGGCCCATCACCTCCCAGTGGTTGTCCTTCAATCTAGTTGTGGAGGAAGCAGCTCAGCTCCAAGTCCAGGTGCCATTTTCAATTTTTAGTTGCAGGGGGCACAGCCCACCATCCCATGTGGGAATTGAACCGGCAACCTTGATGTTGAGAGCCTGTGCTCTAACCAACTGAGCCATCCGGCCGCCCCTCTGGAAGCTCAGCGGCAGCTCGTTGTCTTCAATCTAGTTGTGGAGGGTGCAGCTCACTGGCCCATGTGGGAATCGAATTGGCAACCCTTTTGTTCAGAGCTCGCTCTCTAACCAACTGAGCCATCTGGCCGCCCCTGTAACTACCAATTTGTACTTCCTAATCCCTTCACCTTTCTCACCTATCCTGCAGCCCCACTTCCATCTAGCAACCATCAGTTTGTTCTCTGTATCTGAGTCTATTTCTGTTTTGTTTATTCTGTTCTTTGGATGCTACATGTAAGTGAGATCATATGGTATTTATCTTTCTCAATCTGACTTATTTCACTTAGCATAATATCCTCTAGGTCCATCCATGTTATTTCATTCTTTTTTGTAGCTGAGTAATATTCCATTGTATAAATGTACCAGAATTTCTTTATCCAATTGTCTATTGATGGGTATTTTGGTTGTTTCTGTATCTTGGCTATTGTGAATAGCGCTGTGGTAAACATAGAGGTGCAGATATCTTTTCAAATTAGTGTTTTGGATTTCTTTGGGTAGATACCCAGGAGTGGAATTGCCGGGTCATAAGGTAGTTCTAGTTTTAATTTTTTGAGGAACCTCCATACTGTTTTCCACAGTGGCTGCACCAACCTGCAATCCCACCAACAGCGCACCAGGGTTCCCCTTTCTCTACATCCTCAACAGTACTTGTTTGTTGATTTATTGACAGCCATTCTGATAGTAGTAAAGTGGTATCTGTGATTTTAATTTGCATTTTCCTGATGATTAGTGGCATTGAGCCTCTTTTCATATGTCTATTGGCTACCTGTATGTCCTCTTTGTAGAAATGTCTATTCAGGTCCTATTCCCATTTTTTTAATTAGTATTCAATGGTATTGAGTTGTATGAGTTTTTAAATAAATTTTGATTATTAACCCCTTATCAGATGTATTAAGCATCTGTATTATTAATAGCTGAGAGATGATTCTGTTGCATTCCCTCCAGCTGAGAACCACTCACACAGAGCAACAGAAGACATGAGTCCTCTTTGGCTAAGGTGGGAAGATGGATTAAGCCTATTCAAAGCACAACCCCACCAACAATAAGGGACAGAAAAAGCAGAGGAGGTCCAGAGAAGAGCAACAGAACATTAAAGAGGATGGAAGAGATTCTAGATTCTTCTAGAGATTCTTGAAAAACCTCTAGTCATAAAAGACTATGGAGAATAGAAATGAGGATTTATTCACCAAAATCAATACATTAGACTGAGGGAGGTAACACTCAGAAATCTGAAAGAGGTAATGATTATGAAAAATGAAATATATCAATCTTTTAAAAAAGCATGTTCTAGTTAAATAATCTCTCACCTGCGCCTGGCAAAAATTTCTAGTAGTCTCTCTCTCTCACCTGCATTTTATTTTTGTTGCCATTGCTACCACACATTTTAGGTGAGAAATCTTTGGGTCAATTATTGTAGAAATATTTAAAACAAAGAGAAAAGTAAAAATAGACTGCTGAAGACAAAAAAAAGAAAAAAAGAAAAATAGGTCTAAAACTTCAATATGCTAGTGTTAAGAGGATAGCTAGAACCAATCATTTTTTTTCACTTGCTTGTGTTATAAAACTTTTTAGAGAGGTGTCCGTGCTAAAATAGTCCTTTTTATCAATTGAGAAATAATTTATATAAGAAGAAGAGAGTTGGGTCACTCTTTCAGAGTTTACCCATTGAAGTAATGTGGTTATGGGTAATAATAATAATGCCATGCAAGATGGGGCTGGGATTTATTAAATTTTATTTTTGGAAAACTTACCTGAGCAATTGCGTCCTTGAGTTGATTGTATTTCTCTAGGTCAAAACGTGACTTTTTGGCTCCTTTATGGAAAAATAATAAGTATTGCCTGTCTCTGGCTTCTGGATAAATATACTCCTACAAAAATAAAGGAGCAATTAAATTGTTAGTCCTTAGCATACCATTTTCACAAAGTAAATATTTACTAACTGTTGATTAGATTCAATACACATGCACACATATAAAGATATACACTGACATGTGTTGTTAAATTTTTAATTATTTCTTAAACATTTTTATTGTGAAACACATGCAAGAGCACACAAAGCAAAAATGTTTCACAACAAATCATCACCAACCAGATAAAAAAATAGAATACTGCCAACAACCCAGAAGCTCCCCTTCTGCCCCTTCCTAATTACTAACCCTTCCTTCTTCCCTCAAAATAATCAATTATCTTGACTTTTATGATAATTATTTTCTTGCTTTCTTTATAGCTTCCCTACTTAGGCATACATCCCCCTGAGCTCTCCAGTGTAGTTTTACATATTTTTTGACTTTTATAAAAATGGAGTCATCAGAAACAGTCTCAGAGAAATAGAGGAAAAACAGAGCTGCTAGATGGGAGGGGGTGGGGATGAGGGAGAAGGTGAGGGGATTAGAAAGCACAATCAGTAACCACAAGATTGCCACGGGGATACGAAAGACAGTTTGGGGGACATAATCAATAATGTTGTACAGATTTTTTTGTAGGGTATCCAATGGACACTTGTCTTATTAGGGAGACCACTTCATGGATGGTGTAGAGGCCTGACCACTGCAGTGTACACCTGAAGATGAATAATAATGAATGTCAACTATAATTATATATATATATATATATATATATATATATATATATATATAGTAGTCACAGGATGTGGTCACAGGATGTGGAGTACAGCATAAGGAATAGAGTCAGTGGAATTGTAACCGCTATATATAATGTCAGAGGGGTAGTAGATTGGGGGAGGGAGTTATCACTTTGTGAGGGGTATAAATGATATCTAACTATTACATTGTTTTGTACACCTGAAACTAATAATAATAATAAATAAATGGAGTCAGACAGTATGTATTGTATATGGCTACTTTCACTCTATATCATGTTTATGAGATTCATCTTTTGTGTGTAGTTGTAGTCTATTAATTTCTCTTGCTATGTTATATTCTGTTGTATGACTATATCACAATTTATTTATCTAATGTACTATGGGTAGACTTTGGGTTGTTTCCAGGTTTGGACTACTATGGAATAATGCCACCAAGAAGTTTCTGGACTTACCTCTTCTGTTGGGAGATAATACACTTACTTATAAGTGGAAATCCTAGGTCATAAGGTACATAAGCATTCAAATTTAAGAAGAGATATCAAACAGGCTTCCAAAATGGTTGTACCAAAATGGTTGTCCCATCAGCACCATATGAGAGTTTCCATCACTCTATATTCTTGCCAACACTTGGTATTACCAGTTTTTTAAAACGTTAGCCATTCTGGTATATGTACTGAACTACTACCTCATTTTAAAAAAATAGCTTTACAGAGATATAATTCACATACCATACAAATTCACCCATTTAAAGTATAATATTCAATTTAGTATACTCACAAAGTTACACAACTATTACTATAATCAATTTTAGAACATTTTCGTCATCCCCCAAAGGAACCATGTGTTATTTAACAGTCACTTCTAGACAAATATAATACTAATCTACTTTCTGACTCTATAGATTTGCCTATTCTCAACATTTCATATAAATGGAATCATTCAACATATAGTCTTTGTGTCTGACTTATTTCAAGGTTCATCCATTTGTGGCATGTATCAGTACTTCATTTCTTTTTTTGCCAAATAATACTCCATTGAATGGACCACGTTTTATCCGTTCATCAATTGACAGACATATGGGTTATTTCCACTTTTTGACTATTATGAATAATATTACTATGAACAGTTATGTAAAAGTTTTTAGTGGACATGGGTTCATTTTTCTTAGAAATACATAGCATTTTCCAGATTACTCATGAGGTTGAGGTTTTTTTCATTTCATGTATCATTTGCCATTTGCATATCCTCTTTCAGATGTGCCAATTTACATTTTTTATTTTTTTTTTCTATTGGATTGTCTTTTTCTTACTGATCTGTAGGATTTGTTTATACATTCTGGACATAGATGCTTTGTTGAATACATGTACTGCAAATAACTCCTCTCAGTCTGTTCACCCTCTTTATGATATCCTTTAATAAACAGAAGTTCTTAATTTTAATATAGTCTTACTTATCATTCTTATCTTTATGGTTAGCACTTTTCATTCTGTGTAAGAAGTCATTTCCTATTCCACAGTAGTTAAGATATTCTCCTATATAATCTTCCAGGAGCTTTATTGGGTTACCTTTCATATTTAGATCTACAATCCATCTGGAATTAATTTTTGTTCACAGTGTAATGATGGGGTTGGTTCATTTTTTTATATTGATATTCAATTATCCTAGCACCACTTATCAAAAAAGATTCTCCTTTCTTTGTAGTGCTATCTTTTTAAAACTAAAAGTTCATTTATGCAGGGTCTATTTCTGTATTCTCTCTTTTATTCCTTTGGACTATCTGTCTATCCTTGTGTCACTGTCTTACTTACTGTAGTGTTATAACTAAAGCTATATATTAGAGAAAATTCTCTTACCTAATTTTTCTTCAGGAGTTTCTTGGCTTTTCTTTGTCCTTTACATTTCCATATAAAATTTAGAAGCAGATTTATTTAAATCTCTTCCCCAAACCCCAAATCTGCTGGAATTTTGATGGGATTGCACTGAATCAAACAGATCAGTTTGGACAGAACTGACATTTTTGTAATATTTACTTTTCTAATCCATTAACATGCTATATCATTTCAAGTCTTTAATTTTATGTTTTTGAGCATAGAGACTTTGTACATCTTTCATACGATTTACTTCTAGGTATCTTTAAAAGTCATTTTAAGTTGTATCTTTTAAAAAGTTTCATTTTCTAACTATTTCTGGCATACAGTTACACAATTGAAATATGTATATTTACCTTGTATCCAGTAACCTTATGAAACTCACTTTGGGATTCTAACCAATTATCTGTACATGTTTCTGTATTATTTTTAATGTACAAAATTTACAAATAACATCAGTTCTCTTTCTTTCCAATCTCTGTATCTTTTATATCTTTTTTTTGCCTTCTACTTTCAGGGATGATTTATGTTCTCTTCTGCCTGAAACCTGTGAGCACTCTGTGATTACCAATACCCTAGGATTACCTCAATCTAATTTATGGGATTGAGATGATTGAAGATGAGCTATCGTCTCTGAGAGAACCCACAACAGGTTCATCCTATTCTACAACACTAGCCTTCAGAGACTCCAAACAAAAGCAAAAGTGTTTCATGTACTTTATGATCCCTGGACACCAATTTCTATGGCTTTGGTTCTTCTAGATGATCAAATATGGCTCAGCTTCTTGGCCTCTCAGCTTTATTTTCCTTAATCAATATAAATGCCCAGAGGAATAAGCATAACTAATATCAGGTTTACCTTCCTGGGACTCCACTTCTTTCGGTCCTTGCCTGGTAATTTTTGCTATCTTGTTAGCTTTATAGTGTCTCCACAGGCAGATGTGTTTTGTCTAATTATTCTAATTTTTCCTAATGGGAATATTGGTCTGATTACTTATATGCCATACTAAAAGCAGAAATAAATAATTATTATTGATGACAGACAATGGATGAACAGTATCGAAAGGGACTATGGAAGCATTTTAACAATAGACAGAATTGAGGTATGAATCAAGTAACACTGACCGAAGGGATAATTGTTAGAGTAACAACTTGAGAGAAAGCCCTCTACTTTTATCTAAGCTGCTGTTACTAGGCTACTTACCTACCTTTGCTTAGAATGTAAATGTACACAGAAATAAATTTATTTAAATCTATTCTATGTTCTCTCTTTTGGGCAATAAGAATTTACTAAGCAATTATGTGCTAGACTTTTCTGGAAATTTGCTGCTTTGATAATAAATGAGAAGAGATGTAGACTGCTTGGTTATGAAGGAAAGAAATTCAAAAAGGGAGAAGTTGAGAACAGAGGGAATGCAAAAAATAAACTGGAGTGGGATACTGGAAGTACAGAGGAAGGGGTGGGTGGGTTTAAAAACAGGTGGAAGAGATAGCCCTGAACAGACAAATGCCACGTCTTATTTGAGCTTGAAGGAAATAGTGTGACAGTAGGTACAGATATTGTTAAACTCACCGAGTTTGGGAATTATAGAGCTTATATCTGTTAATATCAATTTTCTAGAAGAAGGAGGCAAGGTTAAGGGTGGCCTGGGGAGCTTAATGTGAAGTCCTAGAATAACTATCATGGGTGTGTGGGGGAAGGAAATCTAATTAGAAACACAAGCAGTACCCTATTCTACACTATTATATGATTTTTCTCTAGCCTGGATATAGGCTAAATGGCTAGACTCACCCAAGATTAGGAATTTATAGAGTATATAAGATGGAAAAATAGTGGGGTAAAGACTGTAAGATACTAAGAAGAGAATGACAGTATGGTCTAAGGTGGACAGAAAAGGAAGCAACATATGAGGAAGGTGATGGTGAAAAGTTAAGAGAGAGGTATCAGGAGGCTAAAGATCTGGAGGAAGTCAAAGGAGCTAGTGAGTGAACAAAAGGGCTAGAAAAAAGATAAGTTGTGGTCAGAAATTAGCGTACTAATTTATATTATAAGTAGGACAGTTCTAAGAAAGAAAGTCCTGAATGGCTATTGAAGCGGTTTGCTGGAGTAGAATGTAAATGACAGTTGTGGAATTGACAGGACAAATTATTGACTACTGCTATTTTGCAACTTGTTGCTTGGGGGCAACAAAAGTGCGTTGGGAATCACAGAAGTACAGCATCTAAACAGTAGGACAGATAGGCTACTGAGGATATGGGCACCATGGTAGGCAATAAAAATCGAAGGAACTAAATGCCTAGCCTCAAAAGATATCACAGTCTAGTAGAGGGGAAAAGACATTACACATAAATAATTATAATACAAGGATAGCATAGTATGAGTGAACTGAGAGGCACAATCTGCTTATAGGAATTCAGAACAAGAAAAGTTCAAAGTTGGCTGTGGGTAACCAGGCAAAGGTTCATGAAAGACAAGCATTTAAGTAAACCTTGAAATATGACAGGTAGACATCTATAGGGAGAACATTCCCAGTTGACAGAATGTGTGAAGTAAGAAATGAGATAGTGGACAACTCAGGGCATTTGGAGGGAATAAAGAATATAATTTTATCTGTTTAGAACACACAGAGGGATTAACAGACATTTGGAAAAGACAGGTAGCAACCAGCAAAGACAATAGCCAGCTAAGGAGTTTGGACTTTAAGCAATACATAAAAAGAACTCATCAAAGAAGTGTATATATAAGAGAAAGGGAGAGAGGAGAGGGAAAAGGGAGGGAGGGAGAAGAGAGAGGGGAAAAGGAAACACAGACAGACAGACAGACATACGGGAGCCCTGTCCAGAGCTGGGATTATTTACGACTGATCTGGCTGTTTGGTTTTGTTCACACAGAGGGACTAGTATGAGCTAGACATGGGACGAAGTGCTGGAGACTCTGAGCGAACACTGACAGAACACAGACATTTTACCACCCCTCTTGCCTACTAGACAAGTTTGGGAGGCCTTGAAAGATTAAAGAAGTTTTTTTGGCTTTCATTTTCCCATACATAAATAGGCCTGTGATCACAGGTCTAACAACAGAAGCAAAATGGATAAACGAGTACTTAAAGAATATGAAAGAAAGAGAACTACTTTAACAACGAAAACGTCATTATTACTAGCTCATAAAAAGTTACTTGAAGAGGAATTCTTACCTGGCGTGTGATTACAAAATATGCATACATTGCCATGGCACTTCCATAAGTGATGAAATAGGTGACCGGTTCCATGATGTCCCAGGAATATTCCCACCAGGTCAGCCGGGCTAAAATGCCAAACTGTGTGGCCATGTAGGCAAGTCCACCCCATAGCACCAAAGTGGTCCTCTTCTCAGCTTTTCTGCTAATCTCAATTCGTACCTACGGGGCACACATAAGCAATCAGTTGTCAGGCACTTGGACTTAGAATCAATTTAAAATGCTAATTTAAATGGTTCTATGTTCACTAAAGAAACAGGGCTCATAATCAAGATACAAGTTAGGCTCAATACTATTACATATAGCTTGTCTTCTTAAACAGTATGTGTAGTTTTCATTGAATAAAATATTTTATGGTGGTAATATATTTATTTATTTTATTTTGTTTTTTAGTTTCAGGTGTACAGAACAATGTAACAGTTAAGACATTTACACCCCTTGCAAAGGGATAACGTCCCAATCTACTACCCCTCTGACATCGAATGCAGCTGTTACAATTCCATTGACTACGTGCCTATGTGGTACTCCACATCTATGGGGGTAATATTATTTTTTAGGACACTTGTGTTTTATGTGTCATCCTAGAAAAGGCTGAAAAGATGGTGAAACTACAGGAGTGAATAAGTTAGTTTCAACAGCTCTTCAGCCAACTACAAGATTACTTTCTTAGAAAAGAGGGAAATGAAAACACGCCAATGTTCTCTCATTGTCGCATACATGATTTAATATATTATTAATTTTTACTTAAAGCGCCTACTAGGGGGAAACCAGCACAGTGAGCCAGAGCATGGACTCTGGATTCAGACCAGCTGAGTTCAGGCTCTGATTGCAAATCACCATCAATTTCATTACTGAGTATATAACAGAATACAGGTAAAATAATTAGTAAATTTTTTGGCATATAGTAAATATTCACTATAGGATGATAATTATTTTGTTATAGCTGATACACTAAAAATGCTTTACCTTTTGAAAATATCAAATTTAAATCTTATCTGCCTTCACAATAGATCCTCAAGTTTAATTTATCACAACTTTCTAAGGTCTTAAATTTAAGGAGAACAACCTTGAGATATGTGTTGACTATTTTTAAATAAATCAGAAAGAGCACAATATTGAAGAGCACTTGTTCCTTTTCTTAATCTCTAATATATAGTCTAATTTATTTAAATGGAAATATTTGTATCATTATTAAAAAATAAGGATAACACATGTTCACTCTAAAACATTCAGAAAAGAAGAAAATTCCATCATAATCCTAGTACTCTATTAGCATTTTGGAATATATTCCTTCTAATTTTTTTCTTTATATATATGTATGTATATTTAAAAGGCATAAATATGTATAACTATAAGCATAATGCATTTAAAAATTGGATCATAGTATACACTAATATGCACTGTTTTATAATTTAGTTTTCATAAAATATCACGAATAGTTTTTTATAGCATATTAGGTCTACATAATCATTTTTAACAGCTACATAATACTCCACACAATATTAATACTTAACTTGACTAAAATCATTATCCACTGTACTTAGAACCTTTCTGGATCAGCAGTTATTCCAATCTTCGTTGTAAAGGTGGTAAATCAGGTTAAGAGCAGATAGACCTCAAAGCTCTAAGTCTATTATCAAAGCTCCAACCTATTTCTTTTTAAGTCCCTTCTTAACTCTGATTGGCACTTTCTTGTGCTTCAGTCCTCAAAACTAGTGGACTAGTTTGATTGTCACAGCTCAATTACATAAAACTCGGAGGTAAAAACAAAGCAAACATATATGCTCTGGAGAAAATATCAATGAAGAGAAAAATCTGAGATTTGAATTTGCACCTTTTCCAGGGGCGCCAGCTGTTCTTTGAGATCCTCTAATCTTTCGATAAGCTCTCTTTCCTTGGTTAGCTGGTGTTGCTCGATGCTCAACGTGGTATATAGCTGCTGGACTAGTGTCTTTACATCGTTCAGCGTTGCTGCATTTTCGTGGCTTAACAGTTCTGAAAGAAAGGGGTTACATTTTTCTTTTTTAATGTGTATGCCTTATGTGAAGAGTTGCTATTCCTGGGGCTATCAGACCATAAGAACAAGGCAGATTCATTCACTACTGGGATCCCACTTTCAGTACGAGACTGAAGGAAAGTGATAGTTCCTTTTTTAAAAAGAGGTATCTACAAATTGTAGAAAGAATTTTGGGAAACTTGAAAAATTTGAAACCAACCTTCACCATTATATTCTTGGAAGTCTAACTGTTACATAAGAGGCTACAAATAATAATACCAAAAATAATCGTCATTAGATAAAGATAAAAAAATTAAGGCAAAATGTTAAAACTAGTAGAGAGGTTTAGAATTAATCTGACTTTCATGCTTATTAAAATGCTGATCTATAATTTATCTGTGACCTTGCCATTTCAATCGGTGATATTTTTTCCCTTTAGTAGCACCTGAGGAAAAACTACACAGTATTTAAAATTTGTAAATACAAAGGTATAAATAAAAATACCATTATCCTAATAAACTTAGCTCCCATACAACTTTCCCCTGCCATACCTGTTGGGGAAAGTTACACAATAGCTGTATGGGCCTCAATATTATACTGTAAAGGGCATGAAGTTATAAGAATGACTGACAGGTTAAAAGATTCAATTCTTTGATTCAATATCCTCTTCCGTGAGTAGTATGAGTTTCCAGAAATCTAAAAATTATGTTTTGAGAATCTAATAAAAAAATCAGCTGATCTCAGCTGTCAAGGAATTTAAAATAAAAGCACCAGAATTAAAGCTTTTGTTTTAGAATATTAGCCTCAAGTGTGGTATTTTGTTAGGTACGGCACAAGGTCAGCCTTTTTCTAAATCAAAATGAGCCATCATCGGAATTAGCCATGTATTTCAAATATTCTTCAAAGATGTCCTTTAGTACAGTTATCACAGAAATTCAATCAATACAAAATTCAAAGAGGTAGCAAATTGGATTAGATAAGAGCTGATACAGTAAAAGGGGATATAGCACCTAGCATAGCATCTTGCACGCTTCAGCAAATGTGCAAAAATTTGCACATTCAAAAAATGTGTTAATGGGAACAGATAAAAGCAAGAACACTTTGAGCTCTAGAAATCATCTGTGTTGACAGGGTCTTCTTTGCATTCAAGTTGCAGCTCACGTTTGCATAGGGCTTTACACTTTCTAAAGTTACCAGAAGAGGAAACTACACTCCAGAAGGCAATAACTTGTCTATAATAGAATGTCATATGGGAAGTGGCAGAATTCATGTTTCTTGACCGCCAGGCCTCGAGTTGAGTTATAACATTTCTGCTATACCAATATTCATAGTTCTTCTACAAGCTTGGTCCCCTTTCAAAAAGGCCATTCCTTAAGTAGGTATAAATTATGTATGGTTAACAAAATCCCAGCACATACATCGCTGCATGTTATCTATCCTCCAAATAACAGCATGAGTAAGGTTGGCGTCCATAATTTATAAATGAGGAATTTGAGTCCCAGATAGATAAGATTAACCAACATTTCTGTACTAGGTACAAAAACTCAGTTCCTCAGTCACACTGGTCACATTTTAAGTGCTCAATAACCACATGTGACTATGACTACCATTGGATAGTGTAGAAATGAAACATTTTCATCATCACAGAAACTTCTACTTAACAACACTGTCCTAGGAAGTTCTCTCTCAGCCCTCCTTTGCTGTCCTCCTTATCCTAATAGTTGGATGCACCTGAATTTTCGGGTTCTTTGGCAAGCTTTGATTTGTCCTTCTGTGCCATCGCTTAAAAACTGCTGACTTTTCTCAGATATCCCAAGCTCTCTTTTCAGACTCTTACTTCTTCAGCTTCATCTACTATTACACAAGGTTTCATTCCTATAATCTTTTATTCACGTGGCTCTACTTCCCCAGTTGAACCTTGACTGATACAAACAGTATGTGGGATATGCTATTATTTGCATAAAAATGAAAAAAAGATTACGCATTCATATTTGCTTATGAATGCATTAACTACTCTAGTAGGACATACAAGAAACTAAGAACAGTGCTTGCTGGTACAGAGGAGAAAAGGATGGCTGTGGAATAGGGATGAGAAAACTTCCCCCATACATTCTTGGACTTTGAGAATTGAACTTGTGAATGTATTACCTATTCAAGACAAATAAAAAAACTAACGTGCAACCACAATACCTTCTAAATGATAAGACTATAAAATGATAATTCATAGATGATCAATCTCACAGATGATCAATTCTAGACCTGGCTGAAAATAAGAGTTATTTTTCAGTCAGACATTAGTAAAGCCTTGGCAAACTCAAGGGACTAGGCTTCATTTTGTTAGATTTTATTGACAGGAAAAATATGGTCCCAAATATTATCATGGTAGAGGAAAACCATGATAAAACCATAAAATTATAGAAAAAGACAAGATAAATGTACTAATGGCTTAACACTTTTGGATGATTGGTGTATGCAACCAGATGCATATTAATGTTTCTGCACATGCCATTAGTGCCAGGATAATTAAAGTACAGAAGGGCAGAGAGATGTGCTAACATAATGGGAACTGAAAAGTCTTTTCAGCTACTAAAAAGGTTTGGGAAGGACTTTAGCCATTTGAGTCTCTGATAAGGCCTTCATTATTGTTGGTATTTGGTTTGTCTGTTCAACCTTTTTTCTCAAGTTATTTACATCATTAAGATAGAAAAAAACCTAACATTACACTTTAAAGAACTAGAAAAAGAAGAACAAATAAAACCCCAAATCAGCAGATGGAATGAAATATAATAAAAATTAGAGCAGAACTAAATGAAATAGAGAACAAAAAGACAACAGAAAAAAATCAATGCAACAAAGAGCTGGTTCTTTGAAAAGATTAATAAAATCAACAAACCATTGGCTAGACTCACTAAGATAAAAAGAGAAAAGACACAAGTAAACAAAATCAGTAATGAAAGAGGAGAAATTACCATAGATACCACACAAATACAAAAGATCATACTAGAATACTATGAAGGACTACATGCTACCAAATTCAATAACTTAGAAGAAATGGACAAGCTCTTAGAAACATATAACCTTCCTAGACTGAATCACAAAGAACTGGAAAATCTAAATAGACCGATCAATGTTAAGGAAATTGAATCAGTCATCCAAAAACCTTCCCAAAAGCAAAAGGATAGGACCAGATGGCTTCACTAGCAAATTCTACCAAACATTCAAAGAGGATCTCATATCTGTCCTCCTCAAACTCTTCCAAAAAACTGAAAAAGAGGCAATACTTACTAACTCATTTTACGAGACCAACATTACTCTGATACCAAAACCAGTTAAGGATAACACAAAAAAAGAAAATTACAGACCAATATTTCTGATGAATAAAGATATTGCAAAAATCCTAAACAAAATTCTGGCGAATCGAATACAACAATACATTAAAAAGATTATATACATTATGATCAAGTAGGGTTCATCCCAGAGGCACAAGGCTAGTTCAACATATACAAACCGATCAATGTGATATACCACATAAACAAAAGATAGAAATCATGATTATAGTAATAGATGCAGAAAAAGCATTTGACAAGATCCAACATCGATTTATGATTAAAACACTCAATAAAGTAGGTATAGAAGGAAAATACCTTAACATAATAAAGGCTGTATATGACAAACCCTCAGCTAACATAATTAACAGTGAAAAACTGAAGCCTTTTGCTCTACATTCAGGAACAAGATAGGGCTGCCCCCTATCACCACCGTTACTCAACGTAGTATTGGAAGTCCTCGCCAGAGCAATCAGGCAAAAGAAAGAAATAAAAGGCATCCGAATTGGGAATGAAGAAATTAAACTGTTACTTTTTGCAGATGGCATGATTCTTTGTATAGAAAACCCTAAAGACTCCACCAAAAAGCTATTAGAAACAACAAATGAATACAGTAAAATTGCTGGCTTCAAAATCAACATACAAAAATCCATTTCATTCCTATATAGTAACAACGAAATTTCAGAAAAAGATATGAAAAAAATTCCTTTTGCAATTGCAACAAAAAGAATAAAATTTCTAGGAATAAACTTAACAAAGGATGTGAAGGACCTACACTGAAAACCATAAGACATTTTAAAAGAAATTGAAGACACAAAGAAATGGAAAGATATTCCATGTTCATGGATTGGAAGAATCAACATGGTTAAAATGGCCATATTACCCAAAGCAATATACAGATTTAATGTGATCCCCATTAAAATCCCAATGGCATTTTTAAAAAAAAAAAACAAAAAATCATCAGATTTGTATGAAATCACAAAAGACCCCGAATAGCAAAAGCAATCCTAAGAAAAAAGAACAAGCCTGGAGGTATCACATTCCCTGATGTCAGCTTGTACTACAAAGGGACAATAATTAAAACAGTATGGCACTGGCAGAAAAACTGGTACACAGACCAATGGAATAGAATTGAAAACTCAGAAATAAACCCACATATATATGTGCAGATAATTTTTGACAAAGGAGCTAAAAACATATAATAGAGAAAAAAAAGCCTCATCAATAAATGGTGCTGGGAAAACTGGAAAGCCACATGCAAAAGAATGAAACTAGGCAGCTATCTGTCATCATATACCAAAATTAACTCAAAATGGATCAAAGACCTAAACATAACACCTGAAACAATAAAATACACAGAAGAAAACATAGGTACTAAACTTATGGACCTTGGGTTTGAAGAGGATTTTATGAATTTGACCTCAAATGCAAGAGAAGTAAAAGCTAAAATAAATGAATGGGACTATATCAAACTGAAAAGCATCTGAACAGCAAATAAACCATCAACAAAATAAAGAGGCAACCAACTGAATGGGAGAAGATATTTGGAAACAATGTCTTTGATAAGGGGCTAATATCCAAAAAATATGAAGAACTCATACAACTCAACAACAACAAAAAACAAACAATCCAATTAAAAAATGGGCAGAGAATCTGAACAGACACTTCTCCCAACAAGACATACAAATGGCCAACAGATACATGAAAAAAAGCTCAACTTCGCTAACTATCAGGGAAATGCAAATCAAAACCACAATGAGATATCACCTCACACCTTTTAGAATGGCTATCACTAACAAGACAAATAATAACAAGTGTTGGAGAAGCTGTGGAGAAAAAGGAACCCATATACACTGTTGGGAAGAATGTAAATTGGCACAGCCGTTATGAAAAATAGCACGGAGTTTCCTTTAAAAATTAAGAATAGAATTACTATATGACCTAGCAATCCCTTTCCTTGGTATCTACCCCCAAAAATCTGAAAACATTTATCCATAAAGATATATGTGCTCCAATGTTCATTGCAGCATTATTGACGGTGGCCAAGGCATGGAAACAACCAAAGTGTCCTTCAATAGCTGATTGGATAAAGAAGATGTGGTATATATGCACAGTGGAATACTACTCTACCATAAGATGAAATACTGCCATTTGTGACAACATGGATGGATCTTGAGATTATTATGGTAAGCAAAATAAGACATAAAAGGTCGAGAACCATATGACTTCACTCATATGTGGGATATAAAACTGAAAGCAACAAAGGAATAACAAAGAAACAAAAACTCACCATCACAGAAAACAGTTTAGTGGTTACCAGAGGGTAAGAGGAGATGGTAGAAGAGGGTAAATATATGGTGATGGAAAGAGACTGACTCTGGTGGTAGTAAGCACACAATGTGACATACAGATGATGTATTATAGAAATGTACACTTAAAACCTATGTAATTTTACTAACCATTGTCACCTCAATAAATTTAACAAAGAAAAAAGAAAAAAAAAGGCAGAAACAAGGTCTCCAACATCCTCTGGATAGATAATGGGGGAAAGGGTTTAGTGGTACCAATCAAAATGATTCTCCTCAGCATAAAAACTTCCAACCACTATTGATACAGAGTATATTTTCTTCCTCCCCAAGACTAAGAGGAAGGTAGTTAATTATTACTTCAACATGGACTATGACAAAAGGCTTTTTGTGTTCCCTTTCCACATTCTCCCCTCCACTCTAGATTTAATTAGGTTATAATAAAATCAGCTACCGTATTTTGCCATGTATAATGCACTCCCATGTATAATGTGCACCCATGTTTTGGCCCAAACTTACAGGGAAGAAATCTTTCGTTTTAATTTTTTAATTCTAATTTTTTATTTGTTTACAGTTAGGTACTTTTTTTGTATTATAAAGGAATTTTAGCATTTATCATATTTTTTAACATTTTATGGTACAAGAAATTTTACATCACAAATAATTACAAAACACAAGAATAGATACAAGGCACAGGAAATTTTACATACCTGTAACAAATTTATGATATTTACACATCATAGAAGGCCAAGAACTCTTTGTTGTTGCAAGTTCCTCATAAGTTCAACAAAACCAATTATCATATTCCAGGGTATTATTTTGCATACGGATATCGTTACTGATTTTGAGTTACACTTTTAACTCATAAGCATAAATAAAAGAATTAAAAACATTTATATAGATATGGAATTAGTACTGCCCACGTATAATGTGCATCCTAATTTTCCCTTACAAATTGGGGCCAAAAAGTGGGCATTATACATGGCAAAATACAGTAATTGCTAAAATAGTTACTGCTTTCATCCTGCAGTGGTCAGAGGGGAATCCAGCCATATACAGGTACAGTAACCCAAAGAATGCAATGGAGCTTGCAAACTAGCCATATCACTCTGACCTGCCCCTCTGAAAAACTGAAAACTCCATTTCAGTTTTTTCCTGCCTCTTCCCTCCAGTTTGGGGGTTTGATACAAGAGGTGTAAATACTTAAGTATCCATAATACCTGAGGACTACCAATCCCACATAAACGTTAAATGTGGCTATATTAGATCCTGTATGAATCAGCCCTGTATCCTCAGTGCCTGGTGGAAGTGTTTGAAGTTAAGGTTTACTGCTACACCGCATTCAGAGAGCACTATTAATTCTGATGTGCTATCCATAAACAGGGAAAATTAGTAAGTGAGAGAAGTGAAAGTTAAACGGGGTAAGGAGTGAGTAGGAAAAAAATGTGTCAAAACTTAAAAAAACTGTCCTGGAAAAGTTTTCCTTCATTAACTATTAGGTTGGTGCAAAAGTAATTGAGGTTTTTGCAATTCTTTTTAAGATCTTTAAACTGCAATTACTTTTGCACCAAACTGATATTTTAATTTTCATTAGATAAAGCAGATTTGTTCCATCTGCTCCACATACAGATAAAATCCTAATGTTCCTCCTCATGATCTGATACCAAACACCTAGTGCCTTCAATTTCCTTTGTCCATTTAGCGTTTTCACTAGAAAGTTACAATGTGGGGAAGAGAAATGTGCTTACTCATCTGGATGACTGGCAACCCTCTCAAGTACAGAAATTCAACTTGCTCTCTTATTTGAAAAAGTGTGGTGACTTGGACGCCAGCAATATCTTCCTCCGACAGGGAGCGGGAGATAATATGGTGGAAACAAATTAAAACCTATTTTACATTTCATCAGAAGAAAAAGATTTTCTTTACTATGTTTTCAAAGATGGGAAAAACAAAGTGTGGCCTTAAAACAGTATTATTTGAGCTTCTGTGAGAAATGGTATCTAATGCATAATCTCTCACTGGCTAATTAACAGAGCTGAGAGAGTGTTGATGTATGAATTTAAATATTAAAAAGGTCTTTTAAATTTTACACCAATGCTGCTATTGAGTTTACCAAATTTCACACTTCAGTTGACAATTGTTCCATGAATTATAGACTTCTGACCCTTGCAAACTTCACATTCTAATTGACTTGTAGGGAAACTGGGTAGAAGTTACACAGTTCTGGGATATAGATAAAGCAGAGTTGTTAAGATGCCAAATCGATTACCAGGGAATCATATATAATTTCTCCCCTTTTCAATTTCTAAAGTCACTTTCCTTATTCAACTTGGGGTTAGCTGTATTTAAGAAAATGAAAACATTCATTTCTATTTTAAAAACACAATATTAGACAAGATGGTTGGACTTATTCATTGATTAAAATACCTCTAGCTTTTGACAACATAATATATGGAAGCTCATATCTTAACTTTGCTCATTGTTAAACTTTATATAGGAATATATTAGTCAACTTTAAAAATTTTGCTAATAGAAAATCTAAATAGAATGAACTCCAGGTAATTTACACACACACACACACACACACACACACACACACACACACACACACACACACTCTTACTATAATGCCCTCAAGGTCCATCATGTTGTTGAAAAATGGTAGTATTTCCTTTTCTCACGGCTGAATGTATATTCCACTGTATGTATGTACCACATCTTCTTTATCCATTCATTCATATTTGAACATCTAAGTTGATTCTATATCTTGGCTATTGTGAATAATGCTGCAATGAACGTAGCAGTGCAGGTATCTCTTTGAGATCCTGATTTCATTTCCTTTGGGTATATACCCAAAAGTGGGATTGCTGGATCGTGTGGTAGTTCTGTCGATCAAAGGGTACCAAGCTTCCGATTATAAGATGAATAAGTGCTGAGGATCTAAT
Source organism: Rhinolophus ferrumequinum (assembly GCF_004115265.2). Classification (NCBI taxonomy): domain Eukaryota; kingdom Metazoa; phylum Chordata; class Mammalia; order Chiroptera; family Rhinolophidae; genus Rhinolophus; species Rhinolophus ferrumequinum. The sequence goes on along the minus strand of NC_046299.1, from coordinate 50,532,087 downwards.
TAATGTACACATGATGACTATAGTTAACAATACTGTAATATATACTTGAAAGCTGCTAAGAGAGATGTTAAATGTTCTGACCACAAAAAAGAAATGGTAATTATGTTAGGTGATGGGGATATTAACTAATCCTATTGTGGTAAGCATTTCACAATATATAAATGTATCACACCATTACACTCTAGTCTTAAACTCACACAACATTATATGTCAATTATATCAATAAAGCTGGGGGGAAATAAAACAACAAATTAAAAAAAAACATAATGAAAAACAGTAAAATAAGACCTGTACTTCTGTTATTTTAAAGAAAATTTCTAGGCCAAGAATCAGGGAATAAAGAAGAAAAACATATTAGCACAGCTAATAGATAGCTAACAATCCCTGGTCTACATGGTCAATTATTTCAACTTAATAAAATCTGATTCAGTATTGTCTTACTATTTAAAGGCTATTTTTCCATCCTTATTATACTTATTATACTTTTTTCCACGCTAGTTCCATCTCAACGAGCTTGAACACAGAAGAGAATCTGGCTTCTGAATAACCAAAAGCGCTACCAAGTTAACTTATTTAATTCATTCAATACAGAATGACCACCTGAGTCAGTGGGGAGTGGGGGATACAATATCATAGTGAGCATTTCCACATTCAAGGAGTAAGAACAATTCAGAGAGGTGATTAATCACTTCTGGTTGGCTGGGAGTCAGGGAAAGAAATAGGATTATTAAAGACTTCATGTTAGGGCTGACACTGACGATTTTGACAGGAGGAAACAGGATGTTAGGAACAAAGGAGAAAGGCGTCTTAGGCAGAGGAAAGATGAACAAATACTGAGATGACGAAGAATGGGGCATAGTTAAGGAAAGAGCAAAGGAACACAGGGTGGAGGAAAAGTGGGCAACATGTAAGAGCGAAACGGAAAAATTTTAAAGGTAAATAGATGTAGACCAGACTTTGGAGGCATTCAATCTCAGACCTTTTTCTACATTAGACATAGTTCTTAAAAGCAGAATTGAAAACAGGAATGTCCTAGGAGGCTGACAGGGGGAGTGGTGGTGGAAGGAGCATTAACAACAGCAGGAAGTGACAATAAATATCAAGGGCAAAGGGAGAAAGTGACCAAAAGAGACAACTCACAATGCTATTTCAGAGCGCTGTTTAGCACCAGTACTGTTAAGAGCCATACTGAACCCTGGGGTGAAAAGAAAAATCAATAATACTGACTCTATTTAAAATTTTGATATTTTGTTCATCATGGTTTTTTTTTAAACTTTTTAAAGTAATAGTTCATTAAAATATTATTTATCTTGACTACCAAGTTTTTCGACATCCTCTTAAAATTTACTCCTGAGGCAAGTACCTCACTTCTATGCATAATGACATATACATGTCCGAGTTCCTAAGGACTATTACTGTACAATAATCGACTTCCTGACTGCTGACTTTCAGCCATCAAAAAAAAAAAAAAAAAGGATTAATTTCTATTACAAATGTTTAGGAGGACAGGGAAGTCCATAATTTATTTTAAAAAGATTCCCCCTATAATGTTATTAAAATAATATTAATATGACTTTTAACCTGTGTGGAGGGAAGGAGCTTAAGTTATGTAGAACATCCATTTATGTGAAACAAAGTGACAATATCAGATAATAAAGCTTTCTGATGTCGGGTAGAATTTAAGCTTTAGTCAGTGTACAAGCCAAGTACCAGGTACTCAATGAGCTCTTCAACCGAAACGGTCTGTATGTAAAGCTTTCAGTGTTCTTTGAATATTATCTATTTCTCAAGGTAATCCAGGGGAAAGTTCATTCCAAAAGCCCTCCCACATTTCTCCGACCTTCTCAGGGTTACTTTTTACCTCTCTTTGGTGGTCGCACATGATACGTTAAGTCATTAATGACCAGCTTAAAGTCATCAAGGAGGAGGAGGTCTATTCCTGTTGAGGCAGCGACTCGAACGCCATCTGTGAAAAAATTTAATGTGAAAATTTAATTTGTCGTATGTCTATAATTATTCAAGACTGGTCAAGAAAAAGCAATCCCCAAAATAGATGTTAAAAATTGCATCTTTTCTTTTACATTTCAGTTAACTTTTTGCCTTATCTCCAAGTGCATGCTAAACAAAGCTTACATTGTCTGAGGTTTTTTGTTTTTGTGGTCTCAAGTCAGTGAAGATTTAACAACATGCTTTTCTGGTAGAACTTTATGAACAGTGAAATAACTGCATAGACTTATAGGCATGAGTTGGAAATCTAGGGTAACTAGGAGAGCTGCATGGATGTCTTAGATTTGTCTATGATGGAAGTTGGTTGAGTAAAAAAATAAGGCTTTCTAATATATAGTACTTTTCAGTATGGTCAGTGATTAGATGCCAATAATTCAGTAGGGATGAATGCTAGGGTTAGCAAAGAACACCAAGCTGGTCTACTAATTATATTACTAGATGAGGTGAGAATTAAATATATTTAAAATATTTACACTTTAGAAACATGGCAAATTGTTAACAAATGGTGAATTCAAGTGAAAGGTAAATGGGTATTTAATGTACTAATTTTTTAAGTTTTCTGTAGATTTAAAATGTTTCAAAGTAAAAATGGGAAAAATGTAAGGCACTTAAAAAATACATAACTGAAATTAAAAAAAAATTTAAAAAGAGGAAGAAAGGGAGGAATGAATAGATGAAGAGGTAGGGAAAAAATTAAGACATTTTGGCAAATAGAAAATGTAATTTTTTTAAATGCCAACTCATTAGTAATTAAAAACTTAAGATTAAAACAAACCACAAAAGTGCTATATGCTCCAAAGCAAATATTTAAAAACAAGTCACATACAAAAAATACATATATAAGTGAAATGGATGTTATGTCAAATGGGAATTTTTAGTGCCTTATTTTATATTTGTTTCAAATCATGTTTTCATTTTGGTCAACTTTTATGTGAAAGACATCAGAAAACCTAAAAAGAAGTCCTAATATTTCGTATCTCCAGAGATGAGGGCTCATCCACTAGAAATATTTACTCTATGCCTAAGGTAATGATGAAAGGTCGCAATATATAAAATGCTCATGTGTGAGGTGCTTTTGCATGAGATTTCCTGTGTATAAACATATGCTAAAACTGAATAATTATATTCTGAGTACCATAGGAGAAAAATCACTTTCTCTCCTAACATTTGCTGAGCAAAAAATGTTTTCTAAAATTAAGAGTATGACATACTGTTGCAGCAACGTGTATGTGTGTGTGTGTGTGTTGTGTGTGTGTGTGTGTAGTAGTGGTGGTGGTGGTGGTGGTGGTGATGGTGGTGGTGTTAAGCAGTAGTAGTTTGGGGGAAATGGGTGGGAATTAGTAATAAAGGTGACCGTACCTGGTGAATAGATTGCAACTCTGTCAATTCCCCGATCCTCTTCTTGTAGTTGTCGTAAAAACACACCAACAGAGTCTGAGATAGGTTTGAGTGTGAACTGGCAGCGTTCACGCCGGGACGGTAGCCTCACAGATATCACAGGTAACCCATTTTGATACACCACCGTCACATCTGAATGAAAAAGACCCACAATCATATGAAAATTAGATTTCCTTATAAGTAACAGCTATATTATTACCTTCTTATATGGAATCTATTTTTATTAGTGTGGTGTAAAATGTTTCCAAAGGTTTAAGAACATGCTCTTTAACTTTAGTGGAAGGTTATTCTGAGAATTGGCTTATACAAGATCATAGGGATCATACAATGCACTTTTCAGAAAAATGAAAACATGCAAAGGATTATCTTCTAAATGGATCAAGGAGAGGCTTTCTTAGGAATTTGAGGTAAAGGACTTGGTATTGGTGAAGATAAACTCTCGTTCCATTTTGGAAGACTTTATTAAGTAGTCAGGGATTGCTGGGCGACTCCAGGAGGTGGCTCTTCGGAGCCAGAACTTTCAAGAATCTCTGGGAAATGACATCTTAAAGTACACGATAAGCGAGACTCTTACTCCAGGACAGTCAACTCATATTTATAGTATGATATGACATCCAAGGGGCTTGATAGGTAAGCATTCAATTATACAGTAAGGACATATTATGATATCATCAAAACAATTCCTTTTATGTTCTCCTGAACGTCGTCCTGAGGTTAACTAGAAGGCGAAGATCAACTATTTGGGAGTTTCTAACAAAAAGTTATTAAGGGAGATATTATTATAAGCTATATAACTGAAAGGATTTCTACAACAGTATGGTACAGAATTTCTTTTTCCTTGTCTTTTTATCTCAACAGTCTTGATTTGTAGAGCCTTAGTCACTAAAACAAATGTTAGAATAACTCTCTTTCAAAGTAATTTTCAAATGAATTTGTTAAATAACTAATGTTGAATGAGATTTTTTTAACATTAGCAACCAGCATTTCAAGATGGTAACTTAGCACTGAGGAAGGAAAACAGGATTTGGAGTAATCTGGGCTCAAATTCTGGCTCTGTAACTTTGGACATATAATATACCTTCTACGAGCCTCACTTTTTTTCATATATAAAAAGGGTTTATCCCTAACTGATAGAGCTGTTGTGAGGAATAAAATAAAAAACAACAACACTTAAAACACTTCAGCATACTGCTTGATACATAGGGATGTTTCTTTACTAGCTTTTTTTTTTTTTAATAATCAAAAGGTACATTCTATAATATTTCCAAAGATTCTTATCCCTCAAAATTGACAAGTTGAGATGAAATGTATATAAAGTTCTGGATATTCCAAATTTTCCATAGTTGTCGTCATTTACATCTTACTTCCTCACTGATTCTAGTAATTTTTAAGGTCTACAATGCATATAAAAGCCTCACACTAAATTCTTTCATGACTTAAAATTTAAAAGCAACACTTACTAAGGCATATATGTAGGCTATGAGTAACAAAATACATTTTAATTTTCAATGGATGTGTCATGAGTTTTGACACAATAATCAAAATTCCCTCGAGCCCCATCGCAGTTAATCCCTCGGCAACCAGTTCTGATTTTTTTCACCACAGATTATATTTAGGTTTTTTAGAGTTACGTATTACTGGAATCATATATTATGTACTCTTTTGTATCTGGCTTCCTTTTCTCAGCATAATGATTTTAAGATTCATCCATGCTGTGTACATTAGTAGTTCATTAATTTTATTGCTGATAGTATTTCACTGTATGGACACACCATAATTTGTTTATCCATTTACCTATTGCTTGACATCTGGGTTGTTTCCAGTCTTTGGCTACTATGAATAAAGCTTTTATGATTATTCACTTACAAGTCTTTGTGTGGATATATAATTTTGTGATATGCCTTTTTCCTATCCTTTTACTTTTAACCTATCCATATCTTTATATTTAAAGTGCGTTTCTTGTAGACAGTATACGAGTACTCTTGGGTCCTGCTATTTTATCCAAACTGACAATCTGTGCCTCTCAATTAAAGTGTGTATATCATTTGGATTTAATACATTACAAATATGGTTGTGTATAAGTCTACCATCTTGCTACTTTATTTCTTGACCCAGCTGTTCTTTCTTCTATCTTTCTGCTATTCTTGCCATCTGTCTATTAGATTAACTAAATATTTTTTATGATTGTTTAATCTCTACTATTGTCTTATTAACTATACCTTCTTATGTTTTTAGGGGTTACTCTACAGCACGTGTTGGCAAACTTTTTCTATAAAGAGCTAGATAATAAGCATTGTAGGCTTTGTGGGCCATAAGATCTCTTCCAGTTACAGACTCTGCACTGTGGTGCAAAAGCAGCCATAGGTAATAAGTAACCAAATGGAGTTTGTGTTCCAACAAACTTTATTTACAAAAATAAGCAGTGGGCTGGATTTGGCCTATTGGGTTTTCTAAACCCATTTTAGTTTTATAATTTACATCTTTAACTTACCACAGTTAACCTTCAAGTATTCTCATGCCACTTTAGGTATAGTATAGAGAATGCTATTATAAAAAAAATAACTTTCATTCCCCCTGCTTTGTGCTATTGTACTCATATATTTTGCTTCTACATGTTATAAACTATACAACATATTATTTTTGCTTTGACAACTGATTATATTTTAAAGAAATTTCTAAATGAGGAAAAATACCTTTTATATTTACATACATATTTAGTCTCTGGTGTTTCTAATTCCTTTTGTTTAGAGTCACATTTCCATTTGGTATTGTATTTCTTTTGCCTGAACATCTTCCTCAAACATTTCTTGGTGCACAGATGTGCTGGCAATAAATTCTCTCAGCTTTGGCAAATCTGAAAAAGTCTTTATTTCACATTCACTTTTGAAAGACAGTTTTGTTGTGTAAAAAATTCTGGGTTGACAGAGTTTTTTTCGTTTCAGCACTTACAGAACGCATGTCTTCTGGTTTGCATAGTAGATGACAAATTTGTGTATATATTTATCTTTGTTCCTCTGTATGTAATATACCTTTTTAACTCTGGCTGCTTTCAATATTCTCTCTGTCTCTCTCTCTCTTCTCATAATCAAAACTTTATTGAAAAACTGACACCAAAAAAGCAGATCACTGTTGTGTACTTACAAAATTAAATGTAATTACATTATCTTGGTAGATTAACTAGAATTACTGAAGTGATAAGGCTTTCTGTGATGTAACAAATTCAGGAAGTTGTGTGGATCATTAGTGTTGCTTTCTTCTACATGAACACCCTTCTGTAAGTCTGGCCTTTTCTCCTGCTGGCAAGCACAACACTGCTGAACAACCTACACAAATAATCATCGTCTGAGCACGGCTGAACCTGCAGTAATCTTGTAGCAACCTGGACATGTTACATCCATAAAATAAGAATCTGGACTTTGAACTAGCCGTTTCTTTTTATGCTTTTTCTTTTCCTCTTCCAAGGATAGATGTAGTAAATCTTTAGCCAAAGACATGTTGATTTTTTCTCAAGCCCAGCCTGTCCAGACCTCTGAGGCGACACCCCGGTGAGCAGCATGTGATTCAATATTTTCTCTTTATCACTGATTTTCAATAATTTGATTATAATGTTCCTTTCTATGGTGTTCTTTCTGATTATTTTGTTTTGGAAGTCTTAAGTTTCTTAGCATTGAGGGGCTCACGGTTTTCATCAAAATTAATTTGGGCCATTATTAAAATATTTTTTGTCTTCTACCCCTATCCTTTCGGGATTCCAGTTACACTTACATTAGACCATGTGGAACTGTTTTACAGGGAACTGAGGCTTTCTTTCTATATTTCAGGGTGTTTTTCCCCTTCTCAGATTCACTTTGAATACTTTTAATTGCTATGTATTTCAGTGTCACTGATCTTTTCTTCAGTACTGTTTTAATATGCTGTTAATTCCATCTGCACTGTTTTTCGCTTCAGATATATTTCCATATCTATGAATTACTTTTGTTTATTTTTATATTTTCTATTTCTCTTCATGCTATGCTTGTTTTCCTTTTCCCTCTGAATATAAGGATCATATTTATAAGAACTAAAAATCCTTGGCTGTTAATGTCATTATCTCATCATTTCCAGGTCTATTTCAATTGACTGATTTTTCTTTTGGTTCTTTCCCTGCTTCTCCATATGCATAGTAATTTTTGATTGGAGGTTAGACATTGTAATTTTACATTGTTGAGTGCTGGATCGTGTATAGTTAAGTTACTTACATATTAATTCTCTTCATATTTAATTCTTTCAAGTCATGAAAAAAGTCTATTAGGACAGATCTAGAGAATCCTTTAAATGAGGGCCAATTTGGTCCCACTTCTATGGTATGGTTCTTCTGGGAGTCTCTACCAACTGCTCATGTATTCAGTGATGTCTCTCCTCTCTGGCTGGAGAGAAGTCAAAAGATTTCTGGCCCTGTATGAGCACTGAGGATTATTCATTTTACAGCTTCTGGTAATTGTTTTCCTTGGAAGCTGTTCTGGCCTGGTCTTATGGTTTAGAATTAGCCAAAGCCTCCTTTGTTTCTCTTCTCTCAGAGATCACAGTCCTGTGCTGTTGTCCAATGTCTAAAAACAGTTTTTTCACATATTTTGTTTGCTGTTCTAGTTGACAGTAAGGCAGCAATCCTCACAGCAGCTAATTCTTTGTGGATACATGATTTGAATTTTTACATAAAAACTAAAAGGAAGCAAAGTCAAAAATCTCCATTTCTTTTTTCTTTTTTTTTTATTAAAGTTTATTGGGGTGACAATTGCTAGTAAAGTTACATAGATTTCAGGTGTACAATTCTGTAATACATCATCTATATCGCACATTATGTGCTCACCACCCAGAGTCAGTTCTCCTTCCATCACCATATATTTGACCCTGTTTACCTCTTCTAGAACTCCTCTCCTCCCTTACCCTCTGGGAACCACTAAACTATTTCTTTATTCTTTCCAAAAGGGTAGTCTGTTTCTAAGGAAGAGGCCAAAAATAGTAATATAAATTTAATACACAGCACTTACTAGTTTTCACTATCTAAAGATATTTGAAATTTTTGTCATTTTCTTTCTCATTTCTGAAAGAATCCACAGCAATCCAGTGTTGCCTTAAAGTCAGAGCCACTAACAAGAATATTCCTTGCTCTTCTCTAGGCAGTAATGAGGATGAGCTCATAAAATTATGTGATTAACTTGTTCACCTGGTATTTTCCTCTCAAGTATTCCCTTTCCATATGTGAAAAAACTATTCAACCCCAGATTTCAAAAACTAGGCAGTTGAATTTAAATAAAAGATAGGAATCTATGAATCTTATACACATAGTATGGAAAAATTCACTAAAACATTAGTATCACAGATAAGTGCTTAGAGGTTACTGTTTTAAAATAACTGAGACAAAGTCAACAGAGAAAATTAAGGTCTTTGTTTCCCACTTTAACTTTTTCCTTTAAAGATCATGCAGCTTTTCAAAGGAATGAAATTTGAAAGCTTTGAGGAACTCTACAAGGAATAGCACATTTCAGAACTGATAAACCTTTATTATAATAGTGCTTTTGAAATAAATCCACAGGTCTCCTTCTTTCCCATACATACTAGATTTGTAATGTAAATGTTAGTTTTTTTGGTTTGTAACCAAAAAAGAACAATTACCAAAGTTACTCAAATTTAACAAGACATAAAATAGCTGCTGGTTGTAGTGAAGTCATAATGGGCTTTTATAAGCTAATAACAGTTGTCAGCTACTATTCTCTAGAATCAAATAGTCTTTTTTTTAAAGTATAAACTTCATCAAGTGATTCGTGGGTTCAGTTTTTTTTAATCGTCTGCCTTGATTTCCATTTCAATAAAATAAGAAATAATCTATGCTCTATAGCAGTGTGCTTCATAGAAACCTAGAAATATGAGGCGTCCAATATGAATCCTGAGAGACAGAGTATGACAACAGATTTAGGCATAAAAACAAAAAGGCAAAATGTTTTCCAGACTAACAGAAGTACAATGAAAACAGACATTTGGGGTTAAAGAAGGAATACATTTAAAAAAAAAAAATGTCTTTGGGGCATCAGATATAAAAAGAAGTCTAAAATACAAATGGTTGTTATTTAGCCAATGTTAAAAAACGCTTAGAAAAATTCATAGAAGGACGTTTTATTAGTGTTCAAAATAATTGGTAAAATGTCCTCTAAAATATATCATCTTATAAACTTGACTTTTTATATCTTAAGGACTTATTTAGAAAGGGAACTGGTACAATAAGGAAACACATATGGGGTGTTTCCTGCAAAGCTACTTAGAGCTGAATTGTATATGATGGATGATTCCAGAGGCTTATGGTCTTCTGTTTCTTTTCTTCCCCCTTTCTGTAATATTCTACACCAAGAATGTGAAATATAATTTAAAAAATTTTAGTGCAGGAAGGCCAAAGAAATCATATCGACTAATACCCTTCTTTTACAGCTAAGAACAAAAAGTTCAATGACGGTCCTAAGGTCATACAGTTCAACCCAATGCAAAATGGTTTTGGATCTCATTATTTGACTAAAAAATTGTTTTCTTGGGTCACATAAGACTTGAGGTTGCTAAATTCGGTGGGAATATTAGCTCAATTTATTTTAGCAGCATCTAATGATATAAACCACTCCTTCACATTATAAAAACTTTCCTTTTTCTACACTCTCCTGGTTGTTTTTACCTTTCAGTCTATACCTTCTAATATTCCTTCACGGCTCTTCTTATTGTAGTTATCCCTTAAAGGTTTCTAAGTGCTTTGTCCTAGGCCTCTGTGCTTCTCAATCCATACACTTTCTAGGCAATCTCATATGCTTGCAAAATGTCAGCTACCATCTAAAGGCCGATGTTCTAAACCTATATTCAATTGTCTGTGGCACAACTGGGTTTCCCACAGGCAAACCCAAAACTAAAAAATCCTAAAATTAAATTAATTCTTCCCCAACCCATCCATCTCTGACATTTCTTATCTCAGTCAATAACACCACTATTACTTAACTATTGCCCAACCCAGAAAATTGTCTGCTATACTTTACTATTTAGTGGACAAAAAAGGGGTCACATACTAAATCTGACAAGCTCAGCCTACATGGCAGGTCTTAACAAACTCAGAGACCAAACGTAACCACACAGGATGGTGTGAACATAAAAATGCCTAACTAAGGTGGGCTAAGGCGGGAAGTCACATCTTTTCTCTGAAGTTTCCTTGATAATGTCAATCTTTACCTTAAGTGAGCCTGTCTATTGACTTTCTGCATCAGAGTAACATACCTTTGATATGTCAGAGTAATCTTCTCCAGACCCCTCAAGGCAGGTACCAGAGCATAAGACCACAGAACTTCTCTGTTACCTTGTTGTCCACATACCGTCTCTATGTACTGTAAATGTTTGCTAGTCTAAACCCACCAATGTAAAAGAAGTACGTGTCTCTCCCATTGTGTATTTTATCCAATCCCAGAGATCTCCCCACTTTGCTTTCTCCCATCCCCTTAATCTACCATCAATGGATTTTATGTAACCCTCCTTACATCTCCTCCTTTTATTCTAACATATAAAACAAGCTGCAAAACTGCCATTCTCTGGAGCATTTTCTCAATCTGCTGAGATTTTGCTTCCCAGCAACCGTTGTCAGCTTGGCTCAAATAAACTCATAAAAATTCTTTACAGGTTTGGATGTTTCTTACATCGACCACTCTTAGAGCCAGAACATGACGTTCCTCATATCTAATCAGAAAGCACATCCTTTCATTCTATTTTCTAAAACCTCTAATTTTGCCAGTTTGCTCTCCTACCACCATCTTAGTCCCGGCCACCAATGCCCCTTTCTTGTATCAGCTACATTGTATTTGGACTCACTTTGTTCCAGCCTTCCTCCCATTTAAACAATTATCCACACTGAATCAGGGTAATCTTTCTTTTTTGCAAAGGAAACTACTATCCTGAGATTGGTATTTATCATTCTCATCTATAAAATAATTACACATAGCATGGTTTTTGCCTGTATTTGGACTTTACATAAATGGTTGCATTGTGTACAACCTTCTACAACTGCCTTTTATACTCACTAATGCTCTGAGATTTATCCAAATTGAATCATATTTTTGGATCATTCACTTAAAAGTCCCGTGTAAAATTTCATATACATATATATGTAAATAAGATTTATTTATCCGTTGAAAAATGAGATTTTTTTTCCCTTCTCTGTTATAAACAAACAGAAGACTACGATAACAGCACTTGTCAATGTTTTTAGTTTCTGTTGTAAATTTGTCCAACTTTTTTCCTTTTAGAGCTTTGTGTTTCACATTTTACTCCTTATGCCATCTGGAATTTACTTTTGTAAGGTAAGAAGTCAATTGTAACAGCACCATTTATTGAATAACCTGCTCAATCTTCTGATTTACAATGTTAATTCTATCACATGTCAAATTTCCATGTATGCAAGGTTTCTCTAATCTGATTCTACAGTCTTTCCTACATCAATACTTTACTGTTTTGATTATTATGGTTTTAGAAATACATCTTAATATGTGGCTTAGGTAAATCTTTCTCCATTTTCTACTCAAAATTTATCTTAGTTATGAGTATGATTTTATTCTTTCATTTAATTTTTATAGTAAGTTCATCAGTTCCTGTTGGGGGTTTGATTAGCACTGCAGTGAGTTTTGAACTCACTGCAGTGAGTTCATAAATTCATGTGGGGGGGAAACTCACAACTTTTACAATGTTGTCTTTATATTCATTGATATGGTATAGCTCTTCATTTATTTCCTATCTTTTTTTATGTCCTTCAATAAAGTTTATTCTTCTCAATAAACATCTTAAAGATTTTTTATTAGTTTCATGCCTAAATACCTTCAAGTAATTTGTTTTTAATAACCACTTCTATATTTATAAATACAATTCCATGTGAGACTATACCTCAGTTTCCTCACCTATAAATAGGGATTCTAATATCTCACAAGGCTGCTGAGAAGATTCAATGAGGGTATATGAAAACGCCTGCTTTAATAGTTTCTCTTGCTTTTCCTAAAATCTAAAGTCTTAAAACCCAAAGACTAAAATTATATAACACATTCATGAGAAAATTTCCAATCATGCCTTTAAATCTGAAGAGAACAAAAATGACTTGTTCCAAATGAGGGCAACAAGGGTTAAAAGGGTGTAAGTTTGGAAGATGTACCATTTCTGCAGAGAGTAAAGTAACAAGATCTTTAGAGTCAAAAAAACTTTTTTCTGTTTGTTATTTTGGCAAAGAAATTTAACACTCTTTCAAAGATGTTGATAGCCAGTAATGTTAATAGCCTTTCTAATTTCTGTAAGAAAATCTCACATATTCAGGATTTTGCTTTGACTGTGTTACCACGCTTATTAACAGACAAAAGCTAGGAACTAACTCCTTAGAGTCAGAAACTATCGATAGTTTCAAATTGCATTCTGGAAGGAAATGGGATAGTTTCCAATTCCCTCAAAACTTACTTCAAGCTATTGGAATAAATGATGACATCCTAGAGTGGGTAACATCATCTGAAATTTGACAAAAATTTGCTTCTACTTCAAGCTAAACCAGTTTAAATACTGTTAGCACATAAAGCTGAAAGGTCTTGGAGTTCCAATCAAGATGGTGGAGTAGGTAAACAATGTGTGTGCATCCTCTCAGGATCACATCAGAATTATAACTAAACTAGAGCAACTGTCACTGAGAATTGTCTGAATCTAGTTCAACAGAAGTCCTACAACTAAGGAAATACAGAAGCCATGACAGGAGGGGCAGAGACACCAAACGGGCTCATCCCACAGCCACATGTGGCGTTTAAAAATCAGGAGGAATATCTTAGCTGCAGAGGACCCCCTGAGGAGTGAGAGGTCCCAGCCCCACACCAGGCTCCCCAGCCCAGGCTTCCAGTGCTGGTAAGAGAAGTTCTCACAACTTCAGGCTGTGAAAACCAGTTGGAGATTGTGGCTGAGGGAGATGGGGGGAGCTGGAGTTCCAGGCAATACTCTTAAAGGGTCACGCACAGACTTACTCGCTGATGGACTCACTTGCTCTGAGCTCCAGCACTGGGGCAGTAGCAGCTTGAAAGGTAACAGGGACGAAAAGGGAGGAATTGAATTGTCTGGCCTCAAAGTGAGGGCTGGAGAAACAGCTTTCTCCCAGACAGAAGTGCTCGCAGAAGCCACTGTTTCTTTGTTGAGCTCTCCCCACTCCCAACATGTGGAGGCAGGCAGCCTGCATATCTGAGTGCCCATCAACTTGGCTTACACCATTTGTCAACCTGCCCTGGTGATTCCCTGAGACCCCATCCCATCCAACTTGTGGGCCCACCCAAGCCGCTTTCAGTGGCTTTTCCATACAAATGGCCTGTCTTGGCTTATGCTACAGATATTCCTAAAATGTCTCAAAGGGTCACCGTACCAAACAAGCAGCATCTGGCCTTGGTGTGCCCTGTACCTCTTGCTGAGCAGCCCCAAGACTGGCACTACTGGCAGCTGGCCTCAGTTTACAGTATAGCCTCTCCCAGGCACTTCCAAGCACAGCACAGGTGGAAGAAACCTGCAGATTGCTTTCTGGTCCCTACCAAGTGGCTCCGGGCGGGGTCCAAAGACTCCAGGCACAGTGCAGGGAACTTGGTCTGCAGTGGGGCCCCTTCCAGGAGGCCCTGGGAGTGGCATACCTGGTGGCTGGCTTCAGACTGTGACAGAGTACCCTTAGGCTACCTCCACCTACGACACACCCATTGAGCAGACTGGGCGGGCACCAAAGTCCTGCTAAAGCAAGTTCTGCTCCATAGAGTCAGACCTGTACAACAGTTCCTCCCCTGTAGTCACGGCCAGTCCTCAGAAACAATCAACCTGAGGGCCAATCCCTGCCATCAACGTGCAAACAGCAACCAAGGGTCAACTGCAACAGGAGCGCAAACAAAACCCACAAAAGGGACACACATGCAGCACCCATTTCAGGTAACGAGGGAGATTACGCTACTGGGCCCCACAGAACACCTACCTACTACAGAAGGCCATTCATTGTACTAAGACTGGGAGACATAGCTGCTGTATTTAATACATAGAAACAAACACAGGGAGGCAGCCAACATGGGGAGACAAAGAAACATGTCCCAAATGAAGGAACAAAACAGAGCTCCAGAAAAAGAACTAAACAAAATAAAGACAAGAAATCTATCAGATGCAGAGCTCAAAACACTGATTATTAGAATGCTCAATGATCTCAGTGACAACTTCAACAAAGAGATAGGGAACATAAATTGGAGATAGAAAACATAAAAAAATCCCGAAATGAAGAATACAATAACTGAAATGAAGAACACATTAGAGAGAATCAACAGTAGATTAGATGAAGTGGAGGACTGATTTGAAAGACAAGGAACCAAGAAACACCCAATTAGAACATCAAAAAGAAAAAAATGAGGATCACTTAAGGGGTCTTTGGGACAATAAGTACACCAACATTCACACCATAGGGGTGCCAGAAGGAGAAGAGAGAGCAAGGAATGAAAAACCTATTTGAAGAACTAATGATGGAAAACTTCCCTAACCTGGTGAAGGAAATGGATATTCAAGCCCAGGAAGAACAGAGAGTCCCAAAAAAGATCAACCCAAAGAGGCCCACACCAAGACACATCATAATTAAAATGCTGAAGGTTAAAGACAAAGAAAAAATCTTAAAAGCAGCAAGAGAAAGGCAGCTAGTTACCTACAAGGGAGCTCCCATAAGACTGTCAGCTGGTTTCTCAACAGAAACTTTGCTGGCCAGAAGGAATCAGCAGAAAATATTGAAAGTGATGTAAAGCAAGGACCTACAACCAAGATTACTCTATATACTAAAGCTATCATTTAAAATTTAAAGAGAGATAAATAGCTCCCCAGACAATAAAAAGCTACAGGAGTTCATCAGCACAACATCAGTATTACAAGAAATGTTAAGGGGACTTCTTTAAGAAGAAAAAAAGATTGAAAATACAAATAATAAAATGGCAATAACTACAATATTGTAAATGGATTTGGAAAGACATATAAAAAAGACATAGGGTGCCTGAATGGATAAGAAAACAAGACCTTTACATATACTGCCTACAAAAGACTCACTTCAGATTGAAAGACACAAACAGATGGAAAGTCAAGGATGGAAAAAGATATTTCATGAAAATGGAAATTAAAAAAAAATGCTGGGGTAGCAATACTTATCAACAGACAAAATAGACTTTAAAAGAAAGGCTAAAACAAGAGAGAAAGAAAGACCCAGTAATCCCACTTCTGGGTATTTATCGAAAGAAACCCAAATACTACTTCGAAGGAACATGTGCATCTATATGTTTATTGCAGCACTGTTTACAATGGCCAAGATATGGAGGCAACTTGGGTGTCCCTGTATGGATGAATGGATAAAGAAGAGGTCTCTCTCTCTCTCTCTCTCTCTCTCTCTCTCTCTCTCTCACACACACACACACACACAGCAATATTACACAGCTTTAAAAAAGAATGAAATCTTGCCGTCTGCAACAACATGGATGGACCTAGAGGGTCTTGTGCTGACTGGAATAAGTCAGAGAAAAAAAATGCCGTATGATTTCACTTATATGTGGAATCTAAAGAACAAAATAAATGAACAAAGACAAAAATAGACTCACAGATACAGAGAACATTTTGATGGTTGCCAGGTGGGATGGGGGTAGAGGGGATGGGTGAAAAAGGTGAAAGAATTAAAAAACACAAATTGATAGTTACAAAATAGTCACGGGGATGTAACGTATAGCATAATGAATATAGTCAACACTATTGTAACAACTATATGTGGTGTCAGACGGGTACTAGATTTATTGGGGTGATCACTTTGTAAGTTATATAAATGTCTAATCACTATGTTGTACACCTGAAACTAATATAATATTGTATATCAACTGTAACTTAAAAATAAAATAAAAATTATTTTAAAAAAGCTTAATGGTCTTTCCAATTTCATGTGGCTGTTTTTCTTGGCAATGTGAAAGTCAATTTTATAGAATCCTTTAAAAAAAGGATTTTTTGACATAACAAGTTCAACTGCATTCTAGTAGTTTCAACTGAAACTTCTACTTACAAAAAAAAAAAATCCTAACTGTAGAATATATTTCAAAAATGGAAAAGTGTAAGGTGTTTCAACTTTCCCAAGATCATATTTAGGTTGGTGAGAATACTGCCACCTAAAAACACTGAGGCTTTACGTTGCATCATCTTTGGTGATTAAGCAATTTCATTACTTTCATTTTTTTTGTTTGTTTCATTTTTTTTTTAAAAGTTGGGATGGAAGACAGTGGTGGGGTATGTCTGTGCCCTCAATATGACGATGACAATAAACACAGAATTTACAACTTTGCACAAGAGTGGCCATTAGTAACACAACATGACTCAAAAAAAAAATCATCTTCTCTTTCCCCCCAACTATCTTTAAAGTAATAGGAAAAACTCTAGCATATGGAAAGAACCCCTACGAATCAATACTAAGAAGACAGTCAATGTGGACATTTTACCAAAGAAAATATTTGGATGGTTAATACGTTTAAATTAAAAGATGCTCAACATCACTATCATCCGTGAAATGCAAATTAAAACTACAATGAGAATAATACACTGGAATGCCTGTAATCAAGAAGATTGGCCCTACCAAGGGTTAGGGAGGATATTGGGAGACTGGAACAGTTGTGCACTGCTGGTGGGAACGCAAAGCATACAGCCACTTTGGAAAACAGTTTTGCAATTTATTAAAACTGCATATACTCACCATATGATCCAGACATTCCACTCCTAAGTATCTATCCCAAGAGAAATGAAAACATATGTCCACGCAAATGTCGGTAGCAGCATTATTCTCAGTTCAAAATGGAGAACAATCTAAACGTTTTTGATTTGGTGAGTGAATAAATAAAATGCGGTGTTTCTATAGAGTAGAATACTACTTAGCAATAAAAATAAAGAACTACAATATGTACTACAATACGGATGCACCTCAAAAGCATTATGATATGTGAAAGAAGCCAGATGTGAGAGACTACATATTGTGAGTCCGTTTATATGACATTTTTAGGAAACATTTAACTATAGAGACACGTTTAACTAAGGGTAGGAGCAGGGTTTGACTGCAAAACAAAAACAAAGGAACTTTCAGGGGGGAAGCAGTAGTCTAAAGCTGGATTGTTATGATGCTTGCACAACAATAGGTGAGTTTTATGGTATGTAAAATACATCTCAATGAAGCTTTAAAAAAAGTAGCAGGACAAAAACCAAAGAAAAACACTGGGCATATATCTAGTTCCCCAAACCATCCATAGAACTTAGGTTTAAGAATTTATATATTATTTATACTTGGATTGATTAAACAGTTTATTGTTTATTATTAAACAGGAATTTTCAATAACCTTCATTACTAAAATTGTTTGCCCTCAATTTTTAAGAAAAGCTTATCTTTTGTTAACTACAAAATAAACACAACTCTGCCACAGTTCTCAATACAGAGTTAACTGAATAGCATTACATTTCTGTACAGAGAAATGAAAGCTGCTAGAAGAGGCTACTTTTCCTTGCTCTTATCTAGCTCACCTTCGGCATTTTCCCTGTACCTATCGTGAAGATATGCCCTGGCTTACTTACACTGTTAAAAATTGTCAGGACAACCCTTGTTGGCCCCTTTTCCCTCCCTAAAGTGTCCTGGGTTGGATGATATATTATACAATCCACCTGTATATAGCAGAATTACTCTCAGCCTTAACTTCCATTAACAAGAAAGGGAACCCCAAAGGCTTTGAAGGCTTTAGTTATAAATCATACAATCATAAAAATCTCACTGTGAGTCATTTTACATTTGAGGATCTGAGGCACAGAAGAATTAAAATGAGAACCCCCAAACGACATGTTTTAGATTAAGGGTTTTTAACACTACCACAACCACCCTTTATCGAATAAGAGTTTTTGGAGGGTATAAGTACTATTTCTGCAGGGTGAGCACGTTTTTGTCTTTGAGGTGGTAACTATTACCATCTCCATTTCACAGAAGAGGAAAGAGGTTTGGAGAAGCTAATTACCTTGCCTGACATTAGAGGTGGTTAAGTGGCGGAAGTGGGATGCAAACCTAGGTCAGCCTGACTCTAAACGCTGTCTCTTTCTTAACTTCTCAGCACAATGCCTCTTAGGAAAGGGAAATGGGTGTGTGCATGTACCAGTGTGCACCGTATCCAAAGCAGCTCTCCAGTTGAGGTCTGTGCATAAGACGAGGGACTCCAAGAGTTGGTTTAAGGGACTCTGTATCACTAAGAAATTATATGTAAGATGTCCTATGTATATATATAAATTTTCTTTTACAGAAAGAATGTAGAGCCCGATCCTCAAAAGTATTTATGACACAAGAAAAATGAAGAATCTTTGGCATGGAGGTGCAGTGTGTAAGATAACCTATATATTTTACACGAGCATCATAGTCATAACTAAAAGATCTGTCAAACAACATAACTAATAAGCACTTACTGAGAGGCAGTATGTAGTAGATAAATATCATAATTATATAATGCGGTATTTCAGATTTTTTAAAAATGAGGGTCAAGCCTTTATTTGATGTAGAATATGACCCAGCAGTCACAGCAAAGAGCAATGAATGATGGCAGAGATGTTCAGTACCGGTGGTTACACTCTGTTAAAGTAGCTGAATTTTCTCATATGCTATATTGACCTAACGTAAAATTAATTAAGTGTACAAAATAAGGAAGATACATCACTTGAGGATAGCAAGGACAATGGGTCGCATTAAATCAAAGAATTTTGTGCTTCTATTTCTTGATAACTAATATGAGTTGGTTTTCTTAAGAAGGGCAGTAATACTGGTAGGAATTTTAGGAGCCACTCATTTTTTTTTAAGAGTATGTGTCCTTTTAGCTTTTGTAAAAATATTACCTTCAACTCCTCATGCAACATAGGGACAATCTACTAGCATTTATGTTCTGGGGTAACATGCAGCCAGATACCCCAGAACAATTATATACGTTACGTTATAATTGTTACGTTACTGAAATATTTCCACACAGACTGGTATGCAGGACAATAGTCACTGCATTCAGGGCAGTCATTAATTAATAATGTACGTATCAATATGAACTCATTGGTTCAAATTAATTGCCTCTGAATATAACAACCACTGGCACATAAGTGTCCTGTTGGTGGAACTTAGTTGATATTAAATATATATAACTTACTGAAAATATATTTATATATACTGACACTGAATATGTAACAGTTTCAGACAGTATTATAAAAGCTAGAAATTTATGAATAAAATGCCGCTAGTTCAGCAAAAGCGGAGAGGATTCAGCACTACGAACGACATTTTTTTACATTGAGAGGAATTCTCTCTTGATTGAAACCACCCAAAGATGTCACCCTGCAGTGTACTGGAGGAAGGTAACAAGACACAGGAGCAGTGCTGGCAGAGCCAAGACAGTGTCAGGGGTAAGCGTGAAACCCACTTACTGCTTTGGAGGGGCAAAGGAGGGAACAAAGTAAGTGTCATGGGGAGGTGGCATTATGGTCTGCTGGCTTTCGGCCATGTAGGAAATACTGGCATCTGTGCACATATTGAGTATTTACTGGGGGCAACATACCTAAAGGTACCTGTCCTCAGCTGTCACAAAGTACTGAGTGCCACTTTTTAATGTATATACTGATATTACTTTATCATTTCTTTGTGTCTTTAAGAGATAGGGAAAAGAAAGCCAGTTACTATCATCCTTGTTTTGATTCTGGCCTATTTTTTCTTTCAACCTTTCTATAAAACAAATGAGTAATCATAAATGGACATTTCCTCCCAGTTTAGAGAATTTAGCAAATATGAACACGTTGACTATGTATTCAGATAACTAAACAGCTTTGGGGAGAAGGTTCTGATTACACCGCACATATCTGTACTGATTAAATAAAGGGGATCTTTCAGACTTTCACAGTTTATCTGGGATTTCTTCAGTTTCAGGTGTCCTTATAAATTTGCAGGATGCTCTTTCAGTGGTTGCTCTACCTATGAATTAACGTTTGTAAGGTTGAAATTAGAGTTCTATCACACTAAACTTTACACAGAGGAAATATATTTAACAGTCAACCCTAAGCAGACAATCAAAACTGTAAATGTGCAATATTGAGTAAGAGAAATGAGAAGAATAGTGACATATCTCCTCCATGACTAGAAAAACAAGTAAAACTGAGATCCCGTTGCCAATTTGCAGCACTATGGACATTTACAAAGAACCGCATATAGTGCTCAAGCATCTGTTCGTTCTTTTCCACATCAGAGAAGAGTGTTATAGCCCTGAGCCTAAGGGAAGAAAAAGACAAGCAAGGGCAGGAGGCTTCGTCTCTGATACCATGAAAGGGCTGGAGTGATTGAACATCATCCATAATATGAAGACCGAGTGATCAGGAAATACCAAAGATGGGGCTTCTGTGATCTTCACATTAACTATGTCCCTGGCTTTAAAACATGAAAATAGAAGATAGTAATATTCCATGATCGATGAAAACTTGATGGGTCTCTTAGTTTTTCTTACTGATTTCTCCTCTGAATTCTCCAGATCCTCATTCAAATTTCACTTCTGTTCTTTAGCACCCCCTTCTCTCTCTGCCTCCAATGGAATTTTAAGTGAGAGTATGATTTATATGTCAATTAGAGAATGGGAAACACTGAGTTAAGGGAAAAAAAATTGGACACAAAAAATGGATTTGCCAAAACTCACCATCAGAGGGCACAACAGTACTGCAATAAACCACTCCCAAATTCTGCCAAGAAGAAAGCCTCTGGTGCACCTAGAAAATACAAAAAAGACACATCTACAGTCAGGACAGAACAACAAATGTTACATGTGTATGTGTGCGTATATAACAAATGATAGCTTTTTGCTTATTTAATGTGTATTATTTGTAGAAAAGTTAAAAAATGCAGATAAAAGAAACTAAAAGTCTCTGAAACTCCTATAATCCTAAGGTAATAGTAATGAACATTGTGGTTTGTTTTTAAGATTTTATACAAACACATTTACACATATACACATCACACAAATCTTTTCATCTACTTTTTAAAACACTTAATATTGGCTTTAAGTGCTTGCTATCAAGTATAAACTAAACTTTCTTGCTTCTTCCTCAAGCTGGCTTTTAGATCTGCATTTCCATCATGTTTTTTTACGAGGAATAACCAGTTAGTAAGTAGTTGTATCATGAATTCACTGTTACTGGGTAAACATCTAGTTTTTGTGTTCACTCTCCTTTAAAAAAGAAAAAACTTGGTCAGGCGACCTCATTCCTTAATCGCTACCATCTTCTGAATGTTAGAAGGAAATCACTCACACTCATATGTGCCTTTACAACTTCCTCAAAGAGTGGAGTCATTGTGCAGTTAGGTCTGAAATGTAGGTTCTCAAAATTAAACTAAGTTTCAGAAAGAATAATGAATATGTTTCTGACTTGCCAAGTGCTTAATTTATCCCTTGGTGCCTTTTACTTTCCCAGCCCCAAAAAGTACTAAAGGAGGAAAAAAAGAAGGCATTCACTTACTAAAAACCAATGTATCAGCCTCAGAGCCAAATATTATATTCTACTCCATCAGCCCAAAGAAAAATCCCTCAGGACTCTAAACGCATACCTTAATACAACTATGGCATAGAACAGACTTTACATCCTTCACATGAATGTCGTTAACTCCCACCTCCTTCCCACTGAAGAGAGCATAAAGAAATGTGAGCCTGGAATTTATTAAAAAATGTAAATAGTCATTTACAATCACTTGAGACTGACTTCACAGCTGATCACGACATGTTAATGTGTTTTGACACTGGCATCGAGAATCTTTAAGCTGCTATATATGATCATTTTACCATGGACTGTGACTTTCAGACTTTTTTTTTCAAGTTTCAAAACATTTAGTTACACTCCGTCTTACCCAGAGGTCCAGGGATGAACTGGTTAAAGATGGATGTGCTGGCAAACACTACGATCCCAACCCTCTGCTTGGCTCTATGCATTAGCCTGAAAAACTAACGCTGGAAGACAAAGGAAGATGCGTCCTACCCCTTATTCTATAGATGAGAAAACTGAGAACCCCAGAAAGAAAAGAACTTATTAAGAGTCATATGTCAAAATCAGAATTAGGATCCACGTCTCAATAGTGCTAATTATCTTCTAAACTAAATACTCAGGGCCTCGGTATTGTCCTCTGAGCGTCCCAGTTTGCTCAACTACAGCATTAGGGGCTAGGATCCTTACGTATTTTCTAGCAATATGATCGATTTAAAATGTTTAAAATATTTTATTTCTTTTGAATAGATAAAATAAGTACATGGTACAAAAACTAAGTAAAAAAATTAAGTCTTTTATACTTAATATTGGTCTTTCTCCCATCCCTGTGGACCAGCTACCCATTCCTGTCAAAGACAGGGTTACACATACATAAGTTTGTGCATCTCTGTATATATTTGTGGAGGTTTTTAAAAACGCAGACGGTAGCATGCAACTGTCCCATTACTCTTTTTTTTTTTTTTAACTTATCTCATTTGTTTTTAGTGACTGAATGGAATTACATTGGTTCAACAAATGCTATGGTACATCTTTAAAACTGACTACTGATAGTCTTTTATTATTAAAATACATGATACTAGAGTGAATATCCCTATATGTGGGCATAGATATTTGAGGATAAAATACTTCAAGAGAAAGTGCCAGGTGAAAGTTATGTATATTTTAAATTTCAAAGCTATTGCCAAATTGTTTTTCATGGAGGCTAGATGAATTCACACACCTACTGATTACACTCTTCCTCTCTAAATGAGTATGATTCCCAACACCTTCCTAAACAATGTATCGTCAAACTTTATTTTGCGATGTCACAAGTGAACAGTATTTCACCATAGTTGTAATTTGCATTTTTTGTAGTAAGACTGAGGATTTATGCATAGTTTTATCTGTCTAAGTGTTACTTATATTTGCTTTTATGTAAAGTGGGTATTTACATCCTTTGCCATTTTTTTCAATTTGATACTTTGTCTTTAAATATTATTTTATAGAAGTTCTTTAAATATTAAAAAAAGCAGCCCTTTGTCAACAAAATGTTACAAAATTTCCATTTTTTTTTACTTTGCTACTGGTGTTTTTCTGTGCACACAAGTTTCATGTTTTAGTCAAATTTATCAATCTTTTCTCTGGTTTCAGGGGCCTGTGCCTGTATCATAGAGGCCTTCCCTACTTGGAGAATATTATAAAATTCTCTCATGCCTCTAGTTTAGTTTTTCAGGTTTAAATATTTGATTCATTAGAAATTAATTTTGGTCAAAGTTAAGAAGTAGAAACCCAACTAATTTCCCTCTAACGACAGCTCTCCCTAATACTCATAATTCATTTTCCCCTCTTATTTGAAATGCTACCTTTATAATTTTCTAAATAGCTTTATGAATTTGGATCTTTTTCTGAACTTCTAATGATCTGTCTGCTCATGTCCTAGTAACCACGTTGTTTTAACATTCTTTGTATTTTCATATTTGGTAGGGAGGGCTCCCTTACTATTTTCCTTTAAGAATTTTTCTGGCTATTCCTGCTTATTTTTTCCCCCCATATGAACTTGAGAGTCAGTTTATCTACACACACAAAACAGACTCTCTATATCTATACACACACACAATCTCTCTCTCTCTCTCTCTCTCTCTCTCTCCCTCTCTCTCTCCCTCTCTCTCTCTCTCATTAGGTTCAGAAGTAATACTGAACCTAATGGTTCAAAGCACAGAATACGTAATCATCCCGCCTGAGTTCAGAGCCTGACTTACTACCTAACTCTAAGTGCAACCTTGGGCCATTTCTTTAGCCTCTTTGTACCTCCATTTCTTCATTGAAAATGGACAAATAGTAAACTAGTACCTACCACATAAAGTCACATAGATTAAGTACTCAATAAATGTTAGCTGGTTTTCTGGGGTTTTTTTGAAGTTGAGATCATATTAACTCTATGCTAATTTCCCCCCACATTAACATAAGGGAAACTGACATCTGTTATGATATTGAGTCGTCTTAACCTAAGAAACTTATAACCCTTTCCATTAAGTCTGTATCCTCTGAGAGACATTTAAAGGCTTTCTTCATACAGATCTATGTCCTTTTTCCTAATGTAATCCTTTTTGTATTAAGTCTTGTTCAATATTAAGATCATGACACCCCTACATTCTTTTCGTTTGTATATGCAAGTTATGTCTTTGTCCTTTAATTTTGTTATTCTTCCTGAGTTTATTTTTGGAATGATTCTAAATAGTTTTCTTTGTGATCTAATCTGCGATCTTTTAATAGGAAAGTTTAACCTATTTATATTTATTAATATAAAATATATTTAATCTCTTTTCAACCATCAAATTTTATGTTATAAAATTTTTATGCTTTTTGTTTTTATTGCTGCTTTATCTTTTGGAAATAGTTTACTAAATGGTTTGTGCTTGCTTTTAGTTACACATCTGTTTCTTCTGATAATATGGAAGGTTTACTTTTTTGTTTCACGAGTAGTAATTTCAGAGTATAATTCTAAGTTCCTTTAACTGCCTTTAAGGCCCAATATTATCTGATACACTATTATTTCTTTGACTTTATTTCTTGTCACTCTCCCTCTCACTCACTCTGCTTTAGCTCCTGTAGACTCTCTCCTGTTTCTTGTATGCACCAGCTATTATCTTGCAATAGCTATTACCTCTGCTTAGAATACTGTTTCTCCAGATAACTATCAGGCTCTCTCACTTCCTTCAAATCTTTGCTCAAATTTCACATTCCTACTCTAGCTGCTCAATTTAAAATGGCAATCCCATCAATTGGTACTCCTGATATACAGGGGGAGCCAAAAAAATGTATACACATTTTAAGAGATGTTACCTAAGCTCAAGCAGTAGTTCGCCATAATCAGAAGTGTCTGGACGCTGATGGGAACCACTTTGAGCACCTCTTGTAATTGCAGAAGTCAAACGTGACTTGCATTCATCTTTTGTTATTGATATATATTATTACAATATAGTTTTTTCCTTTCTTAAAATGTGGATACATTTTTTTGGCACCCTCTGTCTATATCTCTATCTCTATATAAGCGATGATGAACTTAATATAGTTTTGCTTCTTTTTTCTTCTCTACCATCCAGTTTAGTTTATTATTTCTCTTAGTGTTTATCTATCTATCTATCTACATACCTACCAACCTATCTATCAATAATCTACCTACCTAAATACTTCTCCACCCCCATACCTCTTTTACTGGATTTATTGATTAAATGACATCTTTTGACAGCTTGTTATAAAACATGAGGTTTATACCATGTTATATTTCTGTCCCTCACTCTTCCAATTTTTGTTAGTTATGTCATTAGTACATTGTCAAGGTTTTAAACATTCATATTCCGTTGTATAAAACCTAATCTTCACACTTGGTTAGCCTTAATTTTGTATATCAATGGACTCTATGCTTACTGCCAATATTTTAACTGTAGTTTCTCCTTTCATTTCTTGGTCGGGTGAACTTCATCTTGTAGAAGTAGGGCTCGTGAGAGCTAAATTTCCTGAACCTTGACATGTTAAAAAATGTTTGTATTTGCCTTTATGATGAATGATTATTTGGACTGGTACAAACTTCCTAAGTTAATCTTTCCTTGAGGATTTCGTAGGTAAAGTGCTAGTGTTGAAGGCTGCGGAGAAGTCCGCGGCCAGCCATTTCTTTTGGAGACCTGAGCTCTCTGGGCTTCGTTGGGATCTGTAACCACAAGTGTCATCTCTCAGGGTGTTCTCACACACCTATTTGACCTTCGTGCATCTGGAAGGCTTCCTTCACAGATTGTGCTTTGGGATTTCAGCGATCTCTCTGAAGATGTGTGCTGAAGATGGAGCTTGTATTTCTGTTTCTTAGTCTCCTTCCTATATTAAGGTGATTTCAAGAGAAGGGCCCTTTACTGGATCATTACTTATTTAAGTAGTAACTTTTTAATATGGACATTTTAAAAACATATACAGAAGAGAGCACAGTGTGATGAATTTTTTCCGGGTACCCATCATCTGCTTCTGTATTTACCAACATTTTGTCAAACCTGGTTTGTCTATATCCACCCAGTTTTACCCCACAGAGTTTCTTTAAGGAAATTCTAATCATCATATTGCTTTACTTGAAAATATTTCAGTATACATCTACTAGGCCATTTTAAAACAGGAAGCTCTTGGTCCTCCATGATTTTACAAATTATACTCAATAATAATAAAAGATGTTTTTGTGGGACATAGAATTACACAAATATATGGTTGCTTATGAACATTATTTGTTACGATGCTATGGAACACGGGTTGGCAGCCTAGTCACCAGTTTTTGTAAATAAAGTTTTACTGGAACACAACCAAGTTCATTCATTTACATACCATCTATATATAGTTCATTCATCTACTTTCACGCTACAACAGTAAGACTGAGTAGCTATGCAGTTGCAAGAGAGTTAAAGTAGTTGCAACAGAGACTGTATGGCCCACAAAGTGTAAAGTATCTATTATCTGGCCCTTTAAGAAAATGTCTGTTGACTTTTGCTGTGGAACCTTGTCTCTGTAGTTTTGAGACAATTTAGTCCTGTCCACTTCTATAATGACACTGGCAATTATAAAATACTACTTCCTAAGTGTTCACAAACACATGTATAGGTCATTTTCTTTCTTTACACCTTCTAATAACCTATAGTTGGCCTACAGAAACAAAAATGATTTTGCTCTTGCCTTTTTTTCCTTTGAAATATAGCAACAACAAATAAAGGAAAACAATAAACAACAACAACTACAAAAAACAACGAGGAGAGGACTACAAGTGCTCAAGGCCAAAAGACGAATTGCTATTCTAAACTATTCCATGACTCTCCTAGATTGGATATACTTCATTGTAATAAATCACGGGAAAATAGAAAGCTTTTAATAAATACTTGACTGATGCTGAAAGTTTTAAAAATATGTCAAGAAGTTAAAAAAAGAAAAACATTTAGGTAAATGGCATGTATTATACATCATATTTAAATTTCACAGGCAGAGAACAAAATTAAGGTTAAGAAAGAAAATACTAGAATGTGCAGAAATCATCAGAGTAAACCTTTAGGCAATATCAATGCCAAATGAGCAAGGTGATTTGGTGCCAACAGTCCCTTAAAAAGGAAATACAAGTTTATACTTTTGGTTTGAGACAGTCCACATCTTTGATAGATAATTTGAGAACTTCTAGAAAAAACAAGGGCTTGCAGTTAAATAAAAGTACACGTTTGCCCTGATATCACAGCCATTTCCTTTTAATCTTAACTCCAAGAAAAGAAACATGCTAGTATTATCCAGTTATATTTATACTACAAAACACTATAATTTTATTTCCCTAAGTCATAAGATTCAAGCTAATAAAAAAAATCAAATTTTAGTATATAAAAAGACATTTCATGCCCTCAGAGCAAATTATTAAATTCAAGTCAAAACTTATTTTAAAATTCTTTACTACTATCATAAATTACACAACTTCCCCGATACTAACCTTTCATTGTTCAGAAGAGCAAACTCAGCAATATATTAATGCCAGCAACTTTGGAAAACTGTCAATATCCCAAAATATTCACAGCCAGTTAGATACTAGACCAGAGCACAGAAAAATGGAAGAAGAAAGAAAAAGATAGTTCTATATAACCCAATTCCCTTTATTTAAGGAAAGCTTGGGACCTAATTTCATAGGAAACAAATACTAACTGTGTCAAACTGTATTAAATAATACTATACTAACTATATTAAACAGCTTTATATGGAACAACTATGTTTATATATTTGTCCATGGCTAAAATCTGTTTAAAAATAGCCTCACTATACCACAAGTTTAGAAGTGTCAAATTATATCCCTCTGTGACATTTCCCTTAGCATAACACGAAATGCTTATGAGAATGGATCCTTTCAATACATGTTCCAAAAGTTTCTTTTTTAAGACCAAAGAACCCATGTCTCAACAACTTGGCCAAACCTATCACCAGAATCCAGTGTTTATAAACATACAAGGATTAACAGTGTAAAGTTATTTCAGTTGATCTAAAGCAAGACACACCTATAACAGCTTCTTCTACAATTTGGCATCAGTTTTGTCCGTATCCCTTGATATAGTAAAATCATTGAAGCATCACATCAGAAATAATTTATCACCACTTCAACTTTACTAATATACTAAAATAAGCGCTGTGATTTCAAACCCTTGAGATCTGATGTAGAGGGAAAACACCATAGCTAGAAGACTTGGGCCAGTTCCAACTTACAATCTTGAATTTCAACCCAAGTCTCAGTTTCCTCATCTGTTAAGTTAGAAACAACAGCAATGACAACAAAATTGGCTATTTCTCAAGGCTGATTTCATATAAAGATAAGGGAGAATATAAATGTGACAATATTTGAACGACTAACGTTCTACCAAAATGTAAGATATTTGGAAACATAAACTCAAAACAAATCTTCAATCTACTGAAGGGACGGACTCTTATTGTAAAGAATTTAATAAGTATAATGCATTTCAAAAGCCACAACTATCTCCAGAGATATTATACAACATAAACACCTCATGATATTAAATGTAGAAAAATGAAGTTTTAAAAGAAATCTCTTTAGAAAGTACCAGAAAAAAAAAATTTAAAGGGTTAGACCAGACACAGGGCATATTTTATTCTTCTTTCAATAATTCACCAAGGAAACAAAGTTTCTGATACAGTTTACCCAAAGGTGGTATTCACGTTTTGTGAGTTAAATTATTCATTACATATATATTAGAAAATTATTTTCTCTTTGAATATGTTAAAAATTGTTACAACATTTTATTAGAACTTGGGCAACATTTTCCCCACTAGAATATATTGTTATTTTATAACAGAAGTCATGATTCAATTTACATACTTTTGATTACTTAGAGAATTTCATATCTACAAAAGGCAATTCAAGGACTTTCTTTTGCATCTTTCATCATCAGTTTTCTAGTTAGGAAATCAAATTGAACTCCCAGATTGTCAATAAGGTTATTTAAAAATTAATACTTGTTCACTGAACTCACAGTGCTTTGAAGATCAAGTAAGATAATGTATATAAAAGCATACAAGGCAAGACCTTAGCCATAAAATTCTTCACTATTGCTGATCTAGCAAAAGACTAAAATAATTAGAGCACTTTTAACTGTAACTAGCTGTATGTCATTCAACTAGTTACAAATAGTTACATAATATGAATTGATAAAATGTCATTTTTTTTGCCCTAATAAATATTTATCCATTTAACAGTATCAAGAAATGCTTATTAAAGCAAATTCTCTTACATTAGATTTTGAAATCAATAAACTGGTTCTAAGATTGCAAAGATTAGTGTTATTTCTAGTATATCACTACTTATGAAGTTGAGATAATTTGTTATAAATTAACTTCATTGATAAATAATGTTTCTATTTTAGATTTTGGTATTACCCCAAAATTACAACCTATGGTTTATACTGTACAAGAACCAGAGTCCAATATCTACTAAAACTTTATTGTGTAGTCTACATCCCAGTATCTGAGGCAATTCTACAGCTACATTTGGATGTGTTTTTACCCTGATGGTTGCTGCATTTGTGTTAATAGATGTACTTTTACTCTGTTCGATATCATGGCAGACACGTTAATGATACCGGAGCAAGGAATTTCTCATTTCCGTAAGTGACAACCTGCCTTCCCCACAGTGAATTGGAAAGTTCTTTTTTATTTTGTTCCTTTCCTTCTTATTTATTAAGAATCTACTATTCACAAGAAAAGTGAAAACTGTGGCCCCTTTATATCACCCCACCTATTTTTTTACAACTATTATTTTATCTAATATTTTATTATGAATCTTCTCAAACATACAGCAAAATTGAAAGAATTTTACAGAGAACACACTTGTATACCCTTTTCCTAGATTCTATATTATCATATTATCTATCCATACCTCTATTTTACAGAAATTCTTAACTCTAGTTGTTTACCTTTTTTTTTTTAAATTAAAGTTTACTGGGGTGACAATTGTTAGTAAAGTTACACAGATTTCAGGTGTACAATTCTGTAACACATCATCTATATCGCACATTGTGTGCTCACCACCCAGTTAGTTCTCCTTCCATCACCATATATTTGATCCCTTTTACCCTCATCTACCACCCTCCTCCCCCCTTACCCTCTGGTAACCACTAAACTATTGTCTGTGTCTATGAGTTTTTCTCTTTCTTTGTCTTATTTCCTTTGTTGCTTCCAGTTTTATATCCCACATATCAGTGAAATCATATGGTTCTTGACTTTTTCTGTCTGACTTATTTTGTTTAGCATAATAATCTCAAGATCCATCCATGTTCTCGCAGATGCCACTATTTCACCTTTTCTTATGGCAGACTAGCATTCCATTGTATATATATATATCACATCTGCTTATCCCTGTTTATCACTTTTAAATATAATACACTCTTCAATTCCATTCCCTTTATAACCTTCCTATGCTGCTCCTAGATTTTGCCCATACCTATTTTTATTTGTATCACTGTATTCTAATTTAGATGTCTGCCAACCCTGCAGAGTAATGATTACCCTGAAGACTGGTTCATTTCTTTATATATTGGTACCCTCCTCTCCATCCACTAGGAGAAAGTAGAAGCTTAATATTTAATTAATTGACTTGTCTTCTTCCTTCTATCTCAATATCTTTGACAACTTTTATAACTTGCTTTTGTGGACCAGCTTCCCTCCTCTGGGAATTGATATTTTACTGCTAAACTATTCTGAGAAATAATGAAATAATTACGATTTCTGTAATTATCTGGGTAGATATTCAGGGTGCAGATTTCTTATATATATTAAATGAATATTTTATTTTATTTTTAGCTGCTGTAGGTGTAAACGTATTCCATGTTATATTGAGATGGCTATTAAACATACTGCTAATTATTATTTTTAAACATCAAAAACCCAAATGTAAAATCCTCACTTTAAAGGACTCATTGTCCCATAAAACATAGCATTGTATCTTTCAATAATCATTTTCACAATTTAAAGCAGCACATAGATGTAGATACATATAAAGAAATAAAATCAGAATGTAAACTACATGGTAGTGTGAACTCTCAATAAGTATTTGTTAAATGAATAAACATAGCTGATTTTAATTATTAGTTTTTATTAGTTTCAGGTGTACAAAACAATGCAATAGACATTTCACCCCTCGCAAAATGGTAACCTCCCTCCCCCAATCTATTGCCCTTCTGACATCGTATATAAACATAACTGATTTGAAAGATGTTTTTATTGAGAGTAAAAATGGAAATGCATTGGCTGTTCTTTTTGATCGATAGTTCAATTTGGCTATGGTCCTTTTCATCACCTGAATTTGTATTTCCTTCCATAGCACCTTTAAAGTCTGTGGAATCTCAGTATTTGTTGATATAACAATACTGGGGAAATGGGTAGTTGCATCTATAAATTAATGTATTGAGATAAAATTCCCTTCTCTGAAGTGGCACAAAAGTCAGGAAAATAAGAACTTTTAGAAATATTTTATTTTGGTTTGATGATGGGTAAACAGGTATTAGTTATAGTCTCTATACTTTACGTAACTGAAAATACTTTGTAGTTTTTTTCTACTTTGCGGGTGCCTGGGAGCTATAAGGTTTCTGTGCTTGTTTAGATAACTGCTACTCAAAACCTAGCCCATGGGTCTGTAGCATCAGTATCAGAGGAACATGTTAGAAATGCAGATTCTTAGGCCCAGTGTCAGGCTTAGTGAATCATAATTTGCATTTTAACAAGGTCACTAGGAAATTCACCAGTACATTAAAGTTTGAGAAGCACTGCTATGGTTCACCCAGATGAGATTCAAGGTGTCGAGCCTCTGACATTTTACCTCTCATTTATCAAGACCCCAGCATAAACAATAGGGCTCCTGGTGCGGCAACATGACATAACAGAAAGAATATTGCAATGAGACTTTGAAAAACAGGATTCTAGTCTCATCTCTAGTTGTGCGACCTTGAACCTTAGTTCTTCTCATCTGTAAAATGAACAGATTATACAACATACATTGTAAGGCCCTTCCAACTCTACAAATTTATGAAATAAATCCCAACAGGTATTTAGGAAAATGGTTCAATTGTATGTGATATCTAAAAAAATTGGGTCTACTTTTAATGCTATAGAGGCCTTGTCCATCATTTACTTTATAGTTATTTAGGTTTGAAAATCAACCTCTATCTTTCGTTTTCACACTTGGTTTCTGGAAGATGCATCGTGGTGAATAATTTAGGAAGTGGGTGGCTGCTATTAATAATTCCCCTCACTGCTTCCTTTGTTCTTGAATGCTGATAAAACACAGGTAATAGACAGGATTCAGGAAAAAGGAAAATCAGATTCTATTTTGTACAAGAGCAGGAGAATGTTATTGTTCTTAAGAAAAACATGGCTGAAGCAGTTAGAGGTGAAGGATTATGATGCATGACACTGTCAAATGGATCAGGAAATAATAATGAATAATAATATGCATGTGTACATATATACATGTGTGTATAGACAGAAATAAAGCAAATGTAAAATATTAATAACTGATGTATCTTGGTGAAGGATATAAATCTGTACATTGTACTTTTTCTGCAATTTTTCTGTAAGCTTGAATTTTTTTCCAAATAAATTTGAGTCAAAAAGAATGAACATAATTCTTGCTCGCTCTATCTATCCATCCATCCATCCACCCATCCACCCATCCATCTATCCATCTATCTAGATATAGTACCTAGTGACCCCAAATGCCCTGTTCGATTCTTTTCTTTTATAAAAGTAAAATATAATAGATTTATTTATCTTTCTGTCACCTTTAAAATGCAAAAGAAAAGCTAGGATAGAAACATAAAAAACATTATATAGAAGATTTCAGTATACACTTCCATGTTGCTTCATTATTTTTCATTTTAGTTACAGACTTGCTTAATTTTTTTTCTTAGCTAAGGATAAAATAAAGGGGGAAAAGAAGTGGTGGTGACAAGTCATCTCACATCTTCCTCATATTAATGAAGTCAATAATTGTGAAACAAAAGTAATCCTGTGTGATTTTCAGTTTTGCCCTAGCTTCAGCCAATAATGAATGTAGTTACCACTCACAAATATAAATAACTACAGGCCTTTTTTTATTTCCCTGCAAGGAAAGGGAGACAACAGCTGCTATAAAAATCACTCTCCACCCTCCCATGTGTTGTGTAAATGTAAAGACATACCATGAGAAAACCGAACCATAAAAAGAGACAGTAAAGCAAAGTAGTTGGTTTTCTTTCAGAATTTCTTTTCCATTTATTGTAAGTGATTTTACCTAATTAAAAACAAATGTCTGCATTCCAACATAAATGTCCTGCTAAATTGTAAATTTCAGTCCAGAATACAAATACTAGAATCGGGAACTAGCTGATTGGTAACGTTTCTTTAGTCCTTCCAGATTTTATCCAACAGGAATAACGTAAGAACAATACATCCATCTTTGATTAATTAGAGATTTAAAAATATTCATAAGTCTTATTTGTCTTTAACACTCTGGCTTCACAGAAATACACAGATTTTGATATCCTTTCATCTACCTTTAGCAAAGAAGATTTATTTTAATTTTCTTGATTTTTAATAATATCCTTAACAAAGTTGTTCCAGGGTATTAACTTCAGATAATGAACACATTATTTAAAATTAATACAAAAGAATAATAGTCATTAAAAGTCTTAGTGCAGTACAAAGGGTAAGATCAAATAAGAGAGTTACGATAATTTTCACATATAATTCAAAACTGAAAACACTCAACCCAAAAGGATCCTCAGCCCATTCTGCCTGACTCCAGGTGATCTCTCCATCTGCTTAGGGATCACATGGGGTTCAATCTCTTAGCAAACCATTCTAGTCTCGACTTTACATAGTCCGAGAGACTGGCAGATCTTTATCTATATACATATAGGTAGATGTGAGAGAGAAAGAGAGAGAAAGAGAGAGAGAGAGAGACAGAGACAGAGAGAGAGAGAGAGAGAGAGACCCTTGTTGCCACTATCACTACTACCCTCTTCATTTTCTAAGTATGCACAGGGCCCAAATTTTCTAATTATTTTATTTATCTTTGATCTGTTCTACAAAGAATTTGGGGCAACTACCGGTAGCTCCCAGACTCGCTCTTATTAACTCTTTTTCTGACTCATCAGGAAAGACTCTCCTTAATGTCACTGATGGAAATGGGCCAAGGCAAGTGAGTAGTAGCCTCTGGAAGCTGGAAAGTCAAGGAAATGGATTCTCCC
The DNA here is from genome assembly GCF_004115265.2 of Rhinolophus ferrumequinum. Classification (NCBI taxonomy): domain Eukaryota; kingdom Metazoa; phylum Chordata; class Mammalia; order Chiroptera; family Rhinolophidae; genus Rhinolophus; species Rhinolophus ferrumequinum. Next base: position 50,497,306 of record NC_046299.1, on the reverse strand, counting down.
TTGGACCCTTCAGAAAGGAACATAGCCTTGCTGATACCTTGGTTTTAGTCAAGTGAGACCTGTATTGGACTTCTAACCGACTAAACTATAATAAATTTGTTGTTTTAAGCCACAAAATTTGTAATTTGTTAGAGCAACAATAGAAAACTATTATAGCCTCCTAGCACCCAAGACAAAAAGACAACACAATCAGTGATAATTCTCATTAGTAGTGGGGAGGAAGCATAATAATTTGTTAGGAAAATCAAAATAATTTCACACAAAGTTCTAAAAGAAATTTCTGATACAGTGCTTTACGTAGGAAGCTCTGAGTAATAACAGTGGTCATAGGATTCCCAATAATAATGTTCTGGATATTAGGTAAGAGAAGAAATTTTACAGGATTGTTTCTTATATCATTCTTTGATAAAAGATGAAATTTTTTTTATCCTCATAAATACAACTGAGTAAAGTCAATCTTTGAGGGGGTAAAATAATATAAACCAAGTTTGTTTTTTTGGCACAGTCAGCTTGATTTCAAGATTGTAACTTAGAACAGCATAAATATTATAAACAATTAAGTGCAATATAATAAAGTTCATTTAAAATTAAAAACTATTAATAGATCTATATATAGATGAATCTCAAGATTTAAAAAAGTAAAGTGCAGGGGGTGGCCAGTTAGCTCAGTTGGTTAGAGTGTGGTGCTAATAACACCAAGGTTGCTAGTTCAATTCCTGCATGGGCCACTGTGAGCTGTGCCCTCTTTAAAAAAAGTAAAGTGTAGAAGGATATGAAAATTACAGTACTCTATATGTAAATTTGAAAGAAACAAATATATATGTACAACTTATTGTTTTACTTTTCACATGTATTCATATGCAATAATATATTTCATAAATTTAAATATTAAATATTAAAATATATGGGAAGGATATCATCTTTATGGTAATTATCTCCGGGGAAAAGGATTTGGGGATTGGGGATGGGAACAGGTAGCTTTAACTTTATTATTGTATATTTATTCTTTATTTTCTTAGTGAAAAAGACATGAAACACATACAACAGTGTGAATATTTAAATTAAGGGTGTTGTATAATTCACCTTAACTTTCTGTTTTATAAAAATTTCCAAATTATTGAAAAGGATGACTGTTTACCCATAAACAGAATTCAAAGAACACCATTTCTCCAGTTATGCTTTTCATGGGAACCGAAAAGAAAGATGAAGATTTTATTTTCTGATAAAGGCCTGCACTTTATATTATTGGAACCACACAGCATTATTAATTTGAGTTTGGCTTTTGTTGCTCAACACTATACCTATTAGATGTATCCATGTTGTTGAATATAGCAGTAGTTAATTCTTCTTAATTGCTGCACATCTATGTACCCATTATATGAATCCACAGTATAAATATTCCAAAATGGAAATTTGGGCTATTACCAGATTTGGCTAATAGTGCTGCAGTGAACATTCTTTATATGTCTTTTGGTACACTTATGTATGTACATCCTTTGGGTATATAGCTAGGAGTAGAATCCTGGGTCATAAGATACGCATATGTTCAGCTTTAACAGCTATTGTCAGTTTTTCAAAGTGGCAGGTACCAACTTACACATCTATTAGTGTTTAAGAGTTTCATATGCTCTACATTCTTGTGAATACCTGGTATTGTCAGTTTTGTTAAATTTTAGGCATTCTGGTAGATGTGTATGTTATCTCTTAGTTGTTTTATTCCTTGATGATTAATCAGGCTGAGATCCTTTTTATATTGGGTTGGTGCAAAAGTAATTGCAGTTTAAAAGGTTAAAAATAATTGCAAAAACCGCAATTACTTTGCACCAACCTAATATGTTTATTGACCATTTAGATATCCTCTTGTGAGTAGCCATTCAAGTCTCTTGCTCTCTTTTTTGTTACTTGTTTTTTCTTATTGATTATTAAATTTCTTAATATAATTGGGATATGAGCCCTTTGTCAGATATATATATTGCTAATGTCTTTTCTTATTCTGTAGTTTGCTGCTCCTCTCTCTTAATGGTATGTTGACAAACATAACTTTTTAATGTCCGATTAGCAATCTTCTCGTTTGTGGTTAGTTCTTTTTGTATCACATTTAAGGAATCTTTTCCTAAAATTTTTTCCTATGTCTTCTTTAACAAGCTTTATTGTTCTACCTTTCACATTTATATCTGTATTTTACTTAGAAGGTTTTTTTTTTTTTTTGGTCTGATGTGAGATGAGGCCAAGGTTAAATTTATATTTTTGGCTTCAAAATACTGGTATCAAATTTGATTCCATATGGTATCAAACTGACCCAGCACCATGAATTGAAAAGACCATCCTTTTTCCACTCAATTGAGATGGAACACGTGTCATAAATCAGGTGGGTGGATCTGTTTCTGTACTTTTTATTTGTCTATTCATCTACCCTATGCTATGTCAACTACTACAGCTTTATTGAGTCTTAATACCTGATATTATAAATCCTTCAATTTTGTTTGTCTTCAAGATTGTCTTGGTTATTTGTAGTCCTTTATATTTCCTTATACATTTTAGAAGCAGTTTGTTAATTCCCACACACACACAAAAGTTTCCTGGGGTTTGGCAGTGATTATATAAAAATATATATACCAATTTGGGGAGAGGTGACAATTAAACAAAGTTGTCTTCCAATCCATAAACATGGCATACGTCTCCTTTCACTTGGGTCTTCTTTGTGATTTTCTCTGTAGAGGTTTGGCACATCTTTCATTAGATTTATTACTAGATAGTTTATGTTTTTTGATGTTATGTAGAGTATAATTTTTCAAATTTCATTTTCTAATTGTTGGCATAGAGGTACAATCAATTTTGTAAAACTTTGTATTGAAGTATAATATGCACCAGAAAAAAATATAATTAAGTATTACAGCTTTATGAAGTTTTACAAACTGATCACATCAAACATACAACCAAATTTTGTATACTGACTTCATTTCCAGCAACTTTGTGACATTCATTATTTATTTTATGTTTTATCCCTAGAGTCATCTGCCTTTTGACATTAACAATCATGTCACCTACAAATAACAGTTTTCTATTCTCCATTGTGATTCTAAGACTTTTACTTCTTTTCCTTCCCTATTGCACTGGTTAGGACTTAAAGTCCAGTAGCGGTGGTGGCAGCCACATCCTTATCTCACTCACGATCTCATGAGAAGAGTCTTTCAGTATTTCACCATTAAGTATAAATTTATTGTAAATTTTTTGTAGATAACCCTTTATCAGATTAAGGGAATTCCCGTCTATTCCTAGTTTGCTGAGAGGGTTTTTGGTTGTTGTTGCTTATTTGTTTGTATTTTGGAAGGTGTTTGCACCTATCTTTATGAAAAAAAAAAAGGGCTATACTTCCCCTTTCTTATAATGTCCTTGCTGGCCACAAAAAAAGTTATAAAGTATTCCTACTTTTTACATATCTGGAAGACTTTTTTAAAAATAGCTATTATTTCTTCCTTAAATATTTTACAGAGTTCATCAGTGAAGCCCTATCTGGGCCTGGAGTTGTGGGAAGAAATAATAGCTACGTAGCTTTAATTAGAAGTTAAATTTCCTTTATAGATATGAGAGTAATCAGAGTTTATATTTCCTCTAGTATGGATTTCATTGTTTTTCTTGGGGAGTCATGCTTTTTTAAAAAAAATAACAGCATTATGGAGATATATAATTCATATACTACATAGTTCAGGTATTTAAAGTACACAATTCAATGATATTTAGTACACAGAGTTATGCAACCATCACCACAATCAGTTAGAACATCCCATCACCCCCAAAACTTCATACCCATTAGCAGTCATTTCCTGTTTTCCTTACCTCCAATCCCTAACAACCACTAATCTACTTTCTGTCTCTATGGGTTTGCTTCTTCTGGACATTTCATACAAATGAAATCATATAAAATATGGTATTTTATGACTAGCTTCTTTCACTTAGCATAATGTTTTTAAGGTTCATCTATGTTTTAGTATGTATCAGTACTCTGTACCTTCTATATACACAAGTAATATTCCATTATCTGGATATATGTCATTTTGTTTATTCATTCATCAGACGATGGCCATCTGGGTTGTTTCCCCTTTTTGGCTGTTGTGAATAATGCTGATATGAACACTTGTGTACAAGTTTCTGTGTAAACATATACTTTCATTTCCCTTGAGTAGACACTAGGAGGAGAATTGTGAGATCATATAGGAACTCTATATATTGACATTTTGAGGAATGGCCAAACTGTTTTTATGAAGTGGCTGTACCATTTTACATTCCTACCAGCAATGCATAAGGGTTCCTATTTCTCTACATTCTCACCAACACTTATTACCTGTCTTTTTTATTATAGCCATCTGAGAGGATGTAAAATGGTATTTCACTGTGGCTTTGATTTCCATTTCTCTGCTGACTAATGATGTTGAGCATCTTTCTATGTGCTTATTAGCCATTTCTATAGTGTCTCTGAAGAACTATCTATTCAGATCCTTTTGTTTAACCCATTTTAAAATTGGGTTACCTGTCTTTTTATTAATGAGTTTAGCGTTGTTTTTGATAAATTATGTTATTCTAGGAATCTGTCCATTTCATGTGAATTTTTAAATTTATTTAAAATTGTTCAGAATTTTAAAGTTGTTCAGAATACCTTCTTACCTTTTAATGGCTGTAGGATCTATAGTGATATTCTTTTTTTTGTTTTTGTTCCTGATATTTGTAAATTGTGTCTACCTTTTTTCTTAATCTGTTATAGTCTGGATTGTTATTTCTTCCTTGATGTACTTTTCCAATACTGGAAGGTTTCCCAACGAAAATGTTATGATTTCTAATTTAATACCACTGTGGTTAGAGAGCATAATTTATTAAGACTTGCTTTATGACATAGCTTATGGTCAATTTTGGAAAATGTTCCATGTGCATTTGACAATAGCTAAGTAGTCTACAGTTGTTGGGTGTAATATTACCAGCGGGTTTTAATACCAGCTGAGTTAAAGCTGACATTTTTTTAGTGACGATAATGGGCTTAACTTTTCTCTTGCTTGAGTGGAGAGCAATTCTACCTCTGTAAAATCAAAATGTTCAAAAAACTGTTGTCAAGGGACTTTCCAAACAGAATATGCTGCTACCCTAACTACTGTGGAGTTAAAGTCAGGCAGAAAAGAGTGTATGTTTGTTTCCTTCTGAGGAGAAGATCAATTTCACATTAAGAAGCCAGGCACACATATTAATCTTATTAAGACTGGAAGGAAAGGTTGGCCTGGGGCATCTTTACTCTCTGGAGTCACATAACCTAATTGGTTTTTAAACCAGTTTTCTAGAAAAAATATACATTCTTCAAAAAGCTGATCACATATAATTTACAATACTTAAACACCAGATGAAGTTAAAAATTATCTGACTACTTCACTATATTTTACATGAAGGGAGTACTTCATTAGAAAAATATCAATTTTGTATTTCACACAGGCTTTGGGGACCAAACGTTTTAGTTCAAAAATGTTTTAAACCTTTATAAACTTTTTGCTTTTGCTTTAATCATAGATCTTTTTTCCTTCTCTGGTCTGTTTCCTGCAATATAGGACCCCATTGCTTCTCCTAGACAGTGCTTTAGAGATAAAGCAAAAATCAATTTCAGTTGGCAGAATGGGCACTGAATCTAGGAATAGAATTTGACATACAAAGTTCAAGTCCTGGTCTTAATTCCAAGTTATTATAAGGCAGGTGATTATGTGGAATCTAGTATCATGTCACCATTTGAACACAAAACAAAATGGAAAGGGAACACCTACAGGATTTGGTAACAAAACACCACGAAATATCATGTTATTGTCCCATTAAAAAATCCTGGCCAAATGGATGAAGAAGAAGCCCCAAAAGAGATATCTACTTAATCATTTGCCAGTAAAATATCAAGTAATTCCTTGTTATGCCTCTCTTCAAAGTAAAGCCTGAGTAATTGTGACAAATAATCACCTAAACATTTGTCCTCCATATAATAGAAGCATGAAACAAAAAGTAAAACTGAGATACCAACAATATTCCTTTCCAACACTTAAACTGGGAAGTTCATGAGTATAATTAGAATAGGAAAATGAGAAAAATTATTAAGAATCAAATCTAACAGTTCTTACAATACAAGACACATAATAACTTATTTCTTACTAACAAAATTCTCTACAAATGTTAGCAAACAATAGCAACAAAAACACAAGGTATATAAATATATGTTATATACATGCACAACACAGATGAAATATTCTTTGAAGCACACATGTAAGGTACATGGATCACATCTGTCAACAGATTCTCAGTGATAGAAGACACTCACTTCAAGCACAATTATTACTCCCTGCCCTGTAACAGATACATACCACTCAACTTCATAGAATAAATAGCAAACACTTTCTCCTCAGACTTATCTTCAAGGGCGAAAATGTATTTATTTTGAAGTGGGCAGAAAAAAAACATTTTTCCTTGAGTCAACAATGCCGTGTTTCCCCAAAAATAAGACCTAGCCGGACAATCAGCTCTAATGCGTCTTTTGGAGCAAAAATTAATATAAGACCGGATCTTATATAATATAACATAGTATAAGACTCGGTCTTACATAATATAAGACCGGGTCTTATATTAATTTTTGCTCCAAAAGACGCATTAGAGCTGATTGTCCGGCTAGGTCTTATTTTCGGGGAAACATGGTACTATCTAACTATGATATGTTTCCATGGACTGTATATTAGTTAACAGTATTGTATTAATGTTAAATTTCTTGAGTGTAATAGTTATATTATGGTTATGTAGAAGAATATTCTTAGGAGACACATGCTGAACTTTTTACGAAGTATTAATATCTCAAAGGGGTCAGTGGAAAAAAAATTACACATTGGCAAAATGTTAACAATTAGTGAACCTGCATCAAGGTAATTTGGATTTCCTTTGTACCAATCTTTCAACTTTTCTGTAGATTTGAAATTTTTCAAATTAAAAATTAAAAAGGAAAGTATTAAAAATCCAAAAATGGTAATAAGGTTAAAGGGCTACCTTAGACTAGGGAACTGCAAGTGCAAAATACTTAGACTATTATAAACTCCTTGAAAGAAAAACATTTCCTCTCTTACTTCCTCTAATATTTAAATTGGCATTTTATCTTAGTATGCTGGTATATAAACTTACTGAGGAGTATTTAGCATGTTGGGGTAAAGGAAATAGTGGTAAATGGGAGTAGCAATGATTAATGAAAGGACTAACAACTTGTATCTTAATACAAGTGTGTATGTGTGTGTGTGTTAGTTCTTATCTAAAACCCTTGACTGAAAAAAAACAGATTCTTAAATTTTGTAACATGCTGAGATCTTTATAATATCTCAATGCTAACCTAAGCAAAGGAGAGAGAATAAATTCCTTCATTATAAAAGTCAAAGAGGAGCTGCAGCTGTGATGATGAGCTATTTTGTTGGCCAAAAACACTTTGCAATACCCACGTGGAGGCCTAATGGTGAGCCTGGCAGTGGTTCAGAAGGCTTACTCCTAGCTCCCCCACCCTCCAACCAGGGGGTCTCACCAGGATTCCCTTTAGTGCACCTCTAGAAAACACAGCGTTAATCCCTAAGACCTATCCTTTGTAAAATAAAAACACAAACAGATATCACAGTTTTCAAATATATAAGAGACAAAGTTTTACGTGAATGCCTAATAAAAATGGTTTTCTCGCCTCCTTTCTCTATCGCCATTCTCCGTTCTCACCAAAATGTCAGACTTACTGTGAAATCTACTTCCTCAAAGTAGCTATTCAGTTTAACTATGTGTGACTTGCAAGTTATAAAGCCTATCCTCGCTCACCCCAATTGGTCAAAAAAATGAAAGTTGACCTAAATCCCTCTTTGATATTGATTTGTAGAAATGCTGGTTAGGATCCAGACACTATTATCCACGGGCTTCTCCCACCAAATTTTCAGATGGCATCCAACAAAATATCTTAAATCGTTTTTTGCCTTGCCCAGCAGAAGAAAGTATTATAGAAACACAACAGGGTCAAAACTGGCATCTGTTTATACACTGAATTAATGTTCCCATAAAAGGATTAAGAGCATTACAAGTTAGAAATTACTCTTACTTCCAGTGTGTAACACTCAGTGCCAGCATGTTTGTCATTGAATAGCATCATTAAGACAATGCTCTGAGTCAACACTGTCATTGTACGTCCTGACAACACAAGCTCTTTGAGGATGGCCAGAGTATCACATTCTCCCCTTTTGGACTCAACACTACTAAATAATTAAGTAACAACTGCAATAAATAAAAGCCGGTGTGTTAAAAGAGTTCAAGGTTCTAAAATGGAAAGGACCATGGAAGTCAAGAAGGCCAAAGGAGAACGTTAGTGGCTCCTTAGAATAGTACTTTGTTGTATTTCCATAGAATTAGCAAGCAAAACACTGAGTGTCAGTATTACCACAACAGAGCAACCATGCTTTGCTGACACTTAGCCTCTCCCCTCCCATTAATTGTTCTACGTTTGAAGCATATGAAAATCTGAGAAGTCAGAGGAGAAAATGCCCTAGATTCCCAAGAGGAACTTTTCAATCCAAAATGGCCAGAACAGTTGCTCAATTATAAGATGTTTAAGTTTTATAAGTTTTCTCTTCTATTATTGTCCTATTATCTAATTCTTTTCCAAGAGGGAAGCTGAATACTGCTGATGTTGCATATTTCCAAACAGGTATTTTCCATTTTACAAAATTCTAAAAGAATAAAACAAGTCAAAATATCTCCATGTAGAGGTGAGAGTTAGAATTTGATTGAATTATGTTCAAGTACCTAGTACATGCAAGGCACTCCATACATGTTCATTTCCTTCGGAGAAAACTTCAGAGTCCTCTGGTCACGCAGGTCCATTCAGGTCTGTACTACTCTCCCTCTATCCCTGTGCTATGACAAAATAAGACACTTCCAGCTTTTACTGACATTAATAATACATTTCCAACTAGACTGGAAGCCCTTTGTAAACAGAAAGTGTCACATACGAGTACTTCTCTTAATGATCGTTTATAGTAATCACTAAATAACTGTCATGTGAAAGACAATAATAATTCTAATACCCCAGACCAGTGGCTCCTGCAAGCAACACCTAACGAACGGATTCAATTGTTTATCCAAAATAATATCAGGTTTCCTTATAAACTGTTAGCAAGCCAGAATACCTCCAGCAACTGCTACACGAAGGTGGTATGGTTATTAAAACCAAATAATATTGGCACTCTGCAGTGAAAGGGTATGTGATGAGACAGCACTAGCTGCGACTGAAGGGTCTAACATTGCTTCTTGTTGAGGCAAGAGCTCGAGGTAAGTCCAAGTTGTGTCCCCTGCCCGACTACCAAGAGGTCTACAGAAGTCTTTCTTCATTCTTCAAGTTCAGTACTTTAATCAAGATTTTGGCCTTTATATCAGTTCTACAATGTCAATTCTTCCCAGGCCACAGGGTAGTCATTTTGATTCAAGTCATTTTAATGACTTCAGGAAAAATTTTCTCCTATTCTAGTTCTACGTGTTTTTTCAGTTCCATTTGTTGTTTTCATCAAGAACAGGGGTGGACAAACTACGAGCAGGCAACATCCAGGCCACCATGTTTTTGTCCATCAAGTTGGAGTGGAACACAGCTGTACAGTCTGTGGCTGCTCTGCAGCACGAGGCAGAGCTGAACAACTGCAACAGAAACAGCACGGACCGCAGAGCCTAAAATAATGTTTACTCTCTGGCTCTTCACAGAAAGTTTGCTGACCCCACGCATATATTATGTCTCCTTTGTTTTCCCTTATCTTTTTCTCTATAATATTTATGTTTTCTTAATGTTATATAATTTCCCCCAAGCCTCTCAGCCACCCACGTCTGATTACACTTTCTGTCTCTGTCTCTCTTTTCTCTCCCTCCCTCCCTCCTTGCCCTACCTCCCTCTCCCCTTTTTTCTTGAAAACTTCTAATGTGGTTTTCATTTCTCTGATGCTTTTCTTTTTCTCTTGTACTACTTTTCTGAGGTCTGTGCACTGGGTTTTCATCTATTGTCCTATCATCCCTTCCTATCACTTGTGTTGGAGAGCTTTTAAAAAACTGTTACTATATTTTCTGTAACAGAGCATGTCTATAATTTCTTTGAGTCTATGAAAAAACTACAGGTCAAAGCTCCATAAAAGCTCCCCGGTTAGATCTTTAAAGTCATGTGACACTCACTTTTAGAGACATCAGTGTATTGCCAGGAGGGGTTCAGCATTTCAAAGCATTTAGCAAGTCATGCTCCATTGTTTGTATGCTGGGCTTATTAGCCCTGTGCCTAGATTCACCGATGATGGAGTTCTTTTCTATTCTTCTGTCTCCCTGTTTTTAGTGAGTTTCAAAGGAGAAGGAAAGAGTAAAAATTTCTTCACTCTGCTACCTTTAAGTGAAGTCTCCCCACACATTATATTTTAAAATGAGCTAATCTTGAAAGCAATAAATTATAGGCTTGATAGGTTTTAATGCATCAGGGAATGAAAGATAAAAAACCCACATCAGCCATGTGAAAGGACAGCTTAGAAGAAGACTTTGCCAGGAACAACATTTGTTTGGAGATCTGTTCAAGCAGCCATGCCAAATCAGTTGTATCACTTAGATTAAAAGTAGCTGCAGAATGCCTACTATAAAAGATTTCCATAGCGTGCTTACAATTAGGTTAAGGATTAGGATTAGCAGTTTCACTTGACCATCACCTGACTTTTCATTTGACCATCAAATGAAAGTCTCTTGTTGCTCTCTTCCATTTGATTTGGTGACATACACTATGTATATAATTGCTTTTCTATCACCTGCCTCTCTGGTTCAAATATCTCCTCCAATTTTAGGAGGTTTGATTAGGTGATTTTTAAGGTTTAAAATTCTCTGGGTCTAGGTATTAAAATATCGTGCTGCTAGTTATAATACACATTGTGCTGAATGAAGATGAATTATGTTTTTAAAATATCTAGGTGTGTATAGACTAGGAGGCCATATGCCAAATAAATGTATAGGTGATTATGTCTGTATTATTCCAAATTATTTACAGTAATCATGTTTTATTTCACAATCTGAAAAAAAATCACAAAAACATGCTATCTATAGTGGAGATATCAAAAGATATGGTATTCAAATTAACAGATTCTCTTACACACACTTCTTTCCCAAATTTTGCCTGATTTTTTTTTATTACCATCTATAATTAAAGATTTGGGTTTCTGCAGGCTTCCGAGCTGTTTACTCTGAATCTTACACCACGTTGCTAGTGGATGCCTTTGCTCATAAAAAGCTCCTGTGCTTCTAGATGTTATTTTCCAAGTTGGCTGATCAGCGCGACTCTCACTAGAGCAGTCCACAGCTGGCTGTTACCATATCAATTAGGGTTCTACTCATCTTACTAAAAGCTGTCTCATTTCAGCTTCCTACTGGGAATCTGTTTGGATTCCTGACATGAGTCATCCTCAATATATTACAAATCCAGAACGGTGGGTTGGGATACTGGACTAAAACCCAGACTGTGTCCCAAGTGCTGGCAGCAGCGAGCCCTGGTGCTATTTAATGTTTAGCACAGCTTAGAAATGACACTGGAAGTGATCCAGGAATCAGATGTGACAGTTAAAGCACATTTTGAATCTCCAACCTATAGAAATGACTAAATTGTGTGTGTGTTTCCTCAAGGGCTGGATGTCCCACTCTACCAATCTCCCGCAGGACACTAAGAGACAGACAACATAAAACCTAAGTGTGTGATAAACATTATTTAAAGCACTGATGGGATGAAAGGTGACTTCCTCTTTGTGTTATTTTGCAACAATTTTCTTCCAATTGCAATAATAATAAGTTCATGGTAAGTATTGTCAGAAAAATAGCCCCTCATTTCAAATGCTATTTTAGAGCATTATCTTTAATAATGAATACTAAAGAACACTCACTAGAGACTATGCCTGCAGTTCCTTTGCCCCTTCTCATCCTGTATTCAACCTTTGAATCTCTATACAATTCTGTTCTCTCTCGCTAGATCAGAGGTCCTTTTTCTTCCTTGTGTTCTATCTCTTGCTCTGCCCACTGTCTCCACCTCACGTCGACAATGAAGTATAAGAAATCTTAAAATTATAAACTAAAGGCATTATAGTTTCCACATTTTTTTAAAAAGCTCCGTGCACATCCAAAATAATTAGACAAATAATACTGTTTTCTAAAATATGTTTATATAGGAAATGCTGTCAAGTGTATCTAGTACATATATGACAAAAACTACAGTCTTGGTTGAGTGAAATTTATTTTTCTCCCAAAAAGTAAGGAAGACACAGAGGAATGTTTTAGGTTATTTCTCTGATGAAGGAAAAGACATCATTTAGAATTTTATAGGTACCAAAATAAGACTAAGAAAGCAAGTCCTTTCAAAATAGGGTCCTTTGGGTAAAATTCTTTTCAAAAAACATTTATGTTATCTTGAGAAATTATAATTTTGTCTTCAAAGATAAGTTGGTTAATATTAAATTTATTTTTTAAATTTAAAACATTCTCATTACTCAGTGTTTGAATACAGAGAGAGAAGAAAATCATTAAACGAGAAGCTCAAAGACAATTTATGCATTTTAATTAACAATGTGCCTTTTCTATCAAACTAAACTGAGTTTGAAAGATTCCTTTCCTCCTGCTCTGAAATTCTAATGCATTGGTTGAAAGAAAAGCAAACAAGGACTAGGTGGCTGCCTACTCAAGAAAATAAAAGAAAATTCAATTGTAAGAATAATCGGGATGAATCCCACTGGTATTATAGTATAAATCTCATTAAATGGATTCATAGAAGATCAAGTCTATTGGTTCCATTGGATCTTTACTCCCCAAAAAACTACAACAGGCATAAGAAAATGTTTATAAAATAAAAAATGCCAATTCAGTTCAGCAAAAAAATATACATAAACACCTCAACAAGATTTCAGCAAATGTTATTTTGGCTCACTGATGCTACAATGCGAGTTTCCCTTAACATCAATAACTTTTTCCTCAAAATAACAACCACAACAAAACTGAAAAGGCAATCTGGTCCTGAATCTCATCATCCACTATTTTATAGCCTATCTTTCCTACATTATAAGTTATGCAGTCTTGTTTTAAGAAACTGGCAATAAAAGATGTGAGTTTAAACTATTTTGGTTCAAACTGTGAACCCCCAAGGAGTAAATTAATAAAGTGTACACTGAATAGCTGTAACTAAAAGCATGTACTGAACAGCTTTGAGGTTTCTTGCTGGCTATAACGAAAAGAACTCACCAAGTCTCCCTCTGCATATCAGGCCTGCCTACCCTCCTCGCTTTACCACGCTTCCTACTCAGTATAAGCCTCATTTTAATTACGTTTCTAGTGTCTCAGCTTCCTTGACTTCCTTGAGTCACTTTGCCAAACTTGACTTCTGGTAAGTCCGTTTCATCAACTCCTGTCGTAGGATGAGGCAAGGGCTATAAAAAAGGCAATGTAATTGTCTTAACTGATACCACTACAAATTCATGTTATCCAACCTTAGCTAGATGATGAGGTTTGCTCACTAAATGCTTTTGCACATTTCCAGTAGACTCAGACTTTTCCCTACAGAAGTTTTTCAGAATTGCTTCCCGCCTCTCAGTACATAACCTCACCTCCTAGTTTACTGAGGTCAAAGTCTTCTGGAACACCCTTCTGCAACTTCTCTCTTTTCTATCAAAAGTTCCTCTCAGATTTCTTCTTTTCTCTTCTTTTATTCTGTACTGGAATGAAGCATCCCTACTCCTTTGAATATCTACTGTACTACACTCACCCCCACCTACCCCAGAAACTCTACCTACAGGGATCCTACTTTCCATCCAAACTAATTTCCAGTTAAACTTGCCATTGGCTTTTTCTCATTTCTCTTATTATTAATACCTTTTGAAAACATTTGATATGCTGACTACCTCCTCCTCCTCTTGAAATTCTTTTCTTTGAATTCCATGATACTCTTAAGAATTCTTACATGTATGTGGCCCTTCAGTGTCTTTGAGTGCTTCTGTTTCCTTCACTGATTCGTGCTCTTTCAGCACGATTCCTTAAGACTTGTTTTTCGCCTTTGTCTCGTCACACTTCACTCCTCTTGGAAAGCTCATGTTTTTTTAGAACGTCAAGTTATTCTCTCAATGAAAATTATATCTTGCGTCCTTCCTCAAATTGATTTTCAGATCCAAATTTCCGACTGTTAGATATCTCTATCAAATACACCTCAGGTTAATTTTAACTAAATATGTTCCCAAGCCTGCTCCACTCCTTTGCTTTCTATTTTAATTATCACTCCAGCCTTTGGTCAGTCTCTCAGGCTTTAGGTCTCTTCGCCATCTTGGAGGCTTCACTTCCTACTCCCAGCCAATTCCCTCTCTCATCAAATCCACCACTACCCTTTGAACTTCTTTTTCACTCCTTTTTAATTTTTTCTACCAACATTGGTATAATTCAGAGGTTAAGAGCACAGGACCTGAAGTCACAAATGGATTTGAATCTCAGCTCTCCCATTTACTGGGTTTGTGATTTCGAGCAAGTTAACTACCTCAAGCTTTAGTTTCTGCATCTATAAATCCAGATGTTGTGAGGTGTCAAATGGCTAATGTATAAAAGCACTGACACTCAAAAACACTAAAAAAAAAAAATTGCTATTGTTAACTATTCCTGCAATGGCCTCCAATCTTTTGTCCTGCTAATACATTCATGAAAGTGCATCAGGCACTCTCCTGAATACTGGGTGATAGCATCCTCTCTTTTAAACACTTTCACTGGCTTCTATTTGCTTAAAGAATTAAAGTCAAAACTTCTTATGATTTTAAAGGCTTTCCACAAAATAACTCAATCCCAACTCTTTCTCAAGGTACTGGTTCCTTTTAAAATATGATCTTAAAAATGTGTTATTAGAGTCTTATTTCCTTATCTGACAGCTGTCTACTCCATGAATATGAAGAATTCACCTGAAAATTTAACAAAATATTTTGGAAACTTAATTCTTCAGTCAAAATTATAAAATATTTTCTTGGGATCTTGCAAGCCTTTCCAGGTGAGTGTTTCATATGTCCATGACTGTTCCTGCAGCAGACTCAGCTAAATCCCAGGGCAAACATTTACTTGAATCCTTTCTCATTTGGCTGGTAATGAACTCTGCATCAGAAATTAAAGACAAGAGAATCTGGCTGAGTTTCAGAGGTAGCAGGTGGAAGAAAAGTTAAGCCAACTGCTGAATACAATGACAAAAGAAACCTAATAGCCATCAGTGGTGATAATATGCTATTGTAAAACATGACTAATCTTTAAATTCATGTTATTCTTTTCCTAAGTATTTCTTACAGTACTCATCTACCTACCATCAAGTAAAATAAAATAATTATAAAGTGTCCTATTTCATGTTGTTTATTGACTAGATTGCATCTCAGTGACTGTTTCTTTTTAGAAATGTAATTAGATGTTTAAGTAAACGGAATCTAAATAGAAATCTAAATAGAAATCCTTTTCAAGGATTTTTTTTCTATTTCATTAGTTTATCTGATTAGCAATTTGTAAATACACATGAACAGAATGTTATTTTATGAATAATACACGTCCCTGGGTAGAAAAGGGAAAAGATTCTCGGTGCCCTGTCTTCTGCTGGCCACTTGTTAGGACAGCCAGTACAATACTTACGTAAAAAGTCCAATATCGGGTCTATTTTCTGATCAAAGCTTATGTGTGGGGGGAAAGGAGAAAGAGGGTATATATATACGTGTACAGACAACCCCAGATTTTACTATATTTTGACTTAGGATGTTTCGACTTTACTAGGTACAAAAGCAATTCCCTACCCATTCAGTAGAAACCACACTTGGAATTTTGATCTTTACCAGGGCTGACGATATGCTGTATAATACGCTCATGACGCTGGGCAGTGACAGTGAGCCCCAGCGCCCAGTCAGCCACTCGACCACGGGGGTTAATAAACAATACAGTGTATTGTGTTGCCAGGGTTTTTTTGCATATTGTGTTCTGAGCACATGTAAGGCAGGATGAGCTAAGCTATGATGTTTGGCAGGATAGGGGTATTAAATGCATTTTTGATATGTGAAATTTTTAACTTACAACACGTTTATCAGGATGCAACCTCTTTGTAAGTCAAGAAGCATCTGTATAGAAAGAGTGAAATGAGGCCGAAAAAGCAAAGTATTAGATAAACTATTCCAATAAACAATTTAGAGTTGAGTTCCTTGGGAGCTAAAATTTGGGCTTTGATTATATCACGATGAGTAGCCTCCTTTTCTAATAAAAATGACAAAAAGAGAACTCACCGAACTTGAGCAATTTCATTAGTCTTCTTGGCTGAGTCCATATTAAAAGTTACTGCGTCCAACAAAAGAGGCACCTTAGTGATTTTTTTTTTTTGACATTTATTTTTTTATTTTTCAATTACATTTGACATTCTACATTATTTTATATTAGTTTCAGGTGTACAGCATAGTGGTTAGACATTTATATGAGTATAATTTACGAAGTGATTCCCCAATTAGTCTAGTACCCACCTTGCACTATACATAGTTATTACAATATTATTGACTGTATTCACTATGCTTTTTTTTCTCTTTTTTTCTTTTTTTTATTTTATTTAAATTTATTGGGGTGACAATTGTTATTAAAATTACATAGATTTCAGGTGTGCAATTCTATATCACATCATCTATAAATTACATTGTGTGTTAAAGATTTCATCAAAAGCACATTTGGTCCAATGAGCAGGCATTAAAATATTAACATTAGGAATATACGATATTCCTCAAAATTCTCATTTTGATTTTACTTCAGCTGACTGTTGTTGATGAGCAATTATTAAACAGCTGTCAAAGAGCCTTTCACCCTCTCCCTGGAGATGAATCACTTTATAATGGTATTTATTTATGGTCAAATTCAGGTTTTTAAACTCACCTATACACCCAAATAATAACGGAGAATACTACTCCTGTGTGCAATAAGCAATACAGTAATTATTGCTTCTCAGTGACTTAAGGGACCACATAATTACCAAAGCAAATGTCACTCTTTAGAGCTGTGCTATCCAGACTGTAAGAAAGCATAACCTCGATAAACTGGAGTAATGCTATAAAACTCACCTCCACATTTGTGTTTTACCCTGTGTTAGTGAAAAGAAGACCTATGCAGCCAAGTGATATCATGATATATTGTACAAAGCTTTTGCATAATTTCAAAAAGAACGAAAATATTGGTCGGAGAATTGAGTCATCACACCACACGTAGTAATGTATGTATGTCGGGCCCAAGGAATCCAAGGATTGGTAATCAGTGCCATAATCATATTTCAAGTTGGCCATTTAGTGTTAGTAAAACAGTATCACATAAAATTAAAGCCACTTGAATTTCACTCGCTTTGTAATATGATTTTATAGCTACGTAGGAGCTCTACGCCTCTCTGACCTTATCTTGTACCTCTGTCGTCCTCTGTAAGAAGCCCAAGGCTTTCCTACAGTTCCTTGATCTGGCCAACCTTGTTCTGGCTTCATGGCCTC
Source organism: Rhinolophus ferrumequinum (assembly GCF_004115265.2). NCBI lineage: Eukaryota > Metazoa > Chordata > Mammalia > Chiroptera > Rhinolophidae > Rhinolophus > Rhinolophus ferrumequinum. Next base: position 50,479,739 of record NC_046299.1, on the reverse strand, counting down.
GCATAATTTCTTTTCTCTGCCTGGGATATTTACTCCACGGATTTTCATATGATTGGCTCCTTCTTGTCATTCAGCTTTCATTAAACATCTTCCCCTCAGAAGTGTCTTCTCTTTCCATTCAGTCTAAAGTAGTTCAACAGTCACTGTGAACACAAGACTCTGCTTTATTTTATTCTTGGTGCTTCTCCCTTCCCTTCTCTTCCCTTCTGCCTATACCACCACCACAGCACAAGGTCCATCACTGGTTCTACTATATGTTCCTGGAACCAACAGCTGTGTACCCAGCATATTCATTCAAATAATCCCTGCATGTCTGAGTAAATCAATGAAGTAAAGGCCTCAGCACAGCTGTCCACAATGCCTTTCACGTCCCATTGCCTACCTATGTCTTTGGCTTCAGCTCACACCAGCCTTTTCCTCACTCTCTATACTTCGCTGTACACTGGGTTTTTGTAACTACTTAAATTCTACATTCTCTTCGCTCGGCACAGGGGCTTTCCCCATTTAGTCCGTTTAGAAAAAGACCCCAGTTTATTCCTTCATCTGGTTAATGCCTGTTCACTTTTTGCAAATCTCATTCAGTCACCACCTCCTTGATAACCAGTCTAGGCCACATTCCCTTCTTAAATACTCTTAAAGTTCTTCATCTCTCTCTTCTAAGCACTTATGAAATTATAATTTCATATTTAGTTATGAGATTATATGACTAATATCAGTTCCTTTATTAGACTGTAAACTCCATGAAAGCAGGAACCATGCCACCTTTACAGGGCCTGGCACATAAGAGGCTCTCAGTATTTGTTATTATATATATAAATATCTGTGGAATAAAGAAGGAAAACAGAACTTAATATTCCTTAATTTAAGTAAATAGCTTTTTCGTATATAGTTCTCATGTAAGAAGGCCTATTCTGGGAATTAGAGTTGTTCTTGAGTCTTTTTTATTTTAAGAAAACATTACATATCTAACATTACAAAAGAAAAAGATAGATTTGTTTTGGGATGTTAAAAGTTCCAAATTGATATATTTAAAGCAAAATTTCAAGATCAAGCTTTTAGACTTGCTTTTTTAAAAAAATGAAACAAAAAATTGGGGGATAATGCATATATATCTTACCAAAAGGACAGATTATACACCAACTATTTCCCCTGATGTGGTGCCATAGGAAGCATAATCACCTGTTATGTACTCTTGCCAAAAAACTGAACTAGAATCTGATCACATCTCTAGATATAATTAACAATTTGTAGGAATACAGGAGATGGGGGAATATGTTAAAAGATGCCACAAGGATATGCAGCTTCTGTAGGGAATTTCTACAGCACAAATAACCTGGTTTGTTCAACAAATAAATGGCAAGGGCAAAAAAAATGTAAGTGCAAGATTCAGTTCTCATGGCATCTAGTCAAAATGGAAGTTCTCCTTTGTCAGAAATATATTCAATAACACATCATACAATTATACTGCACTATAACTTTTTCCATTTTTGTTGGAAATAGCATGAAATAGAATTAATTGATACTCCTGTTTGTAGTAATACTACAAATAATGAGTACATCTGTTGTGAATTTTCTCATTTTTTTGCCTCCAAACTACCAACAATAAAAAACAAATTTTAATCAACCATACCAGAGAAAAAGCTGAATTAGCTCTCACCCTCTATAGAAAACTATCTTAGCAAATTGTTGTCATATGAAGGAATGATCAGAGTATGAAGACCAAAAAACGCAGAAATAAAGAGTAGTATAGAAGTGTGTGTGTCAGTTACTTAACAAAAATGTTTTATTATTCTTCTGGAATATGTATTTGTTGGCTTTTAAAATGTGGAAATTGTTGGATCTCTTTTCTCTTTTTGAATATTCACTTACACTGCTAAAAATAAATGAGGCAAGAGGAACCAACAGATTAAAAGATAATCAAATGAATAATTCTTGTTTGGATTCTGTTTCAGATGAACTAACTGATTAAACGTTTATGGGACAATTAGGAAAATTTGAACAATTATTAGTTATTTAATGATGTTAAGGTAATAATGTTGATATTTTAGATATGATAATGGTATAGTGGCTATCCTTACATATCAGAGAAATATATTGAAGTGTTTTGAGGAAAATGATATGATTAATGATTTGCATAAAACAATTCAATATTTGCACGTGCACGCACATGTGCAAGGCAATGGGTGAAAGTAAAGATGAAATAAGATTAGTCATGTAGTTGATAACTGATACATGGGATTCATTAAACTATTCTTATAACTTTCATAAAAGTTTTAATTTTCATAATAAAATGCTAAGAATATAAAATGGAAGCTTAAGGTTATTTATTACAAAAGTACTTGGAGGATAAGAATTGAATAGATTAGGGGATTCTCCAAGAAAAGTCTTTAAACGCAAGTCCCTTTTTCAGAGTTGCCAGTGTGCATAGATAAATTAACAGCAGAGGGTGCCACTGAGGGACAAATTGAACAGTCCAGGTTTATAAGTTTGGATATGTTTTTCTTTATGTCAAGTATATGTTCATTTTTCCACTACTGCATTATGAAAGTTCTGCAGCTGCCTTAGGGTCATTGACGCTTTATCACAATAGGCAAACAGAAGGGAAGGGAAAATGAGAGCCAACTGGATGAAGAAATACAGCAAAAATGAAAACTGCTGCTGATTTGATGGAGAAACGGTTTCTCAAACCCATACAGAAGCAGGCAAGAAAAAACAAGCTACCTACTCTAGAAGCTATATTCTCCTCCACAACAATATAAACCAAGACAGATTACCCAGATGGTAAAACACACTTAATTTTGCTCCTGAAAAGTATTCTGTTTAAAGTTATCTTATCTGACTATAAAGCCCACAAAGAAGGCAGGCGGGAAGAGAATATTATCCTATTATAAGAGAAATACAGAAACAATGAGTCATAAATAATACAAATGAAATAAGATACAATTCTTTTGGTATATGACCTGACGGTTGTACAGGGAATGAAACCACTGTTGATTACGCTGTAGTAAAAAGCTATTCAACACAATTATTCAGGAGTTACAAATATTTCAAAATAAGCTTGAGTGGTGATGTTTTTGTAAAGGAGTGAACAGATTTACTGGATCACTTTTTATAGGCATTTATAGAATAAGGAAATATATAAATATAGAAACAAATACTATTTTAATGTTTAAACAAGACAGAAAGTGAAGCTTTACGAATTATGCAAAGGAATCAATGTTCTGTTTGCTTTTAAAAGCACAGGCTGAATAATTTGAAGATATAAACATATTGAATATAGTATTTGAGCAGGGCAGGCTCTGAGAACTGTGGCTATCCAACAGCCTAGAGCAGTTAGCATTTAACTTTACCATAGTTTTATTTTTTACTCAGTTTCTGATGAAATTACAAATTTGTAGGACTCATTTAGGTTCTTGCCAGTGTCACTAAAGAACTTTTAAGACATTCAGAAGCCCTAGCCAGAGCTGTTAACGTTGTCACTTATGAACCGCTTTGGTTTTTTCTTTTTAAAGAAAACTCAAACAGGCTTGATTTACATTTTAATTAAATACAAAATTATTTTTAAATGGCAATGGAGTTAACAAAATTTCTTTGTCTTGTTTGTTTTTTATTCCTACTCCAGACTCATTGAAAATGCTGAAGTTACTGAAGCAAGGATAGAGCATTGGCTCAAAGGAGGCAGAGAAAATCCATGGCGATAGCTGGGAGCCTGCACTTAGAACCATTTGCATCAGGAAATGCCTTATGGCCTTTAGGATAGAATGGGCCAAACTCTCAACTGAGGAAGTTTCCATTTTACCAAGCTGAACACTTGGTATCACGATTCTTCAGAGGCCACATACATATTCTGCAAGGAAGTCTCACATGAACGTGAAAAGCATGCTTAATTAAGAGTCACCCAGAATTAAGTACCTAGAACCCTCACGAAACAAGAGATGTTTCCTACTTTCTACTTTTTGAATAAAGTGGCAATTTTCAAGAAAACAAAACTGGCAAAGAATTAGCAAAGATCACCTCCTAAGAAGTGTGTGGGTCCGAGTCAGTCCACGCCTCTCAAAAGAAAGTAGGGGAGATGGGAAAAACATGTGCCTGGACGCAGAAGGCCAGAGTTCTGCTGTTAGCTCCAGGACTGGCTCAGACGGTGACCTTTCTGAAGGCCCTCGCCTGTCTCTGAACTTCAGCTTCTCCATCTGGGATATGAAGACTGCATTAGATGATGTTTAAGGTCCTGACTATAAAATGCTGTCTAATCATTTTTGATACCACAGCTTCTAAACTATCATCCTAGTGGATAAAGGACAAATTTACATTCAAACTAATGTCCCTGAAGTACCTGGCAATATAATCATTCAAGTTAAGAGTCACTGATATCAACTACACTGTACCTATAAAAATCAACAGAACAGAACCAATCTTTTGGAAATACTTCAGCAAAAAGCACTACAAGTGTTATGAGTCAGTACTAATTAGCTAGAGAATTATTTAATCAATTGACCTCCATTTCTAAAGCATTTTAAATTTCTTTCATACACTAATAGTTGCCTAGCTGCATAGGTGTTATTGTGTCATGACACTAAAAGTACTATAAATTTTCAGAGGAAGTGTTCAAAGCACTGCAAATATGGTCTGTACTTACCCATCTCCCAAAGTTAATGCGAAAGGTTTTGGTTTCTCATTTCACTGCAACAGTTTAAAACATAATCCAACGCCTACAATTTGTGTACTTAATTGGATGTAAATTATATTTCAATTTAAACATTTTTTAATGCATGATGGCAAGGTTAAAAAAAATCATCAAAACGCAATTTAATTCAAAGATTTCTTTAGGAAAGTACAATTTTCTCTTTTATGTATTAACAGTATTCTGTTAGAAGATGTTTGCCTTTGTTACCAGTGATTTTCAGGCTTTCAAATGAAGAGATAACTCAGAGGACTTAATTTTTAGACAAAGTAGCTCTATGGACTCATTAAGTCATTCAGTAAATAACTCTTGACTTGCTGATACATGAATAAGAAGCTTCTCCATCTTTTTGCATTATTTGTCAAACTGATTATAAAAAATAATTTTAAAATATGATCCAATTGATACAGGTTAGCTAGCATGTCCCTAGGGAGGTCCCTGGTGGAATAAACAAAAGACAGCCATATCCTAAAACTTCAAGTTTTGAAATCACTCCTTTGCTCTAGGACATATTGTAACAAGGCCTTGAGGTTAATCATAAAATTTATTTTGGCCTGACAAATGGAGCAGATCTGATAGATAAAGAATGGGTTACTTTGCTAATTCCTTTAGGATGGGCAAGCAGAACAAACCTGGTAGACAAATTTCATTAGAAGGCACCAGTTCCCTTCTTCAAATAAGTTCCCTTCTTCAAACAGCTCCCCTTCCCCAAGCAGGCAAGAGAAGGTATAAAAGTAAGAGCTTTTGCTTCAGTCAGGGGGCATCCCCCATTCGGGACCCCCTCCCCCTCAGGAGCTGCAACCTCTTCTCCTGCCTCCAATAAACGATCCTGTTTTTAAAACTTTTTGCCTCTCCCTGGTCCGTGTTTCCATTCTTCAGCTTCACGAGACACGATCCCGGCCCACACCCAGAATTTGTCGACAGATCCAACATCACCTACATCACAATCAAATGTTAGATGTCCAATATATTTCGAAAACAATTTATTACACACTTTCCTCATAATATCTATAGTTCTTAGGTTATGACTAAGCAACTCATAAAAGAAGAAATACAAATGGCCAATAACCAGAAAAAATGTTCAATCTTAATAATAATGACAATTATTAAAAACAGTAAAATGAGTTGGCCATTTTTTTCTATCAGGTTAAAATAAAGAGAATTAGCAGTATCTAACATGTGCTCTTGGCCCCAACAATTCCGCTTTCAAAAATTTTCTGCACTGAACTTGTCACAAGCACACAAAGATACGCGTGTTCGCTGGAGAACGGCTTCATGAAGGCTGAATCTCAGTTCTGTTTACCACCGTGTTTTCAAAACCAAAAACAGGGCTTGGTACACAGAGGGTGCTCATTAAATATTTATTGAATGAATGAATATTCACGTTAGCACTATTTATTACAGTGAACATTTGGAAACCATCTAAATAAATGATGGTATATCAATACAAGAAACACTACATAGCTGTGAAGAAGAATGAGGTTGATCCACATATACATCTGTAAAAAGAATGTATCACAGAGATCTTAGGTGCAAAAATTAAATTATAAAATTAAATATAGTATGATTTTGTATTTGTGTTAAAATATATAGTATGATTCCATATTTGCAAGTAAGAATATATCCTCACATTTATATACCCTTTGGAAGAATCTATACAAACTGTTAATGGTTTTATCTTTAAGGAGAGATGACATTCGTTTTTCACTTTAACACTTCTGTATTATTTGACTTAAACAAATATCACATATTAATCTAATAAAAAATTTCTAAAATTAAAAAAAATTAAATGTACCTAGAAAAGTATTTGGGAGGATGTAATAAAAATATAATGGTTACCTTTGGGTGCTGGGATGATGGGTAGCTATTTTTCCCCTTTATGCATTTAGTTAGTAAAAAATAATGCCACACTAAGTTATTTTTCCCCTTTATGCATTTTTGCATTTTTCAAATTATATGCTCACTGAATATGAATTATTTTAGTAATTAGGGGGAAATATCAAGAAAGACATATCTAAAGCAGCCCACTAAAAGTTATGATTCACCACAAAAATAAAACAATTACAAGTATCTATGCACTAAATAGCATAACAGCTGTTTATCATAAAGAAACAGATACCACATCAACGGTGCTTCATCAGAAGCCATCATTTCTAGTAATCAAGAGCTGTGATCAAATTGAGGGATGCATAAGTAACAGGATCCTGAGAGGTATACTTCTCACTCTAGGTAGATGGGTAACTTTAGGAGACTAGCTTGAAAATTACCTAGTATAGCAACTTTTTTTGTTATGGTGCCAGGTTAGATCCAATAAATAGACCATATGATAGCTTTTATGCATAAACAAAGTAATCATAAAGCTTTAAAAAGAGGGAAAAAATGAGAACAAAAGTTTCAACTGTAGGTGACCAAAAGTACCATCTGATGCCTCATTTGCTTGGCACTGTCAGAAAATGGAGTGTTCCATATAAGGGAGTTTCCTATGAAACTAAAGCGTACCCTTTTAAGTATAAAATCTTTTTAAGTTTTAACTTTCTTTCTTCTAAAGAACTTTCCAAGTATTTTTACTTTAACTTTTTATTGGGGAAAAAATTAAATATTGTTGAGTATAGGTTTAATATAATTTCAAATCCACTTGTTTATGACTTAAATGAAGTTGTTTTAATCCTCTTGTTTATGACAAAAAAAAGTTGCTTTTATATAAGTATGAAGCTGTATCAGTATGTCATCATCCCACATTGCTTTGACTTAAGAATGAAGTAAGCCGTGCCAGGATGTTATCATTCTACATCTGTTGTCATTGATAAGCAGTCAGTAGCCCGGCAGCTGAGGGGCCGAGCTGGGGGCTTATCGAAAAGAACATATGGAGAAGCAGGAATGGCAAGAGACATTTAGACTACAAATACTGAGAATTTGTGAGGACTATCTAACTTTTGGTTTGGTTGAGGCAACTCTTTGATAACCTGAAAAATCTCAACCTGAAAAATCTCTGGAGACCGTTAGGGATTTGCTCCTGTCTTCAGGAGGCATTCTTGGCCAAGACAGTGGTGATAAACCAAGAAGTAGCCTGTGCAAGAGCTCAGCCTGCCTAGTAACTCTAGTGTCCTGCTTCCCTAGCAACATGCTCTAGCAACAGGGGACTTTTGTGCACTGGCAGCTGGAAATCAGCTCTTGTCACCAACTCTCTCGGGTGCCTATAAAAAGGTGTACCTCATATTAAATTTGCACTTTATTCCTTCACCTCCCCTTGCTGGAACAATAATGTTGTTCCTTTGTCATTTGTTTGGAGTGTGCTATCTGTATATTTTGCTTAAAAGATATTATCCTGTATGCTACTGGCTTGTGTGAAATTCCCACAGCAAACCTGTGCTAAATAAATTGCTGGCAAAGACAGTCTCTGAGTATAACTTCTGCTGCCTCCCACAAAACAAACAAATACATACAAATATATTGTACAATAAACCCCCATATACCCATCACCCAGATTCAACAATTACCAATTTATGGTTAATAATTTTTCATCTGTCCCACACCCCATTCCCCCCACTAACATACTATTTTAAAGCAAATCACAGAAATTATATGTTATACACTGATATTTCAGTATCTCGAGAAGATAAAATTATTTTAAAAACATAATCACAATGATCATACACGCACATATTTTCAATTTTCAGCAGTTTTAATAGAAATTTCTCTATCATTTACTCATTTTACTTAAAGCATACTGATTATAAAACAACTTTTATTTGAAAATCCAGAGTCAATATTCCTGGAAGTGGGGTACTGCCATATTAAAAAACCTAAGATGTGGCACTAACTCTGAGGTGAAATGGCAGGTGGTAGAGTGGGATTTGAGGAGGCTGCTGAGGAAAGCTTCAAGAAAAGTGAAGAAAATTTTATTAGGAGCTAGAGGAAATATATGTAATGGTAAAACAAATTCTGGCAATGTTGTCACACCTGATCTTAGCCAAAAGACCGAGAAGCGATAGGCAATGTTGTCACGTACAGTAATGTGGAAAAGAGGAAATGTACCTAACGAACTCAGTGTTCTAGATGAGGCGAATTTTATGTTGAGTTTTAAAAGCGATGCCTGTCTTCTTCTAGCTGTCCATAGTAAAATACAAACAGAAGAGATAAGCTATTAAAAAAACCTATCTTTTTTTTTCCCAAGGGAAATTTAGAGGAAATATAAACAACCTAAAATTTGCTGGTTTGAAAATAAAACTTTTTTATCACTCCCCATCTCTACAGAAGGCAAACTGTTCTCAGATTAAGAAATAGGTTCTAGGCAAACATCAAATCCAGAATGAACCTTTAAGATCATTTATTAAGATCTCAGAAACATTTAAGGTGGTGCCTCGTAGACCCTTTCAAATGGGGCAGGGGGCTTTCTAAAGATACTATGGACATGGCTCACAGGTAATTATCCATTAAACAACAGGGTTTCTAAGAATCTTAAGGGTATTGTCCCACTGCAGTCTCACAGGGAGTTCAAGGTTGAGGAAGAATTATTTTGGAGAGATTTTTGGGTGTGGGTTTGTCTAATGGAGTGAATTTATAAATTGATTCAATAAGAAGCCCACAAATGTTTAAGAGAAATTGTATTAACTTAAACTGAAAGAGACAAAAACAGAACAAAATGAAGGGAGGCTTTGGACATCCCCAACTTCTTTCGGCTACTCAGGTGCAAAAACAGGCTAGTTTTTATGCAAAAGCCAAGGATGACTCAGAAGAATCAAGAGCCCAGCCAGCAGAGTCAAGAATCTTAGCAAACAATCCAATCCCATAGACAGATAGACTGATCCCCAATCAAGGAACTCGCAACATGTTTGGGGGGGACTCCAGAACTTCTGTCAGTAACTACTGTGTATCTCCTGTTTTTCCCCTTTTTCGCTGGGAAGGTCTTTTGTGATTATCCTATGCCGACCCACCATTACAAGGCCTGCATCACGACAACGCACCAGCTCACACGGCACTGTCTGTGAGGGAGTTTTTAGCCAGTAAACAAATAACTGTATTGGAACACCCTCCCTACTCACCTGACCTGGCCCCCATTGACTTCTTTCTCTACCCGAAGATAAAGGAAATATTGAAAGGAAGACATTTTGATGACATTCAGGACATCAAGGGTAATACAATGACAGCTCTGAAGGCCATTCCAGAAAAAGAGTTCCAAAATTGCTTTGAAGGGTGGACTAGGTGGTGGCGTCAGTGCATAGCTTCCCAAGGGGAGTGCTTCGAAGGTGACCATAGTGATAGTCAGCAATGAGGTATGTAGTACTTTTTCTAGGATGAGTTCGCGAACTTAATTGTCATACCTTCGTATGTTGCACACATGTCGGACAGATAGCTTATCTCTTTAGACACAGGGCTTCAAATCAAGAGGAATGGTTCTCAAGCAGCTGTATGCAAGGAATTGCACCTGAGGAACCTCTTTCACACCTGAACTTCATCTCACACAGACGTTAAGATCCTGGACTTGGGAGTTGATGCTGTTGTGAAAGTTAACATAAGTGGAGCTTTTTAAAAATTGAGCCAGAGCAACCATTCCAGAGGAACTGCCATGCATGTCTCGCTCCTTTAACCTTTGGAATCTTTGAACTAGACAAAATAAACTTTGAACTGGGCCAAAACAACACTGTCTTACAAACAACTGTTTACAAAGCAAACAGGAAAGCAGACATTCTGACCACAAGGACTGATGATTATGGACTCTCTTTCTTAAGATATAATCAGTACCAGCCATGTATAGCTAAAGAGTAACTCAGCTTATTAACCCCAATAGAAGTTTCTTCTATTCATGTAATTATTTCCTTTTCTTTTCTCATAAAAAAACCCCTTGTCTTCACTCTGTAATCGGGACACTATGTGGGTTTCTACCTGAATCTGAGCTTCCTAAAGTGCAGTTCTTTCTGATTCCAAACAAATGCTTGTTGCCTCTCATTTTGGCTTTTTATTTTTAGGTTAACACTGTAATGCAACGGGAATTGGGGGTCTTGGTAGAGAAACTGAATGTATTTGAATGTATGTGAGAGGGATGTGAATTCTTATGGCCAGAGGCAGACTGTGTTTACTAAAGATAGCCACCACAATATAACCCATCACACGTGCTTTTCTCATAATATGATGATGCTGATAATTCTTCCCATCAAAGAAGGGTCTATGATTTCTCAAATTTTGGTAGGCCTGGGAATATGGAAGAAGTAATGATATATGAGGTCTGACAATTAAGTTCGCAGATTCATCCTAGAAAAAGTGCTACATACCTTACTGCTGAATATCACTACAGTCACCTTCGAAGTACTCCTCTTGGGAAGCGATGCACTGGTGCCAGCGCCTAGTTCACCCTTCAAAGCAATTTTGGAACACTTTTTCTGGAATGGCCATCAGCGCTATCGTCGTATTACCCTTGATGTCCTGAATGTCATCAAAATGTCTTCCTTTCAATATTTCCTTTATCTTCGGGTAAAGAAAGAAGTCACTGGAGGCCAGGTCAGGTGAGTAGGGAGGGTGTTCCAATACAGTTATTTGTTTACTGGCTAAAAACTCCCTCACAGACAGTGTCGTGTGAGCTGGTGCATTGTCGTGATGCAAGAGCCATGAATTGTTGGCAAAAAGTTCAGGTCGTCTAACTTTTTCACACAGCCTTTTCAGCACTTCCAAGTAGAAAACTTGGTTAACTGTTTGTCCAGTTGGTACAAATTCATAATGAATAATCCCCTCTGATATCAAAAAAGGTTAGCAACATCACTGCAACAAGTTCATGAACATAACTGGAGGACCTCATATGATTTCTGAAAATAAGTCATAAAAGTCAATACAGTTTCCACCTGGTTCTTTTGGGATGTTCATTCTTGGAACCCAGCGACTATGTGGTTAGGAAATCTGGGTTACATACAGAGGACACATGTAGATACTCCATACTACAGCCAGCCTCCGCCAGACATGTGTGAGGAAGAGCCAGCTGTCATCTGACTGCAACACATGAGACACCCCAAGCGAGAACTACTGCCCTGAATCCAATAAACCCTCAAATCTAGGGGAGATAATACTACAATGATTGTTGTTGCTTTAATAAATTTTAAGGTGATTTGTTACAAAGCAATGGATAACCAGAAGCCAGTATATCCCTCTTTAGTATATTAAATCCTTATGGCCACAAAGTGTATAGGGCTGTTTGTCTATATATTAAGTGGTCACAGACTACTGAGCTTCTACAAAAATTTTCTGAGTGATTCCTTTTGCTGGTTTCTCTCTTCTTGAGTGGTTTCAGCATCTGGCTTCCTATCTGTTGCTATATTTTGCCCAACTGAGGTTCTGAGGCAGCTCGGCTTCACCTTTGTAAGGATGCTTATTTCTAGGTTCCTAACTACAATATTGTGGTAAGCCTTAAAAAGCCACTTCATCATCATCGTCACCAATATCTACTAGGCACTAGCCGTGTGATACATATACCTTACATGCATTAATGTCATTTAATCTTCCAAAGAAACTTCTGAGAAAGTATTATCATTATTCTCAGATTCTCATAGAGATACTAAGTGACTCTATCCAAGGTCACACAGCTAGGAAGTAGCAGAGCCAAGATTCAAACCTGACTTTAAAGCCCCCACTATTTAACTACTATACATATGACCCCTTTTGATAAAGGAAACTGAGGTAGCAATCTGTTCTGGATAGTCATTTAAAAATGTTTATTGCTTTTCATCATTTAGACAGAATTTTTTTATATAAAAGAAAACATGATCAGAAGGGGAAAAGTTAAAAATAAGTTCATATAATTTCATATTCTTATAATAGGTTGGTTGAAAAGTAATTGCGATTTTTACAATTATTTTTAACCTTTGAAACTGCAATTACTTTTGCACCAACCTAATACAGAGGTGCAGAGACCATCTTACAACTAATATACCTACAATCGAATAATAATTATTCAGATTAGTTGAGCTTGGTGGTTCATGACATTTCAAGAATTATGGCAAAGCACATTGGTTGGAAGGTTTCCTGATAAAAATAAAATAAATTTCTCCTATATTTAAGCAGGCAATATAATTCAGCAGAAACTTAAAGAGACACAAAAGAAATAGCTTTTTCAGCAATGTATTTAAAGAGAAAAACATTCTCTAAAGAGAATCCATTCAAGGACTAGCATAAAACACTAGGGGTATAGATGGGGATGGTGAAGAAAGTAATAAAACAGAAAGAAGTGAAAAATAATAAATACTAATGATCATGGTTTGCAGTCCATACATGACATTAAGTTAAAATTATTTTATACATTATGCACTACTCTGGGCTATGCTAAGAGATAGCCAGCCAGTAGCTGAGCTTTAATAAACTTAAATTTGATTTTAAAAAACATTACAGTCATTTCATAATATAAAGGAACTCAAGTGACATAAGATCCATCATTAATTTGAAAATGTTAGAAACAAGGTAGGGCAACAAAGACAAAAATGTGCCAATACTTCTTACCTCTCAACAATGAAGATATTGTTTCACCTAAAATCTTAATACAGTAGTCCCCCCGTTATCGCAGGGGATACTTTCCAGACTTTCCAGGTAATGTCTGAAACTGCTGATAGTACCAAACCCTACTTATATTGTTTTTTCCTATATGTACCTACCTATGATAAAATTTATAAATTAGGCACAGTAAGAGAGTAACAACAATAAATAATAATGAAATAGCACCATTACAACAATAAAATAAGGGTTACTTGAACACAAGTGCCGCGATACCTTGATAATCTATCTGATAACCAAGATGGCGACTAAGCGACTAATGGACGGTAGTGTATGTATGCAGGGGGGTAACGCCGGACGAAGGGACGATTCACAACCCAGGAGGGACGGTGCACCACTTCGTCATGCTATTCAGAACAGCACGCAGTTTAATAAAATTTATGAATTGTTTATTTCTGGAATTTTCCATTTAATATTGTCTGACTGTGGTTGACCACGGGTAACTAAAACCTCTGAAAGCGAAACCGTGAATAAGGGAGAACTACTGTATACTCTTGCAATCCCTCCTCCCAGCTACAAAGACTATGAAAAATACATCATCTGAATACTGTTTCTTCTGGAGAGAATCAATCACTCTGAAGAATATCCACTAAGTATATACCAACAGAGAAAGGCTTTCAAGATCAAAATCTTGAAAGCCTCCAAAATATCTGATCTATCTCTGTCAGACCACAGTATACTTCTTTGTTTCTTATTTCTCTAAAATTAAAATGAAGAGCATTATTATGATTTAAATATATACTAGATTCGAGATAGTAGGAGATTACATTTCAACTGAAGCGCTGGTATTCACAAAAGTACTCCTGTAAGTAAAGCTTTCTGAGCATAGTGGCACAGCAGGCTTAGTAGCGTTTATTCTGCAGCCGCAGCCTTCCTAGATATAAACCTATAAATAAATAAGCACCAAGGAATCCCAGGAATCCCCAGGGTTATTTCATCAAGCAAAAAGAGATTCAATTTAATAAGAGATGTGTATTTCCACTGTATGTTTATTATACCTTCATTTCCATTCATCTACAAAATAATAGAATTAAAAAATAAACCACATCAGAATTATCTTGCAGAGTTTTCTTTTTAATACCACAATTTCTAAGAGAAGTCCATATAATTCTGCTTAGATCTCATTAGGTTAAGAATCTTTATACGTTTGTTTAGGCTTCTGGGAGGTTTATAACAAATACAACTTCCTGTGTAGCTTTCAACACCCCCTAACTGGGGACAAAAGGAGGAGGATAGAAAGCACTGACGATAAAAATGTCTGGAATTAGCCTAAAAGTTATTTCCCTTTTTTTTCTATACAAAAAAGCTACCATTCACTCGAAACAGATTTAGGGAATATCTTTCCCCTCTCTCCTTTGCTGATTTTTGCAACATGAAAGATAAGACCACAATGCTGGTATCAGAAGGCTGCAATGCTGTAGGGTTAAGAAAGATCCACAGAGCTCGGAATTCTGATGTATACGTCTCCAGTTTAAGTGGTCTATGACAATTCATGACACAGAATAGGTTCTTCCCCTCTGCCCCCGCCCCCGTCTCCTGAATCATCCAGACCTGAACCAAAGCCAGTAAATATACCCAAAGTGTGTAACTGGCAATAGCTGGTGGGTCATGTAGTGAGAAGAGGAACTGACATCCTTTTGAAATCTCTGATCATGCTAGGCCGTTTTCAAATGCTGTATTTCATTGTGTGATTTAAGGGGCTTGGTGAAATGAAGCCTGAGATGCCTATAAAAGAGAATAACTACTTTTGTGTCATTATTAGAAATATGAATCTAATTTCAGAAGCCCAGGAGAGTTACAAAGATTAATATATTGATAGTCCTATCTTTTTCTGGGTGCAAATTTGATGGAGAATTATCAGGGAACAGGACTTTACCAATATTATTAATGAAAATAGAATGGGAAAACTAGAAATCCTGAAGATAAACTTCACCAATATTACGTTTGTGGGAAAGGGGTGAAAAGAACTAAACCTGTATGTCAAATATGGTTTAATCTTACTTTCTCTAAATGTAGTAAGAAAACGGAGCAATTCCTCCATAAAAGAAAATCAGAGAGAGACAGCTCAAAACAAGACGATTAGACTATAAAATGATATAAAGCTAGCATTATAAATTCTTAAAAGCGCCTATACTTACTCATACTTGACATGAAGCTAAAGCCAATGTAGTTCTAAACACATCACTGACGCTGTAGACAGTTGAAGAATGCTGTACTATAGCTAATACACAATAGCAATCAGTCAAATTCCAGCCATTTGACTCCATTAGAGATTAACTGGTACTCATACTACCAAAACTTGAATTACACAATAGTGTTTAAATCTAAAATATCTTACTACCTATTGTGCTAAGATTACATTCTTAAGTACCTTAACTCTTTCCAAAATTTTCCAGCCTTTCAATCTCAGTTTGGGAACTAGGCAATTCACCCAATGTGTCGATTGTGTTCACTAGGTGGTGGTATGTCATAAGGTCCCTAGGACCTGAGCATACGTGAACACAGGGATAGTCAATGGGAGGACCAAGGACAGGGAGGGAGAAGTTACAATCTTGCCCTCTAATTTTTACTCACCTAATACCCCAAACTCACCCCTTATAAGCCTCAAGGAGTAGGCGCGGCCATCATCCTAGACAGGCAAAAATGAACGAGTTATAGGACTCGAGAACTCTAAGTAGAGTCTTACATAGGGAAAGAGAGAACAAGAACCAAGCGATTCAAGAAAACAGCCAAACTGGCTCTAAGACATCCCACTGCATTCTAGACTGCTGTCAGAAGAAAGGATTCCGACATAGCCAAGCCTTCCTCTCCTTAGTCCCTGCTTAACAAATGTGAGGTTTATTCCAATGAACTACCTGCTCCACAGCAGTACCTTTTACAACAGGGGACGTTATAAACTAGCAAGCAAGCACTCCTCATGAGTCAACGACTCATGATATGCTGCTACTTCCTAGGTGACAATCCAAACTGAATTTTTAAGACATCTTCTTTACCCATCCCTTAGCAATATGGATGTGGTGTAAAACTTCCAAATAGAATGTACTAGATAAACTTTACTCATCACTAGTTTGTAGATGCAACCATGCATACAGCCTACTACCTATGTGTTTTCACTACAATCCCGCCATTGCAGTGCTACACTGGAAAGCAGCCAAGTTGTTTAACCAGCTAGAGACGTACACTCAAAGTCAACAATTACTTGTTTGGGTAATGGCTGGATACCTATGAAATGAATAGGCCAGAATTCCCTCCACAGACTGGAACACAGAATAGAATCTGTCCTTGCTTTCTGACAACTGTTACAACTTTCCTCAAGTAAAAGGTGTCAACTCCGTGCCTATTATGTACAGAGCAACACTGAGGTGCTGTGAGGAAAATAAAGGCATGTAAGACAAGGTCCATGCTGGCTAACGATCTAATTAGCAAGGCATGACACAATTATAAAAATAGACATGCATTCGTTTATAACAATGCTTAAGTGCCAAATGAAAAGTAAACTCAATAACATTTAAATAACCAAGAGAAATTCAATTTGCAATGACTCAGGATTATTGTGGGCGGGAGTAGCCAGAGAAGGCTTCTGGTAGCGGGGACCTCGGCTGTGTCCAGAAGGATGTGTTATTTTAAAAGGTGCAGGGGCAGCAGGTATGTTTTTCAAATCATGCTTTGTTTAGCTTAACATCAAAATCATTTCATATTACATTATTAAGCTAATAGAATCAGCATAGCTAGGATTTGCAATTGGATGTATCTGGTTCTAAAAACTCATCCCTGTCTATTATACATGCCTCGTTTTTAGGCAGCAATCGCAGTGACTGTTCACTCAATGTCGATGTGTTCAAATATAACATAAGACAGGATATGGATATAAAAAAAAAAATACAACCACCAAAAAACTAGCCATAACTCTACAGCTGTTCACAACTACATTAAACTAAACTGGGTGACATCTCTGAATTCCAATCTCACAACTAAAGAAGTGATCTCAATGGCAAATCAGTCCATTGCATATCATTCTATTCTGGAACTTTTACTGCACAGCTTAGGACCCTTAAAACAGTCTTCTTCCCATACTATGACATGGACAACTTACATCTCCTCAAATTGGTTAAGAAACACCTTGTAGATAAGGATATATTTATTACTCTTCTTTAGAATCTGTAAAGTGCTCAGTACATTCCCAGAGTATATATTCAATGAACACCTATTAGTTAAGAGCTGCTGAGAAACACTGATTTCTATAAAAATCTCCTTTCCAAAAGGATTCTTTCTTCATCCATTTCTATTATTAGATAACCACCACTAAATTAAGTGGCTACACATACATGGTAATGTTGTCCTTACAAATTAAACCAAGATGAAAATGGCTGCTCTTGGAGGATCTTATTACCGACAAAGGTCAGAGATAAAGTGAGCTCTTATTTCTATGAAATGAGCCAATAGAGGGATTTTTAAATAAACACTAAAAAGTGAGTAAAATTGCAATTCTGGACTATATGCCAACACACCAAAGAAGCTTATTTCAATCTGTCAGGCAAAAATGCCTACTCAACAAGTATGACTTCCTAGAAAATATTTGGCTATTTTATATTCTGTTTCCTTAATCTGCCATGTCAATCAGAGAATGTTTTTGAACACTGAGATATATTTCTATTATGCACACTTTTTTATATTATGCACATTTTTAAAACTCTAAAATGTATTTTAAAAATTCATGTCTAGTTCCTGTATGCCATCCGCAAGTTAATAAACCTAAGTGTAGGGGGTGGCAGGAGGGGAGCCAGGCATAGGAATGGAGGCAGAGAGAGCAGAGAAAAAAGGAAGTTTGGGCTTCAGTCAATTCACAGCCACTAACCTTGCAGCAGGGACACCAAGGTTACTAGAAAACTGCTGGCAGGGGCACTGCCAGGTTTGTCTGGAGCAGCCACCACGACCATTGGCTTCGCTGACTGCCTGATAAATGTGGATATTGGGGAGATTCTCCTGCTGGATCTCCTGCATGCTAATATCCAGAACAGGAGGAGCCATGGGTAAAGGGAAAGAAGGGCAATCCCTGGGCTGTGGAATCCCAGCTCCCTTAACAGCCGCAAGATTCTGCATGCACGGCTCTAGCAAGCAAGGAGAACACACACTAGGAATTGGTGGATTCGTGTTTGAAAATCATTCTCTGTGTGCTTTTTGCTCCCCACTCCAATAAGGGCATTATTATTTTAGAGCTGAAAATGCATCAGCATGTAGGAATTTCCCCAAATTCGCTGGGTAGGAGGGATTCCCCACCCCGGAGCCCAATGAAAAAATAAAACTGCTCTGCAGTCTACTTCAGCTGGACGGGCAGCGAGCTCAGCAGCCCTCACACACACCCACGCGTGCCTACGGACAGGCTTTCCCCAGCATCGTGCACTGCAATGAGATGGCCCTCATCTCCCTGCACAGTGCCACATTAACTTTATGGGAGCTCCCAGATGCACACATGGCTTTTCCTGTCAGACAAGGACATATAGAGACTTAATTCCTGCCAACAATTGCTTTGCAGGACTTTCCCTCCTTAGACATACCAGTAGGCAGCAAGCTTACTTAAATCTGTTCTTAAACCTCTCCTACTACTAAACGTAACCAACTGAAAATTACACGCACCTTAAAAAAAAAATGCTTAGGAAAATTATGTATGGCTACAAGGAAGCTTCATTTTAAGTAAACAAATCACACGTATTAGCTTTAAAAACCACATTATTACACTATCTCCATAAGAGACATAATTCTAAGAGATCTATTAAGAAAACAGAGCAAAATTTTTCCCAAATGTGACGGTATTAACTTGATAGGATATGAAAACACAAAAGTAAAGAAAACAAATGCCACTGTACTTCCCTTTTAGTCAAATTCAAAGCAATCAAGCTCTTGTGCTCTCTCTCTCTCTCTCTCTCTCTCTCTCTCTCTCTCTCTCTCTCCTCTCCCTCTCTCTGAATTAGGCAATACTGTTTACATTGCTTCTCAAGAGGGAGTAGAAGGAAATCTCCTCTTGGAAAAGGCTAACCCCTCACAGATCCCTCCCCTCAGAGATCCAGGTAATGGGCTCTTCAACCTTGCAGCACAACATGAAGGGTTAAGGAAGGAGCTATAGCTTCCAACAGTGCCCGGGGTTCCCTTGGCTTCCCTTGAATCAAGCAGCAGGGTTAATTATGCGGAACGGCCAAAAAGGTACAGTAATTGGATATTGACTTTTGAGGGCTGGTAAATTTTAATAATGTCTTTGCTCTAGACTTAATAGTAAGCTTAACCTGCTTCTGAAACTAGAGATGATGATGATGGAAAAGAATTTTTTTAAAAAGAAAAGAACATAGAAAGAAAAGCAATACTATAAAAAAATTTTTTTTTGGAATGAATCACAGGGAGGATCCTTCCTACATGCATCTGATTTTAGGGACTTGCCACATTTTTTCTCCACCTCGTTCCACTGTATGTGTTTTTCTTGGCACGATCTCTGCTTTCTCCCTTTCTTTGAGAAAATGAACAGTATTTGCTCTATAGTAACACTTTGGATACAACAGCCTCCCCTCCCCCCAAAAGCCTCTCTTCATCCTGCAGTGTTTAATTTGACATATTTTTACCTCAGAAGAAAATGGGCTAGAAATCCCAACACTTTCCCTCTAAGCAAGCTCTTTTAGGAAGAGAGGGCTCGCAGATGCCCTCACAGATGCAAAGCCTCTCCGATGCCAAAGACAGACTCAGGTGAGTGGCAGGTGGCAGGCAATTCCATATCTGAGTCTAACACACATCCCTTCAAAGAGCCACTAGCTGTTTTTACCATGCCTTTTGTCCTAAATAATATTCTAAAATGAAGAACACCACACTTGCTTTGGACATGGGGATGGGGGTGAAGGAATAGGAAGGATTTAAACAACATAATCTAATCCTTCAAAATATCTGGATGCTTTACATAGAATGCACCCAGATGATATACCTATGCCAGGTAATGAAATCTAACTTGAAAACAATCTACACATTGATATTACCTAGCCAAGGTAGAGCATGTGCAATGCAGTAGTTTCATTTAAACTATTCAGTGAAGAACTTAGGGTGGATATTGATTATGCTTAAGGTGAATTCAGCAAAAACTTCAAACCAATTTCGTTTTCTATTTTTTATGGCTAGGAACTCCCTTCACACTTCCCTATGGAACTGTAGGCTGCAAATTGCTCAGGTTTGCCTTCGTAGCAGGAGAGTCCAGGGAGAGACTCCGCCAGTCACGTGTTTCTAAAATCCCTGCATTCTTCATCTTTAGAGTTCAAGGGCTGGTCCCTTGTATGCTACTGCAGGATGCTGGCTCATGGTTCAATACCTACACTAGAGTCACAATAACCTCTGTTGTTTCTAGCCTTGCTGACTACCAGCCAAGATACAAATAATACATGAGTTCTATATGCAAAGAAGTTACAAAGGAGTAAGAGAAAATAAACACACATCCTTATAAAGCTAAATAAGAAAACAAAAGTTAAAATGGGTTCCTCAGGAAAAAGTAGAAATTCAGTTAGACTTTTTTAAAAAACTAGGTAGGATTTTGGTACACGGAAAAGAACAAGAGAGCACTTGGAAGAGCATGAGTGAAAGAATACGCACTGTGTGAAGGTGAGAATGTAGGAGGCAGGCTACACAAGGGAATGGATGGGTTTGAGTACCCCTACACCTCTGCAGGCACTTCACAAAGGAGATTGCGGGTGGACTGCGAAGGGAGATGGCATTCTTTTATACTGCCAATTCTTGGGTTCCTCTCCCCCAAATATGTGGTCAGAGTATATTTTGTGAAGGAGAGCTCCCAGATGGAGTGGGGGAGAACTGTGATCCAAGGACTGTAGAGAGGAGGCTGCAGTCCTGGCAGCACTCACTGGTCTCCCTCAGGGAAGTGACCCCAAATAGCTGATGAGGAAAAAGGAGTTTCCCCTTTCCGTAGCCTATGCGTGACTATAAACAACAGTGCCCTCATTCTGTCAGAATTGATCATTTGGATCATCTATAGAGATCCTGTCACTAAAATGGGTTCCAGGATGATTATCCCTTTGGCCAAGCCACAAAGACCTTGAAATACATCACGGCAAGCAAGGGAAAGAGGGAAAAAATGAAACGAACTGACACGAAAGTAGATACCTATTTTTCTTAAGTACTCACCAACTCGTGATTCTCATTCTCCACCTTCTAGGTGACAGTGAAGGTTAAGTTCCTACATTTAACTCTCAACTGATTCCCAGGAAACAAAACATCTGTTATGTACAAGCACACAACCACCTGCTTCGGAAAACAGACATAAATACCCAATCTCCCCAAGCCTTGTTTTAACCAAAAATGGAATAAATGGACGCTGCCTCACACAAATATATACTTTGTCTATATTTTACTTTTGGGAATCCTTACCACCTATAACTTAGCTAGCCTTAAGCTGAATTTAACCCCACCATTATTCATTTAAAATTAATAAATCTAAGAAACTGAGGAGGCTGCATCAGAAAGCAAAGTGTCAGAGGCCAAGTAAGCCACGGGAAAAAAACTGTAAAAGCTTGCAGCCCAGGCTAAGGATGCGACCAGTTTATACGTGTAAACAAAGGGGTCCCCTACTGGCCCCACGTAGCCTCAGCCTCAACAATTTCTTATCCCCCAAATCCTTGCCTGACAAATTCAATTCATCAAATATTTCCTGATCATCAATAACAAGATACCGAATTCTCCATCAGCAATCTCCCTAACATTCTCTCCCTTCATCCCACTCTAGTGTGCCAATTCTTAAAATTATAGTAAGATGGTAAAAATACCCAGGAATGAAAACTATTCACTGAATTTCTGTCTCTACCTGTCAGTTAGAGCAATTAAATGGACATCACAAGTCACCAAATTAAAAAATCATTCTGTTCGTGATATCTGTTACTTCACATGTGTAGACTGTTTCTAATTCCTTAAGAGCCCTTTCCGGCCTAAAAGTACATTTGATTCTCACAATAAAGCCTGTGGGTGTTATTAACAGGAGGCAGCTATTAACAGGAGAAAACCAGAGATGCAGTTAACATGGTAAAACTCAGATATCACTATTCTAGGGCTTTTTTTTTTTTTTTTTTTTTTTTGTAGACCTTTCTGGATGATGGAGGGTTAGGAGAGGGAGCAGGAGGGAAGCTCGGTGGCTTTCCATCCAAATCAAGGAGGCATCGTGCACCAGCTCTAATGGAGATTATGGTAAGTTTGTTTTAACAAGTGATGACAAAGGTATCGTTCCTTCTCTCCTCCCAATTCATCCAAAATATACACAGACACACATACGCAACGTTAGCCAGGCAACATCTTAGAATATTACTTTAAAAGAACTGGCAAACTTAATTTTCCATTTCCTTCTTCCAGTTATTTTTTAAAAATACTGTTGAGATATAACTTACATACCATAAAATTCACCCTTTTTAAAGAGTATAATTTAGTGGTCTTTAGTGTATTCAGTTATGCACAGTTATGATCACTATTTCATTCTAGAACACTTTGATCACTCCAGAAAGAAATCTCATGCTCATTAGTAGTCTTCCCCATTCTCCTTCTTCCAGCCCTGGCAACCACTTATCTACTTTCTGTCTCTATAGACTGCCCGTTCTGGACATTTCATACAAATGGAATCAGACAATATGTGGTGTTTGGTAAGTGCTTTTCATTCGCATAGTATTGGCAAGGTTCATCCCCGTTAGAGCATGTGTCAGTACTTCATTCCTTTTGGTTGCAAATAATATTTCATTGTATGGCTATACCACATTCTGTTTATCCATTCATTTGTTGATATACATGTGTATCAACAAATGAATGGATAAACAGAATGTGGTATAGACATACAATAGTTATTTCCACTTCTTGGCTATTATGAATAATGCTGCTATGAATATTGTGTAAGCTTTTGTGTGGACACACGCTTTCATTTCTCTTGGGTATATATTTAGAAGTAGAATTGCCGGGTCATATGGGAAATCTATATTAAACACTTTCAGGAACTGCCAAACTAGTTTCCAAAGTTGCTACACCATTTTATATTCCTACTAGCAATGTATGAGCGTTTCAATTTTTCTGCATCCTCACCAACACTTATTTTCTTTTATCATTACTATAGTCATTGTAGTGGGTGTGAGACAGTATCTTATTGTGGTTTTAATTTCCATTTCCCTAATAACTACTGAAATCGAGCATCTTTTCATGAGTTCATTGGCCATTCGTATTATCTCCTTTGCAGAAATGTCTATTCAAATCTTTTGTCCATTTTTAAATGGGATTGTTTGCTTTTTTACTATTCAGTTATAAGAGTTTATTTTTATTTTTAATAAATTCTGAAAGGAAGTCCTTTATCAAAACTATGACTTGCAAATATTTTCTTCCATTATGTGGCTTTGTTTTTTTCATTTTCTTGATGCTATCATTTTGAAGCACACAAGTTTTAAACTTTGATGAAATCCAATTATCTATTTTTCTTTTGTCACTTGTGCTTCTGGTTGTCACATCTAAAAGATAATTTGCCCAATCCAAGACCATGAAGATTTACATCTATGTTTTCTTCTAAGTGTTATTGTTTTAGCTCTTATAGTTAGGTCTTTGATCCATTATGAGTTAATTTTTCTCTACGATGAAGACAGGGTCCAACTTCATTCTTCTGGAATATGTAACCAGTTATCCTGGTGTCATTTGTTACACAGACTATTCTTCCCCTCACTGAACTGACAGGGTTTACTTCTGGATTCTCAATGCTATTCCATTGTCTATCCTTATGCCAGCCAGTTCCACACTATTTCTATTACTGTCACTTGGTAGTACGTTTTAAAATTGGAAAGTGTGAGTCCCTCAACTTTGTTTCCTTTTTCAAGATTATTTCAGCTATTCTGGATTACTTGAATTCCCACATGAATTTTGGGGTCAGTTTGTCAACTTATGTAGAAAAGAAAAGCAGGAGAGATTTTTATAGAGACTGTGATGAATCTGTAGGTCAATCTGAGCACTGAGAGTATCGCCATCTTAACGTTAAATCTTCAGACCCAGGAACATGGAATATTTTTCCATTTGTTTAGGTTTTCTTTACTTTCTTTCAATGTTTTATAGTTTTCAGTGTAGAAATCTTGCACCTCTTTTATTAATTCCCTAGTTACTTTGATCACAGAGATACAGCAGAACTGATGTTCGTTTATAATTAGGTATGTTAATGGTTCTCACTATACCATATTTCCCCGAAAATAAGACCAGGTCTTACATTAATTTTTGCTCCAAAAGATGATTAGGGCGTATTTTCAGGGGATCTTATTTTTTCATGTAGAACAATCTACATTTATTCAAATACAGTCATGTCATCGTCTTCTGGAATATCGTCGTAACATATTAAATGCGTCCATCTTGCTGACGACCTTAACTGGGGCTTATTTTCAGGGTAGGTCTCATTTTCGGGAAAACACGGTATTTGGTATGGGTGTTCATATATTAATTTATTCTTCCTCTAATTTTTATTTTTATCCATTAGTTTTACATCCATATAGTATAAAGCTTTAAATAATCTGAAACTTGTTACAAAAAACAGTAATCCATAAACACTACTCCCACCCTTAACCTCCACCCCCAAACGAACTCACTTCACCTCTTCCTAGGCCCCTCAGAGAACCACCTTTTGGTATTTTCTTTCATTCTCTAAATAATGCACTTACAGTACCACTTCTTGAATTTTCACTTTCATGCATCATTTACTGACATCCTACTATAGAAAATAAAGTTTAGCTCTCTTTCACATATATACATCCCCACTCATCTTGTCCTCTCTGAATAGTTATATAATTTTATTCTCATTACTTTGACTACGTAAATGGTATTACAGCTCAGCCACGTAGTGCACTATGATTACTTTTTCTTTCCTGCACGACTTTAATTTCCCTAGTTTATGACATTTTTGGCTCAGTCCTCTATGTATTTAAACAATTAATTCTACCCCAATTTTCTTCCATTTATATAAATCTCTTCTCGATTCATTCAAATATATTAAGTACTCTATCCATTTTTCTTGAAAAAAAAGTCTCTTCTGGAGCTTTCTGAACCACTACAATTTGGACTGGTTGTTCTCTAGGCCCGCTGAATAGCTGTCATCTCAAGACATACACATGCCATCACTCTGAAGATTTCTTTCACCTCCAAGATCCCATTTCCTGGTTATCATCTCCTGGGGTACTTCCTCACTTTGGTACAGCACATGTCCCAATAGCTTCCTGAGAAAATATTCTTCGAAGGAAAAATGTCTGAAAATATCTTTAGTCTCCCTCATCTTTATTTCAAAGTTTGATTCTATTCATAGAATCGTAGATGAAAAATTGTTTTCCTTCAAAGTTAGAGGTTATTTCTTCATTATTTAGTAGCTTCCACTGATCCTTTCAGGAAACTTATTTTTCTCGATTCTGTATGATTTTATTTTTTCATCATTATTATGAAATTTCACAAAGAGGACCCTTGATCTAGGTCTCACTATGCTTGGCAATTGTTGGATTATTTCAATTTAGAAACTTGTCTTTCAGTTACGAGAAGTTTTCTTGAATTGTTTCTTTAGTGATTTCTTTTCCTGAATTTTTTTCTGTTCTCTCCTTCTGGAACTCCTTTTACTTGAACCTCTTTTGATTACTGAAACTCTTTGACTGGTCCTCTAATTTTATTGCTCTTCTCTCCTAAGTTTTACCTCCTTCTTTTAGTTCTAGCTTCTTGGTCACTTCAAAATTTCTATGGAATACTTTCTTTGTTAATATGTTTTCAATTTCTCAGATATCTTTTTGGTTTTCTGCAAGTTCCTTTTATAGAGTACCTTATAATAGTTTTATAGATACATTACTTGCTCTTTTTCTCTCTGAGGATTATTAGTGATACATGTAAAAACATTTTTATCTTCTTGCATAAGTTCTGTTCCCTTTAAACTGATGCTTCCTATTTGTTTTGTTTCTATTGTTCATATTAAAATTGTTCCTCAAATGTCTAGTGAGTGATCACTGACTGCTCATAATTAGGAGTGGGGGTTGGTGGCTAAAAAGCTAATTGGAAGATTTATGCAAATGGTTGTCTCCACTGTAAGCAGTTTGACAGGGTTAATTCCCTGGAGGAAACCCCAATAATCAGTATCTTTAGACCTTTTCTTTCAGACTATGTCAGGTTGTCCAGAGAATAATATCAATCTTCTACTTAAAGGGTAAAAGCTTATCTGTCCATGTTACCAGAGCCAAATGAGGGAAGAAGGCTAGAAATATCAATATTCAATAAGTCAATTTCTACTTAATCCACCCCTTTAAGTAGAGTACCCCTACCCTTCTGGTATTCTTCATTCCGGAAAACATCTGTTTCATTCTTTTTAGGGACTAAATTTTCAGTTTTCATCCAGAACGGGGGAAGGGAAACTGGTAGACCATATAAAGAGATTTTCATGTAAAAAGATTTTCAATGAATCCTTCAACTAATTTCTCCTGTCGTTAATTCATTTCCATATCAGAGGTATCAGAGTGTATTTCAGATACATCAGGTTTCCTTCTCATTATTGACATAATATTCAGCTTTCTTAAAGAAGTACTCATTCTTCTTCTCTTCATACTCCTAAATCTAAAATTTCCAGTACCTTCCATTTCCTTCTCCTTTTCCTCTTTTTGTTCCTCCAGCAAATTTATCTTTTAAAAAATCCCTTTATCATTTTAGTGGCATTTTGAGAAGGAGTAAAGGTAAAATCTATGTTTAATCTAGCATCTTCAACTGGAAGCACCCACATTTATTTAAATCATATTTGAAATCCAATACTAAGATCCAGAGCAGATCAATCTACACAATTCCAAAAATTCATCTGGTCATAATAGAAGCAATAAAGTTAAGGTACACTACCTACTCTGCTTTCCCCCAGCCTTTAAAATTTGCCCCAAAGCCAACAAGGAAAAAAGTACTGAATTCTAAGAGTCATTAGGTGTTGATGGCCAATGGTAGCTAGAGGTAGAACTTCAAGGTTTTGTGATGTTTGTGTTTCTGTTGTTGTTTTAAAGAATAAGAATAATGAAGTGGGGAGACACAGGGATAGACTTGAGGAGAAGCAAATCACTTCTGTTCAGAAGTTATTTTTCTAAATGTTTTTCTACTGGGTACATTTTCCTTATTGTCTTTAAGTTTTATAAAGAAAATCTATTTTTGCCACACCCTTTTTGGGCTCCATTTGGGAGAAGGGGCTGGTTGGTCTCTGTGGATGGTCACTGCCTTTTGATCGACTCCCAGGCTCAAGGGCTCTGCTGGCCGCCCTGAGTCACCATATTACACTCATAAGAATTTCACTCCCTGGAGTTGTACAGTACACAGCTTGAAGGACTGTATGGGTTGGCTCTCCCAGAAAGAAGCAGCTCAACAGTCGTCATTTTGGAGTTTAAAGTATGTCATAATGGCAAAGTTTCAAAGGACTTGCATCATTTAGCCACTTTCTATTCTATTTCTATTTATTTTCTCTGATGATAGGTTTAAAAACACTAAGACCAAATAAAGCTACTTTTGGATTTCCTTTTGTACTTATCCTCTTTCCAGAACTCTGTTGATAAACTATTTACTTGGGGAAAGTTTTGATTCCCAAAAGTGACAAAAATCAACAATGAAACAAATACCAAGAATTTTAAAAGTGTTGAAATCACTATGAAACTTTCTTAAGCCTCTGAACCTTACCTAGAAGAACTGTCACCTATGAATAACTACTTACATGTATTTTATTACAGGTGGTACAGAAATCTACAATTTAATGGTAAATATACACACTGGAACCATCTAGTTTTAGAGCTTTGGGATGCTAGAATAGCCAAGAATTATCCGCAAGGGAGACACCATCCCCCAGATGACACTGGCTCCAGCTTTTACCATGAATTGAGAAGTTACAGCTCCCAGGATCCTTCTGCCATAGAAACTCACATGAAACAAATGCACTCAGCTTCAACTGGTATACTAGCCCTATCTTGGTACCCACCTGATTCAAATGATAAGAATGGCAAACTTACTGATGTCTTGGTACCTACCAACTATTTTGGACAAAGCTCAGAAACATAATCAGAGGCGAAAAAGAAAGAGGACTGAAATGTTCTTTTATGAAGATAATACAGAAATGAGTAAAGATTTGCCGTCTAAATATCTTAGATGTCAAAGATCTACTAAAAACAAGTATTGTTAACCATGTGAATTTAAGTATTTATACAGTAATTAAAAATAAACTGCTTAGAAATAAATCAATTTTAACTACTGAATAAATGAAACCTTAACTATATCACTTTTGAAAGTTTTTTAATACCTATAGTACACTGACCCCTCACCAAGCATGGACAATTTCATAGTGGAACAGTATTCTTTCAAAAAATAAAAAATAGACTTAGGAGCAGGAAACAAGAATCACCTGGAAGGTTGGGTCATTTTCCCTCGGGACCTGGGCTTCTATCACGAAAGTAAATCAAACATCCAGTAGTCTCTTAACCATAAAAGACAATTACCCTATTTCCCCAAAAATAAGACCTAGCCGGACAATCAGCTCTAATGCGTCTTTTGGAGCAAAAATTAATATAAGACCCGGTCTTATTTTACTATAATACAAGACCCGGTCTTGTATAATACAATGTGATATAATACAATACAATACAATATAATACCAGGTCTTTACAATGTAATGTGATGTAATGTAATGCAATGTAATGTAATATAATATAATACTGGATCCCATATTAATTTTTGCTGCAAAAGACGCATTAGAGCTGATTGTCTGGCTAGGTCTTATTTTCAGGGAAACACAAGTAGTAAGTGGATGAAAGCATGGAGGACTTCCTAACAACATGTGCTCAACTTTGATTATTATTTCCTTCAAGGCATGTTGTCTACCACCTCTGGCATGTGAGTGTCAGGTAACAAATCCAGATAATAACTACACAAAACTTGTATGCAGT
Source organism: Rhinolophus ferrumequinum (assembly GCF_004115265.2). NCBI lineage: Eukaryota > Metazoa > Chordata > Mammalia > Chiroptera > Rhinolophidae > Rhinolophus > Rhinolophus ferrumequinum. The sequence continues at coordinate 50,450,573 of NC_046299.1, read as the reverse complement.
GAAGAACTGTGAGTACCAGTAGCCCAACAGATTTCTTCATAAACTAGTTAAAAAGGATGAATGAAATGAATTTTCAAAGTACTTCTCAAGTAAAACATTTCTTGTTTCACTAGGACACCATGAAAAGAATTGAAAGAAGATTCTTTCTCTATGCCACTCACCAAATTAGGAAATCACATAGAAGAATATTTTCCCCACAATCCTGCTCTGTCCTTGCATTCCTTCTCTCAGAAAATGATACCATCATTTAGTTGTCGAAATTATAAATTTAGCCGTCATTCTTAACTCCTTCCTCCCACCTTCCTTCCTTCCTTTAGTCACCAAACACTATGGGTTCTAGCTCTTAAATAGCTGTTAAATCCATCTGTTTCAATATCTTGAAGTCTGGCCTGAACCAATCCTATTCTCCCTGCCTCCCATCTATCCTCCACAACACAACCATAATTATTTTTCTAAAATGTTAATCTTTTCACGTCATTCTCTCGCTTAAAATTCATTTCATTAACTTTAAGAATTTTAAAAATTCTAAATATTTAAGGGGAGGAACAAAAATAGTAATATATTCCCACGAAAAAGGTGTCATGAGTATATACTTGGTGAAAGGGCCAAAAGAAAATACATGGATTAGTAAAATGCCAGGAGGAAAAAGAAGAGCAGCCGTGGGGGCTGAGCTATGATGAAAGCCAATGCTAAAATTAAAGATGGTATAAAAACTATTTTTAAAAATGAGTAAATTGTCTTTGTGTCACATTCAAATTGTAATATTACTTCTCACATCATTTATATTAGATTTTTCAATTCAATAATGTAAAATAGAGCTCCTACTATACAGAAGTCTCTGGATTACCTACTTACGTCCAATAAGCCTCCATTCCAAAGACTTATTACAATTCTCCTTCCCCAACAGCCCCACCCCAAGATAATACCTTCTCTATCTTCATTTTAAAACAGTGTTACAAAATATTTATGAATGGAATAATGTGATGTCTGCGATTTGCTTTAAAATAATTCTGGGAAGGGAGCTAGTGTGAGGAGAGGAAAGATAAAACAAGATTGGCAAAGTGTTCATACACTGAAGCTAGTTAATGGGTATGTCAGGGTTCACGGGTTATTCTCTTTAATTTGCATATTTCTGAAATTTTTCTATATAAGAAGTAAAACAAAACAAAAGCTAAACAACACAAAAAATTATAAGAGTGACCCAGTGCTGAAAACATGATAATGCTGTCATTCGATAAAGTGTTACACAAGATAGGTCGGTAGATTTTCATATTTCAGGCATCATTTTGATATTATCTTGAACAACTGAAAAGGTTATTCTTTCAACTTCAATCGTGCAACAGGAATAGTTATACAAAAAGTTAGAAAAACTGTAAGACAAATCAAATAAGATTGATTTTCTTAGGTAACAGCACCTGCAACTAAAATATAGAAACCATATTTGCTTTAAGAAAACTTGAGTCACTCTATATTTCCATTGTTTTGTTCCTAGACCCATTTTAGAAAAAAGCTTCTTAAAGTTAGCATTTATTTCACAAATACTTGATTTTAAACAGTCCTGGTCTATATTATAGAATAGACTGTACGGCATGTTGTACTTCCAATAATAAAGTTCTTATAAATATGATCATGCTGCTCTCTTGATCTCTAAAACTGCCGTTGGGTTGGTTACACAGCAGGTTTTCTTAACTTCAGCACTACTTTGGGCTAGATAATTCCTTGCTGTGAATGGCTGCCCTGTGTATTATAATACGTTTGGAAGTATCCTGGATGCCACTAGCATCGCTGCCCCCCACCCAATTGTTGACAACCAAAAGTGTCTCCAAATATGGCCAACTGTCTCTTGGGGAGCAACATTACCACCTATTGAGAAACATTTACGATTAGATGGTATGATTTTTTTAGTTGCTTGTTTAAAAAATACTCTAATTTTGTTTAGCTTCATAAATACATGTTCCTTACCTAAGACAGTGAGACCCCCTGGAATGTGTGCATATATTGCTATCATTACTTACAGGAACAGCTGCCTAGTCACAGAATCACACAAGCATCTTAATAATCTAGTTTGGTGTTCTCAAGATGGACCACAGCCCAGATCTGTAGCTATCTATTCAAGAGTTTAGGAGTTCTTTAAAAGAAGTTTTACATTTTGTGCCTTGATCACTGATAATCCGTGAAAATTTGGATCATACGAATGAATATTTCATAACTGAGTGTTGCCAGGATATTTGTGTCCCCACTTTTGTGTTGGTAAAGGAAGTCATCAGTTTCCCTCACTATCCCAAGCTAATGAGAAAAGCAGAGAGGCAGGCAATACAGGTGAGCCATTGGAGGCTCAATGATATTGCGATGCGCTACATGAAAGACAGTTTTAATAGAACCACGTTAGGAGAATTAGATTATCATCTTGTGCACCTTGCGTACAGTATTCTAGGTAGCAAGCAGTAACATATTCACACTGGAAGCAGCATTTTAGTTTTAGCAAACCATTATCATTCATCATATTAATGTTGACATGTCGGTTTTGTAGTTTTGTTTCTATTTTTGTTTTGGTTTTGGGGCTCTACATGGATGTAGCAGAAGGAACTTCTATTTAGCTTTATGTTTGTTCACACTATACTTAAGTATATAATTAAAAACAACAATGTACTTTAAATCAACACCTGGAACATTTGTCCTTTTTAAAAGATCTGCACATTACAAAAATTTGAAAATTGCTGACCTAGTCCAATGCCTTTATTTTACTCAGAAGAAACTGCACACTCATGGTATTAGTAATTTGTCCAAAATTACACACCTAATCACTGGCAAAGAGAGAATTAAAACTATAGGTCTACTCATTCACTCAGTGTCTTGTATAAATAACATACTTAAGTAAACATTTTTTTCTTTTCACATACCATATTCTACATTAAACTTATAAACAGTGAAATAAATCAGTACTAGAGATACAGTATAAACAAACTATAGCAGTACGTTATTTTACAGGTATTTTCCTATAAAATATTAGGGTGGTGCAAAAGTAATCGCAGTTTAAAAGGTTAAAAAAAAAAATTGCAAAAACCGCAATTACTTTTGCACCAACCTACTAAGACAGACTAATCACTCTATTAAAAAATAAAAAAAGATTATATGGGCGTTGGTCTTACCAAGATGCAACTCCTCAGCTCCACACCTCCTAAGTTTTCTTGGCATTTAAGACGTTGCTTAAATATTCCAGTTTTTGTATAGCTGTGAAACATTAGAAAGTTTTCCCCACAATAAGGAATTTGTTACATTATCTATAGTACATTTATGTAATAGAATATTTTAGTGAAAATAGTAACTATTTATTAACTGATACTGTGTACCAGATTTTGTGTTAAATGCTTTATATGACCTCATTTAATCTTCTCAGTAATCCTATCATGTATCCTCACTTTACAAATAAAGTTTATTTGCCAAGTTATATAAGTGCTAAGCTGAAAAGTCCAGAATCAAAACAGTCTGATCCTAGATTCTGAACTTAAGCTAGATGAAAAACGGCCACATATTAAGATTCTGGTATATGTGTCACATGAAAAGATATCCAATGTAATGCTTTGTGATGAAAACAGTTTAGCAACTAACATATACAGGAAAAGTTGGGAAGGATCTACACCAAACTGCTAACAGAGAATATATCATTGGGTTTTATTTCGACGTAATTGTATTTTCTAATTTTATTGCAGTGTATAAATATTGCTTGTTAAACAAGAGAAGTTATTTTATTTTTCCAGCTTTATTGAGATATAGTTCACATATAACATTATGCAACTTTAAGAGAAACAATGTGATGATCTGATGTACTTATATATGGTGAAATACATAACCCCACAGAAGTGTTAGTTACCACCCCCATCACTATATAATTACCATTTATTTTTTGTGGTCAAAATATGTAAGATCCACACTCTTAGCAACTTTCAAATCTATAACAGCGTTCTTAACCGTAGTCACCACGCTGCACATTAGGTGCCCAGAACTAATGAATATTCATCTGGAAACGGGAAGTCTGTACCCTTGGACTACAGCCCATATTGTCTCGCTCTCCCCTCCCAGACCCTGGAAACCACCATGCTACCCTTTGTTTGTGAGTTCCGCTTTTTGAGTTTCTACGTGTAAGTGAGATGACACAGTATTTATCCTTTTCAAACAACAACTGAGTGTTGAATGATAATAATCAAACAAGCCAATAGACTTACACTGGGCAATCGAGACATTCGGGACAGTCTTGGGTACAAGACCCCCAAGCCCTGGTTACAAATTATGACTTAGGCTCCAAAGAGCTTCAAAAAAAATAAATAAATCGTCCTTTCCCTGTTTCTTACACTAGAAAGTCTCAGCCAGAAAGGATTTACCTACAAATATAAGAGAAGAAAACTACTAGTCATTTTATAAACTTTTTTTTTCACATATCAAGGTTGAACACCTTTTCATGTAATAATTACCAATACATGGCAGTTTTCACAAAGCTTTCCCATGATACAATTTGAGAATTAAGCAGGAAATTTAACAACTGCATTAATCATTAATCAGTGTCAAAGAAATGCTGTATTTGTGAAACTTACTGGCTAAACATTTAAAGGGAACATTCTTTTCACTATGCTTTTAAAATCTGTTTACTTCTGAAAGAAGCCTGTATTTGCTCAAAACAGAAGAGTCTTAGATGTCTGTGATAAGGAAAATTATTAGTTTTTAATAGTTAATTTTTTTCTACTCCTTGGTTTTGAAGCAACAGTAAGCAATCACATTAGTACTAGAGAACAAAAAGGAAGGCATTGGTTTGGTACTGTGTGAGGTCTGACAATCAGGTTCACGAACTCATCCTAGAAAAAGTGCTACAGACCTCATTGGTGAATATCACTACAGTCACCTTCCAAGTACTCCCCTTGGGAGTACTGCACCAATGCCAGCACCTAGTCCACCCTTCAAAGCAATTTTGGAACTCTCTTTCTGGAATGGCCATCAGAGCTGTCATCATATTACCCTTGATGTCCTGAATGTCATCAAAATGTCTTCCTTTCAGTATTTCCTTTATCTTCAGGTAAAGAAGAAGTCATTTGGGGCAGGATCAGGTGAGTAGAGAGGGTGTTCCAATACAGTTATTTGTTTACTGGCTGAAAACTCCCTCACAGACAGTGTCGTGTGAGCTGGTACACTGTTGTGATGCAAGAACCATGAATTGTTGGCGAAAAGTTCAGGTCATCTAACTTTCTCACGCAGCCTTTTCAGCACTTCCAAATAGTAAACTTGGTTAACTGTTTGTCCAGTTGGTACAAATTCATAATGAATAATCCCTCTGATATCAAAATAGGTTAGCAACATCATTGCAACAAGTTCATTAACTTAATTGTCAGACCTCGCATAATAGCCACGGGATTATTTGTATGTTAATTAAACCTGTCTGCTCTGATCTACTTCTCACATCACTATTAGAAATAGAAGGTGACACTAGACAATCTTAGTTATCTAACTGTTAGGATAGAAAACTATGAAGATGCCTAAAATTTAAGAACAAAAGTTAGCTAAGTTTTCCTGAAGCCAAAAATGAAAGTATTCAGAAAATACAAATATTTTATTAGCACTACAGTGCCTTTACCATACAGGTGTAATAAGTCAGGTCTTCCTTGTTTTATTAGTTTCCTATTGTCTCTGGAAAAAATTACTACAGATTTCGTGGCTTAAAACAACACTATTCTCTTACAGTTCTGGAGCTCAAAAATTCAAAATGAGTCTCACTGAGCTAAATAAAATCAAGGTTTCAGCAGGGCTGGTTCCTTCTAGCAATGCTGAGAGGAGAATCGTTTCCTTACTTTTTCAGCTTCTAGAGACCTCCTGCATTCCTTGGCTCATGTCACATCTACCACTAACTCTCATCTCCTGCCTCCCTATTGTAAGGACCCTTGTGATTACAACAAACCCAACCAGATAATGTAAAACAATCTCCCCATTTCTAGATCCTTAATTACAATATCCAAAGAAAGAAATCATCAATTTGCAAAGCACCACATATTTCCAACATTTGGTTGATGCATCTGGAAAAACAACTGACCAAAGAGTTCAAGAGTAGCAAAGATTTGTGACTCAGCAATGAGGGATGCAACTACATGGCTATCAAGTCTCTGGAAGTAATGAAACTAAGTATTGCACCTTCTGCTAGCTCGTGCCTAAAGGCTTTTTCTATTTGATAAAGGTAGCAATAAAAGTCTACCTCATGGGCCAATGTTGTTATGAGCTAATCAAAGGATCCAAAAAAATACTTCACTGTATTCCACATCCAATAAGGCCCAAGGACAAATGGCTACATATTTTCAGTATTTTCAGCTGTCTGGGCATCATGGGAAAGAGTGAACAATATATCCTCTCAGTATTTGCTGTACATTCTTCATCAGCCTGTAATACATATAAAAACCCTATTAAAAATTATTGAGACTCTTCCCATCTTACACTATCCTTATCTTACGACACTATCGTGTGGGTGTTAGATTAAAAAAATAATAGAGCATAATTATATAGTTTATAAGTGGATGGTGTTATTTAAGTTTGTAAATAATTTGTAAGAAATTTACATACTGTCAATCCATCTTTCCTCAGGCGAGCCACAGCTGCAGCAGGACTAGGTCATGGCTTAAATTAAATTTGAATCATCTTGCCCAGACTGTGGCAAATACCTGTTACCCAAAGAAGGGGAAGCTATGAATTAAGATTTCTTTAATCCTACGATTTTAAGAGGCCCTTAGCCTAATTCACACATGCAAAATTTCCTAATTAAAGCAGGGAGTACTTTTATTCTTACCAATACTTTAAACCAAATAAACTAAAAACTCCCTTACCATAAAACAGAAGTGTTGGATAAAAATATAATAAATATCTTTGACATGCACAGCTGAGCACATAAGAAAAGACAAACACCTATGGCCTAACCATGAATTGAGAATTGAAAACCAGAGCCTCAGGGGAAATTCCCTGGGCTGAGTAATGCACAGGCTTGGGTTTTAAAACTCACCAGGGTGGACTACATCACAATTTAAAATGTCTGTGCATCAGAGGACATTAAAATAACCAATAACCAATAAAATAAAAAGGCAACCTTTTCCCTTTAAAAAGGGAACTGAAGGAAATATTTGCAAGTCATATCTGATAAGGGGTTAATCTCCAAAATACATAAAGAACTCCTACTACTCAACAACAAGAACAGACATTTCTCCAAAGACATACAAATTGCCAAAAAGCACATGAAAAGATGCTGAACATCACTAATCATTAGGAAAATGCAAATCAAAACCACGGTGAGATACCACCTGACATCAATTAAGATGGCTATTTAAACAAAATGACAGAAAATAATACGCATTGGTGAGGATGTAGAGAACCTTTGTGCATTGTTGGTGGGAATGTAAACTGGCGCAGCTGCTATGGAAAACAGTATGGAGGTTCCTCAAACACTGAAAACAAGAACTACCATATGATCTGCAGTCCCACTTCTGGGTATAGAGCCAAAAGAAATAGAAACTCAGAGATATTTGCACACCCATTTTCATAATAGTATTATTCACCATAGCCAAAAGGTGATAATGACCCAAGTTTCCATCAACAGATGAATGGATAAACAAAAAGTGATACATACACACGATGGAATATTATTCAACCTTAACAAGGAAATTCTGACATATGCTAGAACACGGATGAATCTTGAGGACATTACTCTATGTGAAATAAGCCAATCACAAAAAAGACAAGTACTCTATCATTCCATTTATATGAGGTACTTAAAGCAGTCAAATTCATACGTATAGAAAGTAGAACGATGGCTGATGGGGACCAGCAGGAGGGAAGAACAGGAAGTTGTTGTTTAATGGGCATAAGGCTTCAGTTTTGTAAGATGAAAGAGCTTCGGAAACTGGATGCACAACAACGTGAATGTACTTAACACTACTGAACTATATACTTAAAAATGGTTAAGATGGTAAATTTTATCTTACATGTATTTTACCACAATTTTAAAAATGCATCAGGGGGCTGGAGATGAAACTTGAGCTATTAAAAGATAAGGTTATGACTAAGATCCTCACATAAAGGCAAGACTCTTGAAGTGCTACGTCCTCAATGAAGGCATGTATTATAAGAAACCAATCATACTACAGGGATATGACAAAGAAATATAGCATCATCCTGGCCCCTATTCAAATAGTACAGTAAACACTCTCAAACTCAGAAATACAGAGTTGTGCTGAGACATGATAATCTCAGACAGAAATAAATCAAACTCAAAATATCTCCAGACAAAACCCTCATCTAGGCCACAAAGAATTCCCACATACAAAAATCCAGTGAAGGTGAAAAAGCAACCTGCGGAACCAAAGAAAATATTTGTTTATTCAAAAACAAACAAATAAACAAACAAAAAACACATTAGGAAATAATCCACCAGGGATACTATTAGATACCTACCCCAAGAACTTCAGATACTAGAAACCATTTGATACAGACTATAAAGCATATTTGTTTAAGACAAATAAAGACCAAAAAGAGAATTTGAAAAATGTTTTAAAACTAAAAATTATAGGCATATTTGAAAAAAACCTAATAGAACCTCCAGAAATGAAAATTAATAACTAAAATTTAAAATTCAAGGTTCAAATAGCACATGAGACATACTAAAGAAAGAATCAGTAAACCAGAAATCAGACATTGAAGAATCAGCCATGATGCAGTAGTTAAAAGATAAAGAAAAAATAAAAAAGAATGAAAAAGCTAACAGATGCTCCACAGAGAAGTAAGAATAACAATGGGGATAGGAATGGCGGCAGCTGGGCGCACTCTCTGAGTTCTCCTCCGGATCTTACTACAAACGGGACCTATAACCCATCAAAGAACTCTTTGCTCATCACACAAAACAGCTAAGAGACTCGTGGAAGGATTACTTGAAGGTGCGCTAATTGGGCGAGCAGGGGAAGGAAGGAAGGGAGCGGAGTGAAAACGCGCGGGCCCCCGGCGGGGTCTCAGCCTGCCGCGGCCACGGCAGTGGCGGCAAAAACCGCGGTGGCACCCGCAGTTCCGGGCACGCACGGGATCCCAGGGTGGAACGGAGAGCACAGAGACCAGGAAGTGGGCTCTTTCCCTGCGTCCCACGGCTGATTTCTCCCGCCAGGAGGGCGGCCAGAGGGCCCTGGGGCGGACAAAGAACACAGACTCCATACCTGGGCCCCTCCCCTGCCCTGCTCTTCCAATCCTACCCCGCCCTTCCATAGACTTAAACTGGCCCCTGAACTGAGGAGTAGTGTCAGATTACAGAAGAGCCGTAGTAGTGCTCAGGCTCTGGGAAGACGGACAGGCAGCCCTGACCCAGGGAAGAGGCTGGGAAGAGTGTGATTTTGGCTGGGCTAGGAGAGAAGAGACTCCTCCACCCCCAGCCACCACCTTTTCTGGCCTGCGGGAAGAGGGTGACGCACGGCTGGGCTAGGAGAGAGAAGACCCCTCCATCCCCAGCCCCCACCCTTTCTGGCCTGCCTAGGGCGGGACAAGTGCAACTGCAGAGACACTCCCAGGGATCAGCAGTAAGGCAGACGCAGCTCTGGGCTTTCAGCAGCTCAGAAATCTCCAGCCTGCACCGCCCCCATACACACACACTGAAGAAGTGCCCTAAGACTCAGGAGTACTGGACACAGGGCTGGTGGTGCTACTCTCAGTGTGCATATGTGCAGGCAAGGGCAGAAACTGCACTGACTTTGTAAAAACTATCATCCAGACCCCTCAGGCCCACGCATTTAAATCTACAGTCCCAAAGTCACTCTGGGCACCAGGTGACCGGCTCTGCCTGCACAATAAGCAGGGGCTCTTTGGTACAGCAGAGGACAACCTGGACATTACTTGGTGGGCTTAAGCCAAGACTGGTGCTGCTTTTTGTTTTGCTTTGTTTTGTTTTGTTTTGCTTTGTCTTTATATCTTTGATGTCTTTGCCTGTGTCGAGTGGGGGTTATCGGGTATTTTTACATGTGAATGTATTTGATTTTTTTCTTTGTTGTTGTTGTTGTTGTTGTTGTTGTTGTTGTGCTTGGTGATTTGCTTTGTTCTGAAACTGCCCTACCAGGGCCCAGCTTAAGAGGCACAAGATTCAACATATCCAGAGGCCAACTCCAGACCAAACCAGAGTACTACTGGGTTTCACCTACAAGTCACACACCCAGAGGGAATTCTTTGCAGGCACTAGAGCCCACAGAGGCCAAACCACATTTAAGTGGTCAACCCTCACGCAGCAGAACCCCCTGCGGGGGGCAGAGCCAAGTCTCACAACAACTCAGCCTAGGAGTTAACCCCACCTACTCACAAGCAAAAAGCAATTAAAGATCTTCTTGAAAACGACAATATACACAACACAAGAGTCACCTTTGGAGCACACGCAGAGGAGAAGAACGAAGTAGTGCAAGTCAAATATAAAAGACACATACTACATAAGATAACCTAGCAAGAACTAAGAACTCTAGGGGATCTACCTGATACTTCAAAGCAAACAGAGAGAGTCAGCCAGAATGGGGAAACAAAGATACACGTCCCAAATAAAAGAACAGAAGAAGCCTCCACAACTGAAACCAAATGAAGCAGACGTAACCAACCTTTCAGAGACAGAGTTCAGAACACTGGTGATAAGAATGTTTAAGGAGCTTAGAGAAGACATAAAGAAGGATGTAGAAATCATAACGAACAACCAGTTAGAACTAAAGAACACAATTACCAAAATTAAGAACTCACTTGAAGGAATTACCAGCAGGTTAGATGAAGCAGAGGATCGAATCAGCAACTTAGAAGACAAGGTAGCAGAGATCACCCAAACGGAACAACAGAAAGAAAAAAGAATAAAAAACAATGAGGATGGCTTAAGAGACCTCTGGGATAACATCAAGCGCAACAACATGCGCATCATAGGAATACCAGAAGGTGAAGAGAGCAAGCAAGGGATTAAGAACATATTTGAAGTAATAATGTCCGAAAACTTCCCCAACCTGATGAAGGAAACCAACATACAAGCCCAGGAAGTGCAGAGAGTTCCAACCAGGATAAACCCAAACAGATCCACACCAAGACACATTATAGTTAAAATGGCAAAGCTTAAAGACAAAGAGAGAATCCTAAAAGCAGCAAGAGAAAGACAGAGGGTTATATACAAGGGAACTCCCATAAGACTATCAAATGACTTTTCTACAGAAACATTGAAGGCCAGGAGGGAGTGGCAGGAGATACCCAAAGTGATGGAAAACAAAGGCCTACAACCTAGATTGCTTTATCCAGCAAGGCTATCATTTAAAGTTGATGGAGAGATAAAGAGCTTTCCAGAAAAAAATAAGCTAAAGGAATTTATTACCACCAAGCCAGCATTGCAAGAAATACTAAAAGGACTTCTGTAAATAGAAGAAAGATCAAAACAACCTAACTACAAATTTAAAAATGGCAATAACTATGTACCTATCAATAATCACTTTAAATGTAAACGGATTAAATGCTCCAATCAAGAGAAATAGGGTGGCTGACTGGATAAGAAAGCAAGACCCTTGTATATGCTGTATACAAGAGACTCACCTCAGAACAAAAGACACACACAGGCTGAAAGTGAAGGGTTGGAGTAAGATATTTCATGCAAATGGAAACGAGAAAAAAGCTGGAGTTGCAATACTTATATCTGACAAAATAGACTTTAAAATGAAGAACATACTAAAAGATAAAGATGGGCACTATATAATAATAAAGGGATCGATCCGACAAGAGGACATAACCCTAGTAAACATCTATGCACCCAACATAGGAGCACCTAAATATATAAAACAGGTACTGACTGACATAAAGACAGAGATCAACAGTAACACTATCATAGTAGGGGACTTCAACACACCTCTGACAACAAGGGACAGGTCTTCCAGACAGAAAATCAATATGGAAACAACAGCCTTAAATGATACATTCGACCAATTGGATTTAATCGATATTTTCAGAACATTTCACCCCAATGCTGCAAAATACACGTTTTTCTCAAGCGCACATGGAACATTTTCCAAGATAGACCATATGTTAGGCCACAAAACAAGTCTTGATAAATTTAAGAAAATTGAAATCATACCAATTGTCTTCTCTGATCACAATGCTATGAAATTAGAAATGAACTACAGGAAAAAAACTGGAAGACACACCAATTCATGGAGGCTGAATAACTTATTACTAAATAATGAATGGGTCAAGCAGGAGATCAAGGAAGAAATCAAAAGATATCTCGAGACAAACGAAAATGAAAACATGACAACCCAAAATCTATGGGATGCCGCGAAAGCAGTCCTAAGAGGGAAATTCATAGCTTTGCGGGCCTACCTAAAGAAACAAGAAACATCACTAACCAACAGTTTATCTTCACACTTAAGGGATCTGGAAAAAGAACAGCAAAATAAGCCCAAAGGGAGCACAAGGAAGGAAATAATAAAGATCAGAGCAGAAATAAATGAAATAGAAACCAGAAAAACAATACAAAAGATCAATGAATCCAAGAGTTGGTTCTTAGAGAAGATAAACAAAATTGACAAACCGTTAGCCAGACTCATTAAAAAAAAGAGAGAGAGGACCCAAATTAATAAAATCAGAAATGAAAGAGGTGAAGTGACAACAGACGCCGCAGAAATACAAAAAGTTTTAAGAAGTTACTATGAGCAACTATATGCCAACAAATTTGACAATCTGGAAGAAATGGACAATTTTCTAGAGGCGTACAACCTTCCAAGGCTAACTCAAGAAGAAACAGAAAACCTGAATAGACTGATTACCACCAGGGGAATTGAATCAGTAATCAACAATCTCCCAACAAACAAAAGCCCTGGACCAGATGGCTTTACAGGTGAATTTTACAAAACGTTCAAAAAAGAATTATCACCTATTCTCCTCAAGCTCTTCCAAAAAATCCAGAAGGAGGGAAGACTCCCAAACACTTTTTACGAAGCCACTATCACCCTGATCCCAAAATCAGACAAAGACACCACAAAAAAAGAAAACTACAGGCCGATATCTCTAATGAACATAGATGCAAAAATCCTCAACAAAATATTAGGGAACAGAATTCAGTAATACATTAAAAAGATCATACACCATGATCAAGTGGGATTCATCCCTGGTATGCAAGGGTGGTTCAACATCCGCAAATCAATTAATGTGATACACCACATTAACAAAATGAAAAATAAAAATCACATGATCATATCAATAGATGCAGAAAAAGCTTTTGATAATATCCAACAGCCATTTATGATGAAAATGGGAATAGAGGGATCATATCTCAACATAATAAAGGCCATATATGACAAACCCACAGCTAACATCATACTCAATGGGGAAAAGCTAAAACCATTCCCTCTAAGATCAGCAACAAGGCAAGGTTGCCCACTATCTCCGCTTCTATTCAACATAGTGCTGGAAGTTCTAGCCACAGCAATCAGACAAGAAAAAGAAATAAAAGGCATCCAAATTGGTAAGGAGGAAGTAAAATTATCATTATATGCAGATGATATGATACTATATATAGAGAACCCTAACGACTCCACCAAGAAGCTATTAGAGCTGATAGATGAATTTAGTAAAGTAGCAGGATACAAAATTAATATTCAGAAATCAGTTGCATTTGTATATACCAATAATAAAACATCAGAAGGAGAAATTTAAAAAAAACAATCCCATTTACAATTGCTCCAAAGACTATAAAATACCTGGGAATAAATGTAACCAAAGAAGTAAAAGATCTGTACTCAGAAAATTATAAGACACTGAAGAAAGGAATGAAGGAAGATATAAATAGATGGAAACACATATCATGTTCATGGATAGGAAGAATTAATATAGTTAAAATGTCCATACTGCCTAAGGCAATATACATATTCAACGCAATTCCTATCAAACTACCAACGACGTTTTTCACAGAAATAGAACATATAATCCTAAAATTTATATGGGACCATAAAAGACCCCGTATAGCCTCAGCAATCTTGAGAAATAAGAATAAAGTGGGAGGTATAACAATACCTGACTTCAAATTATACTACAAGGCTACAGTAATCAAAACAGCATGGTACTGGCATAAAAACAGACACATAGATCAATGGAACAGAATAGAGAGTCCAGAAATAAATCCATGCCTATATGGCCATTTAATCTACGACAATGGAAGCAAGAATGTACGATGGGGTAAAGACAGTCTATTCAATAAATGGTGCTGGGAAACCTGGACAGACACATGCAAAAAAATGAAGCTGGACCACCTCCTTACACCATATACAAAAATAAATTCAAAGTGGCTCAAAGACTTAAATGTAAGATCTGAAACCATAAAATACCTAGAAGAAAATATAGGAAGAAACTTCACAGACATTACCCGGAGTAAGATTTTTATTGATATATCCCCTCGCGCGAGGGAAGTAAGAGAAAAAAATAAACATGTGGGATTATATCAAAGTAAAAAGTTTTTTCACAGCAAAGGAAACCATCAATAAAACAAAAAGGGATCCTACTGAATGGGAAAAGATATTTGCCAATGATATATCTGATAAGGGATTAATATCACAAATCTATAAAAAACTCACTCAACTCAACTCCAAAAAAACAAATGACCCAATTAAAAAATGGGCAGAGGACTTGAAGAGACATTTTTCTAAAAAGGATATACAGATGGCAAACAGACATATGAAGAAATGCTCAACCTCACTAACCATCAGAGAAATGCAAATAAAAACCACAATGAGATACCACCTCACCCCAGTCAAAATGGCTATCATCAATAAATCAACAAACAACAAGTGCTGGCGCGGATGTGGAGAAAAGGGAACGCTTGTGCACTGTTGGTGGGATTGCAGATTGGTGCAGCCACTATGGAAAACAGTATGGAGGTATCTCAAAAATCTGAAAATGGAATTACCCTATGACCCAGTAATTCCACTCCTAGGTATCTATCCGGAGAAATCCAAAACTCCAATTCAAAAATCTTTATGCACTCCCATGTTTATTGCAGCACTATAGCACAATAGCTAAGACATGGAAACAACCGAAATGCCCATCGGTAGATGACTGGATTAAGAAAATGTGGTACATTTATACAATGGAGTATTACGCAGCCATAAAGAAGAAAGAAATCTTACCATTTGCAACAACATGGATGGTCCTAGAGAACATTATGTTAAGTGAAATAAGTCAGACAGAGAAAGATAAGTACCATATGATCTCACTTATATGTGGAATCTAAAGAAAAGAATAAGTGAATGAACTAATCAGAAACAGTTTTGGAGACAAAGAGGAAAAACTGAGGGTTGCTAGATGGGCGGGGAGGGTGGGGGTAAGGGGGAAGGTGAGAGGATTAGAAAACAATCAGTAACCACAAGATGGCCATGGAGTTTTGAAAATTAATCTGGGGAACGTAATTTAGTGGTTACCAGAGGGTAAGGGGTTTGGGGGTTGGGAGATGAGGGTAAGGGGGATCAAATATATGGTGATGGAAGGAGAACTGACTCTGGGTAGTGAACACACAATGTACTTTATAGATAATGTGATACAGAATTGTACACCTGAAATCTATGTAATTTTACTAACAATTGTCACCCCAATAAATTAAAAAAAAAGAAAAATAAATAAAAAAAATAAAATAAAACGAGAAAGAAAAAAAAAAACAATGGGAAGAGATAACATTCAAAGGGATATTTGAGAATTTTCCAGAAATTATACAAGACAGAATCCAAACACGATAAATAAAAACAAATCTAAATTTAAATACATTACTGTGAAGTAGACGAAACACGAAAAAGAGAATATAGTGAAAGAAACTAGAAAGCACATGAAAAGAAACTCAGTATCACTAATATTTAGGGAAATGCAAATCAAAACCACAACGAGATATCACATGACACCCATGAGAATGGTTATTATTGGGGGGGAATAACAGAAAATGAGTGTTGGCAAGGATATGGGGAAATTGAAACCTTTGTGCATTAATGGTGGGTGCAGCTGCTGTGGGAAAGTGTGTGGTGCTTCCTCAAAAGTTTAAAAGTAGAATTACCACATACACATACGATCCAGCAATTGCACTTCTAGGTATATATCCAAAAGAATTGAAAACAAGGACTCAGATATTTGTGTACTATTGTTCATCGCAGCATTATTCACAATAGTTAAAAGGCAGAAACCACAAATACCCATTGATGGATAAACAAAAAGTGGTAGTACAGACATACAATAAAATATTATCAACCTTAATAGGAACCTTAAAAGGAAGGAAATTCTGATACATTCTACAACACACATGAACCTTGAAAACATTAAGCTAAGTGAAATAAGTCAAACACAAAGGACAAATATTATATGATTCCACATATGTGAGAATACCTCATATATATGGAGGTATATCATAATACCTCATTATGACGTATGACATATGTGTCATAAAATAGTCAAGTTCAAAGGGATAGAAAGTAGAATGGCAGTTACCAACGGCTGAGGTAAACTGGGAAGTTATTGTTTAATGGATACTGAGTTCTCAATTGAGATGATGGAAAAGTTTTGGAGATGATGGTGATGGTTGCACAACAATGTGTAAGTATTTAATGCCACAGAACTACTTAAAAATGATTAAGGCGGCAATCATTTCATGTTATGTATATTTAACCACAATGAAAAAACAAAAAATAAAAAAACTGGAGAAAAAATACGGATCACTTTAAAAGAAGCAGTAATTAGACTGAGATAGATGTCTAAACAAAATGAAACTGTATCATCAAAAGGCTGAGATAAAATAAATGTCAACTTAAAATTCTATATGCCACTAAACTGTTATTAAAGGATACTGGGAAAACGAAAAAATTTCCACAAAAACATACAATGAGAGAGTTTACTATAAACATGCCCTAAAATAAAGAACAACTACAGAATATACTTCAAAAGAAGAAAATTGAACCTAAAAGGAAGGGAATGGTGAACAAAGACACTGGCAAAGATAGGGATAAATCTAAGCCAGCATTGTATGAAAAGCAGTAATAATAACAACAAAAATAGAGGAATAAAAAGTGGAATTTAAAACTAGATAAAAAGATCATTTTGTATGATAGAGGAATTATAGCAGTAAAAGTATACTAAGGTTTCTACAATATATGAAAGAAAGGTAGAAATACTGATTAACTTTAGTCTTTAAGTCAGAAATGCATATTAAAATTATAAGGGTAAATATTAATAGAATCATAAAGAACAAACAACTTTTAAACCCACAGAGGAAAAAATGGGCATAAAGAACACATTTGCAGGAAAGAAAAGCAAGAAAGAAGGAAAAACAGAATTAAAACAAAACAGAAAAAGTAAGGTAATTTATAAAGTACAAAATAAAATGGTAAAAATAAATACAAAGATAACTTCTAGGATGCCAATTTGAGAGTTTCTATGGACCATTCACCCACCCTGCAAAACAACTGTAACAAAAAAAATACAGAAAACAAACAAAATAAAATCAACCATTTAGGGGATCTGGAAATTGTCCTAAAAGTATGTAGCAAATGAAGAAACATTTATTCAAGAAAATCGAGTACACCTCTGTAAAAACAGCGATCCGTGGCGTTTGAGTCACAACCTGCTCCCTTCCCCACCCCTCCCTGCCTACGATGATCCCATCTGGGTGAGTGCAAGCAGGAATGCAGGGCTTCCTCTCTCCCCGACTCCCAATTGGACTAGGGTATCTTTCCAGGGGGGCAGTCCACCTGCATTTTTCATACCTCATCTCGGTGTTGCAAAAGCTCTGAAACAGACAAGAGCAGCTAAGAGGCCTGGGGTCCACTTCTTACACCAAGCACCCACTCACTGAGCAGAAGTTCTACCATGGCAGGCAGGCCAGAAATACTGGGATCCCAACTCTGCTTGCCCAGCTTGGTCACAGGGTAAAGTTTCCACAACAGGAGTTTCCACCAAACAGTCACGTCATTCCAAGAGAAGGGGTCATTATCCCCACTCCCAGCTACAGGGCAAGTGGCAGACCATCAGAAGAGAGTTCTTGAAGCTCTCCCCAAGGGGACTGACTTTATTTGGAACACAGGGTGAGGAAGTTAAAGCCTGAAGGCACTATCAAAAACACTAAGAGATTTTGGTGGTAAGAAATCAAGAGACTGGTAGCTCTATGAGAGTAACAAGCTGATCCTTACAACAGCTAGACTTCTACAGAGACAACCATGGAAAGAGACAGTTAAGAAGAGTCCTCCTGGATTCAGAACAAACCTCAACCCCAGGCCTCAAAACTACCCCTACCAAGGAGACCCAAATCTGATTGCATCAGCATGTGGAAGAAATTATGCCCCAGGCATTATTACTGATAACAATAGAGCAATCAGCTGGTTTCCTGGAAGATAACAGCTGGGTGAGATACCTATAAAGGCAGAGACTACACGTTGCAGGGGAAACAGACTTCACTAAAATGGTCCAGCCAATAAGCATAAAATAAAAAGTTTGTGTTATTAAAGTATTATGTCATAGTTTAATATTTTTTTCTAACTGCTACATAAAATTATGGTGTCTTAAAACTGATGGCATCTTGAGGCAATGAAATACAGTATATTAGTAATAGCAATCAACGTGAGTGGACTAAACTCACCATTTAAGATGCTGAAATTTTCATCTTGCTAACTTAGTACCTATAATGCATAGAGTTCAAGATTGATTTGCTTAATTCTAATTTATTGGAATTCTAATATGAATACCAAATCCTAAATTCATTGAGATTATAAAAAATGTTTAAGTCAAGAAATTAATTATCAGAATCCTTTGTAGAGAAGATCTTTAGAACCTTATTACTATTGACTATAAAGCAGATTTTTAAAGAAGACATGTCTATTCCTGCAACTGGAACAAGAAAGGTTAATTATTAAAATATCAAAATGACTTCAGAGTCAAATAGTTTCACCTAAAGAGGATTCCAAGATTCCAGAGACAGAATTTATGAAAGATTACATGATAATTTTATTCTGTGCAGAAATAAATACAATTTTTAAAAGAACGAATTATGTCATTTTTTTCCTTTTCTTCTCTAGTTCAAAAACTGACTACTTTGGTCTTTGAGCCTTTTGAGCCCATTGTTTTGCTCGGCCTGCTCCAAACACTTTGGAGTATCCTTTCTCTTCTAATAATGGCCCTTGAGCCACTGCATTCTACTTGGGCCCGCTTCTACCTCTTTGAAGTGTACTTTTTCTTCTAATAAACTGCTCTTTCACCACTTAAAAAACAAACCCCAAAAAATCGACTACTCTTTATTTCCCAATCTTCTTCCTTCCGTGTGCAAAGTTTTTACTCTAATAGATAGTCATAGTGTTAAACAAAAAACTTAACTCCCATGGCTGAAAGCCTTTCTAAAAAATAGAGTTTACTGGGCCATAAAGGAGCAGGTCCTGGGGCATGCAGTCTAAACCCTCAGCAACAGCTAGAAAGGTAACATGTCTGCTGTCCTGGAGCTGACATGCTTTGTGTATACAACAAATACTAGGAGGAAGAAAGTTGTAAGTTGTTTTGAAAGAATTTACACAGCTACAGATGAGGCAAAGCCGGGTTATAAGGGCAGAGTGCTCCCTTGGATTGGTGGTGGGCAACAGTCCTAAAAGTTCATGCATATGCAGGATGCGATGGCCTGTCCAGGGCTTGGGGAACAGACTCCCAGACGTCGATCCAAAGTTCCAATATGCAGTCAGGAATGTGAGCAGTCTTTGGTCAGCTGGCCCCCAGCTATTAACAGGCTAACTGCTCGGTCTCTTTCTCTCACACTTCCGCCAGCTATAATTTAATTTAGAACATCTAATAATTTCTTTCATCATTAGTAGAAGTCACGTTGAGAATCTTGACATTTTCTATGTTTCTTTAGAGGTTGTTTTTTAAGTTGATCTGATCATCCAACATGTGCCTAAATTAAAGGTCAAGAGCCTAACAAGATGAAGATGAAACAACCAGTATAATCTCTCCCAAAATTAAATAGATTTCTGTCCATTCATACATTCCCTTTAATTCCTATAACAACCCTGAATTTTTAGTTTTATTTTATAGATAAGAAAACTAAACTTCAAAAACCTTCAGTGATTCAGTCACCAAAAGGGGGGCGAAGGGACAGCCTCAGCACTCAAACACAAGTCCTAAACCCTTAATTTTCACCCTTTATAAATCCATTAGAATCTAATACAAAAGACACAAAAGAGCTGAAATGGATTTCATACTATAACCCACAGATACAGTCAAATCAAAATAGGTATTTTCATTCCCCTCATGAGACTTCCAACTGAGCTCCTTTTTCAAGCAAGAATTCACATGGAAAAAAAAAAAAAGAATTCACATGGTCCCATAAAATCTCTGATCCTGTATAATATCTGTGCCTCAGTTTTCCCATCTGTAAATTGCAAGTGACATCTTCCCTAGGAAACCTCAGAGCTGAGAGGACCATTACAGATAGCAGAAGGAAAACTGTTTTACTTTGGAAGCCCCTAAAGTCTTAAACCAAAGTAATCCATTAAAATAATAAAAAGACATAAAATAATCCTAGTTTGAAATAATAACACACAAAATCTGTAATGACAGAAAGGAAGTCAAGGGTGGCCTGTGGCTACAGGTAGAAGGAAGAGATTAACTGCAAAAGGGTAGAAGGGAACTTTTGGAGTGATAAAATATTCTACGTATGTCATTGTGGTGGTGCTTTCATGGATGCAGACACTTGTCAAACTCATTAATTGTACACTTAAAACAGGTTTAGTTCATTGTGTGGTAAATTATACCTAAATACATGTCAAGTTGGTTTAAAAAGGAACAAAGCCACAGCATCAAGGCTAGACCCTATAGAAAAGTTCTCCCCACAAAAACAATCTCTTCTGAGAGAAGAAAAGGGGAAAAACCTACCTAAAAAGGTACTTTGAATTTCCAGGCTTCTCTTATTTTATTCGAATAGCTATAAACTTCAAGAAATAAAAAAATAGTCTGGATTGTGTTTATACTGGAAAGTTTAGAGCACCTGTAATTCACTGGTGAAAAACGTGATTCTTTACTCTGGATGAAGTTATTTGCCTCTACTATCTGCAATAGAAAGCACTATAGGTTATTAAAATAATAATCTTTGAAACATCAGGCATGTCCCAGGAAATAATAGCTTTCCAGAAGGAGCTGGCATAAGACAGAACAAAAGGCTAATAAACTCTAACCTTCCTCCTACTCATGACTCTTTCCCATCATCTCTCATTTTTATAGTTCCTCTAATGAAACCATTTGTAGATTTTGCAATATTTTATGGAAAACATTGTTTAAATTAATACATTGCAAAATGATCAAATAGTCAAATTAGTTATACTATGCTCTCAACAACTCAATGCTTAGAGACTGAGTTTACTGGGCAAAGCACAGTATTTTCATTAAGACCTTTGTCATCTAATCCTCCCTAAAGGCATATATCACATCAATATAAGTCGCATTTTTATCCCATTCTACAAATTTGTGGTCCTTAATGACTCTATATATATAGTGGCTACTAATCCAGGAATGTACAGTGAACTTGTGCTACATAAAAATTCAGACCATCACAATAAACCCCATTCTCTTCATATAGCCAAAGTGTAATTAATATAAATCAACTTAGAACTTCATGGTGTGGGGGTTCAGAAAAAGCCTCTCCATGATGTGCCTCAGTGGTATGGGGATTATTTTGAGCTAAAAGCAATTTAAGACCCTGTCGGCTCAAGAGAAACCTCTGCCCACTCCCCATCTCCGGGATCCCCACCCCACCAATATCTAGAGGAATCTGAATTAGGGGCCTTGCCCTTAATAAGGGATTATCGGAGATAACTGTTTCAACCTATGTATAGGGCAGGGCAAACTTCTATCTACTGAATATCTGCTCTTCTTAAATTGACATCCTGCAATGACCCTTTAAAGCCCCCAAGGCACCTTACCTCAAAATGTCATAAATACCCATTTTCCCTTTCTGCCTTCGAACCTTTCATGTATGTGGGGTCTCTGACTTGCTGAACTATGTGGGGTTCCCATACATATGTATGTAATTAAATTTGGTCATTTTCTCTTTGCAATTCTGTCTCATGTTTATTCAATTAGACCAGCCAAAAAAATTTCGAGGGTAGAGGAAAGTTTCTGTCCTCCACCACAATGGCAATTACATTTCACAGTCACTCTGAGAAAACTGTGCCCCATTTTTCTTTCTTTCGTTTTTTTAAATTCCTTTTTCTAAAACGCATTGGGGTTAATTAATGGACATCAAAGCTACATAGGCTTCAAGTGTATATTTCTATAATACATCATCTATATATTGCATTATGTGTTCACCACCCAGAGTCAGTTCTTCCATCACCATATATTTGAGCCCCTTTATCCTCTTCTACTATCTCCCCTCCCCCGTTACCCTCTGGTAACCACTAAACTGTAGTCTGTGTCTATGAGTTTTTGTTTCTTTATTTGTTTGTCTTGTTCCTTTGTTGCCTTCAGTTTTATATCCCACATATGAGTGAAGTCATATGGTTCTCAACTTTTTCTGTCTGACTTGTTTCACTTAGCATAATAATCTCAAGATCCATCCATGTTGTCACAAATGGCACTATTTCATCTTTCCTTATGGCAGAATAGTATTCTATTGTGTATATATAGCTCATCTTCTTTATTCAATCATCTATTGAATGATGGTTTGGTTGTTTCCATGTCTTGGCCACAGTAAATAATGCTGCAATGAACAATGGAGCACATGTATCTTTATGGATGTTTTCAGATCTTTCAGTTATATACCCAGGAGAGGGATTGCTGGGTCATATGGTAAGTCTATTCTTAATTTTTTGAGGAACCTCCATACTGTATTCCATAGTGGCTATACCAATTTACAAACACAACAGCAATGTATGTGGGTACCTTTTTCTCCACAGCCTCTCCAACACTTGTTATTATTTGCCTTGTTGATGATAGCCATTCTGACTGGGGTGAGGTGATATCTCATTGTGGTTTTGATTTGCATTTCCCTAATAACTAGTGAAGTTAAACATTTTTTCATATATCTGTTGGTTGTTTGTGTGTCTTGTTGGGAGAAGTTTCTATTCATGTCCTCTGCCCATTTTTTAATTGGATTATTTGTCTTTTTGTTGTTGAGTTGTATGAGTTCCTTATAAATTTTGCATATTAGCCCCTTATCAGAGGCATTTGTAAATATCTTCTCCCATTTGGTTGGTTGCCTCTTTGTTTTGGTGATGGTTTCTTTTGCTGAGCAGAAAGAAGCTTTTTAGTTTGATATAGTCCCATTCGTTTATTTTAGTTTTTACTTCCCTTGCCTTTGAGATCAAATTCATAAAATCCTCTTTGAAACCAAGGTCCATAAGTTTAGTACCTATGATTTCTTCTATGCAGTTTATTGTTTCAGGTCTTATGTTTAGGTCTTTGATCCATTTTGAATTAATTTCGGTACATGGTTACAGATAGCAGTCTAGTTTCATTTTTTTTACATGTGACTGTGCCCCATTTTTCAATTCAAAATATTAAAAATCTGTCTGGTGGAATGCAACCATTTAAATTCAAATTATAATTATTCCCTACAGCTCTTCCTAATGAAAAGGTATAATCACTGCTTAAACTTTTCATTGTGTAAGCTGTATATTTAAGAACTCTTAGTCCAGCTGGTGAACAGAAAATATTTGGGCACATGTCATATACTACTTTTCAGCTACCAGGCCAAGCACAGACTCGTCTTTCAAAATAACTGCATCCCTAGCTATGCAATACATTAAATTGCTGCATAACCACAAGGAAAAAGTACCATGTCCACACATAAACTCCACTCCCAATTAGCAACCATCTTCCTGAATTTTTTTGATATCTTTAAGTAACAACTTCCTTCTGTGGCCAGGATTATACCGTCCATTAAATTGAATAATGGACTACTTGGCAAGCCAGAAATTGGTTCAATCACCACAGCATAACGAAGAAAGAGAAAGTAAACTGGAATAGACTTCTACAATGGCCCGACTGCTTAAATCATTTAGTAGAAATGAAAGCCACAGGACGGGAAAGCCAAATATGTGGCCAGTCCGCATTATGTAAATGTGCAGTAGATGCCAAAGGGAAAAAGCTCACTCTTAAGAATAGAAAAAATATCTAACACTTCAACCTAAACTGTTTTGCTTACTTACCGATAGTAAATGGCCACTTTTAGACAAGGAAATTAAGAATTTAGGTTAACTCTCTGCAAGGTTCTTCTCTCTCTCTGTCTCTCCGTCTCTCTCTCTCTCTGTCTCTCTCTTTCTCTCTCTCTCTCTTTCTCTCTAGAGAGTATTATTATTACCTCACATTTCCCAAAACTTTCTTTCTGTATTCCTCTATCTCAGATGGTATGACCCAGTCATCTAAGTCAAAAACTTAATCAGCTGAATTATATAGAGATTCCTGAACAAAAGTAACAGCCTTTTCACTGTCTCTTTACCTCCAGTCTTCGTCTGCCTCAGATCACAGCTGAGAATGATCTATCTAAAGTGAAATCTGATCGTGTCACTCCCCAGTTTCACACCCTTCGATGTTGTGTCACTGCCTACAGGATAAATCCAAACTCTGCAGTACAGTACACAAAGTCCCACCATAACCAACCCTCTCTCTCCATCCTTCTCTCTCCCCATTCCACCATCTCATACTACATCTTGAACTAATTTGTGGTTCCTTAAAAAACTGAATAATAATAAATAAGCCATGCTATTCCACACTTCCACGTATACTCACCCAGCTCCCCTTCACTCCAATGCTTGTACCCAACTCATCTTGATACCTACCCATCAGCCACCTCTGTATTTCTTCTTCACCCAATTCAAGACTCAGCTGATCTCCTCCCGGAAGTGTTTCCTGGACCCTTAAACTGGGTTAGGTGTCCAACTTTTATTCTTCCATAGTGCCTCGGTGTGGTACACAAAACAATGGCCACACTTTCATCCTCCAAAATCTCTGAATCTGTTACCTTACATGGAAGAAGGTGCCTTATCAATGCAGTTAAGGACTCAGAGATGAGGATTTAAAATCATCATCCAGGATTATCCACGTAGGCCCCATCTAATCACATGTCTTAAAATTAGTGTGAGAACTGGACCCACTGCTGCTGGCCTTGATGACAGAGGAAGGGATTATGAGCCACGGAATAGGGGTGGCCGCTAGAAACTAGAAAAAAAAAGGCGAGGAAATGAATTCTCCTGTAACATGTCCAGAAAGAAACACAGCCCTACTGACACTGATTTTAGCCCAGTTCGATCCATGTCAGATTTCTGACCTTCAAAATTGCAAGATAATAAAGGTATGTTCTTCTAAGCCAGAAAGTTTGTGGTAATTTGTTATGGCAGCAATAAAAACTAATACACTTGGGGACAGTATTATGATGCTATACTGGCTGTGTCAGCTCGCGGATGGGAACTTTCTATCTTACTTAAAATTGTATTCCCAGTACCTAGCACACTTCCTGCACACAGAGATGCTCAACAGTATTTTAGAACTGACACATGTTCATAACTTAATTCCAAAGATCCTATTATTACAATTAAAACATTTTTATTTAATCTAGAATCTTTTTTTTCTTTTTGTAAGAACCCAGTACTTTAATAAGACTGCCCACACCCCACAAACCTGGAAGAAACGAGCAGCGGTGGGGGAAGGAGCCCCAGGAACAGCAGTCCAGTCTCTGACATTTCACCCAGGTGGGGGCGAGGGGTGGACCTGCAGTGAGGGCAGCTTGTCCTCTTGTCCCCCAAGGGGATCCAGGCCGTCCTCCAAGCTCGCCAGGTATTTTGAGTACGATGCTTCTGAAGGCCACAGACATGCCGGGTACCATCCTGAAGCCTGTGCAGAGAACGCTGGGGCAGTTTGTATTCCTCCCGCGTCCGCCGGCCCCAGTCCTTCACACATAGCGTGTACTTCCTGCACTGCTCCCAGCCGCAGCTGTTTGAGTCCAGCCTCTGGCTGATCACCCGCACCATGTGGCTGGCCTCCCTGGCACTCAGCATTTTCGGGTTCAGCATTTAATATTCAGGGGGAGCGGCTTGACCTTCCCAGAATATTTGTGGCCCTGCCTTGGCCATCCACCATTTAAACATTACATTGGCTTTACTTCATTGCCTTTGTAACGTTGCTTCTTGGTGGACGGCCAACAGCAGAGGTGGCTTAAAATAAGGGTCAAGAACCTTCTAGCCACCCGCTGAGAGCCTTGGCTGTGGCCCAAGGAAGAGGTTGCAGTCACATCATCAAGATGTCCAGCATGGAGTAAATCTTCCATGTGTGTGCTAGTCCTCGATGCTGCCCTGGGTTTGCGAGAGCTGGTCCTCAATTCTGGGCGGGTTTGGGTGACGCTGATGCTCGATTCCCGGCTGGGTCTGGGAATGCTGTTCCCCGACTGCAGGCTAATGGAGAAGTGGCAGACTCTTTGGCCTTCCGGCCTGAGGGCTGAACCTTGCGGGTTGGGGAAGGCCTGGGGCTATTCAAGTCCAAGCCACAGAAGTGCCTGACTTTGATGCAGCGGACCTCTCCCTAGGGTTTTTCGTACTGAGGATCAGATACATGCCCATCAGTCTGTCGTAACTCCTGCGTGTCACCGACTCCTCAATATGCTCCCGCTCAAACCCCATTTTCACCATCCTCCGGGTCACCCAGGGGTCCATGTTCTCATATGAACGGCATGAGTTCCTCCCTTTGGCCCGTTTAGCCATCGGTCCTTCATTAGGTTTTCTAGCGTGACTCTGTCGCTGGGGTTGATGGTCATTAACCTCTTTAAGATCATGAGGCACTGGTAGGACATGTAAGAGGGCACATGGGTGCCGGAGCGGAAAGAAGCATCTTCCCGCAAAAGGCTCGGTCCCAGCGGCCATCTTACAGAGTGGCACTCCCAAGCTCCACACATCTATTCCGGGGCCGTCACAGTTTCCCCCAGCAAGAGCTCTGGGGCGATGTAAGAAAAGATGCCGCAGAACATACTTGTGTGCGGGGATGGGGGGAGGGAAGGAGGGAGGAAAAAAAGAATATACAAGGCAGTATCAACCGATAACCGCCGGGATGGTTTTCCTTCAACTTGACTCAGGTTTAACGGCTTAATTGTTAGATAAACCATGGATCGCTGAGCTATTTGCATCCTGTATTGATGACTAACGATTTCACCATCTTCTTCTAAGAAACAGCAAGCTTTTAATTGTACACATTGCCATTCCTTTCTCGAGTTTGGCTCAGTTAACTTTGAGGTTCAGTTACTATTAGCCCCCATGGCAATTGTGAAAGAAACAGATATGAACTTTCTGGTTGTTGCCAGTAAAGAACTCCTGGTGTCACCTTTATTTGAGAATGTTTCCTCATCAGTTTTTCTTATGATTCTAGGCGATGGTTTTGGTGCTGGTGATGGGTCCCTTTCAGGGAACTCTTTGATGTGGCTTCCAAACTGTTAACACTTCAGTTTATTGTCAACCTCCAGTTTTTCTAGAGTAGTTTTGAGACAGTCGTCATTGGCTGTCATATATAATTTACAAAACTAGATGTAGTCAAATTTGCCATCATTTACATTAGCCAAATTTACTATGGCACTTCTTCTCGAGTCATCTTTTCACCTCTTTGTTATAGAAGTTGATAAAGGACAGTGTGTAAAATATAGCCATAATCATTTACATCTAACTGCTTAAATGATTTTAGCAGTTCTGCTTTTGAAATTGGTTTTTCCTTTTTTAAAATTATACAAAAATCATCGAAATTCAGTTTGGCAGTTTGAGGAGTCGAATACTTATTAATAGTCTTTTGGGATGGATTTCTTCCTGCATGCTGAAGAGCTAAATAAAGTTGATCTTTAGAACTAATGTTTTCTAAGCTGAAAACAGTTAAGTAGGCAGCTCTACAATTCCTATAAAATACCTCCTCTGCAATTAGTGGAAATTTCTTTTTCGAGGACTCTCTGAAAGCATTGATTTCTGATTGGAGAAAGCTGCATCACTTCCGGGACTGATGGCCATTCTAATTCCAGTTTACAAACGAGGAAGCGAAGCCACTTCTTTGCATGGATTCCACAATCCGCTCACCGAAGCCAGAGGGACCGTATCCTTTTTTTAATTACCATGGCAACTGCCTTCAATCTAGAATCTTAATCGGCAATATGAATTGCTTTCATTGCTCATTAGTCATTCTAGGTGCCCAGATATATTAATACTAGTTTACTTCCTCTGACTTCTATTAACAGGACAAGTACTCACTTACTATGACCCAGGCTTCCCATGGAACTTGCATGTAAGTAGATTTTTAAATCCATGTTCCTCTTTCCTATCAGATATCATATATTTTTAAAAATCAGATATATTGTCATTAGAAAGATATTTTTAATTCTATCAATTCCAAGATACACTAAAAATTATTGTATTTATCCACAGTGCTTTTAACTTAGGTCTCCTAAATATCTGACAAAATATATTGGTACTAGAAGTTCATCTCTTGAATCAAAGATCTAGAAATATTCAGAAGGGTACCAAAGTACCACTTTATAACCCTCTAAAATGTACATTATTTTCCCCTCCTCAGAGGCATGGTCAGTACTACAGTTCACAATGATATCAGCTAACAATTTTTAGGGCATAATATCTGCTCGTCTCTGTGCTCCCTAAGTGTTTTACAGCATTCTTAATGTTCACAATGACCCTGTGATGATGATTCTATATATTTCCCCCATCGGGGTTGAAGTGGGAGGACTCAGATGGATTAAGTATCTTTCCTAAGATTAATTAAAGCAGCTCAAAAGTAGGAGACTTGGGAATTCAAATCCAAAGTCCATTGAAGAGTAAAAAGAAGTATATTTCTTAGATCAATGCTTATATAGCTTCTTCTAATAAAAAATGGAATTTGGAACACATTTGACAAAGAGTTTTCAGAGGGACAGGCACCCACGAAGGCATGGCAGTGGCTATCATAAAATACGAAAACGTACCATGTGACAAGGTGAGAAAAGGTATTCTGGCCATTAACTTAATTTTATTTGTACCTCAGAATCTGTTTTGTAAGATGAAGATAGGTCTATAAAGCATATATCAGCCCTGTGCATCTCTCTTAGGCACCAACTGTTACTTCCATTCTTTGGGAGACAAAAAAGTAACAAAAGATCCTAAATTTCTGGCTCATTTTGTGGCTTTAGATTGATTCCAT
This sequence comes from Rhinolophus ferrumequinum, assembly GCF_004115265.2. NCBI lineage: Eukaryota > Metazoa > Chordata > Mammalia > Chiroptera > Rhinolophidae > Rhinolophus > Rhinolophus ferrumequinum. Next base: position 50,421,368 of record NC_046299.1, on the reverse strand, counting down.
ATGCAACTCAAACCTCTTGTTCAACATCTGCTGACGCCTCTCATTACTAATGATTAGCATTTATACAGGCTTATAGATGGACTGCCGAACATCAGCAGTACGGATCTTCATTTCACTAATCTGCTCTGCAATATTAAGTCGCTTCACTAACTCTCTGGTCCTTGGTTTGCTCATGCAGACAACAAGAAAGTTGGGTTAGAGAAACTCTAAAATCTTTTCCTAATTCTAACATCCTAGGATGGCATTAACCTTTGCACTCTGCCTGGCATTCTGAGCTCAGTACAGCTAAAAGAAACAGAAGGAACAAAGGCATAATTTAAAAGCTTCAGAGGTACTGTGTTTAAATCTCAGCCCTACCACTTACTACTAACTCTATGACCTTGGCAAGTCTTAGTTGCCTTCCTGCAAAATGAGGACAAAAATATCTACAGTTCTTTTGAGGTTTAAATTATTAAGCAAATTTTTTAAATGCGTCTAAAAGAATGTCTGGTGCTAAGTACTCACTAAACGTTTCTTTCTCTTCAAGTGTGACTTTAAAGTATTATAATCAGGTTTGTCAGGAATCCATTTCTTAAAGCAAGATTTGAATGTTTTGTAGGATTTAAAGCAATGTATTATCAAGCGTGTCTTGGTCTGCTTGGGCTGCCAAAACAAAATACCATAGACTTAGTGGCTTAAACACCAGAAATTTATTTTCTCCCCGTTCTGCAGGCTGGAAGTCCCAGATGAAGATAAAGCAAGATTGGTCTGTGGTGAGAGCTCTCTCCTGGCTTGTAGACAGCCACCTTCTTGCTGTGAGCTCTGGTGTTTCTTCATCTATTTATAAGGGAACCAGCCCTATTGGATTAGGGCCCCACCCTTATGACCTTATTTAATCTTTATCACCTCTCCACCGGCCCTGCCTCCAAATACAGTCACACTGGAGGTTAGGGCTTCAACATGTGAATTTTGGGCGAACACAAACATTTAATCCATGAGAAAGAATATTATTTTATCTTTGTGCTGAGAGTTTTTTTACTTTAAAGCAAGCTTTACAGACCTCAAACCTCATGCTGAGTTTCTAAGCTGAATAGAGGTGCTTGAGGAAGAGACATGTCATAAGGTTGTTCAACAACATGACCTAATGACACAACTTGAATAGAGGCAGAGTTACAAATAGAATTTGAACCTTTTAACCTGGAAGTTCATCCCATTAAATAATATTGCACTTTTCAAACTTGTGTTTCTGCGTGTGTTACCATCGTCCTCTCTCACATGGTCTTTTGTATTACGCCCGACCGATGCCCTGTACAACTGAAGCTGAAGGACAATAACATTGTATCTCACATTCTCTCTTAAATCTGCCTTAAAATTCTGTTTTCAATAGAAATTTATATAATATTAAGGAAATGGGAGATTTTTTTAAAAAAATGACTGACATTCTCAAAGCCGAGAAAATAAACAGAGCCGTGAAAAACCAAGGCTTAATTAGCCTTACGGTTTTGTGATTTCTACTTTCAGGGAAAACCCAAAACTGGCACATTCAGCAAAATCACTGGCTTATTTCTTGACCAACACTCATCAATGAGGCTAATCCACCCAGGCACAGGTAGAATTAGATAATTATTGCCAGTAACTGAAAGTTGTCTGTTCGTGCTTTCAGAAAAAAATAGAATGTTTTAATAACTTTATTAACCTTCTCTGGGTGGCAGAGATTTTATTTATACACTATTCCTTTAGGTACCAAATACTTATATACAACTATATCTGTGGACATGATATAGCATAAAGGGTTGCTTCAAAGAACATTCTCATGGATGGAAAGAGAAACAGAATTCATTAGCGGGGGGAAAACACTGGCTTGTATTTCGTAGTTATTACTCCTCAGAACACTTTGGCTAGGTGTTCTTTTCCTATTTTTGGATACTAAAAAAATGTAAAACTAGGTAATACTATTCCAATTCTTATGGCTTAAAAACAAACAAATGACTTTTATCATTTAGCATTGAAATGCATGCTGGCAACCTTCTAGAAAAAGTGAGAAGCTCCTATTCAAAAATAGCCATTTTTACAAGGCTTTCTGCACTTTTTGGTGGGGAGGGAGAGAGTGGGAGATGAATCACACTGTACTTGTCCCTAACTAACTAAATTAAATTTTCTTTATTTTTCTCGAAACAATGTTTGTATTCTATGCAATGACATTGCACCTCCCTGTGTTTCTTCAGCTAGGAAGGGTAGCGGCTTCCTGTTGCTAATCTCTGTGTTACCTCACCATCTCCTATGTGGCTCTCAGCTCTTTCACTACCTGCATTATAATTTTCCTGCACCAAACTCCTTCCCCTGTAAATGCCTGAGATGGTTTCTGTTTTCCTAGTGAGACCCTGACTGATAAAAACCACTTACTGGGTGGAAAAGGTGAAGGAGAATATAGTTAAATAATACTGTGATAATTCTGCACGGTTTACTCATGATTAGTAAACTTGGTGGGGTGGTTACATCATAAGGTATGTACATAAATGTCAAATCACTCTATGGTACACCTGAAACTAATATAATATTGTATACCAACTATACTTAAACTTCAAAAAACAAAAAACCCACTTAATTGGCAATTTATCATTTACTTTTTGAAATGTTAATTAGTTTTTTCATATATATTTAGGAGCTTTAATATAATTCCTCAAGTAAAAAGCTTACGCTTGAATTTATGGGCCTTGATATCAAACCTCTTGACTTCTCAGAGCACACACTGAAATGAGGACAAAAAGTGAGGAGGGGAGAAAAAGCAGACAGGGAAAGTCAGTGAACAAAATGGATGATGCAAGCTACTCGGTAATATACTAGTTGTGCCAAAGTAATGTCAACCAGGGAGTCTCTCAGATTGAGCTATTCTTTGAATACAGCAAAAGTACTATTAAAAACAGGTCAGTAAGTGTCCTGACCAAGAATATAACAAGCCATGATAATGCTATTCTGGTCTCCAGGAACTCCCATTTATCCAGTGAATTACGCAATTTCTTCTGAGAGTCTCCCCAAGTTGGCTAATGATCCAAAAGAAATTTTTTAATATATGAGTAATTGTTAGTGACTGTAACCTACATCCATCTACTGAAAATGCAATTCTTAAATGCTAACACTCCAAACATAGACTGATATCTACAAACATTATTATTTCAGAAAAAAATAAATGAAGAATACCGTATGGCTGTGCAAACCTCTTTTGGGAACTGGTTTCAATGGAGCCTGTGTCCCTAAATCAACATAATCTTTGAAAACTCCAGTCTGGCAAGAAATAGTCCCAAGAGACCATATTTAGATGATCATTTATGTTTCAGCAAATCAAACTGCTTTGACTTACAGCACAAACTCATAATGATATAATACCAACGATAATAAGGGCAATATCAGCTAGCACTTAAATAGTATTTACTATACATATTTATGTGCCAGGCACTGTTCTAAGTGCTTTATATATTTCACTCATACAGCCATTCTCACAATTCATTGGGACAATAATTATTGTTCCCCACTCTACCTCCAGTATTACAGAGTAGGCTTAAGACATTGAGTAAACTGCCCAAACTCACATAGCAAGTAACAGTTAGAATGTGACCCCAGAGTCCACGCTCTTAACCATTGTACTGTATTCTCTCCCTAACTTGGTCAAGGTCATACAGCTAAATAGATGATGAAACAAGAAATTCAATACAAGTCTGGAACTACATTACTAAAAACTCAGTTATGAGACATGTACGGTTTATAACTCCCCTTGTCAGCCCTCATAAGTCTTTACCATCACCAGCAAACAGTGCCTGTGGAGCTAAGCAATGGGCATGGCGTAATATGGGACCCCAGTGTCATTTATAATTCAACCAACCTGCATGGTACACAACAGAAAGAGCCAAGTGTTTATGGTCAGAAAACCTGGGTTGAATTCTTTAACTTTGCCATTATTGGGTGGTTTGCTATTAACTAGACGGCAGGCTATGGGGTAAGACAAACCTGGATTGAAATTCTGGCTTTAAAACCATTGTGTAGGGTGACAAAGTTTGTGCGCAGTACAAAGGCACTCAGCCAAAAAAGCAAAATGGAGCAAAATCTGCCCATGTTTAGCTTACCAAGCCATCCACCCTAGAATGGGGTTACATGTGCTGGAAATGGTGGCACCTACCACAGGCCCCCAAGCTACTGCCTGGGTGGTGGGGCGGCCCAGAAGATGTCTCAGTTACTGACTTGGTTCACGGCGGGGGCGGGAGCAGGGGGGGTGCAGGGGGGTACCTTTTTCTATTTCAAACAAAGTTGTCTCATAAACTAGCGGTGACTGCGTACTCCACGACTATCAGCTTTGTAATCTTGGGCAAGTTACTTAACCACTCTAAACCCCAGTTTCCTCATTCGGAAAATGTGTTTGAAAACAATACTTGCCTCATAGTGTGGTTTTGAGGTTACATAAAATGAGGCAAGTAAAGTGTTTAGCACAGTGCCAGGCATTTAATAAGTGCTCAACAAATTGTGACCAATAAATTGTAACCACCATGTGTAGTATCACCTCTCTGAGCCTCAGATCCGTCATCTGTTAAAACGAATACCATCTACTTCACAATACAGTCCTATGAATGTTGAATTGTGATCATGAGAAAGCATTTTATAAACTGTTGCATGTTTACTTATAACTTTATATAAAGAATTAACAAATAAAAAAGTTCTTGGTACCTAGCACTCAGTAAATGGCACTGTTGCTGTTGGTATTAACTCATTTAAAATTTCTACGTCACACATTCTTGTTTGAGGTATTTCTTATTTTAGAGAGGATAATCATGCTCTTTTTAAATTGTGAGAGGAATATTATTTCATTAGAGAGATCTATAAACAATACAAATCTAAGCGGTCTAAGACTAAGTGGTATCCAGTCTGAGAAAAAAAAAAATCCTATAATCTATCACAGCTAACTTTAAGAAAAGAAAACTCACCTCAAGGAGACTACCCTTCTAGCTTAAAATTAGAGCTTCTCTATGAGAACGACTGTGTTTTATATCCACATGAAAGATGAACTACCAGGTTTACACACAGGGGCATAACTGCAAATTTCTCTGAACAGGAACATAGCATTCCTCAGAAACTGCCCATTGATTCTGTTCATCTTCAAAATAGATATTTGACCCTGCTCCCTTAAGAAAGGGGCTCCTTCTACCCATATTGCAATGTTTGGGATAGTCAGAGCTTCTTCTATTACCATAAATTTCAAGCTTAGAATCTCCCAGCAGCCATAATTCAGCTACAAAGAGCACACTTACATAGGCCTGCAAACCAGAGGATTTCACAGGCCTCCAGTTCTGCAACTGAATGGTGCTTTAGTGTGACCCATGCAGCAAGGCAAAATCCGCAATGACACGAAGACCTAAGATTGCTGTTAGACCTTACTGCCTTCGTGCCTATCTTCCACATGCACATTTGCTTCCAAATGCATAAGTTTTGGTAGTTTTGTTGTTATTCGGTTATTACCACCACCAGCATAAGGGAAGAAAAGAATGTTTCCTCAACTTTACTAAACACCTGCATCTTCTTAATAATCGGGCATAGAGCACAGCCTATGTGCTATAGTGTGGATTATTGTGTCCATCAAGACACATTTTGATGGGATGGACAGCAAGCAGCTCTGGAGTCAAACCTGAATCTGTCATATTACAGCCTCGACAACATGTTTAACGTTTGTGGGTCTCCTCTGAGATAATGTATGAAAAAGAGTTTTTTTTATTATATACTAATAATACATATGGAAATAGTTATTTTTGCCAACACTATGTCATACAAATAAATATAAAAATCCATGCTTTAGTTATCTAAGTGGATTATAAAGTTGTGGAAGTGCTTTTCAGGAATAGAAACCTTCTACAAATGCAAATCTTATGAATTACATGAAAGGAATACCTTTTAATTCTTTAGAATCTCATTATGGCACTGCTAGAGGTCCTACACACAAATGGCTCAATCAAAAGGTACTTTAATTTGGAAACTTCTAGAAGCCTACATATTCACAGTTGGGATAACTAGTAATCAGTAATATTATCAGTTTGGCAATACTTGCTGCTTTCTTTTGGCTTATTTAGTAGCATTTTCTGCAGCATGTGCTACTCTTCACAAGAGCAGTAAAAGTAGAGCCTCAGATCTGCCTATCCTCACATCGCTTAGGGGACTCATGGCAAGCGATATTACGTCCATTTAATAAATGAGGAAAGTCTGGGCAAACACCTAAACATGCAAAATAAAAATAAGATCAGAACTGGAACAATAAATAGGCTAAGTTCACTGTTCTTTTCCCTAGAATGTACCGCCTTCCGTGGGGCAGGACAAACCTCTAAACTGAATAAAAAACAAAAACAGAAAATTACCCTGTCCTTTCTTCCAAACTTATTTACTACTTGTCTGAGAAACCTGCACAACAGAGCACGGGAAGCAAAATGTTGTCCCATTTGGCACTGCAAAGGATTAACTTCATGAAATGGTTTCTACTTGGCAGCTCTACAAACTATATATAAACCGACCTCCATCAAGGCCAGCCTCATGTGACTCAAGCTGTTCCATTTGGGAAGAAAACACCAGACATATAGCAAAACAATCTGTCAAATCAAGCCTCCCTACATCATGACCAGGTAGATGAACAGGGCTGCCAAACGTCAAGTGTAATACTGAACAGCTATTGTTAATGTGCACTCACCACACTTACAGAGGAATTATTTTCTTTATTTGATGTGCATTATTACTAAAGCACAACATCTCTTATATCCAGAACATACATCTTACATATAAAGCATGCCACAGAGAAATAAAACCACCACCTCAAATGGCTTTAAAAGACAACTAGGAAGAAGCCACAAACACAAGGCAGTTCGGGAATTGTATTTCCAAAGTTGAACACTTGTGTGCTAGGCAGCATACGAACATGTCATCACTGGTGCAATACTTCACTAACAATGTATGGCAACATTTACACGGTATACCAAAAGTTAAAAATGGCTGCTTATCTAGGCATGAGATCCACAGATGAAGTAAATGCTGATTTGGTTTTAAAACACTACATATATTTCATATGCTGACATGAATCACCAATTTGAATTGGTACAGAAAACATATTCAGTCCACAATATATCAAAACTGCAAACTTTCAGAAGGCAGATAATGAGCAAGGATTTCTGAAGCAGATGATCTGAAAAGATAAACCAAAGACCACGGAAAGGGTTTTTTGATGTAAGGATAAATACTTACATGTGTTTAATTACATAGAAAACATTTAAAATTGATCCTTAAATAGAAAAAAATGGGTTAAAAATATAAATGGGCAACTCAGAAGAGAAACATAAATAGCTAATAAACACTTTAAAATGCAAAACCTCACTCAGAATCAGTAAAATGATTTAAAAGACATGATTCCATTTCATACCCATTATATGAATAAAAAATAAAAAGCCTGACAACACCAAGTGTTGAAAAGGATATGAAGCAGGTAAACTCTTATACACTGGTAAATTGGTATGACCACTTTGGACAGTATAAGTAAAAGAACAAAATATGCAAGTCCTACACCCTAGCAATCCTATTCATAGGCAAATGCCATGGAGAAAGCCTGGTACATGTACCCAAGGAGAATGTTCACACAGCAACATTATTATTATTGCAGAAAAAAAATTGGAAATAGCTGCATGACTAGCAATAGGAGAATAAACAACAAGTGTTCAAAAATAGTTTCCTGAATGAATGACACTGAAGGATGAATAACAATGTTCTCAGAAGGTCAGAACCTCAACAACCTGGGGGACAATACCAAAACGTGTAACATCTGTGGCATCAGGGAGGACAGAAAGAATATAGTGCAGGGGAAAAAAAATTTGAAGCAACAGTGCCTGAAAAGTTAACAAATGTGGTGAAAGACAAACTGTTACATCCATACAATGGAATACTATTCAGTAATAAAAGGAACAAACTATTGATGTGTGGAACAACATGGATGAATCTCTACGGCATATGCTGAGTGAAAGAAGCCAATCTCCAAATGGTACAAACCATTTGATTCCATTTATATGACAATCTGCAAAAGGCAAAAATACAGGAACAGAATAAATCAAAGGTTGCCAGGGATTAGGAAAGAGGAGAGTGTGAATACAACGGACAGCACAAGAGAATGTCAGGGGTGAGGGAATTGTTCTGTCTTCTGACTGTTGAGGTGGCTACAGACACCTACATACATTAAAAGTCATATAAATGTACACCCCCAAAATCAGTTTTAGTACATACAAACTTTGTTAAATCGGAAGAAAATCAAAGTGATGTATATCCAAGATATATGGCATTACGTATCACATATCCACCTCCTGAAAATGTAAAAGGCGAGCAGAGCAGATGGTGCAGTTAGGCTGCCTCCACTAAATACTATGACATCTCCCTCAAAGACGAACAAGAAGTCTAAATAAGGGCACTGAACAATAAAAAATCACATATGTACTCAATGTCTTACAACAAAATTAGGAAAAAAGGACTCAGTTTTTTTGTGTGTGTCTGTTTTATGAACTTAATCTAGAATTTAAAAATAACATTGCACAATTAAAATGAAACATTCACATTGCTTTCATGCCTGCAAAACATTTCTTGCAAGGGATGGGAGACACTGTCGATCTGTTAAATTAAAATTCTTTACCTTTTCCTTCTTATTCAACCTCTCAAGTTCAGTGTTCCCTGAATAAAAACTTACCTAAGTGCAGAGATGGAGGAGAGTCCACTGGCACATCAGGACTTTAATGTTGATAACTTGCGTAAATTCACTTCCTATCACCTACCAGGATTCCGAAAAGAGAAGGTAGCCAAGCTACAACAAGCTGTGTGTCCCAATTGCCTGGGACAGTCCTGGTTTAACACCGGATGTTCTGACATAATTATTAACAGCATCTACCCTCTTTCACTCTAAAGGTTCAATGAATTACATGGCCACCCAACCCTTTACCTATTTCCCTTTAGGAACCTAACTCACAACCCCTCTGTATCACCAAGACATAGAAAGTAGACTTCATGAAGAGAAGTCCCTATACTAGAGTAAAAAAAAGAAAAAAAAAAAAAAAAAAAAGGCAGGAAAAATGGATTTGATTAACCTAATGTGTTATGCATTATTTTGTCAATTATAAACCTCTAATAAAATTATCTTCTTTGGATTGTATAATTGCATATAAATAATCTGAAACCCTAGTTAATCCATACCCTAATACCTTAGGAGAAACAGTTCTAACAGCTATGTTGAAGAAAAATAAATCACCCACTTAAAATCTCTACCCATGCCTCCTTTCTAGTTTTAAAGACAGTTAATATTACGGAAAGGCCAGTACACTTTATTCCAATTTAGATGCTGTTTGCCAAATTCTAAGGAAGCTAAATGACTCTAGTATATCTCCAAATGGAAAGTTTATGTTTCCTTGATGTGATATTGTCAAAGAAAGAGCAAGTTTCAAATTACGGTTCTTTCTTGAGATGTCTTTCTTTTATAGTCTATCTAAACAATGAATTTATTTCTTCAGGGAATGAACTACCCAGACTCCTTAGAGTATTGCCTTCTTGGCATCCGCATTTTGGACAGCTCATTGGACAGGGAAAAGCTAATACTTGCTATCATTCCTGGTAACAGATCTGATGGGGGAAAGACAATAAAACGCTAGACCTATACTGTGAATATGACAGCCACTCATTACATGTTCTGCTGAGCACCTGAAATGTGTCTTGTCCTAACAGAGATGTGCAGTAAGATTTTGAAGACTTAGTTCCCAAAAAACATAAAGTAACTCACTAATAATTTTTATGTTGTATACCTGTTGAAATAATCTTTTTGATATATTGTGTTAAAATATATTATTCAAGGGGCTGGCCCGGTGGCTCAGGCCGTTGGAGCTCCGTGCTCCTAACTCCAAAGGCTGCCGGTTCAATTCCCACATGGGCCAGTGGGCTCTCAACCCCAAGTTTGCGGGTGGGACTCTGGCAAGGGATGGTGGGCTCCGCCCCCTGCAACTAGCAATGGCAACTGGACCTGGAGCTGAGCTGTGCCCTCCACAACTAAGATTGAAAGGACAACTTGACTTGGAAAAAAGTCCTGGAAGTACACACTGTTCCCCCAATAAAGTCCTGTTCCCCTTCCCCAATAAAATCTTTAAAAAAAAAAAAAAAAGTATATATATTGAATATATATATAATTCAAATTAATTTCACCTGTTTCTTTTTAACTTTTTAATGTTGCCACATTATATGGAACAGTGCTGCAATAGACTATGTTTTGATGTGTTTCCATAATAATTTTTATAATAACAGCAGCAGGCATAATACTGACTTAGTTATTAAGTCTTTGCAATTGCACCACAAGGGCCAAAGCAACAAAATTATCTGTAACATGAACTGTAACAAGCACTATACGCTCCCCTTAGCAATTTTAAAAAGACAATGAAAACCAAGGCAAAACTCAGAATATTTCTTAAAATGCAATGCTCCTCACTTTGGTGGTTCAAGGGGTATTCTTAATTCTCTAAGAATTTATTGAGTACCTATTATTTTCTAGGCACTGTGCCATCCCTGAAATATCTCAAAGCAACCAACCACAGATTTTAAGACCACAGTGCCAGCCTGGGAAACCCACACCCACAGAGAAAGAGTGTAATGTGGGAAGAGGAAGCAAACATAGGCCTTGAACACGTACTAAACGCAGCAAATAGGAAGCAACCCGGATTCAAATAAAAATAAGCTCAAACTATTATTCTCCAGCACTTTTGTCCTACATCGACTCCTCAACTTTCTCCTATGTTTTTCATTTATATTTTTAGCTGCTTTTGATTACATCTCCAGACTTAGGCTGAAAAGTCTTAAATGGTTCCATTGTTAGGTTCAGAATTTCCTTTATATTTCCAAATTTCAAATAGGCTTACTTCATGCTGAGCAACCTGCTGTTAAGTGTTTACCAAACTTCTAAGTAGGAAATCATAAATCAGTCACCTCCCTGATCCCCTACATAATGATACCCATATTGATAGCTCAGAGTAGGCATTTGAGGCTTCAAATAAATTCTTTTTTCTATACTCTGGCTTACCTGACATGGTAGCAATCATAACAAATTTTGCATTAAGTTGAAATTTCAGATGGCGGCTGCCATTACAATTATATAACAGCATAAAATCCCTGAACACTGGGGATTTTGTGTTTGGATAATCTCTGTTTGGAGGCAATTTCAGATATTTCAAACACTGAAGTCTTCGTTCCTAGAACTAAGAGATCTGAAAATACTGGACTTCAAGTTTATTACTCAGGACAGACAAAACTTCAATAAATACAATTAGAATGATCTAGCTCTGTAGAGCCAGATTTATCCAATTTAAAAAGGAGGTAATATTTACATAGCTACAGTTGATAACTATGCCTCCTTGACACTTAACGTTAACTAATAATCCAAGAACATTGTACAAAAGCTTTTCTTACAACCATACACAAAAAAAATCTTTTGGATTCTCCATATACGTGTGACTTGGAGCTTCTGCTGAAGTATTTTTTCCCTTTTCAGTCTGACCATAATTCAAGTATTTTATGGAGGCTTTTTTCTTTTTGATTTTTGAAAAACTACGGTAATGCTAGTGTGGCTGGTATCAGATCGTTCTGTATTCAAATATTATAGCTAACAGTGATACCATTAGGTTCCATGCCCTACTATGTATGCAGAAGGTGCTCAATAAATATTTGCTGTGTGAATAAATGAGAGAAAATACGCACACTAGTATCTAACTGCAAAGAAAAACTCAATGCAAGGTAATAAAATACAGGCAGAACATGATGGGATGCCCTTTCAGTAGAAACATTAAAAATAGCTACTCAGTCTGGAATGATGAAAAAGTTCTGGAGATGGATAGAGGTGATGGTTCACAACAATGTAAATGTACTTAATGTCACTGAACTGTGCACTTAAAAATGGTTAAAATGGTGAATTTTATATTATGTATATTTTACCACACTCAGCCAAGTATGACTACAGACTTTCACAGGAAGACACTGAGGCCATGGTGAGAAATTCTGGCCATGTAAAATATTATGCTACGTGGTACAGTCAAAAACTTAAAAATAAGCAAAATGGCTCTCACTAAAAAAGTTGTACTGCAAGGATACTCTGTTTTACAAAATATGTTTGTCAAGTCCTTGTGAGAAAGTACATACTGTGGTAGCTGTTTATGTATAAAATATTAAATAATATTTACTCTACTGGAAGAAAAATTAAGTATAACTTCAGGTAAACATAGCATTTGAGCCTTTAGAAATAAACCCACTTGCTTAAAAAAAAACTGAATTAAACTGTTTAATCTAAGTTGTTCATAAGCTTTTCAATTTTATAGTTTTTTTAACTCATGTAGACTGACCACATGAATAATTTCATAGTATGAATATGAAATACTTATTTGCAGACCTTGTTACACAAGTCCAAAAGAAGAGGAGCAGACCACTTTAAGAAGAGAAAACTCTATCTTACACTAACTACCCAAGGAATAAAAGAAAATATGAAATCTTCACTGGTGATATGGGAACTATTTGCTGACCCCAAAGGCTATCTGAACATTCCTGCAATCTTCTCCAACAAAACTCAGACACAGATCTTGCAGAAAGGAGTCTGTGCTACAGCTTAAAATAATCTGGTATGAACCAGATGTTTTAAAGAAAGGAGAGTGGGCCTATGATTTTGAATTTACCACCAGCCTTGCTATTTTATATTCTGCCCCAAAGCTGTGACCAGTCAGCCAAAAATTCTAATTTTTCCCCTCCTCACCAAACTCTTCTGGATTTAAGGAACTAGTTGGCAAAAATGAAGTGAGTCCATTGATCAAGTCTGCACGCAGTCTGTCATTAAGTAGGAACATCTTATTATTGTAACGTTAACCATCCAAAAACCTTTAAAAAAGATTTTGGATATAGGATGGGAAAAATGAAGCCAAAAGATTAACTACATAGTTATTACATAACCTATGGAATAAAATTATAGAATATAGAATAAAAATATAGAATATATATTCTATAATAGAAATAGAAACAGTCTATAATATAAATAATAATAGAAAATACTTCCTACATTCAGGGTAGGTTTAAAAAGGATTGGGTTAAAATAATTTTCAAATAAAAAACCAAAACACAAACACACACACACACACACACACACACACACACACAACTATCAAGGGGGAGAAGTGAAAATGATGAGCTACAGCATAACCTACACAAAACAAATGGCTGGATTATTGGAAAGAGCTGCAGGGTTTCATTATACTGTCGAACAGTAAGGACTTTGCTCAGCTTCTCAGAACCTGCCCAAGAGAACTTCAAGTAGAAGTAAAGCTACTACACAGAACAAAGGTTATTTTCAAGTCTAATTAGTTGGTCTCAAATTCTATCATGGATATACCAAATCTTTCATTATTTCTTCATAAGCAGGAACGACTTCTATAGCACCTTACATGAGCAAGTACAGAAAAATAATGCTTTCAATGATTAGAGCAGTGCCAATACACAATTGGTACTAAGTATAAATACTGAACAAATAAAGGAATGAATTTTAGTTAAGTTTACTATCTCCCTCTTATAAAGTACTTATATTAAAAGGGCTCCAGAAACCTTTCTCTAAACAGCTAATCACAAGGCAATGCCATAAACACAATGTGCTGACCGAGTCTCTCTCTCTCTCTCTCTCTCTCTCTCTCTCTCTCTCTCACACACACACACACACACACATACTTACATATCCATTTGACACCAAAACCAAATATATAGTACTTGTTTCCTCAATTTCCCTGATTTCCTGCTTTGAATAAAATTCTTAGTAGTATTTACAGCTTTGCACCTCTTAAAATTCAGCTCAGGAGTTGCACAAAGTGCAAGTGGCCATTCAACTACCTCTTCAGGAGAAAGACCTTTCCTAACTCAGGTTCTCTGGTGTTTCTGTCTCCTACATGGCTAAAACCAATCCCTGCAATTTATCCCTATCCCAGGTCTTGCCCATGGGCAACAGATTCTTTTAAAATGAATGGCTCTTCACTAGTAGGCATATCCATCCATGTGGCAGTTGTCGGGCAAGACGTAGTCTGCTGACGTACCTTCCACGGTACCCAACATGACCCCTGCTGGGTAGTTTTCACACAGTCACGCGGGTCAGGGAATAGGCAGGCACCCAACGGACACATGAAAACCATGGCTATTAATTTATAAACAAAAACATTGACCAGTGCTGGCCTGTAGGTTGTGACTATAAGAATCGTATTCATTTCTGAGCATTATTTACTTAATCAAAAGTCTAGCAGTCTAAAAAAATGGCTGAAACGTATACAAAAATGCTGAGATTCTCTGGGGGAAAATGGTCATGCAACAGAATATAAATAAAATAGAATTGCAAGTCTGAAGAAATCCCTGTGGTGACAAAGATGGACAAAGTACACAGAAAAATAGGAACAAACTGGAATAAGAAGACTAATCATATAGAAGTTTTTGATATAAATACTTTACCAGCCACAATCAGCTTGGAAGCATGGCTCAGGAAACGTCCCCAGGGGTGACAAGTGACCACAGGGAACACAGGCTCTCTTCTCACAGCACAGATGCCCTTCATTCCACTGGGTATGCAAACACCTTCTACCCTCAAAGAAAGACTGTTTCTACATATTTATCCTTTTCAGGGAATGTCTACAAATCACAGGGGCATATATTGGACATAATTTGCTTATGCCTATTGAAACCTATATTTAGTCATGATCAATTAAATGCTGCTCTCTCAAGAGCTCAATTATTAAACTCATTAACTGTTGTATCTGGGGGGAGATTGTGTTTATAATTAAATATATTAGTAAATGCATTAATATTTTATTAACAACTATTGAAATATGCTGGAACAGCGTACATTATGCCAAACAAGGCTATACTATTTTTACACATCCAAAAAGTCTTTGCCTGTTACATCTAAAACCCTCTCTCTCAGGACCCTGGTCTCATCTCCCCACTGTCACAACTGGATTATAGGATCTGTTCTGACAGATAGTTCGTTAAGAGATACAACCACACCTAAAGCAGCACACTGGCTGCCCCCGCAAAGGAGCAAATGACTCATGGTATCTGTTGGTTTGAACTCACCCTTGTACTACATAGTTTTTATGACCTTGCTGGAATCAAAACTACAAATCAAGAAAACAAATAACACATCAAATATACTTCGGGAATGGAGTCAGAAGTCAGAAAGAAATGTAGAACTACAAATCACAATTCTGAAGCTTGCTTGTTCAAAAAATTCCAACAAAACTGATAATAAGAAATTTTGTTTTGTGAAAACCATTCCTCATAGGATATTCTGTCATTTCACTGTTATGATCAGACATGAACTATGGAGCTTCCTATTTTGAGGTGACGGAAGAGAAAGCTTCATACTAATAGGAAAAAGATTATGATGAGAACACTGTTCCAGCTGGCCATAGAATAGTAAGCAAGAGACCTATTATAAATCAACATACAGCAAGATGAAAAAAACACTGACAGAATCAAAGCAAAGTAACAATAAAAATTTTAATCTTTTTTTATTGGCTAACTTAATATACTAAGCCTACTTTAGGAGGAAAGACACTGAAGAACCACACTTCCCCAAACCTTACTCCCGCAAAAAGTCAGACTACAGGAGCATAGGAAGTTGGCTTGCTTTAAAATGGAAAATTTTTCTGTTTCATAAACAGAGAAGCCTGAAGGACAGCTGCAAGGGAGGCTATTAAAATGCTGAATTCCCTTAGAACTCAAATTAATACTTTTTAGCTACAAATCGAAAAAAGAAAAAAGCATACAATACATAGTCTCACTTTATCACCTCTCCAATTCCCAAAATGTAGGATGTTTTAAAATCCTATCTGACACAACCAATTTACAAGATTCAAATTATGCTAAGCATAATTCCAAATTTTATTTTTAAAGTGTATAAAAGGGTCTACCCCAAATCTGAATATGAACTTCACTGCAACGTACACTGGTCATTCCGGCCTTTTTGTTTTTTGGCAACTAGTCAACCAGTCACTCCGTACCAGTGAGAAAAATATTAAGGTAAATTACAACTAGACTCTCCGATTTATAATTCCTACTTCAGTAATTTAATTACAATATCCTGTACACCTACTATGTGCGGCATTTCACTGTGGCACGACATTCAAGTTGAAACATTTATACTAAGTGCACACAGAACTTGCCTTCTAATACATACCCAAACATACTTTTGGCTCTAGCTAAATGTAATAATGAGAGGAATATTCTAATAATAGTACAAACAAAACAGCTGGGGCCCTAAAGAATGAATAGCATAGCATTTTGACCAGTAAAACAGGTCAGGAGGGACATTCCAAACAAAAAGAAGCTGTGAACAAAGACAGAACCGCAAGGCACGCCCCGGGAATCTAGCTAGCATAGCAAAAGCATAGGTTGCAAAAGAGAAAAGGGAAAAAAGAAGAACCTGAAAGGTTAGACTGGGTTCAAACCATGAAGGACTTTCAATACCAAAGCTCATGAATTTTAAGCTTTATTCTCGACTACAAGTAGCAAAGGATTTTAAGCAGAAGGGTGACCATTAAAAACTACCAAATACAGAATTTCCACAGAGAAGAAATTATGTTTCACATAACATGTCCTTATGTTCTGTTATTTATAACCTTTAAGTATTGAAATGAGGCTCGGATGTCAACTTCATGGCTATCAGTACTCAACATTTCCTTTTTGAAGACAATTAAGAATCCACATTTCCTAGCTTAGCATAAAATTTCTAGAAAGGCTTTGTCATTTTGCCCTGTTTTATCTAAAACAAACAGCACAAACCAGAGGAAAAAGTCGAGTCTTTTCTAACATTTGTTCAACCTAAAAGCTAAGCGCAGTACGTGGAGTACACATTATTAATGCTGTATGTGACTGGCTCGATTCCTTACTCCATGGGGCTATTTTTAATTTGTTGGACATATATCGAAAGGATGAGTGGGAGAATTTCTCAGAACCCCTAGGGTACTGATTCATATAACTTTACTCCAATTCCCTCTCTATCTTCCTCAAATAAACTCTTTTTGATTACTATAATTACGAGCTTTATTCCATTAACTGAGCTAGAAAGCTTTTCCACTGGTTTTTATTTATAGCTGACTAACTCTGCCCCCAGTTTCAGTCTAGGCTTGCTCTCTCTCTCTCGCTCTCTTTCTTTTAAAATGTTACAGGATTTCACCTGCTGCACTAACTCCCGGAGACCTGCAAGTCCTAATAACTACTAAAGCAGCAACTGTACCTAAAGAACACCCCATCTATATCAGGGCTCATCCCCACTCCCATGCCAAATTAAAAGCAGGATGATAAGGAGCCATCAGGGATGTAATTAACAGCTTGTGCACCTGGTTCCTACATCCAGGCACAGTATACTCCTGAAATTCAGGTCATAAGGTAAAAAGCAGAAAAGGGTAAACCACGGCCAACTTTCCTCCTAAGGAATACAGATCGAGTTGCTTCCCTTAGCCCCTCCCTTTAAGTGTTGGGTTTGTTTTTAAAACACCATGAACAGGTTTTGTCACAGTGAAATGTCTGAATTTAAAACAGATTCTTGGCCTGGGGGCTCATATCCATCAGCTTGTTCAACATGAGCACCTGTCTCGTGCCCAGTAGCTTTTCCAGAACTGCTACCTTTTCCATGAAGCTCCATGAGTTTTCCCAACTTAGACTTGGGCTTCTTCAGCATTTTGACTTTTCTAACAAAGACACATGGAGCAGGTAAATAGATTGGCAAGCCTTTTCTATGTCTTTTCCAATGCTATCTGGAATCAACTTATTGATCACTTCTTTCATTTGTCTGCACCTCTCGGGTCATCTTCTATCATCTTCTTCTGGAATAGGCAGACCCATCTATTGATGCTGAGCATAAGAGGTCTTCCGAATCTCTATGCTGCGTTTTTTAGCAAAACCGATACAGAACAGATGACGCAAACAATCGTTGGTAGTCTTGACAGCAACATGAGCTTCAATCAGGGTCTGCCGTTTTTTGACCATGGAGCACATTTTGTCACGGGTAAGATCCATGCCATGAAAATTAGTCAGGCAGTTTTTGCCCTGAACATCCTCAGTAATTAGCTTAAATTTTCTAAATGAAACTTAATTATTTTGCACATCAACTAGGCTCACTTCCAAAACACAACCCTTGAGACCATCAGATGAGATTTTGGTTCCTTGAGTTCTCATGACTAGTGTTTTCCCAATGTTTCTTATATTGAATATAGCTGGTGCTTTCACATCATACCAATCTTTCTTTAAAAATGGGTCTACCATCGTTTTCTTAGCTCCCTTTCTGCCGCCTTTTGTAAGGCGCTTATTCTCACCAACCGCCATGGTGCTGCTCAGAGAGCCCAAAGGGCAGAAGCACAACTTGCGCAAGAGCTTTGATGTATGGGGTGGGCAAATTTCAAATTCTAAATCTCTTACAATTAGGTTATGTGCTGTTTGAGGTGTAAGGCCAAGGCCTAGCAATGTGGGCCTTTTACACAGAAGGCACAGAATAAGCTGTGGGTTATTTTTTTCTTTTTTTTTTTTTTACGATTTTATTGGAGAAGGGGAACAGGACTTTATTGGGGAACAGTGTGTACTCCCAGGACATTTTTTCCAAGTCAAGTTGTAGTCCTTCAATCTTAGTTGTGGAGGGTGCCGTTCAGCTTCAAGTTGTTGTCCTTTCAGTCTTATTTGTGGAGGGCGCAGCTCAGCTCCTGGTTGTTGCGGTAGCTAGTTGCAGGGGGCGCAGCCCACCATCTCTTGCGGGAGTCGAGGAGTTGAACCGGCAACCTTGTGGTTGAGAGCCTGCTGGCCACAAATTGTGGGAATCGAACCGGCAGCCTTCGGAGATA
Organism: Rhinolophus ferrumequinum; assembly: GCF_004115265.2. NCBI lineage: Eukaryota > Metazoa > Chordata > Mammalia > Chiroptera > Rhinolophidae > Rhinolophus > Rhinolophus ferrumequinum. The sequence continues at coordinate 50,402,460 of NC_046299.1, read as the reverse complement.
GGAGCACGGAGCTCCAACTGCCTGAGCCACCGGGCCGGCCCAGTTGTTGGTTATTTTTTAAATAAGTATTTCTTGAATTGCGGTTTCTGCTCATCCATTTTTGGTCCTCTACTTCTCCTATACAGAAAGTTCCTGCTATTGCAATCGTGCATTCGTCATCACCCTTCTTTATTTGTTTTCTTACCTCCAAGACCCAGTTTCCTCCTTAACACCTCCAAGAATGCAAACTCATGACTGAAGAATTTGGACTATATCACAATTATGGTACGAACTGAAGAATGCCTGAAGAGTGGAGAAATCAAATTAAGAGTTATTTTCAAGAAAAATATTTGTGGCCATTTAGAATTTAAGCCACAAATCATATGCCCTATATGTCTCAGTAAGAAAACTAGGAAGCTTTGGGGAACATTGTAGCAAATTATAAACAACTTCTTGTGCAAACTTTTTATAAACATTGAAAGCTCTTTGATCGAATGCTAACTGGACCATTTCTCCTGGCGCTACAGTCTCAAACACCAAACAGCTTCATGTTGACATCAAGCAACAATGTCCAAGATCGTCTACCACTTAGACTGCTAACTGATTGGCCTAAAAATCATCAAAAGGGCACTGTTAAGCTAAAGCAAAGCAAGCATAGTAATAACTCTTTTCGCTGACATGTTACAGATTTTAAAAATATGTGAGAGAACTGCAGCATTTGAATCATTAGACTCCGAAGTTAAAATTTACTAAGATAATAACGGAGGGAGGTGTGGCTCTGAGTTTTGTTTACAACCTATTTACTAAGGCAGCTTAGCAACATTTCTCCTAAACATCTCAACAGGCAAATATTGGTCAGAGCCTTTCTTTCCCAACAAGCATAAAGGGCCAACCCTTAGTCTCTAGGGAATAAAAAAAAAGAACCATCTGAGGGAAAACAAAAGATATCTGAGTTAGAAGGATATATTTTCCAAAGACAATCCAACGATTTTTCTACTCTCATTTCCTCTTAGAACTAACAGCCTTTACAACTACAGGGGTACTAGGCAGCAGCAAAGAGGGAAAAATGAATCACAGACATTAGTCAGACTCTTACTATTTAGTTATCTAATAACCCAAACCTAGAACTGGAGGTAAATCTGAGTTTGCAGACCGATCTGCCAAAGCCCAACCACTTTTCACTGTCACCATCCAGAGAGCTACCGAAAGGAATAAAGGCAAACATTAAGCAGAGCACTTTCCCAAAGGCATAAAAAAATTCACGGATCCCACTTTCATGTATACACACACCTCTCGATACATACAAAGGGTGTAAAACAGTAAAAATGTTTGTATTAATTTACTGTTATTTTTGAAATTTTAAAATTAAAGTATTAAATTGTATTGATTTGAAAAACATGAATATTTGTCTATGACTTTCTATGCTTTTTTAAAAATAGAGTAATACATTCTTGCAAAAATTAAAATGAAATATAAAAGCATCTAACAGAAAGTGACAGTCCCCTGTAATCCCGTCCCCCAGAGACAACCACAATGAACAGTTTAAATGCCAGAATTACAAAATTACAAGGGAGAGGACCCATGAAGGTAAGGTATAATGGGGCACCTTCTCTATCCCCACACCCCCAACGACAGATTCAAAAAGGCTCTTTACAAGGTCCCTACCAAGTGTTCAGGAGCCTCTGCTTGACAAGAACCTGAGTCCCTCTCAAGGGAGGCCACTCCATCTTACAACAGATCTGATTCTAATACCGAGCAGCTGTTACCTTCCTGTCAGATCATCCTGGTTAAATATGTCTCTGTTTCTAAATGTGCACCATAAAATAAGGTACCAGAAATGACCACGATTTTCTGGAATGATCATAATCCTCCTTCTTGACACTTTGCTTCTACTACCAGAGCCCAGATCACACTGTGGACTCACACTAACAATCTGTCAAATGAAACCCCCCCCAGGTATTTTTCATGTTACCTGCTGTTAAAGCACATCACATCCATCTACAGTAACACTTATTTTTGAAATCATATGTGAAATTGTACATGTATCCATGTTCACTACATCTTGATCAATTTAGTCTATCCTTTCAGTCTAATAGCTATTTTCAATCTCTATTTTGAAAAAACAACACATTAACTATACAAATGTATTGCCAGCTTCGGGTCATATATAGATATGCAAAGCAAGTGATCAATATTTCATCCATGTTATTAATAAAAATGTTGGATGACATACTACTACTCAGCTATAAAAAGGACTCAAATTCTGATATATGCTACAACCTGGATGAACCTTGAGAACATCATGCTTAGTGAAATAAGCCAGACGCAGAAGGATAAATATTGTATAATTACACAAACGTGAGGTACCTATCACAGACCAATTCATAGGGACAGAAAGAAAAGTAGAGGTTATGAGGGGATGTGTGGAGGAAAGTTATTATTTAATTGGTACAGAGTTTTGGGGGGATGATGAAAAATTTTAGGTACAGACAGTGGTGATGGGTACACAACACTAAAAACATATTTAATGTTACCGAATCGTACACTTACAAATGGCTAAAATAAATATTATGTTACATATATTTTTACCACAATAAAGAAAAAAATGAATTAGCTATCGATATATGCTGAGTGAGGAAAAAAGAAAAAAAGCCAGTCTCAAAAGGTAACATACTGTGTGAGTCCATTTATATAACATTCCTGACATGACAAACCTACAGAAGTTGAGATTAGTGGTTAACAGGGGTTAGGGAGTGAGGAGGAAAAAGACAGGCGTAGTTACAAGAGGACAAAAGTTCCTTGTGGTCACGGAACTGTCCTGTATCGTGACAGTGGCATTGGATACAGAAGCCTCCACATGAGTGAAACCGAGAAAATGGAGTAAGATCAGTGGATTGTATCGATGTCAATGTCCTGGTTGTACTAGTTTTGTAAAATGCTACCAGTGGGGGGGAGGAGCACACTAGATCTCTGCATTATTCCTTACAGCTGCATGTGAATCTATACAAACATACCTCATTTTACTGTGCTTCACTTTATTGCGCTTCACAAATATTGCAGTTTCTACGAATTGCAGGTCTGTGGCACCCCTGCATTGAGCATGTCTACCAGCGCCATTTTCCCAACAGCACTTGCTCACTTCATGTTTCTGTGTCACATTTTGATAATTCCTGCAATAGTTCAAACTTTTCATCATTATTATAATTGTTCTGATGATCATGATCAGTGATCTTTGACGTTAATGTTGTAATTGTTTTGGGGTACCATGAACTGTGCCCATATAAGATGGCAAACTTAATTGATAAATGTTGTATGTGTTCTGACTGCTCCACCAAGCCGGACATTCCCTCTACTCAGGGCTCCTGATTCCCTGAAACACAACAATATTGCAATTAGCGCAATTAACAATCCTACAATGGCCTCTAAGTGTTCAAGTGGAAGGAAGAGTCACACATCTCTCATTTTAAATCAAAAGCTAGGAATGATTATACATAGTAAGGAAGGCATGTTGAAAGCCGAGAGAGACCAAAAGCTAGGCCTCTTGTGCCAAACAGTCAAGTTGTGAATGCAAACAAAAAGTTCTTGAAAGAAATTAAAAGTGCTACTCCACTGAAGACACAAATCATAAAAAGGCACAACAGCGCCACTGCTGATATGGAGAAAGTTTTAGTGGTCTGGATAGAAGATCAAACCAGCCATAACATTCCCCTAAGTCAAAGCTTAATCCAGAGCAAGGCCAACTCTCTTCAATTCCATGAAGGCTGAGAGAGGTGAATAAGCAGCAGAAGAAAGGTTTGAAACTAGCAGAGGTTGGTTCGTGAGGTTTAAGTAAAGAAACTGTCTCCATAGCATAAAAGTGTAAAGTGAAGCAGCACACGTCAATGTAGAAGCTACAGCGAGTTATCCAGAAGATCTAGTTAAAATGATTAATGCGGGTGTGTGGCAACACTAAACAACAGATTTTCAATGTAGATAAAACAGCCTTATACTGGAAGAAGATGCCATCTAGGACTTCCACAGAGAGAAGTGAATGCCTGGCTTCAAAGTTTCAAAGGACAGGCTGACTCTCTTGTTAGGGGCTAATGCAGCTGGTGACTTTAAATTGAAGTCGATGCTCATTTACTATCTGAAAATCCTAGGGCCCTCAAGAATGATGCTAAATCTGCTCTGGCTGTGCTCTCTAAATGGGACAACAAAGCCTGATGACAGCACATCTGTTTACAACATGGTTTACTGAATATTTTCAGACTACTGTTGAGAAAAAAAAGGTTCCTTTCAATGCACCTGGTCACTCAAGAGCTCTGATGGAGATGTACGAGATTGATGTTGTTTTCATCCCTGCTAACACAACGTTCACTCTGCAGCCCATGGATCAAGGAATAATTTCAACTTTCATGTCTTATTTTTAAGAAATACATCTCGTAAGGCTACAACTGCCATAGACAGGGACTTTTCTGATGGATCTGGGCAAAGTAAATTAAAAAGATTCACTATTCTAGATGCCATTAAGAACATTCATGATTCATGGAGGAAACAGGTCAAAATAGCAACATTAACAAGAACTTGGAAGAAGTTGATTCCAGCCCTCGTAAATAAATGACTTTGAGGGGTTCAAGACTTCAGGGGAGGAAGTAACTGCAGACGTGGTGGAAACAGCAAAAGAACTAGAATTGGAAGTTAAGACTGAAGATGTGACTGAATTGCTGCAATCTCAGGATGAAACTTTAACAAATGAGAATTTGCTTTTTATAAATGCGCTAAGAAAGTGGTTTCTTGAGATGGAATCTGCTCCTGGTGAAGATGCTGTAAAGATTATTGAAATGACAACAAAGGATTTAGAATATTATATAAACTTCGTTGATAAAGCAGCAGTAGAGTTTGAGAGGATTGACTCAAATTTTGTAAGAAGTTCCACTGTGAGTAAAATGCCAACAAACAGCATCACATACTACCGAAAAGTCATTCGTGAAAGAGTCAATTGATATAGCAAACTTCACTGTTTTCTTATTTTCAGAAACTGCCACAGCCACCCCAACCTTCAGCAACCACCACCCTGACCAGTCATCAGCCACCAACACTGAGGCAAGACCCTCCGCCAGCAAAAAGATTATGACTCGCTAAGTCTCAGATGATGGTTAGCGTTTTTCAGAAGTAAAATACTTTTTAATTAAGGTATATACATTATGTTGTAGACATACTGCTATTGCACACTTAGTACTGACTGCAGCACAGCGTAAACATAACTTTTATATGCACTGGGAAACGAAAAAATTCCTGACTCGCTTTATTGTGATATTCAGTTTATTGTGGCGCTATGAAACCAAACGCACAATATCTCTGAGATATGCCTGTAATAATCTCAAAATTAAAATTTTAATTTTAAAAAATAATTTTTAAAATGCTGAACTCAGTGCTGACTGCTACCACTTTCCCACTGTCTGCTGGTATCACAGTCACTAGGACGAGAACATTGCACCATCGGACATATGCATTCTTCGGGTGTTTAGTTGTAAGTCCACTTAATTACGAAAATGTAAAGCCCTCATTTTTTTTACAAGGAAATTATGATAAACTTGCTTCTATACGCAATACCTTAACTTTAATTTTTCCAAAAATAACTTAGTAATTATTACAGTGCCTAAAGCACAGTGCTGCCCAATATATTTCCAATATGTGAGCCACATATATAATTTAAAATAGTCTATAACTATACTGATAAAAGTTTAAAAAAAGCAGATAAAATTAATTTTAATATATATTTTATTTAACACAATATACCCGAAATATTATCATTTCGACGTGTAAATAATCTGATGTGTAAAGACTTACAGCTCATCTCAATTCAAACAACGCACATTTCAAGTCACCGGTGGTCAGTAACTACCGTATTGAACAGCATGGAGACAGCATTTCACTCAACTACTAGTTTCATGACGCCATGTGTAAAGAAAATTAGGATATTCTGCAACTATCACTTCCTCCTTAAAAATATTTATAATTTTTAAAATCCATTTTTAACCATTTATTCTAGACTCCTGCCTATCACTAGTCTTTCTTTGGTCTGCAAATATACTTTGTTCTCTTTTTCAGAACACCCATCTTTAATCTTTCAATACTTGTCTCATTTTGTAAGATTTCTCAGACAACGCCACAGATAATCTCATATGTGAATTCTGAGTACCACGTAGTTTTGTTTTTTTTTCTGGGAGAACGCATAGCTCCCTTATAGGCTCTTCACTATTCTGAGACTTAGACTTCCCTTTATTAGCTTTCTTAGCAGAAATGTGAATAAGAGATAAGGAATCATGCTTTCATTCCACCTGTTTTAACATCATTAAATATAAATAGCAAGTCTATTCTTACCTATTCCTATTATTCCAATTTAAAAAACTGTTTTTGTTGTCCTGGTAACTTTAGAAGCCTCATCTCATTTTGAGCCCATTCTGATAATACTCTAAAGTCATTCTTGATTGTCTATACTCCCCAATGGTCTTTTGTAAATTTGTGTTTTCAATCTGAGTAAAGCAAGGAATTTCTTTTGCAGCAAGTCTTTGAAGAATCCTCCTCCAGTTCTTCCTTGTAATTTCCAATTAATATCACTATTAACTGGAGGGATTTTTCATTCCTTCTTGGGACCACTTTCCAATTGAAAGCCTCGGTTGACAGATTCCTGTTTTTGAATTTTTAAAATGTAACTTTCAAAATAATTTTCCAAATTTTCTTCAGCAAGCACATTTTACCATTATAATAAAAAATATCTCTTAAAATAGAAAGTAGATCCAGGTTTGCTTTATCTACCTTCTATGAAATTAAACTATCAGAAAGTTTTATCAAGATTAAGTAGATGCTCCAATTTCAGCTAAATAAGACTACATTCTGCTTCCACCACACACACACACACACACACACACATATGAAACATAATATACAGCAGGTACCATCAACTGAGTGCTTACTAAGCACTAGCCTATGTTTTTCATACATTTCCTCATTTTATCTTTATAACAACCTTAGGTAGATTTTATCCGTCTCATTTCATATATGAGAAGACTGATGTTTAGACAGATAAATGAGGCTTGTACAAGGTCACCAGAGGAGGAAATAGCAGATTTTGAAACCCAGTTTGGCATTTTCAGCCTGTGTTCTTTCCAACCCTCTCTACCTGTCTTTCAGCACTCTTTACAAATGTTCTATTTGTTTATTTAATTTTTTTCCATATAATATTAATTGGGTATAAATGCTCTTGTTGAAAGATTACACTGATATTAAACCCACTAAATGTAGAAAAAAAATCAAACCGGCAATCTGGTATTACGGATGCTCTCTCCTGTGACCGGCAATCTGGTATTACGGATGTTCTCTCCTGTGATTTAATCAAGCTAAGAATATATTTAAAAGCCTTCATTTGATTCTATAATAGATGGTACACATGATAGCTATGTAAATCATTCTCATGATCCAGTTAAACCAGTTATGAATTCTTTGAATACTCAAATTCCTTTTGAGGGAGGGTAAAACAAACACGTAATCAAAATATTATGTACAGAACCTTGCAATACTAGGTACAAATGTTTCTTATATTCTTGGTGAAGGGGTGTGCTTAGAGAGTGTGCCAGAAACCAACAGCATTTGTTTGATACATTCAGCAGTCATGGCATCCCTGCTCAGTCAGATTCTCATGGGAATTAAAGAGATTTCATTCATCTCACCAGATCGTATCACATGTGACCTATATTAATAGTGCTTTATTATTTCTTCCACTTACCTGTCTTTGTGTATCAACAATCCCATTTCAATTTTTTAAAAACCATGACCTACTGTATTTACGACTGGCACTTTAAAAAACTGAAAGACACTGAAAAGCACATGCCTGCCTTCTTTGAGAAAAGATTCTGAGTTATCAGACTGAAAAATAAATGGGTGATAAATTCATAATGAAGTAAAGAGAAGCCTTAAAAAGGTAGCCCTACTCTTATAACTCAACAACAGAAAGCCAAACAACCCAATTTAAAAATAAGCTAAGGATTTGAATAGGCATTTCTCCAAAGAAGATACAGAAATGTCACATGAAAGTATGTTCAACATCATTAGTCATCAGGGAAACGCTGATCAAAACCACAAGATACTACTTCACACCCACTAGGATGGCTAAAGTAAAAAAGACAGACAATAATGAGCGTTACTGAGGATACAGGCAAATTGGAACCCTCACACCTTGCTGATGGGAACGTAAAATGGTGCAGACACTCTGGAAAACAGTTTGGCAGTTCCTCAAAAAGTTAAACCAGAATTATCCCACGACCCTGCAATTCTACTACGTATATACCCAAGAGAAAAAAAATGTACACAAAAAACTTATACAAGAATGTTCACAGCAGCACTATTCATATTAGTCAAAAATGGAAACAATCCAAACATCCATCAACTGTGGGATGGATAAATAAAATATTTTTTTTATACAATGAAATATTGTGCATTAAATTATGCAATAAAATGAAGTTGCATGCTACAACATAGAAGATCCTTAAAAAACATTATGTTAAGTGAAAGATATCAGTCACAAAAGGCCATGTACCGCATGATTCCATTTAAGTGAAATTTTCAAATTAGGAAAATCCATAGAAACAAGAAAGTAAGTTAGTGACTGCCAGTGCATGGGTGTAGGGAGGAACAGCTAGTGACTGCTAATGGGAATGGGTTTCTTTCGCAGGGATGAAAATGTTCGGGAATTAGTGCAGAACTCTGTGAATACACTTAAAATCACTGAATTGTATACTTTAAAAGGATGAATGTTAAGGTATGTAAAATTGTATCTCGATAAAGTTGTTATTAAAAAGAGAGAAAAGGAGATTCCTATCTTTGACTCTGAAGGTAAAGCCATCTACTCTGTGGGTGCTCACCGACAAGAATACTTAGAATAAAAGATTCTAAGTCTGAATGAGTTAGTAATTTTTATTTTCTCACCGGCTTGTTCTCTATACATCCTTGATTATTATTTTTTGGCCATTTAAAAAGAATGAGAAAATGATTTTTTTTTTCCCTTTTGAATACTCTGAAAAGAAATAACTACAATCACACATACCAGTAAAAGAAAATCAGAGCTGTTTTCTGAGTTCAGAAAACAAAAGACTCTGAGAATAGATAAAAGGAAAGTTTAGAGATAGTGTACATTTCAAAACCAATAAATAAAAAGAAACACCAAAAACTGGCTGGCAACAGAGCCATTAAAATGAGATTTTGTAAGTATAATATTCACATATTCATAAACTGGCACACTCTACAAATATTAAATATTGCATTCAGATAAAGTAAACTGTTCTATGTTAAAACCTAAGTAACTCAGTTCCAATTCCATTTCCTGGATGAGAAAAGGGAGAATGATTTTCATCCAGATTCTAAAAAGGGAAAATAAGATTAATTCCCAACAGTTATTCCAAAACATCACTGTCATCATCTACACCATCAGTCAGTTCTCTCTCAGTTACAAACAGAGCAAAACAGATGTAAAGTTGTTTAAATGCTATGGAAACACATTTATTGTCTATACGTGGATGACCAGAGGTGGGAGTGGGCTTTAAGGCCAGTTAATCCTGCGGTTCCACAATGTCTCCTCGGACCCAGGCTGTGCCCATCTTTAATCTCATTGACTGATTCCTCCTCTGGTTTTCACGATGGCTCCAAGTAGGAACTAGACTTGCCAGCTTCTCTGACTCATGAAGTAGAAGACTGAAGGTTCCCTTATCCACAGTCCACTCACGTGTCCCTCCACAATCAGTTACTGCTACCAGAGGAATTCCACCAACAGACTGGCTTGGCCCTGGGCTCCCGAATCAGTCAGCGGCAAGTCAGATGGAAGGAGCAGGACTGGCTTAGACTGGTGGCTTTTTCACTTTTTCAACGTCAAGCCACAATAAGAAATATTTTACATCAAGACTCAGTACACACAAATATGCACATACACATATACACAGACAAGTTCACACACATTTTATAAAATAATACTTATCCTTGACATGAGCAATGCACTGATTTGTTTTGTAGTACACTTATTTTTTTAAATTGGTTGCCCCTCTACTAAATTGACTTTATGACCCTTTAATAGGTCGTGTCAGGCAGTTTCAAAACCACCAGCTAAGGCTAATCAGAGCTCACACAGGAGGCCAGGGTCAAGTTCAGACACCATCCTGCTGTGGCACCTGGGGGAAGGCGAGGTAGTGACTGAGGAGTCGGCTGCTACATCCTTGAACGTCACCCACAGTGCACTTCTGCGAACATTCTCCTACGTGATCTTACAAAAGCAGTACTGGAAAATCCAAGTTTTGTCTTCTCGTTTTGAAATGATGTTCAAACTTTCTGCATATTTAGGATGAACAGGTCATATTCAGAACTGTACGCATGGCTGCATTCGCTGCAAAGCACCTATCGGTTTGCCCATGGCATATTGTTAAAAAGGACAAATAGGAGAAGAAATACTACGCGGGTGCAGAAAAGATATAATTAGAGCAGTGGGTTTCAACCAGGGGTGATAGTTGGCAATGGCTGAAGACATTTTTTGGTTATCACTATGGGGGAGGGTGCTGTTGGTGTCTAATGGGGAGGCCAAGGGCTCTGCCACCGTCTTATCACACACAGGACAGTCCCCCAGTCACAAAGTATTACCTGCGACAGAGCATCATAGCGCCAAGGTTGAGAAACTCTGAGCTGAGAATATTACCACCTATGGTCTTGCTAATCCATGCAAAGTCCACAGGCCGCTCTGCAGTATGAGAATGTCAGATGCCTCTCGAATCTCTTTCCCAGTTTGAATTGGAAAAGGAACATAGAAAAGAGAGTGAACAAGATGCAGAGTCTGCTTCAGTCTGAGTGGGAACTGTTTTGCATTCCAAAGGCAAAATCTCTCACTTGTTTGTGGGTTGATTTCTGTTTTAAAAAGAAGTCTAAAAAGCATTTTTCTATCACTTCACGGTATAATACCATTATTTAGCGAGAAAGAACTGTCAGTGTACATTTGGGGTTGGAGGCTTTTGCTATTCTGAAGCAATTATGAGAACTAGTACAATACAAGTAACTGTAACCACAACACATCGTTCCAGGTAAGAGGAACAAAGAGGCAATGTCTTTCAAGGCCCACCAGGTCGGGGCACTGGAATAAAAAGAGGAGGCTTCATCCCATTATTCACTTGACATATAAGTTTTCTAGTTTTCTTATCTTTGCTAGAAACTTCATACTGTTCTCCAAAACAGTATACAAATAATTTTAGTCACTCCATGGTATCCAACAGTTCATGGGGTTTAATAGCACAGAAATATCTTTCTTCTATACCTAAAATCACATCCCTACTCTCAACAGGACATACCAGGGGAAGAAAAAGGAAATGAGATGAGTGCCCGCAAACTTCCGCTAAAACCAAAGCAAACCCTTCTCCTTTGTTGTCTGTATCCTCCGTCTCACCCATCACATCACACTCCAGCAACTTCGGCCATTGCTGTTCCTCCAACAGACCCTCTCCCACCATCCCAGCCCCAGCCTGACTCCCAGCCAGGCCTTTGCACTCATATCCTCCGTGGAAATACTCTTCACCCTTATTACATGGATTTCTCCTTGTCATTTAGGGCTCAGCTTAAGGATCCTGACCCCAGAGAAGCCTTCTCTGACTACTCAAATCTCAATTAAGCCTGAAATCACTCTCTACCATATCAAATTTCCCATGGTTTTTAACTACTCAGCACCTTTAAATAGCCTTTTCGTTTGGAGAATTTCTCCTCTCATACCATTTCTCATCTCGTAATTCCTGCGTCCCCAAAAGTCAAAAATACACATTAGCAGCCTCTCTTGCAAACGGAAAGCAGGTACGTGACCTAGGTTCTGCCAACCGAACACATCCACATGACGTTTCAATTAGGAAGCAAGTGATATAATAGAGGCCCCATATGGAATCTATGTGAAAGAACATTTCAAATAACAGCTCTCTTTCAGATACTTTCTTGTTAATTATTTTATTTATTGGCTAGCTCTCCACACAAGAATATAAACTCCATGAGGACAGAAACATTGTCTCTCGCGTTTATCCCTGTGTACCTGGTACATATTTAGAAAAGTGCTGCACATACAAGAGGCGCTCAAGGAAAATTCGAAAAAGTTCTACTGCTACATAAATATATACATAGGAACCAGGAGGAAGAAATTTTAAATAGTGCTATAGTAGTTAAGAGCTAAAAAGGATCAGCGTGAACTGGAGATGTCAGAGAGGCTTCATGAAGGAGCTGGAACTTGAGTATTGAAAAGATGAGCTGTCAGAGAACCATATGATTTCACTGATATGTGGTATATAAACCAAAAACAACAAAAGAACAAGACAAACAAATGAGAAACAAGAACTCATAGACACAGACAATAGTTTAGGGGTTACCAGAGGATAAGGGGGTTGGGGGGTGGGAGATGAGGGTAAGGGGGATCAAATATATGGTGATGGAAGGAGAACTGACTCCAGGTGGTGAACACACAATGGGATTTATAGATGATGTAATGCAGAATTGTACACCTGAAATCTATGTAATTTTACTAACAATTGTCACCCCAATAAATTTAAAAAAAAAGAAAAAGAGAAGATGAGCTGTGATCATCTTTCTACAGGAGTGTACGAGAAGAGATACACGCCTTCTAAAGGATGAGAACAAATAAATGGCACTGGGAATAAGTGTGGCAAACAGGATTAAGGAAAAGTGTGTTGAGCTCAGTGGGAAGTATCTTAAATATGCAAGACGGGAAAGATTATGAATGGTTCTGAATGCTGGGCTCGAGAATGTTGTATCTGATGATGTTTCAAGAACACTAATTCTCTGTGAGCATTTTCATCTATTCTTTATTCTAGATGTTATCTGCTGTGTAAAACTACAACAGCTACCCACACATTTTCTACGGTATTCTCTCTCTGAACGTTGGTGTTCTGTATTTATCCGTTCAAGTTGAGAGACTACTAGAGAAAGAGATTCTAATAATTAATCCTCTTGTAACTAAGCAAACACCCAATTTAAAGATAAAAATCTACTACCAAAATGTCCTCATCCCCGAAGTCAAATTTGTCTCAATTCCATTTACCCTCTAGTCTTACACTGATACTGGTTACATAAACTAGAACTCTGAGGAAAGAATTCTGTTTTATATTAAAGTAATGGTCACTCAAAACACAGAATCAATTTTATAAAGATAACTCTTCAGAGAAAGTCTTTTAAGAATCCAGCAAATCCTGTAACTAACAACTATAAAAAGACTACAAAATTACATTTAATGGCCTTACATGAATCAGAAGGGACCTTAGAAAGACTCTTTATGTTGCTGGTTTTGGAAAACAATCTGATTGTAATTATTAAATATTATTAAATATACATGTATCATATGTATATGCCTTTTGAATCAGCAATCCCACTCCTGATTCTTTATCTCATAGAATAAATGTGTCAGCACAAAATGATTTCTATAGTGTTCATAGTGAAAAAAAAAAGGAAACCAGAATAAATGTCGATCAACAACAGGAATTAGCTAAATAAAGGAACAGTTGCACTAAGGAATAATTTCATATATAATGACATATTTTATACAGCCATTAAGGAAATAATTTAGAGCTATACTGGTCTACTTAAAAGATATTCTACTAATTGCTATCAAGTGAGAAAAACAAGATGAAGAAAAGAATGCATAATATGATCCAGTTATATAAAACAAAATAAAAAACAACTATACATATGCATGTGTGCCTGGAGGAGTGTGTGTGCATTGACAGGCAGACGAAAAATAGATAGGATGATGATTCAAGTATATGGGAACTATGGAAGGATATATAGTCTACAACATGAAGCAACATGGGAAGAAAAGGGAATTAGGCAAAAAATGAGGAAAGAAATATAAATTCACAGTTACATGAAAATAAATGTGTAGACACAGAAATTAGTATTTTTAAATAAAAACAGCATGAAAAAATTTTTAAGAGTTATTAGAAACCAGCTAATTTAACCTTCCAGATAATCCAAAGATTCATTTGTTCAACACTAAATGCCTATTTTGTGCAATGAACAGGGACAACGGTTGATATCTCTTTTCCAATAACAGATCTAGTAACAAAGAATCCATCTAGTCCCAAGGATCCCATTCCATATTAAAACTGATATTATGAGAGAAAATTCTTCCATGTGGTTAGCTGAAATTTGCTTCTTCACATAAGGAGAAGGAATGAATCTAATCTAAACTCCATCCACGTAACTGTCTTCAGATATTTTCAAGACAAATATTTTATTCACTTAGCAACATTTACAGGTAGCTCCCTACTTTCATACATAATACAGCCCTTAAATTATGCCTAAGAGTTGAACGTGTGTAGACTCAGACTTAAGGGATTTAAATGTTAAAAACTGACAAGCTGAAAAAAAAATTGCAACTCAGATCACAAAGGATTAGTTTCCCTAATGCAAAGAGCTCTCCTACAAATTACAAAAGAAAAAGATCAACATCACTATAAGAGTTAAGGAATAGGAGCTCTACTGCACAGCAAAAGGATATAGTTCTTTAAAAAATGTTCAACTTCACTCATTTAATACAAATTAAATCTATATTGAGGTACCATTTTTTCACCAATCAGACATAGACCCAAAAGTCTGGTAACACATTGTGTTGGCAAAGATGTAAGCACAGTAATTCTAATAACTTCAGCTTTTAGGAATAGATTCTATAAACTCATAGGGAGCAATGATGAATGCACAGTTATTCACTGTAGCAATGAAAATAAGTAATTGCAAAAGAATGGAAACAAATGTGTAACAGAGAAATTGATTTGTTTTTTAAAGTACAGTACATCTACACATTTTTATGAAAGAATCACAAACTACAAAAACACCAGATAGCAAGTCTAAAAGAAAAGTTTATATAAGACGATTATTTCTTAGTATTCTTGGTTACCAAATCGATAGATGGAAGAATGGGCTTTCTGAAAGCCTAAGAAGAATCTGACAGTTTTCACTAAAATGACAAAAGGTCTCTTGAAGATGGCATCTCAAACAAACGGACTTTTAAACAACCTTATTGTCATTTGTGGCTGTTACATTGAGTGTGTAAGACCATGGTGAGGGCGGTCACCAATTCTGTCCACACAATAACTTACAGAAGGCTCATCAGGTGAATATTGGTGGTGGTTTTTATTTTCCTTTTTCATTTTTCCTGAAACTTGTTTCCAGGGGAAAGGTGGTTTATTCTTTAAAACTCTTGAATGTGCAACCAAAAAAATCTATTTTGGAAATTGTATTGTAAACACAACAATGATACAGCCACTCTTTGGAATATCATGCTGTCATTAAATGTTCATGACAAGTTTGTTAAATATTTGGTATAATGCTAAGCAAAGGAAGCAAAATATTATTACATAGTTTTAGGTTGTATATATAAAGATGAACAGTGCTTTTATCAAAAGCAAGATAAACTCCATAAAAAATGTCTGAAAGAAAATACATAAAAATGTTAACAATATTTATCTCTAAGTAGCATTTTCTTCTGCCTTACATTTTTCTGTATATCTTAATTTTGCTATGATAAAGATTTAATATATAGATATTAATATATATATATACACACATAGGTAAAAGCTTTTAAAATGGATAATTATGAATGTGTTAGAAAAAAATAAGAATCACAACATCAAACACATGAACAGAAAACTGTTTATCTTTGTTCTCTCTGAACAAATTTGTCTGGTAATTATTAAAAATGTAGTTATGAAACAAAATCTGAATCTCTGTACCTTCCGCTCAATTTTGCTGTGAATCTTAAACTGCTATAAAAAATAAAATCTTAATAAAAAACTCTAGAAGATAAATATATACTGAAGACAAAAGTGACAGAACAAAGGAAATTAAGCTTTCATAAGACAAAGGGCCTTTTTCTCCAATGTCCAAAAGTCTTGCGGAAATATTGCAAATTTTAGTTAAAATGTCACTCAAGAAAGTAACACACACTCTCTCATGAAAGAGAAACAGACTTTTTTCCTCCATTTCTTAATTGTTTGCCAGGAAGAAGCGACAGCTTTCAGCTCTGACCTCTGTGATTTAAACCTCCAAACAAAAATGTTATTATGGTTACCCCACCCCCCAAGATTAACTTGGAAAAATTAACTCTGGCTATCATGCTTTCAACTCTAATTACGCTGAAATTTTACTTGTAAAACTACTTGAATTTACTGGGTGGTGAACACATAATGCAATATATGGATGATGTATTATAGAATTGTACACTTGAAACCTATGTAGTTTTATTGACCCTTGTCGCCCCAATAAAGTTTAATGAAAAAATACTTAAATTTAAAATTAAAAAGAAAACTGGCAGTAACTACAACTCAAACTTGCTACCTCACTGTGATGGTTCTCTCTGCCTAGACTAAGTCAAGTTGAGAGTTGAAATCCACTTCAAGAAAGAAAAAGGCAGCAACTAAGATAAAGAGGGAAAGTCATCATTTAGTTCAGGAGAAGTCATACACCTTTTTAATTACAATAAACCGGTATGCTAAACTGGTCTATAAATTTTAATATTTATACAGATATATGTCCTCATAAACCCATTTTAGTCTGCAAATAAAATGCACCAATTCCATTTTCACATTACTTACCACAGATCTTAAAACTCACAATGACATCACTGTGAGAATAACACACTACAAAACATATACTTAACCATAAATATTGCTGAGTTCCTCATAAGGAGCTTAAGAGAACAGTTATTTCAAGTTGCAATTAACAATGACAGTCCCAAACTGATTTGTTTATATGTATTGCAGATATTTTCATTTCAATCAAAATGAAATGCTTCTTTTTCAGTCTCAACAGCAAATTTAACCATTATCCCCACCTACAGAAAACAATGCCTAGACAAAGTAGGAATAAATCACGATAGCCAGGCATCAGACAGGTACAAAAACACTGCAGCATATATTAGAAATCATCGCAGGACAACCAATAAAATAAAAATTTTAAATTCCTTCCATACAAAGGATGTTTGCAGATGGGGAAATACACACACTCAAAGGTGCATCTTTAAAGAAGCGTATATTGATTCACTCAACAACTACTTGAGTGCCTGTGTCCGGATTCTTAGCAAAGAAAATGTTCCTGTTCTAATGGAGGGACAGGGAGAGAAAGCAGGTCACACATAGACATATAATATGTTGGAAATGCCAAGAAAAAAATAAAGCAGAGTACGCAATGGAGAAAGGGAGTGTTCAGTAGATGGGGAAAGACTGCATTTTTATGTAGGCGGAGCATGGACGATACTTGAGCAGAACTGAGAGATAAGAAATAAGCAAAACTGCATGTATTCAGAAGAGCATTCTAATTATAGAAAAATGCAAAGATCCTGGGAGGTGTGGGGGTATGTCTGGCATGTGTGAGGAACAGCAAGGAGGTCAGGAACACTGTAACAGAGTGGGCAGGGGGAACGTGGCAGCAGATGGGGGTCGGACGGGGAGCCAAATGTTCAGACGTGGAGAGCTGGCTGGTATCAGCTGAAGAGCAGATTGTTATACATTCTAGAACTTTGAATCCCTTTGTGGGAGTCATTATACCACAGAAATAGGCAAATGTTACAAATCAGAGGCTTTCCCCCTCTGGAGATCCAGTTTAACCGTACACTGCTGCCTGTATGCCACTTTAAGTACAGTCGTGCGGCACATAAGGACATTTTGGTCAACAATGGACCACAAAAATGACAGTGGCCCCATAAGATTATAATGGGACCGAAAAACTCCTATCGCCTAGTGATGTCATAGCCATAATAATATCGCAGCACAACACATTCCTCCCCTGTGTGTGGTGATGCTGGCATAAACAAACCTACTGTACTACCAGTCCTATGAAAGTACAGCATGGACAATTATGTACAGTACATAATACTTGATAATAAAGACTCTGTTACTGGTTTATGTATATACTATACTATACTTTTTAATCATTATTTTGGAGTGTACTCTTTCTACTTATAAAAAAAATTTGCTGTAAAGCAGTATGCCGTGTTAGGTGGACAGCAACCTCATACATCTCATGTTTACTGTGTCTCTTGATGGCATCATTTTCTCTTGTGCTTGGTTTAATCTCATGTTGTTTTCTACAGTAACATGCTGTATAGCATAGTTGCCTAGGAGCAACAGGCTACACCATATAGCATGGGTGCGTAGTAGGCTACGCCGTGCAGCCCAGGTGTGTAGTAGGCTGTGCCGTCCAGCCTGGGTGCGTAGTAGGCTGTACCATCTAGGCTTCTGTAAGTGCTCTTCGTGATGCTCCCACGACAAAACCGCCTAAAGACGCGTCTCTCAGAACACATCCCATCGTTAACTGCACATGCCCATACTTTGTCTTTTACATTGAGATCAGAAGCTGTTGGAAGGGGAGTCTTCTGCCTTCTATCATCAATCCCACTGCTTGAGTTCTGACCATAAAGAACAAAGGACAAAAGCAGGGAGACTAATTTGGAGGCTGCAGATATAATAATCCAGGGGAGATATGTTGGTGGCCTAAACCAAAGTGCCAGTGGTGAGAGAGGGAGGAAACTTCCAATTCTGAATACGAAGAGCTGTTCTGATTTGAATCAGTATATGGCAATAGTAAACAAGCTTCCCGCCTATAACGCCACAATATCCAGCACTGATCTAAATACTCGTATGTCATTCCTGGTTCTGAATTAAGACTGCTAGTTGGATTTATAAAGAGCTTGAAAAGCACAAAGAACCACGAAATAGTCTTAGATGTACATTATAGATCTTCAGCTATTAATGATTCCATTATCATTTCAAGTAATAAACACATACATTTATTAAGCACCTGTTTACATAAAGCATGGCAGGGGATGCAAAAAAAAAAAATCTATAATCCAAGCCCTCCATCTCTAGGAAGTTACAATCTGAAATCTAAACTAAATAATTCATATAAAAAGAGATATAGATTCAAGGCAGTGAAAGTAAAAGGTATGTGGTAGGGCTAATGAATATTCTATCTATTGGGGGGAAGGAGGAAAAAAATCACTGAACAGGCGGGACTTGAGCTAGGCTTTGAAGGATGGACAGTATGAGACTGTGAGAGAGGAAAGAAAGGAAACTTTCAGGCAGTGAATCTGCAAAGGAAAGGAGATGGGATAGAGGTGGGAATGCACTCAGTGGTTGGGAACTAGCAAGACATTCAGGAGCACTGGGAGATGGGGGTTAAAACTGTAGAGGATGGAGACAGACGTAGAGGATGGAGACAGACGTCTGAACTCCCAATTCCATCACTTACTAGCTTGGGCACGTTATTGGGAACCTTCCAGCCTCTATTTCCCTCAGCAGTGGCAATTACAGTAGGACTAAATTAAATAAAATCATGCATGTATGGTGCTTCACATAACCTGGAAGTTAGTAAGTAGTCACTGGTTACCAAAAACAACATTATCATTAAAGAGAGAAGGATAAATTGGAACTCAATTACAGAAAGCCTTGAATATCAGGAATTTGCATTAAATCCTTCCAATAGAAGGAAGCAAAAGTTTTGTGTGAAAAATGATTTCGCAAGTGAAATTTTAGAAAGATAAATCTGGCAGAAAGATACAGAATTGATTGATTGCAGAGGAAACACTGAAAGTTGAGTTGCTATTTAGACAAAAGTCCAAACACATGGTAAGAGTTTAAAGAAGGGTAAAGGTGGTGATAATGGAAACACCAAGTTCAACATAAGTAAGATGAGAAAGGTAGGCTCCAACTAGAATTTAGTTAGTAAATAAAAGGGTGAGATGCTGAACTATACAGAAATGATTAGGATGGTAAATTTCATGTTATGCGTATTTGACATTTTTTAAAAAAAAAGGATAGGAAAGTGTTGTCAATAAAAAGGGAAGAGCAAAATATTAATTTTAACTCAAGTGACTGGAAGAACCAAAGGTACCAATAAGAAAAAAACAGCAAAGTCACATCAAGGGGCTCCACGTGGGGAAAGGACTGTACGTTCTTGTTAAGTTTAAAGCGATGCCTTGACAGCCAAAAAGAACGTGTAGAATATCAGAGAGCCAAGGCTGCAGCTCACTCACTGATCTAATAAAGACAATGGGGGGGGGGGGGGAGATTGCAGCACGCATAGACACAGTAACAGACCCAAGTCACAACTGTTCATACTTGGCTTATCAGTCTTCACTATAATAAAAGAATGAATGGATATTGTGACTTGGTGACTCTACTTAATACAGACTGGAGAGAAAACAAAAAGTCTTTTCTGAGGCATCACAAAACCTGATTACAATAAAAAGCAGCCATCAGCACTACCTATTTTATTCATCTTATAATACAAATAAGACTCTAACAGCTCCAGTAACCCAATGGCGCCATATATACCTTAAATGTTAGCGGTGAATTCTGTGTTTTTTCCCATAATTACTAATATTTTTTGTATACTCTTTTCTTTGAAGAATAACATAAATACAGAAAAACATATACGCTTGGTGAATTTTCACAAAGTGAACACATCCATGCAACCAGTGCCCAAAACAAGAAACAGGGAGAGCATAATTAGCACCCAGAAGGGTCCTTCAGTCACTTTCCCCAACCCCCAACGAGGATCAGCAATCTCCTGACTTCTGATACCACAGGCTAGTTTTACCTGTTTGGGAAACTTACATAAAAGAATCATAAAGTACGATCTCTTTAGTGTCTGGCTTCTTTTGCTCAGCAATGTATTTATGAGATTCACACACTGTTACATGTAGCTGTAGTTTGTTCATTCTGATCACTGTTTAATGCTCATTATGTGATTGTACCAGAAACTTATTTACCCATTCTACCGTGGATAAGCATGTGGAAAATTCCCGTTTGGACTACCACTAGTCCTGCCATGACCATTTCTGTCTATGTCTTCTGGAGAATATAAGCACACAATTCTGTTGTGGATAAACGCAGAAGTGAAACTGTTGAGTCATGGAGCATGTATGTGCTCAACTTTAGTAAATAACAAAAGGAAGTTTTAAGGAAGAAAATTTTAAGGACTTTATAGGGAAATTTAAATGATTAATGATTTATCAGAAAGCGCTGACTTCAGAAACTACTTTCAAGAGGGTAAACACTGAAGCAGGGTGGTTGAACCACACTGCTGCTAAACAGGGCAACTTACTTTAGAGTATTTTCACCAGCACTTTAGCCTGTGATAATAACAGTTAGAAGTAACCAAGTTTGTCTTATCCTTTCTGGAACTAATAATGTTAAAAATTTAGAAACAAACCATTGAAGAACCATTTCTATGAATAAAGTAACCACTGTCTCAATTTGTTACAGAGTATAAATGTTACAAGTCAGAACTCTGCAACAGTTAAGACTGTACTCATTTAATCACACTCCTGGAAATTGAAAGGAACTTCAGAACTAGTCTAACCTTCAGGAGGCTGTCTTCTATATCAGTTATCATGCTAATCAACTTTTATTTATTAGCATGGAACTAAAAAGAACATCAGGCAAAACTAAGGGAATCTGAATAAAGCACAGACTTTAGTTAATAATAATTATAAATATTGGTTCATTAATTGTAACAAATGTACCACAAGGGAAATGTTAATAAAGGGGAAATGGGAAGCGGGTAAATATGGGAACTCTGTGTACTATTTTCAAGTAAATCCAAAACTTTTAAAATAAACTTAATTCTTAAAAATACTGCACTGCAACATAATCTACAGATTGTAACATACCTGCTCAACTCTTCTCAGAATGCACTCCAAATGCACTTAAGAGCTATTAGTCTCTCTCTCTCTCTCTCTCTCTCTCTCTCTCTCTCTCTCTCTCTCTCTCTCTCTCTCTCTCTCTCTCTCCATCTATGGATTTAGACACATAGATAAACAGGAGAAGCATTCTATCTATTCTGATTTTGGTTTTGCTCCTAGCTATAAAATCATGAACAAGGCTCAGATTTCCTTTTTTATCCTAACTAATCTAACCTTTTTGAGTATACAAGTACTTAATGAATCATTAAGAAGCAATCCCCCAGTTATCTGTAAACAATAAAATAAAAGCATCCAAACTCCAAGCATCCAAGTAAGGTCAATTCTCCAATAAATCATATTTTTGTGGTTTAAATCATCGAGCCTTTGCTTTTACATCAGGGAGGAATAAAGGAAAAGAAACAGACTGTGCCTTACAGTGAGTAGGGAAAACAAGTAGCCCTAATATGGTATGAGACCTAGTGGAAAGACCTCTGGGCAAGGAGGCAGGAGATCTAGATTCTCGTTTCAGTTCTGCCACGAATCTGCTCTGAGATCTTTGAACATTTCCCTGAACATCTCTGTTCCTCAATTTCCATGATCTCAAGTCCATTTTAACCCTAATATTTGTTCCATGAATCAAGAGGTCCTTTAGTTATCACTTCTTGGCAATGCCACATATCCTAGTTAAATCTTTTATCCATATCTGTTCTATAGAACCGTTAGGGTTTCTAAAAAGAAAAATAATATCCTGCCACTGGATACATTTTTACACCTCCTGAGGGACAAGGGGAGGGGAGAGAATATAATAGACAGTGGACTGCCATCATACATAGCTTTCCATTTCATTAACCTGTATTAGCAATCCTACCACTATATATATATTACAAATATTACTTGCTCATCAGCATTCTGACACAGGTCATTGCTTTCTCTTTAGAAGACTATTTGCATTCAATTGTGGTTGTAGCAAGTTTGTATCTAAATGCAACTTGAAGTATGGTTCTTCTATCCCAGGAGTTGGCATTTTTTTCCTAAAGAGCCAGATATTTTAGACTTTATGGGCCACTGGTCTCTGTCACAACTCAACTCTGTTGTAGCAAAAAGCAGCTATAGACAACATATGAACAGATCTGTGTTCCAATAAAACTTTATTTACGAAAACACACAGTGGTCTCGGCTAATAATATGCCGATCCGTGTTCTATAATATCAAGGGAAGGAAAATCAACTGGCAAGACAGATTTTGTAAAACCACATCATGAGTTCACATTGAAATAAACTGTGTTGTGTTTGCAGGAAGAAAATGCTTATGAATCATGATTTTCACATACCTGAGAATGTTCAAGTTTCCCCTGCGTGAACAGGTCACATCACCAATACCTAAGACAGAGCAGGAAAACACTCTCCCTTACATGGTTGTTATGACAGAACGGGGGATGTGTTAATTTACATAGGCAAAATTTACAAGGTGACCTGCAAAAGTAAAATACCAAGTTTTAGCAACTTTAGCAATAAATACAGAAATCCAAACCTCATTAACGCCAAACATGACTTCTTCCATATATTAAGGTAAATTAATTCAGATAAATCTCAAGGTCATTGGCTTTCCTGGGAGAACTGTTCTTTCTCCACGCAACCCAGCTGGTTTAGACCAGCAGCCCCTTGGTCATCCATAACCTATTAAATTGCCAAGAGGCCAGAGTAACTAACGGTTTGCGCTGACATAGAAGTTCTGACTGATTCTGGAAAGAGACGGGGGCTGCTCATCTACACAGGGTCTAATCAGGCCAAGATCAGGTCTCTCATCCCTAGGGCCTACCCTGGTGAAAATGTGCCATTCTGAGATAGTCACCTCGCTCAATTCAGCACCATGTTAGCTCCCAGGTGTTCAGTAGCAGCCTGGAGCAAAGAGCTGGCCCACAAGGATCAAGCAAGTGCCTTTTTAATGACTAATCTGAAGAAGTTCCTCTACATGGCTTTGCAAAGTAAGCAAAAACCATGCCAAATAGTAAAAAAGGCACTTACTTGACTCCCACAGGCCAGCTCCACACTCTAGCAGCTAAGATGTCACTGACATGGTACATGGAGAATGAGGTGGAAACGGTATCTTGCCAACCACTGTAGGAAAGGTAGTGAAAGACCTAAAAGAATAGAAAAGAGTAAAGTCAATGTCAAAGGTAAGGCCCTCCTGAGCCTGCTGACGTAGGCACCTCAGCATATAATGCCAAAACAGAGAAGGAAGTCTGAAAAGCTCTGTTTTAGGTCAGTCTTAGTTGCCAGTCAGTTATTACAGTAACTCTTAGAACAAGAGGGCACTTTTTAAAGAATATGAGTTATAACCTAGAAGAAATCCAGAATGGTTATGAGAAACTGAAATATGCATTTTCCCCCCCCAGAGGAAAAAAAGGATTGAATCTTTGATAACCACGTAGTCATCTCATACAGACGTAAAAATGAGACTGAAGCAACAACTCATAAATCCATATTTTAAAAACAGTTTTAATGAAGAGAAACTTTTTTTCACCCCATCTATAGATAGAACCATAATAAACAATGAAGAAATAAGAAATGTTTTTAAAAACTTACAGAGACCCTGGCAATAGAATAGACCCAGACTATCCAGGTTCATTTAGGAACTTCTACTCGTTTCAGAAAAAAACTTTACAAGACTTAGAAATTTGGGTTCATTAAAAAAAAATCTTGCCTAGTCACACAACTCTCTGGTTTAGGAGTTGTTTCAAAATGCTTGACTTATGGCAAAGTGAAACAGAGATCATTCAAAAATAACAACAATAATTTTTTTAAAGCCTGTTCACACACCACTACCTCCTCTCCCCATACCTACACTGTTCATGGGTAAAATAATTCATGGGGGGGAAAAATCATGTGATTTGCAAGAAAAACACAAATAGTGAGAAACAAAAATCATTCTTAATTAGCAATACCATCTCTCCTCCTTTTACCTAATCATTCCTATCCCTCCAAACCCCAAAAAAAATCTCTTCTTTTACTTGAGGTCCATTCAGCACTCCTTCCATGAGAACCACAAGGAAGAAACAGACAGATGAGTTTAATCGTTCTTGAGGCACCAGAATCTATCCAATAAGAAAAAGCAAAGATAATTTAAGTTTTCATTCCAAATAAGTTTTAATATGCTTAAAGTTGAGTCACATTTTTAAGATACTGTGGTGATTCAAACTGCTCAGGTCTCAAGTAATTTAATTAGAATGGGATTTTCACTGTTAATAGCAGATCTGGACAGACTGCATCTTGGGTGCCTAACTCACATTTTCTTCTCAATTTTGGCTTGTGTTCGCCTTGCCTTAGCAACGGTCCTTGGAAAGCATCCCATTTATTAGTGTTTCCCTTGCTGCATCAGCATTTCTGGTTAATGCACGATAGCAATTTGGAGGGACAACCTGAATGAAGCTCTGTACTATATATTTTGCAAAATTTTTCATACCATTATCAAAGATGTTACAAATGAAATTGGGAAGAAAATATATTTTTCAGAGATTGCTTTTTTAAAACAATGACTACAAGGTAAGAATATACACTATCAAGTACAAATATAAGATTTATTATTAAAACAAGTATTTATTTCTCACCAACTACTTGCCTCAAAAAGAAGTAAAACTCCCCTCATTCCTTATTTTCCTTTGCTCCACAAAACCACGACACCATTCAAGAAGAGTCTTTTTCCTATTTAAGACGCATATTCTTTTACAAAATAAAGAAAATGGTCCCAAATTGCAAATTATTCCAAACACAGAAAAAAAAAACAAACAAGAAATAAATGCCAACACGTTCCCATCCACAGCTTATCCGCACTTGAAAAATCCGAGAATTTTAATACAGTAAACCAAGCTTTGGCTGCAGCAATTCAATCCCTCATGAGCTCACTGTATTATAGCAGATGCTGGCCTGTATTTTGCACAAGACATGTTCATCTGTGTAATGAAACATTACCCTTCTCTGCCTTCTCTTGGGAAGTACAAAGGGTTTTCCCAGGAATATGATAAATGAGGACATTCCATACCAAAAAAGGAAACTGGCTATTTTGAAAGTCCAAACAACATTCCTAGTCCAACTTTAAAAATGACATAATATATTTCTCCTTCCTGTCCTCCTCCCTCCCCCTGACAAAAATATTCAGTTAAAAAGATTTTTGATCAACAGGAGAATGGTTAAATATGTGGAATACCATAAAAGTGAAGTATCAAAAAAAAGTTAAAAAGTGAGTGAAGTTTAAATATTTTTGAAAGTATTAAGCAAAAAGGACAAATTGTGTAAGAACACATACAGTGTAATATCTTCTTAAATAAAGTTTAAAGCATGCTTACAATACTATATAAGGCTTATATACACACAGCATAAACACAAGCATGGGAATGGTAGACACCAATTTGAGGAGGATGTTACTTTTGGGAGAGAGGGCAGGAAACAGGTGAGGCAGCAATTATCGTTGTAGTTTTAATTTCTCAAGCTAAAGGAAATCCATTACTCGACTTGTTTTTATAGACATATTTCATAATTTTTTAAAAGACAAGACTTTTTTCCTTGGATGTTTGCCTGAACACAATACAATTTCTTGAAGAACGACCCTCCCGCCCCCCAAAAAAAACAAAGACCTTAGGTGATGGAAGAGCCTTTCTAAGGGAGCCTGCTCGCCAGTAGTTATCTTCTGTCTTTTCTTCCCCGCTAGAGCTGCTACTTTCTGATGCTGGCTATAATACGACCTTCAGATCTGTAACTTAGGGCCCTAGCTTGCCTCTACTTTTAATCTTACCAAGAATTCTCATTTCAGGCAAGAAATCTATTATAGTTCCCTTTCATTTCCCCCCTTTTACTGCTAAAAGCTCCAGCAATCATTAAAAAGAAAGCCATTATATATTTAAAGCTCACCTGACTTTGTGGCACCTTGGCCAAGCTATGAAATTGATTTCATTCTGAATCAAACACCAACGCAGAATGAGAAATTAAAGAAAGTACTGACTGGAGTTCAATTCTCCATCTAATAAATGAATATTCCAAAGTTCTGCAATATGTTATACTACAATTCTGCTTTACCATCTCAACTATGCTTAGACAGCATTTTGTTTTGAAGCTTGTCAGAGCTGGAAATGGAAAAAAAAAAAGATTTCATTTTGTTTGGAATTAAAACAAGAACAAAGAAACAAAACCTAACTATTAACATGCATACATGCATACCCTTAGAATCCCCTCAAAAAAAAAAAAATCAGTACCACCTCTTCTTGATCAGAAAAGTCATTTATCCTGTCTATTCAGGACTTCTAGCACCAGCATTTAAAGATAAGGGAAAGATGGGCAAAAAAAAGAGAGAAACTGACAGACATAAGCTAGTCTTTTCTTTCTTTTATTTACAAAAGAAATAAAATTCCATCAAAAACTTTCAATTTTCTCATTAGGTTTTTAGTACCTCTTCCACTCCAGTCAATCTATCTTTAAATATTTCTTTAAAGTATTCTGACATCTATACTGTGTTTTAAAATGAAAAATGGGTTTTTATCACAGTTGGCCCCTTGCCACAGCCCTGCTTCATGGCAGCTAGCAGAATTCTGGCAGTGTGAGATACAGGATATAGTGGGGGCAGAATGGAAATATAGAAGATTAGTTCCAAAATAAACACCTCCAAAAATCTGTCATCTTTGAAAATATATATATGCAGGGAATCTAGAGTTGGCAGCACCTCTTTCAAATAGTTCATTTCTCTCTTCAGCAGCGCCCAGCCCTTCACCCCTCCCTCTGCTCCCCTACTCAATCCAAATACTTGTCAGGTGAGATGCATTATGTCAATTTCTTCAGTTACTTACAACATAATAGCACTACAGTCTTTTTCATCACTATTTTAACTTAACATTTTACATAGTCCTGATGTTTCAGCACAATCGGTGAACTCTTTTAAGATTATTAGCTGCTGCCTGAGTCAAAGAAAAGTAACTCCTTCTTCATACTTCTAAGACTCCCCTCACTGTAGTATCGAGGCATATAACGTGATCTACACCTCATGATCCACTGGGTAGAAGGATCTAGACAACGGCATCTAAGGCTTTTTAACTCTCTGACTCTCATTTATTCAACACGGACGGAGTGTCTATGTTCTTGACAATGTATTTGGCTCAGTTCACAGAGTCTGGGAGAATAGACCACGATGGGCAACTCATCACTTATTACGGAATCCCACAGTGTACTTACAAAGGAAAACCGACACGTTTCCTGTGTCAGGCTGGCAGGCCACAGCTCAGAATAAACTAATTATTAGAACAGTGCCATCATCGTATACCAGCACTCCAGCATTAACTGCTTTTCCCCTTGTCCCATCTCCACAGCTCTAAGGTCCCCACCACGTCCTCACCTCTTCCCCAACTCCCTCAGCAGTTTGGCTGGGAAAAGTAGACAAAAGAAAAAGATGGGACTAGAGACATAATGACCTGTTGAAGAGGAATGCAGGGTAAACTGTTCATCAATATGATAGAATTATGCAAACTGTCCTGAAAAGGAACTAGAAAGCCATTTTTCTTCACTTTAAGCCCTTGACCTTTTGAGAATAAGCAAATATGTTACACTTGAGTTTATGATTTTTATACAAGCCTCCCAATGAAATAACATAAAAATTATTTATAATGTGCTGCATAAAAGTGGTATGTGTCTTAGGATTAAAGAAGCCCTTTAGGCTAACCTAATGAAGCATCCTTACTTATTAAGACCAAAGAGGTTAAGTCAGTTGCACAAGGTTAAATATTGTTTCCCCGAAAATTAGACCGGGTCTTATATTAATTTTTGCTCCATTAGGGCTTATTTTCAGGGGATGTCTTATTTTTTTCAAGTACAACGATCTACATTTCTTCAAATACAGTTATGTCATCTTCTTCTGGAACATCGTCCTAATGTACTAAATTCGTCCATCTGGCTGACGACCTTAGGTGGAGCTTATTTTCGGGGAAACACGGTAGAAAGTTCATGGAACAGAAAGGAACAGAACCTTGAGCCTAACTCTGTTATACCACATGGCACCTAATCTCTTTAATTACTTTTATGTTGGTGACTGGGACACACACACACACACGCACACACACACACACACACACTCTTTACCACTTCTATCGTTTCATTTATTTACTTCACAAAACTAATAAAAAAATTCTGTGATAGTACAGTGATCCTTTATTCCCATAAGATTTCAAAAGGCTCACTAACTATATTGCAAATACAATCTCTTTTGGTAAAGCAGATATTGTAATGTCTCTAAACAAATTGTCACAGTTATCAAATAAATAGAGACTTGTCTTTGTATTGTAATACCTAGAAGACCGAAGAATATGTGCTTTCTAAGTAAAGCAATCCAGCAAAGTACCTAGTCAATTGAAATGCTAGAGAATAACTCCAAATAACTTGTTCTCAATTGTATTTTTTTTTAATACCTCTCTTGAGAAACTAGGGTGGCAGAAGCAGTATGAATCTCACATCTACATTTCTAATGTGGAAAGAGAGGTTGCTAAACTTTTACTAAGAAAAGGTTTCATGCTTAGGAATGAGCATTTTTGTTTTTTGGTTTTTTAAGATAAGACCATCATATATACAACGTTCAATATTCCCTAAAGGGAATCAAGTCCTACAAAAATGGAAAGTTAAAGAGAACAAAGTCAAAGAAAATTACTCAGAAGTATTCCTCTAATTAATGAACATATTGTTGAGTTTCTGCTTTGGAAGAATATAACATAGAACAAACGCACAAAGACTTGTTGAGTGCTCATCATGCTATGTGAACTTTTTCATACTGCTGTGCAAACCTTCCAGATTCTGACAGTACGGGGGTGGGGAGGGGAAGCAGCAATATGGAGATAAGGTGGGCAACTGATTTCACATAGAAATTTAAAAATCATTTATAAATGAATAAACCACGTCAACACATTTTTATGTATAAAAGTAGAAGCAGAGCATACTTAACTGACTGTAACAAGAAATACACAAATAAAGTTTCAGCGCCCGAGGAATAGAGTCAGGTGGCCTTGGACTAAACTGCCTTTCTACCTGGGACTAGCTGATAGTCCCCATATCCAATCACCAAGTTCTATCAGTTCCTCTTCCTAAATCTCCCTTCTCTCTCTTACCTTTTCTCCATCCCCAGTGCTGCTGGCCTAGTTCAGGCGTCTTATGCCTGATCCATCCCGATGCCCCTTCCTGGCCTCTCTGCCTTTCTGGTCCCATTCTCTCTAATCCAGCCTTCCTACGGTGGCCAGTGCGACCTGCCTAAAAGCGCAGACCTGATCATGTGATTCCCCTACTTGAAATTCTTTGGACACTCACCTATTGACTAGGAGGATTTTTCCAAACTGCGGCTTACATTGTAGAATCAATTTAAGTGGATCCCAACCAGTATTCTTTAACAAAACAGAATAGAAACTACGTATGCTGCATAGATCATAAAAGTATTGATTCATGAAACTTGTCTTAGTTTTACGCACACATTCATATGCTGGGGCATGATATAAAATGTATTTCTACTGTGGACTGAGTTTTAAAAAAACCACTGACCTACATAATAAAATTTCAGTCCTTCACAAGTCCCTTCACAGTCTGATCCCCTCCCAGCGGTTAAGCGGCTCTGGAGCCGGACTGCTTGTGTTGCTATGCCAGGTGTGCCCCTCATTGGCTGTGTGTTCCTGGGCAAATCGCTCACCCAGTCTGAGGTAACCAGCTTCACTATCTGTAAAATGAGAATGATAAACGTCCCTACTCCTAGGGTGTCACAAGAATTAAGTGAGATTATCTCTGGAAAGCACTGCAAACATGTTGCACTTGATAAATACTAATTATTAATGGCATCACTACTACTGTCCAGCCTCACGTCTGGCTATTCTTGCCCATAGTCCAGTGATGACAAACTACTGGCTGTTTCTCCAAAACGTCTTGCTTCCTCATACGGTCATGTCAGATCCTGGTTTTGCCTGGCTTGTGGCCCCCACCTTCCCAGGCCCCCACACATTACCTTGCCTCATACTTCAGCTTAAGCGAGGCCTCCCCTGTGAAACGTTGCCCACCTCTCTCAGGTAGGTCTAGGCAGTGCTCCCACTGAACTGCCACAAGAAAACAAAAGAAAGGCACAGCCAGTTACAGTCTTGTCTGTCCCTGTCGCCTGGCCAGACGACCATCTCAGGGGCATCTGTCTTTCCCAGCACAGCGTCCCACAAAGAGTAAGAGTTCGACAGATGTTTTCGGAATGACTCCAGGTTACTTACCCTTTCTAGGTCCTGGTTTTCTCCTCTGTACAATGGTAGCAGCATTTTGCCTGGGGATTGTCGTGTAGTACACCATACAATGTTATCAAAGTGTCTGCCATAGAAACAATGCTCAGTAATGATCAGATCTACTAGAATCCTAAACTAAATTACAAAGATTCCTAAGAAGCATACCTTAGCCCCTTATCACTAATACCTGGAGGGGAGGGGAGAGAAACAGATTTATGAAAAGTTGTCAAGGGGAAGCATGGTGAGATCTCTTGGAAGAAAACTGCAGTAGATGCTGGAGAAAGAAACATGGCTGAAAGAGCAGAAGATGAAAGAGAAGGAGGATCCACACTGACGTCCAGCATGGTACGGCTTTAATTCTGGCCAGACGGAGGCTAAATCTCAGCTCCAAAATATTTGTCTTCTCCATTTTTGCATCCCGAGCATTAAAACAGTATATGACACTTAAGAAGAAGTGAATCTATCCCACCCTCAATTTCCGCATATATAAAACTAGGACAATAATACTTCTCAGAGGCATATGCTGGGAGTTAAACAAGGTAACAATGCCCTCAAACCTTAGACGCTTTCTTCTGTGTCTACTCCTGGGTCTGTACAGGTCAGGACAGGACGTTCATGCTAACCTATCTGCTTTCCTGTTATTTGACAAATTATCAGTCACATTAACTTTCTCTAAAGTGTAAAGCAGACATTAATATTCTTAAACAGCCTGTAACATCACTTACTATAGATAAACATTAACTCCAAAGCAGCCCAGTCTTAGAAGGCAAAAAAAAAAAAAAAAAGAGAGAGAGAGTTTAAAGGATGGTATAACCCTATAAGCAGCACAGTGTTAAGTCT
Source organism: Rhinolophus ferrumequinum (assembly GCF_004115265.2). Lineage (NCBI taxonomy): Eukaryota > Metazoa > Chordata > Mammalia > Chiroptera > Rhinolophidae > Rhinolophus > Rhinolophus ferrumequinum. The sequence goes on along the minus strand of NC_046299.1, from coordinate 50,370,637 downwards.
TTATGTTTGGGACTGTCCTCTGGACAGCCACAAACACTAATGGGCTCTGCAGCAATTTTCTGGTGATTATTACAAGAGCTAAACAATAAAGTGGGCAACAAATAGTAAGAAAAAAATATGTAAAAACAAAAAACTTTAGTAGCAAAACATAAAGGGTAAACACCTCACTCTTCTGGATTAATACATATTATCAATGCCCTTAAACAACCTTTGGAAAAGGCTCTTATTTTTGAGATGTCAAAATGCAATATCATATTATCCAATTATTCCAGAATTGCATTAGAAAAAAGTTTGGGCATGCTATTAGACCCACGTGGTGTGGTAATTTACCAAGCTATATTTTTATCAATACGAAAAATTCAAGCTTGTACGCAGTTTATGGGTCAATAATTCACTAAACTTATTAAAATTGCTTTGCTTGAAGTGAACTTTAATTTTTACGCAGGCTGTCTCATTGCAAGCATTTAACAAAGTGCAGTGAAATAAATAGATTGTTCCTCTTCTGTGTTCAACCTGAAGAATATAGGTTTTTAACAGGTATCATCAAATCAAGCTTGATCTAAATCAGGGAGCAATTATTCAAGACTGAGTTTGAGTGTACGTATTTACTGGAAGAATTTGACCCCAATTCACTTTCAAAAACCAGTCTCAGCTTAATCGTTTTTAAAATGCAGCACAGAATTGTGTAATTTTGTAGGAAAAGAACTGAATGGGAAAACCAGCAGATGTGTGAGACATTTTCAGCTCTGTAGTAACTTGCTAGGCTACTAAGGAAAAGGCCATTTCAACACTCTTGCATTCTTGTTTCCTTAACCTAAGATCTTTCAGAGCTCTAAATGTTAGGTTTCTTTTAAGTATGCGTCTTCCATTACAACATCTTAGTTTTTCTAATAATAAGTTATTCCTGTAATTCTAATATATCTATGAGCCATGGTATGGTATCAATCAAAAACAGAATATGGGATTCCCTTATATTGAGTAGCTATCTTGAGATCTTAAAAGGTAATCTTGCCCTTAATCTCAGAAAAACAAACAGAAATTTTTAAGAAAACCCACGGGACGTAAAGCTAGAATACAAAAAGAAAGAAAAGCAACATCTCAGCAGTTATTCAGATAACGGCACCAATGAAGTCCTACAGCAGATGAGCACGACCATTCCTTGATTTTAACTTCACACAGGAGGCAGCCCCCAAACCGAAAATGATTCACAGTCAGTTTTTGCCTTTGATACACCATTTTTGATGCAGCATTTTCTATTTAGATTTCTTCCTGGAGTAGACTTCCATGAAGTATATAGAGACCCTTGGGACTCAGAAAAGCTCAAATAATCAGAATTTGTTGAATAAATCCAAATGGACTCATCCAAATGTTTTGTGGGGTTCAAAATAAGCAAGATTTTGAGATTAAAAAAAAAAGGATGTTTGCTTCCTTAAAAACAAGTCTACTCTAAGCGGAACCCTCAAAAGTTTAATGTTATAGTAGACTAAAACAACAACAAATCTAGAATCAGATTTAAACATATATTTCTAATAATCTGGGTATTTATTATACTTCTGCTGGCTCTGGTACCACTGTAGAGCTAATCCAATGATACCAACTCTCTCCATTAGTCCACCATAAAGAAGCATAATATACAACCAAAGACAACAATGGCAATACCAACCTTAAAGCAATTACCCAAGTGAGGCTACGGAAGCAACAGGCCATTGAACACATCAAACCAGGGGAGGGGAAAGAGTGTACCTTTTCATTGACAAGCAGACAAACAGGTGCATATTCAATTACTGCTTGTCTGAGGTCACCTATGTACCCAGCACTGTGCTGGAGTTGATGAGAGACAGAAAGGTAATGAGATACACAATCTTTGCCTTATCTTTTCAGTAAGATAAGATACCACAAACATTCAGAGAACAAGACAAGTCAGTGTCAATCTGTGTCCTGAAAATAACAAATCCTATCAGAATTCAGAGAGGACAAAATAGAATAGAAAGCAACTAAGAGCCAAGAACTGCACCCATCAAGATTCAGACCAGGACTTCTTCTTGAACCCACCTCCATTTAAAAGAATTTTAATCCCAGATGTCATTCACCACAAGCATAACCTAACAAGTCCCTTTCCTCAGTCCCCATTAGGTTTGTTTCCTCATCTGCAAAGTAAGGATGTGAGATTCAAAGAGGAATCGAAGGTCAGAGTCTCTAACCTGAATTGGACCTCAGAGGTTAAAGGAGTGATTAAGACTGAAATTCAGATACGAGGACTGCATAAACATTTACTTTGGTATGGAAACATAGGACACTGCGGTACATACAGGGGAGTATTTGTGCTGGAGTGGCTCTGGCAAAGTAAGACTGGGCCAGACCATGAGGAACCCAATCAAAGAACTGGGACTTTCCTCTGTGTCAGGCAATGTAACCTCTGTCAAAACTTTCAGGTTAAACTAAAGTGATATCTCTGCCAAAGAACTACAATGTGTAAAGTAGAGAGGGATAGCCACAAACTATACTAACAGTTCAATGACAGAATTAAGTAAACTTGAGATTTAGTAACTCAGCATAGCTGTTGACCGCTAGGAAATGCCAACAGTCAAGCTGTCATAATCAGAGGCGAAACAGTTTGATTTAGCAAAAGAATTACACAGCTCACAATGAAAGGCAGTTCCCCCCTTTAAAGAATCATCCTTGAAAATAGCAGCCACTTTCACTAACCACACAGAAAGGCATGAGACAAACATTTTGTATCAGTCTTAGTTACAGTTGCAAGCTGGGAAGCAATCACAGGCTCTTCACATTCCAGGAAAAATTACACTAAATGGTGCTAAAAATATTGAATAGGCCCCTACACAGTTACTCCTATCTACTCAATTGAATAATGTTTTAATGGCGGGGAGTTATATTTTATAACTTTGCAATCACATTTACCAATTAACTGAACTGCTTTGTTTTGGACTCATTCTCCAAATTGGGAGTAGATGGATTTCAAAAAACATGCCTCTTCAGCAGAAAGTTAACCGGTACTGTAATTGGTTATGCCTCCTCCCGGCTCTACTTTACCATACCTACTATAGCAGAACAAAAGTGGCACAAGCTGGACTTGTGATCTAGCTCAATGCAGAGTGCCATCTGCTGCACATACACAGGATGTCTCATGTGCAAGATTCAATCTTAGTGTCTCTCAGGGACCTTTATAAGAGCAAGTTGTTTGTTCCCATATCTGCCTACCACATTTGCCTCATACCAACATCTACTTATAGAAAAATTCCCATTCATAGGGTTTTGAAATACCAGTACTTTCCTAATAAGCAACAGCTTACGGGAAGGACAGAGATGGAAGGAGCAATTGCACTTTATAATAAGAACACAATAAGGGAGTCAAAATATCTGGATTGGTGGAAGTCCTAAAACTGTTGCGTATTAGCTGTGTAATCCTAACCAAGTCTCTCCTGTTCTGGGTCTCAATTTCAGGCATAAAATGTCAAGAGTTACACAAATCTCGCAGATACCTTTCTAAGAGAGTCTTGTGAGGAATCATAAGAGTAACAGATGGAGGCAGCTGTGTACATGATAGCTTCAGAGAAATCGCAGAAAAAGGGGGAAAAAAAACCTCTTTACGTATTTTAAATAATCAGGTACAATTTTTTCAAAATCTTACAACTTTCAGTCCATTTACAAGTCATCATTCCCGTAACACTTCTGCCCTTCAAAAATAACACTTTAATTGTGCTTTCAGTTGCAAATTCAGCACATCACTTTCACCCACCCCGGAATAGCCCAAATGAACACTTTCATGAAGTACCCACACAAGGAAGACACTCACAGCCTAACAGATCCGCATAGGGGAAAACACACAAGGCACAAATTTAAAAACGCTAAGTGAATACCACGCTCAAAGTCTTAAAAACAAACTGTGCAAAGTCAGAAGATGTATTATCAAAATGCATAGATAAAGACAACTTGGGAAGCCTTTAAAATGCTTGAGGGAGAGGGGAATACAATCAGATTTTTGGGCGGCCTTATATTTTTAAGAGAACAAAACAAGTAACTGGAGGCTATGAAACAGGCAGATCTACAATGAACTGTGGAAAAGCATGGCTCTCACCCAAAAGCTTCAGCAGAACACTATGTCAGTATGCCAAGTAGGAAGAAGTACCATTTTTTCACAAGAATAAGGATAGGGTCCATACCTATGACTAATAATGACAACAACAACTTGCGCTGCCAGAGCATTCGTTCTTTTCATAGTTCTTTCACTTCATTTTACGCTGTCATGGGTCTTGGGGCACCCTCTCTGAAAGCCTCCAGTTCAGTTTCCTCTCCAGAGCTTTGTAATCAGAACAAGACCAGTGGATGGATTTGTTGAGGGCTGCAGGTACCAGTTGCTTCTATCAGGCTGTCTGCAGTGCTTCTCTCATTACCAAGCTACACAACTTCGCCCTAGGAAACAAAACCTACACTCTTTCTCTCGTTGTTGGCCAGAGACCAACACATATGTGTCTAGAAAGTCCAACGGAAAAGAACCTGCTGACTTGTGTGGTCAAGAACTTCAAGTTGATGTCTTGCAACTGAAAAGAAAAAAAATCACACACACACACACACACACACACACACACACACACACACGACAAGGCTGTTCAAAAAAAACTCGCGACTGACCATTGCCAGCCAGTGAAACCCAGCAATACCTGGTGAACACAACCACCAAACCCCAGCCTCCGTGAACAACTTCGCACGTTCGCGTCCCCTCTGCCTGCCCCCCACGCCTCCTCCCTCGGGCACGCGTGGACATGATCGTAAACCGGCCCTCCGAAAGGACCGCCGAGGACCTCTCAGGACCTCCGGGGATGGAGCTTCCTCCCGCCTGAAGCAATGCAGCATCCCTCGCAAGGGAGCTGCTCCTGTGCCCGCAGCCGCAGGCAGGCACAGGCGGGGATAAAGTTTGATCTCCCTGCTCGCCCACCCCCACAGGGCCGGGAGAGGCCCCGGGAGCGAGCCGGCAGGGTCCGGGGTGCTCTCCGGGGACAGTTCACAGAAGCGCGGCACGGCCGCTCTCCTGACACACACACGGCGGCCGCGTCAACTCAGGACACCCAACGCACCCAGAGGAGGAGGGAAGGGGGACAACTTGCTCGGGGCTCCGTTCGGGAGACTCGGGGCAGAGCTGTTAAGAAAGAAGGAGGGAGGGACCGCGATCGGGGGCGGGTCAGTGAGAGGTTCTAGTCCCGTGCCGTCCCCGCCCTGGTGTCCCCAGTCCTGCGGGAACATCCCGCCGTCGCCCCTCCTCCTCCTCCTCTCGGCTTCCTCCGCTCTCCCTCCCTTCCTGGTCGCCGCCGCAGGCGCCTGAAGGGCACGGCGGCTCCTCGCTGCCCGGCAACCTCGGGAGCGGCCGCCGAGTTGAGGTAACTCGCCAGCTGCCCCGGCGGCCTGCCTGCCGGAGGCTCCCACACGCCAGCGCCGCCCCGCCCTCCCCGGAGCCGCCGGGCGCGCTCACTCACCGTCCGGTGGTGCTGCTGCTGCCGGTGGCGGCTAACGCCCAGCCCGGGGAAGCAGCCGGCAGTCAGTGCTCCGCAGCCGCTGGCGCCCCCGCCGCCGCCCCGGGAGGAGAGGAGCAGCAGGAGCGATCTACCTGCGGCGGCCGCCATCTCTCAACTGGAAACGGCGCCGACCCAGGCAGCGCAGCGGACGGCCGGGGCGGAGCTGAGACCCGCCACTCACCGGCGCCGGACCAACTGCAGCCTTTGACTGAGTTGATAAGGCGGGGCTTCCTGCAAGGTCCAATCGTCAGGCGGGAGAACCCCACTTGAGGCTGCCTGTCACTTCCAGAGTTACCTATTGTGGGACATAGTCAATTACGGGCAAATTCTCGGGAACTGGTAATTGGCACCCGAGCCCCTCAGAAGAGCAGCAGTAGAGATGGCATGTTCGATTCGGCTAACCTGCTCCAAGGATAGAGCTATGATAAGGATAACTTGGGAAATAGTCGTTTGTGCAAAGCTTTGTACTTCGTGAGTGTTCTAAGTTGGCAAAATAGGTACCAAATTAATAATCATTAACTAGGTATGCTTGGAATCTCAACGACACGCCTAGAATTATCATTCAGAACTTATGGCATTTGGATATGCTGAAATTAACCCTACATCATGGGGTGACCTAATGACTGTGATAAATAGCATAGTATGGGAGGAGTAGAATCGAAGTCCCAGAATGAGTACATGCTATCAGAGTGAATTAACAGCCCTGTATTTATTTCAAATACTCAATTAATTTTTATAGTAATTTTATACTGATAGCAATTTTATACTGATATTCTGATATTACACGGTCCAGAAGCAACACTCTCTATTCTCTTACTATCTTTGACCTTCTGTGCTCTTACTGAACTATAGAAACAGAACATGTTGGTAATGTAAGAAAAATCATGTAAAGGTTATTTTAATAAATTTTCATAATTTACTTAAACTAGACATTAGAATACACTTTGTAATAATTCTTGATCACTTTCTCTTGGAAAATACTTCTTTCCATGAGAAACAAGTTTATACTGAGAACTCATTAAAGACTGAAAGAAACATTTGGGGTTCCTGAATTTCCTTAGAAGAGGATTTTCTTTGCTGTCTGTTTCTTATTGTGAGCTAATTAATTCTCACACCTCTTTTTTTAAAATCTGGAGCAGAAAAACAGTTTGGTAAGCAAATAAAAGTATTATTCTAAGTTTTGCAAAACATCTTTGTAGTGTAGCCTCAGATGGTAAAGAAACAAATAACAAAACACACAGAGACAATTTTATTCTATCTCCTGTTCTAATAATATTCTTTCAAACTTGACTGAAATGGTACTCTTTTGGTCAAGAGTAGATAAATAATGAAGTGGAGCTTTTGGTTTGCTTAATCCTTCCACCCCATCCCAGAACAGTAAAGTGATTGGCTTCTCTAGGAAAGACTATTATGCCACTCACCCAAAAGGTATTTATTTATTGCTCAACAGTGAAACCTGAGAGCTCAGAAATGTGATAAGCCCCCCCACCCCACCCCACCCACCCCCCAATTCAACAGCTGCACACACTAATCCCCCTAGTCGGAAATCTGTGACATTCCTGGAACAACTGCACTTACAGTCATTTTCTACCCATCTATATTTATCCCATCTGCATTTTATGTATTTAGCCACACCATGCCATTTCCCCTTCTCTCTCTCTTGTTTCTTCACACCTTCTTACTAGGCTTACCATGGATTTCGGTTTGTTTTTATTTCCTGTGCCTTCACCAAATCTGGCTGTGCATCATGATTGTATCCTCCATCTCCATTTTACACTTCGAGAAATTCTCCTGACATTGCCTTTCCTCTATTGTTCCAAGTATGAAAATTAGACTTTCATCCTGCAGTACTGAGATTCAGTTCTGTGCATTTTCAAGAGAACCACAATAAATAGGACTTTATTTTTAAGTGCATAAACCTGAAACTGGAGGGATTACCAAAATTTTCTTTTATCTACCAAGATGAAACTGCAGGTAGGCTGTGTAATTTGAGGATCCATTGACTAAACTGAATTCTAATAATCCAGGGCTAGAAATTAATCTAAGTAAATGTTAATTATCTCTTCACAAAGAAGATATTTTCCATAGCTACAAAGGACATATCAGCTGGTTGGTCAGGCCCCATAAAAAGAAACTATAGATAGCTAACAGAAAGTCATCGTCATACCTAAAAAAAAAAAAAAAAAAAAAAAAAATTATATATGAAGAGAAATTATATATGAAGGGCAAAGGAATTAATATTCATTGACTACCTGCTAGGTCAGACACTGTGCTGACCATTCTAGCGATATTACATTTCTAAAGGAAGGCACAGTAACAAGAAAAAACTGAAAAACATCGTAACTTTTGAGAGTAAAAAGTTGAAGGAAACCTAAACGTCTTTCAATAGGGAGTTGGTTAAACTAGACAATAACCCTATAACAGAATATCATGCAACCATTAAAAATGAATTATCGCATCTATATTTTAAAAATGTAATAATACAGTATAGAGGATCTGTTTAAACGTTATATATATGTATAATTTAGATATAGATAGATAGATAGATAGATAGATAGATAGATAGATAGATAGATAGATAGATAGATAGATAGATGATAGATAGATAGATAAATACTTCTGGAAGAATAAACAAGAAACCATGTTAACTCTGGGGAGTTTTAAGGGATAGCCACCCTTTTGAATGGTTTAACTTCTTTCCACCTGCATGTTATTTTTATAATTGTAAAAACATGGTCACTGAAACCTACGTGGGTGCAGAATTGTTTTCTGTGCCAAGTTTTAAAACAAGTTGATCTTTTCTTCAGCTAAAACTAATCAGAACAGATTTCCTGAAGCATGAAATCCTAACTAGGTTCCCTACTAAAATATACACTGAAGCCAGCTCCCAAGGATGACTCAACTCAATGGAGTATTTGCCTAAGCATCCCAGAATAACCTGGGAAGGTAATGCACACAGTTCATTGACAAGAGCAAGAAAACATGAAAAGGATCTCCTTAGAGGTCTGGGGACTGTTTTTCATGGTTCACTGATAATGTGACTTATTATCCAAGTGAGATCAGCAATTCTTAAAGATTAGGAAAAAAATATATGAAGAAGAAACACAAGAGGAAAGAGTTTAGCCTTCAAATATTTATCATGATCCACAGCCTAGCTCTGTTCTCTAGCTATTTGGCTTCAGTATTTTACCAGATGTCATTATTCCTATTTCTGTACACCTACCCATCTGCAGTCATCTCCCCAACATTACCACTCACTTGCCCATGACTTCCTAGTTTCTGTGATCTTTTATGTCCTTTTCCTGTCAGCTTCTCGCGATCATAAATATCAGTCGTAAATATTTCTAGTAAATGTAGCAGAGAAGGGCTCAACTACCCTTAAACCCCATATCTTTTCTTTTCCTTACCTATGTCTAGTCTCATTTCATCACACACACATACACACACACACACACACACATTTTCCTTCCTCGTTTTTGTTTCCTTTTCTTCTCCCAATACTCCCAACCCCCTAACTCTAATATAGACTGCAGCCTCACACTGAATCATTTACATACTTTATGCACATAATTTACTAGATATATTCACATACTCCCTCTTAAAATTTTTGTGTGGCAGCAGTCTCATGCCCTGGCCTCCAAGGACGACTTACTCCGTATTCATTTTATAACTCAGTGACCCTGTGATCTAACATTCTTTTAGGTCAGGAACATCCAATCTGCAAGTGTTTTTTTGTGTGTTTTTTTTTTCTGTCAAGAGCACACCAGGAAAACATTGACTTGAGAAGAGCAAGTCTTGTTCAGATAGGACGGTCTTTGTTCATGTTTCTCAGGATCTGAGAAGTTGGCAACAAACTTTATCGCTGCCTTTTTTTGTGTTGGATTCGCTCGTAGCCTACAATGGCCTTTGCTATTTACTAGACCTTTGGAGTCAAGAAGTCTTTTCTCTCTATCTGAAGTGATTCAAAGGGGCAGGACACTAATTTCACACTCTAATAAACCACAACTCCTAAGTGTATAGAAATTCAGCACACCTTGTTATGGAACCCAACACCATCCATTCCAAAGGATTCAAAAGTACCAAAAAATCGTAAGAACTTTCTCTCACAAACCTGAATTATTAAAAAAAAAAAAAAATCCAAATCAGTAGAGTGTTCCCCTCTCTCAGCACTGTCCAGGTATTTATTACGCATACCCTGACCATGCCCTGACCTTCCACCTCCAACTCTTTGCTCCTACTGTCCCCATAAGCACCTGCTCTACTCTTTTGAAGACCAGCCTGGCGTCCTCTGAGAATACATTTCCAGGTAAAACTAAACTCTCATAATTTGTTGTTTGATTTTCTATCATAGTACTTTGGTTCTTGATGTGAGCTGATCTGGCCATGAGGTCTGCCATAGCTCTTTATTACCAGACCTATTTGATTAGATTCAGCTGTCTGGCTGGGCCACAGTCCTTTTCTTCTCTCACTTTCTATGTGCATTTTCTATCAAAATTAATTATGTTACTATTTTTCTCCTACTGAGATCTTCCTGAGTGGAGTTGCCAATCTGGCAAATTTAACTCTTTAGATGATGACAAGTACTTCTTCTTTTTTTTTTTTTTTTTTGTTAATGTTTATTGGGGTGACAATTGTTAGTAAAATTACATAGATTTCAGGTGTACAATTCTGTAACGCATCATCTATGTATATCACATTGTGTGCTCACCACCCAGAGTCAGTTCTCCTTCCATCACCATATATTTGATCCCCCTTACCCTCATCTCCCACCCCCCACCCCCTTACCCTCTGGTAACCACTAAACTATTGTCTGTGTCTATGAGTTTTTGTTTCTTCATTTGTTTGTCTTGTTCTTCTGTTGTTTTCAGCTTTATATACCACATATCAGTGAAATCATATGGTTCTCTACTTTTCCTGTCTGACTTATTTCGCTCAGCACAATAATCTCAAGATCCATCCAAATGGTACTATTTCATCTTTTCTTATGGCAGAGTAGTATTCTATTGTGTATGTATAACCACAATTTCTTTATCCAATCATCTATCGAAGGACACTTTGGTTGTTTCCATATCTTGGCCACCGTAAATAAAGCTGCAATGAACATTGGAGCACATCTATCTTTATGGGACAAGTACTCTGTGGATTGCCTTGTTTACACAACATTTCTATTTATAGGAGCCTCCAACACTGATAGCCAAAATAATTTCACAAAGCATGGCAGGTCTAAAAAAATTATTTTGGAGTGAGATAGTCCAATAATAGTCTTCAAAAATTCATCAAATACCTAGTCACTTTAGCCTGCCTACTTCAAGGTCAGATAAATCTTTATATTATTCTGAGTGTTGCCCGAACTTCAACTCTACTGAAACTGAATTTATTTAATGTTAAATGTTATATTTGTTCTCCATTTCAATATGATGTATATAATAGCATTAGTACCTATTTACACATGAACACATAAAGAATCTGGGCTATGGGTTGCATTTAGTGGGAGGCGGAGGGTGGAAGAAACTGTGGGTGTGTGATGGTCATTGCCAATTAACAACAGGTGTGAATGCTCCTCTTTAAATTTAGCCATCGCACTTGGCAAGTTGTCTCTCAGCAGTCATTTACAGCCACCACTGCTGATTTGGACAGGATCAAGGAAAGGATGACTGAAAGGGTCACATTTATTAAAAGGCAGAGAGAAACAGTTTTGTTCTGTTTTGTTTAATAAAAACTGGCCTAAAGAATAAAAAGCAACATGAGACTTGAAAAGTGTAAAGACAGCTTATAAGAGGGAAAAAGAGAAGGAAATTATTCAAAGAGGTAATAATCATTAACAAATCATTTTTTAAAAGATTTTTACTAAAATATAGCCAACAAACAATAGTATATTATTTTCAGGTGTACACCACAGCTATGCAACATTTATACACTTAAAAAAGGGATCACCATAAGTCCAGCAACCCTCTGACACTATACTGACTATATTCCCTATGCTGTACATTACATCCCCGTGACTTGTTTTATACCTGGAAATGTGAACCTTTTATTCCCCTTCTCCTTTTCCCCCTTTTTTTAATGTTTCAATTATAGTTGACATTCAATACTATTTTAGATTAATTTCAGGTGTACAGCATAGTGGTTAGACAATTATATAATTTAAGAAGTGATCCTCCTGACTGGTCTAGTACCCACCTGCCACTATACATAGTTACTACCATATTATTGATCATATTCTTTATGCTTTACTTTACATCCCATGACTATTTTGTAGCTACTAATTTGTACTTCTTCATTCTTTCACCTTTTTCACGCTGCTCCCAACCCCCTCCCATCTATCACCCCAAAAAATCTAGTACCCATCTGACATCATACATAGTCATGACAACATTACTGACTTATGTTCCTTATGCTATACCCTACATTCCTATGACTACTGTGTAATAATAAATTTGTGCTTCTTAATCCCTTCCCCTTTTTCACCTCAACCCTCCCAATCCCCCTCCTATCTGGCAACCATTAAAATTTTCTCTGTATCTATGAGTTTGTTTCTGTTTTGTTTGTTCATTTTGTTCTTTAGATTCCACATATAAGCGAAATCACATTGCATCTGTCTTTCTCTGTCTGACATACTCCACTCAACACAATACCCTCCAGGTCCATCCGTGCCACCACAGATGGCAAGAACCCTTTCCCTTCCATGGCCAGCAATATTCCATTGTGTACCACCTCCTCTTTATCATTCATCCATTGACAGACACCCAGGCTGCCTCCACATTGTGGCTGTTGTAAAATAAAGTTGCAATGAACCTATGGATGCACACAAATGCCCTCAAAGTAGGGCTTCTTCAGATAAATACCCAGAAGTAGGATTACTGAGTCCTTTTTTGTCTCTTGTTATAGCCTTTGATTTAAAGTCTATTTTGTCTGAAAGAAGTATTGCTAACATAGCTTTTTTTTTTTTTCTTTCCATTTTCATGAAATATCTTTTTCCTTTAATTTCAGTCTGTGTGTCTCTCGATTTGGAATCTCTGATAGGCAGCATATGTATAGATCTTGTTTTCTTATCCATTCATCCACTCTATCTTTTGATTGGAGCATTTAATCCATTTACATTTAAAGTATTCCTTGATATTATTGCCATTTTATTACTCATATTTTTTATCTTTTTTTTGGTCTTAAATAAGTCCCTCCAGCATTCCTTGTAATACTAGTTTGGTGATGAGGAACTCTTTTAGCTTTGTCTTGTCTGGGAAGCTCTTTACTGTCCTTCAATTCTAAATGAATAGCTTTGCTGGATAGAGTTAATCTTGGGTGTAGGTCCTTACTTTTGATCACTTTCAATATTTCATGCCAATCCCTTCTGACCTGCAAAGTTTCTGTTGAGAAATCAGCTGACAGTCTTATGGAAGCTCCCTTGTAGGTAACTAACTGTTTTTCTCTTGCTGCTTTTAAGATTCTTTCCTTGTCTTTAAACTTTGGCGTTTTAATTATGATGTGTCTTGGTGTGGGCCTCTTTGGGTTCATCTTGTTTGGGGCTCTCTGCACTTCCTGGGCTTGTATATCTATTTACTTTGCCAGGTTAGGGAAGTTTTCAGTCATTACTTCTTCAAATAGGTTTTCAATTCCTTGCTCTCTCTCTTCTTCTGGTACCTCTATCATGTGAATGTTGGTATGCTTGATGTTGTGCCAGAGGCCCTTTAAACTGTCCTCATTTTTGTGGATTCTTTTTGCTGTTCTGATTGGGTAATTTTTGCTACTTTATCTTCTAAATTGCTGGTTTAATGATCTGCTTCATCTAATCTGTTGATTCCCTCTAATGTATTCTTCATTTTAGTTATTTTATTATAGTCTTTATTTCTGACTAGTTATTTTTATGTTTTCCATCCGCATTTCTATGTTTCTTATCTCTTTGTTGAAGTTCTCCCTGTGATCACTGAGCACCCTTATAACCAGTGTTTTGAACTCTGAGTCTGGTAGATTGCTTCACTCCATTTTATTTATTCTTTTTCTGGAGCTTTGTTCTTTTCTTTTATTTTGAACATGTTTTTTTGTCACCCCATGTTGACTGCCTCCCTGTGTTTGTTTCTATATATTGGGTAGGGTTGCTATGACTCTTGGTCTTAGTAGAGTGGTCTTATATAATAGATGTCCTGTGGATCCCAGTGGCGCAGTCTCTCTGGTCACCTGAGATGGGTGCTCCAGATGTGTTCTTTGTGTGGGTTGTGTGTGCCCTCCTATTGTAGTTGAGCCATAGATTCTGTATACAGATTGATGGGAGGGATTGGCCCTCAAGCTGATTGGTTGTGAGGACTAGCCACAACTGCAGTGGAGGAGCTGTTGTGCAGGGGCTGACCTTATGGAGCAGGATTAGCTTCAGCAGGGCTCTGGTGCCTGCCCAGTCTGCCCTTTGGGTGTGTCATCCTTGGAAGCAGCTGGGTGACTTAGTCTGAAGCCAGCCACTGGGTGGGGCAACCCCAGAATACCCTGGCAGGGGCCCCATGGCAGGCCAAGTTCAGCCGCAGCCTGTGTCCTGCCATGGCCATCTGGCATGAGCCACAGAACAATCTGCAGATGGCCGCCACCCACTTTGGGCTTGGAGGTGACTCGAAAGGTCAATCTGGGAACGGAGGCCTGCTGCAGCTAGTGCCAGGCTTAGGGCTACTCAGAAAGAGGTACAGGACATGCCAAAGCCAGATGTTGCATGTTTGGGTTTTGTGAACCTTTGACAGATTTTAGGAAAGTCCAGAGTATGAGCCAAGACAAGCTGTCTGTATGGAAAAGCCACTGTAAGTGACTTTGGTGTACCTGAAAGTTTGGTTAGGCGGGGTCTCAGTGAATCAGGGCAAACTAATGGTTTTACCAGGTTGACGGAGACTCAGATATGGCAGTTGCCTGCGTCTGCATGCTAGGAGTGGAGGGGCTCAACAAGGAAACAATGGGTTCTGCCAGCACTTCTGTCTGAGAGAAAGCTGCCCCTCCAGCCCTTGCCCTGAAGCCAGACAACTCAGTTCCTCCCTGTATGTCCTTGGCACCTTTCTAGATGCTGCCCCAGTGCTGGAGCTCAGAGTGAGTGAGTCTATTCATGAGAAAGTCTGTGTGTGGGTCTTTTAAGAGAATTGCCTAGGACTCTAGCCACCCTCCCTTTCACCCAGCCACAATCTCTGCTAGTTCTCACAGCCAAAAGTTATGGGAACTTGTCTCTCCAGAACTGGAAACCTGGGCTGCGGAGCCTGGAATGGGGCTGAGACCACTCTCTCCTCTCATGGGGTCCTCTGCAACCGAGATATCCCTCCCAATTTTTAACAGTCACTTGAGGATTTGGGACCAGCTCATTCTGAGTCTCTGCCTTTTCTGGCCATTCTCAAGGTGGTTTCTGTAAGTCCTTCAGTTCAGCTGGACTTCAGGTGACTCTTAATGATGGCTATGCTGTAGTTTCATTGTAATTTTGATGTGGTCATGAGAGGAGGCAAGCACAGCATTTACCTACTCCACCATCTTGACTGAAAATCAACAAATCATTCTTAATTAGACACTTTGAAAGCCATTCCAGCTGCCAAAACTTGGGAACAAAATTATCTAAAATTTAACTCAGAAAATAATTACTATTAATTGAGAGTTGGGATAAGAGTAGGGGATAAGACCTGGATAAGTATAATTTACTTATTCATTCATTCATTCAATCAGTCAGTCAAGAAAAAATATATTGAATGACTATTATGTGCCAGGCAATACATTACAGGACAAATTTTTCCAAAGTTCACATTTTCTGCATAATGTATTTCTTTTTCTAAAATGCTCATTTATCCATTCTAACCTTGAAATTAGATCAATTCTTCCCATAACTCTGCAGTCCAACATTTATATGACACTCAAAAGAGTTACTGAAAGAGCCCTTAAGTTATCTCAGCGCATCAATATAACAAATTTAAAACGTACTACTAACATAAGTATGTTTAAAATAATCACCCTACCCAATAACATTACTAAGAAGACATATGAAAAAAACTGTAGTTTTTGCTGTCAATGTGTAGTAGAGTACAAGTCTATTTGAATAATTTCAACTATTTCATTGCGTAGACTATAAACCAAATTTCGGTCTCAGAGAACTGTAAGAAGACACTGAGTTCCCTTTTACATGTGTTACTTTGCTGAGATGTATATGTATATTAGATTGAAACAAGGCCCATTAGCTTATGCAGCATCAGAAGGAATAACTCATTTAAAGGATTTGTTAAAATTTAAGCAAGGTTTATAGCACTATAGATGCTACTACTACTTTAAGACCTTGAAGCAATTAGACCTAATATATATTCAAATTATCAAAACATGATTATTATCAAGAAGAGGAAATTTTCACGTAATACCAGTAGATTATAAACCAGGATAGCATGTGAATGGGTTCTGTATTAATTTACAAATACCATTATTATTAATTCTTACGATGTAGAACTCACTTAAGAGGATTTGCGAAAGATTCTCAAGACTTGATGGTTCTTTTAAAATCGGACTTTGCTGCTTTCTTATCAATTTTGTGTTTTGGAGAGTAAAAAAATATAAACATAGACAAATAACTTCCTGTTTGTCGGGATGGATCCTTGTCCCATAAATAGTGCTGGAAAATGAATGAATGTTGTTAAATCTAACTTTACATATAGGTTAATAGTAAGTAGGCCAATTTTGAAAAGTAAAACCTTAGTTAGTCATTTCTGGAATGCATCCTTTAGGATGGTAATTCTTAATGTTTTTTCCATCTTGGCAGATAAAGTTTTAATGCACACTCATCACAAACAATAGCTCACTGAAAACATCTGAAAAAAATAAGATGAACTTTTGCTTATACAAAAGTCCAAGTGTGTTAGTTGTAATAACTACAATGTGCCCAGATATCTCCTTATATTAAAGGATATGAAATATTTCTTAAATATAATAGAAAAGTTTCTTCAGAAACTGCAGTAATGACCATCCTAGAGTTCCAAGAAATTCACTCATTATTTCTATAAATAATGTGATTTGTTGGTTGAGTTACCACAGCCAGCAAAATAAAAGCCCTGGCTTCACAGAGCCTATCATATAATGATGAGAGATAAGGTAAATGGGAGAGATTGTAGGAGGGCATCTAATCCAATTTTGAGGTTCTGAGAAGGTATCTCAAGGGAAGTACTATTTTGTGAGACCTGAAAGATTAGGAGTAAATCCCAGAGGGAAAGTAGTAAGATGTGATACCAGAGAGGCAACAGGAGCAGGTTATATAAGATCTTATACAGTATATTAAGGAATTTGGATTTTACCCAAAGTGAAGGTAAGTCTTGATGGATTTTAGAAATGGGAGAGATTAGAGAACAAATTAGAGACTAGAAAGATTGAAGACAAGCAAACAAATTAGGAGATCTAGGTAAGAAATGCCATTGTATGGTTTTTAGTATTGGTCATGGGGGAAAATAGACTAATTTAAGAGAAATTGTTTGTAAGTTGAATCAAAAGGCATTGGTAATTGATAAGGTATTAGTGGGTGGGAATGAAGGAGAGTAAGATATCAAAGGAAATTTCTAGGTGTCTCAGCTGGGCAACTAGGTGGATGCTGAAGCTATACAATGAAAAAGAAAACATAGAAAGAAAATATTTGTTGGGGGAAGATGAGTTCAGTTTTGAAAATGTTGTATGTCAGATGTCTTGAGACATCCAAGCAACAATATTCATCACGCAGTTGGTTATTTGAGTCTGAGACTCACGCAGGACATTTGGGCTGTATAAATATACAGGGGGGTCATCAGCATATAGATAGTTGGTTATTGAAGGATGATACCACCCAAGATGAGTATGCAGAAGAAACAAAGATCTAAGAAATTAGTTTCCATTTAATGTGCTTCCAGAAAATGTGCTTAACAAATATTTGCTTTGAGTAAATGAATGAAATGAATAACAATACGAGTCTTAAGAAAATCTAGAAGGCATTTTTAACATTTACACAGGACTTTTTCAGGTAACCGATATTTACGGGCCTCAGATAGTTAGTGGGTATGAGTTGTGGGTATGAGTTGTTTTCAAAAATGTTCTGGATCCCCAAAGAATATTTTTAACCTACTGCAAGACTCTCATTGTATTACAATGACAATATTTGTCAAGTTCCCACGCTGAGTTATAATAGTTCAGAAAGAAGTACTACATACAAGTACTCACATACGTGGCATAGTTCCTTGCACATAATTCATGCTTAATAAGCATGTGTTCAAAGAAATTTGTGAAATGAATGAATAAGATACATATTCCTATCTTTTCACAATAGAGAAAGTTATTCCTACATTTCACTACTCAATAAGAACAACATACCGTAGTAATTCAGTCCCTGGGGCCATTTAATCAAAGGAAGTACATCTGAACTAGTAAGGCTGACTGGGCATATTGACAGAGTGCTGCAGTGATATATCCAACAAGGAACTCATGTCCAAAACATACAAAGAACTCTCAGAACAATCAGAAAAAAGCAACAACCCACTAGACAGATGGACAAAAGTCTTGAACAGATAATTCACAAGAGAACAAAATAAGCAGTAAACAAATGGAAAGGTGATTGACTTCATTCCCCATGAAAAAAAATGTAAATTAAAAACCACAATGCAATAAAAACACTTCAAGCTTACCAGAATAGTTACCATGAAAAAGACGAAAAATACCAAGTTTTGGCAAGGATGTGGGGCGATCTCAACCCTCATATGTGGCTGGTGGGAGTATACATTGACACAACCACTGTGTCAGTCATAGTACATTCAGGCGA
Source organism: Rhinolophus ferrumequinum (assembly GCF_004115265.2). NCBI lineage: Eukaryota > Metazoa > Chordata > Mammalia > Chiroptera > Rhinolophidae > Rhinolophus > Rhinolophus ferrumequinum. The sequence goes on along the minus strand of NC_046299.1, from coordinate 50,352,349 downwards.
CAGAAAGCAATTACTTGAACAGAGACAATTTAATATAAAGAATGGTCAACAAAGAATTCTAAAGGGCTAATCATTTTCCTTTTTTTTCTCAACCCTAGGGATTGTAGCTGCTTCCTGAAGTTACTAGCTCATGATTCATTCATGTTTTCTTCCTACCCTTGCAGTTCCTAAATTAACCTCTTTACACCTAGTTAACAATTATTTATATTAAATTATCTGTTCAGGTAACTGGTATGGTTTTTGTCTCCTGACTGATTCAGAATTGGTATGAGGGGTGATCCAGGAAACAGACCTTTGATTATGGGATGTAAGAATTGTCAAGTCTTACAGACAATAGTTTAGTGGTCACCAGAGGGTAAGGGGGGTGGGGGGTGGGAGATGAGGGTAAAGGAGATCAAATATATGGTGATGGAAGGAAAACTGACTCTGGGTGGTGAACACACAATGTAATTTATAGATGATGTAATACAGAATTGTACACCTGAAATCTATGTAATTTTACTAACAATTATCACCCCAATAAATTAAAAAAAATAAATAAATGAAAAATAAAAAAGAATTATCAAGTCTTAGGGCTTGAATGCATTGCTGAGCTCCTTGGCATAGGAAACATGACGCTGGTAATCCATGCATGCAGTATATTCGCCTTTAATCAAATGATCACCTATGGGTGAATGTGCTTTTTTGCCAACTGATGCAAATATCTTGGGGGCACAAGAGGCTGCTGCACTTTACCAATAAGGCAATAATGATGACTTTTGGACTGTTCTGTGGCCTGGGACCCAGACATCTAAAGATGTAGGTTCTCCTGTTACTGGGAGTGGAGGTACAGCAGCAAGGGTTTTAAGATTAAAACTGTATAGCTCTTATCCTGGTCGCCAGTAATGATCCTCCCACACACTATGGGAGCAGTTCAGACTTGGAGGTCTTTCTGTGAAACTCCTCTGTGCTCATCAGAGGGATAATTGAGCTACTAAATTCAAAACTGGCCAAATGTTTCTATTACAAACATAAAAAGATAGAGATTGAAAGATGGAAATAGAAAGAGCCTTGGAAATAATCTAGTCTTATTCTCTGATTGGAAAAAGAAATGTAAGGAAACCCAGAGCGGTGAACGATTCAGCCAATGAAGAATTAATTTAGTAGCAGAGCTAGGATGAATAACGCCATCGATAAGTACCAAAGACTTACTAGGTATCAGTCCCTGCACCGTGTGCCTTTATATGTCTTAGCTCATTTAATCCTCTCACTAACCGTATGACATAGATATTAGCCTTCCTCTTTTACAGAAGAGGAAATTGAGGTTAAGTAACTTGTCTAAATCCAGTATGCAACCCCAGGAATGAAGGACTCCAGTCCCTACACTGTGAACCACTAATGTAATCTGCATCTCTGGAAACCAGCACTCCTGATAGGCGGTTCAACATAACTCTTGAAGCTATCATACGATTCACCATTGCTTCCCCCCACCAGGAGATATAGTGCCATGGGAATAAAGCAACATGGAAGATAAGACCTGACAGGTTCTCTAATCCAATCTCTCAGTCCACAGTGACGTTACTGAAGTCTAAGCATGTAACTGACTTTCCCAAGCTGCAAAGCTATAGTGTTGGAGGCAGAACTATAATCCAAGTTTTCTAACACTCAAGGCAGTTCTCTTTTCACTGTCATATCATGAAATCTGCCCCCTCACATTCTCTTCTTTAAGAGGAAGGTAAAGGTATAGGGTCCAAAGTTTTGTTTACTCTTATAAACGGACTGGCTGATGTGGGACAGGCGGGATTGTTCGTCATATGTACACAGCTTCTACTTCCTGGTCTGTATTCAATGCCTCTTCCAGTTTTGTATGTCAGCAGAAGAGGCAGCTATTAAGTGCTATGCTGAAAAGTTCCCTGTTTTCAGGGAAAAGTTCCCTGTTTTCAAACTGCTTCTCTATATTACCTCTGTCTTGATAACCTCAAACCCTCACATTGTTTGCTCCTTTGGGTTAAAAGACTGGAAACATTTTAACTTTGTTAAAACACCAATGGAAAGTATAACACCAATAAGGGAAAGGCTTATTGATTCCTTAGCTGGAATTTGTCAATACAATTAGCACTTGTCTCTTAGAAGAATCCTGAAAAGTGGGACTCTGGAGAGATTAGGATTTTCATGGCAGGAGAACATGGTACAGGATGACGGGAGAGGGGTGAGGTAGATCACAGGGGCCAGCGCCATGACGGTCTTGGCCATATGAAGTCAGAGTACCTGGGGAAGTTTGGAAAGGAACGGAAAGTCAGGAAGGGGTACAGATGGGATGGAGAATTGAGCACCTTTGTACACATTAGAAAAAGAGGCCCTTCTGTACATCTTGGAGAAAGGGAACACAGACTAGTTTTCTACACCCATTTTCCTCCTTTTACACTGGACAACAATTTGTGACAGACTTGTGTAAATCACATCCATCGTAGTGTTGCCAACGGGCTGCCCTGGCCACCACCCCTTCTGTTGCTACTCTTTTCCCAAGATAGCCACAGAGAAAGAGAACTAACATTTACACTGCATGGCTGCAGCCCTCAGTGAAGTTACTGAGGCCCTACTCTGTGTGGTCAGTGTCTTCACACAAAAGTCAGCAAGTTATATATTATTTTCCTACCTTCAGATGAGAAAACCAATGGCCCAGAGAATTTAATTAATTTCCCTCGGGCACATAAGTGAGAAATCGTTCAAAGAGGCTAAGTACTGTAACACTGGGTGCAGAGCTGAATCAAACTGAGGTCTGTCTGGCTCACGCTTATCTTTGTCTCGCTACACCACACCCCTTCCCAGAAAACTGCTTCCTGGAGCTGGTGTCGTTGTACATTTCAGTTATCCCAACCCTACTCTTTACTACACTGCACTGACCTTCAATGGTCTCATTTATCATGGGTAAGCAAACAGGTTTCTCATTTGTAAGTTGACCATCTGGCAGGCAGCATATGGAAGCAGAGCCTTTGACAAGGTCAGAAGAAGGTTAATTAAGCCTGGATTTTAAAGTATTTTTTAAATTTGAACAAAGGAAATACTGTTAGTGATAACATTGAGTACTGGACTAGCCAGGGGTTGTGCTGTGTGCCATAGCAACCCTCCATTCTGACATCTTGTTTAATCCTCACAGTATCTCTAGGAGGAAAATACTATACTAGCCCCACTTTTCAGATGAGAAAAATGTGACATTGAGAAGTAACTTGCTAAAGATCTCCTGACCTACGGTAAGTAATGGGGCCAAGATATGAATCCAGGATATCTGACACCAAAGTCCACACACTTCACTCACTCTTTTTTCTTACCTCCTGTGGTATGGAATAGTTCAGGACACAAATAAAGATCTCAGAGTAAATCCTGGAGAAACTTGTTAGCTCAGAAGTAATCACCGTGAGCCCAGAGAGGGTAGCATCATGATAAAAATTGAAATAAGAAGGAGATTTTGTGTTTTTTAAATAATTTCTTTGACACATGAATTTCTTTGGTATGTTTCAGTGTACGAGATGGTCAGTGCCTTTGGGGGAAATGCCATGTCTTTGACTTTTTCTGTTTCCTTCACTCACATTATAACTTTTTTAAAAAAATTGTTATTGGGGAATATTGGGGAACAGTGTGTTTTTCCAGGGCCCATCAGCTCCAAGTTGTTGTCCTTCAGTCTAGTTGTGGAGGGTGCAGCTCACTGGCCCATGTGGGAATTGAACTGACAACCTTGTTAAGAGCTCGCACTCTAACCAACTGAGCCATCCAGCCGCCCCCTTCACTCACATTATTGAATCATTATTGAGCGATATGAGGAGAAGGCACTACAGTACCTAACGCTGAGTGGTGTATAGTGGAGAATATTCATATATTTATTAAATGATTGGTTAGAGAAGGCAGAGGTTTTACCTGAAATTCTCTAGATGTAGGTCCATAGGAATTAACTGTGAATAATTTTGATAACTTCATCACCAAATCACTAAGACAATATTACACTGGATAGGGGTTAAGTTAGAATCTATGATTAGTATAACAACTTGTGAATTGGTGGTAGTCAGCAAATGCTCAATAATTATAACCTTTATAGGGAATAAATAAATTGAAAATAATCCCTGCTTGCTTTTTATCTAAAATTGTAAGGGCTCTCAATTATCTCATATTAGACTTCACTAATACCTCAAGTTTGTAGCTCAGTTTACTCACTAGTATCCTCTACCTTATTTTAGAAAGTACAGGAAATCCTTTATTTATAGCAAGTCGACTCACAGTTCTCACTCAAGACTCTGCCATCAAGATGACTTATAGTACCCTTGGTGAATCCAAAATAAACAGGCATATGGTACAGATACTTTTGAGGAAATGCATTTCTACCTTATTGCAACAAAAAGACCCACACATCTAATGTCTAATGTCTGTACTTTCCTGAAGAAATATATGAGAAAAATAGAGATGCAAAATAAATATTCCTGCACCCATTCCTCAAAAAACCATCAAGTAGCCCAAAGTGTAACTAGAAATTGCCTCAGTGGTAAAAATTAAAATATTGCCATAGTCTTCTGTGACATAGCGGAAAGGGCATGAGAAGTGGTTTTGGAGACCTAGATTCTAAACCCAGGTCTAACTACTATGCAATCTCAATCTGTGTGTTTTTAGGCAAGACACTTAACCTCTGCTGTTAAATATATATCATTAAAATAATATCTCCTTTCTGTATTGTTGTACAGCTTGAAAAAAATAATGCACATAAAGCTATGTGGCACCCTAAAAAATGTCAGTTTAATTAAAACCAGAAATATTAATGTTAAGGATGATTCTTTCATTTTCTTCTTTTTAAAACATGTTTAATAACATGTATACACCTTCTATATACATGGGAGATACCCAGTGAAACTGAGTAGATCCAAAGATGTCTCTTCATCTGCTAATTTCTTTTTAAAAACTAAGAAAAAAATAGTGAAGAAATAAATCTTTGTTCATTTAGCCCCTACCTTTGTGGAGTTCTGGTTGATAAGAAGAGTTTCACCATTGAAGAAGTCTACGTGCACTTTATATGCCTTCCCATGTGCTTTATATGCAAATGCCCATGCCCTTGAAAATACATGAGAAAAGTACCATGTCGCATTTTACATAATGAGAACTCATCTCACTGTATTGTACCTCTTAGCATCTTTTTCATTTGGTGAAAAGTTTCTTGATTTCTGAATTATGACTTGTCTCATTCATTTGAATTTACAAGGTTAAGCAACAGATGTCTTAAATGTAGACCCAAAGATGACCCCCGTTATTCTATTTTTAACTCTCTTCCTGGCCTATTCTCAAAACTTGGAATAGACCACTTTACCCCTCAGACTGACGCAGTGGACTAGCCAACTCTTTGAAAAACTCAGCTATCCAGCTTTCTGATTCACATCTTCTTTCAGCAAAGGGGTGATTGCTTTTAACTTTTAATGTCTCTTTTTTTTTTCTGATTCTTTTAATGAGCTTTGGTCAACAAACATCCTTTTTACATCACCCAAGTAAACATTTAAATAACAGAAGAAATGACAATGTCCAAAAAGAATTTAAATTTGAGATTTTTTTCCCCCTTAGGCAAGCCAAAATATGAACTATTTGGGCCATCTATAATGAAAAGTTAACTGAACTAATGCCAGTTAGTCTCTGATAGCATTAGGCTGCCACTTTTTGATGAAGTTCAGTAATTTAGTCCTGCAACTTAATGGCAGGATCAATGGATAAGGAGCTGGAAGACTTGGACTCTATTTTCAGTTCTAGCTCTGGCTCATTACCATTCCTTTGCCCTGACCATCTTCTATTATTACTTGGAATCTCAATTATATTAGCAATGCAGAATCATCTGGAAAAACCACCCTGAAACGAAAAACTAAGAGGATGCAGCAGTCCTATTTCTGCAATTGAGCTTCCATTATGGGCTCAGGAAAAAAAAAAAAAAAAGTCTAATTTGGTGCCTCAGTTTCTTTTTCAGTAAAAACATGAAAAATTATTTGCTCCTCTTTTTCCCCACTTCTCTCAGAGAAATGCAGTAATGGAAATGGTATCGATGCTATAAAAGATTTCTAGTCTCTCTACACTGTTGCTACATAATGAGAAATGTCCTTTATATTATTTTCACAGGCTTTTTTAGGTACTTAGTATTCCCTGAGTTTGAGCTATATCAGTTCTATTTGGATAAGATAACTATTTATACTGTCATTCTTTGCAGAACCTTTGCCGAAATAAAATATGCTTTAAGGAAAGAAAATTATTCCACAAAATGTGTGATTTGTGGCCATTAAAATTTCTCTTGATTTGCATTGTCACCCCTAAGCATCTCAACTACAGGGAGACAGTTTATGTATTCAGAGCTGTGTATTGCCATGTTGTCTGGGTAGCAAATACCAGCTAACAAATGAGGATACCACTCAGTTGATCCTACTTAGTGCAGGATTTTTGTACAGTGCCTGAGAAAAGTGTGTAGGTAGTGAGGGATCTTAAAATCTAACAATAGACGAAAGATAACTTCTAATCTGTTTAGTTTTGTGTGTGTCAAAACTAAGAATTTTATAAGGATATTCACCTATCTCATAATAGGATAATAGGAGCATTCACAAATATAAGTAATAGCCTATCTAATTGCCGAAAGAATTATCCTTACAATGCCCATTTTAATTTTTAAAGATTGTGATGATAATGTATTTTGTTATATAAGCTCTTTGTTGTGGTAGAGTATTATCAGAGCCAAAGTCAGAGAGTGAAGGAAAAAATTCTGAAGCTGAGATATGAAATTGTATTAATTCATAGATGAGTCTGAAACTGAAAGATCAATCGGGGTAGACGTGGGCTGGTAACTGACAGAGATCGTTGCAGGCAGGTCAGAACTACAGATACCTGGCAACAAATATTGGGGATTAGTCACTAGGAAACTAGAGTCCAAAGGCAAGGAATCTAGTTACTTCAGTTACAAAAGATACACATAGAAAACCTATAAACTCTTTGAGGACAGATCTTCATTCATTCAATAAATATATATTAAACACCTTTATATGTATGCCAGACACTATTCTAGGCATTGGGAAGTCAGTAGTGAACAAAAAAAACACTACTGATTACAACTACAAACACTACAAAAGTTAACGGACCTCGTGCAGCTTATATATTCTAGTTGTGGGGATGGGGAGGGCAGACAAATAAGTAAAGTGTACAGTATGTCAGCAGAAATAAGTCTATAGAGAAAATATAAGGGAGGAGTGCTGGGGGGTGGAAAAGCAGGGTGGTAGAGAAGGCCTCACTGAGATGGCATATAAGCAAAGATTTGGACAAGACGAGGGAAAGTGAGAGTCATGCAGATGTCTAAGGAAGAGTGTTCTAGGCAGAGAATACAGCAAATGCAAAGATCTTAAGGTAGGTTCCTGCCCAGCACATTTGAGGAAAAAGCAAGGAAGCCATCATAATTGGAGCAGAATGAGGAAGGGAGAAGAGCAGTAGATGATGTCAGAAAAGTAAGAAGAGAGACAACTATAATGTGCCCTGAAGATCACTGTGAGGACTCTGGCTTTTACTTTGAACAAGATGAGAAATTATCAGAGTGCACTGAGCAGAGGAAAAGCACATCATGACTTACTACGAAGGATCAGTCCAACTATTGTTTTGAGACTAGATCATATGTGGGCAAGGATGGAAGCAAGACCATTTAGGATACTATTCCAACAATCCAGTTAAGAAAGAATGGTAGCTCAGAGAGGCTGGTGTGGTTGGAGAGGTGAGAAGTAATTGGAATATGGATATGTTTTGACGGTAAAGCCATCAGGATGTGCTAATGGACTTGAAATAGGTTGTGAGGGAAAGAGAAGAGTCAATGATGACACCAAGATTTTTGGCCTGAAAAACTGGAAAATGGAAATATTACTTATTGACATGGGGAAGACTGTGGGAAGAGTCTTAACCTTTGCATCCTCACGGATTAGCACAATGCCTGACACACAGGAACATTCAGCGAATACCGATAATCTAATCGGAATCAGTTTCTGTGTATTTGAGATCAGAGTTTTTCTAGATGCAAGTCTGACTTGTTAGAGTTACTAACTAGATTCTGGGGCAAGGTTAGAATTGTTGGTGTACTACAGTTAACTCATATTAGCTAGCAAGAGCCAATTGCTAAATTTTCAGGATATGGCAAGCCAGGTATTAAACATAGTCATTATTTAAAATTAAATTATATACACTTACAGCTGGTAAATTATGTTAAAAACAAAGGTAAAAATACTTAAAACTCATCACTTCCTAATTATTTTACTATATTTTACTGGTATCTATACTCTTGAGGTTATTTATGTTTATTGTATCTGTATGATAGAAATACTATATAATGGCAACTCTGTGTCCAGCAATGTTTCTTATGTCAGTAGCTTTAAATTGGCCACGGTATCTGTATTTACAATACAGAAATTGACAAATGCTACAAATAAGGCTTTCCCACCCTGCCCCCGCCTCCATAGCTGTTTAAACCTATAAGTGGGAATTCAGTGGTGCCAGCTCTGAAGGCAATGACGGGGGATGAGCCAACTGTTATATATTTTATAAATATATACATGTATAAGCACTGCACATGAAGTATTATGGTATGGTTATATAGGAGGTTTTCCCTGATCTGTTGAGAAAGGGTTGGGGACAGAGGAAATTGCGGCAGGTGACAGATACACAAGGAATTCCATATAGGGAAACAAAGGCCTTGATTACTGACCAAAATAGTAATTGCTAAAAGAGATTAGCATCTACATTCAATCAATACCTTCATAGAATCAAACCTAGAATAAATTATAAACTGTTAACAGGGGAGATTAACAGCTTCAGACTGTTTATTTGTGTATCTTATATTATAAGGGATGAGGAGAAAACAGGGACTAGTCCATGTCATGGGTAGTGACTGCATATTTGTGAGACTTTCCTATATCAAGAATCTTATATTATGTTCTTAGGCCTTGGGAAGAAAAAAAAAAAAAAGGATACTAAACACATTGTCTAATGGTTCCTGTGAGACAGCTAGAAAAACAGTACGGTTTAGTTTTATTTTTTTCATTTTCAAAGAAGGTAGATGGAATCCAAAGAATATAAATAAGTTGTTGAGGATAACAGTGAGTGAGACAATTAGGGAGGTAAAAGTACATAAATAATATATGTGTATATATATGTGTATATATACTTTTATATATTTAAACATAAATGTACACATATATACATATACATATACTTATACCTATACATATACATATATATGGTGAGCAACAATGAAAAACCACAGCACTCAGTGATTTATTTTTCAAGAGAAACAGAGTAAAAGTACGTATATTAATTACAAAAATGGCAATTAAAACAGCAAAAACTTGAAAATAACAAAGATGACTTTGAAAAAACTATATCTTGATCCCGTTTTCCCCAAATCTTTGCGCTTCACCGATTCTTAATGTTTTCAAAACTGTTCTGTTTTTCTTTCTTGAGTAAATTCATTCTCCATCTCCCATTCTCCCCCACTGGCTTTTTGTTCCAAGTTTTAATCTTCTTTATTTATGTTTTCACAAAGTTGTTTTCCATAGCTCAGGAAAACTTCATATTTAGCTGCATCACTTGGTTTGAGCATTAATCTTATTTCCCCAGACATATTTATGGGTATGGGGATATAGAATTACGGGGCCAAGGATAGAAATATTCTGATGGCTCATGGGTTTATCAAGACTTTAGCAATGTACCTGTTCATTGTACTCTCGATTATTTGATATGATTGTTTAAAATATTTACTAAGTTCCTAAGTGAAAACAGACATTTTGTTATTGTTTTAGTTTGTATTTCTTTGATTACTAGTGAAATTGAATTTTTTTCCTAATGCTTATTCACTAATATTATGTCATTTGCTATCCATTTCTTTGAGGCCTACTGTACTTTATCAATTTGTATGAGATCTTTTTATAAGAAAATAGTCCTTTACATTTAGTAGTTTTTGCAGATATTTTCCCATTCTGTTGTTGCCTATTTATTTTGATTACTTTAAAAAAATCTGTTCATATTTTTCTTTGATTTTTAAAAAATCGATGCTAAGTGTAACTAATAATCAACTTCCAGAGGCTTACTACATATTCCATTCTATTTTCTTGCAATTATTCCATTGTTTAATATGTTATACCTACACTTTAATTCAACTGGCACTTATTTTGATGTATAGTTTGAGAGGATGACCTAAACTATTTTCTTGATTGATAACGATTTTGGAATGATCCTTCCTTTCTCTACTGATTTATGAAATCCCCTGTGTCATACATTAAGTTCCTATATACAATGGAACTATTTCTGCACTAGGCTATTTTTTTTTTACTTGTACTCCCCTGTTTTAATGTAGTAGATTTGTTATTATATTCAATTTTAGTTCCTTTTCATAACTAAAAAAAAATTCTCTCTTCTGTTATTTGCATTCTTATGCTCACAGATCAAGTTTTAGAATCATTGTACCTGTTACAAAGACTTTGATAGTAACAACAGTCCTTTTTTAAAAATAATAGCATAGTAGCACAATAGGTAACCACAAGATTACCATGCGAATATGAAAGACAGTTTGGGGAATATAATCAATAATGTTGTAAAGATTTTGTAGGGTAGCCAATGGACACTTGTCTTACTGGGGAGACTACTTCATGGATGGTGTAGGTGCCAGACCACTGCACTGTACACCCGAAGCTGAAGCTGAATAATAATGAATGTCAACTACAATTTAATATATATGTAGTCACAGGATGTGGAGTACAGCATAAGGAATAGAGTCAGTGGAACTGTAACAGCTATATACGATGTCAGAGGGGTAGTAGATTGGGGAAGGGGGGTTATCACTTTGTGAGGGGTATAAATGTCTAACTATCACATTGTTTTGTATACCTGAAACTAATTTTAAAAGTAGAATAATAGCTATACCCCTAATATTACTAATTATATTAATTACTAATTAGCTTACCCATAAAAAAGAAGTATATAAAGTTAACTCATATTGTTGAATTCTACAGTATTGTCTCAAACACTTCTATGTCTCTGAAGTCTGGTGGAAAAAGATTTTTTAAGATGTAAAGGTGACGCACTGACGGACTCACTCACTCTGAGCTCCAGTGCTGGGGCAGCAGCTTGAACGGTGCCAGGGACATACGGGGAGGAACTGAGTTGTCTGGCTTCAGGGCAAAGGTTGGAGGAACAGATTTTTCCCAGATGGAGGACCCACTGTTTCTTTGTTGAGCCCTCTCCCCTCCTGGCATGCAGACACTGGCGGCTACCATATCTGAGTCTCCATCAACCTGCCTAGCACCATTCATTCACCCTGCCCTGGTGATTCTGACACCCCACCTCACCCAACTTTTGGGCACACCCAAGCCACTTTCAGCGGCTTTTCTGTACAAATGATCTGGCTCACCCTGCAGACTTTCCTAATATTCTCAAAGCTTCACAAAACCCAAACAAGAAGCATCTGGCTTCGGTGTGCTCCATGTCTTTATGGGCAGTCCAAAGCCCAGCAATGGTGACAGCCATCTTTGATTTGCGGGTTGGCCTCTGGAGGCACCTCTAAGCACAGTGCAGGCAGCAGCCATCCATGGATTGCTTTATGGCTCAATCCAGGTGGGCCCAGGCAGGGCACTGGCAGGAGTTGAACTTGGGCTGCAGTGAGTCCCCTCCGAGGAGGCCTTAAAGCTGGCACACCGAGTGACCAGCAATGGATCAAGCTGGAGCATCACCTGGCTACCTCCAAGGACCACACTCCCTTCGGGCAGACTGGGCAGGCACCAGAGCCCTGCTAAAGCTAATTGTGCTCTGTAGAGTCAGACACTGCACCACAGCTCCTCCACTGGAGTCAGGGCTAGTCCTCACAAAAAATCAGCTCAAGGGTCAACCCCTCCCATTGATGTGCAAACAGCAACCAAGGCTCAACTACAACAGAAGGGCACAAACAACAAGGGACACGCCTGGAAAATCTGGCTCTGGTGACCAGGGAGACTGTGCCACTGGGCCTCACAGCACACCTACTACTTAGGCCACTCTACTAAGATCACGAGACATAGCAGCCCTACCTGATACATAGAAACAAGCACAGGGAGGCAGCCAAAATGGGGAGACAAAGAAACATGTCCCAAAAAAAGGAACAGAACAAAGCTCCAGAAAAAGAACTAAACAAAATGGAGACAAGCAATCTACCAGATGCAGAGTTCAAAACACTGGTTATAAAGACGCTCAATGATCTCAGGGAGAACTTCAACAAAGAGATGGGAAACATAGAAATGGAGATGGAAAACATAAAAAAGAACCAGTCAGAAATAAAGAGTAAAATAACGGAAATGAAGATTACGTTAGAAGGACTCACAGTATATTAGATGAAGCAGAGGATCAAATCAGCAATTTAGAAGATAAAGTAGCAGATAATACCCAATTGGAACACCAAAAAAGAAAAAAGAATCCACAAAAGTGAAGATAGTTTAAGAGACCTCTGGGACAACATCAAGCGTAGTAACATTTGCATCATAGGAGTACCAGAAGGAGAAGAGAATAAGGAATTGAAAACCTATTTGAAAAAACAATGACAGAAAACTTCCCTAACCTGGTGAAGGAAACAGACACACAAGCCCAAGAAGTTCAGAGAGTCCCAAACAAGACGAGCCCAAAGAGGCCCACACCAAGACACATCATAATTAAAATGCCAAAAGTTAAAGACAAAGAGAGAACCTTAAAAGCAGCAAGAGAAAAGCAGTTAGTTACCTACAAGGGAGATCCCATAAGACTGTTAGCTGACTTTTCAACAGAAACTGCAGGCCGAAAGGGATTGGTATGAAATATTGAAAGCAATGAAAAGCAAGGACCTACAACCAAGATTAGTCTATCCAGCAAAACTGTCATTTAAAGTCAAAGAGCTTCAGGTAACGAGCTTCCCAGACCAAAAAAAAAAAAAGAAAGAAAAAGCTAAAAAAGTTCATCACAAGTAAACCAGTATTACAAGGAATATTGGAGGGATTTCTTTAAGACCAAAAAACAAAAACAAAAACAAACAAATATATATATATATATATGAATAATAAAATGGCAATAACTACATATATATCAACAATTACTTTAAATATAAATGGATTAAATGCTCCAATCAAAAGATATCAGGTGCCTGAATAGATAAGAAAACAGACCCATACATATGCTGCTTACAAGACACTCATTTCAGATCAAAAGACACACATAAACTGAAAGTAAGGTATGGAAAAAGGTATTTCATGAAAATGGGAAAGGGAAAAAAAAAGCTGTATTAGCAATACTTATATCAGACAAAATAGACTTTAAATCAAACACCATAACAAGAGACAAAAAGGACCTAATAATCCCACTTTTAGGTATTTATCTGAAGAAACCCAAAAGGCTACATTAAAGGGACATGTGCATCTATATGTTCACTGCAGTCAAGATATGAAGGCAACTTGAGTGTCCCTGAATGGATGAGTGAATAAAGAAGATGTGGTTCATATATAAAATTGAATATTAAATCTCAGCCATAAAAATAAGAATGAAATCTTGCCATCTAAACATGAATAGACCTAGATGGTATTGTGCTGAGTGTAGTAAGTCAGACTAAGAAAGGCAAATGTCATATAATTTCACTTATAAGTGGAATCTAAAGAAGAAAATGAACAAACAAATGAAACAGAAACAAACTCCTAGAGAACATTTTTATGGTTGCCAGATGGGAAGGGGATTTGGAGTGGGTGAAAAGGGGGACGGAATTCAGAAGTACAAATTGGTTGTTACACAGTAGTCATGGGGATGTAGGGCATAACATAAGGAATATAGCCAATAATATTGTAATAACTATGTATGGTGTCAGATGGGTACTAGATTTATCAGGGTGATTGATGGGAGGGGATTCTGGGGAGGGTGAAAAAGGTGAAGGGATTAAGAAATACAAACTGATAGCTACAAAATAGTCATGGGATATAAAGTAAAGCATAGGAAATATAATCAATGATGTGATAAAAAACTGTCTAGTGCCAGATGGGCACTAGACTAGTTAGGGGAATCACTTCTTAAATTATGAGGTCTGACAATCAGGTTCATGAACTCATCCTGGAAAAAGTACTAAATACCTCATTGCTGAATATCACTATGGTCACCTTCGAAGTACTCCCCTTGGGAAGCTATGTACCAATGCCAGCACCTAGTCCACACTTCAAAGCAATTTTGGAACTCTTTTTCTGGAATGGCCATCAGAGCTGTCGTCATATTACCCTTGATGTTCTGAATGTCATCAAAATGTCTCCTTCAATATTTCCTTTATCTTCAGGTAAAGAAAGAAGTCACTGGAGGCCAGGTCAGGTGAGTAGGGAGGGTATTCCAATACAGTTATTTGTTTACTGGCTGAAAACTCCCTCAGAGACAGTGCTGTGTGAGCTGGTGCATTGTTGTGATGCAAGAGCCATGAATTGTTGGCAAAAAGTTCAAGTCGTCTAACTTTTTCATGCCTTTTCAGCACTTCCAAGTAGTAAACTTGGTTAACTGTTTGTCCAGTTGGTACAAATTCATAATGAACAATCCCCGTGGTATCAAAAATGGTTAGCAACATCATTGCAACACGTTCGTGAACTTAATTGTCAGACGTCATGTAAATGTTGGTGTATACATGAAACTAATATACTATTGTATTAGCTATATTTTTTTCAAAGATATTAGCTATATTTTAATTAAAGTCTTTTAAAAAATAAAATACTTCACTCCTAAAAAATAAAAAAAGAAAGAAACAAACAAAAAGACTTCAAAGTGACAAAAACATCTATGCAAAGTTCTCCCTGGGAAGCTATTTTATTATTTGAAAGAAGAAATATTCCTCTTTGAAGCAAATAAATACAAAGAATATGAAACTCAAGTGACTGAAAATATAAATTTATATGCTTTTTGGTATATTATATATCTTGCAATAAACCTTCCACGGTTATTCTGAAACTTAAGCCTAGACATTGTAAACAACTTAACGACAGAGCAGCTCGTACTCATGGTCCTAATCCAAGTTATTGTCCACATACATTAATTTGCCAAAGTGTACTTAGAGCCTCCGAGAAGTCAAGAAAAGATTTTCTTTTTCAAATTTATTTTTTCTTCAAACATCATAAAATTATTAGAAACCATATAGAAATTGAGAGATTCTCTAGTCTAATTACAGTAAATATTTCTTAATACTTCCAAAAGTGAAAATTGCTCTCCTATGTTCATTGCAGCATTATTCACAATAGGCAAGATATGGAAACAATCTAAATGTCTGTAGATGAATGAATGGATAAAGAAAATGTGGTTTTATACACACGTACACACACATGCACACACACACATACAATCAAATATTATTCAGCCTTCAAAAAGGAAATCTTGCCATTTGCTACAACATGAATGAATCTGTTATGCTAAGCAAAACAAGTCAAATGCAGAGAGAAAAGTACTACATGACCTCAACTACATGTGTAATTTGAAATAAATAAACTCATGGAAACAGAAAGTAGAATGGTGATTGGTAGAGGCTGGCGTAAGGGGGAAAAGGGGAGATGTTAGTCGGGGGGGTACAGAGTTTCAGTTATGCAAGTTTTAAAAGTTCTGAAGATCTAATATACAACAGTGTAACTAACTATAGTTAACAATATTGTATTGTACAGAAATTGCTGTATACCAGAGTGTGACAGGGAGCATTGTCATGATGGAGGATGATTTAGGGCACACTTGAAAACATACCTTTTCTCAACTGTAACTCACTCCCAACCTTCTGCACCCAATAAGTTGAAACTTGTCACACACTGTTACTAAGGTTCATTGCACCACTTACCGTATTGCAGATCCCTGCCTTTCCGTTGGATGGCCCTCAGCAGCAGCATTCACCATATTTTATGATCACAGCAGAAAGGCTCCGTGTCATATATTGCTTCTCGTACGGCGATTTCTGTCAAATAAAAACATTATGGTGTGTCCTCATTCACCTTATTCACCAGATCTGGCACTGTGAGACTTCTGGCTCTTCCCCAAAGTCAAAATGATTCAGGACATTGAGGCAGCCATGACAGCGCAACTAAAGACACTCACGAAAGAGGACTTCCCAGAACTGCTTCAGAAAGTGGCAAGAACGATGGGATAAGTGTGTTTGAAGTGAGGGGGAGTATTTTGAGGGGATTAATGGCAATATATCTTTTACTGTAATAAATTTTTTAAATTTAAAGTCACCATATTTTTCGATCACACCTCGTATATATAACTCAGATGATGGGTGGCAGAAACATTCAATTTGAAGTATTTTCCTAGGAGTCTACGGTAATGCTTTAAAGTCTCATTCAGAGTTGTTTCTAACACTATCTAAGTTTCTTTATCATGTGACAATGGTGTCAGCTCTCCAAAATTAACTAGGAAACTCAACGTGCCCAATACCAACAGAGCCAGTCTTTGTAAATGGGAAGCAAAGGCATAAGGGAGAACCCACGAAAAGCAGCTTCATGTGTCCTAGATCTCCTTTTCAAAATGATTCTATCAAAGATTCATTATAATGTTGATTTCCATTATAATTGACTCCCATTTCAAAGGAAACCAGCCATGTTGGAAAAGAATGTCAAGGGTGTCCAACAGTCATTGATTTATGTGTTCCCTTTTGTCATTTATAAAGTCTTTGAGCTACGATTTCATTTTCTCGTCTTGCTTTTATAAGCTCTTGCTTATAAAACATTTATCCTCTGCTCTTGATTTGTCGTGTTTCTTTACCCTGAATATTTATACATTTTCTAGATCTCTGTAATTACATGATTTCCAGTTGCTGAGCCTTGCTTTGTTATCTTAATAAAGCAAACAGGGTGTCTGCTGTGAAATTGGGTTTACTCATACCATTGAATAACCACACCCTTATAATTAGAGATTTGGTAGTCATCAGGGAGTGGTACCGACAGCACCAAAATATTATGCCACAGGAAACTCTATTTTTGAATGAATCTACAAATGAGCCAAGAGATTCACTAAATACTAGGGACATGATGCTTACTCTTAATCTCTGCAGAATTAATAAGCTTAAAATTTGGTAAGAAAGATCTCATGGTTACAAAAGTACTACTTTCTATGCTTTCAACAGCTCAGAAAATTCTGCTTCCTTCTCCTTCACCCCAACCAAAAATCTGCAACTGTTTGAATTATGCCGGGAAAACTTAGAATACAGGGGTTCTGAGGGGAAAATGATAAGAAATCAGTCAATGCAAGGTTTAGTGCTTTTTCAGAAAACAATCAAAAGCTTTTAAGAGCTATCTACAACAACAGAGATGGTTAAGTAAACTATATTTACACAAGGAATGTATACAGTCATTAAAATAGTTATACAAATCTGTCTTTATTCATATGGAGAGATATCTATGATATATAAATGGATAAAAGGAGCTTATAAAAAACATGATCTCACTTTCATTTAACATAAGGAAAAAATAGTACTTGTATATATACATGAAAAGACAGATATCAAAAAGATGGTTCGTGGGTGTTGAACTTAATATAACTTTAATTTTCTTCATACTTTTTGTATTTTCTGAATTTCTTACAATGAACATTTTTACTTTCATAGTCAGAAAAAAACAAGGAAGATATTTCTATTTTAAAAATAGTGTATATGTGTTGTTTGGCGATGAGAAATCAGGTTCTCTCTCTTACTCTCTCCATCTTTTAATTCTGCTTGTCTCTAATTGGCTTACTACAACACATAGGTTCATTACAAAATACAGACTCTGGTCCCAAAGTGGGAAAGATGACTGCTACTGGCTCCAGACTCCAAAGTGTATCCACAATTAACTCTAGCAGATAGAGACAATCGTTCCTACTGTTAGTATATACAGACCCAGAGAAAAGTGCCAAGACTGAAAATCTACCTCCATAAGCCGAGGGAAGATAAAGACTGAAGAAAGAAGCAGGCCGTTCCAGTCTGGCAATTAACAGCATTTACTAAGGAAAACTTATGTATGCGACGTGTGTTGGGCAGCTGCAGGAAGAAGCGGATATCCTCTGTGCCACTTGAAAGGCACCAGAAAATTATATAGGGTAAAAAGGGTGGGGAATAGTCACAAGTACTAGTACGTGAATGCTAGCAGATATGGGAAATTACATGCTTGACCAGGTCAGGAAAACAGCCTGTTCCGAGAATCAGCACATAGCAGGAGGCAGGGAAGGGGTGCTGATTTATGTCAGAATGAATTTCTATTATGATCCAACAGTCTCTAAGGGAGGGTGACAGTAAGCAATCTCCATTCTCGCCCGTGTCCAGCTCACAGGCTAGACAGCAGTCACGTCATACAAGAATCTGTCCTCCACACCTATTGGCTCCAGCAGAAAAATTATAGGCCAAACTAATTGTCTTGACTTGGATTAGGAGCCAAAATATAGACAGGAGTGAGTGGGAGTGGATAGGGGATTTAATTTTCTGATGGAACGGGTGCTGATCACATTACATCCCTTACGGCCAGGAAGGAGAGGGAGTCCACGTTGAGTTGGGCCCAACAGGAATGAGTTTTACCATCTGAAGTTGGGAGGAGGAAGTGAGGCTGAAGAAACTAACAGATACCTAGTACAGTATTCATTCTAGACTCTCATACTAATAATAATGAAGTTCTTAAAGGAGTTCCCACAGAGATTTTTAAGTGTTTGGGAACTGGAAACCACAATTCAATACCTAAACCACAATATTTACCCATTCAATAAATATTCAAGTATCTAGTATGTGCTTAGTTGTCTGTACCCTACTGGATTTAACAGGAAATAAGAAACAAACAAAACATCCCCGCCCTTATGGATCTTACATTTTCAGATATCAGTAACAACTCTAAACAATGAGTCTAAAATTGGTCCCTTGCTGGAAATTTTATTGCAGGAGTTGAGATAAAAGAAAATGATTATTTGTTTATTTGTCTATAAACACCACAGTAAGGTCCTTGTTTTTTTTGTTTGTTTGTTTTTGTAAGATCCTGTTCTTGAATGAAACCAATCTGAGATGAGTCATGAGATTTACAAGCCAGGGAGAAGAGCACTGGTTTTTGTGGCTTGATATTAATGGAAAATTATGTTTTCTAGACACACCCGAGGTGTTCTCTAGCATCCTTGAGTTTTAACTTCTGTGTTACCTAACCTGACCTTTCCCAGTGACACTGGGAAAACCAATCTTGTGGAGCATATTTAATTAAAAGTATAAAATCTGTTTACAGTTGACTTCTGTAGCAATAGACAAACATCCCTTTGCAGGTCAATAGGTTAAGATACATGGATCAAAACAAGATATTCTTGTTCTGTTTTGTGTCTTGTTAGTGTATATCTGCTATAGACTGAATGTTTGTGTCCCGTCAAAATTCATATGTTGAAACTCAATGTTGAAATACCCAAAGTGGTGGTATTTCAAGGTGGGTCCTTTGAGAGGTGACTAGGTCAATAGGATGATGCTCTCATGAATGGGATTAGGGTCCTCATCAAAGAGGCCCCAGAGAGCCAGCTCCCTTGCCCCTTCTGCCATGTGTGAACACAGGGAAAAGATGGCTATTGATGAACCAGGAAGTGGCTCTCGCCAGACACCGAATCTGCCGGTGCCTTGACCTTGGACTTCTCAGCCTCCAGAACTGTGAGAATTAAATTTTTGTTGTTTAAACCACCCAGTCTACAGTATTCTGTTGTAGCAGACCAAACAGACTAAGACATTATCCTTGGTATAGCAAAGACCTAACACTGAATTTAAAAGGCTTTGGAAGGAGAACAAATGCAAGTTTCTGCAAATGTATATTTATGCTACTCCTTTTTTTTAAACATCGAAGAACATAGCAACTAACACATTGATGCTCAACTTTGGCGACACATTAGGATCACCTTATTAAAATTATTGGGAGGGAGGTTCTAGGCATTGATGTCCTTTAAAAAGTACTTACTATAGGTGATTTTAATATGCAGATAGGGTTGAGAACTGCCTGAAGAATAAGATAGACCCACTAGAGGTGGGGAAAGGTGGCTATTTTTAGTTGAGAATACTTAAGTATGTTCACTTTATTGCCAGTCTGACTATCATCAGTGAATCACTTATCTCTCATCATTTATCCACCTTTAAAAGAGGAATAAATGATCCCACATCCATTCATCCATTTTCCTTCCTTTCATTCTTTTTTTTTTCTTTCTCTCCTTTTCTCTTTCTCATGCATTCATTTATTCAATCACTCATTCATTAAACAAGCATTTAAAGGGCATAAGTACTGTGCTAGGTACTAAGGATACAGAAATAAAATTCATACTTTCAGTCAAGTATTATAGGATTAATAAGGTAGCACATATAAATTAGTCATCCTGAGGTTCCCAAGTAAATCTCAATTTTTAAAACACACACCAATCTTTCCCCTGTTTGACTTACTTTGTAAAAAATTGTGTTGAAGCTTGAGTTGTGTTAGGCAAATATCAACATTCCTGGCCTATTGTGCTTTCCAAGAATCACATAGTAAGCTATCCATCTGCCACAGTGTAATTTTCAATCTTTCATATGTTGAATGAAAGAATGTAAATGCCCATAATTTATTAGGTTATACATAAGAAAAGAGTCAGCAATACTGTCAACTTTAATAAGGAATTATTCTAATTTAAGACTCTTCAGATTTCTTTGGAATATTTTGTAAAGTTCTATTACTTTTGATAAACCAAATCTCACCCAGAATCCAGCAGTGTAGCTTTATCTTTGGCTCCTATCCAATTCCCAAATCACGATACTTTGAAGATGAAGGCAGGACCCTATATACTGAAAGGTAAGCAGACACTTTCCTATGGACTGCTCATGCCATTGTCCCTATTTTTAAGCTCCAAATTACAGCATAATAGCAGGTCAAAAACCCACTTCAGCAACCAACTCTGAGACTAGAACTGCTAGACTCCCTTCTGAGAAGTTGGACATTATCATACGACTAAAGTAATTACTGACACATATTTAAAATTAAGAACAAATGCAGACTCACTTCACCCACAGAAGCACCACAATCATTTTTGATGCAATAGTGCACCCATCTAACACCAAAAGACAAAAGAGAAATATTTTAAATTAAAATCAACATCAGTAGGAAAGCAGCAGCAGGGTATAAAGAGAGAACAATCTTCCTGCCAAGAACTGATTCAAAGCTAACCATTTCCAATAGAGCAAGCCTTATCCATTGCATAAGGTTTCCTGCAACGAGGAATTGGACATTGCTACTACCATACAATTGTAATTATTATGAAGCATGAGTTTGCTCACTAGAAAAAAAATACAACCGAAGAAGAAAAAGGAGAATCAACATGAAGAGAATTAAAGTAATTGGGGTTGTTGGGGGGCAGTTGGATTTACATTTTTGAGATAAATAACCATTCAGTGCTCTCCATGGATAAATCACTGTGGCCCGAGAAATAATAACATTATTACTAATAATAGTAATAACAACTAATAATTACTGAATACTTATTTTATGCCAGGCACTGTTAGTGCTGTACATGTGTTCCCTCATTTAATCCTCTCAACAACTCTACTAGGATCCCCATTTTCCAGATGCAAACAATGAAGTTCAGAGAATTTATGTAACTTGCTTTAAGGTAACACAGCTTATAAATACCGTGTTTACCCCCAAAAAAGACCAGGTCTTATGATCATTTTTGTTCCAAAAGACGCATTAGGGCTAATGTTCAGGGGATGTCATCCTGAAAAATCATACTAGGGCTTATTTTCCGGTTAGGTCTTATTTTCGGGGAAACACGGTAGTCAGGCTGGGATTTGAAACCCGCATTTGCCTCACTCCAAAAGCCATGCATTAGCCATTGCACAATTCACTGTCCTAATTTACAACTACAGGTTATATAGCTATAGCCATCTGGCCCAGAGGGGCTTATCGTACTTTTAAAACTTCTGTAGCTTTTGCAACTCCTCTGGGCCTTTTGCAGTGTATCTGTCATCAGTAACAGACAAATCACTAATGGTGATATAGTACCCTGGCGTGTAGCTGCAAATAGGAAGCAATTTGCAGCTGCTGAGTGTGCACTGCACAACGCTAGGGGTTGCAACCCTCTAGTTGGGTACACATGTGAAGCAGAAAGCAAAACCCATCAATATATATTGTGGTAACTAATTACTAGGGTGACTACTGCTAAGACTAATTGCTCCTCTTTAAAATTAAAATAATAATAATAATGAGTCAAAAGAGTTCCAGGTTCAAAAAACGATTTGTTCTCCCTTTGTATTGAAAAGGAGTAAACACATACACACACATGTCCAGTTTGTCTCAGTTATTGTTAGCTTAATGGGAATATTAGGTGTGTTGAGCTGAAGTAGCAGCTTCAGCCTCCTTTGGGGGAAATTATGCTAAAAATGTGATAGGAAAGTACTGTAATTGGTTGTACAGGAATTTTTAAAAAAATGAAGATTCTCTGGCAATACCAATTTAACTTCTATGTATCCATACCCAACACAGGGTATGCAGCCTGTAACTGTTAGGGAAAACTTTCCTCTATTTATTGGAAATGTTCATGTAGATACACTTCAAGAGGTTCCCAAAGCAAGTTACACACCTGCATATTTTTATCTCCTGAAGCTTATTACCAGAAATTCTTTTCCTCCTTTCCTGATTCAGTGATATTGTTTAACCTTCCATATAGGCATGCATGGAAGTTAAGTACCATGGAAATACGTTAAATTTAAGGTTATGAGTGTGGAATTTTTAAACAGAAAACAGTTTTAAAATTCAGAGATAGAACAAAGACTAGTGGTTCTCCAATTTAGTGCGCATCAGAATCAGAGTTCCCTGGGAGTACTTGTTTAAAATACAAGTTTCTGTTCTTTCCTCAACGTGGGCCTAACTTTTAAACACTTTTGGGGATTCTAATGTAGACAACATTTTGAGAAATAGTGCCCTTAACCAGAGTCTTTCAAACTTTTTTGATGAGGACCCACCTTTTACATCAGGACTCAGTAAACATAAACATATTTATAACTAAAACAAGACTGTCACAAAACAATACTGACTTTTATACATGCAACACATTCTACCTTTCCTGTTCTATTTCATTTTGAAAGTGCTGGTGGCAGAACCACTAAATTGATTTCATGATCCACTAATGGGTGGCAACCACAGCTTGAAAAATACTCCATGGATCAACGCTTCTCAAACTTTACAGTACACTTGAATCACCGTAGATCTTTTAATGCAAATTCCAATTCAGTGAGACTGGGAAGGGACTTGAGATTCTGCATTTCTAACAAGCTTCCACGTGTTGCTAATACTGCTGATGCGTATGTGTATTACCCTTCTAATGGCAAGGCCCAGACAGAAAACTTGATGCTTCTCCCTGTCATGAACCAGTCTGAGCTTTAGAAGAAATTGTAACTATACATGTGCTATTATCCTGCCCAGATGTAGTAGACAGTGAGTTGTCCTTAACAGCACTGACAGTCGTTGTGGGGTTCAAACTCTAAACCTATGGGGGTGTAAGTAGGCACCGATTTGCAACAGATCACATCAGATGAGTGCATTCATGAGGACCTAACTGGAGATTTTTGCCTTTTATCATCTACCTGATTTAATACCAGAAATGGAAAAATAAAAGACTAACTAGGATCATTTAGTTCCAGAACAATGATATGTGCCTCGAGGCACATTTTTAAAATATCGCTTCATACACAGATGAGGAAGTTTAAAGGAGAAGGTGGTACGTAGGGAGGTCAGGGTATTGCCAAGGAAAAACTGGCTGACTGAACCGCACAGGTGGCACCACCTGGGTGAATTCACAGGCTAGGATGTGGCCCTCCATGTTGAAGGCTCAGAGGCCTGATAGGTCAGCCACAAAATGGTGCCAAGACTCTCAAAGGGCTGACTGATATTAACCCAGCTCATACACTAACATATAAGATAAAAATGCTGGATTCTTTATTTTACAATGAAAAGTATAATTGCCAAGAGGACTAACCCTTGTGTCTTTAGGCTTGTGTCCTTCCTTTCTCTTCCTTTAGGGACTTTCTATGGGAAGGCAAATTATAATTATATACAAGGTTGCTGGGTGAGCATGGAATCAGAGAAAAAGAAATTTGTAACTATTCAAATGTTTATGCATCATCTCCAGAATAGAGCTTGTTATAGAGCATCTGCTATAGGGCACCTTTTTACTTGGCCAGGCTTTCGATAGGCCCTGCCATTGTCTGTGTCTGAGAGCCTTTGTTTTCTAGATTTCTACAGCTGACTGATCCACATTCCATTTGAATCTTTCTGTAACCATATTAATACATTTAGGCAGTACATTAAGTATTCTGTATCTCTTAGATACATATCTCTGCTCTAACCCACAATTACGTGTTGAGTGGTCTCTCAGAGGGGAGCCTTTTCGGGGGGGCACATTTCATTTGATCCCTTTTATTAACTACCATGGATTTAACTATTAGACTATTAGCATTAAGAAAAGATCATTCTCTCCCCACATCAGTCTAAATATTTTCCATTCTTTATTAAATTTTTATTTTTATCAGATTTATATATTACATAGATTTAAAGGCCAATAATGCTAAAATGGTTGTAACAAAAAAATTTGCAGAACAATGCCCCTCCTCTCCCAACACTTTCCCTGCAACTAGCTACCCAGAGGCAACCATTTTCAGCTTTTAAAAACAATTTCTACTGGCATGTACCTCCATCCATGTTTCTAATTCATATCTTTATGCTGTTATTTCTTGAATTTTTCATTTTAGACATTCACTGACTTCTTTCTATGGAAGATAAGGATTTGAAAATCTTATACCCATACCATACATTTACTTCTTCTCTCTCTAAACTCTCAATTTGATTATATCATGATGTTTTATTAAGTCAATAATTAGTGTTTACATTATTAAGATTATATAAATATTATTCATTGCTGAGCCATGAAGTATCCAATGAAAGCATTCCCTTTCCTGGTTAATTTCTTGGTTTTCCTGGAGTTAATGATTGCTTCCTAATTCCCCCACTTAGCTCTTTAAAAACTTAAAATGGTTTTAGATTTACAGAAAAATTATAAAGATAGTACAGAGGGTTCTTATACATCCCATACCTAGTTTCTCCTATTGTTAACATCTTACATTAGTATGGCACATTTGTTACAATTAATGAACCAACATTGAGATGTTATTATTATTAACTGAAGTTCATACTTTATTCAGATTTCCTTAGTTTTTATCTACTCTCTTTTTTCTGTTCCAGGATACCACATTCTATTTTGCAGTCGTGTTTCTCTTGACCTAAGTCTGACAGTTTTTCAGACTTCCCTGTTCTTGATGACCTTGATAGTTTTGAGGAGTACTGGTCAAGTATTTTATAGAACGTCTCTCGATTGGGATTTGTCTGATATTCTCATGATTAAACTGGGGCTATATGTTTTTGGAAGAAAGAACACAGAGGTAAAGTGCTATTTTCATCCTTTCAATAGGGTCATGGTATCTGGGGTCTTTCCCCCCCCTTCCTGGAGGCATTTCTTCTAGAACCCTCTGCCCTGCTCCAGTTTGGATTTAGTGTTGCATCTAGGCCTGCTGTCATCTTACAACTGACCTTCACAGTTTTCTGTGAGAGTCTCTTCACCTTTCTTCCATATTGGATTTCTGTTTCCTGGATTTCTTTCTCCTCTTCCTCCTCCTCCACCTTTTTTTTGAGGGGGAGGGGTTGGTTTTCTATCTGGGTATCCTCCAGTAGGCTCCTGAGACAGAATATATAGGAGATAACTTTTCTGAGTCTCTGTAGTCTGAAATGTCATTATTCTGTTACACTTGATGATTTTGTTATATTAGTTATTTGATTATGTCTTCCATTCCATTTTCTCTGTTCTCTCATAGTCATATGTTGGACCTCCTGGATTGATCTTTTCATTTTCTTATGTTTCCTCTCCTATTGTTCATCTCTGACTTCTGTTAAACCTTCTAGGAAATTCCTTTAAGTCTTTGATTTTATCATATGTTTAATTTACTAGAGTTATTTATTGTTCTTTAAATGTTTTTTTTTTAAAGCAAACTGTTCCTGTTTCATGAATAAAATATCTTCTTTTATCTGAAGATACTAATTTTAAAAAATATTTTCTTCAGGTCCCTATACTCTCTGTTTCTTCCAAGTCCCTTTTCTCTGAGTCTGTCTCTGTCTCTCTTGTTAACAGAGTTTCTTCATTTTTCTGGTGCTTCTTGACTGTCCATATTTAAATGAGGGACTGAAAGACCTGATTGCAAATTCATTGTGTACGAGTGAGGCTTGTTGGCTGGTGGGCATTCTTATAAAGAGAGAGGTTGATCAGAGACTTCTGCTTAGGGCTATAAGACCTGTTGTTAACATTCTAGGAGTTGAGTGGGGGTGGAGGGGCAAAAAGGGGGAGAAGGTGGTCTCAGGATTCGGAAGACTCACTTCATCTTTTTAAGTTTTGTCTCGTCCCTGCCCTCTACTTTGCCTAATATTTCTGACCTCAAGGCCTTTCTATTTCAGTTCAAGAAGATATTGTTAGATAATGTTGTAAAGATTTTGTAGGGTATCCGATGGACACTTGTCCCATTAGGGAGACCACCTCAAGGATGATGTAGATGCCTGATCACTGCACTGTACAACTGAAGCTGAAGTTGAACAATAATGAATGTCAACTATAATTTTATATATATATATATATATAATATATATAATTTTATATACATATATAGTTACAAGAAGTGTAGTATATAGCATTAGGAATAGAAACAGTAGAAATGTAATGTCTGTGTGCGATGTCAGAGGGGTAGTGGATGGGGGGAGGGGTTTGTCATTGTGTGAGGGATATAAATGATAAATGTCTATTACATTGTTTTGTGCACCTGAAATTAATAATATATATATATATACACACACATATATACATATGTGTGTATATACACATATATGTGTGTGTGTGTGTGTGTGTGTGTGTGTGTGTGTGTGTGTGTGTATATATGTATATATATAAAGAAGTTATTGCTAGAGAGGAAAAGAGATACTCACTATCTCTACCGGGGGATAGAGGGGAGACGTGGGTCTAACACTCTGTACATTAGACACTCAACCTACTCACCTGTTTTCAGTTCACTCCTCAGCTTCTGATATACCTGGTACCTACAATTACTGAAGTTTTTCAGCTACTGCAACATCCTTATCTTGCTTCTTGTTGGTTTCTCCCTTTGGCAAAACAGATTCAATTTCTCTTTTTCTGTCTTACCAAATTAGTGACTAGTCTTCCATCTAGTCTATTTTGCATCATCTTGGTCTTCTCCATTTCTGTCTTCATCCACATTTAGTAAGTCACCAGCACCTTCTGATCCCACCCCCTAACTATCAGTGACATTCACCCCCATCTCTCCATCCCCATTGTCATTGTTTTAGTTTAAGCCCTCATCATTTCTGTCTTACACTGTTGCAATAAAAGTCTACATGTTCCCATGTTTTTGATCTTTTTCTATGTCCATTACTTCTCAAGTTTCCTTTCTTATTTTTTCACTTCTCTATTTAAAATTCTTTGAAGGGTTTCCTGTTACGTGCTAGACTAACTCCCAAACTCTTCATCCACAGCCCCCCTTCAAAATCTGGACCCTATATACCTTTTCCAGTGTCATTCCTTGCAACCATCCCCAATGAGGTACTCTACATTGCAAAACAAACTATTTGTCGTTTTCTGACACACCGTCAGGACTTTCCATAACTCCTGTCCTCTTCCTAAACATCCTCCCCTTTTCCTTTTTCTGGAAAGGTATTACTCATTCATCCAAGATCAGATCAAACATCACCTCCAAGAAGCCTTTCCTAATCCCCAAAATGAATTAAGTCATTCTCTTCTCTATACCCTTATAGCACTTCTCACAAAGCTCTATTATAGCCTTTTGTATATTGTACAGTGATTGTTTATGAGTTTATTTCTCACAAACCTATCCCACTCATTTTTTTACCCTCCTTTTCCCTACCCACCCTCCACTCCTCATCTTATAGCATTATACCTAGAACATAGTAAGAGGCAGCTAACATGTATCGAGCACTTAGGCTCTTAATAAATATTTATTGAATAAATGAAAGCAACACATGAAATATTTGATGAAGTCTGAGAGTTCCTGCCCTGAGGATTTCCCGAAGTCTTAATTATAAGTTTACATGAAAATATACTTGCAGGCACATGTGTGCATTTCCTTAATTGTGACTAATGAAAAGACAGGCGTACAAATTTCAGACAGCCAAGGCTATAACTCATGCAGGCCTGAATGTAAGGTGTTTTGAAACTAGCTAGAATGTAATCTCTAGAAAGTACAATTTTTTATCTTTTTGTTTATTCTTGTATCCTCAGTGCCTGGTACATAGTAAATACTTGTATTAGTCAGGATACCAACAGAAAACAGATAGCACACTTAAAATAGGATAATTTGAGGAGAGACCATTTATAAAGGTATAGGTGGAGTGTAGGGGAACCACAAATGATAGCGAAGTAACCTGGGGCTTATAACAATGAGAACTTGTTACCACCGCACCAACAACCCTAGGTCTAAAGGGAGAGGTTGTGTAGAGTAGGCTATCCTGCTTTGAGAAGAATGATGACCATCAGTTACAGCCACCTGATGGCTGGAATGGCCACCCCCATGAGTGTAACTTCAGTCCAAATTACAGTGTTCAAAAGCATGTGGAAAAACTCCAGTTTACTGGCTGGCATTAACACATAAGGACTCAAATCTAGTAGGGAGATCAAGCGGTAGAAATCATTGAGCCAAGGCTGGCAAATGTGTGGCATATATGCCACCACCTTTCCCGTCCACATCCCCCAATCTGGCACCCAAGGCAGACATTTTTGTCAGTTATGGTTCTCTTTCCTACTTCACCTAGAAAGGGACCTAGAGTACTTCTCAACACAGTGCTCTAGGCAGCGACTACCAGTAAATGGCCGTTACCTGCTATGAAACCTATTTGTCCAACTGGCTCTAGTCAAATAAGGACACACGCAGGGTTACGAGGGTCTTTCCAGCCATCAGTAGGGGATACAGAGGCTGGGTCAGCTCCAGGGAGAAGGGACTGCCAAGTGCTAGACTAAGCAGATATTTTTTGGCCCCAGACAGCCAGGCTAGGGTTCAAGTTAGGATTCAGACAGTTCAAGTT